>NC_090268.1:215395901-216768401 GCF_040414725.1 Anabrus simplex | reverse complement strand
GACTGCGGCTAATATCTGGCATATTATGGGACGATGTTGTGTGTTAGGAATAGGAAGGCAGAGAGATTTAACGGACTGATCGACAATCCGCTCACTCACAAAAATAAGGTCTGGATTATATCCACGTTTCTACCTTCCACTGTTGAAGGATGAAGGAAGTTTGTTATCATGAGTGAGGGACAGTTGGTGTGATTCTGTCCAATACATAACAGCTTCTCCATTCTCATCATCATGTTGATAACCCCATATAATGCTGTGGCTGTTGAAATCACCCACGAAGATGGACACTTTCTGCAAAGTCAGATTATCAGGTTGTCTGAATGAAAAGCTTACCTGTGGGGGTTTATAAATGGAAAAAATGATAGAGTTACTCAATTCTATCGCAATAAATTCTATGTCATTTTCATCCGTGATGGAGGTTGCAATAATCCTGATATTTGGTTTAGTGAAAATGCCACTTCCATACTGGCCATGAGGATGTTCGATTGCCAGTCTCATTCCAGGGATTTTAGGACGTCGTTGATTAACATCCCTTTGAGTTTCTTGTATATATAAAACATCACAACTATTTTTAGGCATATTTCATGTAAAAGATCTTTACAGGAATACAGTCCTTCAATGTTAAGAGAAATAATTGTTAAATTGGGCTCTGATCAGAGCCTTTCTCCACTAGAATGAATCATTTCAGATAGTACTTTATATATTTATATATGAGTCGCCTAAAAGCAAAACGGATAAAGTCCATTCCAGCACATTTCGAGAAAATGGCAAAAAACCACTACCACCTTCTATTAACTCTTTACTGCATACTGTTGCCCTCGGGCAACATATAACTTTTCACCTGTATAAATGCAATAAAGGGTTAAGACTGTTGCTTACGAAATATAAGCATAAAATCACACAAAATTCACTGATTATTAGAACAAATAATTGTTGTTTTAAAAGTGGACTTTATTGATTTTGCTTCTAAGAAGTGGACTTTATTCATTTTGCATGTTAGCAGTATGGATTTTGCTCGTTTTGCTACTATTTATTAAAAGCACAAAATACAAGAAGACATAATATCCATGTTTCTTTCACTATGGTTTAAGAGTGCCCTGGGTAGACATTTAAACACACAGTTCAGGAGCTTCCTCTTTTGCACTGAAAAGTTCATTATCGACATTTTCGTTGACATCTGACTAACGTCTCTCCCAAGAGTCAAAGAAGTCAACGTAGAAATTCAGTGATGGGCTCAACTTCCAATCAGAGCTAAAGTGCAATTCAAGGAGCATTTTCACATCTGACACTTTATTCTTATTGACTGAAGTAGTGTTCTTTCGAACAGGTTAAGGGTTTATAGCCGACACAGTTTTCATCAGGGATCTGTAGGTACCAGTTCTATGATAGTAAAACGGCTCCCCATCCACAAGGACCATGAGATGAGACGTTTATGATCGTCTGAAAAAGTAGCGCTTGCAAGTTGCGAATTTAAAGTGCCATTGTTGAATAGGTTTCTGTTGCCTCTTGTTTCCAGTTAAATATATCCATGTCAATCCCTGGTTGACGAATGGTTGAAAATCTTTCAGTGATGTTAATGCTGGTTTGTGATCTTCGATTACTTCTCTCTTCTTGAATTCTTTTTCACAGAGACCGAATAACCGATCAGGGGGAATGAAGGAATGACATCTTACTGGAAAAATTAACTGTACCTCCTCTACGTCTCTTGGTGCTTGCAGGAGCCACCTTTGGAGCATAGCTGTCATCGTTCTATTTTTATTTTGCCCCCCCCCCCCCCCCACATCCGACAGCGAAAAGCTTTATCTTCTTAATGTTCGGTAAGTCCAAGTTTTGCAAGCAGTGATAAACGCAAGATGCCACCTCATTCGAAACTTTCGGGTAGGTCCCCTCAGTCCGTATGTAGCTGAAACAGTTATCTGGTGTCATTGTGCTCTTACAATTTCCAACAACAATGGATAAATTGAACGGTAGAGTTGGCGCCGATAGTAAGTTTCCTGATCAGGAATTTTGGGATATGGCAAATTCTTCTGACAATCGAAAGACAGTGTAAGTACACCTGGTTCACTTTCTCTGAGTAACGAAAAAAAGGCTTGTGCCCTTTTCTTGTGAATTGCTTTGCTAGCTTCCAGTGAAGACAACTTAATAGGATCAGTTTCCCGCTTAATTATCTATGAAAGTTCGAGACAAGTGGAGCTCACGTCGAACCTGGGTGATCCAAATCCTAGGTTAAACTTACGATTAAAAATGTAACGAACGTAGGAGTTCTTCACTTTCACTCTGTCATCAGCTTGGGCGTTGTAAGCATTAGCCAGCTTTTGGATATTCAGATCAGATCTAAGGTAACTTCTACGAGTTTTACTACAACAGGAGTGGGATTCAAGACACTTTAGTGAACTAATATACGCAACAACTGCTTTCTTCTTGTTGGTGTACCTACTTCTTTTCTCCCGGGCGGCATGTCCTGTTGTTGCATACGCGCGGAGAATATTCTGTATTCTGGAATTTCCCACCCCTAGAATTCGGTAAAAAGCCTGTCCACAAACTTGTAGGTCCTCCCTTGTATCAAAATTCCTCAAAAGCACTTTTCTGTGAACTGTTTTTGTTGGCGATTGCCGCATGTTCTTTTCTTACGGCCACTGCAAGAAACCAGCACACAATGTTTCATGAAGAAACTGTCTTGTCTTCTTTGATAGAAAGCGTCTCGAAATCTGGTGATAACTTAATCAGTTAACGTCTCAAATTTGAAAATTGGCTTCTTCTTATGTGTACATTCTGGAAGAGCTAAGTCCCCTTTCATAGAGTACGGTACCTGAAAACAATAAAAAAATCATAATTCAAGTTCAATACTTGACAGAATTAGGGAATCAACTATGAATGTACCAAGTGAGCACATTCACAGCATTTACATTTTCAGACATTATGTATTGTTATTTTCAACATTAGTGTGTTCTCTTGTACGAAAGCAAACTAGCTACTTACCTCAATTCTTTTGCAACAGCTTTCTTAGTCGCACTGATATTGAGTCTTTTCTTTCTCACTTTTGATGGAGACACTACAGAAGGTGATACTTCCATTTTCAAAAATGGAAAGCAAGCAATCTCTGATATAAAACTACGAATAAAGCACTAGTAGAAAGCATGCAGCTTTAGAATAATGGTAGCCATGTTGTATGTTGTTGTCACGTGCCGTAGAAGTCAGGTTCTGGTTGGTTGAAGCGTACTTTACTCATTTTGCTTTTAAAACGCAGTAGACTTTATCCGTTTTGCACCTACCCTGAGTTTTTAAAGGGAAAATACTTAAGGATTTTATGACTTTTGCTAGTAAATTATTTCATGCTTCAGTAGACACATCTTTTACCGATATATTTCTACCAATATCTCATTTTATGTAAAAATTGGACTTATCCGTTTTACTTTTAGGTGACTCATATATATATTCATTCATTCTGTACCGGAGGTACATCCGCCCCGTGCATTCAAATTAGGCGCCTTGGATAAGGCCATCTGCAATATAAACTTTGAAACTATTAGTACAGGAAGTTTGGACATTTTTAACAGATGTCGCTACTATTAACTTATGTTGTGCCGTCTGGAGTGAAGAAGAACTATTCATTTCTAAAGTAATTTGGTATGTCAAGGTTTCCTAAACTGGAATATTTAGTGTTTGTTTTTGATGTTCAAAAGTTATCAACACTTCTATCTCTTCCCGCACACTTAAGGCGTTGGCCAATCAAAAATGTTATACATTTACATACTTATTCACTAATGATACATTTTATATTTATTTTATTATCCAATGAGAATTGGAGGTGTGTCAGGGCCTTGGCCCAGAGTTTTCTGGAAATTTCCTCTCAGCTATAAAAGCCGAGGGCCGGTGAACCATGTTGTCTTAGTGATTGCTCCAGTCTAGAGTGTGTACGTAACGGAGGGAGGGGGAAAGCCTCCCTCGTCCATCTTCGGGAGGTCCACCAGCTCCACATAAAGGCAGTTTCGGCTTAACTATGTGATAGTTTTTGAAAGCTAGCTCGAGGGGAAGGTTTCAAATCTTTAGTAATATAACTTTTATTTTCTCAAGAGTAAATTTCAAACTTTAAATGTAAATTTCAATCTAGTCGAAAGAGCTTAACCAAAATTGGAGAATAGAGAGCTAGGTACTCTCTTGTATTCCCTCTCATTTTGTTCTTGAAGTGACTATCATTTTGTAACCTTTAGAAACTACCTTGTAATTTCTGTCACTTAAATATATTTTCTCCATCTAGTCACCTCTGTAGTATAGGCTATTAGCACAAATAGGATTTTAAGTGGTTCATGTAAATTTCATTTCGCCTCCTTACCATTTTGATTTGCGGCCAGTGACTTTAACCTTTTGCTTTTACCAAAGGCCATGTAGAATGAGTACTTGTTACCCCTGTTAAACTCTATTTCATTCATTTCATGTTAAAGATATCAGACTGTTGAGCAGTTAAGACAGTGAATACTGTTTGATTTTTTAAATGCAGGTTGTGCCTTTGATAGGCCTGGAAAGTGTGAATTTACGAAAATAGACTCCTAAAGTGTAAATCTGTAGAGCAATGATGTTCTTCCTTCTGATGTAAAAATTGGGAGATCCGTCTCCTTGTTTAAGTGAGCCGCAACGCTCGTGTAAGATATGTAATTAGGGAGCTTCAAGCTCAAGGTTGCTAAATGGTTATTAGTTGATTCTTCTGATTTTCTAAAATTGTTACCCTAGCTTATGAGATAAATTTTTGTACCTGAATTGTAAAGTCTAACTTTTGAAAATAAACCCAAAAGATATAAGGAAGATATATAGCTCCAATTTTAAAGTTTTAAATTCATCTTTTGACTTCTCCATACTCACCTATTCATGCCCGCACCTTCTTTCACCTCTGCATTCCACAGAATCTCCGGAACAAGTGGTAGCAGAGCGTGGTTGAATGGGTCTGGATGAAGCCCCTTTTGATGGCACCTCATAGGATTCGAAACCAAACTCTAAAAATTTTTTCGGTTGCTGGAATTTTCTAACTTCTGTCAGCTTTTCTATCACTATGCCTGATTCTCGCGAAGTCCTTGCACCTGGGTACCTGAGCAAGGAGGAATTAATATATGAGCTCTTAATTAGGAAGGTTCAGTCTGTTGGTAGGGTTCCGGCAGATATTGCCAAACTTAAAGAATCTGTCGAATTTCCCATTTGTATCCCAGTATTTTGGGAGAAAGATATTGATAAAGCTCTGTCCACTATCACTGACAATACCAATGAGCTAGCGTCTGTTGTTAGTTTCTTTGAAATAAGTGATCCCTCTACTAATCAACTTAAGCGCGTTCAAGCTGGACTGTTCCATTTTTACAATAGGGCTAGGGACCTATTGTCTCTAAAATCGAAGGACGAACATGCTAAGGAAGCTGGTAATTTATTGGAACACCTTTCCGACATGTCTAATAGGGTTAATCAATTGTTGTCCGGGGCCGCTAGTGCTAAAGTGACCATGTTCCAACTGGAAACTTGACTACGGAAGAGGAGTCTAGTAGGTCTGCTGAGAGTAGGAAGTCGGCAGTTATTCAACAAACGTCTGCCCCATCGGAATAAGTGTCTGATCATTTAAAACAACTTCCACCCTTCTTTATCAGTAATGCAGTGTTTGAACTCTCTCAACCTCCAATGCCGTCCCCTATTATTTCGCCAGGTTTCAGCAGCTTGCCCCACCCCTTAGCCACATTGCTTAAGGGAATATCCAAATTCTCGTAAATTGTACTAATGATGTGATTTTTTTACTAAGATTTCTAGTTGAATTTCAAAATCATGCTCTGGAGTACGCTCTCTCTCTCTCTCTCACTCGCAACTTCTCCAAATAATTTACCCCTATTCTGTAGCTGTCCTCTCGGACAAAATTGTGAAAGCAATTGCTGATAGATCTTCTATAGAAGACTTCCACGCCCACCTCTTCGCTAACTTCATTCCGGCTAGAGACATGTCATCTTTAATACAGCGTGATAGTACATATATCACACCCTCGCACTGTATGTAGAAGTTAGGAATATCATTGTCAGTATTCGATTTATTATTATTATTATTATTATTATTATTAGTAGTAGTAGTAGTAGTAGTAGTAGTAGTAGTATTTCATTTGTATATTTTGTCATTTATATTTGTAAGCTGGGAGATATCCAGATATGTAGTATGAGTAATTAGTTTTGCATGAGAGGGAAAACATTGCTATCTTGGACTCTGGTAATTCGTATGACTCATGCGGGCATCCCAGTGTCTGATTAGATGTGTTTGTTGATGTTATTGTACTAGGAAAGTTCTATGAGTCATGTGATATACCCCAGCGTTTGTTTATGTCTTGGGAGCATGAAGAAGTTCAAGGCAACCCTGAACGGTGCATCACTCATGATTGGCTGGCAAGGACCAATCCAGGCTGTTATGTGAGAGGAAGTGGAAGGCTGATGCCTATAAAGGTTGATCAAACGGCGGGAACCACTACTGACACTCGGTACGGACAAGAAGGAGTACTGACACACTGTACGGGAAGGAAGTGGTGCTGATACACGGTAGTGGAGTGACACGGCTGCAATGGACTGGACTTCAAACGTTCGTGGAGCGTAGTCTTGTTATGTTCGTGGAAAGTGACTGATCGACGGATTGTGGAGTGCTTGCGCATTAAGTATTGTAGCACTTGTGGCGGCCTGGCATTATATGTTGGTGAAAGCTATCTCAGACTTTCCATAATTTATGTTCAGGGTCGACAAGCGTGTGTTACTTAAATGTATATATCTTTACAACAAGTGTTAAAGTCTATGAACACAGTATTACGAGGTACAGTATCTGTGTGATGTTATAAGTGCTGATTATGAGAATTGGCAAGTAGTATTGATACAGAGACAGTGAAGGGTATTTATCTACATATATGTACGTTGTTCATCGGACTATCTACAAATGGTAGTTTAATAAATAATAATGTTATTTGTTTTACGTCCACCTAACTATTTTTACGGTCTTCGGAGACGCCGGGGTGCCGGAATTTAGTCCCGCAGGAGTTCTTTTACGTGCCAGTAAATCTACCGACACGAGGCTGTCGTATTTGAGCACCTTCAAATACCACCGGACTGAGCCAGGATCGAACCTGCCAAGTTGGGGTTAGAAGGCCAGCGCCTTAACCGTCGGAGCCACTCAGCCCGGCAATGGTAGTTTAGTTCTCGCTTTCGTTTTCCCACTGTTTTCATTATTGTTGTTTTAAATATGGAGTCTTCCAGTAATCTTGTGTTTGTGTATTATAAGTGTATTTTCGTGTGTTGATGAGGTGCACATGCACGGATTTCATTGAGAATATAGTTAGATATTTTAGAATCAGTGGAGTTATTGATGAACCTCGGTGCAGTTCCTACCTATTTAGTCGTTTTCAGGGGGTTAGGTAAGGCCTGTAGCAGATGTACCAGTACTCAGCATTATGTACACGCCCTGGGATATAAAGTTTATCATGCTCTATCAAAATTCGAGGGATCCATTCTGGTGAACTCTGGCGCGCATACTACGGACATTTCGATACATTATTTTGAGTTATATTAATTTAACTTATTTCAAGTATTTTATGAAGTTTTTGAATATTTTCATTTATGATATAATTTATGACTATTTATTAATACCATCAAATAGTTACAACAGAAGTACTACTTCCGAGTCCAAAGGATGGACGAGAATTTGATCGATTTCATTCAAGACATAAAGTTCTATACCAGGGTATTCGCTCTCCATTTTCCTGAAGATCAAATTGTGCAAACTATTGTCGAAGGAATTTCTCCACCTTATAGGTCGTACTTATGTTTTGCCTCTCGACCCCAAACCTTCTCTGAACATACTTGTTTCAGCTGAGCTGAGTTATAGAAGATTCCTCTAGTGCTGATATTTTAGTGTTTCACCTGGTCTTCTGTGAGGTGCAGTCTTCCGATTGGAGGAAAGCTAAGAGCTTGCACAGGACATGTGACTGTGAGAATTCTTTTAAAATCTTTACTTGTCTTGAATTTCATGCCTTGTATTGCCTTTTTTATTTATTTATGTCTTGCGTTTACTTTGACTGATGATGGTCTCTGGTAAGACCGAAACTAGTTTCAACAAATATATGTAACTTTTTAAGGTTACAGCAAACAGTATTTAATAGGTGGAAAGCTTTTACGTTACAAGGCTCTATTAACCATGTATACGATGTAGCCCGAAATTCTAACAGAACAACAAAACCGAAACCAAACCCCATGGCACAACAGCCCCGAGAGGCCATGGTCTACCAAGCGACCACTGCTAAACCTTAAAGCCTGCAAATTACGAGGTGTCGTATGGTCACCACGACGAATCCTCACGGCCGTTATTCTTGGTTTTCTAGACCGTAACAAAATAACCAAGGGCGGCGAAACGACCGACAATTCTCTACCGCCTCACTTCCTAGTTAAAACGAATTAACGGTACGTTTGGACGAAACGAGGGGACTGGTTTGGACCAGTTCTTTCACGACTGGCAGCATGTGAGAAGACAATAGCTAGCAGCACAAATAATAATAATAATAATAATAATAATAATAATAATAATAATAATAATAATAATAATAATAATAATTGCGGTGCGTGCCATAAGTACGACATTTTTCTCCTGATGGTAATACGTAGTGTATTATATTATGAGGCGCGGGGTAGCTCGTTGACGTCACTCACTTAACAGCCAATATCAGTAAATTAGGCGATGTGATATGACAAAACACTTGTTAAATGAATACTAACAAGTTGTTTGTTAACATTGTCTTAATAACTGAACATTATCCTCCAAACGTTTTCTGAGAAATGTCAGTTAACACGTTGTTAGCTCTCACGAGAGCTATATAGGCCTACAATGCGAATCCGGAAGGCAGCTTTTGAGCGTGCTCTAATGGGCCTTTGTTTAAATACAGGTCTTGTAAAACATGGCGCGTGAATCAACATAAAATGAGAGGATGGTTCCCTCGTTGTAATTCCTCTTTAAAAAAAATCACTACCATCACTGAGCATAAAATGTTTGTCTTGACATTTGATTCGCAAACTCAATCTAAGAATGAGAAGACAATAGCAAGCAGCAGAAATAATAATAATAATAATAATAATAATAATAATAATAATAATAATAATAATAATAATAATAATAATAATAATAATAATAACAATAATAATAATAATTGTTACGGAGATATCCGTGGTAGTTAGAGGTGAAAGAAGGTGCGGACTGGAATAGGTCTCAACTACAGAAGTTCGAAAGATGAATTAAAATTTCAACAAGGTTATATTTTCAAAACTTAACAATGGTAACATAGAATTTGAAAGCTTAACAAGTCAACAACAAGCCAAAAATCAAATTCAGAAGAATTACAAATGTTAGAGGATTATTATAAGGTCTGGGCTTCGAGCCCCACAATCACAATCCTTGAGCTATTAGCCCAACTTTACCAAGGTACAGAATTAAACAAAGGGGCAGAAAACCCCATCATGCCAAGGAGCACTTGCTCCTAACTACAATGTTAAGCCTCCTAGAGGCACACAGAAATCAAATTTAGGAAAGAGCAGACCCGCTCTCAAAGTTCAAGCCTATCAAAGGCCAGGACGAATTTTACTTCTATCTGTCCTCAAGGCACACAAGGAAACAGGGGTATTTAATACCCAACCTACAGGGCCTTCGCAATGAAAATAAAACAACAGGTTAAGTTATTGGCCCAAAGTACAGAGAGAACTGGAGGCGTGAACTTGCACTCCAAATACACTTTTAAAACCTAAGTGGCTCTAGGCCGGTACACAGGGGCTAATCCCAAGCTAGGGAGGTGACCCGTATGAGAACTTTAATACATTAATGAAGAGAAGAAACGGTTATGAAAACGTAGTCACCTCAGTTTCGAAATGAAGGGGAGTTCGAGAGGGAAAAGCACTCTCTATCCCCGCTTTACAGTGAAAGAGATTTGTAGATTTTACATAGACAGAAAGGAATTTACATTTTAACAAGATGGGTTACATATTAAAGGGTTCGAACCCTCCCCGAGAGTTAAACTGCTGAGCTAGCAAGAAATAAAGATGTTAAAAGGCCATTACCTTGTAGAAGAACTGCTGCTAGAAGAAAGAGGCGCTTCCCGCCCCCTGCTACATATCCACACACTGAATTAGATGTTATACTAGTGGCACCGATACAAGAAAATCAGCAGTTTTTATACCCTCGTGGAAAATTCGAGACCTTTCAGGAATGAGTAGACACACCCCCTCAATTTTATTGGGTCGCTAAAGGTTATACATCAACATCGAAGAAGAAAGACACTATTGGTCAAAAATTAATTACAGAAATTCGGGACTGGCGGAGTTCAAAACTGGCGGACAGAAAGATTAATATTGCCAACCCAAAAAATAAAAGAACAAAATTTAGTAAAGACAAAACTTAAGAATACAAAATGTCTTCAAGAGAGTTCATTCCATTGCGCCTGAGTGTATTACCATAGTTTTTTTGGGGGTAGAGACATCTGTTAGAGAATGTTCATACTTCTTGATCACTGAAAAACAAAAGTAAATCAAAAACACTCAGTGGCATCTTCTGATAAACCGTAGAGTTAGTTCGTTTTTTAAAGTTCAGGGTTTCCCCTGTAGAGTAGATTAAATTGGTGCAAGATTTGAACTTGCGTCGTAGAGGTGTACCGCCCGGTACAACAACAACAACAACAACAATAATAATAATAATAATAATAATAATAATAATAATAATAATAATAATAATAATAATCATATGGCCTCGGCTACCGTGTGCAAACATTTCAATTTGACGCCATCTGGCTGTCTGCTCGTTAATTTCGACGTTCCGTTTTACTCTAGACCCACTAGATGGCAGACCGAGTAAACCGAAACTCTGTTGGGCGTCTATGGTTGAGATTTAATGAATTTTGTCGGGTAAACACCAAATGTTCACCAGAGATCCTTTACATGCTGACATCGTACGACATAGAGTGTCGAATGGACTTTTTTCCGCCCTTCAAAAATCCGACTACCTCTGCCGGGTTTGAACCCGCTGTCTTGGGAACCGGAGGCCGACACTCTACCACTGATCCACAGAGGCATAATAATAATAATAATAATAATAATAATAATAATAATAATAATAATAATAATAATAATAATAATAACCGACCTTTCCACGCAGTTCTATGCTATTTATTTATTTATTTACTTCATGTCGTTTCGGCCAAATAAGGACCACGTCATTTCAGCTGTCTCCTTCCTCAGGCTTTAACATTTTCCAAGTACTCCCGCATCCCACCTCATTGAACCAGGCCCCTTTTGTCTTCTTATCTTGGAAGATGAGAAGATCATCTTGGTTGACCTTTGCAGGGCTCATTCTTGTCACGTGACCATAGAAAGCGATCCTTCTCTTCCGCATCGTATCGTTTATCTTTTCTACGTGGAAATAGAGCTCGTGGTTGTGCCGTCTCCTAAATTCACCTTTGTCCTTGAGAGGCCCAAGATTTTCCTCAAAATCCTTGTTCCTTTGATCTCAAGTTCTTGTTTTGTTCATTGCAAGGCACTCCGATGCATGGAGGTCCTCCGGACGAATGGCTGCGCGGTAGTGTCTGAACTTGGTGTTCAAGGATATTGACCTTTTGTTGTATAAATCCTTGGTTACATGGTATGCTATTTCATGCGTGACACGGAGGCTTCTTTCTCAGACATGTTGAGTTCTATCCACTCAACTAGATATTTAAACTTTACTACCAGCTTGATTTGTCCTTGTTACACATTTAGCTGTTTTGGTGCATGCTTTATATTTGTTTTCTCAAAGGAGATCTGAAGACCTGTTTTCTCTGCCTGTGTCTTAAGCTGCCTGATTTGTTTTGTAGCTGTCTGTAGCGAATCGGAAAAGTTTGCTAGATCATCTGCTAAAGCAATACAGTCAGTTAAAACGTTTGTTTCCTGCAACCCAGTCTGACCCCATCGTTGAACCCTTCATTTCTCATTTCCTTGAGCCATTCGCGGATGACTTTATCGTCAACACAGTTGAAGAGTAGAGATGATAACCCATCTTCCTGCCTAACTCCTGTCCTTATTTCAAAGGTACCTGAACTTTTCCCCTGAACTTCACTTTGGAAGTAATGTCCGTCAAGGTCTGTTAAATCATCGTTCTTTTTTTTTTATGGAAGCCAAATTCCTTTAGGATTTGTATTAGGACATTTCGATCAATCGAGTCGAAAGCCTTTTTGAAATCGAAAACAGTCACCACGAATTTCTTGTTCCTGAACTTCAGATATGAAAAGGTAGATTTTAGATTCATAATATGCTCTATACAAGAGCGTCCTTTCCTGAATCCTCCTTGGCATTCTTCCAGTTGTGGATCTGGTTGTTCTTCTGCCCTAGTCTGAAGAGATTTCGAAAGAATCTTGTAGGTAATTAAGAAGAGAGAAACACCAATGTAGTTGTTCACGTTCTTTTTGTCGCTTTTATTATGAAGGGAGTGAATCAGTGCAGAATTCCAGTCTCTTAGAAGTTTCTCTCTTTCCAAAATCTCGTGTCTATCAGTTTATAAATCGCCTTGTCACCTGCGTACTTTCACAGTTCAGTTACTATAGAGTCCTGATCTCTTTGATTTCGTCTTTTGTAGGTGGGGATGAATCATGATGAACTTGTGCATTTTCGTCAAATGTGAATGTGGAATTTGGAGCTTCACAGTTGAAAAAGCATTCAAAGTAATCCGCCAGAATCTGGCAATTTTCTTTCTTTCTTTCTTTCTTTCTTTCTTTCTTTCTTTCTTTCTTTCTTTCTTTCTTTCTTTCTTTCTTTTTTATTTATTGATTGTGGTATGTGATACAGAGGGGGTGGGGGAAGAAGCGACATGGCCGCAGGTCTGGACGAAGGAGAATGAAGACAATATCATATAGGCCAAAATTAGCTCATTAATCCTAAATCTATATAAATAAAGTTGTAGGGGGTACGTTGTCTGTAATTTCGTTTGTTTTGCCAAGTTTTCAGATATTTATCCGTTTTAGGTCAACTCAAGACCGTATCAGTGGTTTTTATTTTTCGTGTCTGTTTGTTTGTTCCACCATCACGGTGAAACGGCTGGATAGATCTCGACCAAACTTCATATTTAGAGTAAAATCATCTCGGGGAAGGTTCTGATGTGCATATGACTTTAAAATCTCTGAATAGATGGCGGTTATAGGAAAACCACCAAGAGTTTACTTCCATTTTCTCATATACTATTAATTTTCTGTAATATCGGTGGACTATATGTGGAGCATCCCTTCACTATAAACAACTTTTGTTATGTACATAATTTCGCTTACTCTTCAAATGACGGAGAAAATTACTATTTTCTGCGGGTCTCATGCTCTGTATTGACTGACCGACAACAAACCTGCAGGTTACCATGGCTACGTCTCTGCCAGCAGGGAAGTAACGTATTGCCATTTTCGTCATCATTCCTGTAAATTGCAGTTGTTCCTTAGGTAGGAAGCGGGAGAGACGTCAAGTGGCAATTCTGCGGGATATTGGCGGAATACCGTTGGAGTTACAATCGTCCTCGAATAGTGCTAAGGGCTGTTGTTAATATTTGAAGAGTTTCGCGGAGTGTAGCCTAAATTTCCCCTCTGTTACCGCCTACTTATATCCGTAACTCATACCATCACAATGTATTGAGGGGCATTTTATTTTCCAATACATCCACTTGGTATTTACATATTTGTCCTATGAGGCTGTCTTCAGTTATAATCCTATTTTCTATTAACTTCAACTTTCTTAACTGTATTACTTTCTTCCTTAATTACTCCGTATGTATGCGAGTGCTAATCCCGAAACCTGGACATACTTTTCTTAGAGAAAAAATTCCAAGCTGTTCGAATATATAAATTTTGGCCCCGGAAAATATCGAAATATGGATGCATTTTCATGACGCTTCATACCTTCGTTTCGGGGTAGTTCGTGGCTAAACGGTAAGTCGTATTACAAAACAGATAGCTCAATCGCCGTTCAATTTGGAGAGATCTACAACTTTGATCCAATGAGTTATTGTCGTGTCTCGATTGCTGATACGTTAGACAGCGCTGCAGATCTCGATTATAATCAAATATCTCCAACTCGATTGTGACTGTCATTAGGAAAAGGGGTCTGTCTTTATAATGAAAACTCTCCATCTCTACTGTGAATAGCGGTTGCCAAGTGAGCCTTCCATTACAGCAGAAACTCCCGAACTCGATTGTGATTGGCAGTAGGAAATGTAGCCTGCCGTGATGAACAAAACTTGCCCAATACCTACCTTCAATCGGAAACAATGGCGTCCTCCCTGTTTTGATTCTCGGATAGCGCTAAGAGACATGCAATTTAATATAGTCTTACTCACTGCCTTTAGAGCTGGTTTACACGGGTAGAGTAGCGAGGCGAGTAGAGTGGATAGTAGAGCTACTAGCATCGTGTGAACGACTGGGATAGTAGCAAGTAGAGTAGAGTAGCTAGTACGCAGTAGAGTAGAGTGGGTTTCCGCTGTGGTAAAGTAACTCTACCACTATCCTACCCAATTTTTTTTCGGGGGGGGGGGGGCGAAGCCCGCTCCCCCCGCGTGACCAACGACTCAATCTACATGGCCTCCGACATGCTATTATTTCTAAGAAAAAGAAAGAGATAGCAGGGAGGAGTGGGAAGTGATACAAGGAGTATCTGCCGGTTTCCGAGTCAGACTCGCTACCACGGCAAGAGTTTGTGTTAGGTATATGGTGTTGAAGTATGGTATTGAGGGGTCAGGGAAAAACCACATAGGCAGAAAGAAGAAAGAGCCTATATGTAAAACCTGACATCTTTTGATAGCACATGCAAGGATGTGGGCTGGAAAAAGACCAGAGGTTGTGTTAGTTAGGAACAGGTAACATGCACAAAACATAAACCAATTCCTCGCCATTCCATCGCCTGGGGATCAGTCCGTCTGGGCACTGCTGGGACTAGCGCGGTCCTTGCCGGCTGCGGAGCCATGCGTCAAGTACCACTAGGGCCTGTCGCACGGCTCCACCTCCTTGGGGTACCTCGTACCCAGTCTCCGATCCCGGAGAATGAGGCCAAGCCCGCCGAGGCGGGGGCCTCCTGGAATGGGGTGGGTCATGGCGCCGGGCCTCCCTCCTCTCTGCCCGCGCCATGGCCCTGTAGACTGGGCAACTGCGGTGGGAGGCCGGGTGGCCCCCCGCGCAATTGGCGCACACCGGCGCCTCCTTAAGTGTTGCGCAGGCCGTGTAGTGGTGATCACCACCACAACGGTTGCACTTCACTTGGAGTCCACAGCTAACTTGACGGTGGCCCCACGTCAGACAGCGGAAACACTGCAAGAGCTGCTGAGGGGGACGTTTTACTCTCACCTGACTGCCGCTACCCGCTGAGGTCCTCTCCTGATTGGCTCCTCGGTTGACTGCTGTCCTGGGAGCAGTCTTGGGTTGCGGTTGGGCGGCCCTCACCTGGTGGGACGGCGTCGCCTTCTGCTTCGTGGTCCGGCGTCTTCTTCTTCTTCTTCTTCTTCTTCTTCTTCTTCTTCTTCTTCTTCTTCTTCTTCTTCTTCCCGGGCGTGTCTTCTCGGCAGGGGAAGAGGCCTCGTCCTGGTGACGCTCCTCCCGGCCTGGTGACCGCGGGGTAGCTGATGGCTCCGCTGCGTCGCCGTCTTCTTCCTTCTCCTGGCTGGCGGCGGCGGCGTCGGTCGGTGCTAACGCTTGACTGCGTTCCCTGTCCTGTGGGACGCACATCAGGTCTGCAGCTCGATAGACGTGCTGGCAGCCTGGGCCTGGACAGCAGCCTCAGAACGCCAGGGGGCGTCCTCCTCCACTGAAGTCGCACAGTCGCGGCGCCAGAGGGCGTCATGCCCCACCTCCGTGGTGGCGTCGCTGGTCGCCGGCTGGGTGGCCAGGACTAGGTCGGTGTTAACCGCCCTATTCCTTAGCCTCCTCGGCGTCTCCCTGGTCTCCGTCGCGGCCCTGACTGCGCCGGTGTTCATCCCTGGCACTCCGTCCCTCCCTGGTAGACGGATGACCTGGAACAGAGAAGAAAGCTCCCTCTCTGCGTCGCGCATCCGCTCCTGGTCGTGATGCCTGATGATGAGGCCTCCTGGTAGGAAGCTCTCGACGGCCATGGTTGTCGAGATGATCCTGCCTCCTCGGCGAGGGCGCCGCATTCTGTCCAGGACGAGGCCCCGTTCAGAAGTTACAGGGCGCCCCGGCCTGTAGTACACGAGCAGCGCTTCGTGCGCCGGGTCGGTGTAGCCTTCGGAGAAGAAGAAGCCGTTAGGGGGGTCACACCCGTCCCTGTAAGGCTCCGTCTCCACCTCGATCTCCGGCTCCTCCTGCGGCAGCTCCGACTCGGGTGCCGGGGTCTCCGGCACAGGCTCCAGCGTCTGCGGCTCCGTGTTGCTCTCCGGTGTCGGTGTCATGCCTGTGAAGAGATCTCGGAGCAAGTGCCCGATCGCCACCGCCCGTTCTTGGGTTGTCATCGTATCCGCCTGGTTGTTCATCCTGGTCCTCCTGTAACAAACTCTGAAAGAGAAAGAGGTGAGCACTGAGAAGTGCTCAGCTCAGACAAATGCTCTTCCGAAGTCGTACTAATAAGTACAGCTGCCTGGTTAGCACTAGAAGTACTGAACTGAGCGCCTGGCAAGGAGAGAGAGAGCGCAGCGAGAGGCACGTACGTCCTTTCACTTCGGCAGTCACCTCGTCCTTCGTATCCTACCCAAAGACTTTAATATTACTTATATCCTACCTCCTCCACCGGAACCGAGCTCCGAGAGCTGGCGGAAAAGGCCGAGGACGCTCGATTTTTCAGTTGGCGCGTCATTCGCCTATTTCCATGTGTGTACTGACGGTATCCGCTGAGTAAACTGAGCATTTTTGTGCGTTTATTTGGTGGCAAAATCAAGTGTACGGAAGAAGAAACATGTAAATTTGTAGAACTGACAGTGAAAAAAGAATGTTTGTGGAACATAAACAGCATTATTTACAGAAAGTAAAATATGAGACGGGCGGCGGAAGAGGACTTGATTACGAAAATGGGTAAAGAGGGTTTTGGTTTTATGGAACTTAAACAGAATTTTTTTAAAAATACGATGTACCTACAACCAAGAACTGACGAAAATTCGTAAATCCAAGAAGTCTGGAGGTGGTGCCGCCGACATCTACACTCCCTCTCTTAAGTGGTTTAGTAAAGTATAATTTGCAAGGTAATACTGAAAGCCGTCCGCCTCTGTGGTGTGGTTAGTGTGATTAGCTGCCACTCCCGGAGGCCCCGGTTCGATTCCCGACTCTGCTACGAAATTTGAAAAGTAGTACGAGGGCTAGAACGGGGTCCACTCAGCCTCGGGAGGTCAACTCAGTAGAGGTGGGTTCGATTCCCACCTCAGCCATCCTAGACATGGTTTTCCGTGGTTTCCCACTTCTCCTCCAGGCAAATGCCGAGATGGTACCTAACTTAAGGCCACGGCCTCTTCCTTCCCTCTTCCTTGTCTATCCCTTCCAATCTTTCCATCCCCCACCAGGGCCCCTGTTCAGCATAACAGGTGACACCGCCTGGGCGAGGTACTGGTCATCCTCACCAGTTGTATCCCCCGATCCAATGTCTCATGCTCCAGAACACTGCCCTTGAGGCGGTAGAGGTGGGTCCCTCCCTGAGTCCGAGGGAAAAATCAGCCCTGGAGGGTGAGCAGATTAATAAAAAAAGAAGAATATTAAAAGCCACAACGTAACATTATAGCTCAGTGATATTAAGGGGAGGTACACCTTTGGAGGTCAAACAAATGCAGGTGTATTGTCCTATAATGGAGAAAAGACCTCGCTCTTTTCGATGGAAGAAGGATTTTTTTTTTTTTTTTTTGCTATTTTGCTTTACGTCGCACCAACACAGGTATGTCTTATGGCGACAATGGGATAGGAAAGGCCTAGGAATTGGAAGGAAGCGGCCGTGGCCTTAATTAAGGTACAGCCCCGGCAATTGCCTGGTGTGAAAATGGGAAACCACGGAAAACCATCTTCAGGGCTGTCGACAGTGGGGCTCGAACCCACTCTCTCCCGATTACTGGTTACTGACCGCACTTAAGCGACTGCAGCTATCGAGCTCGGTGAAGAAGGATTTAAAAAATACCTAAACCTATAATAGTTTCGAAGATGCAACAACAAATATAAACAAGTGTCATCTGGATTGTCCCTTTAGATGAAGGTTTTTCAAGTTTCAGTGTTACACAACGTGTTCATCATGTGTCTCGACGTGTTGAAGTTAGACAGTGATGGAGGACTGTGTATTTTAATCATATTAATAACATACTGAACCCATGACCTTTGTGCCCTAAGAACATTATGCATAAATCGACAATAATTTAAAAGTTGCTTCTTGATAGCATGGATTTGACACGTGACGAGGGGGTGATTACCTTCGGTCCCACGCTCTGGAGTACGTGACGTCAGCCACACGTGTCAACGGCGGAAGAATCTCAAGTCATTTTTGTGAACTATTTCAAAGCGCGTGTACATGGCGTGAACCAACCCAAGTCAAAAAAATATAGTGCCTCTCAAGGGAGGTCAATCATCTCACAAATCGAACCCGTAAAAATTTTAAATGTCCATGAACACTACCGCCAGAAATGTAGCAAGCATGTAGTCACTTTCAAAACTCTTGAAATTACAGTTTAGTTAAGTCAGAAAATTTATAGAAATTTTCTTGGCGGCGAAGGGAGATATCCGAAGAGAGGGGGTAACTGCTATAAATATGAAGGGACGCCATGACGAAGTCTCCTTCTCCGGCATTTGTGATACAAAGCGGACGAAAAATTGTTGAGCTGCTCTGCGAAATCAAACCAACGAAAGTAGACTGAGTTCAACTGCAGATTTCAGCCAGTGTGGCTAGGTCTTGTCTCCATGAGGAGATAGTTTTCTTACGTGAAATAATTGTACCAGATAGGACGGTCAAAGTACTGAATAAATTCTAATGTGATTAAGTAATTCGTGTGCGGGAATAATTATAGTCCATCGTGTGCGCTCAGCAAACAAGTGAAGGGTATTTTCTTCTTTTTATGCTTTATTCCAGGAAACCTGAAGAAACGTAATGGTTTGTAAAGCCATGAATGTAAAAATGGCTAAATAAAATGCCAGGGTCGCAGGTGAGCCCTATGACGAACACTGGCGTGACTACATGAGGTAGGTGACTTTCCATCTTACTACCTCTTATATCTTGTCTCATGATCTCTAAAAGTGTATTTGAATGGGGATATACGACGCAGTGGTCACCCCTACTAAGTTTGTAAATGTGAGAGTACGACTAAAAGAGTCATTTGTTTTATTTCCCACTTGGATAAATTTTTGAAGTCTTGCGAGTGCCGTATAATGTTGTAAAAAGTTATTGAATAGGGTTTCGAAGTGATATCACGTCCAATGTAGATCGCCATCCGTGTGAGTGTACTGCCTATATATTTTGATGCCAAATTAAGATATTCAGTCGACGTAAATTTTTCCTGTCTGCAATTTGACGTTAATAATAATAATCCATGGTTACTCATTTTCAATCGAGTGGAAGCGCGCTGTCGGGTGAGAACCTAGGGTGATGAATTTGGTCACGGAGAGAAACGTTTTTCTAGGCTCATTTTAAACTGTGTCTGACTGACAATAAAAAGATCTAGTAGAATGTTTCAGTCATTTTGTTCGTAAAAATCAAGTTATTAAATACGATCTCATTTATGCGAAGTTATTCATGAGTAATGCATTGTGCCATATTAGACGTCGAGATTTCTAGTAAGGATTTTATTCCAGTTCTTTGTCGATGATAATTGTGGAGCTGGGAAACAGGGGTTAGTTTTGTTGTTATGAGATTTGTGAATCAGGTTGGACCTGTCATTGAAGCCGAGACATGGAAGCCCGAGGAATGTTTTATATGAGTTGAGGTGAGATGTGCGAATCAGGTTCGAGTCCTGTCATTGAAGCCGGGACATGATAGCCCGAGGAATATTTTATAATGTTGGGAATGGAAAGAAATTCATAGAAATCCATAGCGGTATTAATTGGCGACGCGTATAATTAGTGTGGGCATCTTGAAGCATAATCTGTGCATTTTGTTGGTTAGAATATCGTATTTGTTTAATTATGTCGGCAGAGTTTAAAGAGAGCATTTTGAGAAGCCAGTCAGCTGGAATAAACCAGGTGTTTCATGTAACTGCCAAGCGAACTTGGGGGCGAGAGGCCTCAGCTGTGATAACGGGACAGGCGTGGAATTGAGATTGTACTGTATTCTCGGCCAGGGAAAACGTTAAAATGCTGGATTTAGTTGAAATTCATAGCCGGTAATGATCTGAGTATTGTGAAATACTGTAAAATTTGTTTAATTGGGGACGTATTGAACATTTGAAACCATGAACTTCGAGTATAAGGAACAGAGTAACCAAATTCAGGGTTGTCCAAAATATAGAGCGATGGTTGTGATGATCGGTTTGTCTGTGAGGGGTGTGCAAAATACATAATGGTATGACGAGAGATGACATCGTAATTATATGGCGAGTTGTTTGGTTTGTACGTAGATTCATAGGATATCCAAGTGTTAATAACGGTTAGGACTAGATTAGATTTTAAAGTGTGAAATCATGAGACAAGATGTATAACTGGACATGAATTATGTAACAATTCTTTTCCAGCCAGATAAATATCACAAGATTGAATTCACATCACAGCTGCGTAGGAATTTGTGAAGAAACCAGAGTCCGCGGAGATAAAATTTGTTGTTCGTTAACATTTCGTCAAATCATTTAAATTTAATTATTAAATTCAGTGAAACCGCATTTTGAAATAACTTTAATCAAGCGAATAATTTGGAGATGCATTCTGGAAATTTTAGTTTGTTTTTCTCGGGGAATATTTAAAAATAAAGTAACGATTAAGGGGACATATCCGAAGAAAATGGATTTTACTGCCACAAAGTTTGTGAGCATTGCTATTGTTGTAATTATTGAACTTTGATTGATTGAGCAGTGAATGTGCTGGGGATAGTAAAGTGGAAACTTTGGTCATCAACCGATGTAACTTAATTGTGTTTAGCCTTCAGCCTAGAAACTTGGATGGTCAGGGGGTCATCAACCTCAGTGACTTAGATTAGGGCCATATGCCATTGTAGCATTATTTCCTTGCGGTCATCATCCACAATGACTTTAAAGTAACTTAGAAGATTAGATGTCGGTCCATGACATAGACGCAGGTCACATCGATTCAATTAAGGGTCCATGCCGTAGAACCACTGTGTGGCACACACCGATTGGACTGCTTTAATTATACCCAGAGTCCAGAGTTCGTGTTACGAGGGCTGGACCATAACGAATCACTAAGATGGTACATGTGGTCTCACATGGAAGCCGAATTTAAGGATTTCCAGACTTTCCTTTCTTAAATGATTAATAATTGAGACAATGGTTTCTAGTAAGAATGACCATCAGGCAGTTACGTTAAAGTCTCACACCAGTGTTCTGACCATTATGTTAAAATGATTGTGGTGTCCAGTGGACACAGTTGACTTCTATGATACCGTTGACATATCGGATTGCTTCATAATTTTCCTGAATAAATAGGAATCTTTTAAATAGACCTTTCATTCCAGTAGATAGATTAGAATTACTGAACTCTACCTTTACCTCAGCAAGTGACGAAGAACCCGATACGACCCAAGAGACAGATCTCATGAACTTTGCTGATAGGTAAGGAAGGTAGGTATCCCTCAATATGGACCTAAAGGGTTCAATACATAGGGATCTTCTACCTCGTATCACTTGACAATGCCGTTAATTTTAAGCAATAACAGTAATGTCCACAACAAATAGAATAATTTTCATATTTTTTTGGAATATCCAAAATAATTATTGTTTACAGTACAATGTCAGGTCTTGAAACTTAATTTCTACACCTAGACCGTACAAGCAACGAACAAACGAATTATGTAAATAGATCAGTAATTGGGGTATTTATGGCAAAGAAGCTACTACAAATTAGGCCTAAGCCAGCGTGATTTACAGTGTACTGATGGCTATTATCATTGGCCAAGAACTTCAGAGTCACCTCAAGCTTAAATCTCGGTGTTATTGCATTTCTCATCACTGTGTTTTGTCTTTGAATTTGCGGTGTTATGGCATCTAACAGTGTCTGAAAGTTATCAGGCTTCGATCTCATACATTCTGTATTCTTCTTTATACTCTGTCGCAAGTCCTCTCAGAATTAATCTTTTAACATCTGATCTATGATCTCTTTCAGAGCCTTCATTTTAGGTGGAGATAACTTATAAGGAGGAAATCGGACAGGAATCGAATCCGTAACCTCGATTTTGTATTCGATAAGGTCAGTAACACCAAGAGTTTCAGAGAAAACATCTGGAAACGACTGACACAGCTTACGAATACTCTCAGCCTGATTCTCAGGTAGATGTCTAAGGTCTAACAACATCTCATCCTGGGTAGGCGAAATAGATGAACATGACACAGAATTACATTTTAACAAAGGAATTTTACAATTACCCGCAAATTTGAAAGTGCACGACTTGCTCTGAATGTCGAGCACTAGATCGGTGTGAGACATGAAATCCGCTCCCAATATAATGGGGCAAGACAAGTGCTTAGCCACAAACAGTTTAATTTTCCAAGTGAATTTCAAAATTCGAATTTTGGCATACAGGGAACCTAAAATTTCCAACGGAGATGAGTTAGTCGAAACACATTGAACCGAAGACGAATAAAAATCAGAAAATTTACAAACAGATTTTAATTTAGAGTACCATTCAGCCGAAATAATGGAACAAACACTGCCTGAGTCTAATAGAGCAGTTACAGGTTCATTAATCAATTCAATTTTGAGAAATGATACAGGAGCGGGGGAATCCACCGCAATCCTAAGAAATTCTTTGGGACCTTCAAATGATAAATTAGAAAACTGAATTTTCCCTGAGTTTTCGTCGGATTTAACAGGGGCTGAGCCTGAAGAAGGTGGGCACGCCGACTCAGCCGATGCCGCTAGTCACTTTAGATTGTTGTTGGAAGGTGCACCAGAAGTTGAGCAGGAGGGGGTGCTATTAGTATTAGGACAATTCTTAGCAATATGGGAAAAAGCCTCGCATTTAAAACAACTTCGAGATTACCCTGCTCCATTCTTTGCCCCGTTGGATTTAATCAAAGGGGACTTGTTCCGGAGATGGTCTGCAGACCCACAAGCATAACATTTGCGGGTTGCTATGGTTCGGCGAGGTGGAGGCCGAAGATTACTTAAAGAAGGAGGGGGCTCCCTCGCCACACGTAGTGTTTCAGCATATCTAACTCCCTCGGCTGAGACAGCCATAGCTTCTAATTCGGCAAAAGTTTGCGGACGCGACGCAAAACACAAGTATGACCTATAGGATGGTGAAATTCCTTCCACAATGGCGTGAACAATTTGATCTTCTGGGAAATGGAGAGCAAATACCCTAGTATATAACTTAATGTCTTGGATGAAGTCGGGAAGATTTTCATCCAGACGCTGTACACGGTAATAGTACTTTTGAATTAGAGATGACCTATTCCGGGCGGGAATGAAGTTTGCCAGGAGGTGTGCATGAAAATCTTCAATAGTTGACTGTTCAGCAATTGCTCTTACTATTTTGTCCGAGAGGACACCTATGGAGTAGGGGTAAATAATTTGAAGAATCTGATACGGGGAAAGCGAAAACACAAGAGCATGATCCTGAAACTCGACAAAAAATCTTAGAAATGAAATTACATCACTAGTAGAGTTAACGGAAAACTTGGAAAAACCCCTAAGCAACATCGCTAAAGGATGATGCAAACTACTGAACCCGGGTGACATAGTAGGTAATGGCCTAAGGGGCGTAGAAGCTGATTCAGAGCCTACATTATTTACAAAGAAGGGTGGGATAGAAGTTCGACGATCAGGCTCCTTTTCCAAAGGTGCGGGCGCCTGTTGGGTAACCGCAGATGTAGTACTTTCTTCCCCTTTTGGAGAACCCTCCTCGCTAGCGATGTTTACCACAGTGGGCTGGTCGGTTTTGGGAGCCGCTGCCCCAGTTAACAATTGATTAACCTTATTGGACATTTTAGATAGGTGTTCAATAAGAGCACTAGCCTCCTTCCCCTGAATGTCACTTAATTTAAGAGACAATAGATCACTCACCCTATTATAAAAATGGTACAATCTAGCTTGCACACGTTTAAGTTGATTAGGAGATGGATCACCCCCTTCAAAAAAACTAACTACAGATGTTAGCTCACTAGTATTATCAGTGATCGTGGAGAGAGCGTCGTCAATATCTTTCTCCCCCCAAGGTGGGGATACTAATCGGCAAATCAAGAGAATCTTTAAGCTTAGTGGTATCGGCCGCAACCGTGCCTCCAGATTGAACATATCTAATAGCTAATTCATAAATTGATTCCTCCTTGCGCAAATAGCCGGGATGGAGGACATCGCGAGGGCCGGACATGATGAGAAAAGATTGACAAATTTAGAAAATAAGAAAGAAAATTCCAGCGACGGAGAAAATTGTTAGAGTTCAAAACAAAAGCAATGTTTAGCCGTCAAAAGAGGCAAATTGAGACCCATTCAACCACGCTCTGCTACCACTTGTTACGGAGTTATCCGTGGAAGGCAGAGGTGAAAGAAGATGCGGACTGGAATGGTTCTAAGTACAAAGCTGAAAGCTGAATTAAAATGTCAATAAAGGTTATATTTTCAGAACTTAACAATTTTCATATAGACTTTCAAAATTCAACAAGTAACAAATCAACAAGCCAAAATCAGGTACAAGGTATAATTTATAAACCAGAGCATGAAAGCACAAGTTTTAGGAGATCATTACAAGTTCTGGCTTCGAGCCTCAGTTACACAATCCTTGAGCTACTAGCCCAACATTACCAAGGTCCACTCATTTATTCAAAGGGCAGAAAACCCCTTCATTCAAGGAGCACTTGCTCCCAACTTTTAACCTCAAGCCTCCCAGAGGCATTTTTCAAACACAAGAAAGAGCTGAGCCGCTCTCAATTATTCAAGGCTATTAAAGGCAATACCAGACTATTACACAAATTGCCATCAAGGCACCGCTTACATCAAATGAAACGGGGGTATCTCGTACCCAACCTACTGGGCCTCAGTGGAAAAGAACAGATTGATTAAATGGCCCAAAATACCAAGGTGAATGGAGGCGTTGCTTGCACTCCTACATGAAACCTTATAAAACCTAAGGGGCATTAGGCCGATGATACAGGGGCTATTCCCAAACTAGGGAGGTGACTCGTATAAGAAAATTTTGATACATTAAGAGTAGAAAATCGGTTATGAAAACGTAGTCACCTCAACTCAAAATGAAGGGGAGCTTGAGAGGGTAAAGCACTCTCTATCCCGATTTACAGTTAAAGTAATAAGAAATTTTTACATAAGCCGGCACTAAGTTACATTTTTAGAGAGGTAGGTTACATTGAATAGGTTTCGGACCTTCCCCGAGGGCTAAACTGCTGAGCTAGAAAGAAATAAAGATGTTAAACGGCCATTACCTTTGTTGAAGAGCTGCTGCCCGAAGGAAGAGGCGCTACCCGCCCCCTGCTACACTTCCATACATTAAGCTAGATGTTGATGAAGTGGCCGAGAGCCAGGAAAATCAGCAGTTTTTATACTCTCGGGGAAGATTCGAGACCTTTCATGAATAATTAAGACACACCCACAGGCGTTTATTGGCTAACTAAAATTTACACATCAAACATTGGGGAAGAAAGACACAATTGGCTGAAAATTAATGACAGATATTATTGATTGGCTAACTTCAAAACTGGCGGAAAGAAAAGATTTATGTTGCCAACCCACAAATGAAAGAACGATATTTAGTTATAGGAAAACTTATGAGTATAAAATATCTTCAAGAAAAGTTCCATCACTTCGCACCAGGGTGCATGATCATAGTTTTTGGTAGAAATATCTGTGAGAGAATGTCCACACTTCTTGATAATTAGTAAACAGAAACAATTCGAAATTAACACATTGACACCTTCTGATAAACGGTTGAATTAATTCAGTTTTAACCCTTTCAGACCTGAAAGAAAACTGGAGGTGTGAATTTTTGTTTGTACGTCAAGAACTGACTAAAATGCTCCTCAGTACACATATTAATAGTTTATTTTACAAAATAAAAGCTAACATCCGAAAAACAGGACCCACACAATTGTGCGTATCAAAATTCAAAACCTCGTTGTATCACGTACGATGGTGTAGCTTCAAAATTTACGTTCACTAACCAATGTACACACTTCATTGAATATATTCCGGTATTCAGTAAAGCTTCTAGATTAATATAAACGCAGTAAATAAATACTTACTTTCGGCACTACTGCTTCCTGCCATCTCGCCGATCAACTGTGCTTTTTAAACTCTTCTTCCTTTGCCCTGGCGGTCAAGTGCATACTAAAATCATTTGAAATACACGCCACGTGTCCTGCACAAGCACTGCAGTCCGGTGTAGCGCCGAAAAAACATCAAATACGGTCAGGGATAACTAAAATACGAACCCGCACAATTGTGCGTACTCGGTCTGAAAGGGTTAAAGTTCATAGTTTCAGCTGTAGAGGAGTACTTTGAGGCGGAAAATTCAAATGTGCGGCGTATAGGTGTACCAACCGGTATAATAATAATAATAATAATAATAATAATAATAATAATAATAATAATAATAATAATAATAATAATAATAATAATAATAATAATAATAATAATTGTACCGGAGGAACACCCGCCACGCGCTTTTAAATTAAGCGCCTTGTAGAATACCATCTAAAATATAAAACTTGCAACAACTAGTGCGAGAAGTTTGAACACTTCTCAAAAGATGTCGCTACCTACTATAAACTCATGTTGTGTCCTCAGGTGTGAAGATGAACTATTAAAATTCTAGAGTAATTTTGTATGCAAAGGTTTCCTAAACTGGAATGTTTAGCGTTTGTTTTTTGATTTTCAAAAGTTTACAACACTTCTATCTCTTCCCGCCAACTTAAGATGTTGGCCAATGAAAATTTTTGTACATTTATTTTTCTACCAATCAAATTTTTCTGGTATTTATTTGATTACCCAATAAGAATTGAGGGGGGGGGGTGTCGGGCCTTAGCCCAGAGTTTTCTGGAACATTCCCCTGTACTATAAAAGCTGGCACATTTTCAGACCAGGTTGTCTTAGTGATCGCTCCAGTCTAGGGTGTGTTTATAAAGGAGGCGGTGGCGCCTCGTCCATCTTCGAGTGGTCCACCAGCACAAGGTAATGGCAGATCCTGATTAAAATCTGATAGTCTTTCAAAGCTAGATCGAGGGGAAGGCTCAAATCTTCAGTAATGTAACTTCATTTTCTAACATGTAAATTTCAAACTCTAAATGTAATCTCAAACTAGTCGAAAGAACTTATCAGAAATCAGGGAATAGAGAGTGAGGTACCCTCTCGTATTCTTTCTCAACTTGATTTTGAGGTGACTATGTGTTTGTAATATTTTCTATCTTGTAATTTTTGCAACTTGAATATTTTTCTCCATCTAATCACCGTAGTATAGGCTTGTCTCTGTAACGTCGGGCCACAAGCCCAAATAGGGTTTTATGCACCTAAGGTAAATTTTAAGGAGTGCAAGTGTCCGCCTCCTCACCATTTTGATTTTTGGGCCAATAACTTTAACCTTTGTTTTTACCAAAGGCCTTGTAGAATGGATACTCGCTATCCCTGTTAAACTCTATTTCATTCTTTTCATGGTAAAGATATCAGACTTAAGACAGTGAATACTGTTTGATTTTGTAAAATGTAGGTTGTGCCTTTGATAAGCCTAAAATTTTCTGAAAATAGATTCGTAAGTGTAAATTAATTCATGTTGATGTAAAAGAAATAGCAGGACTCGTCTCCTTGACTGTTTGTTAACGGGAGCAGTTGTGCTAATGCAAAATTGGTAATTAGGGAGCTGCGAGCTCAAGCTTGCTATTTTTTTATTAGTTGATTTTTGTATTTTTCTAAAAGTTGTTACCTAGCTTGGAGCTGATTTTTGGTACCTGAATTTGTAAAGTCTAAATTTTGGAAAGACAAAAAAAGAAGAGAAAGAAGTATTGCTCTAATTTTAAAGTTTTAAATTAATCTTCTGACTGTCTTATATCCACCAATTCATACGCGCGCCTTCTTTCACCTCTGGAAACAACGGTATCCCCGTAACAATAATAATTCAAAGAGAACACAGTCCAACTGAACACCACATAATTATGAAACAATAAATTGTGTGCATACCTTGGTGAATGGATCCAGTCAAACATACTAGATAGACTACAGAGGCCTTCGCGGCCAGAGCAAAAAAATAAAATAAAATAGGAGGTAGCTTTCCAAACAACGCGGAGTATATATAACAGAAGGTGCTTTCCTATAAATACCAAAATTCATCATTACAACACTGTCGTCAAGCAGGTATCTATACGTCAGAATGCAAGACAAGAGATCTACTCTAAGGTAGAGAATATCACGGACACAACGCGCAAAGGTTAGGGCTCGCTTCTACGGTCACTTACGACGGATGGACGATTCTCGTTGATCAAAACGCGTTTTTTAAAACAATTTCAACTGAAAACCAAAAACAGCAAGTCCCTGGTACGTTAACGTCAAGAAAGACCTCGAAGAAATGGGCTTACGACCAGATGACACGCACAAACGAGATCTTTTCAGAACAAGTATCGTTACTTTTGGGACTTTCCGGGGTGTGAAGTGGACAAGTGGTGCAGAAAGTGGTCGGATGAATGCCGCGCTAGAGACAGCGAGCTAATGAAAACCTACTGGGTCAATCGGAAACTGAGTAAACGCCAGAAGTATAATGCAACTTATCGTGTTCCATAGTTGGCTGATTACCGAATAATAAATAAATAAATAAATAAATAAATAAATAAATAAATAAATAAATAAATAAATAAATAAATAAATAAATAAATAAATAAATAAATAAATAAATAAATAATAGCGTGTGGGCTTCGGAGAGGCGTGGTGCAGGTTTTTCGAGTTGACAACGTACAGGCGACCTGCGCGGAATCGAACTCGGGACCCCTTGGGCCAAAGGTTGGCCATTTTTGTCATGGGGCCGGTCAATGTTTAAAATCCGCCGCACTCTGCCTCTGCCAAGTAGTGTTCGCTCTGCTGTATACTCCTTCGTGGGCGACATGTTGGACCCAAGAGATTTTCATCATTCTTCTAGCCAGCCACATTACCTGAGCTTCTAGCCGTTGAATTATGGCCTGCTTTCTAGTCTAAGATAAAGCAATGTGGACAAAATATACCATTCACTATTTGCTGCCTAAGTCTTAAATTGAGAGCTTCGTTGCAGAACAGTGATTTAATTTTCTTGAAGGTGGCTCTGGCTCTTTATGCGCGTCTTAATTTCCAGATTAGGATCAAGGTTATCTGTAATCCAGTAACCAAGGAACAGTTTTTGAATTTGCTCACTTATTGCTTTGGTCCATCGTTCAGTTTTAAGGAAACCAGTTCCATTCTTTGTTTTGCTGAAAATCGTTAACTTTTTAAATGTTTATATTAAGGCCTATCTCTTCGCCAACTGCATTTCGTTTGTTAAGAAAGAATGCCTGAAACGCCAACTTCTGTAAGGTGTTAAATTATCCCCAAATGATCATTGGCGCAATTTACATACCACAACAAATGGTGGTGGTGATTATTGCTTTAAGAGGAAGTACAGGGTCACGCAGCTAGGGCGAGGCTGCCAGGCTGGCAAGCTATGCCGGGCTAGAGAGATAGCCTGATAAATGCTTGAAGTTCTTACCCAAGTCACAAAAGGAGATGCTAGAACTGCCTGCCTTCGTTTTCGACACATTTCTGCAATCTAAGAAACTACCTATTACGTACAAGAGAAAGTACGCTTCATCTAAGAAGAGAACGAGATTGGGATCAATTTCTCCGACATACACTTTATTCAAAATCTATTCCCTAAATCTAATCCTACACACACGATCGCCTGGTTTAAGTTGTTGCACCACAGTACATTTATAGAGTAGGCTACTAGCAATTACCCGCGGCTTCGCTCGCGTGAATTTCGTAATTTGATCAAAGTAATCGTTCCTCGGCATTGTACTAAGACATTATCTGAAAAATTCTAAAGTTTAAAAACTCACCCAAAAATTGAGTCACATTTACACCAGGAAATCTTTGTAAACCATGTTTGTGGTATTACCTTTTGGGGCTAAGACGACCATGCGACTTAGAACGGTACATGTGAGAAACAGTCTTCTCTCAAGTCGAAAAAATAAATACATGTTTCTTTATTTTTAAAGGAGATTCCAAATACCCATTCCCACATCTGTAACATCTCCGGTTTTTGAGATATGCATAAGTATCCCCATAAAAAGAATTCAACCCGTTGATCAGTCCTTCCCCCACCTGATCTAAGTGTATTTACCGAAAACAAAAATGTATGTTTCTTTATTTTTAAAGGAGATTCCAACTACCAATTTTCTCGCCTGTAACATCTTCAGTTTTTAAGATATAAGTATCCACATAGAAAACAATTCAACTATTTTTCACTTCTTTTCACCCCCTGTTAAGTGCCTTCTCCGGAAACAAAAACGTACAGCTTCAAGTATTTTTAAAGGACCTTCCAAATACCAAGTTTCTTGTCTCTAGCATGTGAAGTTTTTGACAAATAATGTTGATATACCGGTACTCATTTTAAAAATTCGCCCGCTTTTACAATTCCTGTCAGCCTTGGAACTGGATTTTCCGAAAACCAAAAAATACGTGTTTCATTACTTTTAAAGGAGATTCCAAATACCAGTTTTCATGTCTGTACATCTGTAACACCTTCAGTTTTTGAGATAAATGTATACTCATACGAATAATTTAACTTCTTCTTCTTCACTTTTTTTTTCCATCCCTCTCCGCCTTAAGTGGACTTTCCGAAAAAGAATACGTGTTTTTTATTTTGAAAGGAAATTCAAAATACCAACTTTCACGCCTGTAACAGCTTCAGTTTTTAAGATAAAGTATCCTCATGAACATATTTCAACTCCTTACTTAATTTTCAACCCCACACCCCTCGTCGATTTTCCAAAAAAACAAATGCGTGTTTCATCATTTTTAAAGGAGATTCCAAATACCAATTTTCACGTCTGTAACATCTTCAGTTTTTATATATAAGTATACGCATAAAAGTAATTCAACTCTATTTTCACCCCCCTTCGTACCCTCCCCAAAAGTACGTGTTTCTTTATTTTAAAAAGAAATTCCAAATACCAATTTTCACGTCTTTAACATATTTAGTTTTTGAGATATAAGTATCCTCACACAAAGAATTTAACTAATTTTTCAATTCATTCACCGCCCCTTAAGTGGATTTTCCGAAGACAACTGGGCAACCATCCTCTATTCACACTAATCAAAAGAAAAGGTGTACGTGACCAACCGTCCCACATTTTAAGGTAATTTGTAAATGTCCCGCGCAGGACGTCATTTGTCTCAGAATTTAAAAAACTTCTGATAACATTTAGACTGTAAAATGTTCAATATTTATTTTATTATTTCAGAATTTGTTGACTTTTAAACGTTTTCATTTAGATGAAGGGTCTTCAACTCACAGACTGGAAGATAAATTGCATTATTTATTTATTTATTTATTTATTTATTTATTCCTGACTTACATTTGTGGCGAAGTTAGAGCTCACGGCCCTCTCTCACACTTAACCACTATAAACAATAAAATTCAAAAATGTAAATATAAAAGTAAGACATAGAAACTCTACAAATAATACTAGGACAGATAATTCTAAGACTAAGTTACATATCAGTACGACAATTAGTACGACAATACTAATAATAATACTATAAATAGGAAATATAATAATACGAATAATGACTGAAGTGCTGTGATAGTACATATATCACACCCCCGAATTATATGTAGAAGTTATAGATATTATTGTCAGTATTCGATTTATTATTATTATTATTATTATTATTATTATTATTATTATTATTATTATTATTATTATTATTATTATTATTATTATTATTATTATTATCAGTATTTCATTTGTATATTTTGCCATTTATATTGGTAAGCTGGAAGATATCCATATATGTAGGTATGAGTAATATGTTTTGCATGAGTGGGAAAACATTGCTTTAATAACTCTGGTAATTTGAATGAGTCATATGGCTGCCCCAGTGTTTGTTGTGATGTACTTGTGTCGGGAAATTCATGAGTCATGTATATATCCCCGCCTGATGAGATGAGCTTGTTGTTGTATTAGGAAAGTTTGGTGATTCATGGAATATACCCCAGAGTTTGTTATTGTCTTGGGAGGAAGAAGTAGTTCAGGGCTTGGGCTTGAGAAGAGGACCACCAATGATTGGCTGGCAAGCACCAATCCAGACGTATCATCTGAGAGGAGGGGGATGTTGATGTCTATAAAGGTTGATCATACGGCGGCAAGCAGGGACATTGTAAGGGTGATTGTAAAGGAACGAGAAGGAAGATAACTACAACTACAACTACAACTGAGGCACTGTACGGGAAGGAAGTGGTGCTGATACACGGTACTGGAGTGACACGGCAGCAATGGACTGGACTTCAAACGTTCGTGGAGCGGTCTTGTTTTGTTCGTGGAAAGTGGCTGATTGTGGAGAGTGCTTGCGCATTAAGTATAGTAGCACTTGTGGCGGCCTAGCATTATATGTTGGTGAAAGCTATCTCAGACTTTCCATAATTTATGTTGAGGATCGACAGACGTGTGTATATATCTTTACAACAAGTGTTAAAATATGTGAACACAGTAGTACAAGGTACAGTATCTGTGTGATGTGATAACTGCCGATTATGAGAATCGGTAAGTCGAATTGATATAGAGACAGTGAAGGGTATTTATCTTCATACATGTACATTGTTCATCGGACTATCTACAAATGGTAGCTTAGTTCTCACTTTCGTTTTCCCACGGTTTTCATTATTGTTGTTGTTGTAAATATGGAGTCTTCCAGCAATATTTTATGTGTGTATTATATGTATAATGTTGTATGTTGATGAGGTGCTCATGCACGGAATTTGTTAAGAATATAGTTAGCTATTTTAGAATCAGTGTTATTGATGAACCTAGGTGCAGTTCCTATCAAATTAGTCGTTTTCAGGAGGTTAGGTAAGGCCTGCAGCAGATGTACCAGTACGCAGCATTATGTACACGCCCTGGGATATACAGTTTATCATGCTCTTATCTAAATTCGAGGGATCCATTATGGTGAACTCTGGCGCCCATACTACGGACATTTCGGTTAATTATGCTTATTAATTTTATTAAGTTTTTGAGTAATTTTATTTATATATTTTTATTCATGACTTTATTTATTATTATCATCAAAAAGTTACAGTGCATAATAGATGAATAAAAGCCATTCGAACAACATTCACACAATGACTCACACAACTCAGTTATATGTTCCCAGGAAAAACTTTCGGCAGGCAGATTTGAATTTATGAGAAATAAGGTGCCGAATGCCCATCGGGAGTGTATTCCAGAGTCTCGATGCAGTAACTAGAAAGGAATGATTGTAGGTATTCCTTCGATTTCGTGGAATTTCAAGTATTTTTCGTGTACTATTTCTAGCAAGAGTGCAGCCCTTGTAAGGAAGGCCCTCCGACGAGGGTGGGTGGCATCTGCCATGTGTAGGTAACTGCGTGTTATTGTGGTGGAGGATAGTGTTATGCATGGTGTGTGAGTTGCAGGGATGTTAGGGACAGCACAAACACTCAGCCCCAGGGCGATTGGAATTAACCAATGAACCCGGGACCCTCTGGACCGAAGGCCAGTACGCTGACCATTCAGCCAACGAGTCGGACGGAATTCCAAGTAGGGAACCAGAACGGGTACTAATTTCATGGAATGAGGAAAGGAAGCGAAAATTACAAGATAGGTAAGTAGGAGTGTTTGTCGAGAGCACTTGGTAAACAAGTGTCATTAGGTGAAAATTCCTTCGATCATTTATGCGTAGCCATCCCAATGTTTTGAAATATGGTGTAACATGAGCTTCATGTCGCAGTTGGAAGGCATATTGTGTGCATGAGTTGTGTGCTCGTTGTGTACTTTTCTGTGTTACTACTTCAATACGAGCACTCTTGAAAAGAAAAAGGAAACTGACAACACAATCCTTTTGAAAACGTTAACATTTTGGTCGTTTCAAAAATTAGAGCTAGAGATGTAGCTGTCCCCAAAAATTGTGGAATGTCCCCCGTTTTTTGACTGTCTTGTCCGTCATTCCTCCCTTCAACAGTTGGTCACCCTAAAAACGGAGGAGGTTCGACACTTCGAAGAATAAAGATATCGCGAAAAAAGAAAAGGAAAAAAAAAAAAAAAAAAACAACGAATGGCCTCGAAAGGCGAGAAAGTGGAAGACTCCCCAGGCCTCGCAGATTTAATACCGTCAGAACAAGGGTTGACCATGGGAGGTCGGATAGAAACGGTGAAAGTGAGGAATCTGACACAAGAGGAAGCAATACCAGACTCAGCCAGGGGAGCCGTGGTCGCCAACCCACGCTCCGAATTTCAGAGCCGCCCTTTCATTCACCTCTTGCGACAGACAAGGGATGTTTTCTATACAAAGAACGTTACATACATTTAACAAATCCTCATATCGCTGTTTATGATTCGTTTTTCAATAACATATTCATGCAGAAGCGGGTTTGCCTAAAAATATAAATACGGTGCCGCAGTAAGTTAAATCTGGATCACACCTCGCTAGTTTCACCTGGACCACCACACATCAGAAAACTGTGTCTCACATTCCGCTGAATAATAATAATAATAATAATAATAATAATAATAATAATAATAATAATAATAATAATAATAATAATAATAATAATAATAATAATAATAATAATAATAATAAGCTTCCAGACTGAACGCCGAAAGGCACAACGGTCTATAATAATAATAATGTGCCGTATGTATAAAAATAATTTTCTTTCTTTCTTTCTTTCTTTCTTTCTTTCTTTCTTTCTTTCTTAATCTGTTTACCATCCAGGGTTGGTTTTTCCCTCGGACTCAGCGAGAGATTCCATCTCTACCGCCTCAAGGGCAGTGCCCTGGAGCGTGAGACTTTGGGTCGGGGGATACAACTGGGAAAGACGACCAGTACCTCGCCCAAGCGGTCTCACCTGCTATGCTGAACAGGGGCCTTGTGGGGAGGATGAGAAGATTAGCAGGGATAGACAAGGAAGAGGGAAGGGAGCGGGCGTGGCCTTAAGTTAGGTACCATCCCGGCATTTGCCTGGAAGAGAAGTGGGGAAACCACGGAAAACCACGGAAAACCACTTCGAGGATGGCTGAGGTGGGAATCGACCCCACCTCTACTCAGTTAACCTCCCGAGGCTGAGTGGACCCCGTTCCCGCCCTCGTACCACTTTTCAAATTTCGTGGGAGAGCTGGGTATCGAACTCGGGCCTCCGGAGGTGGCAGCTAATCACGTTAATCACTACACCACAGAGGCGGACATAATAATAATAATAATAATAATAATAATAATAATAATAATAATAATAATAATAATAATAATAATAATGCTATTGCTTTTTACGTCCCACTAACTGCTTTAACGGTCTTCGGAGACGCGAAGGTGGCGGAATTTTGTCCCGCGGGAGTTCTTTTACGTGCCAGTAAATCTACCGACACGAGGCTGACGAGTTTGCGCCATCAAATACCAGCGAACTGAGTCGGTACGGTATCGAACCTACCAAGTTGGGGTCAGAAGGCCAGCGCCTCAACCGTCGGAGCCAGTCAGCCCGGCATATCCCCTTAAAATTTTGATGATTCGTAATCTCTGAATTCTAAAATTGATTGAAAATGATTCTTTCTTAAGTACCGTATGTATTATTTTTATATTGAGGCTACCAGCATCTAGTGTTCTGTGAAATTCCATTAAACATGGAATGCTTGATACACATACAAACTCTTAAATTTCTTGTGATGTGTTATAAAAAATGTTTATAATTTAATGACTTTGTTTATTTACGGCGTGTATTTAAAATAACGGTTTAATCAACTAAAACTGCGTTAATAATTAGCCAGGTACTCGTTTTTTAAAACCCATCATTCGGGGATTTTTTCGTGGTGGGGGTTGGGGGGAGCGTGTACAGTGAACTTTTAGTCATGAGTGAGGGTTGCAATATTACAGAATGTTGAGAACCTGTGGCCTATAACACTTCTAAAGTCAATAAAGCTGTGGCTAGTTTGACTTGGTACTGGTGAAGAGGTTTTCTTCGTACTCCCTGTTGGGCAAGACATCGATCCCATTATAAGAGTCTATGAATTTTAAGAGTTCACTTTCAATGAACGGAAGACAAAAATTCTACAGGCTTTATTTAGAAAGAGAAGCTATAGGAAACTACAGGGATTCGGTCAAAAGAGGGAGGTTTGAACTAGACTGAACCGAGGACAGATGCAACGCTTTCATGTTAAATGAGTAGTGTCTGTTCAAAGGGCGCTGTTTCCACCTTAAGGAAGTTGTACGAAAACGCAAGAAACGTATAATAAAAGGCACATGGAACGTACCCATGATTAGGTATGGTTACAACTTTTAAGGAATTACTGTATATCTTTCTGGTCTGGATTGCTCATGGCATTCGATAGCATTCAACTACTGTAATACATGTGGACAAACTACTGCTTGGTTTCTTGTTTTTGAAGTGGTGATACTACTACTAATTATAATAATACGACAAATACACAAAATCTGAGCGTAACAATAAGGAAGGTTACAAGTGCAAATTCTGCGATGCACGTTACGCGACAATAAAGCCTGGTCTGACATCAAACATCAGTTCGTGTTTGAAGTTAACACGTTGTTTAATTAACTGACCATTCTTTTTAAAATTCTAATAAGAACTTGTGTCTTGAGCATGGGAGCCCGCAACGCTTTAGGAGCGTTATAACACATCTCTTTTTGTTTCAGCAGCTATAATGTATGGTACCTCACAACAATTCCAGAAAATTCTCATCCTAACAGACTGCTTCAGCGTGTTACAATGTTTAAAACAACCTGACTGCACCACAAAGACTAATAAGTACATCCTTGATATTCTGCAATTAGTAAGAAACGCAGAACTCCGAGGAATAACAGTTCACTTTCTATGGACAAATACAGTAGGGACAATACACGACACTTACGGATTTCGCCTTGCTAAAATGGGAGACAATTCGACGGTGGCGCTCCTAGTGACTTGACCTGAAAAAATCGCGCTAAATTCAAATATCAATGGAAATGTAGATACGGAAATGGATAAATAAATTACGTCTAGAAAGAAAGTGGTATTGAGATATTAACTTCGAAGTTGCTAAAGCAATTCTGGATAAATGAATGAAGCATTATTTAAAAGATTAATATTCAAAGACTGAAATTAGACATATAAACAAGGTGTGAAATGGACTGCTGTGAAATGGCTTGATCTTTCATTTATGCATTACTTTTTTAGCTTTAGCATACCTGCCTGAAATCTTACGGTTGGATTTGTCTTTTTTCCTCGTTTAAAAACAATGTATCATCACATTAAGACATTTGTCAATAAAAATATCGGCACATTCCTTACACATATGATGCAATGAATTAACATTTAATAGCTGGACAATTTTCCTCTTAACATGAAGCCTACTAACAGAAAGAAAATCTATAAAATCCCGGCTTTAATCTGAGAAGAGGGATAAAAGAAAGAAAAGTTTGAAAATGTTGTCGATAGTGATGCTTTGAGGAATATTTACGTACAATTAGAGTAAAAATGTAACATACCCTTGGCTGTATAGTCGAGGATTTTTAAAGTCGCTGGCCTGGAAATGATCTGAACAGATCTTATAATTCTTGTACAAGCGTAACGTCCCTTCTTTCTTGTACACTTTATCCAAATCGCTTCTGTGACATTTCAAAACCCACAGATCACACCTACAACAACACATCGGTATTGAAGGTTAACTGCTGCACTATACAATAAAATATGCGCATTATATTTTAAGCCCGTTAAAACATGGGTCGAGCAGGTCAGAAGATTATGAAGTACTATAAAAATCTCTGTCACTGGAAGAGTATATATGCAAACACAATATTACTTACATGTTCTTGTCACGAGGGAACCTGAAGAACGAGCGCGCATTTTTCTCTACTTCGTAATTACTGCAGCCAAACACAGCACATACCTTTCCCCTCATGTTGAGAGGAGATATCAAGGAATGACACACGCTACTATTTAATTATGTCAACTCACTGAAAACGCATAAATAACACCAAAAACTTCACACAAAAATACACGTGCTCTTATGACAGAATCAGTACCGTTCAGGTCTATCCGCTAGAGTGAGCTCCAATAGCTGTCCCTCGATATCTCGCTCAGTGTCATGTATTGTCTCTACTGTATTTGCTATGGATCAAGGGACATGCTGGTATCGAACACAATGAAACAGTAGACCTCCTCGCTAAACAAAGTACAACTGCAACCAACTTACGAGCCATCCAACTCCCTTATACAGACTTTCTCCCCATTATCCGTATGAAAGATCAAAGAAAATGGTCAACGGAATGGAATACACAGGATCTGCACAAAGGACGATATTATGCCGCACTTCAAGCTAATATCCCTAACAAACGATGGTTCGACAGCATCAAGCTTGCCAGACGTCACATCACATCCCTCATACGCATGCGACTAGGACACGGATGTTACGCCGACCATCTCTACCGTATAAAAGTGCTGGACTCTCCGACGTGTGAGTATGACCCTCCGTGTGTCGCAGATTTGAACCACGTTGTATTTGTTTGTTCAAAGTACAGTGCTGCATGAACAGTAATGCTCTCAAAATTGATTAAAATTGGAATTCCATTTCCAACCAGTGTGCCAGTTTTTCTTTCTTCTGCCAACCAGAGAGTACATGCGATTTTAGCCGAATTTCTAAAAGGTAGTGATCTAAATATATAATTCGTGTCCTTCTTCTTTTTGTTTTTACCTCTCTTAATCAAAAGTTCGTAATGGTTTTCGCCACGGTCAGAAAAAAAAAAAAAAAGTGCAAATCATGAATCGTGAGTGTCAGAATATCCAAGGAATATGTGGTGTGAAGGAGACTGTCTCTAACCAGCGTGCCAGTTCTTCTTTCTCCTATCAAACAGAGAATTTAAATGACTTCAGCACAGTTTCTCAAATATAGCGTTTTAAATATATAATTTGTGTCCTTTTACCGCTCTTATTTTATCAGACTTTTATATTGATTTTAGTCATGTTAAAAAAATGTAAATGTCAGAACATCCAGGGAGTTTGTGAAGTGAAAGAGACTTTCAGGTGATTTTTCTGTCTGCCATTTTTGTCATTTCATTCCTGTGTCTGTCATATGTATGTATATATATTACTGTGTGACTTGTGAATTTGTAATGTTTGTTGCTGGCTGTATGGTCGATGGACCAAAAGCCAAATAAATTTTTTAAAAATCTCTTTTTGTTTTCTTGTAACTGTGCGATATTAGGGTGTCCAAGATGCAGGGTGTTAAACCTCGACTTCCTCTTTCTACAATAATTACCACCACCACCCGACGCCGCGCCAATTCATGCTTTCTTTTCTCCCTCAACCCTCATCCTTCGAGTGATCATTGCTTCACGTTTTGTTTTCTCTTTCCGATCCGATAGATATCTACAGTATCTTCCTGATCAATATAGGTTTGAAGATTATACAATCAGTGTTGCCATCTTGGTTGTTTTCCAACTAGATCTGGTTTCTAAGGCAGTTAGATACGAAAATAGGCATCTACAGTACTTGCTAGTTGAAAATCTAGCCTCTATCTGGTTGAAATATAGTTATTTTCTCGTTTAAGCAAATTTTTAATTTTTTTTGAAGCAAAATGTATTTCCTAAGACAGAAGATTGCTGATTGAAGGGATTACATAAGAAAAGAGGAAAGGGGAAACTGTTAACCCTGCACTGGTCGCGCACCCTGAAGGAACATTTCCAGTCGCGCTGAGTCTGAGAGGCCCATTTCTTTATTTTGTGTAAAGTCTTCTAAATTCAGTGCCACCGAGCTCGATAGCTGCAGTCGCTTAAGTGCGGCCAGTATCCAGTATTCGGGAGATAGTAGGTTCGAACCCTACTGTCGGCAGCCCTGAAAATGGTTTTCCTTGGTTTCCCATTTTCACACCAGGCAAATGCTGGGGCTGTACATTAATTAAGGCCACGGCCGCTTCCTTCCCACTCCTAACCCTTTCCTATCCCTTCGTCGCCAGAAGATCTATATGTGTCGGTGCGACGTAAAGCAAATAGCAAAAAAATTAGTAGTAGGAGTAGTAGTATGAACTGATCTAGAATTACAATTTAGGCCTATTCCAAATTATAGTACCACAATTCACTAAATAACTCAAAATTCAACCCTAAAAAGAGCCATTTCTTAAGAAAAGCTTCTTCCTCTTCACTTTTATTAAATCTACATTAATTTTATTCCAAATTAGCAGCGAAGATGTGGTTTCTTCTCTGGCTTGGAGGAAAAATTGCCTCCACGTCAGATAGTTCTCTCCCCTGCCAGTGTAGTGAATTGAGATTTTCCGACTCATCGGGTACTCCCAGAAAACAGATAAGTAAACGGGCATAGTTTTTTCCCTGGAACTATCCACTATTCGACCCCCCCCCCCGCCGAAAAAAGACGAAGATTGTTCACGGATGTCTGCGTCTTGATCATTCCAGCTCTGTAGCTTTGGACTGTTAGTTCGGCAGCATAGTACTGTTCGTTAAAAGTGAGAAAATGTGTGGTTTTTTATTTGATCGAGTATTTGGTATGAAAGCATTGCTTTTAATCGCGCCATTCCTACTGACGTCATTGTAATGACCCACGTTCATTTCAGTTGGGAAAACCACTAAGAGAGTCTTTCTGAGAGTCTATAAAGGCAGGCGGAGAGTGAGTGTCTGCCATTATAATGAAAACTCCCCAACCTGATTGTGACTGGCGTTAGGCAAGCTGGCCTACCAATACAATGAACATTCCCTAACCCAGTCTTCGTATGAGAAAATACGTTGGTGACTTCCCCGTCGTGTTTCTAGGGCAAAGTTAAGAGCTATGCAACTTAATACAATATTGCTCACAACGTTTACACTACCTAACCTAGAATTCTGTATAAAAATTTAGAATTCCGTGGCGAAGCACGGGTACGTCAGCTAGTTTAATACTATAGTTATGTGGTATTTATCGATACGGCCACTAATAACATAACTAATAACTGTCGGCAGCCCGGAAAATGGTTTTCCGTGTTTTCCCATTTTCACACCAGGCAAATGCTGGGGCTGTACCTTAATTAAGGCCACGGCCGCTTCCTTCCCACTCCTAGCCTTTCCCTGTCCCATCGTCGCCATAAGACCTATCTGTGTCGGTGCGACGTAAAGCAACTAGCAAAAAATAAAAAAAAAATAATAAATTGAGAATTAAATTTTAGGCCTTCCTCTAAACTACCATTTCACTCAGCGTGAATAAAATTATTTAGGCCCTAGATTATAGCGACTTATTCCCCGACTTTGCGTACCGATTTTCATTAAGATGGGACCACTAATAATATAATATTCGAGAAATATTTTTTAGGCCTTTCCTAAACTACCATTTTTCTCAGCGGGAATACAATAATTATTTATGACCGTGATTTTAGCGACTTATTCCCTGACTTCACCTACCAATTTCTGTTAAGGTACGGCCACTAATAACATAAATATTTGAGAATTAAATTTTAGGTCTTCCCCTAATCTACCATTTCACTCAGCGTGAATACTATTATTTATGGCCTAGATTATAGCGACTTATTCCCCGACTGTGCATACCGATTTTCATTAAATTCTCCTCAGCCGTTTTCTCGTGATGCGCGTACATACATACATCTAGACAGACAGACAGTTAGACAGGCATACAGAAATTACGGAAAATTAAAAAGTGCATTTCCTTGTTACTGTGGAGACGACATACAGAAATGCCATCATTTTTAAATTCTGAGCAATGTACTGTCAAAATTCGTATTTTAGCGTGCTAGTCTTTCGTCACAGGGGTCCCGAGTTCGATTCCTAGCAGGGTCGGGAATTTTAACCATAACTGGTTAATTTCGCTGGCACGGGGGCTGGGTGTATGTGTCGTCTTCATTATCATTTCATCCTCATTACGACGCGCAGGTGGCCTGCGGCTATATCGAATACGAATGACTGATTCGGATTCCTGCTCACATTGTGCTCAAGGTGACTCAATACCGGTACTTCACAGAGTGGCCACTTCTCTGAGGATCCGACCGGTGTATAAGATCCGATTACTTCATTACCTCAAGAACGAAACATAATTCTACACTATGGATAATTGGACACACTGTCCATATTATGACTACTGATGGGCAGCTGGACAAGGAGCTTTACAGAGAACACGATGGAAGTAAATCAAGTTATAGACTCTAAATTCTCAACAGAGAGAAATTAAAACACAGTGCAATAAGGTCTTTGTTTAGAATTCTCTGTGAAACTAGTATCACTTCGTAGCTTAGGTATTTCTGTCAGTTGAATGCGAATTGATAACAAGTAAAATGTATTTAGTTTGGGGAAATAATCCAGTCCGTACCGAATTTACATTTCTTTGTAACAGTAAAAAAGACGTGTTTATAAAAAAGTCCGGTGGTATTTGAAGGTGCTCAAATACGCCAGCCTCGTGTAGGTGGATGTTATTGGCACGTAAAAGAACTCATGCGGGACAAAATTCAGGCACCTCGACGTCTCCGAAAACCGTAAAAGTACGTACAATCAATAACATTGCAATTTTATTTATGCATGTTATTATTAAATGTGTTCCTTCTCATGTTTATAAATTATGACTTATAGGCCTATGGTAATGAGATCGGGTAGGCTATGTACGGACAATCGTGATTGTTGATTAGACTTGGACTGTTAACACAGTACAGTACAGTACAGTACCGGTACGTACCTAACAAAATAATTAATACTTGCAAGAATACCATGGTGAGCTTTAAAAGCATTTGGCTATGCGGTATCATACCCATACTGTTGCGAAAGAATATCAGCTGTTACGATATTGGGCACTTGTAATGTTTCGGTTTGTTACCAACGCAAAAAAGTGCAAAAAGTGACAAGAAAAATTTCAAACACAGGCTAGCCGTGTTATTTGTAAATTAACCAATCGTATGGCCGTTGTTGTAGGCGCGTTTGAAGTAACCAATGCTGCGACTTGTTTTATGCATGTGGGCGATGGCAGTAATGGTGGACAATATAAACGAGGGAAAGCGTTAGATTACTGTGCTATTAAATTGGAAACTGGTGGTTGAACATCGTGTACTAGCTACATTTGTAATCTTTTAGGTAAGTAAACTTTCATGATGAAATGAATGGCAGTTTATGTGATGAACTTACTAGCTTTGCAGCGATTTGGCAAAATATTCATTAATGGCCAACTGTTTGTCGGTAGGTTCTTTGTGCCAGCAGCGCAGATCATACACACAAGGTGGTGTAGATAGTTGCAAGCTAACTAGATATTTCTTTTTTCGTTATTAATGTCGGTATGAATTATGAATATGTAATTTTATTACTTAATTTGTTACGGAATAAAGTTCGGCCTAATATTTAATTTTTAAGTGCACCTTAAAACATTTTCGTTGATATACAGTAATATTATTTTTTCCAAACTTCACGAGGGGATTTGCTAAATTCTACATTTCGCCCAAATAATGTTTTGAAAACTAACTGAAAGTCGTACCATATAATTGGATATGGCTCTGTGAAGCTTAATTTAGCTGTCAGTAATGATTATCATCGTTAGTTTACAGCTCGGAGGATGTGTAGAGTTCAAAGCGTTACAAACCCATATTATCTTACTTGTATTTCGAAAATTCCTACAAATATATTCATTTAGTATAAACCGGAGAGAGTGATACATGTTCTGTGATACAGTGGTTTATTACTTACTGGGAAACTTCAAATGCAGTTTTGATAGATCTTGCACTTGCTTTAACCATTATCTTTTCCGTGCATCGCTGATGACCTCGGTGTGATCCTCATACATAAATATAATCTGTTTTCTGCCTTGTTGCTGTATGATAAGACTACCGTGTTATTCAGTATTTGTTTTCTATGTATGGCTATTTCTCGTGTGTGAAAAGGGTGTATTTCCTATATCTGTCACTACCTTGACAAAGTGTTTAATTTTTTTTTTTTTTCTTTTCTTTTTCTTGAGGGTTTCCTGTTAATATTTAAAAGTACAGTGAAACCTGTTTGCAACGGAATCTAATGGTACCACGTTTTGTATTTCCCTGTGCACAGGTTTCTGTAGAGAACAGGTAAAAGTGATAAAAGGTATATTCCACTAACGAAATGTGTACTGGGTTCTGCACAGCAGTCGGAGATATTTTCTAGTCACTTTACTGCATTCTAAACCTCTTCCTTTCTTTTTATTTTTTTAAAAATTTTTACAATTTGCTTAATGTCGCACCAACACAAACAGGTGTTGTGGTTTAGGAAAGGGATAGGAGTGGGAATAAAGCGACTGTGGCTTTAATTAAGGTACATTTGCTTGTTGAAAAATTGGGAAACCACGGCAAACCATATTTCAGGGCTGCCAACAGTAGGTTTTGAACCTGCTATTTCCCGAGCGTAAACTGATAGCTACGTGACCCAAACCATGCACACTTGTTTGGTATATTGTGGACCTCTTACGATAAACAACCTACAGCTGTATGTTATATTAATCATTTCGGGACACAACAATAAGTTTATTTTTTTCACTGCCTTTCATGTTCTCGATGAAGTTAAATTTCTTGTAACAATTGAAATTTTTGTAAAGATACAATAATTGATTTCTGGACATACTGTAACTTGTAGGATTGGTGACCTTCTTGCTTTACTCAAAGATTCAAAGACATTCAAAACCGTCTAAAACTTGTAAACAGTTCAACTCTCATAATGAATAAAAGATAACACAGATAAAATTATATATTTTCCACTTTATATTGAGAAACTTTCCATTTGTGTTGGGCAATTTCTGCTAAGTACAGGTACTATTGTGTATATTTTAGTGTTAACCTCATGGGAGCATGGAATATTTCTGTTGACACCAGGTTTCCACAATGTACAGGTTCTGTTGAAAACAGGTGTCACTGTATATTGTACAGTTAAACAGGTGTGTAGTGACTAATAGATCTCTGAGATAAAAAAACTAATGAAATTTAATTGCTAATACAAAACTTTACGTTGCACCAACACAAACAGGTGTTATGGTCTACTAATACAAAAACTAAAACAACTGCCATTGGTGAGCAGTAAAGGGTCCTTGATTGTGGGAGATCTGTATTAATAATTTCATGGCACCACGGAGACATCTCTTAACATAGTTGGGTTATGTGAGGGATTTGAGGTTGAATTATTCATTCATTTTCCAAGACACTTGCCAAAAATTATTGCTTCCAATTGAGCTAATTAAACCAGTTCAGGTAACTCGGTCACAAAAGTACGAGTGTTTTGCCCTGGTGCGGCTTGGGCCCATCACCTCTCAGGGATACTAAACTGGCTAGCTCACTGTAGCTATGATACTTGTTAAACACACTGCTGATTGAAACGTTCTTTATCGATTGTGTATTTCTGGATAATGGAACTCGAATTATTGATTATGATATAAGTACAAACTGCTTCTCATTCTAAGGTATTCACAGTTGTTATGAAAAGCAAGGTCAGTGGTGGATAGTTAGATGAAAACTGGAGTGGTTTAGATCACACTAACAGATTTTTAGTACAAGTCAAATAATTGAAAAATTCTAGAAGAGGAATAAACAGTATTGTTTTTTTTTTGTACAGTTTTTTTTTTTTTTTTTTTTACAATTTGTTTTACGTCGCACCATCACAGATAGGTCTTATGGTGATGATAGGACAGGAAAGGGTTAGGAGTGGGAAGGAATCGGCCGTGGCCTTAATAAGGTACAGCCTTGCCTGGTGTGAAAATGGGAAACCACGGAAAACCATCTTCAGGGCTGCCGACAGTGGGGTTCTTTTGTACATCCAGAGAAGGCACATGACAGAAAAGATATTAGCCATAGTGAGGAATTATGGGTAGTGTATGTATATCAGGCAATCAAAGGTCTGAATCTTGTCTTGATCAATAATAATCAGGCCACAGTGCAAATTGATTGTGGAACTAGTTCTTGGTTCAGAATACTACGAGTGGTTACAGAAGGCTGTAGAGAGATTCAGTTGGGTGGAAGTGTAGTATGCCGTTTGGCCTATGCTGGATTATTCTTAATGCCAAGACTGGTGAAAGCCTGCAATCTTGTACCTTGGTGGTTGAAAAAGTGGTGTAGTGAGTATGGTATGAACAGTAGCATTTCCCACACTAAAGTGATGTCAGCAGGAAGAAACCTAAGGAGATTCAGTGTTAAGCTGGGAATACAAAACCGAGACAGGTGGGTCATTTCAAGTATTTAGGATGCGTATTCCGCCTTGCTGACCCCGCTTGGAATTATGTAAATGTTCTGACTGCTTAGCTGGTTCGAGTTCTGTTGGTAAAAAAAATTGTCATCCTCGGAATTATGGCTATCAGGTTAGGGGAGTTGTTAAACTGCTTTCATGTTCATAAAAAACCAAACAGAACATCTTGAAACACTAGAGATAGGAAGAAAATATTCATAGGGCATGTTAATTAGTAAGTTCTGCAGAAACTATTTTTTTTTTTTTACTAGGGGCTTTACGTCGCACCGACACTGATAGGTCTTATGGCGACGATGGGATGGGAAAGGCCTAGGAGTTGGAAGGAAGCGGCCGTGGCCTTAATTAAGGTACAGCCCCAGCATTTGCCTAGTGTGAAAATGGGAAACCACGGAAAACCATCTTCAGGGCTGCCGATAGTGGGATTCGAACCTACTATCTCCCGGATGCAAGCTCACAGCCGCGCGCCTCTACGCGCACGGCCAACTCGTCCGGTTCACAGAAACTATTAGCACTTGCGTCACCTAGGTTCAGCATGTGTCCTGTTGCCTGTTTTGCACTGGGTCCTCCGTGGGCGCTGATAACTTGTTCCGTACATGATGGCATCAACACGTATAAGGCGCGAATGGCGTCCTGGGGTATAGCCATCCATGCTTCACTCACCTCGTTCCACAATTCTTTTTTGGTGTTTGGCATTGGGTCACAGCGCCACACCCGTCCTTTCAACATATCCCACACATTTTCGATTGGGAACAAGTCCGGTGATCGGGCGGGCCAGGGCAACAGTCTGACATCCTTTGACAACAAGAAGGCACCAACATGTGGTTGCCCATAGTCCTGCTGAAATATGGTGTCTGGGGTTTCGTGCAGAAAGGGTATGGCTATGGGTCGCAAGATGTCATTCACGTAGGTCAGACTGGTCACATTGCCCTGGACACGCACCAACTATGATTTGTGGTTGTACCCATTATAACCCTACACCATAACATCTTGAGTTGGCGCTGTATGTCTTGCGCGATGTAGTCAATGTAATGCCTCTCGCCCTGTCTGCGGCAAACCAAAATGCGGCCATCATTTTCAAACAAACAGAACATGGATTCGTCCGAAAATACTATCTGCTGCAGTTCCTTTCCCCAGTGATGTCGCTCCATACACCATTGCAGTCTAGCATATTTATACTCATTAGTTCAAGGTAGGCGGAGAAGTGGACGACGTGCCGGTGACACAGACCGTAATAAAAGGCGACCGACGGTCACTCCTGATAGTGTACGATGTGTTTCACTTTTCCGCCAGAGCCGAGGAGGACGCAGATCTGTCCTGCAACGCCATTCGGATGAGGTGTCCTATCTTCTCAGGGGGTGGGGGGGGTGGGTCTGTGTGGTGCGACCAGACCCGTCTCTTGTTCTGCGGCCTTCTGTGAACCATTGGACGGATGCGTCACGTTCTCTCATGTCAATAATGTGCCCTCTTTCAAACTCACTCATTTGACGGTACAGTTCTCGCATACCTTTGCGAGGCATCCTGCACGCCTGCTCAAGTTAACATTTATCTATTACCTTCAGTTTTTAGTGACGAGAGCCACAGGCACATTTTATCAGTCGGTGGTGGTGCGCCGAGGTATCGATGTGGCCCTTGAACCAGATGGCCAACATGGTTCAAATGCTAATCATTTCTACAGAACATACTAATGCACATGTCATGTGAATATGAATTTCCTATCTAGTCTTTCAAGGTATTCTGGTTTTTGTAAACATGAGTGTATTTCTAACCTCTACTATCTGCATATCACGAGAAGTCGCAGCAGCCTGTAGGTACGGCACGAGTAACAGATACTACACTCTAAGCTACAAACGTTCGTCGTGACAGACAGTGCAAAGTCTTCAGTATTAATTCGTTCATATGCAGTACTTGTAAATGTGTACCTAAATCACAATTGCAGTATCACTTTGAATCTTCAGAACAGCACCTCATTTCGCAAGAATAACTGTGGACGGAACAGATGTTCATTGTGAGGCCTTGAGAGTTGAGATAGGCACGTGTGGCAGCCATATTTACCCCTCGCAACCCTTATCCCGCAACCATGTGACTTCTCATCAGACGTCCATAGTAGATTGTGTGCCAAAACACTGGATTCAATTCCAAACCTCTCCGCAGTGTTCATATGGAGTGAGTGCGTGATTGATGGCGATTCGTCCATTGGATGGTGACGTTAAGCCTTCAACAGACACCTCGGTGCTATAAGGCAGGAGTAGGCTATGTGCCTGTACCAGGTTGCACCCTCTCAGTTCATACCCGACCCTGTAGAGAAACGGGCAAGGGTTGAACTTTCATTTAGATGGTTCACCACAGATCTAACTGTTCAGGCTTGATCCTCTGTACCAGATTTTTCAAATTTTTAATTTGAGAAAAATGCAGAAACTGGCAAATCTTCGAACATTTGAATTTTCATAACTATCTGTATATGTGACCCGTTGCATAGGCAGGGACGAAAAGTGTGGAATGGAAAGTTTACAGGTGAGCTGAATTTAAGTGTCTGTGGTGTAACAATCACATTTCTATGGTTTGACTTCTTACGCTACCTATAGGTCTTCTTAACAAACTAATTTTCACAGCAGTTCGAGACTTCGCCACTTGATGTCATGAAAACTTTGTAGAGTTGGTAAGAAAATTAGTGAAAGCTGTAATTGCGTTTTTCTCAAAATACAGTTTTCCTAATAGCTCTCTCTTTCTTAGCATTAATCCCGACTTGCAGGGTCTGCTGCTTTGCTACATCTCCTCCATTTCTGTCTGTCGTTGACATCTTCTGGTGTTAAGCCAACACTGTGGATGTCTGCCCTGATGTTGTCAGTCCATCTCTTTGCCGGTCTTCCTCGTGGTCTTGTTCTCTCTGGGTTGATGTGGAGCGCTGTTTTGGCAACTGAGTCGTCCTGTTTTCTCATGACGTGGCCGTACCAGCGGAGATGGGCTTCCCTCACTTTGTCTATGATGGGCGCGACACCAAACCTTTGCCGGACATCCGTGTTCCTTATGTGGTCACATCGGGTCAGCCCCATGGACCATCGAAGCATCTTCATCTCCTCAGTTTTCCTAAAGCAACAGTCAGTAATTAATATCTCTGAAGTATTGCACCTAGAATATTTACTCTGTTTTAAAATGCTCAGTATCTTAAGCCAGTTTTATAACCACAAACATCTCATAAATGAAAAATCCGGCTTTAGGTCCCTTTTCATGCAACAGGCACATATGGAACACCCATGTGTGGTTCAGTGGACCAGTAATTCCTTATCAGCCAAGATATATCGCATCCTTAAATTCTTTCCTGGAAGCGCCTTCATTTTCATCTTTGTCTGCATGAAATGGGATTCATTTCTGGTGGGCATGTCAGTTCCTGGAATTACATTGTTGTCAAGTACTGAAAAGTTTGTTACAGACATAGAAATGTCTGGTTTTTTGTTCACTCTGTGCTTTTACCAAAATCATGTTTTTTTATCACTGATTAAGACCTAGCCACAGCAGTCCTTTCCTTGTGATCATCCTCCCAATATTCCTTTTTTTAATCGCTGGTACAGTTCTTTTTTGTGCCTACTTTTCTCCCCCATCTTCCAGTCTCTGTAGATCAGACCATATATCTTCCTTAAAATCTTCCTTTTCAAATGAACAGTTACGCTCTTCAAGCATTTGTGGTGTTGCCAACGTCTCACAACCATACAGCAGAACCGATTGAACTTATGTTGTGTATAAATGTATTTTGTTATTCTGGGAAACCATGTGACTTACATAGATGGTTTTTACTATAATAAACACAATTAGCATTCATTATTCCTTGTCAGCCTTCCTTCTCTGTCTCACTTTTATTTGATCATACTGAGCACAGGTACTTGTTTAGACTTTCAAAATTATGGTCATCGATATTAATGTCTCCGAAATCAGTTTGACGATGTGATACTACCATATACTTTGTTTTCTCATCATTGACCAGCAGTCCTATCTTGCTTGCTTCGAGCATAAATCGAGATATCATCTTGTTCAGGATTTCCCCCATAATTGCTACATAGTCTACAAATGCTCGGATTGTCTCAATTTCAACCAACCCATCTCTCTCGTACGGCTAGTTGCATGTATCCCGTTCTCTAGTGCGTTATGGAAGATTGGTGACGGAGGATTGCTCTTTTGCAACATATTACTAAGGGTGAAGGGTGCTGACAGTTGATTGCCAAACTATACCAAAGCTTGTCCAATAAGAGTTACTGCAAAAACAATGGCAAACTGTGTTGCGAGATATCCCTTAGCTGCTTTGTTGTTGCATCTCCAAATGGCATTTCTGAGTTGGCTTCTGTAATGAAACTGTTTTTTCCTTTCCAAAGCTATGAAATTTACATATTCAGTCGAGCGACAGTGTGCACTCTTAAATATTGATGATGATGATGATGATGATGCTTGTTGTTTAAAGGGGCATAACATCTAAGGGCATTGTCCCATTCTTAAATATTATTACCCGTACTGTAATGATACTGCCGTAAAATACAATTATAGGAGGGCACATAATATTAGCTGAAACAACTTCATCTGTCATAACGCATAAAGGAAACGGGCATTCAACAGAGCCTTATAACGTTAACATCTATATATATATATATTGTTACGGTTTTTTCCGTGGTAGTTAGAGGTGAAAGAAGGTGCGGGGGTGAACAGGTCTCAGGCAACGAAATTAAAGTTAATTTAAAATTTAACAAGGTTATATTTTCTTTGTAAAATCAAGAAATAACAAGCATGGCAGGTACGGAGTAGCAAAGCCACTATTCGAGAATATACAATTACAGAGTTACAGGATGGGCTCCGAGAGCCAAACCCACAATACTTAAACAATTAGCCCAATCTTACGATATACAGAAATTCAACAAAGGGGCAGAAGACCCCAATCATGCCCAGGAGCACTTGCTCCCAATTACACAGTAAAGCCTCCTCGAGGCATACAACACTCAATTTTCGAGAAAGAGCCACTCGCTCTCAACTTTAAGCCTATCAAAGGCCACACCAAACTCCACCTTCAAGTTGTCCTCTAAGGACATAGACACAGGGGTAAAATACCCAACCTACTGAGGCCTATTAAGTGAGAAAAAGGTTAATTACATGACCTCTAAAATAACAATTTGAGAGGAGGCGATCTGCACTCCTAATACACTTGTTTAAAACCTAATCTGGCACTAGGCTGCAAACGCAAGGGCTAATCCCATACTAAAGAGGTGACTTTAGAATGAAACAAATTACATTACATTAAGGAAGAATCGGTTAAGAAAAATAAGTTCACCTCAAAACAATATGAGTGGGAGCTCGAGAGGGTTAAGCACTCTCTATCCCAATATGTAACTTTAAAAGAGAATAGATGCTAAGAGTCGTTACATTTTAGGGAAAAGTTACATGGTGGAAACGCTTCGGACCCGCCCCGAGAGTTAAACTGCTGAGCTAGCAAGAAAAGAAGTTATTAACCGGCCATTACCTGGTTGTTGAACTGCTGCCCGAAGAAAGAGGCGCTACCCGCCCCCTGCTATGTACTTTACACACTGAAAGATGGTACTGAAGTGGCGCAGAGACCCTAAAATCAGCAGTTTATATACTCCCGCGGAAAGTTCGAGGCGTTTGAGGAATGAGAACACCCTCCCACAAAAACTTTATTGGCTAGGGTTAAGCAATATATCCCCTCTGGGGAAGATACACCTGATTGGTTATAAATTAATTAAAGAAATTCGGGATTGGCTAAATTCAAAACAAGGGGAAAGAAAGGGTTATACAGCCAACTTAAACAATCACAGAAAGAAATTTAACAAGAAACAAACTTTTGAAATAAAAATTTCTCCAAAAAACAGTTCTTTCACTTCGCACTAGGGTGCACCATTGTAGTTTTTCAGTAGTGTCCTCTAGAAGAGAAAGTTCACACTTCTTACTACAGGTAAAACAAAAATACATCAAAAATGACCCAGTTCAAAAACTCCAAAATTTCCAAGTGGTGACATCTTCTGAGAAACTTGAAAATTAATACATTAGATAAAGTTCAGACTTCCTCCGCCAGAGGAGTTTCAACTGGCGCAAATTTTAAATTAGCGGCGTGGAGGTGTACCGCCCGGTACATATACAAAATAGAGTTTTGTCTGTACGTTGCTCAGAATTTAAAAAGAATGGCATTTCTGTATTGGTCGTGTCCACAGTAACAAGGAAATGCACCTTTTAATTTTCCGTCGTTTCTGTGTATCTGTCTGTATGTACGTGCATCGCGAGAAAATGGCTGAAGAGAATTTAATGAAAATCATTATGTAAAGTCGGGGAATGAACCATCACAATCTAGGCTATAATTAATTTTATTCACATTGAGTGAAATCGTAGTTTAGAGGAAGGCCTAAAATTTAATTCTCTAATATTTGTTATTAGTGGTCCTGTCAATAAATACTACATATGTAAAGTTGTGTAGAATTAAATTTCCGATCATTTATGTCTTACACGTTTTTACCATACTGGCTATGACAACGGAGATATTTATGAAATTCGATTTTTGTTGCCAAGTCCATATCAACACCGAGCCACGAGAAAATAGGGAAACAGAATTTAATGTAAACCGGTATGTAGAGTCGGGGAATAATGAACTACAGTTTAGGCTATAAATAATTTTATTCACCCTGGATAAAATGGTAGTTCAGGGGAAGGCGCTTAAAATTTAATTTTTAAATACCTATTTTATTGGTATTACCGAAAAGTTATAGAGAACACAATTTTCGATCATTTGTCTTATTCAGTTTTACCGTACTGAACCGACTGTGCTAAGAGTGGTATCACAGAGTCGGAAGAAAACTAAATGTGAAGGCCTACAATATCGAAATCTCATAAAATTGATCAAAAACATTACATTGACCATTGTTTGTGATGTTTGTCTCTTTTGTTGCCTCTTATCTTTGATAGATGAGATTACTGCTGTGTACCGAGTAAAACAGCCTGCCTAAATATTGGCGTTAAGTAGCTGGGGAGTTAGATAACTTCTGTGGCCTGGTCATTCCAACTCTGGAACTTGGGACTGTTAGATTGGCAGTGTAGTATTGTTCGTTAAATGTGAGAAAATGTGTGGTTTTTCATTTTATCAAGTAGTTCATATGATAGCATTGCTTTTAATTGTGACATTCCTACTGATGTCATTGTAATGACCTATGTTGATTTAAGATTGGAAAACCACTTAGACAACCTTTCTGAGGTGTAAAACTGCAGGTGGAGAGTGTTTGTATGCCATTATAACAAAAACTCCCCAACTTGATTGTGACTGATAGTAAGCAAAAGGGCTTGCCATTACAATGAAAATTCCCTAACCCAGTCTTCACATGAGAAAAGACGTACAGTGACTTCCCCGTCACATATGTGGGTTAACATTAAGAGCTATTCAATTTAATACAATCTTACTCACAGCGTGTACACTACCTAATCTAGAATTCTGTACACAATGTAGAATTCCGTAGTGAAGCATGGGTACATCAGCTAGTACCCTAAATAAATCAAAATGCAACCTCGAATACTGACATCCCTCACCCTCCCCTTGTGGGGTTGTAAATCTAGATGTTTTGTCTGGGCGGTTTGCCGAATTTTGCTGTGCACCCTTTTGCTGAATGGAATTTACGGTACAATTGGAACCACTTTCTGGCTCTGATTCTTGAATATTATTGTAAATTCAGGTTGGTACTCAAAATATCATGCCATTTTTATATATACACATCTTCATAGACTGTTATGCATTTCAGCATTTAGTCTGCAAGTTTCTGAGAATAAACTAACCTACACGGTTTGGCGTCATGTAGCTGTGAGTTTGCGTTTGGGAGATAATAGGTGTGAACTCTACTTTTGGCAGCCCTGAAGATGGTTTCCCGTGGTTTACCATTTTCACACCAGGCAAATGCTGAGGCTGAACCATAATTAAGGCCACGGTTGTTTCCTTGCCAGGGCTATCCCATGTCTGTGCTGGTGTGGCTTAGAACAAAATAGGTGAATAAACTAAGCTCCTGCACAATCCTCTGAAACTAGCATTGTGGTTTTATGTAGTTCCCTACCTGTAGCTCAAAATTGTTAAAAACTTAATCAAACCACCCTTGTCTAAGTCTTCCTCTGCTTTTCTTACCCTTCCTGACAGTCCATTATTCTATCATCCATTCACCTCACCATCTGCTATGCACATAATGCCTCGCCACTTCAGCCGAAACAGTGTACTGAGTAGCGCAATAATTCCCAATTACGCAGCTCAAGAACATTACAAGGATGTCTTCCGTCTTCTCGTCTGCTACGGATGTCTTAAATTCTTAATATCTTAAATATTCTTAAATTCTTAGGTTTGCGATTAGGTACATAACATGTTCATACTGTTTTGCAAGCAATTTTTTTCAATAAAGATTGTAATTGCTGTTTTACAAGTCAGTTCACTTGATTGCTCATTGTGACTGGTGACAGATGATGAGGTGCACATTAGTTAAAGGAGAAATTTTTCAGCACAAGTAGAAAACATTGTCACTCTTTTACGCAAACTCACTCACTCTCTCTCTCTCTCTCTCTCTCTCTCTCTCTCTCTCTCTCAGCTTCGCACATGAATTAGAAAATAATGGTCATTGACCACATGAGTGTTTCAGCTGGATAATGTAGCTTTTCTGAAGGAACTAAGAAGGCTGTCAAGAGGGACATGCTAATAGTGCTCCTGTGAGAAAAACGTCAACTGCGAGCTGTTCGCTGCTTAGCATGGACGCGGAAGCTAATAGCAAGGCGTTAATAAGCATAGCAGATGGCGATGATCTCACATGACCCCGCCACCAAGGTGGGTATATATGCAAGAGCAGGGGTCCCCACTGTGAGCCAGAGGGAGAAATATGTCCCTTGAGTCACTGTAACACACACTCCTCCTCCTCCCTTTCCTCCTCCATTATTCAATCTGTGGATTGGTTTGCGACAGCTCTTCAGTTGGCTCTGTTTTCTGCCCTCCGCTTGGGTTCTTTGTAGTTCAGTATAGCTTCCAAAGTTTGTTATAGTAGAAGTCAGTTTTGACTTAGAATTCCCTTCTGTTTTCAATTAATGTTTTTCTTTTTTGAGGTGTAATATGAATGTTGTTAAACATTTTTTTTTTCTTCAAGTATTTTCTAAATTAGTTTTGACAGACTTAAGAACCTGACGGTTAAAGCTTCCAAAGTTAACATTACTCATTATCTGCTGGATATACTGGAAGCAGGGTCTACCTCTATTTTTCTTTCCTTCAACTGTTCCTTCCAATATCAGTTAAACATGTTGGCTGCTGGAGCGGTTCATTGTGGCCGCGGAGGTACAAAGTAGTGCTGAGAGATGTTATGACTTGCCCTGTTGGGCCGACAGACCACTGAGCTGTTAACTTTGCTATGCTAGTGTACCACTATGGCCTCGGAGAAAATCGTGGCGTACTTTGTTTTCAAATTATAGTTTTAGTTTCTATATATTTCAAATTCGTTTTGGTAAAACATTGTTTTGCCTTGAAAAACATAATAGATCAGCTCGAAATGGACACTACTTACCACGATTTTCAGACTGAAGGATTAGCGTCATTATCCTCTGAGTTTGTGAAGAAATCAACTTCATATTTTATTAATAAACTCTACAATAACTGGTATAATAACATAGAAAGATCTTGTGCAAGTATTATTTCATACACATCCTACTGTAGAACTATAAGTGCCTTGGGATTGTAGTGTTAAGCACTAGTAAACAAATCGTGGGACCGTCTATTGGCTACAGTGAGTACTATCAAGCAACACAAGCTTCTAGTACTGCTACATTGTACCGCTCTGGCTGTGTAGCCAAAACCGTACAGTGAACTTTTCTGTGGGACCATGGCAGTATCTCAGGGTGCTAGGAATTTTTGTTGCATTTAGTATGAATATCACTTGGAGTATTGTTTTACTTCTGACTATATGCACAGTAGAAAGAAAACTGTGGTCACTGAGACATTTTTTGCTATATGTCCTGGCAGTCAACATGTTAAGTAAACTGCCATGTCTTAGCATATACCCTATTCATCTTATCCTTCTAGTCTGGCTTCTTGGTCAGCATTATGGCCTTTGGTTTGTTGGCCCCCAGTTTTGGTTCCGGGATGTGCTACTGATTTTAACCACATAAGGTTAATTCGTCCAACTTGAGGGTAGCTTGTTTGTGATAGTCTTGATACACATTGCCACTTAAACACAACATTTCGCAATACTAACCACCTCAAAAACATCTAGAAACGTTTTTCTTCCACACAGGGTAAGTGTTACAAAGGGCCGTAAAACTTGGCTTAATTCACATTAGTGCCAACCCCAGATTTTATTTATTTAATTGCCGGTTTACAACAGGGTAGTAAACCCCAATTACAGTACACCTAAAAATCTTTAAAGTGCTTATTAAATTACATTGACACAAAGTCTTCGATCTTAATAACTTAAAAATACAATTCTTAATAACTAAATTATTAATTCAATTACATTGATAAAATTCTTATATCTTAATAACTAAAAATACAATTCTTAGTAACTAAATTATTCAGTTTTATATCATAATAACTAAAAAGACAATTCTTAATAACTAAATTATTCAATTATTTGGTTTCTACAATAACTTTCTGACAGCTTTCAGTGTGATCTTAATTCTTAGTGTTGTGGCAGTGTAGCTGCAAAACGTTTTATGAATACAGGTATTGACATGTCGAAGTCCAAGTTATTGCCTGTGCTAACCGCTTCATTATAGTTGCTACATAACCTGTAGAGTGGTGAATGGTTGTGGGCGGTCATCAGAGCTCCGTTCTCTTGAGTGCAAGCGAGGTACGCGAAAATTCAATAGGGACAGTAAATACATACATTTTATAGTTTAATAATTTATGCAGGTACTTGGCATCGATTATTTTTTGCTGAATTTCAAGGCGGGTCATTCCGACACTGGTTAGTAAATTTTTGTATCCCACCGTAAATGGGTACAAGCCATGTGTTTGGTGGTGTAGGAATCTTACAAAACTTTTTGCACTCTTTCGATTGACTTAATATGCATTATAGAGTGCTATGATGGAATTAGTCTTCCTGAACAGTTTTGTGTTCCGTATGACAAATCCCAATGCCCGGTAGGCCTCTCCTGTCACCTTGTTTACATGAGCTGTGAAAGTAAGACCCTTGTCAAGCTGGACGCCAAGGTCACTGACTTGGTCAACTTACTGCAGGGCGTTTGGACCCAGCTTGTGTGGAAAGGTAATTTTATTCTTTTTCCAGGTGAATGACATTGTTACACATTTCAAGACGTTAAATTGTAGTTTGTTCATATGACTCGACATCAGAATACCATCTAGGTCTTTGTAGTAAGAGGCAGCCTTGTGTTGAGCTTACTGGTCTGAATATTTTGAAGTCATCGGCATAAAGGAGATAATTAGAATTTTTTACCTGTGTAGCCAATTACAAGATATTAGAATCATTCTGTATTGACAGTTTTCACAAAGGTGAAAAAAAATGAGTGTATCCAAATTCAATACATCATATATTCCATCATTAAACGGAGTAATCAAATTCAAACATGTTTCGGCTCGTTTGAGCCATCTTCAGTGAAAAAGGGGGAGGTGTTGAAATAATTTAGGTACATAATACAAGCTAAGAAATGCCGAAAAACATAATGAAGGAACAAATGAAAAAACAAAACAGAGCCTATACGGAAACAAAATTAGCACAGTATACAATATTTACATCATGTGGAGCAAAAAACAACTCACTGCGACAAAATTCAGTGAAACAGGGGTTAATACATTATCTAATTGTTTCGATATATTCTGACACAGATTGACCAGATTTGTAACTTTTGTAGATCTCCTAGATGTTGCTTGTCAGATGTTAGTGGTCCAATGTGTAAGATAATCTTATCATGAAGAATAAACTTGCGCTTATTGTTCATCTCCATCTGTATCATTTGTTTTCTTAGGTTAACACAGTTTTTAGTTTCTTTTATGTTTTGTATTAACTGCTGCCAAAACTAATTTGATTAATAAATGTATAAACTACTTGAAAAAGAAAACATGGCAACAGTATTATAATTTAAAAATAAGCAACTTAATTAAAGGACAAATAAGTCATCACAGTTCCCAGAATCTTCCAACAACAATTTCAACTTTTATGAAGAGGCATTAATTTTGGGATACATGAGAGCTTTTGGCACAGATACCCAGTAAAACATAACTATCATTAAAAATCTGTGAGATGAAATCTGACTCCATTCTGTAACTAAGGAATTTTTACAGATTATAGATTTAGAAGTTTTATAACGTAAAAACTTCATTTGGTAGGCTACCACAGTCAAATGTACTTGCATGATAAATCACTGTTTATTCTAATTCGCCAAAACTGGGTAGTTGCATTTACGGAAACGCATCCTTCGGTTTGTTTTTCAAGAAATCTCGAGCTACTGTCATGAAATGTTTAATAAACACTGCATCGGGCGAGTTGGCCATGCGCGTAGAAGCGCGCGGCTGTGAGCTTGCATCCGGGAGATAGTAGGTTCGAATCCCACTGTCGGCAGCCCTGAAGATGGTTTTCCGTGGTTTCCCATTTTCACACCAGGCAAATGCTTGGGCTGTACCTTAATTAAGGTCACGGCTGCTTCCTTCTCACTCCTAGGCCTTCCCTATTCCATCGACGCCATAAGACCTATCTGTGTCGGTGCGGCGTAAAGCACAAAGAAACAAAAAAAAGTAGCACAGCTGAACTGATGCCCAGGAGGTGGAGATTCATGAGGTACAATCCACTCTGAAAAGTGGTGTATTCTATTTCACCACTGGTCTTGGCATGCTGTTGCTGGGGGATTTATTTTAAGGGGGCAGAGCTATTGAGGAAGCTCTTTCTTGATTTTAATCTTTTAGGGGGTGGTTGAAGTCCAAATAGAGGATGACTCCTGTTGTTCTCCGCCTTTGTCCTCTCAGATCTTGCCACTACTTCCCTCCGAATATCGAATGATTCCAGCAAGCTATTGAAGTTTCTCAGTAGGGGGTTGCTTTCAGGTATCCTGAAACTACACTGCAGGTTTCATTCAATGGTAATCCATTTGCTTTGTTGAGCCGAATTGAACCACACAGGACTTGTGTATTCTGCCACAGAGAAACTGAGAGCCAAAGCAGATGTTTTCAGTGCTGTTGGATTTCGCTCCACTTGGTCGACGAGAGTTTATGGAGGATATTGTTTTAGGCTAAGACCTTCTGTCCAATATTTGTGCAGTGTGTCCTGTATATTAGGGCCTGGTCCAAGGTACTTTGGTAAAAAGCAGTGCTCTGATCACCTGCCTGCCCACTCCATAATCAACAGCCCATTAGCTTCCCAATTCCTAAGATGAAATGCACACATCTGGGGCTTAGTAGGGTTTTGAACTAACTGGTTTTTCTTATAATAAGTTGATAGTTCTTCAGTTGAGGAATCCAGTATCCCTTCAGTAGTTTGGAAATCATCAGCTTGGACAGCCAAAGCCAGATCATCAGCATAAATGAGGCTCCTAGTGAGAGGGCTTTGTGGTTCATCATTCATACATATATTTAAGAGGATTGGCGAGAGAACATTACCCTGTGGAAGGCCATTAGGGTTTGGTCTCTCCATCTATTATTCCTTTCTTGGAACTTAAAAAAACAAAAAAACCCAACCTGTAGTTCTAGAAGTCTCTTGATGATCTTTGTGAAATCGTACTCCTTTATGTGGTAAAGCTTGCACAATAACTTTCTGTGGTGCACCGTATCATATGCTGCACTGAGGTCCATGAAGGCCACATCAGCTACCATGTGTTTCTCTAATTCATCCTCAATGTACTAGGTGAGGTTTAGGACTTGTGATGTACAGTTCCTGCCTGGTTTGAAATCTGCCTGTTCATATTTTGCTCCATAAGCGTTTCTTGAAAGAAACAATCCACTCCTTTGCCTTGATACAGATGTGTTTAATCTGCCCCACTCTTGGATTTCTTGATGGCTCTTTCTAGGTCATTTCATGGAAGTTGAAAGTGTATTGAACATCTCCCTTGGAAAATCATTCCAATTTCTTAATTCCTCTTCCTATAAGCAAATATTTGCCCCAATTTGCTTGAATTCCAACTTTATCTTCATATTATGATCTTTCCTACTTTTGGAAACTACATTCAAGTCTACTAAAGTAATTCCATGCCATCTCTTTGCTGCCTACTTGGAACATACTGCAACTCATCTCATTACTCCCAAGTCTTGCCAGCCCGAAGTTTGCACATTTTTGTAACACTACTCTTTCCTCAAAAATCACCCAGAATAAATCTTGCTGCTTTCCTTTAGATTTTTTACAGTTCTCAAATCAGGTAATCCTGATGAGTGTCCCATACATTGGAACCATACTCTATTTGAGGTCTCATCAGTGACTTATGTGTCCTCTCCTTTGCATCCTTATTACAACCCCTGAATAACCTCAGATTCCATGAAAATATTGCATAGATACAAATAAAACAGTGCTGGGTTGAAGGTATATTGGGTGGCGATAAATAAGGTGTTGACTATGACATGTTTTCAAAATCTGTGGGATGACTACGTGTAGAAAAGATCAGTAATTTCTAAAGGGATTCTGTGGACTTCTCAAAAGTTGCTGCCAACCGACCAGGATTGTCTCACTGCAGGAAGATTGTATCCAAATGTAAGGATGACTGCAGTGTTATTTGTTCAATGTTGTCAACTTGGATTATGATTTAGCTCACACAATCCCTTATTTGAACAGGGTAACCATTTCTGATTACAAATAAGTATTACATGTTACAAATCTCATGTTATGGTCTGTATTGAAATGTACTCAAAGTCAAATAATAATACTAGATTATAAATTCCACCTGTATTGAACAGTAGTTGTGAGCTTTTTGTTAGAGGTGAAAGCTCAGCAGCTCATTATAGTGTTTATTTATCCATTCTTTCTTATACAGATTGTATAAAAATGTAATACTCAAACTTCTAGGGATTATAGAAGACACATCTATTAATATAAAATAAGGGTTTTTTCTGTACATTGCTCAGAATTTGAAAAGAATGCTATTTCTGTGTCGGTCATGTCCACAGCAAGAAGGAAATACACTTTTTACTTTTCCGTAATGTCTGTCTGTCTGTCTGTCTGTCTGTCTGTATGTATGTATGTACACGTATCACGAAAAAACGGCTGAAGAGTTAATGAAAATCGATTTATAAAGTCGGGAAATGACACGCTACAATCTAGGCTATAAATAATTTTATTCACGCTGAGTGAAATGGTAGTTTAGGGGAAGGCCTAAAATTTAATTTTCAAATATTTATATTAGTGGTCCTATCGATAAATACTACATAAGTTATACAGAATTTACAGTCTAAGCTATAAACAATTTTATTCACCCTGGATGCAATTGTAGTTTAGGGGAAGGCGCCTAAAAATTGTGTACCTATCTTATTGGTCCTATTGACTATAACAAAAGTTATAAGAATACAATTTCCGATCATTTATTTTTTATTCAGTTTTACTGTACTATGATAAGAGTGGTATTTCAGAATCGGATGAACACTAAATATGAAGGCCTTCAATATTGAAAGCGCATAACATTGATCAGCAGTAACATTACATTGACCATTGTTTGTTGTGATGTTCTTTTTCTCTTATGCTGCAACTGAACTCCGATAGATGGGTTTACTGCTGTGTACCAAGTATAACAGCCTGACTGAATATAGGCGGTAAATAGCTGGGGAGTTAGAAAATGTTTTTCTATAGCATGCCATTCCTCTAGTTCATACACTTTCTGATACTGCTGGTGATTCTTCGTAGTATTCCACCTGTTCGATCCCTAATCCAATGTGCTGTTGCGAATGAGCAACCTTGTTTGCTTACACTGGGTACAATTTTTCAGGATTTGCATTAAAATGGGTTTATTTAGATCATTGTTTAGAGTTGTTGACGAATATGGTATCAGATTTCTTGTAACACCCATCGTTTTATGAAATTGCGTAATTTTTCTGTGTTAACATTCATGCGTAACGACGTGCACTGATTGATAAAAATATTATGACTGATGGCAGGCAAGCAGGCCTACCATTACAATGAAAATTCCCTAACCCAGTCTTCATGTGAGAAAAGACGTTTGGTGACTTCCTGTCGCGTTTCTCGGGTAACGTTAAGAGCTATGCAATTTAATACATTAGGTAATTTTAGTTCTAAACTTGTGAAAAATATTGTTCAAAAGTGTGTCGTGCTTCAATATATGCTCTGTTAAGACTTACCATTGCCTGTCATACATGTTCAGAGATCTTGGGCATGTATTGTAGTAAGTATGCAGCTGCAAGCACCCGAGCAACGATCTCTTCTTCTCGTACACACTCTTGTCTGGTCTAACTGAACGAAAACGTACTGCGTGTTTTGTCACAGCAGCGATATGTAATATTGATGGTTTTGAAGATGGTTCGTGATGTGTGTTACTGTAGGTGTGTCCTAGTTCTTGAACCATGGGCAATGGTTGAGTGGCCTGGTAAGTGGTCCTGAGAGTTGGGATGCCAGTTGTTATGGAATGGGAGTGGGCATCTTGGACATATTCTAAGTCATGGCCCTCCTTGTGCTTAGGCAGCTAGGACTACACAATCCATCGTGGTCCCTAACCCGTTAGAGGAGAGATTCCCACTGGGACTATGTGTAAGTAGGGTAGCATTCTGCTTCACAGAATTTCCTGAGCCCAGAACATTTTGAGCAGACCTTGGACCTATTGGAGTAACAGTCCCACTTCCATTTGACAGGAGAGGGGACTCCTTGGAAACAACTTGGTGAATGAAATGGAATTGGATGGGGAGCTTATGGAAGAAATAAAGTAGAACTGGCTGAGTCAGCAAAGTTGATTCATCTGGATGTGTTAGGAAATATAGAGATTTTAAAGTGTTCTTGACCTGTGTTAAAAAGGGAAGGACAGTGTGGGGTGTGACTGTTCATCAGGAATACTATTCTATGCCACATAGTTTCTGTTAGACATTTAAATGAGCAAATGATATGGGTAGATTTGATAGTTGGAATTGTCTCAGTGTATTCACCATGTGGGGGTGCAGATGAGGAAGTTCATACATTTTATGAAGCACTGAGTGATAATCATAGTCAGCAAGGATAGGATAGTGCTAGTGGGCGATTTCAATTTAGGGAGTTGGAAATAGAACTGAAGTATATGGGAAGGGGATGGTTAAATGTGGGGAAGATATGGAGGCTAATCAGAATTGGAAGCATTTACTTGACTTTAGTGCTAGTATGGGATTAGCAGTTACGAATATATTCTTCAACCATGAGGGTATTCACCGCTACACATGCAAAGATAGGACTGCCAGATCCATTAAAGAAAGACTATATCATACTCGACTTTGAGTTCAGAAAATCTGTTAGAAATGTGGGGGTCTTCTGAGAATTTTTTGACTATACAGACCACTATCTGATCTTTAGTGGTCTAGGATAGAGAAAGTGAAATCTGTCTGCAGATGAATAAGGGTAGAAAATCTCCAGGATAGAAAATTAGACAGAAGTACTTGGACACGATTAGTGAAAAGTTCCAAACAGTACACAGGTTCAGGATATAGGAAGAGAGTGAGTGGCATATGGGGATGCTGTAGTAGAAATAGCAAGGGAATGCCTAGGAATAACTGTGTGTAAAGATGGGGAAAAAGCAAACATCATGGTAGAATGATATGAGGGCAGCTTGTAAAGGTAAAAAAGGCATATCAGAAATAGCACCAAACAAGGACTGATGCAGAAAGGGAACTGTACGTAGCATCATGTTTTGGGTAAATCAGGTGAACTTTTAATAGATCCTGGGGGATCACTGCAGAGGTGGAAGGAATGTTTTGAAAATCTTGTCAGCGTAAAGGGAAATCTTTCTGGTGACGTAAACAACCAAGCTCGTGGGGAGAACAATGATGATGGTTAAATAACACTCGAGGAAGTGAAAAAGTATGGTAAATGAACTCCATTGTCATAACGCAGCAGGAATAGATGAAATTAGACCTGAAATGGTGAAATAAAGTGGGAAGGCAGGGATGGAATGGCATGGAATGTTAATAAGGTACCTTCTGATTAGTTGAAGGCAGTAATTGTACCCATCTGTAAGAAAAAGCAGGAAAAATTGCAACAACCATCAAGGTATTTCATTGATTAGTGTACCAGCAAGGTGTTCACTGGCGTTTTGGAAAGGGGGGAGGGGGGTGTGACCAGTGGTTGAGGGGAAAGTTGGATGAAAACCAGCGTGGTTTCAGACAACAGAGGGGCTGTCAGGACCAGATTTTCAGTACATGCCAGATGATTGAAAAATTCTACAAGAGGAATAAACAGATTTGTTTTGTAGATCTAGAGAAGGCATATGAGGAGAGTCACGACGGAAAAGATGTCCAAATTGTCATTGTTACTAGAAAACGCTGCTTGGGGATGAGCCTCTTTATGTGTGAGACTACGCTCGAATGCCCGACGGTGACCCCGAGAATTCAGTTAGGTGGGAGCGCCATGTACCCGCGCGGTAGTATCAGCCTGACAACGCAGGTCCCCACACAGCCGAATGCCAGGACATATTATTATTGGTTTAATATTTAAAAGAAAAATACTTCTCACTCTGTACACGCTATGGGGTACATGCTATTGCGGGTGATTTGAGGAAGGGAGTGCTAGAGCTCATTGCCTCAGTCATTCCGTATCGGACCGCGGGCAGTATCTGCTACGACCAACTGGATATTGCCTTTTGGCTACAGAGGCCCCGGATCGGTGTGGGTTGCATTCGGGGAGGATGCTTTCGGGCATGGCTTCGAAACGTCTTCAGCCTGTCCAGGGTGGTTCCTCACCCAAGTCTTTAACTTTTGATTCTCTGAGGGGTTCAACCGCCTGGGATCATGCGCAGCGTGAAGTTATGAGAACCAGCTTCCCTAGGTTCCTGGTTGCTACCAGAACTGATGGGAATTACTTAAAGCTGGTGAAGTCTATTTTGTTTAGTAGACACATAGTTGTCTACGGCGAATTGGAAGACCTGATTAAAATGCGCTACGGTAGTGTGTTCAAACGTGCACTGCCGTGCAAGCAGGTCGGTTGCTCAAGTGTGACCACTTTGGCGAAATCCCCGTCAAAGTGGAAGAGTACAAAATCTTGAATCTGGTTCGTGGATTTAACTTCCACAGCGATCTCATCTTGAAAACTGACGATAGTTGAGGGAAGAAATGAAGCACCGTGGCGTGACACGCCCGGCGCATTATGCGCAAAGTCAACGGCGAAGACGTTGCCACGGGTGCGTTCATTGTCTCCTTCAAATTGTCTGTGTTACCAGAAAATGTCAAGGTAACATTATCGCTGCGATATGAGACCGTACATTCTGCCTCACATGCGCTGCTATCAGTGCCAGAAGTTCGAATCCGTCTGAGTGTGGTCATGAGGCGGAAGAGTGCACCCCTCTTTACAGGTACACTAAGTGCCTTGGTCTGCATTCTCCTCGGGATCGGAACTGTCCGGTATATCTGAGTGAGAAGTAGTTCCAGATCAAGACCCTGGGTGGACTATCCTCTCAGAAAGTACGCGGTAAATTCAATTCTATGAATGCACCTGCCAGGACACGACTGCAGCATGTTAGCTGAGAGTCATCCAGGTTCGTCGTTTACTTCAATTTCTGTGAAGATCGCTGCGCCCACGGCCCAACCTTCGACCACAAAGAAGCCTGTGCTGGCTGGGACTCCTAAGCCGGCACAGCAGGGGAAGACTAAGTCTTCAAGTCTTCTACCCCCAAGGGTTCTGCGAAGGCGAAGGCCGCACCCAAGCCGGCGGAGGCAGCATCGTCGACCGGGTTTTGGAATCTTACCTCCTAGCCCGTCTAAACCAGAAAAGAAGGCGAGGAAGAGGGACACCCTTACCAGGCGCTCACGCACTACTCCTGCGGAAGGGAAATAGTCTTCGATCGGGAGGATATGCATCAGCGCCAGCAGGTACCCCCGTTTCAAAACCTGAGCGCTCTCCTCGTAGGAGGAAATCCCGCCCTCAATATGTTGATGTTTAGGTTCAAAAGCGTCTCGCAGCTTATAACCTAACACTTTCTTTTTAGTCCACATTATGACATTGTTACATTGTGGTTATGACTGGCATTGTACTGAGCTGCGCCAGCCAGTAAGTTCGCGGCGAGTATAGTCTGTATTCAAGAAACAAATCTCACACCAGGTCGTCATACGATCTTGAGAATTTTTAGGCTATACTCGACAGAACGAGATTATGCCAACCGGGCTTCCGACGGAGTTAGCATTTTTGTTCCCTCTGCCTACCGCGAAAAGGTTCCCCTAAGAACCCAGCTGGAGGCAGCAGCGGTAGGTACGTGTTTCGTTGCCTGTCATAGCGACAGTTTGTAATGTTTGTCCATCAGCTGGCCTCTTAATTAAGTAATTAATTAATTTATTTATTTACTCGTGCCAGAAGCGTACTTAATCATGCAGTTAAAAATAAAATAATGAAACTATTTACAAAAATTAACAGACAAAGGAAATTGACCAAATTTACTGTGCATCTAGATGGTGTTTTTCCAAAACGGAGCCACATCTAGGGCGTTGTCATCAGCAAGCATTAAATCTTGCTCTGAGCATGAACATGGGCAGAGAGGACATAGATACTTATGGTTCTCTGTTTGTTCTTCACCACTGTAATTGACCTTATAGATCAGCTCCCAACTCCATTCCTCTTATTGGGTGACGTTAACGCCCATCACCCATTATGGGGCTCTAAAATGCCTCGCCCCAGAGGAAGGGAGATGGAAAGATTGAGAGCTGGAGTTATTCATTTTGAATACGGGAGAACAACGCATTTTAGCGTCGCGCACGCCACATTCTCTCGCATTGACGTTAGCCTGTGCAGCAGAGCTCGTTCCCTTGTTTTGGTGGGATAAACATTGTGACCTCTGTGATTGTCACCATTTCCCTATTATTCTTACTTCGTTGAAACAAATCTATCGAGGCTCGTTCCCGATGGATTCTCAAACGTTCTGATCGACCAAAGTTCAGATCACTGGCTATCTTTAACGATATGAATAGCGGGAGCGTAGACGACTAGATAACGTATATCACACAAGTTATTCTTGCTGCTATTGAGGAGTCCATTCAATCCTTTGACACTCTTCGACAAAAACCCGTTCTGTGGTGGAACGAAGAAATTTGCAGCAACTAAAAGAACGACGTCGCGTTCATAAACGCTATCGTAGGTAGCCTACTGTGGCCAACTTGGTAACATTTAAAAAAACTCCGCGCTAAGGCGCGAGTTATTTCCCAGTAAGAAAGCTTCATGGGAAATATGTGTCATCTATTACGTCACATACACCGTCATCTCATGTGTGTGCTAAACTTCTGCGTATTTTCGGAGTACAAGGACCATCCTTAATACCGGGAATTTCCATTGCAGGCAGTATCGTCATTGATACATCCACGGTTCATAACCATGCAGCAAGTCATTTCGCAGATGCATCCGATTCAGGGCATTACCATCGTGATTTCCTGGCTCTGAAGCGGGAGGCAGAACGTCACCATCTCACTTATGCCACCCAAGCTTCAGAGGACTATAATATGCTCTTTATGGAATGGGAATTCCGTAGCGCCTTGGCGCTTTGCGGGGATACGGCTCCCTGACCAGATGTAAACCAGGTGTTGAAACACCTCACTTGGGATAGCATCTTCACCTTGGGGTGTACAACCGAATCTGAGTAGAGTTTCCGTCACAGTGGCGAGAGGGAATAATAATTCCTGTCCTCAAGCCTGACAAAAATTCTAAGTATGCAGGAAGTTACAGACCTATTTGTCTTACTAACTGTATGTGTAAACTATTTGAGAGGATGGTGAATCGCCGACTTGTGTGATATTTGGGGAAAAGAGGATTTTTCGTCAGAGTACCAATGCAGTTTTCGAGCCGCCCGCTCCACCACTGACAACTTTGTACGCCTTGGGAGTTCTGGACGCATTCCTCCGTAAACAGCATTTGTTGGCAGTTTTCTTTGACTTAGAAAAGGCCCATGACACCACATTGCGATATGTCATCTTTTCAGTCCTGCATCAGTGGAGATTCCGAGGTAACTCGCCGGTTTTTATTGCGAATTTTTTGGGCCTTTGTCTATTCCGTGTCAGAGTAGGGAGGTTATATTCGCAATATCATGTTCAGGAAAATGGAGTCCCACAGGGATAGGTTCGCAGTGTCTCTGTTCGCGATTGTCATAAACGGTATTGTCACTGCTGCTGGTTCAGCAGTAGGCAGAGTACCATCGCTGTATGTAGACGATTATGCTCTGCATTATAGCTCGCAAAATATGGCAGTCGCAGAGCAACAATTACAGCAAGCTATTGGGAGAGTGGAACAGTGGACCTTTGAGCATGGCTTTCGGTTTTCAACTGCAAAGACATCTGTTGTTCACTTCTGCCGGAAGCGCACTTTCCACCTCCATCCTAAGCTATATTTAGGGTATGTCGCTCTTCCTGTAGTTAACACCAACTTCTTGGACTTCTTTTCGATAATTAATTATCGTGGAAGCCACACGTGCTTCATTTAAAAGCCAAGTGCGCCAAGAAGCTAAATATAATATTCTGAAGTTTCTTAGCGGCACCAATATTTTTTTTTTTTGGGGGGGGGCGGCGCACGATGTTATATAGGACACATATTTTATCTACTAGGTTATACTACGACAGACCGGGCGAGTTCGCCGTGCGCGTTGAGGCGCGCGGCTGTGAGCTTGCATCCGGGAGATAGTAGGTTCGAATCCCACTATCGGCAGCCCTGAAGATGGTTTTCCGTGGTTTCCCATTTTCACACCAGGCAAATGCTGGGGCTGTACCTTAATTAAGGCCACGGCCGCTTCCTTCCAACTCCTAGGCTTTTCCCATCCCATCGTCGCCATAAGACCTATCTGTGTCGGAGCGACGTAAAGCCCCTAGCAAAAAAAAAAAAAAAAAAAAAAAATACCACGACAGTGCAGCATATGGATTAGCAAGGCAAAGCGTCTTTGCTAAATTGAATAATATCCACCACAGCTGCGTTAGGTTGGCAACGGGAGCATTCCGTACATGCCCCATTGCTAGCCTGCTCGCTGAATCTAGTGTTCCACCTTTACACCTGTGGCGCTAACAAATATTACTGACCTATACTGCAAATTTGTGACAGGTGCCACTTCACCCAAGATTTCCCGGCGGATTCCAGAATGGAAACAGTCGGTTGTACACTGCGTATCCACGAGCAACACGGCTGGTTGGTATGCGCTTGAATAACAGTCGCAGATTGATGTACCTTCGGTTCCTTGTCTTGTCAGACGCCAAGTAGGGTACCTTCATGGATACTCCGACCGGAAATAATCGTGGATTTGTACACTGGGCCAAAAGAGAACACGGACCCTTCCATTTATCATACGCTCTTCTTGTCCGTTGTTGGCCGGTATCCAGATTCAGTAGTTGTTTATACAGATGGTCCGCGGGCAGAAGCGAAAGTAGGCTGTGCGTTTGTTGTCGACAGTAGCAGGTTTCTTTTTCCTCTCCCGGAGGCCTCTAGTGTGCACACAGCAGAGCTCTAAAACTTACGCTATCTTTGAAGATCTGCGGTACGCGGTGTCCAGGAACAGACTGAGTACAGACAGAGCTCGCTATAATCTATTCATGTATGATTCCCTCGGCACCCCCTGGTGCAGCGGATCCAGAGCGTGTTGTCCGGGTGTTGGGATGTTAGAAGCAGAATCACGTTCATGTGGCACCCAAGTCATATGGGTGTAGAGGGAAACGAGTTCGTTAGCTCATAGGGCTGCCATGGAGGGTGTCGCATTGCCTCCGTTGCCTTACAAGGTTCCAGCCAGTGATGTTCGCTCTCAGCCGAGACATTTGGTTATGTCCCATTGGGAGATGGAGCGGCAGGCCATCCCTCTCCGAAATAAGATGAGAGCGATAAAATGAACTACGAATGTGTGGAAGACTTCCCTTCGGGCTTCTCGTAGGAAAGCAGTGGCATTAGGTTGTCTTCGGATTGGCCGCGGTATAGCAACGCACTCTTACTTTAATACTGAAGGGAGAAGGACCACCGGTGTGTACTTGCGGCATTCATCTTACCTTGGTACACATCCTTACGGAGTGTGTGGACCTGGCCGATATGCGCCGTAGTCAAAAACTTTTGAGTACCATCTCCCACATCCAGGGAGACGACGAGCAGTCAGCAGTCCTCGTCATCCATTTTGTGAGGGATATTGGCTTGTTTTATCGTGTATACAGTGTATATTCTATGCTTTAAATTTAACTACGTTGACTCAGTTTTAGTTTTGTTTGTGTATTTTAATATGTTATTCTAACTTGTAATTCGATTTGAATAATATATATGACTGCACTTCAAAGCAGTGCCTTATTCTACCGTAATCTAGATTTTCTATAATTGTAAAAAGAGGCATTGTGAATTAGTTCCATTGATTATTATTTTAAATTCATAATAATTTTTCATCGTCATTCGGTACCATTAGGGGCTGATGACCTAGATGCTAAACTCCTTTAAACATCATCATCAACAACATAATCATTTTCACACCAAGCAAATGATGGGGCTCAACTTTAAAACAAGGCCACGGTCGTTTCCTTCCTACTCCTAGCTCTTTCCTGTCCCATCGTCGCCATAAGACCTATCTGTGTTAGTCCAGTCTGGATGCTGGTTGGATCCTCAAAAAGCACTACTGACGGTTATGTGGTTATAAGGAAACTGCAAACCTGTAGCGGTGCTGTAATGTGGCGTACCGTGATTGAACAATATTTCCATGTCGGCATTGATGGACTTCACAATAAAAATCTAAATTCATGAATATCTCTGCTATAGACTGTACGGTTAAAATGAACTGCCCTCGGGTCTGTCTCCAGATTTTCTAGTTTTTAAAATGGCAATGAATTTTGTTCATTTAAACTGTGGAGGTTGTTTACCAGTCTGAAACATGTCTCAAGCAGATATTGACAGTCAAACTCTAGCATTTTTCCCCACTGCAAAATTTTCAGGATGTATTGCATCAGAATGTGGATCTTTTTCAGTTGTGACACCCATGCGTGTTGTTTAACCTTAGTCTGCCGGGGCCTCAGTTATCCGCCTCATGACGTCACAGCGCGCAAAGCAGTGTGGGTAAATTCTCCGCTGAACGGGCGGGAGTGGTCTACCTTATAATAGTCTACTTATCTTGGGGCCCAAGTTTCTTAAACGGTTTTTAGTTCTGATAAGAACCTTGTATACACTGCATTCTGGTGTATCGTAGCCAGATCACTAGGATCGCTGTAGCTCGTTCATCGCCACGGGTATCACGCGGAGTGTTATTTTGGGGTTATACCTGCGGACGCAAGCAACTTAAACAGAAAATTTCCTTTCATCTCAAGTCAGTATATGGGGAAGATTGAACGAACGGAAGATAATGAAAATGAGACGATTTCAAAATTCACATTAGTAAAGTAACTAGGATGTGTGACTGAAGGAGGAATACACTGACTGACAGAGCAAATGCAACACCAAGAAGGAGTGGTTCGAAAGGGATGAAAGTTGGAGAAAAAACAGAGACGGCACGGACGAATAATTCATGTTTATTTCAAACCGATATGCAGGTTACACAATGCGCACGGCATCGACTCAGTAGGATGTAGGACCACCGCGAGCGGCGATGCACGCAGAAACACGTCAAGTTACCGAGTCAGTAAGAGTGCGGATGGTGTCCTGAGCGATGGTTCTCCATTCTCTGTCAACCATTTGCCACAGTTGGTCGTCCGTACGAGGCTGGGGCAGAGTTTGCAAACGGCGTCCAATGAGATCCCACACGTGTTCGATTGGTGAGAGATCCGGAGAATACGCTGGCCACGGAAGCATCTGTACACCTCGTAGAGCCTGTTGGGAGATGCGAGCAGTGTGTGGGCGGGCATTATCCTGCTGAAACAGAGCATTGGGCAGCCCCTGAAGGTACGGGAGTGCCACCGGCCGCAGCACATGCTGCACGTAGCGGTGGGCATTTAACGTGCCTTGAATACGCACTAGAGGTGACGTGGAATCATACGCAATAGCGCCCCAAACCATGATGCCGCGTTGTCAAGCGGTAGGGCGCTCCACAGTTACTGCCGGATTTGACCTTTCTCCACGCCGACGCCACACTCGTCTGCGGTGACTATCACTGACAGAACAGAAGCGTGACTCTCGGAGAACATGACGTTCCGCCATTCCCTCATCCAAGTCGCTCTAGCCCGGCACCATGCCAGGCGTGCACGTCTATGCTGTGGAGTCAATGGTAGTCTTCTGAGCGGACGCCGGGAGTGCAGGCCTCCTTCAACCAATCGACGGGAAATTGTTCTGGTCGATATTGGAACAGCTAGGGTGTCTTTCACATGCTGAAGAATGGCGGGTGACGAGGCATGCGGGGCTGCCACCGCTTGACGGCGGATGCGCCGATCCTCGCGTACTGACGTCACTCGGGCTGCGCCTGGACCCCTCGCACGTGCCACATGTCCCTGCGCCAACCATCTTCGCCACAGGTGCTGCACCGTGGACACATCCCTATGGGTATCGGCTGCGATTTGACGAAGCGACCAACCTGCCCTTCTCAGCCCGATCACCATACCCCTCGTAAAGTCGTCTGTCTGCTGGAAATGCCTCCGTTGACGGCGGCCTGGCATTCTTAGCTATACACGTGTCCTGTGGCACACGACAACACGTTCTACAATGACTGTCGGCTGAGAAATCACGGTACGAAGTGGGCCATTCGCCAACGCCGTGTCCCATTTATCTTTCGCTACGTGCGCAGCACAGCGGCGCATTTCACATCATGAGCATACCTCAGTGACGTCAGTCTACCCTGCAATTGGCATAAAGTTCTGACCACTCCTTCTTGGTGTTGCATTTGCTCTGTCAGTCAGTGTATAAACTGAAATATATAAACATCAGCCAAGTGTCGGTATGAAGTTGCTGCTCTAATTATTTATTTGAAGGGTCAAGGTAAAAGAGCAGGAGAGTCAATATTTTTAAAACTTGAGCAAAAACCTTTTTTTTTTTAAATTGTTGTGACATCAGTGTATTATTTTGATTTCCAGAAAAAAAAAAAAAAAAACAACAACTTGGGTTCACGAAACATGGAATCAGAGCTGTAGACATCGTGTTTGTCCCCAGAATATATAATTCCACAAAACCCTATCAAAGGCCACTTTTGAGTTTAAAAAAAATTAATAATGAAAAATCATAAGTCAAGTGGAACAGACCCGCATCATCTAGTCGTGAGGAATCTGACTGAAGAACTTGAGAGCATGAGAACTGCAAAACTTCATCAGACTTGGTATATCTTTGAATTTTTCTTTGGAAATCGGAGGAGACCTAGAATAAAGAACGGAAATATCTCAATGGATTGCGACAAACCGATGTTTTAGGAGACAAGTAATTTAAAAAAAGCTTAAACTTACCATTATAAGCTGGAGTGTGAAGTTCCAACAGCTCATCCTTCAATTGCCGACCGTGTCGTGGTGCCCTTATAATCCCCGTTTGCATTCCTCCGTAGTAAGTCGTGCGATACTGCAGCATACGGCTGTGGCTGAATTTTGGAAGGGCATTTTGCAGCGTATTTTGAGTCCAACATTGTCTTCCAGTGTAGCACCATTTATTGGGTAACGCTGACCACAGTCAAAAGTTTACATCTGGACGCTTTCACCATTTCTTTGAAATCTTCAGGTGTTTCCATCAAAGGTATTCCATAAGCCGACATTTTTATCGCACTCAAGTACGAATAGCCACGCACGGGGAATGCAAGTTTGATGTTTTTCAGGCCAGCAGTTTGGTTTGTGTTTACATAATGAAGCCGGCCCCTTGGTGTAGGGGTAGCGTGTCTGCCTCTCGCCCGGAGGCCCCGGGTTCGATTCCCGGCCAGGTCAGGGATTTTTCTCTCGACCTGAGGGCTGGTTCTAGGTCCACTCAGCCTACGTGAATAGAATTGAGGAGCTATCTGACGGTGAGATGGCGGCCCCGGTCTCGAAATCCCAGAATAACGGCCGAGAGGATGCGTCGTGCTGACCACACGGCCCCTCGTAATCTGCAGGCCTTCGGGCTGAGCAGCGGCCGCTGGGCAGGCCAAAGCCCTTTCCAGGGCGTTAAATGCCATGGGGGAGTATGGGGGGGGGGTTACATAATGAATGAAGCTGAAGATAGTATAGTTTTTATTTTGATCACCTGCGGAATCGCAGAAAATTGAGAGTTCTTCAGTGCCTCCATCCATGATGTGTGATGAAGTGAAACAAGAATGGGGTCACTTCATTCGGGCCTTTTTTTTGCAATACATTCTGGATAGATAGAAATAAATGATTGGGCCGTTACAAGAACATGGATATTGAACGAATGCATAGTCAGTTATCGTTCATAATAAAAGTAAACAGAACACACAAAGCATTCCGTGCTCTTAATCTGCCCCTGTAGGAAATTCATCCTAACTTTGACTGAGGAAAGAGATATTTAGCTCGCTTTAAAGTACGAGCTGCGATCTTTGGTCGCCTTTTGAGAGACATTACAGCTCACTGTTACCATCACTGCTTCACTCACATAATGATTCTTGTTCCTTATCCTCTTGGTACTATCTTAATTCATTTTCCTTCTCGGTGCCTTTCGCGATTTTACATCAGTGGAGAGGTATTTCGGTAAATCTGGAAAAATATCAGGCACCGCTCCTGGTTTTAATTTCCACCTTACACGAGAAAGGTCAACATTTTCACCGTTCACATCGAACAGTCTGCCTTTATAGGTTAATATGCCGAGAAATGCAGGTCACATTCTGCTTTCGGCAGACAATTGCTTATCTTTCCGCTGAATAACTTTCGTCCACTTCGCAAACAGATTACTTTATTTTGACGGTGTAAAAAAAATCGTCTAACGCCAGGCTCCCTTCCGTAACCCGATTTATAGCCAGGAACGTAACAGTACGACATGTTCTCGAAATAATAGAAAACTAGTTGATTGCACACACAAAGCACTGCACAGATATTAATGCGGACTTTGGTTAAATATAAAAAGCAAACAATTCCTTCGATAGCCATTAAAATTGTTACCTTGACTTAAGGCACGCAATTACCTTCGTCGACAATTTGGCGCACGTGTTGTTGCAGCTGGTTCGTTGCGACTGCAGCGCCACCAACGACAATGTTAAGAGAGCGGAGCGATCACACTATGGATTTAAGGTACCGGACGATCAGCGGCGCAACTTGTGAATAATTGCTCAATTCACATCCGAGGAATAGTCACGAGAGAGAGAGAGAGAGAATGGTGCCCTAAGACGAAGTTCTCCTTGCTCGTCTATTAAAAATGTAAAGCCGAACGGTTAGGAAAATGCGAAAACAGTGTCTATTTCTCGACTGACTAGAGGATTGATTATATTATACATTGGTTAACGATCTAACTGAGGGCTACAGTAATTCTTTCAGTTGTCGTCACATGTCGAAGTCATCTTACTAATTGATTGACTACATAAAATACAACAGGAAATGACACAGGACTAAAGAAGAGTTTCCCAGCAGAAGAAAAATGGGTCCCCACACTGGGGTAAGTCATGCCATAGTCGTTACTTTCTCATAATAAATGTTTTACAATTATCCGTAATTTTGAAAAAATATTGTTATTCGAATCCATCACAAATTATTTTAGTTACTCATTACTGACTCATTAACTCCTCTGAGGGCGTCAGGAAGGGCACCCGGTCGTAACAACTAGCTGCGACGATTCATCTCGCTTCATACCAGACCCGTAGAGAAACGGGACAAGGGGTGGACATAGGTCTACGTACTGTACGTACATACATTACTTATTCACGGTGTCATAGTTGCTGCGCGCTAACCAATTCTTCCGAACGAAATGTATTTAGAATAATTCTAATTATAAAAACATGAATGTTAGTTATTATAAAATTATTTCTGTAAAAATATTTACTTTGCGATGAAAATAATTTAGTAATACTAGTAACTAGTAGTAAATAAGGTAGGTAAAAACAAGCAACTTATGTTTATTGTACAACTTGTATTAATGTTAAGTATTCTCTCTTATAAAATACTGGGGGGGCGGGGGGAAACTTGTATCAGTAATATTAAAGATTTTCTAAACAAAACTTAAGGTCTACAAAAAGTTACTTGCTCTTCAATTTAGCCAATCCATCTGAGCTATAATTCACTAATATAGCAAGACAAAAAACCAATGGAACAAATTTAAATAATATATTTTTTTACAGCCCCAGCATTTGCCTAGTGTGAAAATTGGAAACCACGGAACTATCTCCCGAATGTAAGCGGATAGCTACGTGATTCAAACCGCACAGCTACTTGCTCGATCAGTATTCGACGGTCATATAGTTCTGCCATCTCCTTCCATTTGTTGTGCTAGTTTATTTGATATTTCCATGTTCATTAAAAGATCAAAATATGGCAGTGCACATGAACGAGTAAAATATTCACTCGACCACCAACAAGCTAATGAAATATCTCGGTGGAAAGCACAAGCTCAAGTGATATTCCGTATGCGCGCGCAGGTACATCGGGCGATTAGTTGCGCCACTAGTCGCCCACGGCTAATAGGCTACATTTACTGCAATGCCCTGTCAGGCAGTTGAGCAACTAAAAGTCGCCAGAGCAGTTGCCGGCTCAGATGACGGCCGGCAACTAGTTGCTCAATTGCGCCACTAGTCGCCCGCGGCTAATAGGCTCCATTTGATCCAATGGCAGTGACTCGCCAGAGCAACTAGTCGCCCACGGCTAATAGCGGCCTTACTTGCAAGAGGTCTGACGTTCCATACAGCTACATACCACAACGTCCTATTGCATTCGTCGGGTCGAGCACAGAGCTTTTTCCCCGCTACGATAGCTATATCTAATTCACTTGCTCATGCCATCAGTGTACATAACACACATCACACTACCAAACACACGATACTGAATACATCTCCTCATAGGGTTGGCGTCAGGGAGGGCATGTAGCCTTAAAACTGAGACAAATCCACGTGGCGTTGATCCCGTTCGAAAAAGGCCGGGAAAAAAGAATTAATCCCACTTACGTTAATTTAAATGCAACTTTTTGAAAAAAAAAAGTTTGCCTTCAAGAGTTGAGGTACTTAGACACTCGAAGACGAACCTGGAGGAGAGGTTGTGGGTAAATGAACGGAAGTAAAGACCGAAACAAACCCATGTAATGTAAGTTAAGCCCTCTGGGAAACATCTTTGCACGTCCAATGAGAAGATGACCTGCGACCATAATGGACCGCATGGTCTGATACTTGGTTGTTCTGACCCCAACGTGGCAGGTTCGATCTTGGCTCAATCCGGTGGTATTTGAAGGTGCTCACATCGTCAGCCTCGTGTCGGTAGATTTTCCGGCACCTCGGCGTCTCCGAAAACCGTAACATTAGTTAGTGGAACGGAAAGCAAATAACATTGTTGTTATAACGATACTCACACCGCCCATTTTAGGAACCACTGCCCTAGAATGACCAAGCCTCATTCGAAAGATTATAGTACCTGCGGGTGGTAGATTACTTTTACTACGCCGTCCTGTTAGTTTATCAGTGCTTCATGCCGATGTCTTGCATGCGTCCAGAAATCAGCCTGCGTTCATTGTGGTCAGCTTCCAGCCTGTAGGCTGGAAAGCATGTACTCGTATCAGTAAAACTGTCCATTTTAATAGTTGATTTCTATAAAAGAAAAATTAAGGATAAATGGGTAGTAATTTATATTTGGTGACCGTAATGTAATAGTTTGCCCCATTTGATTCATTTATTTCTTCCAGCCTGGCTATTGCCACCAATAACAACGAAATTAACATTTCGGATCTAATTCACTCTTATCAGGTCATGTGTGTTGGTGCGAGGTTGTATGAATGAGTTGTTAACGTGTGTGAATATCACTGGTAGTTCCATCCACTTGAAGGTAAAGTAGCAGGTTACGATACTGCAGGTGTGGAACAGCAGTGCGGGTATTCTTCAGCTGCTGTGGCCCCCTTACCCTCCTTGCTCTCACACCCGTCCTCCCGCCGCTCCCCTCAACTAGCCTAGGACACACACTGAATCGATTCTGTTCTCTCTCACTTTCCTAGCAGCATTCCGCAGACAGTCGCTGTTCGGAACCCCATAGACGAGATTCTACGTATCCCTGACTACAACATGGCTAATGTGAACGAGGAAGGTAGGTCAAACAATTTGCCTTGTTTTAAACTCATTGATGTGTATCATGGTCACGAATAATGTCGTCTAGAATTAGCGATGTTCACTCCATGAAGCTGTTCACGTTGTAGATTATTTCCGAATGTTATAACTTAAAGCGTTTTACTCTTAATTTACTTGCATATTCAGAGAAGTTGTTTTAAAGCACTTTTATAATTTAGGTGGAGGTTATTCCTGGCCATACTTAACACCTGACTTGGTTTTGTGTTTGTGTAATGAACCATGTTCTTTTCTTTATCCTTAGGTGTTTCTTGTTAAGTACTATTTTCATGAAGTGATGACCTACTAGAATTGTTGGAAGAAGCAGGGGACCGTATGTTCAATATTTGAATTACTGCTTTTGCAAAGTTTTATTTGTATGTTGGCTGGTATATTTGATACATCCGATCGGTTTTGTTTTCATGCAGTCGTCGCGTGTCCCCCCTGATAGTTCATTGACCTTACTACTTTAGCGTTCCTCATCGAGGTTGCGAGGTCCTTTTAAAGGCCATTTTTTTCTATCATTAGGAAATACCTGTCGCTATTACGTGGTGAGGAGCGATATCTTAATCGAAGGTCGCACATTTAGTCCCCACTCAAGCCAAGTGATCTTTTAAAGATATTGAACAAGGCAGTCCTACATTAGTAAATTTTCGGGAACATTAATTTCTTCGCCTCTGTGGCTCAGGCGGCAGCGCGCTGGCCTCTCACCGCTGGATACCGTGGTTAAAATCCGGTCACTCCATGTGAGATTTGTGCTGGACAAAGCGGAGGCAGGACAGGTTTTTCTCCGGGTACTCCGGTTTTCCCTGTCATCTTTCATTCCAGCAACACTCTCCAATATATCATTAATCATTGCCCCAGAGGAGTGCGACAAGCTTGTGCAACCGGCACATTTCCTGTCCGCGCCGCTAGATGGGGCTTCATTCATTCCATTCCTGATCCGGTCGAATGATTGGAAACAGGCTGTGGATTTTCATTTCATTAATTTCTTCGCCAGGACGAGATGTCAGTATCCTGATTTATGATCCTTAGAATTATTATTGTTGTTCTCGAATTTATTACCCTGTGGTTCGTCTTGTCTTCTGTAAAGGTGCCTTGGAACTTTACATCAGTAGTGAAGGGTTGTATTTTCGCGCATAGAAAGACGACATGGATCCATGGATAGGGTCAATTATCTGAAGGATTTCCTATCTTCAGTAATTTCGGGGATCATCAGTGCAAGTTTAGCCTCGCGTGGAGGCGCTCGGCATTAAATAGATGAGTTTTTCATGGCTACGTTGCGAAATGAACCGAGTTCTGCATTACCGGTACTTCCACTAATCGGGTATCGCACTTCCTCTTTAGCGTCCGACCTCCCGTGATCATTTCTACTCTTCCTATCCCAATGGCATTACTTTTGCATGGTAGAGAGAAGTTGACCCCTTTCTTTTTAACGGAAATGCTCTTTTTTTCCGCAGGTCAGAACTTTTCCTCTTTCAGTTAATGTTACTAGATGTGGGCGTTATTAGCGCAGTGGCTTAGGTGCCAGCTTACCGCCCGGACGGCCAATGTCAGAATCCCAGTCGATTCTGCGTTTAAATCTTCACGTGAAGTCACGTGGTGTCAGGAAGGGCGTCCGGCTTTAAACCTCCGGCAACAACCAAAATGAGCGTGGAAGGCTCCAGCGACGTGCTTAAGTTGACGGCGTAAGCTGAAGTCAGTTTAGATGTTGTTAAGCTTACTGTTTTGCTCTTAAAAACGACAAGCGCCATTATCTATGAGCAAACATTGTAGGGCAGGGAATTTAAATTGATCGTTAATTCTTATTTCATTTGAAGAAAGTGTAGAAAATAATCACATTGTCAGCCAGAAAAACTATCGTGCAGGACGAAGGCTGCCGACAGTTTGGACGGATTTTATAGGCTTTCTGAAACTATCTTTTCAGTTGGTTTCTCAGATGTCTAGAGCCAAGGGCATTTTTTCTTCGAGTAAGCAACTACAACTATATTAGGGATAGGTTAGTCGTATAACCACAGAATTCCTGGTCGATTTAATTATATTTTTCGCTGCAGAATCCATTTTTAAAATTAATTAAATTAAGTAAATAACTGTGCTGTCCCACAGGCGAGTTGTCGCGATGACTCACTTCCATACATGTAACTGAAAAGACACGCGAATGGCCTGCTTGTTATTTGTAAAACAAGCTGTATGTTGTTAGTGTCATTGAGGGCAGGTACACTAATAGGAAATCAGAACCGTATTTCTCATTGTAACATAACCCTCGCCTCTGTGTACAGGTTACTTTGGTTATAGGCCTATCCAAAGAATTGGAAAATTTCGCGAGTCGGATTGATTGAAGTCCTTAGCCTACTATGTTGTCTGAACGTTATATTATTTGAAAAGCGTTCATCTTTTGAAAAAAAGGAAACTTAAAACATTGAAGGAGACACGGCATAAGCCCAAAAGCCTATATCATGTCTAGAAGGAGAATATTGCTAATCTTGACTTTTGGCTGGGCCTTGTGTGTGTATGATTTGGAGGTCTTTGGTGAGAAGTACTGTACAGAGCATATTGGAGGGTCAGAGAATGTCGCCATGGTGGTCGTTTGCTGTAAGCAACGAACTCGTGCATAACAGATACTTTGGGGGCTTTGATGGTAGTCTGTCACGAGAGTGAAGGAAAAATAGTTGGTATGGTGGCAGTGTTTGTATTGTCCTGCGTTCAACATTAGACGTTTGATGGTGTATTCAGATAGTACCAGTCTCGCCGTGCCATAGGCACAAAACACATTGTCGGAGATTTTAATATGCCGTCTATAACAATCAACCAACCCGGAGGCGAACAAACGGATGGGCATGATCTGACACAGGTTCTGTAAAGTTCACCTGTGACGGACTTGGCAGATATACCAGGGGTTTCATTTATCTCACGTGAACAGTTCTCATACGAGGATACAACAACCATCACCACCACCACCACCAACGCAGGCTGAACTGTAGGTATCCTGTCAATCGCTCCCAGTTCGGTCCAGCTGTTCACCATGGAAATCGCCACCAGAAGGGGCCGTTCTCATTAAAGAGTATTCCCGGGGTTTTCCCTACCACCTCTCTTTACTCTTTAAATCCAGCAGTGTTTTGCAGGCCAGCTACAGTAGTGGTGATGGTGATTACGATGAACCTTCTGAATTTCATATCAACTCTTCAGAGTTTTTGGAGATTGGAAATTGTTTTCAAACAAGCGACAATATCACCAATTTCTTCATATTTTTAAATTGTTCTTTCTAGAGAGATGTAAGCGGTCTTTTCTTCGTTTACCTTCCATATTGAGCTGGGCCCTTATCAGCACACATGCAAAGCTTTCTGCTTCTTTCTTTAAACATCTGATGAGGTCTTTGATTCGAGGATTTGGTCTTCCAAGTTCGGCGTTAATTTTGTTGTGCCATCCCTCGACGGAGTTGGTGGTTCGATGACGCCTGCCGTAACAACTCCAAATCTCGACTCGAACGTCTTCCACCTTTCTACTAAATAGTCCAAAAATGCAGAAAGTTTTTCGTTGTCAGGTACTCTGGAATGTATTTCCAGCCAGCCATCGGAAACATCCTCAGGTCGAAGAAACGCTAAAGAAGCACACATGCGGAAGATCATTCTCACTTCTTAGTTCTTCATATACTCACAAGCAAGTCCCAAATCTTGAACTTTTCTCCAGGTGCACTTTTTCATGTGGAAGTAGCATCCTTTTACCTCTACTGCTGGAAATACAACTTTAATGGCCGAAATTGCTGCCGATTCAAAATCGACCGTCACTCTCGCTGGATTCCACTCTGGTATGGACTTAGTAAGAAGGCGAACAAGCCGAATATGTTTCTTTTGTTTGGCAAGAGAGCAAATACAACTGGATATAGATTTATTTCGGTTTTTTTTTTTTTTTTTTTTTTTTAGCTTCCAGTGTCTACATGAATGGTATGAATTTGCGAAAATTGTTTACTGCAACGCTTAAAAGTTCCATCACTAAAAAAAAAATCATGCTTCACAACGATTCTTTTCCTAAAGTTCCATTAAAAATAATAAGTCGCTCGCCAGTGTTGTCGTCTTTCAAAAGAAAACTAGTAGAACCCCGTTTGTCCGAAATAAAGGGGGCGGAGCCACTTCGGTTGACGCGTTATTTCGGATGACACATGGTAAATATTTTCGTTAGTTAAATGCCGAAATAAAAATGCGTAAACTCTGTTAAGCAAAGATGTATACTGTATATTAACATTAAAATATTTACAAAAGTATAAAATCCGTGTTTTTCTTCTGAATTTTCTTGGTACAGCGCTGTCGTGCAGGTATGTCGCGCCACCGTTTAATCAGCCATTCATTTGACTTTGTAGATTCATTGCTTTGTTCAACAAAGCGCAAAGCAATCTTAAATGATGAAACAATGATGATGATAATATTAATACAGCAATAATACTTCCTGCTTGTTCAAGAAAAAATGCATCATGGAACGAACTAGAGGGTAAGAAACTGTTCTGTTTTATGCTACACATGCATTCTGACATGTCATAATATAAAAATAGGGTTTGCCTAGTAGCTCAGCATATATAGCAAGAGAATGACTAATATCAAAGTCTAAGAACGGTAGAGTAAAAACAAAATATTAAAATACAATTTGCAAGAGCATTTCGGTTAAGCTGGGTTTCGGTTAAGCGAAGTTCAGTTAAGCGGGGTTCTACTGTACTCCCATCTGTCATGGTAAAGAAATTCCATTTCCAGGACTTCTTCAAACGATTCCGGTTCTCGTTGATTACCTTGCGATTTGGCTCTGTGACTATATAATGCCCTCTTCGTAACTTGCTGTGCTGGTATTTCGGTTACGAAATCATAGCCCTTGTTGTGGGGATTACACATTTGTTCTCAGTATATTTTAGAAACTGGCGTGTCCTCCTCGCGTGCTTCTTTCTTCGCCTGATTGAGTGCTTTTAATACTTCTAAGCGAGCTTTATCAGGAGGTCCACATTGATGCTCGCTTGAACTCAGTACTTCACCACGTTGGCTCTTGATTGATCCTCGGCAACGTGCCGACCTCTTATTTGTACAGCACTAAATTGCAGTTTCATCTTCTTTTGTCCTTTTAACATTGTACGAGTAACTTTGGTAGTGGGTGCACGGCTTCCCGTGACTGTTCGTTGAAACTTCCATATCAAGCACAACTAGAATGCACTAAATAAATCTGACCAGAACACTGACGCTCGGAGCGAAAATGAGAGGAAGTTAGGCTAGCAGGCAAGTGCAGTTTTTAGAGCGAAAGGGATAGTCCTGTAGAATTTCCCGGGAGGGAGCCGGGCAGCGAGTCATGTTCAGTTGGTAAACAGCTAATGGACTGGGGGCGATTGTTACACATTTTAAGCTGGGAGCGATTGTCACTGGGGGCGAATGGCATATATTCGAACTGTAACATACTGGCAAGAGGGTGTTGAGTGACGCACTCATGTACCAACTGGGATTTCGACCCATCTGTTCAGGCGACCTTTTTCTATACTTTGTGAGTCCAAAGGCGGTGTTCTCTGCTCGTGTCGGTCATTGTGCCTTCCTGACGTGCGGCGAACAGAGGTACCCGGTGAGACGGTACCCCATTGTGAGGAGGTGGTTGTAGATGGCCTCGGTGCTCACAATTCATTGTTGTCCAGCATTTAATTCGCTAGTGATCTGCTGCACTCTAGGCCCGTCTATTGCCTCTTACCATCCGACCTAGCCAACGGCGACCTTCGTCATCAGCACATTGTTCGCCATGGCAGTTAACTGTGTTGGTGTTGGTGGTGGTGGCTGTGGTGATGGTGGTTGTGTAGTTTTTCCCGAATCTATGTACTCATGGAAAATTGACACTGTGGCCCGTGGGAAGCCCAGTGCCTGCATTGTTCGGGCATGGAAAGATCCAAACGTCTGCCACCGATAACCTGGCCGAAATCAAGTGCGCAGACATCTCGTCTTTTGCCCATCCTGTAGTCAGCTGTTACACGACCAGTACGATGTCCGATGACATCGTAGTCACGTGCTATGCCGTACTACGGCATTTATCGGGCTGACACAGCGCCATTTACTAAAACGGCAACTATCTCTAATTCAGTTGCTCATCAGTGTATTATTAACTGTTAAGGGCCGGTTCTACTACCTACGAGCAAAATAGCGGGTAACTTGCCCTCGCGTAATAGGATATTTCCGTTCGACCACTCCCGCGTAGCACTATCGGCAGCACACCCGGTGCGCAATTTATCGGCCACTTGGATGGTCCGATAAGACTTACCTGCCGGGCAAGTTTTGAGAACTGAACGTCATAAGCTGTATTTTGGTGACAAACCGCTTAAATTACCATAGTATGTTGATAAAAGCTGCTGCCATAACAGTAATCGGTATTGTATTGCTTGATTTTAAACAGCAGCGGTTCCCTTAAGTAGCAACGGTCACACCAAACCCTCTCGTGTACAGCGTCGGGGACACACATTATAGAGAGTATCTCTCAAACCTTTTGGGTCAAACTGAAACAGGTGATAGTGGGTCCACAACCGATTGTTTTGAGATAGGATCAGAAATGCATAATTGTGTTATGTACATACACAGCGTACACCGCATAACAACAGCGTAACTCATGGTAATTGTTCAAAATGACTACCACCGGTCTCAGTGTATGCATGGAAATGGCGCATGAACTGCCGCACACTCTTAAAGATCCCTGGTGTCTGTTGTACCAGGAGACTGGCAGCTTGGACCCTAGGAAGCAGGTCTTCATCCGTTTCTGTGGGGGTTTCTTACACATACGACGTGACGTAACCCCAGAGGAATACGTCCAGAGGTGTGAGATCCGGCGATTGCGTTGGCCATGGGAAGGACCTTCTCTTCCACTCCAACGATGAGGGTATGTGATGTTCAGGTGCTCGCGGTCATTAACATCGAAGCGTGCTGGTTCACCGTCGTGTTAAAACCACATCCTTTCGCGAACAACAAGGGGTACAGTCTCCAGGAACTGTGGCAGCTCATCTCCAGGAGCACCAAGTAACGTGGACCAGTCGAACGGGGAGGCAGCAAATAAGGTCCTATTAGGTGATCTTGGACAATGGCCACCTATGTGGGTGGCGTGAGGACTTGGCTGTTGAAAACACCATCGCGGGTGAATGAGGCCTCATTCCTGAAAAATACACACTACAAAGTTTGGTACTACAGCACTGCGGTGGATAATCCATTGGCAGAAGAGAATGCGGGGCTCAAAATCCGTTGGTCCCAGTGTTTGCACACGTTCTGTATGATAGGGATATAATACCTGTTCGGCCAGTGTTATCCACACTGTATCCTTCGAAGTGTGCGTTTCACGGGCAAGTTGACGGGTGCTTATTGCTGGGTAGTCGGCCACTCGATCCAACACCATCTCCTCGAAGTCTGGTATTCGGACATGTCTTTGACGGGAACTTTCACCAGCTCTCCGTGGCGTGTGTGCCGTCTTCAGAATTAGAATGCATCATAGGTTCTCATTCTAACAAATGCGCAGGTCGCCTGTCAGGTGTCAACGCGAAAGACCTGCACCACACGCCATTAATTTATCTTCATAAAGGTAAACATTAGAATGAAATACATTATCAATAAAGGGAAGCATGCGAAGCTTAATGAGGTCACACAGCTAGTTCCAAATAGATCTTGGAGGGACAATTAATTCGCAGAAGACTGCAGATAGAATGTTCAAAGGCAGCAAGTCCTTAAGGAAGAACGTAAAAGAGAGTTAACAACGGCAGGGAACGAAAATAAATTTGAATTTAAAATAAACTAGCAAATGTACCCATGCTCTGCTACGGTATTCTACATTGTATTCGAATATCGAAGTAAATACTGTACATGCAGTAAATGAAAAGGTTTTAAAATTGCATGTGTCTTAGCGTTATCCGAGAAACCAGCATGGGGTGGTTCCTATACGTTGTTTCCAATGTAGAGTGTTTGTTACGGATTTGTGATGATAACGGCAATCTCACTTGACTATTGCCATTCACAATCGAGTTGGGAAGCTTACGTTGCAATTGCAGGCCCATTGCCTACTGCGCGGTCACAGTCGATTTGGAGAGTTTTTCTTACAATGCCAGGTCCCCTTTCCTACTTCCAAAAAGATTACAGTTGAGGATTTTTTATTATAATGGCTGGCAAATTCCCCACTACCAGTCGAAATTGAGTTGTGCAGTTATCATAATAATGGCAGGCCCCTTTTCCTACTGCCAGCCAGCTTACTGCCAGTCACACCAAGTTGGTGAGTTTCCATCAAAATAGCAGGCCACTATGACTAATGCCAGTCACATTTTAGATGGATACATTTGTTTATAATGGTGGGTACCCTTGCCTACAGCCAAACACAATCAGGTAGGGTAGTTTAAACAGAACTGCCTGCTACTTTGCCTTCTGCAAATAAAATCAAGAAGTGAATTATTCATTACAATGGTAGGCCTTCCTTACTAATGCCAGTTACACAGGAGTTAGAGAATGACCCCATTCCTACTGCCAGTCAAAGTCTGTGTGGGGAGTACTGATTACAGTAGCAGACACACCCTTTCTCGATCGCTACAAATCGAAATTAGTGTATATAGATCGACATACGAAAGTATATGCATGTTTGCAATATTGCAGACCTTCATTTACAGATTAACTGCTGTTAAACGGTACGTCATATCGACAAAGGATTGTACTTAAGACGCCGGATTTAACGGCCTAAATGGCTTGTCCTATGATATCTCATCTATTCATGGGTCGGATTGAGAGAATCGTTGAGTAGGGTAAAATTTGTGTAAGATTATCTCACATTGCATTACTTTTCGGGCAATTATGTGACAGCTACACACTTTGCATTCGGCTCACATGTGGCTACTGGGTGGGCCAATTTTCGTGTAGAGTTTGATGATTGTGTCTTTCCTATAAGTGATTGAAAGTATGAATTAGGCATGTGAAAAGTACACATTTACTCAACATCGAGAAATTGAGAAAAATCAGACGTAAAAGGGATCCAGATACGACAAAAAGTTATAAGACTAAGGTTATAGATCACTCCAAATTGAACGGAAATTGTGCCATCCGTTATGTGATAGGACTTCACGTTTATCCCATGAAATACCTGGAAAGGAATGTCTGCCTGCACCATCATTACAATTGCCTCCATATTTCGATATTCTTCGGGGATAAAAAATGAAACATTTAAAGATCTTGGAAGTTTTCAGTCCGTTACAGGCTAAAACGTATAATTTTGCCAAATTTCAATTTTCTTGTTCGTCTGGCAGATTATGCCGCAATCTGGATTTTGGGCGAGGAGGGTAAAAATTAGGACTTTTAGGAAACTAAACCAAAAAATATGCAGATGGTCATAATTACCCCTTAAACGGTTAGCTCTATGAAAATTTCGCCAAAATAATCGATGTACAGTCACACAGTCGCTACGATTTTATTTATATAGAGATAAGGAATCTGTTCCACGTACAACACTTTCTGGGCTATGTCCGCTGGACTTAACCTGCAAAACCGACAGTTCATCATATCTGCCTTATTAATCCTCCTGTCGAAAAAATGAACATGAAAAAAAGTTTTAGAAATGGATTTCCATCAAGTTTGTTCGATTTCCAGTCAGGTTGGTCTTGTACTTGTGGTGGAAGAGTAAAATCACCGTTTCGGTTCCCTATAAACCGCCAGTCCATTTCGGGAACATGTAATGTTATTGACCTTTAAAACCTACCTTTGGACAGGTGGATGCTAAATATAAAGTCTTCAGTACTTTTCAAGTTGGAAGAAATACGCTTTACACGCACCCGCTCTTAAGTCCGGTGGGACTTGTACCGGAAAACGATCCCTTAAGGATATCTCCCTTATTAACTCTCTAGCGTGTGCGGCGCAATGGTGCGCCTACTGGTTTGCTACAGTCACAGCGTGTACGGCGCAATGGCGCGCCGTGACATTTGAAACGCCCGCTACGTGTATTTCGTAACAGTTATCTACTTCATAGATGAGAGTGGGACTTCTGTGGAAGCTACACTTTGCTCTATGGAAGCTGCTGGGGTATGGGTGGTGCTGAGTAATGACATTTGGGGCACAACTAGTGTCTTGAGTTTTATGAAAGGTGTTGCTCATAAGATCAGTCGTGCTGCAGTGGCACCTTCTGGTCCAGTGAGGAAAGCAGTGGCAAACTACCTCACTCCGCATCTTGCCTAGTACGCTTCATTTGGGCTCTCCCATTGGTTTTTGCAGTTTCCCTAACTGCACAGTCTTTGGTGGTGCTATTTGAGGATCCAACTAGCCTCTGGGCTGATGACCTATCAGACAGACGTCTGCTTCATCGTAAGAATGGCAGGAAGAGGCAGCTTTTAGCCACAGTCTAATATACACACTCGCGAAGCTCTGATGATATTTTTCATCCGAGGCGACTACAGCGCTCCAAGCGGCGAGGTAGGGGCAACTTGCTAGCAGACAACAGGGAACGAATTGCCACTACAGTTTAAAATGGTCATAACTTCTGAACCATTCATGCAAATAATGTTCTGACAAGGTCATTGTAATCCTTATGAAATAGTGGAGGAGGTCAAATTATTTTGATGAGGAGTTTGAAGATATCGAAATATTTATTTAATGTTAAGGAGTTATTTTTCTTCAGCGCGGACTAATATAAAACCGCTTCTAGAGGGCAACCGGTTCGAAATAGGTATATACCATCGCGGATTTTTTTTTTTTTTTTTGTAGAAGTTTCTATGGACTACAATTTGTACGCTTACACTTGGGTGGCTATCGTTGGTTCATGCAGCGTAAGCCAAGAAAGCAAGTGACCGACAGACCGACATCGAACCTGTCAAGTTGGGCTAACAGCGCTCTACCATGGTCGGTCACTTGCTTTCTTACCCCCTTTGGGTGGGGGACGCAGACGAATACACCCACGGTATCCTCTGCCTGTCGTAAGAGGCGACTAAAAGGGGCGGGCGACCAAGGGATGATCAAATTAGAACCATGAGACTACTTGTGCTTAGTACCACCACGCGGGGAACACCATGGGCCACTTTTACTTGCACGTAGTACCACTATGTTAGGTAGCAAATAGGTTTGTGATTAATAGCAATAAGTTCTACAGTACCTTTGATTCGTAGCCCTATATGAGCGACACCATGGGATGAGCGACACCATGGTTCTGCCTTGCCTAGGCTTAGTACCCACTATGTGAGGCACACCCCGGGATAGTACAGGTCCTTGTGGTTAGTCCACTTTTGTGAGGACCGTCATAGGTTTGCATTGCCCGTATAGGTTGCGTTGCCTGTAAATAGCGCCGCAGTGTGCCGAAACACCATAGGTGTGTATTCCATGTGCGAATTTCATTACCTGTGAGTAGTACCGCACTGCGTGGAATGCCGCGAGTCTAAGCTGCTTTTGATTAGTACCGCAACATGACAAATACCATGGTTCTACTTTTCTAACGTTAAGTATCATTATGAGAGGCCGGTGACTTTGATTTTGGACCCCTTTAGACTAAAAGCGTTTTCGATTCAGTATTATGCTATAGTCGCAGTCCCTTGGCCAGTAATATTATATTATGGTGTGACGTTAGTTTCTGTGAATGTGAGATATTGCGGGTCGGATCCACTGATTGTTTTAAATTCATATCCATCCGCTCATTTTTCGGCATCACGTTTTGAATTCTGGTCAGTGGAGGCCTTTGGACTTTTAATTTGTCATTCCATTTCGTCTCATTTCGTATCATTAGGGGCCGATGACCTCGATGTTAAGCCCCTTTAAACAACAATCATCATCATCATCATCATAACTTGCTTTCTTGGCTTACGCTGCCTGAACCGTCATCGATAGACCCCAAGTGTAAGCGTACGAATTGTAGAGCATAAAATCCTCTACAAAAAAGTCCGTGATGGTATATACTGTACCAGTAAAATAGCCCGACTTGATAAATTATTTTCCAGTTGGCATGAAGTATTTCTCAGGGCAATTCTGGGTAAGGGTCTCATCTACAAGAAAATTTGAAAATATAGTGAAGAATAGAGTTTTATTCAGGAAAATGCATGTTGACGTGCACACCACCTTCCTGTAGATATTTGCTGTCTTCACCACGCTAAACTGGACTGGAACACGTTCTGCAGGCTACTCGCGTTACGATGAGATGAGGCTGGAGCACTCCGGTTGGCTTGACATGGGATCGAACTCTAACCTTTGAAGTTCTGAACGGTCTCCGACGACGTTTCGGGGTAATCACTCGTCACTTAACTCACAGGAGTGTCCACAATCGCACAGTCCCCCGACACATTTAACAGCACTGTTTAATTTAATATTGTCGTGATATGCAGTCGAACTCTACTAATCCCTTGTATACAGAATTCATAAGTTCATTAAAGATGAAGATGCGAATAGCATCGAGTTTAGAAATAAATACAGCACAGTTCATGAGTAGAAGTCATGAAACTGAAAACTGTTCACGCCCTAGGCACAGTTCGTGGTGTCTTTCCACTAAAGAAGGTCGCACTTGACATTTAAATAAATGTATGACTGCTCAAAAGTTTATCAAAGACACTGCTGTCAGTCATGCACTAATGATAATAAACATTTTGATGAAGAAATGAGGTTAGTAATTATTGAACACTGAAAGATGGGCGCACTTGACATAAAATATGCGAATGCTCAAGATTTTATCAAGACACTGCTGTCAGTAACGCACAAGTAATTAAACACTTCATAGAAGAAATAATGCAGTTCAGAAGGTAGTTGAGTTTCACTTTAATAGCGTTCACTTCACGTCATAAATTGAAAATAATAAAGTTACCAAGTACCGTTGTACATTAACACAGTTTGAATTGATTATCGTTCAGAATGAACCACTTGTGTCGAAGCACACAAGTATACCTTTACAATAGGTAATCACTTTCATTAACATTAGTGGGGAAAGTTTGAACACTTTCATGAACACTCTGATTTAATAATGAAATTATGCTGACTGAGATTTTAAAAGAATGTCACAGTTAATAATATATCGTAGTTGTGTCACGTTGAAAATAATACTTGTTCAGAGACAAAGTTCCACAGTGGCAACGTGGTAATAAACTAAGTTCCACAATCATAGAAGTAGGTAATATGGAGAAGTTTCTACAAGCACATAGATTCTATGTTCAATTCGACTGTTAGCACCTAAGTCTATTATAAGACTTGTCACAATTAGAGTTTCAACACGCGCACAAATTCTAAGTTCAACTCGACTGTCACAGTTTAAGTCCAATGCGAAGATAGACTTGGTCAGTACTTCGACGAACAGCAGTGATGCAGCCTGTAGAGTCAGACTGGACTCCCAGCTGTGACTGACTGATTTGGGTCAAGTGAGCTCGGCTTTTATTCTGGTTGGGCTCCTACGTCATCAGATAACGTGATATCTTTATAGTTGATTATCTCGAGCATCCCTCGACGGATTTGCTTGAGATTCACAATTGGAGACGTTCATGTGATCCTCTTCAAAATAACGTACCTGTCGACTTGCTGCGATTATTATTATAGAAGCTTTAAAAATTTTCCCATCGAATATTCGCGAAGGGGTGACGTTCTCTCTGGAACTAAGGCTATCTGGAACATACCAGGCCATGCAGGCTATACGTGGCATCAGGCGGGTGGCCTATCTTGTTCATGCAGCTACGTCACTCAACTCAGCTGCGGCTGGCTCAAGCCGGCTCGCCTCACAGAGCGTAAACAAACCAAGTTCGCAGCGAATGTCTTGCGTGAAGATGAAATATAATTAATCGTCAAAAATACGGCATGTACCGCTCGTAACCGGTGCAATACCTAATTCGAATCGGTTGCTCTCTAGAAGCGATTTTATGTTATAGTCAACGGTAAAAAAAAAGAAAACATAACTCCTTAAGATTAAATAAATATTTCGATAGTATCCTCGAACTCCTCATCGAAATAAATTGTTTGACCTCCTCCACTATTTGATAAGGTCATGCTATTTTCGCTTAGAATAAGGGAACGTGGAAACGAATGGTGCTGCACTCTGGCGCTAACTAGGGCTTTAGTTGTGACAGCTAGCTGCGGTAAAGGAGGATGTTCTATTGGTTCTGTTGGAATACCGGTATGAGCAATCTTAAGCATGCTTTGAAGTCGGAGCAATTGTGCAGTAGTAGGGTGCATGACAATTCAGCTGGAACCAGGATTATAGGTTTCCAAATGAGACAGTTTGAAAAGGAAAGCTTGGATTACAGCGCGGAAAAGGAATACAGTTGATGGGAAACAGTGGACTCCTGCTCTCTATGCTTATGTTGCTCGATGATGCTTGTTTGGGGCCTAACTTCTAAGGTTATCGGCCCAGATTTCTTTCTCATGTAAGCAACGGATATTTTGTCAATGTCATCCCTGGATACAACCCAACTCTATATGTAATGTCCAAAACTAGTAACAACGGGCGAGTTGTCCGTGTGGTTAAGGGCGCGCGGCTTTGAGCTTGCATCCGGGAGATAGTGGGTTCGAATCCCACGGTCGGCTGCCCTGAATGTGGTTTTCCGTGGTTTCCCGTTTTCACACCAGGCAAACGCTGGGGATATACCTTAATTAGGCCACGGCCGCTTCCTTCAAACTCATAGGCCTTTCCTATCCCATTGTCGCCGTAATACCTACCTGTGTAGCTGCGGCGTAAAGCCACTAGCAAAAAAAAAAACCAACAAAAAACAAACAAAAAATAATAACAAGACAGGATACAGCGAAGAGAATTTCGGAGAAGTATATAATAAAGCTGAGGCAAACAAAGCAAGAAGCAGAAGACTTCAACAGTGCATGTTCTAATTCTTCTTTTCTTCTCATGTAAACAGTCGGACGCAGACAAGAACACTTCATTTCTATGTGCCCTTATCGTACATTTCCCTTTGGATAATAAATAAATCACAGACTGAGCAATCACTCAGAGATACTTGTATCTGTCTGTAGTAGGCCTATGTGTAACTTCTCTTTAATTCAATGTCTCATATATTAATATGTAAATATAAGACAGGCTACGGTTATCATTAAGAAAAACGGGCTTGTACCTACATGAAAATAGACATTTAATTTCTACTATACCGTATTGGCCATCTGAACAAGGTACGAATCCATGTAGGATCTTCTTTATTGCAAAAACTTCAACTACGCAACAGCTTTTTTTTTTTTTTTTTTCGGGGGGGCCCCCGAAGCCCGCTCCCCCCGCGTGACCAACGACTCAATCTACATGGCCTCCGACATGCTATTATTTCTAAGAAGAAGAAAGAGATAGCAGGGAAGAGTGGGAAGTGATACAAGGAGTATCTGCCTGTTTCCATGTCAGACACGCTACCAGGCGAGATTGTATTAGGTATATGGTGTTGAAGTATGGTATTGAAGGGTCAGGGAAAAACCACATAGGCAGAAAGAAGAAAGAGCCTACATGTAAAACCTGACATCTTGTGATAGCACATGCAAGGATGTGGGCTGGAAAAAGACCAGAGGTTGTGTTAGTTAGGAACAGGTAACATGCACAATACATAAACCAATTCCTTGCCTTTCCATCACCTGGGGATCAGTCCGTCTGGGCACTGCTGTGACTAGCGCGGTCCTTGCCGGCTGCGGAGCCATGCGTCAAGTACCACTAGGGCCTGTCGCACGACTCCACCTCCTTGGGGTACCTCGTACCCAGTCTCCGATCCCGGAGAATGAGGCCAAGCCCGCCGAGGCGGGGGCCTCCTGGAAGGGGGTGGGTCATGGCGCCGGGCCTCCTTCCTCTCTGCCCGCGCCATGGCCCGGTAGACAGGGCAACTGCGATGGGAGGCCGGGTGGCCCCCCGAGCAGTTGGCGCACACCGGCGCGTCTCTAAGTGTTGCGCAGGCCGTGTAGTAGTGATCACCACCACAGCGGTTGCACCTCACCTCGAGCCCACAGCTAACCTGACGGTGGCCCCACCTCAGACAGCGGAAACACTGCAAGAGCTGCTGAGGGGGACGTTTCACTCTCACCTGACTGCCGCTACCCGCTGAGGTCCTCTCCTGATTGGCTCCTCGGTTGACTGCTGTCCTGGGAGCAGTCCTGGGTTGCTGCTTGGCGGTCCTCTCCTGGTGAGCCAGCGTCGCCTTCTGCTTCCTGGTGCGGCGTCGTCTTCTTCTTCTTCCCGGGGGTTGCTTCTCGGCGGGGGAAGAGGCCTCGTCCTGGTGGCCCTCTTCCCGGCCTGGTGACCCCGGGGTAGTTGGTGGCTCCGCTGCGTCGCCATCTTCTTCTTTCCCCTGGCTGGCGGCGGCGTCGGTCGTTCCCGAGGTTTGCTTCTCGGCGGGGGAAGAGGCCTCGCCCTGGTGGCCCTCCTCCCGGCCTGGTAACCCCGGGGTAGCTGCCGGCCCCTCTGCGTCGCCATCTTCTTCTTTCTCCTGGCTGGCGGCGGCGGTGGCGTCGGTCGGTGCTAACACTCGACTGCGTTCCCTGTCCTGGGGGGCGCACATCGAGGTCTGCAACTCGACAGACGTGCAGGCAGGCTGGACCTGGGCAGCAGTATCAGTACGCCAGGGGGCGTCCTTCTCCACCGCTGTGCTGCTCTCCACCAACACGGGCGCGTTCCTGGTTTGCGCCCGGGTAACAGGCCCTTCCTGGTAGGCCTGCGTCTGCGACCACTTCGCCCTGGTTGTCGCCTTGTTGGTCTGCGTGTACTTCGTGGAGTACAGCTTTCCAACTGGAGTCGCGCCGTCGCGGCGCTCGGGAGCGCCGCCGTCGTCCTCGGTCGTTGGCTCCGTCTGCGAGGCTGCCTCCTGGTAGCCCGAGACGTCCAGGTGCTCCCTGAGTCCTGGTAGCCGGGCAACCTGGAACTGCTGGGACGCGCGCTCCTCGTAGACCCTGAAGCTGGCTGCGTCGTTAGGGCGGATGATGATCGCCCAGGAAGCAACCATAATGCCGATGATCGGCAGGAGTGGCTCTCCGATGAACTCCGCAGTCGCATTCAGGTGGTCGAAGACGCTCAGTGTCCCTTGGTAGTCGCTTTCCCCCGGCCGGTTGAACACCACCAGTCCCGGGCGTTCATAGCTGGGGACATCCGCCGTGTCGAGCGCGTCCAGCAGCTTCTCGACGGCTCCCTGGTAGTCGTAGTCGACCAGTCTCACTGGTAGGGTCGGCTTCTCCATCTTGGTCCTCCTGTAAAATAACCTGAAACAGAAGAAAGAGCGAGCACTAAGAAGTGCTACAGCTCAGACAATGCTCCTTCGAAAATGTACTAACAAGTACAGCTGCCTGACTAGTACTGGGAAAGTACAGAGCGCCTGGCAAGGAGAGAGAGAGCGAGCGGGAGGAACACGTCCTTCTACTACTGTGAACTGAGTGATACGCAACAGCTGTTCATATTTCTGTACTTGTCCCTTATCTGACAGCAGGGGTAATGCCGGTATTTATGTATTTACTGATAAGGAACTGTTTTGCGACCTCTGGGTAATCAACATTCCTCAGTGTTTTAATTTGGTGGGCTTCTTGACTAGCAGATCACGTTGTTTTCTTCGAACCATTCTGTAACTGTAACTTAGTTTCAACTGCAGTTGTATTGTTACCGAACTAGTTGGCCATACATTTAGCGTCGCGTAGCTGTGGGCTTGCATTGAGGAGACGGTGGGTTCGAATACTACCGTCGGCAGCCCTGAAGATGGTTTTCCATTTTCACACCAGGCAAATGCTGGGGCTATTCCTTAACCTGAATTCGCCCAGGATGCCATATATGGCACGGCAAACTACACCGTCTTCTCGGACTTTTATTATTGAAACCGCGCGCGCTGTATTGTTTACTACGGTGTTGTGTTCAGAAGAGTCTCGCCTAACATCTTACGTGGTTTGTTTTAGTATATCTTGCTCATTTGTGTGGTATAGCTACATACAAAAAGTCTTTTGTTTTCACGAGTGCCAGTAATGGCTGCACGTTTGAAGTAAGTAATTCCTGTTTTACTTCTGTAGTTATTTTTATGGACCCTGTTGTGCTATATTTTTCTGTAAGGTGCTTATATGTATGGCGATTAGATACGGTATGTCTTGGTGATGATTGGTCCTTTCATTTGAAGTAGAAGTTTAGTCTACCCCCATGCATTAATGTAAAATACAGGGTGATTAATTTGAAAGTTCAGAGCGGAGTGCCGAGGATTAGGCGCGCTGGGAAGCGGAGACAGCGAGCGCAGTGCCTGCCATGACAAGCAGGCATAGTCGGCTCAAAGAAGCGTCATGATTACGCCTATAGAAATTAAACGAAACTGAACTCACCGGCTACATAGATGCTCTGGACAAATAAGTAAATGAATAAACAAACAAATAAATAAATAAATTAATAAATTAAATCAACTAGTAAATTAAACTGAACTCGCCAGTATTTACAGACGATGCTGAAAGTGATCTCCTTCAGCTTCAATGCAAGTTGCACATCTTGTAATGAGATTTCGAAACACACTTTGTAGTTCATGGACACCGATAGAACGCACCGTGTTCCTAATTTCAGTTTTTAATTCTTCTGCAGTTCGAGGATTATTCCTGTAAAATTTTCCTTTAAGATTTCCCCATAGATAAAAATTACATGTGCTTAAATCAGGCGAACGAGGGCGCCTTTACTGATGATCTGATCATCATCGAACATTTCCCGTAACCGTCGCATAGAGCTACAGGCCGTACGGGCTGTTGCACTATCCTGCTGGAAACAGCCGTACCTTTTCTCTTCTTCAGTCAGTTCAGCAAAAAATGGTTCCAGAATGTTGTGAATATAACGGTCAGAAGTAATCGTGTCCTGAAAAACCAGGCTTCGTCGCTCATAAAAAGAAAGTTCGGTCGGATCCACAATACCGTCGTGGACACTATTCATTAGCCAATTGCAAAATCATATTCTTACATTGAAATCTGTAGGCAGTGCGGTATGGACTGAATGAGTCCGATAAGATCGTAAATGCAACAATTTTGTTGCATTACCTCCTGAAGAAGGTTAAATACCACTTTCCCGAGCTACTCTCCGAAGCGACTTATGTGGGCTGACCTGGAGTCTTGCCTGTATATCTTCTAACCTCTCCCGTGTGATAGCTGTTCTCCTTCGCTTCTTTTTCTTATTGCTTACGGAACCAGTATTACGCCACTTGTAAACGAGAGGATGCACGTAACGTTTTGATGGTACTGTCGCACCGGGAAATTGTCTACGGAATTTTTGAAGGCACCTTTTAACTGTTTTCTTCTTCTTGTGCAAATAACACTCGACCAGAAATATTCTTTGCTCTATAGTGTATTTAACCATCATGATAATAACCTCACAACACACCTTAAAAGTCCAATAGTTCCTAGCGAACTGAGGGACAGAGTGCTAAACAGCTGCGCGCTGCCAGTGTTGACAAGCCATATGGCGCTCGCTCGGGTCTTCCCACGGCATGCGAACAGAAGTCTGAACACTTAAATTATTTTCCCTGCCGAAGCGGGAATATTGGGCAGCAGATAATTAAAATAAAAGCACATCGAAATAATAACAAAACTGATAAATTAGACCTATTAGGTCCTTCATTTTACTGTTAAGAAAAGGAAACACTGGTATATCAATTTACGACAGCTTAAAAATAGCCAGCCTGCCTTAGACCGACCTATGGTCAAATCTGTTTCGATTCAACTCTCTTACAGCACGATTTACACGTGTTTTCAGGTTTGTTTGTCCAACCCTTGTCCCGTTTCTCTATAGGGTCGGGTATGAAGTGAGATGAATCTGTCGTGGCGAGTTTTTATGACCGCATGCCCTTCCTGACGTCAATCTCAACAGAGGTGTTAATGAGATGAAATGAATCACATGATATATGATAGTTTGAAGGGAGAGGGTGAACTCCGATGTCGGCACATGGCCTTCTCCTGTCGTATAGCTCCAAGGGGTCTGCTCGAGGCTTATCGTCTCCATCCGACGGACGAATCACCATCAACAGCGTCATATGCCCTCACTCCATTTGAGCATTGCGGAGTTGTTTGGAATTTAATCCATGCTTTTGGCACACAATCGATTAGATATTGTATACCACCACCTCCCCTACCCTGCCGGCCAACATTCTGATAGTGGTTTTTTTTTTTTTTTTTCGACCAATGGGACTCGAACTGGCTAACCACGATGTCAGACTGTTTAGACTTCAACGCCACCAGGCAGGCTCTCACACGTGTTTTCAGGTACAGTAATGAAATTACACTAATAATGCGATAAACGTGTGCGTCCTCTGAGTTTAAATCTAAAGCATGTGAGCTAAAACTTGAGGGGAAAAAAAAAAAAAAAACACGTTTCACACAAGTTAGCTGTGACTTCATTAGGTATGTTCCCTTTCATGAGTGAGCTTAAAACGATTATATGTATTCTCTCCGAAATACGAAGTAAGTTTGCAAACATGAACATAATCTTTCGTAGGAATATGCACATTACCTCCATTCTTGAAAGAAATGAATGGATAAGGATTTTCTAATAATAATGTTTAATGTTATTTATTTTAAGTCTCACCAACTACTTCTGTTTCCGGGGACGCCGAGGCGCCGAAATTTTGCCCCGCAGTTCTTGTGTGCCAGTAAATCTACTGACACGAGGCTGACGTATTTGAATACCTTCACGTAGGTACCATAGGACTGAGCCAGGATTGAACCTGCCAAGTTGTGGTCAGAAGGCCAGCACCTCAACCGCCTGAGCAACTCAGCCCACCTAAGGATTTTCTTTTTCTACATTACCTTCCTTGCAAGTATCACACGTTAGATAACAACTGACTAACATCTTTACCACCATATCCTGAGATATATTCAATAATATTCTGTGATAATAAACCTTATTTTGATTGTAACAAGCTTACCAATCTTTCCATTCTAATTTTAACAGTAATTTTGATATCCTTACAATTTATCTTTAAGTATTAGAAGAGATCGAGGCCACTATTATTCCATTACCAACACAACTGAAACAAAAACTTAACTTATAACCCAATGTTGTTGTTATTGTTATTATTATTATTATTATTATTATTATTATTATTATTATTATTATGCCCCAGCTGCACTCCATCACAAGGGGGCTAACGTCGACAAATATACACCCGAAGGAAGTGAATTAGGCATTTTTATAGTGAATAAAATTGTGTTAAAAAGTAGGCAACAGATGTACATGAGCACATGTACGTTACTTACCGGTGTTGAAACTCCTATTCCTTCCTTATTCTTTCTTCGTAATTAGGAAAAACCACATCCAAACACTACGCAGGTAATCACCATTCTGCCACACAGTTGTTTGCCGAAGCATTATTGTGAGTTGTGCATTAAAACAACATAAAACAAAACTGCACGTAACACAGTAACATGCGTGTTTACCGTGGCTGTGTAGTGAGGTAAGATGGCGGCGGCCGCAAGTTTCCGGCTTCACTTGCACCAATGCTACGAGATAGGGCGCTACCAGTGTATATACTATAAATTATGTCTGTGGGTGGTACTTATCTAGCATGCTGGGTGGAAGTGCTGTCTTTCTGCCCAGCACAACTCAACCTGTAATTATTATAATTCAGATGTTCCTTTCCGTTCATTTTATTCTTTATCAACCTAGCAGCGCATGATGGTGTAGGCTATAAGTTATATGTTTTAATTTAACAAGTTTTAAACACACAGAGCAAAATTTTCACACTGCATTGCGGTTTTCTTGTTGAAATGTTTATTTTATGCAGTTATACATCCTGTCTTTTCACATGGTTCAAATTTATGGGTTCATACATTTTTCACGGAGAATTTCATTACGAGAAGTACTCAACTTGTTTGAAAGTGATGAATTTTCCGACGTAGAAAACGTATTCATCGAGCCTCTAGAATCTAGACCCTGCAGTTTTGTCGGACGAAGACAGCGGGGATGAAGATGGAGGTGCCTTCGCCGACAATTTACCTGGTGGGCAGCTTCGAGTGAACGCAGAATTAGTGACCCGTGAAACTCCAACTGACTATCAAGACTTTGAAGATGTGCCTATTGAAGTGGATCAAGCGGAGTTGGTACAAATAAGACCCAGAAAGGTACCTCGAATTCCTGCAAAATGGGAAAAGCAAAACCTTATCACACGTTCAGGAATATTTCGCGACAGTGACTTCACCCGAACTTCGAGAATAATCGTGCGTTGAACTGTTTGAGTCAATTTTTACAGATGACATTTTTGATCACTTAGTTTCTGAATCTAACAAATATGCCAGCTTTTTGAACTGTCATTCCCCGAATATTACTCGGCAGGAAATGAAAGTTTTCGTTACAATTTTGATTTTATCTGGATACAGTACCGTTCCTTCGAAGAGATCATATTGGGAGGATGCGTGTGATTTGCACCATTCTGTGGTGGGAAGTGCTATGCGGCGAAACTGGTTTCTTGAAATTTGCCGTTTCATTCATTGTGCTGATAACACGAACCCAAATTTCAACGACAAAATGTCGAAGTTGAAACCTCTGATTGGCCTACTTTCGAGCTGAGGAGCACTTGTCTTATGATGAGTGTATGGTGCCATATTTCGGGAGGCATCCCTGCAAACAATTTATAAAAGGAAAAATCTATTCGCTTTGGTTTCAAGGTATGGTTCTAAACACGCGTCATGGATCTTACAGATTTTGAAGTATAAGGAAAAAAAATCCTAACGCGAATGCCCAGTATGAAGCAGAATTTGGGAAGTGCGCAACCCCCCTTGTAACACTGCTGGATAATTCTTAAGCCGGACCTGAAAAATTTGCTCTTCAAATTATACTTCGACAATCTCTTCACTGGAATGGGATTGCGAACATATCCTTGTGCACGGGGATATGTTGCATGAGGCACACTTCGAGAAAATCGCATTCCTAAGGATTGTAATCTGAAATCTTCCTCTACCCTGAAGAAAGAAAAACGGGGTACATATGATTACCTAAAGATCTTGGAGGAAGGTGTTCAGGTTTGCCGTTGTGTGGATAATTCAGTAGTAGTAACTGTAGCATCTACATGTTATGGAGTGCAACCTGAAAAACAGGTATCGTTCTGTGAAAGGAGGAGGACAAACTAGAGGTGGAAAAGTCCGAGTGTCTCAGCCACACATAATTTCCTAGTACAGTGTGGGTATGGGAGATACTGATCGTATGGGTCGTGCCTTGATAGATGTGCGAATCGGAATACGAGGAAAAAAATGGTGATGGTTAATATTTGCCTGGCTCGTCGATGTACGAATGCTAGTTGCTTTACGTCGCATCGACACAGATAGGTCTTATGGCGACGATGGGACAGGGAAGGGCTATGAGTGGTAAGGAAGCGGCCGTGGCCCTAATTAAGGTACAGCCCCAGCATTTGCCTGGTGTGAAAATGGGAAACCACGGAGAACCATCTTCAGTGCTGCCGATAGTGGCGTTCGAACCTACTATCACCTTGATTTTCGACGAGCAATTGTCCAGATTTATCTCACACGCCACAAAGCTGCTCCCTTGTTCAGCAGATCTCCTTGTTTTGGACGTAATGCAGTGCAGAAACTTCGGTACGATGGAATGCGTCACTGGCCTTCTATAATTCCAGGAGCGAAGAGAAGATGATGCGAGTCAGAAAATTGCCTTGCTAAACCTAGAACCCAGTGTACCAAGTGCAGTGTAGGTTTCTGTGTAGACTGTTTTACTGATTATCATACGCGCAAAGGGAATAAGTACTGTGTACTTGCCTTTCAGATCACCACCGTTAGTGCAGTACTTATATGAACAGGTGACTTACCTTTGTACATAGCTGCTATAATCCCTCATACAGACTGATTGCCTCACGTTGTAATAAGTGATTTGGGTAGCTTGTGAGATTTTAGCATTATTATTTAAAATATAAATTCATTTCCTCATACAATCAACAACTCAGGTCAATGACAACCCCTATAAAATCATCCCTAGCACCAAAAATTAAACATCTAGGTATTTTCAATAGTTCTGGAACAACATTATTTTTGTAATATATGCAGATATTGAAGAAAACTTGTATACTTATGATTTACAAAAGAAAGTATTGGATGAAAGCATATCAATAAGCCAAATACGGAATAACATGAAAATTCCTGTATTTTTCTCGGAAGGTACATGTCGAATAAATAAAATTAAAGCTTTTCCGGGATCTTCATATGCACATTATCAAACGCTAAATGTTACAAATTGATTGTGAAAAAATAAAATCTTGGGCTGATCCAGGTTAAGGCCTGGGTCGCTACCTTCCCCATTCTAGACCTTTTCCATCCTTGCGTCGCGGAAACTCTTGGATGTGTTAGTGCACCAACATTTTAAAAAAAGTATTGTTTCTCATATGTGTTTACCATAACATTGGAGTTACAGAATTCTCGTAAGCTACCAATGGGTCTCGACTGTTTATAATTAAGAGTAGCATTTATGCACTGAATGAGTTTGTCTCACAAGCTTTTGAAGACATCTCAACAACTTTTATCCTTCACCGACATCTTAGGCTTGGAACCAGTCCACTTAGTTTCTTGGATGCAGGCAATGTCTGTGTGCCGGTTATTCAGTAAATCAGCAAATTCTCAGACATCGGCTATTCAGATTACCAGTGTTGATGGATGTCATCCTGATTTGTTGGACTTGCTTCTTTAGCCCACCCCGTCCTTCAGTGGGTAGCCCTTGGCCATTTCTCACACCATTCAGGCGATAATCATGCGCGTCGCTTCAAGTGGGGAACGCCCTAGCAGTTTGTATCTCAATGTTTCTTCTAGCCAGTGCATTTAGGTGCAACAGATGTTTTTACCAACCGGCTTGTTGCTTTAAGCCTGACGTTGAACCCATCTCCTTTATCCGGACTTGGGATCGGCAACAGCAAGTACTGAGCTACTCAATTCACCCAGCAGCAACTGCAGGCGAACTGATACTGCAATATACCGTTACTAATGTGTGTTGTGGCGCAGTACATTCACTGTTTATTATTTTTCAGTCCTTAATTTCCTACGGTATACAATGTAATCGCACTGACTCCATTTCCAGTCTTGTACGTCACTAATTAGTCTTCTTTATTCTAAAATTAGGTATAAATTACTTCTTGATCGAACACAACAGCATGTTGTATTATCCTGTCTTTTCGTTCGTTTCTTTCTTTCTTTCGCCTTTGCTTCACCTGCCAATCACTAATTCAGAGAAATCTACGAGTTACATCCATTCCTCGCAAGGTTTGAAAACCTAGGTTATCCACGATGACATCTGTATTGTAATTCGCACCGTATGGGCTCATTTTTTTATTCTTGAATAGCTCAGACTTCATAAAAGTCACACCCATTGCATCTGAAATTTCTGCGATATCATAATTTTGACGCTGACGTATCGTAACATTGCTCGCCGGCCTGTAACCGACGTGAAAAGGTTAAAGAGGTGTGTCAGTGATAAGCTGCTCGATACGGGCGCTTTCATCCTGACCTTCACTGCCCAGTCCCTATCCGAAAGGATAAAGGTTGCAATGTACCGTCTGACTGTACGTCCATATAGTACATTCCAGCTCCAATTAGTTGCTACAACTGTCAAATCTGGCCACACTTCCTTGCGATGTCAAGGGTCGACGACCTAAAAGTTGTGTGGGAAATTTGTGCATCATGGTGAAGATTGCGCACCGCCACCTGTATGCATCAACTGCTCAGATGTGCATGCTTCAGTTTCGTTAAGTGTCCTACATTCCGCCAGATGATGATAATGATGATGATGATGATGATCGAGGAGATAAAGACGCTAGATAAGTTATCTTACCCAGACATCCTGAGGAAGTCCATGACTGCTCCGGTGTTCTCAGTCTCAGTGCGGATCTTACCAGTGAGTTTTGTACAGAACATTAGTTCCGAAAATGCATCGAAAGTTTTAAGCCATCAACAGGCAATAGTATTCTGAGGAACTGAGATTTCAGGACGTTATCAGTACCTCCTGGGATATCAACAAGAGAGTTATTGCCGACGTTGTCTGGGCAGGGCACTTCCCAGGAAAGACTTCCCCAACCAGGGATGGAAAGTCGTTCAGCCCTCTTACCGAAGCCCAGACCCTGCAGGAGGAGGAAGAGAAGAGGAAGTCGTAGAGCTCGCCCTCCTAAGAAATTCGAAGAGCTTTCTCCAACCTAATCGGGAGTTACCGGTGGGTCACAATATCTCCAAAAAAGACCGGCAAACCATTTGCTGGGTCTTCTTCAAAGAATGCGGAAACGGCGGACAAGAGTGAGATGCCACGACGTTTCTCCCAGAAAGAAGACCCGCCGTTCACCATCCACGTAGAGCTGTCTCCCTCTGCTGAAGAGACAGTGGAGACTGAACCACCCATTGTCATGGACGGTCATCAATGACACAAAGACGGTTGAAAATGGCAGGTACAGGCCGAAAGAAGTACAATTGTCCTAATTTCGTAACGCTACCCACTATTGGGCCTGTGGAACTGCAATAGTTATACTCGTTGCCTAACTGAGTTACAAGTTGTCCATTTCATGACGGTTAATTTTATTCAATTTTACTTGAGGCAATAATAAAGTATCGATTAGGTGGTTATTTATACTTAACTGAGTTACGTCAAATGATATGTGTCTGCATCCTTCATAGTCTGTTTACAGGAATCTCGTTTGAGACTTGTATACTACTATGAGAGTACATCGTCTTTAGAATAAAAACAGGCTGTGGATGGCGGAGTTACTAGGGGCGTTTGTATCCTAGTTCGCTCCGACATCTTCAGTGACGAAGTACCGTTCCGTACTCAGCTGGACGCAGTTGCAGTACGTTGCCAATAATGACTACGGTGTTTAACGTGTACTTTCCACTACATTACGATCTCCGCATTCACGAACTCCCAAGATTTGATCGCTCAGTTACCCTCTCCTTTCCTCTTACCGGGAGTTGTAGCACCCTGTGGTGTTCAGTCGTCCTGCACCATACTCCTTTTTCCGGAATAGGACTCAGTTGAGTGGCAAAGCGCTGAACTACAGAAAATAAGCACCACCAAACAATGTTGCCAAGAACAGGCACTACCACGCTCCTCTCGTAGACTTTCGTTGATTGGAAAATAATGATACGTTCTCTATTTCCAGTAATACACTATCCACAATAAATGCATAGGTGAAAACTCACACGATCCTATCCTATCTTACGTAACCTAGAAGGAAACCATAATTTGATTCTATCGATTGCAAACGTTAGAAATATTTGAGCTCTACACTGGGGCGAAACGGTGGTGATTTCACGATTGAAAAAGCCTAAAGAGCTTAAATGTCTCTAACATTTACAGTCGATGAAATTAAATTATGGTTTCCCTCTAGGAACCTTATTTTTGATATAAAGGCCAAAAGCAGTCATTTATACAAGTGGAGGCACATGCTTGCCCTAGTGCGCAGTCACTGCAGGTTATTCCGTGCTTGATAATTCAGGTTTACGGTCAGGAAATCTGAACATACATAACTGACCTAAAATGAAATTGTACTTAGCACCTTACTCGAATATATATATATATATATATATATATATGAAAATAATAAATACCATAATTTACTAATGATAAAAACAGCTTCTTTATTTATTTAATGATAAAAATATTATTCCGCTTATTTCGTTGTAAGAGATCTTCTGGAAAATATTACTCTTTATTGATTATACTTATATGTTGTGTTAGGACTCCTCAGAAATTGTGAAAGGCTCGCGTGTCTCTTTTCAAGGTCCCGGCGATCGACATCGACCATATTGGCGCCCTTCGTGACCTGTTTTCAGGAACTCTGCAGGGAAGCTTTGAACCTGAAGGATAAAATCAGCAGTTAATCAGGCTGTTTTTCTGCCGATATTGCAATTTTAACTGTTTGAGAACTTATCTACCTGATGTTCACATCCGACGCATGTTAACAATGCTCCCAACTAATCGCATTGGTTGTATTTATTGTGACTTCGTCTCTATGCTGGAAGCTTACACATTAAAATGTAGCTTAGTTATTGTTGTATACAAGGAACTTGGTATACAAGGCACAGCATAAAAGTTTATTGCTTCAACACATTTATACACTATGTACATGAAATAGAACGGAACTTTTCTTGAAGCTGGTTGAGTTGCACACGTTTAATGATATTAGCAGAATGCTAACAGGAGACGTATAACTAGCAAGGAACTTGCGTCTAATGTTCATACATAGCAGAATGCTATGATTGGAGTCGGAGCACTGTAGGGACTTGAGTGAGTAACCGAATGCTTGGATGGGTGCTCGACGTGGCTACGGGATGCAGGATGAATGAGGCAATGTCCAGATGTGAAACCTCACGGCCAGGAATCAGTCCACCTATTCAGAACACATTTTTAAGAGGGTACCTCCGTGTCTGACTTGCAGTGTAGTCTGGTCGTTGGACACTGTAGGAGTCCTGGAGAGGCGAGAAACGGTGCTCCTTTTATAGCGCTGGCTGACGTCATCGACGATCACGTCAGCGCACTGCAGTCTGCCTCGTGGTCTCTGGAAACATACATGTGTCGGGCGGGCTGCGGAGATTGTAGGTGCGGAGGACACGCACAACAGTTACGGATGTAAATGAGTGATCAGTCAAGAATCACCGAGCGAGTTGGCCATGCGGTTAGGGGCGCGCAGCTCTGAGCTTTCGTTCAGGAGATATTGGGTTCAACCCCACTGTCGGCAGCCTGAAGAAGTTTCCGTGCTGCGCCGTTTTCATACCAGGCAAGTGCTGGTGCTGTACCTTAGTCGAGGCCACGGCCGCTTCCTTCACATTCCCAGCCCTTTCCCTGTACCATCGTCGCCACAAGACCTATCTGTGTCGGTGTGACGTAAAGCCAATTGAAAAAAAAAGTGGATTCGCGATAAAGAGATACTAAACGAAGTTTGCTACTGATTTTTAATCTGTCATATAATTAGTCGTTTCGTCGGAACGTTCTTTTTTTACCTGGATACCCCCTTGTTTCTAAGGATTAGAAAGCACCGAAGCACATCATGTGCAAGGCTTTGGTTATCGTGTTTTTACTTCCCATCATTACCACACCCAGCACCTCGATTGCCACAAAATCACAGGCGGATATGCGATTAACTTTATTGGCTTTCCATCCTTACGACTAAACTTCGAATCTTGGTGACTACAGGATGAATATTCCACCTAGTTAGTAACTTGCCGTCACGAACGAGATCTGATCTTAAAAATCAGTAGCCAAAACTAAATGTGAACCAGTATCTTCAAAAATAATTGGTTCAGATCATGCCAGAATTTGTTCTACAGTATCTCATTAAAAAGTATCCGAACACCCATGTACACTAGTAAACAACAAATATGGCATCATGCTGGTATAAAAGAAGGGAGGTTTATATTTTCTTCTCTTCGTCGTAGACATCCCACCACTACCACCACCACCACCACCACCACCACCTATACAAATCCTCCAGTTCGCTGACGACACAGCTATCCTCGCCCCACTCCGATCCGTCCAGAGCATCAACAAAACCCTGCAGCCCTTCCTGGACGTTATCCCTTGCTGGTGCGACCGAATGTACCTCCGCCTCAATCCTTCCAAAACCCAATCCATCCTAATCCTATCCTCCAAAAGGCGCTTTTTCATCACCCGCAATCCTGCCAATCTACGACTCACCATCGCTCAAATACTTCGGCATTACAATAGACCAATACATCACGTTCCGCCCTCACTTTCTAAACCTGAAGTCCAAGTCCTCTAAAAGACCTCATCTGGCACGTCGGCTGGCCGGCACCAGCTGGGGTCTTTAACACCAAACTTCTCCTCAACTACAAATCGTATATCCGCTCTGCCATTACCTACGTTAACCCCGCCTGGGCAGCCGTGGCCCACACCAGATCTAATCTATACCGTTCCCTCCTGTCTATGGAACCCCGAATAGTCCGAATTGCCATCAGACTGCATCTCCGATTTCATACCAAGGACCTATATGGCATCTTTTCTTTCCTCAGACTTGGCATCCACGTCTCCCTTCTCTTCCAGAAGTTCCTAGACAGGGCCCTCGATCACAACAACCGTTTGACATTCCAATTTCTATACATCACCCTAAGATCTCCCCTATACACCCTGTCCCCACTTCACTGACACCGTATTCTCACCCAACCCACAGACCAACCGCCTCCATAAGAACATACTGTCTTGAGGTAATCCTTCATCCTTAATCCTATCACATCAAGTACACTCCCCACTCCACCTCCTTCCACTATGGTAATCGTGGAATCAGTTATGTGCTTAGACAACCTGCTGGCTCATCTCCCCAGTAGCCCTGCAGTCTTCCATGTAATATTTTTCACTAAAGTATTCAAGGTCTTACGAAATGCATAATTCACCATCCATACTTGCATGTATATATACTTTAAACGTTTCAACAGTAATTAATATGCCATATATGTTATTTAAACTCAACTATTTTTTGTATGTCATCTTTTCTATTCATTTATGTGTTTCTAGTGATTTCAAAATCCAAATGCAAATCTTGTATTATGTCCTAAATAAAAATAGAATAAAACTAGCTAATATGCCCAGTCCTTCCTGTATCACCCCCTGTGGGTGGGGGACGCAGACGAAGAATACACCCACGGTATCACCTGCCTGTGGGAAGACGTGACTAAAAGGAGTGACCAAAGGATGATATTAGAACCATGACGTTACTTGTGATTAGTACCATTACGTGCGGAACACCATGGGTCGACGTTACTTGCGACTAGTACCACCTTGCGAGGGTCTACGTTATGTAGGAGCAGTACATTATGGGTCTGGGTATTGCTTGTGAAAGAGGTCGTCATGTGTATTTCACTGGTCTGTTCCACTGTGTTCAGTACGGTCTGCGTTACCTAGGAGTAGTACCACTTTATGTGCAACACTATGGGTCTACGTTACCTGCGGTTTGTCCTATGTGAGAAACACCACGGGAATAGCGGCGCTCGTGATTTGTACTACTATTTGAGGAAAACCATTGGTCTGCGTTGCCAGAGGAGTAGTATTATTATATGAGGAGCACCATGGGATTGTGTTGCCTGTGGGCGTTACCATGTGTGATGCACCGTGGGTCTGCATTGCCTATGATTAATACTACTATGTGAGCGACCCCATGAGTATACATGGCCTGTGATTAGTTCCTCCAAGTGAGGAACACAACGGGAATACCGGCGCCCGTGATTACACCTAGGTGAGGAGCACCATGGGTCTGTGTTGCTTGTGTGTGGTGCCTTTATATGCGAAACGCCATGGGTTCTACCTGCGAGTGGTGCCATTGTGTGACAGCATGGGTTAACATTACCTGTGATTACTACCACCATGCGAGAAACATCATGCGTCTACGTTGCCTGTGATTAGTACCATTGTAGGTGGACCTCCATGGTTTTAGTTTTAGATTCTAGTCGGTGGATACATTTCGAAGTTTTAATTTTTATTTCGTTACACCTTGTACCATTAGGGGCTGATGTCCTAGCTGTTAGGCCCCTTTAAACAACAAACATCATCACCCTTCCTCTATCTCAATTTTTTCACACCCTTCTTCCCACCTCCTTCCTCCATAACCCGCTCGCATCTCTTGACCAGAGAGAGGGTGTTACCCTTTAGGTGGCCCGACCCATCACACCCCATCCGATCAAGGTGGGGAGTGAAAGCTTGATGATGATGATGATGATGATGATGTTGCTCAGTGCGAGCACGGAATAGCAACATTGCTATAGGTCAGGCGAATTTGTGACGTTCAGCTTGACATAATCGTTGGTTATCACATATGCAAGAAACCTGTAATGTACGTTTTCAACACTGCGAATGTGCCCAAATCGACTGCCAGTGTCGTAATTGTAAAGTGGAAACGTGAAAATTGAGGCATACTGATGCAAGGATTTGGGTACGGAGAATGCCTGGGGAACGCTATCTACTTTTTTCTTCTGTCTGTTAGGTCATCAGCCCAGAGGCTGGTTGGATCCTCAAATAGCATCACCAAAGGCTTTGCAGTTATAGGGAAACCACAAAAACCAATGGCAGTACCAAAATGAGGCGTACTAGGCAAGATGAGGAGTGAGGTAGTTTGCCATTGCTTTCCTCACTGGGCCAGACAGTGCTATTGTAGCACAACTAACCCTATGAGCAATACCTTTCATGACACTCAGACACACTGGTTGTGCTCTGAATGTCAATCAGCACCACCCATACCCCAGCAGCTTCCATATTGTCACAGCCATGGATGAGACTGCGACTTCAGTGGAAGCTACACTTTACTCTGGCCTGTGCCAAGAGATGGATGCAAAAGTACTGTATCCATCAAGAAATGACAGCAGGCAGCACTTTTTTCTTAGCGATTTAATGTTGCGCTAATACAATTAGGATTTTCGGCGACGCAAGGATGGGAAAGAAACGACCGTGGCCATCTTCACGACGGTCGACGGTGGCATTAGAACCCACCATTTCCCGAATGCAAGCGCACAGCTATGCGATCTTAACCACACTGCCAACTCGCTCCGTCATTTATATTATTTTTTTCGATTAGATTGTATTGTGTACACTTGTCTGAAATGCTAATGTGGAAATTATGAATTTATTGACATTCCCGGCCAAAACCAAAATGAGCATGGGTAGCTCCAGCGACTCTGAAAATATTTGGGATAAGTTGAAGAAATTAAAAAAAATAGCATGTTTATTGTCCCAGTCCTCTGCTTTGTATTAACCCATTTGAGTTATCCCACCGTCGCCATAAAACCTACACATGTGTCGGTGCGACGTAAAGCAAATTTTATCAAAATTAAAAATCACTGTAGTAAATGTACACACAGTACATGTGAATAGAAGCCATACTGCTTTGTTAAAATGGTATGAAGCACACTGCCTAATAGTGGTTCAAGAAAAGAAAAAACTGATACATACTGTAGATACATCCACAATTTTACAGTAATATGCCTAAGACAGAACTACACGTGAAGCTAGACTATTTAGGAAGTAATTTATAAGAGATGTGTTACTCACTGTTACCATCCATCGCTATTGCACATACAGCCGCGCTTCAGGCATTAGACGTAATTTTCTCAAAGACTTTATGACGTAGCTTTGTTGCCCGACTTCAAGAAGTATTTACAAAAATTATCTTAATGACATTGGAGTGTTGCCTCATTTCAACTGGAAAATCAGTGTAACTCAAATGGGTTAATACAATGCAGAGGACTGGGACAATAAACATGCTATTTTTTAATTTCTTCAACTTATCCCAAATATTTTCAGAGTCGCTGGAGCCACCCATGCTCATTTTGGTGGCCTAAATTAACGTATAGCCCCAGCATTTACTGGGTGAGAAAATGGAACACCAGGGAAAACAATCTGGGGCTGCTGACAATAAGGTTCGAACCCACTATCTCTCGGATAGCTACGTGATCCTGACTACGTAACCACTCGCTGGGTCATATACTAAATTTCATATCGTCGCAGTGCCAACGCGCCGCGTCTGGTTTCATTTTCAAACAGTTGGCAGTTTTAATTTAGACTTCTTTTTATCCAATAGTTTCTCTATAAACTTACTAGAAATATTCAAATGCCCTTCAGATAAAAGTCAAAACATTTATAATCGTTTAAAAGAAGTATGAGCTCATTATAGTGTATGTTCCTGGCATTTAATATTTTATTACACTTAATTACCAAATATAATTCACTTACCATGTTGATACAAACCCTGTGGATACCCACAGCAAACACATCTATAGGTTCAGTCGTTACCTAGAAAAGTGTACCTGTAAAGAACTTGCGCACAATGCCATGCGCTCATTCTTTCTTTGAGCGACTGAAAAACTGTATTTTCTGAAACAATGAAAGGCAGATCTAGCAAAATTGCTTACTGAATGCCCGCAAGGAAAATTGATAGAGCATCATATTGATAACAATATAAGGCGTTCAGCACATCAGTTTTCCGTAAACGATTGAACATGATTAATCTCACTATATATTGAATAAAGAAGTTCGATCGTACATACAAGCTGTAGTAGTTCTAAAATCGTGATGTAATTCATTCGATTTCATTCTAAAAGGAAGAGAGATGGCTGAGGCTATTGAAAAGTTGGAAATATTGAATACTTTTGGAAACACCAGGGTAACGGTAAAATTATGCAGATAAGTTTGTTGCTGTATAGGCAGTCCTTTAGGATTATCACGATATTAACTAATTTCTTTTTTTTCCCCCTAGAGGTTTAACATCGCACTAATTCTGTAGACAGGTTTTCTGGCGACGGGATAGCAAATGGCGACAATGGTGTATGACAGAGCCAGCGCTTGTGGCCTTAAATAAGGTAAAAGGGCCGATGACCTTCGATGTTAGAACAACAAGCATCATCATCATCAAATAAGGTAAAGCCCCCAGCATTTAAGTGGTGTGAAACAGGGAAAGGATGGGGAACTTTTTCAGGGCTGATTGCAGGGTATTATGTCATGCTTTTCTAATGGTCGTACCCACAAAACCTGCCTGTAGAGTTATATTGCGACTTAAAACTCCTAGGAATGAAATGGAAGGACAGCTACACGGCCCGGCGCTGCCTACTCGCTTGATATTTCTATTTTCTTTTAGTGTGACTGCAGCGCTAAGTATGAATCGAAAACGCTTCACTCGGTTGTGAAAATGTGAGAATGTTATTTGTAATGCTAAATCTTACATGAATGCAACTTCGAATATAGTAATGGTTGCTAGATACGTTGCGAGTCAGACTTACAGTAGATTGTACCATTCCATTACCTACACATTAATAATAATATTTATAAATCTCTACGCAGACATCGGGCTCTGGATCTCGTCCCTTAGTTCCGAGGATTAAGGATTTCATTTGCTGTTCATGCTTTATCAGTTTATTCAGTTTATAGGTAATGCTGGCCTGATCGGGAATCGACACCATGAGGAAGGACATGTGACTGAATACATGCAGATTTACTGTGCTGGGGTAGGAGAATGTTCCCACCTTTTGGAGGCGACTGATGTCTGCAGTCTCACTCTAAGAGCTCCCCCCCCCCCCCTCTCCCGCTCCCCGCGCTTTTCTTTTTTCTTTTCCTTTGTAATCCAGCCGTAGACGACGATTTTCAAATCTTCATTGCAACTTTTGAGGTCAAAATATTTCGAATGCTATGTATAATAGTACTCCCGAACTTGGTTGAAAAGCATTAGCCAATATTTCCCAAACGGGAATTTCCGCTTGGTGATAGCCCTGGCGACGGAGGTAGGTGACTCATCCAGGTCAACGGCGGGTCCTGAACTCGAGTCTGCCTGTCTGCTTCCTCTTGGTATTCCGTCGCTGATGGCACGGACTATTGTCATTACTTGCAATTAATCTCTAAAATAAATGCTACTAGGTTGACATTGACAGGACACATCGGCTGAGGTCGTTGACCTTAATTCCTTTTAGTCTAACCCCTCCTCTCTCTGTTTTTCTCTTATGTATGTGATGACACAGAAAGATTCAATATATTCAAAATTTTGAACGAATTATGCCTTTTTTCATAATGTATTTCTCTAATTGTGTTTTTAAGAGAAATACAGTTCGTTTATACCTCTGAAAATAGGTTATAATGTTGACTTAATAGAGCTTGATTACTCTTTCTCGAGAGGATTGGTACTGCGAACTCGTTAAGAATAAGTATAGATTCGTATCTCGAAGAACCTAGCGTTTTCAGAAAATTTGTGTGTTTTGGCAAGTGGTGGTTGAAGTTAAGATGGCGCCTGTATGCGTCTGAGTATTGAGCGTATCGATCTGATGGCGCAGGGGTGGGGAGCGCCCGACGCCTGCCTACCCTAGCTCGGCTCTTCGGCTCCGACGGCAAGCGTCATATTGTGTCTAGGGTGCGTCGTGAACGGAACGGAGCAGATTGGGTCGGACCTTCAGCTTTTGGGGAGACACAGTATACCACTATGTTGATAAATCTTGTGAAGGACTCTGTGTTACAGTGCTTCTGCCACACATGTCGCGCCCCACTTCCCCCTGCAGGTAAGACGGGACTGGGGTGCGACAGTCATTAACATATTAGTTATAGGCTTCTTGTTCTACCTTCAGAGAACAAGCCATATTTAGTTTATACTTTTTTAATTAGAAAAGTTTAGGTTCCAGCTTCTTAAAAGCTGCGTGTTTCCGTGCTTAATATTCTTCAATATTAGAGGAAGTTTTAAGTATTTTTTCTTAAGAAAATGGTGAATAATGAATTAATCTCTCGTATATATCGAGCCTGTGTTAATATTAACCCAGTCGGTAGATATAGCTGGTTTATAAAGAAACACGTGGGATATACGGGGAAGTGTTTGAAATATTTGAAGGGGCTAACATGTCGGACGGTTTCTAGCTCATCGACGATCTGCGCCCATCAAGAAAGCGAAGACCAAGCCCCGTTCGAAGCAGCCAAAGAAAGTGAAATTTATCAGTAAGTATTTAACACGGCTGTGATCAGTCATAGCTTTATTATGATAGCTTGTTTGTGTTGGATCAATACATCATCATTATTTGCATGGACTCCTGCATCAACTGGAGGAAAATAAGATTCATTTGTATGAGTGCTCTTACATTCTTTGCGTAGAACATGAACTTCAGTGTTGAATTAAAAAAAAAAATGTAATTGTTGAATGGAAAGTTGGGCGGAAGATGGTGGGGGCTGATTGCAACTTAATTTTCAGGAACGTTTTGAAAAATAAAGCATTGACAATTTCGCTTTTGGCAAAGGTGGTCAATTTCCTGGTGTCTACTTCATCTGCTGATTTCATAGGAAGAATGCGGTAGATGTGGGCTGGGGGATTTGTGATGTTGAAGTACGGTTTTTTCGTCCCCGTTCTTAGATGAACCCACTTGATCCGGGAATTTTTGCGCAAAAGAGGGAGAGAGGAGGGAACGAAATATTGAGGGAATAAATAAATAAATAAATAAATAAATAAATAAATAAATAAATAAATAAATAAATACAAAAAACACCGCTAGAGTTCGATTATCGGCAATGCGCCGCTGGAGGAAAGTGAACTTAGGCGCCTGCCGTCTCCGGACCGAGTGACGTCATCGTCTGGCACAGACGGAGCGGCGCCGCCCAGGAGGATCGATACCACGCCCCTGGCGCGTCTGCAGCCCGCATCCCCGTAACAACCCCTCTGCTGGTGAGCAACAGGGAATTCCAACCCTTCATTTGTGGGAGTCTTACGTGTTCTGAATGCGATTTTTCAAGTTCGTATAATATTGATTTTTCAGGAAATATTCTTACACTGAACTTATATACTGTATGCCTGTTGAAATTATAAACTAAAGTCCTCCTTAAATACTTAATGTAGTCTGAGTAAAAGCCACAAATAGATCACTTCTAGGCCGATTGACCTGAATTAACTTTCTCTGAGATGAAAATTTTTTTACGAGCGTAGACCCTCCGCCGTAACTGAAAAAGAAATCCTTGTGCAGAGTTGCATATTTATGTCATAACACTGTCAAAATGTAAGAAATTCGGATCTTCGAAGTGAGGAAAGCAGTTTCCTGCTAAATGATATTGTAAAATACTTTCATAATGACAATGAGCAACACTTGAGTCTAGTAGTTTTTATAATTTTGTCAAAATTCCATCATTTTCTACCTTCAGGGAGTGTTATGAAAGTTTATCTTTCTCAGAATCTTAACTTCCCTTTGGAAGAGCAGTTGGCAGCCTTTCAACTTTTGTGACAGAAGTTTCTATATTTGATTTACTCTTTATCTAAAATAGAATCTGATATTTTCTAGAGAAGGTAGGAAAGAAGGGACAGTTTTTCCTCTCTAATTTTAGAATTCTGTTAAAGAGGAAAGTTGAATGAATGAATGATTAATTAGTGCCAAGTACTGTAATTACAGTGCTTGCATTTTAGTCTTGCTTCAAACTAAATTATGTACGCAAGAGTTTGTCATCCTGCTTTTGATTTGTCTAATATTTGATAGATGAAGAGAAATGTGGTCTTACTTTTTAATACAAATTTATATGCAGTTTTTCCTCAGCACAGATCATGATCTGAACATAAATCTTAAGATGGATTATCAAGATATAAGGCATAGGGTGTGCTCAAGCTCAATCAACCGGGGTTAGAAAAGTTACATACCTCATCTCGTTGCTGCAGGATCAACAGGATGCATCGCTTAAAATTAGCCATGCTTTTGAATTAATCAGTCACATATTTGAAATCAACTAAACTTGTGAAGTTTCTCAGTATACTCAGTAAAACTAACAACTCCAATCTCACATGTGTTTGGGTAACCTGCAGCTTGCTCTTCACAAAATTCAGTTTTGAGATCACGCTTTTGCTGGAACAACTGGTAACTGGTATTGTAGAAACTTTTCTGCAGGTAATGAAAGCCACCGTGAAGTCTGTGTTGTCCTTTTCCTCCAAACACAAACACCATTCCTTAAAGCATTATTTGAACTATCCTTCATTGTAATGATACTTGGCTCATTTTTCAGAAGATTGTTGTTGATGGATAAAGTTAAACTTGCAAAACTTTGAAACAAAACAGTCTTCCAATGTTGTACTTAGCTCCAGAAGATAACTCATCAAGGTTAAGTTACTGCCTTAACAGTTTCTTGTTCATGTCTTGCGTCTGTTTCACCATCCTGCACACCATGTAGCTAATCTATGATGGGTATGGAGAAAGTAGATGATTTTACTTATATTACCTCAGGTAACACTGATTAAACTGGCTTTTCTCTAAACTTGCATACAGAGTTGCCAGAAACCTGAAATGGAAATAAGAGGCGGATATGCAAACATGGAAATCAACAAGACTCTCTTTCTACAAGTTGACACTTGGTTTCAAAATGATAAATTTCTTGTTTTATTGGCATCATAGTGCAGCTTTGCTAATACTTCAAAATTTATACATATGCTGAAACTTAAATTTTATTTCATTGTTCATACCATCTTGTGCGATATGAGCGTAATTTTAATTCCTCTGAACAGCTGTTAACTGTTTTTGATCATTCTTAGCAATTTTGTAACAATCTGCTGAACAACAATGAAGACAAATTTATAGAAATGAACAGCTCAGACTTCATCAAGCCAGCAGAACATCTTCTCACATCTAATTATTACACCCTCGCAACAAATGTATTTGGAGTAGGTACATGCAAGCACAGTAATGGTGTCCCGACGTAAACAATAAACACTGCCCCACTCCAGTATAGAAAAGGAGGTGAGGGAGTGAAGGGGTAGTGTCGAAGGCCACTCCAGTACTGAAAAGGAGGAGAGGGAGTGAACTGGTAGTGCTGAAGGCACAGTGTGTGTATTGCTATACATCCGCCACTGTGCCAATTTCGATCACAACAGTCTTGTAGCGGGCTGTCTACCTGCAGCGATGCGTTAAGCATGGAGGTGGGGGTATACCATGCATTGTTTATATCGGGACACCATTTCTGTGCTCGCGTGTACACTCAGAACAAATCTACAGTACTTTCACAAAATTTGATGCTTTATACTTTCCTACTCATTAGAATATTTTCACCACTTTTGCTTGCACTCTGTTTGCACTGTTGATAAACATTACTTTCCAGTGGGTAACTTCAACGTAACTAGGGCACTAATATCACCAGAGGGTGCTTACTTTACTACAACCTAAAATCCATTTTCTGGAAAAACAGGGAAAACACAGGGAAATAAAAATAAAATATACAGGAAAACACAGGGAAATGACTTCTCATCAAAATTGAGCTTTCGGTCTAAGACTGGACCCGAACAGAATGATATGAGCGAGACGGATATGTAGACGGGATGTGAGTAATACGCAGAGAGTGTACTTTGATAGAGACAGAGTGATCGATAATGTAATTCCAGGTCTTTACTTTGATAGATAACGTTCCCCCATTAATTTGTAATTGCCTTGTTCTAATTAAACCCATAACTTAATAATAATAATAATAATAATAATAATAATAAAAAATATAAATTCAAAGGAAAATAACTCTTATTTACTCAACGCTCCTTTTAAAATACCCAGTGTTTCAAAAGCTTTTAATATGTGCTGGCTATTAGCCATTAATTATGGATTTTGCCTCACTATGGAGAAGCTACTACAGCGAAGTGAAATTATCACAGAAAAAGTTATAGACTACAAAGAAAGAAATATGTCAGTGGCATTTGTTTCTATGCACACTAGTTGACCAGCATACATATTCGAATAACACTTTCATTTGCTACAGGAACTGGTGGGATCTTATTCCTGAACTTCTGAAGACTAACCCATACGTTTCTGTTCTGAGCGTGTTTAGAAACTGGTCCCTGATGAATGCAGGCTTTAGTTTGAAGAGTGATTGACTGATGGCTCGGGGTGTGACTTTTATGTACCATATCTTGATCATGGGTGGAAACACTTGCATATTTCTTTTGCTGTTCAAAATATAGCAAAATAGGAATAGAAACTGTCCGGGATGCAGGATATTCAGCACTAATACGGTACTATCCCGTAAAATTCAGGTGCCTGGCAACCCTTCTTGTGGAAAATTCTAAGTTCCCATAGAGGGGATTAGTATATATATATATATTTTTTTCACCAATAGAGCATGTCATAAAACAGCAAACGCCTGAAAAGCCTTACAACCCTTCTTGTACCGTATATCCTTCATTGCTACACATTCGTCACATCATCTTGCAGAGCTTGTATACACTGGCCAGGTCTATTTAGAACATAAGCTTCCATATTTCTTTGTCAGTACTTTGGTCCAGTTTTTCCCTATTTTCTTCACCTGTTCCTCCACTCCTTTCAGCCATCTACTCCTGGCTTTGGGTCTTCCAGAGAATCCTCTTTCTGCATTCTCTTTGTGTGTCCATGCCATTTGAGAGTTGATTCCTGTAGTCTCTCCTATCCTGTAATGGTTATACTTGTCTGAGTTCCCTAAACTTCTCATTTATTATCCAAAATTGTTACTCCTACTCTAGTTCTCAGAAATTTCATCTTGTTAGCTTGGATCCTGCTTTTCTCTCTTCCCCTCATTACCACACCTTCAGAAGCACATTACATCGGTATTGGAACACTGTTTTACTGTTTTGGGGAACTTCTTTCCTTCGCACTAAGCTTCTAACATTTCTGAGGAATGTTTCTACCAGAATCCCCACCCACTTATTTCCTTATTTCTTCCATTTTCCTGTATTAAGCTCCCAGGTACTTGAAGCTCCCCACTTCCTTTGTTGTTCTCAACCAGTTTTTACTTCAGTTGTTGGAGTCTATCTTCCTTCCTGGTAGTAAACACCATCTCTTTAGTCTTGATGCTGATATATCCTTATGCTTTTTCATCCCGTGCATCCAACTGCTCCTGAACTTCCTCCTTCCTTTCCCCAACCTTCAACTAGTCTGCAAACACCATAACATCCATCTATCTTTTCTTCACTTTCCTCTGCACTCTCATCATTCTAACATCCATTACTACAGTGGAAAGTAATTGTGAAAATGCACTTGCTTGTTTCACTGGTCACCTATCATCATAAATTAGGTACTTACCTTTTATGGTCCTGTAGTGTACATGATCTAATAATTGAATTCTAATTTATATTTTGTTTGATCAAAATAGAGTAGTTTGCTCAGAATAGTTTGGTGGGAGGTACTGGTTCTTAAGGGGCAGTCCTGTATGTACCACTTTGCTAAATTTTTCATGTGACATGGTTTATTGTCTGCATTCACTACTGATCTTCATTTAGGGCTGCATCCCCAATTTTTCTCAGTGCTGTTCGACTTGGTTAAGAGTCTGTTGAAAAAAGTTGCCTTTTCTTGCCCATTAAGCAAAAGTTGAGCCTACATCAATCCAATAATGGATAGTTTGTGCTAATTGTGTTTCTAAACTGTTTTAAATTCAACAGTGCTTACAAATTAGAATTTTACCAACATTTGCTTCTAAGTATACATACATACATACATACATACATACATACATACATACATACATACATACATACATACATACATACATACATACATACATACATAGTCATATACTGTTATGCTTTTGTGTTCAGTTAGCCAGCCTCTGTGCATTAACAGGGTGTCCACCCGTATGGAAAACCTGGGAAACAGGGAAATGTCAGGGAATTCGATAATTAACCGGAAAACCTGGAAATGTCAGGGAATTCAGGAAAAGATCTGGAAATTCATTCTTCTGTCAGATAAAATTGACATACCGTATTTATCCGTGTAATACAAACACATTTTTCAGTTTTTATAACATTAATCTAGGGCATGTCTTTTATGCCAGGAATAAATTTTAATGAAGAGTTAAAGTGTGATCTCGAATGTGAAGTAATCAATAATATTAATAGCTATATGATTGATCGATCAAATTTTCAATGTTTTATCTGCTTACTATTGAATATTCTGTGTTGTTGGGGAATGGTGAACTCGATGAATTAGACCTATATTGCGTTCTCAGCTTTTTCCAGTAATGTTTCCAGACTCTGAAACAGCTTTGAAAGTTCAACTGCACAGAACAGAAGTTGAATATACAATCACTCATGGTTTGGCTCTCTATTTCCATAAACAAGTTCTTGAGATGGGTAGTAAGTGCACACATTTCACCGTTGGGTTTGACGAGTCACTGAATAAAGTTTCTCAGATAGGCCAAATAGATCTTGTAGTTCATTGTTTCAATCCTGGTACTACTGAAGTATGCACTTCTTATTTTGATTCCATGTTTCTTCGTCACTCTACCTCCTCAGATTTGTTAAATGGTTTTTTGCCAGCACAGCAAGGACTCAATTACGAATTTCAGTGGATGGTCCAAATGTTAATAAAAAGTTCCTTCAGGATTTGGGTAATTTATTAGATGATCTAGATGCTCCTATTTTGTTGAACATTGGATCTTGTGGCTTGCATACTGTGCACGATTCATATAAAATGGCAGTAAAAGAAACCCAGTGGAATATTGCAGAGTTTCTTCGTGCTCTTCACTTCTTGTTTTGCTACGCTCCTGCAAGTCGTGCTGATTATATACATTATTCAGGTTCAAATGTATTTCCTTCGAAATATTATGCTATAAGATGGCTTGAAAATTTTCAAGTTATTGAACATACTATAGATATCCTACCTAATGTCGAAAAATATGTGGAAGGAACAGAGACAAGAAAATCCCAAGTTGTAACAGCTTCAAAATAGTATCAACTTCACTTAAAGATAAGGTTCTTAAGGCCAAGTTGTCATTTTTATTATCACTTGTTGGAGATTTGGAACCATTCCTAAAAGTTTGACAGGTCTCCCATTTGCATCACTCCTTTATGAATCTTTCATTGATGATAAATATCATGACAAGGTTTGTTGAGTCTGAGTCACTGCAGTCTTCAGAAAATCTCCTAAAACGTATTTAGACAGTAAAGAAAATCTGCCTGCATCTAAAATTGACATAGGTTATGCTGCTAAAGCAGCACTTCGTGGCAATCCTGGATTCAATGATAGATATATATTAGTGTTTTGCACAGATTGTCTGAGAGGAATGGTAGCTTTGTGCAAATAGTTACTGGAAAGGTCACCGCTGGCATATCGTCGTCATCATCTGCAGTTTCCAGCTGTTGGCCACATCTGCTCACCGCTAGCATATAAACTGACTAAATTAATTTCTTGTTTCGATCCAAGTGTAGCCAAGTAGCCTCTAAGCAGCAGACTGCTAAGGATAGCTTTAAATGCCTTTGTTGAAAACAAATGGATCTCGGGTAATGAAGCCATTCATGTACAAAGGGAGTTCACTTCTGTTTGTGAGAATGATACTTTGAAAGAAGTGAATTCTTTGTATTCTAAAGACGAGAGGTTAGATCACTTTTGGCTTCGCACTGTTCTTCCAATAGTAAATTTGAAAACAGAAAAGTTGGCTTCCTTTCTCAAAATGATACTAATATTGTTTCATGGAAATGCTTCACTTGAATGTGGTTTTCCTGTTAATAAAGAAATTATAGTAGAGAGCATGCTACAAGTATCCCTTGTAGCACAAAGAATAATACACGATTCTATCCCAAACCCTGGTGGAATTGAAAAGGTCTCCATTAATAAGAACATCCTCCATGCTGCAAGGAGTGCTCATGCTTTGTACGTTCAAAATCTAAAGGAGAAACGTGAAATATAGGAAGTAGAAGATTCTTTGCAAAAAGTAAGAGAAAGGCCGCTTTGTTGCTGAAAGAATTAGAAAAGAAATGGAGGGTGATGGCAGAAGCTCGAGTCGTTGGTGGCTACAAAGAAGTTTCTTCGCTGAAGCAGTAATGGTAATACATGTAAAAAAAACTTAAAGTGAATTTAATCAGACTAAATTAAACTTCCAAGTTTTAATATGCACATTAATTGCTCATTTTTTTTTTTTGGATGTTAAGTTTTAAAAATGTTTTTAATATTACTGACACTTCCTTTATAATTATGTTTTTTGTCATCATGTGTCAGGGAAAAAACTGGTTTTTATGTCTGGAAAACAGGGAAATGTCAGGGAATTTTAAAATCTGGATTTGGTGGACACCCTGATTAACTGCCCTCACAATCCTCTTATTTTCCACAAGCTTTGTGGCTTCATTTATTTCCACATTTCTTATCATTAAATCAATAAACTGTCTGTAATAACCATCGCTGCCTTGGGTCTCCTGCTGCTTCTCTTACCCTCCATAGCATAGTCCACCATAGTTCCTCTTCTTCACAGTAGCAGTGACATCTTTTGCAGAGGTTTGAAATGTAATCCAAACGTTGATCTTTGTGGGAAATGCCCAAAATTATTTTCATTGCTCTCTGGGCTTCTCGGAGCATTTGGATATTCTTTGCATCTAGGCTAAAAGTTCCACAATTGTAGGATTGATAGACTGATTTTAGACTTACAGGTAGATTGCTTTTGAAGACAATATTCAGCTTTCCAAAGGAACTCCGTGCTAACTTGACTCTTCAAAGCCTCCACATGAAGATTTCGTCTGACCTTATGTACAAATACTTTTCAAAGATGCAATATAACCATTATTTATTGATCTGTCCGTGACTTCAAGTACTTTTTGACATAGTAACTTGAGCAGAAGTTTTTCGCATTATGATCACATTTTTTCCAGAATTTGTCTTTGAAGTGCATGTTCGGAAAGGAATTGAAACCTTTTGTCCATATAATATACTATTGTTATTAATAGAACTGCTGGATTGCGTGGCTCTGATAATCAAGCTCTTGTCTACTGAGTTGAATGAAGTTACAGGGTCCGATCCCAACTCAGTTTGGTGGTATTTGAAGGTGCTGGCCTCATCTTGGGAGACTTACGGCATGTAAACGACTAGTCCTGAGGAAAAGAAATCCAGCACCTTGGTGTTTCCAAAAACTATAAAAATAGGTTTTGGGATGAAAACATTTTTCCAATATAACCCTTCTTTTTAAATACACATATATTTTATTACTTAGAAGTTGTTTCCTAAATTTATTGACTTCCATCAACTCTTTCACTGTCTTAGACTACCTTGCTTTCTCCACGGTGTTCTAAAACCTCATGCACATAAACAAGTATATAGATAGAAAATTCATTTTCAAATAAACTATAAATGTCATTTGAAAAAATTACAGAACTGTAGTTATTTGAATTAAAGTTGTCAGGAATATCTATTTTCAAACCTGCTTGCCCAGTAAATTGTAGTGTGTATCAGAGATGGGAAGAGAACATACATATTTGTGGAAATTTACAGTAATATGAAGCACATCACCACCACCTGTTGCTGGTAAAATGATATCGAGAATACCACTCTCATACTGAACCCTTTGGTCCATACTGAAGGATACCTACCTTCCATACCTATCAGCAAAAGTTCATGAGATCTATCTCTTGGATCGTATCGGGTTCTTCGTCACTTGCTGAGGTAAAGGTAGGGTTCAGTAATTCTAATCTATCTACTCAAATGAAAGGTCTGTTTAAAAAATATTCCTACTTATTCAAGTAATCTCTGAAGAGTTAATCATTTATCATCGGTAAGGTTGGGACCCAATCGTGTCCACTGGACACCACAATCATTTTATACAGAAGATCAGAACACTGGTGTGAGCCTTTGACATAACTGCCTGATGGGCATCCTTATTAGAAACCAATGTCTCAATTATTAATTAAGGAAAAGAAAGTCTGGAAATCCTTAGATTCGGCTTCCATGTGAGACTACATGTACCATCATAGTGATTCTTTTATGTTCCCGTCCTCGTAACACGAACTCTGGACTATGGGTATAATTCAGGCAGTCCAATCGGTGTGTGTGTCACACAGTGGTTATACGGCATGGACCCTTAATTGAATCAATGTGACCTGCGACTATGTCATGGACTGACACCTAAACTTCTAAGTTACTTTAAAGTCATTGCGGATGATGGCCACAAGGAAAATGATTCTACGGTGGCATATGGCTCTACTCTAAGTCACTGAGGTTGATGACCCCATGACCATCCAAGTTTCTAAGCTGAAAGCTAAACACAATTAAGTTACATCTGTTGATGACCAAAGTTTCCATTTTACTAACCCCAGCACATTTACTGCTCAATCAATCAAAGTTAAATAATGCCACAACAACAATGCGCACAATACTTTGTGGCAGTAAAATCCATTACCTTCGGATATTTCCCCTTAATCTTTACGTTAACATTTACATATTCCCCAGAAAACATACTAAGACTTCCAGAATGCATCTCCAAGTTATTTCAAAATAAGTTTCCACTGAATTTAATAATTAAATAAATTTAAATGATTTAATGAAATCTTAATGAACAACAAATTCTATCTCCGCGGACGAATGGTTTCTTTCACATGTCCTTACACAAGTCTTGACGTAATTAATTTTTTTATCATGTCGGATGTCTCTCGTCGGTAGCTGGAAAAAATTTACATCACTTATTTCCAGTATTTATCTTGTTTCGTGATATCACACTTTAATTTAATTTAATACTAACCATTATTACTACTTGGATAACCCTGATAATTATGTACAAAACCATAATAGTAACTCGCCGTACAATGTTAACCGATTACTATGTCATATCTTTATCATATAATTTCCGTGAAGCTTTGTGCGCCCCTCACAAACAAAACAATCATCATTACCAATGAATATTGAATTTTCACGACCGCATTGTAATCGAAACAGACTTTCAATGTATTAGGTCGTGTTACATACATGTACTTAACATCTCTTCAACACGCACTAATACGTTGAAAGTCTGTTTCTATTTCAGTCATCATTACCATCGCTCGATATTTTGGACAACCCTGAAATGGGCTAACCTTACTCATTATAGTACAAGTTCGTGGTCTCGAATGTACATTACAATCTCAACTAAACAAATTTACAGTATCTAATAACTCGCACGTTATTTCCGGATGAAAATTTCAACTAGATCCAACATTTAACGTTATCCCCTGCCAAGAAATGCAATCTCGTGTCGATGCGTAACACACTCTGCACTTTCCGTTATTCGAGCTGTGAACTCCTATCAGCATTGAGCCCTGACTCCGCTCTGCAGTGATATGAGACATCTGTTCATCTTGCTTGATTGGCCTCTCGGAATGAAACCTTTAGCTTCGCTGACAATTAAACAAATACGTTATTTCTGACCTGCAAAGTGCACATAGATTATACTTCAAAATTCGCTACTATAATAGTACACGTCGCAAATTAATACCGGCATGGATTCTCGCATTCTACTTTCCATCCCAAACATTACACAAAATCTTCCTCGGACTTATACATATCCCGGAACATTTATAGGCTTCCAATCACCTGATTCACAAATCCCATCTGAACTCGTTCAACAACTCTGAACTCTCGTCTCCACTGGACGGCTCTCACTGACAAACAAGACTGAAAAAAAATACTTGGAATCCACGACGCATAATATGTACAAATACATTAATAATGAACACTTCACATAATGATCTTGTATTTTCCAAAACTAAATTTCACAAAATGACTCAAAATTCTACTATTTTTTTATTGTCAGTCAGACACAGTTTAAATGGACATAGAATAACGTTTCACTCCGTGACAAAAATCACCCCTCTATATTCTCAGCCCGACAGCGTGCTTCCACTCGATTGAAAATGGGTAACCATGGATTTCTTACATTATTTACGTCAAAATTCAAACGGAAAAATTTTACGTCAGATAAAATTATCTCAATTAACATCACAAAAGTATAGGCAATAAATTCATGGAAATTGACGATCTACTCTGGACGTGATATCACTTCGAAGCCCTCACTAATAACTTTTACATGTCACATGGCACTCACAATATTTTAAATTTATCCAAGCAGAAAATAAAACAAATGATCGCCGGGCTGAGTGGCTCAGACGGTTGAGGCACTGGCCTTCTGACCCCAACTTGGCAGGTTCGATCCTGGCTCAGTCCGGTGGTATTTGAAGGTGCTCAAATACGTCAGCCTCGTGTCGGTAGATTTACTGGCACGTAAAAGAACTCCTGCGGGACAAAATTCCGGCACCTCGGTGTCTCCGAAAACCGTAAAAGAGTAGTTAGTGGGACGTAAAACAAATAACATTAATTAATTAAAACAAATGATCTTTCGTCATATTTTGACATTCGCCAAAAAACATAGGGGTGACCAACTGCGTCATAAAAACCCATTTCAAATGCACATAAGTTTGACATCACAAAACAAGATATAGTAGGTGGTAAGATGGCAAGGCCCCTACCTTAAATCGACGCCGGATTCCATCCTTCGGATTACCAGTGACCTTCCGTCGCTTTATCTGGCCATTTTACATTTCTGACTGTACATCATAATATTTATTTCCTGAAAATAAACATTTAAAAAAAAAAGCCCTTCACACGTCTCCGTTGATCGCACTCGACTGATGGTAGTTACTGCCCGCACACAAATTACTTTTTACAACACAAAAATATTTTACAGCTTTATACTTCTTCTGCAATATCTTGACTGTCCTTTTATAAGACTACCTTTGCTCAAACAAAATCCATTTGGATTCTTGACCCCAGCCATATCGGCCAAAATCTGTTCGTCGGACTTAGTCTACTTTTGTCGCTTGATTTACAGAACAGTCTAACTCTCTCACGCAAGATTCAATAACACAATGCAGGGGTTTCATAATGGCATCCCTTCTATATTTATAGCCATTACCCCTCTCTCCAGGCATTTTCCCTTTGCCGCCAAGAAAATTTGCGTAATCTTTCTGACTTAAATGAATCGTATTTAAGAGTTTTGGATGTAACCATGTATTTGTTAACTCACTAGCGGTAGTGATCCTGAACATTTAAAATTTATATTTATTAATTTAACTGGTTAGATGACCTCATTTGATAGGTACTACTTTTCTGTCAACTTCGCGTGGGACGCTACACGCGCGCCCTTCTGAAATAATCCACCGAAATGGCTTAGCTGTCTCAAACTTTATTCTGTATCCTTCCACATGCGACACGTGCGGATGACGTCACATATTCCAGAGCGCGGGACCGAAAGCAGCTACCCCATTGCCACGTGTCACTCCCGTGATATCAAGAAATGTTCAGAAATGTAGTAACTTTTCGTACTTAAAATTCTTAGGGCACAAAGGTCATGGGTTCAATACCAATCTTCATCATGATATTGACATTTCAATCATCACTAGGTTAACTTGAACTCCCATTTTCATCACTAAATAAATCATTATCACAATACAATTCTCTTTCAGCATCATTTAGCAAAGAACATGAAGCAATGCACGATGAGGAAGCCATAGTGTTAACAAATGGCAGCTAGCGTCATTCTTTTGTCCCTAGTTTGGCCATGCAAGGAGGATAAATACTTGAGAAGCGCTATTGCTAAGAGAATATCTTAGTGACTTCCGGTGTGCAGTAGATGGCGTTTGCATTCATTTTTGCCAACAGTTAAAGCTATTAAGGCAAAACTGCACAAGCCCAACTACATATGCAGGCTGATCCCGTGCGGCGTTAATGAGGAGCCTAAGTACGTATTTGGGCAGACAGCGAAGGAGTTGATGATAGTCAGGGATGGCACACTTTAGCAAGTTACAGAGTTCTGAAGAAAATAGATTTTTGGTTAAATCTGATGAATAGGAGTGTGTCTTGATAATATTAATTTGAAATTAAAATTATATTTGCACAGAGCAAATAGTAAAATAAAACTGCATTAAGTATAATATAATTGCTGGAATGGAGAATTGATGACGACGATGAGGCGACTAAGGATAACGGATAAAGCATGACACAGAAAGAAGCTAATTTATATTGATGTAAAATCAAAATAGTAAAAAAAAAAAAAGTACAAAATTAACTTGAGTCATATTGATGAATTGGTGACGGTGTTGAAAGAAATTGTAGAACATACCTGAATATTTTATTTGCTTTAAATGCAGAGCTGCTTGTTTACACTGAGTATTTGAGGGGCACAAACTTCTCAGTTTAAGTTTCCAGAAGAAGAAAGAAATATAAAGTTTTATCTTCACATTTTAATACACATTTCTCATTTTGAGTAAATTTATCATTGAGTTACATTTTCAAAATGCATTAAAATATGGTTTACAGGTCATGAAAAATAAAAATGCCAAGATACAAGCCTTTATAAGCATTCCGTATAATATCGCTATTGCGAAAAATCACCACCCTTTATGGTAGTAAAAATGTTTTTAACTTCACTGCATGAAAGTAACAAGAACCATTGTTACAGACAGATCTCATTTAAATGACGTTTTGAAAGTGATTCATATTATTTGTATGTTAATGTTGGTTTGACACACAATTTATCTCCTTTTCCATTTTAATTACAGCTACCGAGATCCGATGCCAAGAGAAATCGAGGGGCGGCTTGGCTTACGAGGTGATCCTGGCTGATCCAGTGACAGATACTCCACCAAAGCGACCAATTTCTCCGAACAAGAACGTCTCGTTCGAGAATATTGAGGAGAAACTTAAAGCTGCTGAAGGAAGGAGATTGGTGAGTACACTGGCAGTCTGTCCAGACCATCTAGTTCTTTTCAGCCAAACGGTAGAACTTGATTTTAATGACATTACAGTGACCTGATTAGTTTTTACCATCGTGACAGATTTGTACTGAGTTGAGTGAGGTGTAAAATGGTATAGAACAGAATTAGTCAGGTTCATTTTAGATTTACTTTTAACTCATTAATGACTGGCTCCAAGCTGCTACCCCTTGCAAGAACAAAATTACACTGCCGCACTTAAACTATTTTGTCATCATAGAGAGAACTGCAACCGATGTAATCAAACATCGTCTATCCATCAGTGGCCTCCACATTGATTGGGAAATCACTGGGCTGCTTCAGAGCCCATAGCAAGAGCGATTACATCAGACTGTTGCCGGATGCAGCTGATTTCAATATGTGGATGAAATGCCATGGTGATATAGATTATGAGACAAATTATATTAACTGTCGGTGAGGAATAAACAAGAAGTGAATGACAGATCACATCTGGATATTTAACATTTCAAAAAAGAAATAAATTATGGAAGGCTGATAGATTTGAAGTTACGGCCAAAACGTAAATATGTAATGATTCATTCACAACAGCACATTCACGCATTTAATATTTCAATAAAATTAAATTCTAGAATGTAAATATAGTTTTGTTAAGGCAATATTTAAGAAAATTAAGAGTACTTTACCCTAATTACAATCTGATAAAGGATGACCTCCAAGTTGGACACTCACACTCTCTCTCTGCTCATATCATGCAGATTAATGACAAGGCTATTGACAGTCATATTGCACAGACTGTCCGATTCCCAGAATCTCGACTCTTCTGCCTCCACGTGATGAATTATGGTATGCCACATTTCACCTGTTACTCACCAGAATTTAAAAGTTTAGTTATTATTCGTAACAGATCCCTTTACCAGGCTGCACACCAACTCAGTGGGATAAACATACCTGCCAACCCTTCCGATTTACCCGGAAACTTTCCGTTTTTTAACTCTTCTTCCGATTTTCCGATTTATTTTTAATTCTTCCTATTTCTGACCAATATAACCTCCAGTACAGTCAATACTCTTTCCCTAGGATAAAGAATAAATTCTTATGTGCTTGTGTAATTTACCCAACCTCATTTTCAACCTTTTTTAGTTGATGCTTTATTTCGCGAGTGTATTGTCTGTCACCTTCGTGTATCGTCTTTCCTGCTCGCTCCAGCAGCATGTGTACTTTATGGCTGGGGATTCGGGACGGAAATCGTTCTACAAGCGAGGCTAGCGACTCAAGTTAATCGGGTTGAAAAATGAGTATCGTGTGGTTCACGTACTATTAACATTGCTTCTGTGCATAATTTCGTTGGAGTTGTATGTCACGTGTTTTTTCTAGGAGTTCTGTGCTTTTCGCCGTGTTAGTCATATGTTGTTAATGTATGAGACATGCCTATCTGTTTTGTATGTGCTAGTTTCGTGCATTTCACTGCATTTTTGTTTATTCTTACTTCATAACTAATGAGTTGAATGTTTTTCTGGGAGTTGTGTCGGTGATTGTTTCTGGTATTTTCTCTTCGCGTTATGGCCAAAAAGCATAACAAACGTTATCTTCAAGTGTTCAGAAATGCCTATAAAATTAAATTTCCATTCATTTTACAGTTTAATGAAGGATACTATTATGCGAATCAGCTCGGGAGATAAATTTTATTGAAATTTCGAGATATAGAGAATACCGTTTTTGAGCATGTATAGCACATAGTTCAATCATATGTATCTACGGGCTTTTACTGAATACATTATGTTTAACCGTACTTAAAAATATACAAAGAAACTCTATTTTACGGCATTACTTTAATTATAACACTTGTTAAAGTAACTTTTTAGGAGACACGACACAGTACATATAGTAGTGAAACAAGAAACATAGCTCCGTTAACACGTTTGGGAAAAAATCCATTAGTCTCTTCTGTCTGTTGCGGTTAACCTTTCCTCCCTTCACGTTGAAACTTCTCGTCAATAACACGCAGCCGAGGTTAGTAAATGGAGCTTGTCATCCGCGACTTCTGGGCTTGCTTTCTTATGAGACCGGTAATTAATTGACACCCAAGAAGCGGCAAGGATTTGCCGATCACTAGAAGTTCGAGTTTTTCGGTTCCCGTCATATTAGTTTCCAGCTTCACTCTAACCCTTTCTTTACTTTACTTTACTCACAAACCCCAAATGCCGTATTGCACAGTTAATGTTGCACAAAATTCGAATTGCAGAGTATTTTTTGCTTCAAGGGAGGAAATGTATGCTTCGAGAAATTTGTATAACCAAATTTCGAGAATAGAGAAATAAATACACTTGAAGGATAGGACAAACGGCTGGAAAATCTAAAGTAGTTCGAGATACTGAAAATTCGAGTAATGGAGGTTCGAGATATCGAGGTTCGACTGTATTATTATTCATATGTATGTGTCATGAATGAGAGTGATTAGGTACATTTTCTTGTAACAATTTTAATGGATCTTTTAAAGTTTAAGATCTAAAATTTAATGGTCAATTCACATTGTAACTGTAGATATGTATGCTTTTTATCATGTCCTTTTTTCACTTAGACTGTGGCACATTATGTGTGATGAAATCCAAGGAAAAAATCTTATTTTTGATTTTTAAAAGTTGGCAGCTATGGATAAAGATTCCATCGAGCCTTTGTGAATGGACGATCTCATAAAGATTAGGAATACAACATGGCAGGTCAAGCTTGAGGGCATGTGTATCCGGCACTCTTCAATTTGAATTGCTTGCTGATATTAATGACCATGAATACAAATCAGTTCTTGCATTTTATTCTTATTTAAATTATTTGAGAACTTATATTTTGGGCATTGGGCATGTAGGATTGCATAATGCCATGACCTGGCTAAGGAACTATTTTGATGTCTCCGCGTAGGTGTTTTGCGGTCTATTAGTATATGAGCATGTACTACTGTATACAGCACAGCTGATTTTCTTGATGACTGCAGTATACTGTAACTCGAAAGATATTCAAGAGATCAACGTCAACCTTGGCTAGGTTGCTTAGTATTTCTGTGCAGTAGGCTCATTGTATCTATGTCTGCTACAAGTCATCGATTGTATCTGAATCACTGCTGTATTCCAACACATGAGCTTGTTGCCCACGATTTGATGTTGATGGACCAAAATCACTTTCCGAATCCTTCACATCATCAGAAATATAAAATTCACTGTCACTCAGTACATCTTATAACCGGTTTGCATATAATTAAAACACAAATATTGGTATCTTTTGGCAAATGAATGAATGCACTGTGCCATGTTGACAGCTGCACTGAAGCTCTACAGTTCCGATATTGTTTCGTTAACTACACGAAGGATTAAAGAAAGAGGCAACAATAGCTACTTTATACTCTGTATTAAATGAGTACACTGTTTGAAACCTACAATATCAATATCTGATTGTAGCAGCGATCAGGGAAACCCAAGGTGCATAAAAACTGTAATTCTCTTAGCCTGTCTCCCACTGTCGGTTGAGAAACTAAGAGAAATCTCGGGGCCCGTCACTTGTGTTGTCAACTTGAGTTTTAGGAGATGTTGTGTTAAGCCTGACATTGAAGTTCAGAATTGAAGTTCGCACAACGTGAAATTCATTCAATTTAATAAAATAATTTTAGCTCTTACAGTTTATTTTATATCTACAGTGCAGTATGTAGAGCCCAGCAGGCTACTGCTTTTAGCAGTAATTATAATAATAAGTAATTTTTGTCTCCCTTTCCTTGCTTGGCCAATATGCACTTTATAAATTATGTTCTGCTGTTATAATTTGTCACCATTTGGCTCCACCCCCTCCTATCTTCGTGTAACATATAGTCTAATTCTGCTTTAGCGAGTACGGCATATAGCGAGAACTCCATTGTAACGAACGATCTTTTCCGTCCCTTGAAAATTCCTATATTAAACTGTGTATTATCTTTCGGATACAGTGAGACCCCTATCACTGACGCATCCATTATTACAAGCGATTAAGCGTGCATTATTATTTCCACTATTGATATTTATGCACTCCAGCGATTACAATGAATGCGAACAATCGTATTCGGTATAGTTTTCGCGCTATGCGCACTAGCAAGCTCTCTCGCCAATATTCAAACTTGAAAGGAATGTCAGAGACGATTTGTAAAACTCATTGACTGTTCTTCTGCAAAAAAAAAAAAAAAAAAAAAAAAAAAAGAGAGAGAACATATTTCCTTCATAAATGCGTAAATAACCTGCCCGATAGTAGTAGTTGACTTGTTCGAAATAAAGGCTGAAGTAAACGATCGATTTAATTTAATGTTATGTACTGAAATTAAGTAAGAATGTGATACATCTCAAAATATGGTGTGCTCGGCAGAGTGACTCAGATGGTTGAGGCGCTGGCCTTCTGACCCCAACTTTGCAGGTTTGATCGTGGCTCAGTCCGGTGGTATTTGAAGGAGCTCAAATACACCAGCCTCGTGTTGGTAGATTTCCTGGCACGTAAAAGAACTCCTGCGGGACTGAATTCTGGCACATCAGCATCTTCAAAAACCGTAATAGTACGTGATTGGGATGCAAAGTCAACAACATTGTTAAAAAATACGGCACAGAAAGGATGACAGATTTCAGAGGTTAGTTTATTCAGTAAAATCTCGCTTGAACGTTTCTGCAGGGGAAAGAGAATGTGTTAAGCTAGAAAACATACTATTGAATACACGAAACAGAACTATCCAACAGGGATATGCCTTTTTTTTCTTCTGACATGCATACATTTAAAGTCAAAGAAATATTAATGTTTATTAAATTCCAACTATTCAATAATTTATATTTCTTTGACTTTAACGTACAATTCAATACGGACCAAAATATGAGAATTATAACGTGTAATGTGTACATTTTACGTCATGTACAGGTGCAGTGAAAGGTATAGGCTACCTACTTTTTCTAAAGATGACAGTATTAAAAGGCATGAAAAAGACAACATAAATATGAAAACATTTTCCGCTGGGGCATATCAAATGACAATTAAAAGGTGTGTAAAACACCAGACAACAAATAAAAACATTTGCACTGGGGTCCATGAAAGTGTCAGAGCATTATTTGCAGATCACACTCTTTCTAAAACAAATCTAAGCTGCAGCCTTATATTTCGGAGCAGTAGGTTATTAAACATTGTTTGCAGGTCACACGCTTTGACCATGAATTATTTGAAGGTTAAACTCTTCAATGTGCGAGATTACTTTGACCGTCATTTCAAATGCGACAAAACCGATCGACTCGAAGGTGCGAGTTTCAACCTACACGCCACTGTTGAAAGATGTAGATGCCTGTCCACTTCCTGGATTTTAATTTTTTCTTCATAGTAAGCGATATCACAGCATTTTCAGTATCCATAAGTGGAGTATACAATAATATGACCACGCCGGTAAACTTCATGATTATGTTCCTCATCCGTACATAGGCTGTCATGCAACAAATATTTGCTAACCTTTCCTGTCTCACTCAATACAGAATAAATGTCTAATTTCTGAATGGAATGCGAAATACAAGCACAAACAGGCTTTCTAGAACAGTCAGTAATATCAGTGAAAACTGTTGTAACCAAGGTTGAAATTTACAAAACACAACTTTTATTGCTTCACTTTATGATATTTACACAAATAACTGAAATTTATTTTGAAGCAAAAAAGAATATTGAATCTTGAGAAAAGTCTGTCTTTATACAATATGTACAGGTTTACAGTCTTTATATACACTTCTATCTTGAAAAGATAGTCTTTGTGAATTGACACGTTGATAGTCGAAAACTATCTGGCACACTAACATAAATGTCTTTGAGAGAGTCCTTGTTTGTTGAAGTGCCTGAATTCCTAAAAAGCAAGTTCAATTGATTGAAGAAATTCCACCTAGCGAAACTAAGGGAGCTTGCGTAAATTAGGGAATGAAAATGGCTTGTAAAAGAATTACGGAACATAGGCAGCGGAAACAGGTAAGGGAGCGGTGACCAGAGGTGAAACCTCGTACTGCCAGAAATTCAGTCCACCTGGTCGAAGCACATTTTCAAGAGGAGTAGCCTCCGTGCTCGACGTAGGGTGTATTCTGGAGCTGGACACCGGGGGAAGTGGGCAAGTGAGCAGGCAGGGAGCTCCTATTTATAGTACACTCGATGGTCAGGCACGCGCACTGAGGGCTGCGCGTCGAAGCTAGCAGAATGATACACAGGCGCGCGTGCAGCTGGCTGGCGGAGCGAGAAGGGAGCGCCGGACATACAACAAAAACCGGAGAGAAAAATTGAACTTCCTGAGGCTAACGGCTTCCTTCCCGAATGTGGTAAAGTTCAGGAATTCAAGGCCATTTCTCGTTTTTGCACAACTTTCTCTGACCGGCCTCCTGTGGCTAGGGCTTTAATCTGTGTGGGAAATCTGTTCCTTTCACAAGGCATGACAAATAATGTTTTCAGGGCGAGGAAAAATGTGATCGTACTATGCGGTAATAGTGAAAATCTGTGATGCGATAAGTGAGGTATTTATATATAAACTTAATAAGACATGAATTGGGACTTAGAATTTGTGACGTGCTAAGCAAGAAACGGTTTTAATGAGGAAATTCCTAAAGAGATTTTACTGTATTCTCTCACGTCTGGTTAAATTTTGGAAAGGCTATTCCCATGTAAATTTATATTGAAAAGGTTATCATTACTCTACTGGCGCTTGAAATATATTTTTATGATTTGATTTTAAAAACTGAAACGTTTGCCTCAGGAGCCACTTGAGTGATACTACTCCAATTTTTCAGAATGAAATTGAACGTACACGTTCATGTTGTCTCAGGATGAAAAAAATAACGATTAAGCTGTAGTATGGAAATCTGCGAAAACAAGTTTTGAATAAACTTATTGCTGTCTCATACTGATTTTAATGATGTTTCATGAAGAATAGTATATAACGACAATCCGTGTAGCGAGTAAATTTTTCTCTGTTATGAATTCTCGCTATAATGGACTTCTACTGTATTCACAGACCATTTGATCTCTAGAATTAACCAGGCCAAATTAAAGACACACTTCAGCTGGATTTCTTTCATTTTCAACTGTTGCAAACTTGCCCAATTTAGGTGAGGAAACTCCAGATTTTTCTTACCATGCTTCCCAACCTCCTAATTTTAAACCCTCGAAGTACTGAGTTACCAAAATTTGCAATTTTCTTCCTTTGTTCAGAGTATTTTCATTTGCATGTAAACACATTTTAAGCTGTAACTTTTAATCTTAAATGTAACTATGTTTTAACTCTTGCAGTGCCAAGATGCATCGGCGCTTACATTCTGTATGAAAAGTACCAGGATGCCGATTCAATCGGCACCCTCTTAAGTATGTAGTAAGGCGCTAGATTGCGTCACAAATCAAGTAGAAAGGAAGTAGAATGTTTATAATTTTTTCTTATGCCATTAGATGGCACTGAAATAGCTTCATTTTTGCTAGTTTACTCGTCCAGGTATGGTCTGCGAGTGCTTGATATCTTTGATCCAATATGGCAGCCTCCTTGTTTGTTTGTCCGCGTGTTGTGATTTATTTTCAATAAGTTTACGTTCTAATTGATGCAATTTGAGTTATTTATCATAATACATTAAATTTATTATTGTTTATACTGCAGTTATAGTTACATAACAATTTATTTAGGTCGTAGTAAAGTTGTAAATAGTTCATTTATCACAAGGCATGTCGTCACGTAGGCCTATTTCGGGAGGAGAAATTGAGGGACTTTTGGATCACTTTGAAGATGTAAGCGACTCTCATTTTAGTGAAAGTGATGATTACGATGTTTCTGGGTTTTCAGATAGTGCACCAGAGAAGGATAGAGCCGTGCCATTGGCTAATGGGCTTACAACAGCTCCTGTAATGTCAGAGTGACAGTGACAGTGCTAATGAAAATGACAGTGACACTGCTAAAGAAAATGACAGTGACAGTGAATTAGATGATTCTTGGACTGAATGCATATTCCCAGAAAGTAATGCTGTCCATCCCCACAATTTTTATGAAATCCCAGGCCCAAAACGTGTACCTCATCCTGATGTTCCACCCATAGAATATTTCAATCTGTTCTTTACACTTTCATTCCTGACACTATTAGTAACAGAGACTAACAGATATGCTTCACAAACTATAAAGAAATATCAGAATAAGCTTTCACCTGCATCAAGGGCATCCAGCTGGCACAACACTACAGTTCAAGACATAAAAGCTTTCTTAGCTTGTATACTGAACATTGGACTGAACAAGAAACCTACAATAGCTAGTTACTGGTCAGCTTCATTCTCCCAAAGTTCACCTTGGTTTAGGCACATGTTTGCCAGAAACAGATTTCAGCTTCTGTTGAAATTCTTTCATGTTGCCTTGCTGCCCCCTAATGAAGCAAATTATGATCCCTGTGAAAAATTCCAGCCTGTTGTTGACCATGCCAATCGAGTTTCAAGGTACCATTTCATTCCGCATCAGCAACTATCTGTTGATGAAAGTTTGGTGGGGACGAAGAATCACACAACACTCATGCAATACCTGCCAAATAAGCACCACCACATGTGGGGAATAAAACTTTGGATGATATGTGATTCAGTACTGAATTACTGCTTAGGATTACAGAGGTGCAAAATGTCAAAAAGATAAAGACCCTATTGCAAAGCATGGTTTAGGGTACTGTGTGGTATTGCACCTGCTCACTATAGGTAATTATTTACAGAAAGCATACCATGTGTTTGTTGACAATTTTTATGTCAGGGCCATTAGTGAAGGATTTGTATAAAATGGGGACATTCATAACAGGAACTGTATGACGGAATAGTAGATTTACTGGCACGTAAAACATCTCCTGTGTGACTAAACTCTGGCACCTTGGCGTCTCCGAAAACTGTAAAGGTAGTTCCTGGCACGTAAGGCCAATATTATTATTATTATTATTATTATTATTATTATTATTATTATTAAAATTAACACAATACACAAATCTAGAGCTTTTTCTTTCTTATGTTGCATGGTCCTTTTGTTTGCCACTGTTGTAATTGAGGTGTTCAGGAGATTGGTCATTGTGGCTTAAATAAGTTCAGTTTGAATTGGTTGTTGATGCAGTTTTGTTTAATATAACTGGTAATAAGTGTTTGCTCATGTGATAGAGCCAGTGATACTTTTCGTGTAAGAGTTAAAAAATTTACCGTATCAGTTATTGTTACAACACAGCACGTTTTGTTTTAGTAGGTTCGCAGGTATGCAGGTGTGGAGAACAGTGTTTGATGTGTGTAGAATTCTTATGTATCATCATTTCTGGATTGACTTTCCTTACAACACTTTTTGTAGACCTTAATGTTTAAAGCTGACAACGAGCAAGGTCATTATTTGCTTCTGTATCACTGAGATAGGCATCCGTATGCTCTTCCTTGATTGATCTTCAGTCATGATGTGGGAAGAGTAGAGGTGCCAACTATTATGGATTGTCTGTAATAATTACGGATTTCACTTCGTGATTACGGCATTACCTTCAAAGGGGAAATTATTTCAGAAAAGCAACATTATCACGATAAAAATTAATTTCTACGAAAAAAAAAGGAAAGAAAAAAAAAAGTTCATTCCCTTACAGCATTACTGGTCAACCCTATTTGTTTCAATGTTTATAAATTGGCAACTATACATATTTGGCGGTTATTTGATCGTTACTTCCTCTTGTTTCCCACGAGCGTTCTGAAATCACGGCCAGCTACATACATATACGCTGCTGCCTTCGTTAGAATGACGCATCAAGTCATCCGTGAAGAAGGCCGAACTCCTTTTTCTGCTGTTCTTCAGTACGCGCGTTCGGCTCTCTCTTTGTTGTGTGCGTAGACGTGACTGGTATATTTAGCGCATTTCAGTTCTAATTATCCTAGTCGTTGATTCAAAAAGAAGTGATTGGTTTTTGTAAAATGAAGCAGAGGAATTGTCAAATTGCATCTTCTTCTAAGAAGACATCACTCTTACAGAAATATCGAGACGAAACGAATGGCCGTGCCTAGTTGCTTCACGTGTTAGTGAAAACCACGTGTTCTGCAGTGTGTGTTAGTGTGTTTTCTCTGTGGCTCACAGTGGACGAGATGATTGCAGAAGACACACAGAATCAAAGAAACACCACACATACGGTGAATCAAAATTACAAAATCAGTCTGGTTCATCGGTCTTCATAAGAAGTAATGAAACTGCGGTGACAAGTGCCGAATTGCTGTTCACATAATTTCTTTTGGAGCATAATATTCCGTTATCAGTTTCAGACCATGCTGGAAATTTATTTAGATCAGTCTTCCCCGACTCCTCAGAAATATGGTTGTGCAAGAACTAAAACCTCTGCTTTAGTTCAATACATGACATCTGAGGCAAAAAAGAAACTTTTTTTTTTGCTAGTGGCTTTATGTCGCACCGACACAGGTCTTATGGCGACGACAAAAAAGAAACAAAAAAACCTGAGGAAATAAGTGAATGTTTGCAAATAATGCCTTTTTTCTTTGGCTACTGATGGTAGTACTGATTCAAATGCTGTTAAACTTTATCCTATAGTTGTCGCTTCAATTAATACTTAGAGTGGTCACATACCAACTCTTCTATTGCCATTGTTAGAGAGTACTGACAACACAGGCGAGAGAATTTTCTCTGTTATTAATATTGAATCGTTTTCTTTAGCCATTCCATGGGAAAATTGCATTTCATTTTCATCTGACAATGCGTACACGATTTTAAGGGCAAATAAAGGTGTTGCCAAATTTGTGAAGAACAGGCATTCTTCATGGGTTGTTCATGTCATCTCGTACACATCTGAGCACAAAAAGCAGCAGCCCAATTATCTTTGGTTCAGTTATATTACTATCTTGATGACAGTTGTAAAAGGCAAAACACGTTGAAAGTATACCAGGCTGTTTGTGACACAGAGGGTCACAAAATATATATATATATAAAACAAGAGTTTGTCTGTACATTGCTCAGAATTTGAAAAGAATAGTATTTCTGTATCGGTCATAACTACAGTAACAAGGAAATGCACTTTTTCCTTTTCTGTAATTTCTGTCTGTCTGTATGTAAATGCATCATGAGAAAACAGCTGAAGAGAATTAAACGAAAATCTGTATGTAAAGTCGGAGGATGAGCCAGTACAATCTGGGTAATAAATAATTTTATTCACGCTGAGTGAAATGGTAGTTTAGAGGAAGGCCTAAAATTTAATTCTGAAATATTTATATTATTATTGGTCCCATCGATAAATACTACATAACTAAATTCTATAGAATTACATTCCTGATTGTTTATGTTTTATACATGTTTACCGTACTGGCTATGACAACACAGATATTCATGAATATGTATTTTTGTTGATAAGTTGATAGGTTAACACAATTGAATGAAAATCTGTGTATAGAGCCGGGGAATAAGAAACTACAGTCTAAGCTTTAAACAATGTTATTCACCCTGGATAAAATTGTAGTTTAGGGGAAGACGCCTAAAATTATGTACCTATGTCATTAGTCCTATCGAAAAGTACTACACAACAAATGTTATAGAGAATACCATTTCTGATAATTTATGGTTTATTCAGTTTTACCGTACCGACTATGATAAGAGTGGTACTTCAGAGTCCGAAGTAAACTAAATGTGAAGGCCTACAATATAGAAGGTGTGTAACATCAATTAACAATAATGTTACATTGTTGATTGATTGCTGTGATGTTCTTTGTCTCATGCTGCTACTCAACTCCGATAGATGGGATTACTGCTGCGTACTGAGTATAACAGCCTGACTGAATATTGGTGGAAAATAGCTGGGGAGTTAGAAAACTTTCCAGGCAGAAGCTCACTTAGTAGTAGCCAAATTAGCAGTGAAGAGGAGGAAAAATTTGCCTCCAAGTCGGATAGATTTTTCCGCCGCTAGTGTAGTGAATTTAGTTTTTCAGACTCATCGGGTACTCCTAGGAAAACAGATTAGTAAAAGGGAATAGTTTTTTCCCTGGGACTCTCTACTATTTGACCCCTCCCCCGCCGAAAAAAGACTAAGCATGTTCACGGTTCATGGCTGTCTGCGGCTTGGTCATTCCAGCTCTGGAAATTTGGACTGTTAGTTCGGCAGCGTAGTACTGTTAATAATCTTGACCGTAGTGGCCGGTATTGGATCCTTATTGACTTAATCACAACAAATATATAGGTAAATTATCCGCCTAGTGAATACTATATATTGATTTTTATTTACCTTTCACCTCAACATTACGCCTAGTACATGTTTCGAGAATATATATACATTCTCTTCAGCTAGTTGAATTAAAATTCCAGTATACAATAAGACCTAGTAAGAGAGGGCGGGGGGCCCATTAAGAAATCTAAACTGTGACCATTACAATGTAACATTTAAAAAATTGAAGGATGAAGATATGGAATTAAATTCCATCTTGTCATGTACAGTAAAACACAATATGATAATGTCTGTTTGAATTAAAATGTTGAGCACAGCGTCGTGTTGTGATGCGAGGTCACAGTATCCTTGATGTTGCAATACTATCTTGTAAAATTCAAATGGATTGGTATTAAGAATAAAATGAGATTGCACTTAAACTTGAAGTCATGTTGATACCTTCCGTTAATAGGTGTGTTATGCAGCCAGGTTGAAATAAAGTTAAAATGGTCAATATAATGATATAAGTAGTGCATGTAGCATGCATCTATTGAGGAGATATAAAAGCAACTGAAGTTGTACGGCGTACTAAACATCGCCTCAATCCTCTGTTTCCAACTAGTGCTGTGGCCTCATGTAATTCTCTACCTCTTAACTTCGTTAGAAACTGAATCATATCATCGTCGTCTTGGTGTCCCTCTACTTCTCTTACCCTCCATAAGAGTCCATTATTCTCCTATGTAACTTATCCTCCTCCACTCGCCTCACATGACTCCACCGTTGAAGCCAGTTTATGCGTACATCTTCATCCATCGAGTTCATTCCTAACTTAGCCGTTATCTCCCCCATTCCAAATACCCTCTTGCCATTGTTCCCACCTGTTTGTACCAGCAATCATTCGTGCTACTATCATGTGTGTTACTTTTAACATATGAATAAGATATCCTGAGTCCACTCAGCTTTTGCTTTCGTAAAGCAAAGTTGATCTGAAAACAGACCGATGTAAAGATAGTTTTGTCCGGGAGCTGATTTCCTTCTTACAGAATTATGTTTATTACAACTGCAAGCCCATTGCATTAGCTTTACTGCTCCCTGCCTCAATCTCACATACTAATAATAATATATTGACAGGGCGGACTAAACAATCACCCTGTACATTATTGTTATTACATTTCAACACGGACCAATTAAGGACTGATATGGTCAAGTTTGTCGACTATAATACCATCCTGGGAGAACGCATCCTAAATACTTGAAATTATGTATCTGTTCTGGCTTTGTATCACCAATCTTACATTCAGTTCTCTTGGGATTTCTTACCTACTGACATCAGTTTAGTCTTCGTAAGGCTAATTTTCATACCATACTCATTGCACCTATTTTCAAGCTCCAAGATATAAGACTGCAGGCTTTCGGCACAATCTGCCATTAAGACCAAGTTGGCAGCATAGGCCAGACTGCTTACTATATTTCCTTCTAACTATATCCCTCCCTGCCACTTTATATCTTTCAGCATATGATCCATGTAAACTATGAACAACAATAGTGAAAGATTACAGCCTTGTCTAACCCCTGTAAATACCCTGAACCAAGACCAAAAACTCATTCTACAGTACTATCAATTCTCACTTCAGCCCAATTGTCAACATATTGATTGATTTTAATAATCTACACGTAATCCCATAGTCCCCTAGTGTAGCGAACATCTTTCCCTCGGTACCCTGTCATATGCTTTCTCTAGATCTACAAAACATAAAACATAACTGTCTATTCCTCTCGTAGAATTTTTCAGTCACCTGGCGTGTACTTACTGACAATCTGATCCTGACAGCCCCTCTGTGGTCTGAAACCACACTGGTTTTCATCAAACTTCTTCTCAACCACTGATCGCACCCTCCCTTCCAAGATGCTAGTGAATACTTTGCTTGGTATACCAATCAGTGGGATACCTGTATAGTTGTTGCAGTCCTTCCTGTTACCTTGCTTATAGGTACGTGCAGTTACTGCTTTTGTCCAATCTGAAGGTACCTTACCAACACTCTATGCTAATCTTACTGCTCTATGAAGCCATTTCATCCCTGCCTTCCCACAATACTTCACCATTTCAGGTCTAATTTCATCTATTACTGCTGCTTTATGACAATCTTTTCCACTTCCACAAGCGTAATTTCACCATTATTATTTTTCTCCTTCCCATGAGGAAAGCAATGGGAAACTGCCTCACTCCTTATTTCCCTAGTACGCCTCTTCGTGACGCCTAGGCTATTTATGACAGCTGTTGGCTGAGCTGCAGAGGATCAAACCAGCCTTCGGGCTGAATACCCAACACACATGAGCTCAGTTGTCCGAGACACCACCAGGAAAATATCATTTTTACGTTGAGAAGATTTTCACAATATTCCCTTCACCTCTCCAGTGATTCCCTGGGATCTATTATGAGTTCACCTGAATTACCCAAAACACTCTTCATTTCCTTTTTCCCTCCCTTCTTAAGATTTTTTATTACTGTCCAGAAAGGTTTCTCTGCTGCTTGACCTAGCCTTTCCAGGTTATTACCAAATTCTTCCCACGACATCTTTTGGATTCAACAAGTATTTATTTCTCTCTCTTTCTTTGACATTTATATATTTCCCTGTCTGCATCAGCCCTTTTTAGAGCCGTTTCTGATAAGCTTTCTTTTTAAATCTACAGGCTGCAGTCACTTCATCATTCCTCCAAGATGTTTGCTTTTTCCCATCTTTACACACAGTTGTTCTTAGGCATTTCCTTGCTGTTTCTACTACAGCATCCCTGTATGCCACTCATTCTCTTTCTATATCTTGTACCTGCTTGCTGTCTACGTTTCGGAACTTCTCGCTAATCGTATCCATGTACTTCTAATTTTCTGTTCCTGGAGATTTTCTACCCCTGTTTGTTTGCAGGTGGATTTCACTTTCCCTATCCTAGGCCTATGGATACTTAGTTCACTACAGATCAGATAGTGGTGTGTATCATCAAAAAATCCCTGGAAAACCTGACAGATTTCCTGAATTCGAAGTTGTAAGATATAATCTACTGGCAAGATACCTGTGCTTCACTACGGCTTTAAAATGAAAGTTATTATTCATTGTTTTACATTTTGTAGAATCCCCTGTCAGCTGAGCCTGGTGCAAAATCTTGGCAACAGAGTCCTAGCGTTCCTTATACTCCCTTCCTGAGAAGTGTGATTATTATTATTATTGTTATTATTATTGTTATTGTTATTGCTATTGTTGTTGTTGTGTTGTTATTTCGACACAAAAAGAAGTCCTATTTCACATAAAATATTCGGGTTATAGTTAACAAGTAGATAACTGGTGGTGGTGGTGATCATTATTTTAAGAGGGAGGACAAATGGGCAGCCATCCTCTCACTAATGTAATTGTAATGGCTGTTTGTGTGCAAGAAATCAAGAAAACTCACTTTGCTCTCATTAATTCTGCGCAGGAATTAACCCTTTTAATATAAAATATATATAAAATGCTTTATTTTTAATTAAATACTGGATTCAATAAGGAAAATTATTCAGATTAGAGAATTAATGCAAGAAGCTTACTGAAAAGATCCAAAACAAACTGTGTACATTATTTGATATGTTATAAAATATAGGCTCCTGACACAAAGGTTTAAATAACATAGTTATTATGGGACCATTCATAATATTTTGCAAACCTTATCTCATCATTTTCAGCCTTTGGATTAGTCTGTAGATATGTTCCAAACACAAACATTATCACTGTGACTTGAAATTTTTGATGAATGTTAACAAGAAGACACTCTTACTGCTGAACTAAATTATAACACTAAAATGCTCTTGGGTATTTTGAAAAAAAAAAAAAAGTTCCAAACAATTTCAGAACACCAAAAATTAAAAATCATAAACAAAACAGAAAAAAAAAAAAAAAAAAACAGAAAATTCAACTGAACGATAAATATCGATGCCTTCTTTGAAATGTCCTATTTCAGATGAATTAACCCTTACCCCTCGAATTAAAGTTCTCTGTGTTGCCTCTACTACTCGTATTTTAAATGTACATTTTTATCTTATATGACCTGTATTAATCTTTCACAATTTTGGAGATAGCACTTGGTTTTAAATGATGTAGTCAGGCTATACACGTTTACAGCAAGCTATACTGGAGCAAATAAAAGCAAAAACATCTGGCCTTAACATAAGATAACCACCACTTATACCAAGCATGGTTTGGGGCACGTAGCTGTCAGCTTGCATTCAGGAGGTAGCGGGTTAGAATCCCGCTGTTAACAGCCCTGAAGATGGTTTCCTATTTTTACACCAGGCAAATGCTGGTGCTGTACCGTAATTAAGGCCATGGCTGCTTCCTTCCTGCTCTTAGCCCTTTCCTATCCCATTGCTGCCTCTGTCATTGTGCCATAAAGCAAATTCTTTAAATAAAAAGTAACTTTTTGTGTTCTCTTATCTCGTCTATCTGCCCCGTCTCTTTACCGCACGATGATGTCTACTTGTCATTGATCTCCACTGATCTTATTCTATCCTCCACTGACGATGGCTGTGTCCAAAAATTTTGTGTCCGTGTTGTGTTTGTATTCTGCATTCTTGCATGCTTTCATGGTAAGTCCCTGTTGTCCACCTGTTTTGTATACAAACACGTATTTTGCTCCTGTTAGCTTCGTACTTCAGCATCTTTTCTACATGTCTCTTGTATTAAAATCATTAAATCAAAACATCAAAAATCAAAATCAAATCAAATCAAAATCTCTTTATTTGCAAATGAGGTGTCTACCTTGGTGGCAAATGGTACACTAAAATACATTATTGTCAAGCACTAAATTGTAAATTAACAGGAGACGAAGAAAATTTTCCTAGAATACAATATTATACAATTTACGCTAATATTTATTTCTATTAAACACACACATCATCCTTAATAAATTTATATTGTTTACAAAATTCTACTTATAGTATCTTACAAACATAGTCAACTCATATACAGTACAGTATGTGAAATTACGTCTAATAATACTATACAACTGGTATAAGATTAAAATTAACATTGAATTTATTTACATATTTATATTTTACCCATTTTGGAACCTAAGTAGCATAACAACCTGCTGCGTCTTAACCAGAGCCCCTTTTGCCACCACTTTTCAGAGTTCCTGAAGGGCCTTCACAGCTACCGTAGTGGTCCCAGGGCCCTCGAAGTCCCCACTGTACTTCACCCCGACAGGCAGTCCCCTACTTGGGCTGTCCAAACTCCTTAGACCAGGGGATGGAATTAATTTAATCACACACATTTATTATTTACAATATCCTGCACTGGTCGAATGCCCTCTAACATTTAATTTATTATCTCTGTTGTTGTTTATTCTCTTCTTGAATATCTGTACAGATTTTGGAAAAGGATCAAACACTACCCCTGGTAAACTGTTCCACTCCTTCATGCCCTTCCCAATGAAAGAAAATTTACCCCAATCGCTTCTGCTAAAATTCCTTCTAATTTTGTACTTGTGGTCAGTTCTACCAATATAATTATTTTCCAAAACCGAAGCCTCTCACGGATATCTCCCCATGCTTCTTCTCCTGTATAGCTCTATATAATCCTATAAGTCTAGTTTTCTCCCTTCTCTTACTTAACGTTTCCCACCCAAGTTCCTTTAACATTTCTGATACACTACTCTTTCTCCTGAAATCCCCTGTTACAAACCTTGCTGCTTTCCTCTGCACACCATCTAGTTCTTTTATTAGGTATTCTTGGTGAGGATCCCAAACACTGTTTGCATATTCTAATAATGGACGAACCATACTTAAGTAACTTTTTTCTTTTAATTCTTTGTTGCATCCTTTAAGTAGCCTCATTATGACATGTAACGATCTGTATGCTTTCCCAACAACGTCATCAACATGACCCTTCCAGTGCAAATTACTTTCAAATCTCACACCTAAGTATTTGCACTTGCCATCTTTTGGGATAACTACCTCATCCAAAGTATATTCAAATTCAGTTTTAAAGCTCCTGTTTGTAAATGTTGTAACAGTTGATTTGCCTCCATTAATCTTCATATTATTTTCTTCAACCCATTCTTGGATACTGTCAAGGTCCCTTTATAATTCTGAACAATCCTCAATGTTATTTATTTCCCTGTAAACAATTATGTCATCTGCATACAATCTTATTTTTGATGTTATATTGTTCCCTAAATCATTTGCGTATATTAAGAAAAGTAACGGACCGATTATACTACCCTGTGCAATTCTCTTCCAAACTTTCTCTTCCTATGATATATTATTTCCTACTTTGACTTTCTGAACCCTTGAATTTAGAAATGTTTTTACCCAACGTGTAACCCTTACGTCCAATCCTATTCCCTCCAATTTCTTTAATAATATTCCATGTTCCACTCTATCAAAGGCTTTGGAAAGATCTATGGCTATGCAATCTAACTGGCCTCCTGAATCTAACTGATATGATATGTCCTGCTGAAATCCCACCAGTTGTGCCTCACAAGAAAATTTCTTTCTAAATCCATACTGGCTCCTCATGAACCAATTTTTATCATCACATATCCCTCTGATGTACTTTGCTATTAAACTCTCCAGTATTTTACAAACTATACTGGTCAGGCTGATTGGTCTGTAGTTCTCTGGTTTCCTTTTATCACCCTTTCCTTTATAAATTGGTATTATTATAGATTCCTTCCATTCCTTTGGTATCACACTATTATTTATGACATAGTCAAAGAGAAATTTTAAATAAGGCACTATATACCACCCCATTGTCTTTAATACCTCCCCAGTAATTTGATCACTTCCTGCTGCTTTTCCTTGCTGAAGCAGTTGGATTTCTCTGAAAATATCTTCATTTGTGAATGAGAAGCTTCTTGTTTCCCTCTGTGTCTGTCCCTCTGTAACTTCTGTTTCGGTTTCCAACTCCTGATAATCATCTACTGAATATCTAAATTCCCTACTAAAGAGGTTTGCTTTCTCAGTATCTGTTAAATAGTGTTCACCCCCTTCTCCCACCATTGTAGGAATTTGGATTCCTTTTCCTTTTTGATTCCTAATATATGAATACAGCTTTTTCCATTTCCCTTTGTGGTCATTACCCTCTTGAAGAATGCCATTCATATAATTCTCTTTTGCTTCCTTTTTCACTCTATTCAGTTCTCTCATTAGTTGTTTTCTAGTTTCTCTATTCTCCCTACCTTCTTTGATTTTCCTGTTTACTATTCTACATTTTCTTTTTAATTTTCTTATTTCCCTTGTGTAATAAACAGGGTCTGAGGTCATTTTACCCTTTTTAACAGGTACAAATCTCTTCTCTCCTTCCCAAATGATTCCTTTAAATTTAGCCCAAAGTGTATCCACATTATTCCCTTCACTTATCCAACAACTGAATTGTGATTTAAGGTAAGTCCCAAATTCATCAACTTTAGTTTTTCTCAATAATTTCTTGTCTTTTGTGACCCTCTTATTAAACATATTTGGTACGAGTCCTACATCCATTATTACAGCCTTATGGTCACCTATTCCTTGAATTACCTCAGTTTTATCAACAATTTCCCATGGTTTAACCAAGAATACATCTAGCAAGTTATTGAGACGAGTTGGTTCTTGTACTACTTGTGTAAATCCTCCCTCCCAAATTAACTTATTTGCCAGTTTCTGTTCATGGGCTTCACTTGCAGCTCCATTCCATTCAACTTCAGGCAAGTTTAGATCTCCCCCAATTATTACCGTATCATTATTGTTTTTATGAGTATAATCTATTATTTTCTCAAATATTTCCATATCTCTTTCCTCTCTTCCAGGCCTATATGTTCCTATAATTCCCACCTCCTTCATATTATCACAAACTAATTTTATCCCTAATATTTCATCCCTTTCATCAGTAAACCATTCATGCGAACAATAAGTTTCCTTCACCAGAATAAATACCCCTCCTCCTTTTTTATCTCCTTGGTCTCTACGATAGACTGTATACCCTTCTGGAAATACTTCTGTATTACCCACCCCTTCTCTCAACCACGATTCCACTCCTATCACCATTGTGACATGTGACTCATATCCTCCATTATAAAAGGAATTATTTTCCTGGGTCACAGAGTTTGTTATTCATTACATCACATGATTGCATCATGTCAGATTAGCCATACTCACTTATACAGCAAACCTGCTATTGTTTTTTATTTCTTTATTACTGTTTTCAGCTGTGAGTCTCCAAGACCACTCCCCTTTTACAAATAATTCCATTTTACAGTATAACATTCAGAGAGGAAATATGAAAAAAATATTTATTTTGGGAGCAGCAGAAATGGGAAATGTAGGCTCTTTACTGAATACTTGCAGTGTTTCATATTTGTTGTGTTTTCCTTTCTCTCTATCTTTGCTTTCCAGAAGTAGTTCATATTTTTAGATGAAAATATTCAAAAGAGTGACCATTTTAAGTTACTCTGACTTTGATCTTTTCCAGTCTTTGGAGGCGAATAAAATGGCCGCCCTTGCTGCAAAGATGTCGAAGATTGAAGAGGCTTCAAAGAAAAAGGATGAACAAGCAAATGTTTTCATTGCCCAAACACGTGAAGCTTTGGAACAAAAAATGGATGCTCATGTTGAAAAGAGGGAGGCTTACATTAGCGACCTGAAGGCCAAACTCAAGGACCATGTAAGTATTTAAGCTGTTTGAATGCATGGGTATATATTTCTGAAAAGAGAGACCTGGGTGCAAGCAGGGCACTTCTCCAAAATGTAGGTTTCAAGAAATGTTATGTTGAATATTCAAATTATATTAATTTTATTGAATAACAGTGAGACTAATATGTATGAAAGTGACTCAGGTATGAGCGATGCTGTCAACAACATTCCATATACAGCCAGTCTCTGCCTATTATGATTGGTGTGAAATTGTTTCTCATAGGTTTGGTTAGTGTTTGTGTATTCCAGTGTGTGTGGCAGACTGATATGTAACATCGCGTTCTGGCTCGGTGAGGAAAGCAACAGGAAACTGCATCAGTTTCTTAGTACGCCCTGTCAATGATGCCTAGGCTACCTAGGGTTGCTAATTGAGGACCCAACCAGCTTTTGGGCTGAATACTTAAAAGTGCCTAATCATTATCATTGTGGACCATCTCCAGTTGCCCAAGTATGGTTCATAAGCCTCGTCCATCTTTGTTGGTAGAAGTAGATCATCTAATCTCCAATTTTAGTCAATTCTGTTTGTCTGTTTATCATATAGTGCATTTTCATGCAGGATTCAAATCTATTTTAGTACACTTTACTTTCTGAAAATTTTAGATTTCAATCCTCATGTAAATGTAGTAATATTCTGTTTAACCCCTCTACTGCATACTGTTGCCATTAGGCAACATATAACGTTTCATCTGTATAAATGGATAAATATTGTAGACATAGGTAATTTTAACGGCACACCTTTAACTGTACAGTCAATTAAAGACATATATCAGTGATGCCTTGTTTGTTTGTTTGTTTGTTTGTTTTTTTTTTTTTTTTTTTTAATACATAAGACAAAACAGCCCTACCAAAGGTACTCCTTCCACCCCGCCAACATCCATGCGTACCAACCACCATTTATTTTACGTGGGCCCTCCCAATCACATTACCACAAGCTTCAGGAGTACCTCTGGCTCAACCTCAAAGACATGGCCGACCTACGGTCGTGCAAGCTGTACTTGCGCCTTGCAGTACGTACCCATGGCCAGTAGGTAGTAAGTGATATTTTCGATATTTTATGATATATTATAAGTTTATGCGCAAATGAACATATTATTGACATATGAATTCAAAACAACTTCTTACATTTCATTATGATTGGAGTTTGTTTTACGGCCTACCGCATGTTCCCGCGTATTTCATATTTGCATGAATACTTAAGATTGTATACATATTAGTAAAGTTGTCCATCGAGACGACTGTATTTTCTCTTTTTCAGAAGTCTTTTGAGGTAAATGGAACAATAATTTTACATTTGAGTAAATTTTGACAAAATTGATCAATTAAAATAAAATTTCATAAGCTCCCATTTTCATTATTGTAATGCTTACTATTATTATTTTTATAACGTGCTCATTATTGTTGTTTTGTAATTGCTATACACATTTTATATTAGCAAAATAGGGTAAATGTAACAGTATTTCAGAAAACTGTACTTGCTTCGTTACCCGTCAGACTTTTTTTCCATTTGCAAAACATGGTATAATATATAAACAATTTTTAAATCTCAAGTGATAGTTGGCATGATACAAACAGCTTTCTTTCAAAACTAGATGCTAAAAAAAAAAAAGGAATCGTGCATATATCTCATACGTACAGAGATATAATGTTTTAAAAATCCTTAAAAATGCCTAGTCCAGAATGTTTGTTGCGGATATTAAGCCCCAGACTGGTATGGGTTAAATCTGAGACACTTATTCTGTGTGTGGCAGCTATTTCTCATCCTTTAAAATACAGCATTTCGCGAGAAACAACATATCCAGTGTTGCGTAACGAAATCGTATATTTTAGCAGATCCTCCTCTACTTGTGGAAAATTGCCGCTTTTTGGTTCGTGAAATTCTTTGCGAGACCTGTTGGTCAGTGTTAAAGTGCCCTTCTCTCTAACCACGGTAATGTAGTGCATTTTTTCCCCCCGTATGTTTCGGCATAAGTTAACTGATCACCGCAAATTTGTATGATGTAGTATTACTCGAATACTTGCTCACTGTGGACTAACAAACAATTTTGAGATCACAAAAAACGCATCTCCTGTACCCGAAACACTCGTAAAATATGTTTGTATCCAACTGGAATAGAGCATCACTAGTCATTTCTGGGCTGATTCCTCTCACTGAACTAGCACAGTGGTATTTCCTATCAGCTGATAACAGCACGTTGCCCAGTGTTTGGAATGGCCAGTTTTGCAATGGGAAGGCTACTACTTGAGCATTTGACATCTTTATTTTGAAACTTATCCTGAGCTGCGTGATGGATGTTCGAAGAAGTGGGTGCATCAAATATGTGAACATTTCTTTTTCTCCACTTTGGACCCAAAAATATTGGGATGCGTAAATTATGTAAGGGCGTTAATTATACAAGAATATAGTATGTCTCTAGACAGATACCCATCTGATATGGTTGCGCCTAAATCTTTACTTCCTGCTACAGTGGGATACATGTGCTGCTCTCTCATAGCAAGGTTACATGGTTCGCAGGAGAGAATGGAGAATTAGGGAGGGGGAATTACATTCAGGTTTGCATTTATTACTTTGAATTCCTGAATGTGAGAAGGGGCGTAGGATGATAGAGTGGGAGGAGACAAAATCTGAGAATGAAACCCGATGGAAGAAATGGAAATTGCTGTCAAATGAAAAGCAGCAGGATTGGACCTTACCCCTCGAATTCAAGTTCTGTGTTGTCTCTACTACTCGTATTTTAAATGTAAATTTTTATCTTATATGACCTGTATTCCACGATTTTGGAGATAACACTTGCTTTTAAATGATGTAGTTAGGCTATACACGTTTACACCAAGCTATACTGGAGCAAATAAAAGCAATATGTGGAATTTAAGACATTATTTTTGCATTATTATTATTATTATTATTATTATCGTTATCGCATACTGATTGGTTTCATTAATAAATTTAGTGTACAAATTATCGCTAAAAAGCAATTGAAAAACTTTATTCAGTCTCTGGTTTCATACCTCGTGGTAGTTTGTAGGCTGAAACCACTGTAAACGGCGATTTCTTGAAATCTGGATCTGTTGATTTATAATTGTGCCAGCCATTAGCATCAGGTACACGTTGGGTTATGGTACACAAACCGACCATCGTCAGTTCACTTTTAGGCATCGTGAAATGCAATTGGATATATTCATTAGGAGCAGAGGTGTGAAAATACTGTGGTTTCGTTTGTTGCCTGACATATACAACATATATAGGACTAGAAGAGCACATGGCGACCATGTTTGTTTACTATCGCCCGAGCTTTCGCGTGCGTGAGTGGACAGCTGACGGCTACACTGCCATCTAAAAAATAGATTTTTGACTGACTAACAAATAGTATCTGGATTCTACAAAGTTTCACGCGGAACCAAAAGATGGCAGTACAGTATATCATCATGTATTTTGTCGGCTAAGAGACGGCAGACGAGCGGTAGACGATAAAATGTCATGTCGGGTCTCCCCCGACATGCGACCAGAACGGGAATATTGTAATTTCGGGCCTCACCTGACAGACGGGTAGTAAGGGTTAAAATAGTTAAGAATCATATAATGAGGAGGAACAATGGTGGTTGGATAGAGGAAGATGGGAAGGGTGCCATAAACATTCCAACCTGGTGGGAGTTGGATGAGGGACATGGATGATAATTGCATTTGTCTTGGAACATGTATGTATGTATGTATGTATGTATGTGTGTATGTATGTGTGTATGTATGTATGTATGTATGTATGTATGTATGTATGTATGTATGTGGCGTGCGATTGTCATCTGACAGTTCTGTATGGGTTTTGGTTGAGTTATTGTCTTTCTTCCCCCATCCCTTCTCTGTTCTTGTTTTTGCAATCCTACAGTTATTGAATATCATGTGTGTCTTTGAGAGACTCAGTTTAAGTAGGTATAGCATGACAAGTTGAAGTAAGACCGTGGAATGTGAGCGATGTAAGCGCTAGTTTCGCTAGTAGGAGTGACAGAGGAAAGATGGTGGGTATGAGAGAGAAGAGTGTGGACGCGCTGTTGCCGTAGGGAAGCACAACAGCCGTAGTCAGCTGTTTAACACAACGATGGATATATGTTTTATCCGAAAATATGACTGGTCTCTTCTTGTCACCCAGCTTCTCATTCGTAAAGTTCTCAGGTACACCGACCTCTTGAACACAATATCGTTCCTTTCTTTCAGTATTTTCCTTTTATTTTGACATTTCTTAAATTTAAACCCTGTTGAATGCAAAACTTGCCTCATATGTTCGTGACTCCCCTTGTATTCCATGTCATTACGGAGCGTAGATCGTAATTTCCTTAATGTTGGTATTTCCTTCTTCATTTCATAATACTCTTGAACCTTCCGCCTGATAATGCACTTTTCCATATCATCCAGTATGATTTTCTTGTCTACTTTTCTGTTTTTGCCTGGAGTGGATAATTTCGTCTCATTACGCTCTGCCGTTATCACCTCCCTTCTGATTTTGTTAATAAATGTCTCGGATTTTTCTGTTGCCACTGAAGCTCATTTAGTTGCTTGACATAAAGGCAAACTAAAACATTGTGTAGACTTTTCTAAATCACAGAAAGCAATTGCATTGCGTACTATCTCCCTTCGCTATGAACAACTTTGTTTTTAGTACTTGCCATAACTTACCACATTTATACTTCCGATAAGGCACATTCCAAGAAAGACGTCAGGGAAAATCTCCCACTCAGTACAGTGCAACACTCAGCATACGCAATCCGGCAGCACTGCCTGTTTAGGCATGGTTCACGCTCGGTGTTGCCAAGCCGTGCGCAGTGATAGGCAAAGCACGGAGCTAGAGCACTTCAATGCTGACTTAATGGAAACGTCTCCCTTGAAAGCTAGGCGAGCACTGAATTGCAGTCGTTAATCGACAACATTGGGCGATGTTCACTTTTATTGGCTCGTGAGGAGACACACCCTTGTACACACTATTGGTCATGCATGGCTAGGGATAGAAGGGTAGGAGGGAGTTATTCCAAGTTCGCATTCCTTGCGGGTTCTCAGTTGGATTTGCCGAGCTCTAATAGCTCTTTGCAAAGTTTAAATGTATGGTTAGGTTACAAACTCAAACTATGGATATTTGATTGTAACATATTTCTGACATATTTCTGGTACCTATACGAAATTTGTTGGGAATTTCTTTAATTGTAATGGATAGTTTTTGCCTGATCATGTCTTGTTTGTTTAGCTGGAGAGTGTTGAGAAGACAAGACTGACCCTGGAGCAGCAGACAAACGAGGTGCGATCTGCTGTGGAGGAGAAACTCAAGACTGCTGCTGCTCAGAGGGACGAAAATCTCAAGAAAATGATTGATAGGCTTCGAGAACATGTGAGTTGGACCTATCGTTATTGTAGCATGGTTAAGTGGCTGTCCCTATGGTGCAGTGATCCATGTTCTTCCTGCATGGAAAGTTTTAAGTTAAGCACATTATTTTTATGAGTTATATGTTAATGAAGCTGTGCATCTGCTGGTATGTTGTATGTGTTACTCATCGAGTGCCTTTCTGGACCGTATTTCCCTGTCTGAATGTACGAGAACAGATCGAAAAGAAACTCACAACTTTCTCTTTTTGTCAAAATATGAAATGAGTAGAGAAAACAAAAAAATCGTGAGCCAGAATACTGCAGTTTTATCTGTTTTTTAAAATATGAACCATTTGTGTCGAAATATCTCTTCTATCCTGAGCAAAATTTTTCCTTCTGCAGCCCAGAGTTTATAACATTATTAGGAAGTTAAAATAATGCAAATCTTACTTGGAATACCTTGTAGAGGAGAGATGTGTTCATTGCGATGTCTAGGAACCCACCATCCCGCCCCCAGAAGTACCTTTACTTTTATAACCTAATAAGAGCAGTAGCTGCCATCGGCCATGTCTAGCGTAACTACTCGCATTCTCATTGGTGAACGTGAACGGAATGCGACGTCACTGCCATCAATGCTGATAGGTACATTGTGTTACCAACCCCGGCTGAATAAAAGCACAGAGAAAAAACACCATGTAAAGGAAACAGTGTGAAATACACTGTTCAGACCAATGGTCTTGTCCACGGCAAGAATCCTAACCGCCCAGACCAATCGTGTTTCCTCACGAAACTAGGTGCCTAGGGCCGCTTCGCGGCTTCTAACTGTCCAGACCAATGGTCTTGTCCACGGCAAGAATCCTAACTGTCCAGACCAATGGTCTTGTCCACGGCAAGAATCCTAAACAATAATCGCCAACAGTAACAGTAAGTACCACTCATTAGTTCCTAAGTACAGAGGTTGGCAGCCCTGATCGCCTCTCGACAACAAATCGACAACATTCTACCCGAGCGTGCAAACAAACGAATGTAGCGAGTGCTGGGCTGCGGAAGGTAAAATTATAATCTATCCTGAGGCAAGTTTAATGTGCTTTGTTCGTAGATTTCTATTTGCTGATAGTATAGCCATCTGCCCACGACAGATTTCACTTTGCCTGAACGAAAGTGTTGACCACCTAGGTAGTTCTTCAGTGTTGCAAAGATTGGGTACTTTCCTAATACTATTGAAATTATGAATGAACCGAAGCTGCAACGTGGGGATGAGCGTTGTGATGAAGATTCACTGAAGACATTTCTAGGAGGGCAACGTTTTGGTTAAGATGAAGTGTAATTGGTCATGTGCAGATGGCTATACTCCCAGGGAACAGATTTCTCGAAACAAGGCATATTCAGCTTGCTGTCACAATGGGAGAAATGTCTCGAGATATTTGATCCCTGTGTTAAAAAGTAGATAAAACTTATAGGCTTTTTGAGTGCCCAATTTTGAATAACAATTTTTTGTTACTGTGCCCCACGTAGAATTTTCAGTGTCACATGGGCATGTGTAGAAGTTCAGCTTTATAATTTTGCAACTATAAAAGTATCTAAATAGTTAAAATATGGTTAATAAGATGAATGAAAATATTCTTTAAAATAGTTTCAGGAATCTGCGACTTCTGTTTGTGTTGAAACAGAGATAAAATTAGTTTACTTCGCAAATCCATTGTGCTAGTGTGTGTCATCATTACATTGGTCTCCTGCTAGCTGCCATTGGTCACCATAATTCCCATAATGTCGGTTGAAAAGTTGAGAATTGTGCTAAAATGCACACTGTCCAAATGGGTTGGAAACTAGTATAAATGCATTAGGGAGGATAGAAGGAAATCTGAAGAACAAAGTAAGTCCAAGGTGTTTGTAGCAGAACAGGTCAGATTATTGGCAATGCAAGACAGTGGAGGTGTTCGTGCAGTGGAACATAATACCGAGCACTTCTCCTGTGCCTTCAGAGTTTGTGGACTGGGAGTCAGCTATAGATGACGAAAGTCACAGGGACCTCTTGTATATCATCTCTGACTGCCAGCAGTTCCTGGAAGATGACCAGGCTTGAGTGGAGGAGATGCGTCAGGCAGCCAAATATGTCAGGATTTGTCAAGCTGCCTCTTAAGTACTTTAGAATATTATTGTTAAATCTAATTCGGCCTACTTAGTTTCTGTTGGGAAGATGTATTCTATGCCACAAATGTTATCATGTCTCTGACACAGCCCATCTGTTCTTGTTTTGTTTTCCCTGCTCTTTTAATATTTTGTTAAAAATATGCTGTGCAACACTTTTTGATCTGCCCTCGTACTGTGATGCATTCCGATATTCCTTTTTCATTTTGGAATATCGTGTTGTATACTTGCTATCCTAGTTAGTGTTGAGTGGTGCATGTCTCTATGGTGTGGGCAGGAGGATCAGGTGCAGCGTGTTCGCATCGGTATGCAGGAGAAGGTGTGCCAGCTTGAGGTTCAGATCCAGAACAAGCTGGAGCAGGCTCAGACTCGGCGGGAACAACTGGAGCAGGAGCAATTGGAGAAGCTGCGAAGTCATGTAAGTATAAGCTTAAAGCACAGGAGCTCTACTTTTGCCCTTATCCAAACTTAATTGATCCTAATTAAAGCAAAATTTCTAATAAGTTTTGTTACCTTAATCAGGAGCATCTTAAAAATATTTCTGCTTTCAAATTAAAGATCAGGTGCTATCCTCCATTTCTTTATTAATTGTGGTGGGTTTTATAATTGTATAATGTTGATGTGTACTTGTATACTGTGAGATATGCATGCTAACCAATTTCCTTTCCACTAGTATTTTGATTTATGTTGTCTACTTCTGAATAGTGAAACTGTAGATGTAGGGAGTGTCAATATTTTCCGGTGAATTATTCTAGCACTTCATTTGTTATCAAACATTTGAGTGAGAACATTATTTTGATTTTCTTTTATTTCTTATCGAAGGCCTGTAAGGTGTTACAGAATAAGGCTTTTCATTGAATCTGCCTTTGAAATATGTGTCGTGGATCCAAAACGAGACTCTTTACACCAGAGATTGCCAGTGAAGTTCTGGCTCTTGTAGTGATCATGTTGTTTGCTAGGGATGTCTGAATTTTGTCCCATAGTTCTGCTTTCAAATAAAAGATCAGGTGCTCTCCTCCACATTTTTCTTTATCTAGAAGCCAATGAGGTGGGTGTTCTGCACTTGCACACCCTTATATGCCATGGACCTCCCTCAATCACAACCACTGTCTTGGAAACAGGACAATGATTAACCTAAGGAATTGTTTCGGTTGGACCAGACTGATTGTAATGTAACTTGGTAATGTGATGTTCTTGATGTCTTCTGTTGTTACTTAGGCTGTCCACACCATGACACAGTGAGTGATTCTGAACAGGAATCCAACATGCACTTTTATATGTAGGTGACTAAGATGTCATACTACAACATAATATTTTACTGCATTTGTCGGTAAAATTAATTTGCAGTGTTAAATTCTGTTCATGTTGCCAAAATTTCATTTCGAGTAAGAATTGATTTATTTAAAACTTTAAAATAGGACTATTGGTGCCCTACCACTCATTAATTTCAGTACACCATAACTGTTAATCTGGCATTTCAGATATGAACACAAAAGAATTTATTTCTCCAAAAATATAATTATTAATTATGAAGCATACATAATACCAACAGAATAATTTCCTTTCATCAAAGTGGATTTAATGACTGCCTCACAAACTCGAGGCATGTGGTCAATCAGTTTTTGTAGGTATATTGAGTCTCTGTGATACCACACATCCTTAACAACATTCCAAAGAAATCCTTGCTGGATATATAAACTTCCCTGATACGCCTGTCCACTTCATCCCAGACCATTTCATTGGGATTACAACAGGGCTTTGGGACGGCCATACCATATCTCATTATTTTCTGTTGATGCGATGTACTTCTTACAGAACGCTGACCGATGTTTTGGGTCATTATCCCATTGATAGGTGAACCCTTTCCCTATCAAGCGCAGTCCACATGATATTGTTTGATCCTGAAATAAATGTTTCCTAGACAGTGGTGTGTAAGTTTTATGAATTTGAGGATGATGTGGCCATGTGCAAATTTCGTGAAAAATATCAATATTAATTAATGAACATATGGAGATGATTTTGCAATTGCTGACTTCGCCGGAACAAAACTGCATACATGGCAACTTTTACGGTTTATCCGTAAAATTTATGGAAATTGCCGCATTTTACGGATCGGCGGTGTCATTTTACAACTTCGGGACAAAAATGTTAAATGTTAGCATTCTGTATATAATCACTCCACTTCCGTACAATGGATTGTTTGCGTGGGTCGAAGGCAAGTCCACGATAGTCGATAACTCATTCTTTGATGTGATTGGTATTTTTTAACCGTGTGATGTTCATGTCATTATTGGAATTTAATTTAAAGCCGGGACAACAGTCCTTCCGTGTGAATCTTAGGTGTCGACAGGCTCTGCTCCACAAATTCCCACAAATTCTTTGTTTCGCTTTGTTCGCTTGTTCTGATTTAACCCATATTCTTTGACCACGTGAGTGGTCTTTGTTCACGAAGTTGGCGTTCCTTGAATGGTTTGGCTGGACTAATTACATTCATTCCAGTGACTGGGTATACCGCTGTTGGCGAAGCCCATTAAATTATCAAGAAGAAGAATTACATTCTCTCCACGTGTGTGTATGTTTTTTCCATGTGTATATTCTTTGCTCACGAGGTTGGCGTCTTGTTCATTTAATGGTTTAAGACTTTGTGTGCTTTGACATGTTTTAATGAAGTGTTTGACTGCCTTGAGTGTTTATGAATTTTATGTGACGTCCAGCGGTCCAGGTTTCTTTCGATGTTTCAGTAGATATCGAGACATTTGTTCTCGTATATTTTGATACGCTATAGCCTATTCCTATTGTAGATTATCATGAATAAATCCAACAAGAAACAGTACTTCCAGACGTTTAAAGAATCATATTCTGTTTTGATTTTCCTTGCATACTAAAATCAAGAAAAGGAGAAAAATTTGCCTTTTGCACAGTATGTGGGTGTGATATGAATATTACACATGGTGAAAGAAACGATTTAAGTAATCATGTGAGGTACGGTAAACACCTAAGTTACGTTAAATCGAAGGAAGATAACAAGAAAATCACACTTTTTTTTTTACAGTGTCTGTAAACATTGACAGCGACGTAATTAGGGGAGAGTGTCTGTTTACTTCCTTTTTGGTGGAACTCAATGTGCCCTTAGTGCGGCTTATCATAATGGTGCTTTATTTAAGATGATATTTCCCACATCAGAAGTTGCAAAGAAATACAGCTGTGGTCGCATGAAAACTATGTGCATTGTAAATAAAATGGGAAAAAATGCATCATCTGAAGTTGTTAAGTGCCTTTAGAGCAGACCATTTTCTTTGGCAACAGATGGAAGCAGTGATACGAATGTCAAGTTGTATCCTATTGTTGTTACATTCTATTATGATATTCAGTGGGGAAAAGTAGTGAGCACTGTGCTATCCATACCAGCGTTAGACGGGGGCTCAAGAGGGCGAAACATAGGTAACCTGATGTTATCACAGCTGAATTCTCATAACATACCAATTGAAAACTGTGTGGCTTTCTGCTCCGACAATGCTCCTTTTATGATACGACACAAAAGTGGGGTTTTAGCAGTTCTGAAGTAAGTTCAGCCATGTATTGCCGCCATAGGTTGCATTTGCCACTTGATTAATCTAGCAGTTGGAAAAGGTGCTGGAAGATTAACACTTAAAGTGGATGAGATCCTTGTTGATATATTTTATTTCTTAGAGAAGAGTGTCAAAAGGAAAGAATGCCTTCAGAAATTTCAGAACTTGCACAATAGAGAGGCAAAGAAAATTATGAAGTATGTATGTTCTAGGTGCTTATCTTTAAGCAGATATTTGGATAGACTACTGGACCAATGGGATCAGCTTATTTCTTCAAGAAGGAAGTAATATTATGTACTCAAAATATTTCCACAAGTTTGACATCTTTCAGAATACCTTGAGTTGAACTAAGTGGATCCAAAGAATATCAGAACAGAATTCTTGGTTCTGCTACTACACATGCCCCTAAAAGAATAGCATATTCTTTCAAATGTGACAAACCCATACTAAAAAGCAAGACTTCTGCTACAACACGTGGGGAGAATTTTATGTTCCTATCCTCAAACTTGAACAAGGTCTTTTGCAGTTTCCTTCATGTAACTCTTCCTGTATTTGACAAATTTAATGTTGCCCTTCAGACTTCTTCCCCACAAGTTCACTTTTTATTAGAACTTCTAATAGATTTGCTAAAGCAGTTGTTCACCAAGTTTGTTAAGCCCAAAATTGTCAAAAGCTCCTCATTGCTTGAAGTTAAGTATATCTTAATTCAAAAATCAAAGAAGTGATGATGAGTTAGTTATTGGCATTCAGACTTCGAACATAGTGAATGATCTCCAGGATACAGATAAATCCCTTTTCTTTTCATCAGTGAGAAAGTACTTTTGTACTGCCTGTGACTACATCTTCAAGTTTCCACTCAAGGATGATGTGTTAAGGCAATGCTCAAGTTGCTAGGTTAGACAAAATTGAAGATGCACAGTTTTCTTCCATTTATATTTTATTGGAAAAGTTTTCTATCATGTTAAAGGAAGAGAATGAAACTGCAGATGAGGTGGTGAATGAGCTTCAGAGGCACTTCACAGCTCTTCAGGTAGATGACACTTCGGCTGCAAATCAAGATGCTGCAAGTGATTCCAGTTGGGCACAAATATCAGGAATTCGTGGAGCTGACGGTCTTGTAAAGTATAACCGAATTTCTAGAGTAATGCTCTCAGTTCTCAATACGGGCTACATCAACCACGTGCTACAACATGTCAGGATCGTTATTTTCCTTTTAGGAGAAATGCTGATCCACAACACGTATTATGAAGAGCGAGAATTCCTTGACAATATCGCACAAAATAGAACCTTAGATGACAATAACCTTACCGGCCAATGTTCTAAGCTAAAATATTTCACATAGTGGGTTTTGAAAGTGCAACGACGATATGTTAATACAATAAATGTCTGGAAATGATGAAAGTTCTTAAAATACAACTTTTAAATAATCTTCGTTGACTTGATGTGCAGGTGGAGAATGACACACACTTGTTATAGTTCGATGTTGATAGAAACAACAGTCTAATGCTTGCTGGAAGGTTTTACTAGCTCAAATAATTAAGACCAATTCATCTCTCAGCAATATAAACTTCATAGGCTTTCCTAATGACAACATTCTCAAGAACAAATCTCTGCAACAAAAAATTAATACTCACAAAGTGAAGTAAGGTTTTAGGTTGAAGGAAGAATCCCGCTTTCCAACACAGAACTTACTTGTTTTTCATGGCTAGTTTGTGTAATCACAAACATATTGCTGCTTAAAGTCTAGTTAAAATGACTTACTGTTGCCAGGGCACCTTTTAGTGCATTATCGCCATGTCCCACGTTTTTCCGTGGATCTCGAAGATCCTCTTAACTTATGGATACAAGTGTAGTTGCCAGTTTTTCGTTGCTAAAATTGTTTAATTGTCCTTATTACTGTATACTGCAGTTATATTCATATGTTCATAGGAATTAAAAACAGGTCAGAGTTTTAAAAACAGGAAATATTGTCGATATAGGAATTTTTTTTTTAGAAGCAGGATAGGAGTGACAAGAATGGGTAAGAGGAGATGGTTAGAGATGCAGTAAAGGAAGAGCCACTACAGAACACGATAGGGGCATCTAGACGTAGATGGTATGGACACATGAATAGAATGACAGAGGAAAGGTTACCCAGGAGGATGCTCAAAATGGAGATAACAGGAAAACGACCAAGATGAAGACCAGGAGAAAGCTGGATAAAAGGAGTGGAAGAGTGTGTACAGAGAAGAGAAGAGGAGTGGGCCAGAGTGAAGTAACAGGAAGACAAGAGGAGATGCTTATGTTCCGAGCAGACCTGGCCAACAGCTGGAAACTGCAGATGATGATAATGATAATGATGATATTTCATATGCACTGATAAAAGCAACAAAATATGTGAACATACGCATCTAAAGAGAAAAAGAAATTGTGCACTTCGAAATATTGGAAAACTTGCTTAATTTCAGGTCACTCGTACATTAAATGTTTTGTTAATACAGTAGAAACTCGATGTATCGTTCCTGGAACTGTCTTTTAATTCTTGTAAATAAGAATACTTCTAAGGGTCGGTTAGTGGGTCGAGGAGAAGCATTGGCACCAGGAAGCTCGTAGTGAGGTTGAGCGTGAATAACCTGCGCACATCACTCCAGCCTACAAGACTAGCAACTCAGAATCGCTCATACATTCTCGCGTAACGGGTTGCCGCTATTATATGCTAAGAGTATTGAGCAGTCCCTCTAAATTAAAAAAACTTGCGTATATTTTTCTTACGTACAATTGATCAGTGCGGGAAAATTGTGGCCAAGGACAAATAATTTTTCGACAATTGATGTGATAAAATAATAGTTCGAGAAATGATAGATGCAGGGAAATTTAACATTGGTTTATATGGAACATTTTTGGGACTGAATAAATTCAACGATGAATACAGGAAGAAGACAGTTCCGGGAACGATGCATCGAGGTTTTACTGTATGTGTACCAATTTCTAAGATTTTCTTTTCCATCCAAAATTAAGTAAATAAATTGTACATCTTTCCAAAGTAAGTTCCTTCGTGTGTACACAAGTTAGTTGTTACTAACTCCGTTAATTTACAATAAATTCTTCAATATTTTTCCTCGACAGAATATAACACTTTAGGTTCTACCTGTTCCACCTGGCTAGACACCACAGCAGCCTCAGGCCGCACATATCCCATCAAGAGTGTATCTTACTTCAGGAGGTTGTTTTGTATGCTCGGCAACCTGCCAGATCCATTCTCCTGACAGATTTTTGGTTATCAGTAAGGATATTTTTACGTAAACCTGAAATCTCTTCCCCATCAGAACATCGTGAAGAAATGTTAGTCCGGTTTTTATTTCCTTATTTCATCTGATACTGACTTTTCCACAGTAGACCGCTTGGTGGCCATGATTGTTAAGGCGTCAAGTCTGTATGGTCTGCCTCTATGGTTAGCCGGTTTTAGTCCTGGTGGTTGGAGAAAATTTCACCACAGACTATTGGCTGCCAGGGTAGGTGAGGTGGTAGTATACAATTTCAAATCATTAGGTTGCATGCCAAAAGCAAACAGTTACAAACCTCTGTGCAGTGTTCATATTATGGTGTGAGGGCATATGACTCTGTCGATGGTCCATTGGATGGGGACATGAAGCCTTAAGTAGATCCCTTGGTGTTGTTCGACAGGAACAGACTTTGTGCTGGTGCTGGATTTTCAACATCTCCCTCCTGCTGTTATATATCACGTCATTCATTCCATCTGATTAATTCCTCTGGCGAAGTTGATATCAGGAAGGTCATCCAGTCATAAAATCTCGCTACGAAGATTCATCTTGCTTCATATCCGACCCCATAGAGAAACGGGACAAGTATTGAACACGCGCATTAATTTTCCCACCATTTTTCTGGCAAAATTAAATACGGTATACAGCTCTAATGAAGTGTACAGTAACAGCACCCTCTTCTCTAAACCTTATAGTCTTCATTCAAATGCCTGATTGCAATAAGAGAAGTATGCTGTTACATGCATTGAAAGCAGAAATATGCACGGACACCTTAAGCATGCACTAGGAATCTAGTCATTGTCACAAATATCTTAAATTTAAACAATGATTGCATATGGGTTAGTGCGAAGGAACAAAATATGTTAAAATCCACCCCTCACATCTAATGCAGGAGAGAGAGAGCAGTAGAATGTTACATGGAAATTAATTTATGGTGATCTAAGAGGCTTAACTCCCTAATTGTCAGTCTAAGAATCTCTTGCAGGTTATGTGTTATTTCCTCATTTAGTCTTCTAGATACTGGTTACCAAAATTGGTGATGATTATTCGTGTGGAGTATAGTGTGTTTCATGGCTATTTCCTTAGATGTATGCTCCAATAGCCTTTCTGTTGCTCCAAAATTTGTTTGTAACTAACATTTCTTGATAGAGTAGATCTTGTTGTAGATTGTTCATCCAGGTTGAAACTGAAACAAAATTTCTGTTGTGTGTGTGGAATCTTGTGTGTAATATTTCATAAATTATTAATCATTCCTTTTCTTAGTAGCAGACATGATTGAAATTTATTGTTGAGTAAGGTGAGTTTGCTATGATTGGGATGATTTGAGATTGTTATTTTTGCTCTGAAGAGGGAGTAGTGTGTAGTGTTTTGCAAGGCATAGACTAGAGAAAGTGAAATGTATCTGTATTAACTGTTCAATATTACACTAATTAACTTATTCAAAATTAATTCCATGCATTTTTTGCCCACCATAAAGGCTTCTTCACTGTAGATCCTTTGTTACAGCCATGAGAGCTTTCATTTTGGATTTGAATTATTTTGACTGTCTATATAATGAATATGGCATTGACTGCGGCCCAGCCATGTGGTCCCTGTGGCGACATTTGAAAACACGTGGTGATACAAATGCCTGATTGCAAAAAGAGAAGTATGCTGTTACATGCATTAAAAGCAGAAATACGCACGGACACCTTAAGCATGCACTAGGAATCTAGTCATTGTTACAAATATCTTAAATTTAAACAATGATTGCATATGGGTTAGTGCGAAGGAACAAAAAAAAAAACCCCCTATGTTTTATTTCTCCCAGTGTTTTTCCATAATCATCCCTGCAGCAACCATTCTGGATTTACTCATTTGATTCTTGTACAGTAGAAGTCCGTTATAGCGAGAATTCACAACAGCGGAAAATTTACTCGCTATAGCGGATTGTCGTTATATCCGATTTTGGTATAAAATTTGGAAAACCCCCATACACATAAAAATCGGTGTGAAACGGCGATCAGTTTGTTCAAAACTTGCATTTCTGCGGATGATATCCACACAACGGCTTACCTGTTTTTTTTTTCGAAATCCGATACTACGTGAAAGTGTATGTCTAATTTCATTCTGAAAAAATTAAAAGTGCCATATTTCTCCGAATCCAAGACGAACCCCACTTTTTCCTTCAAAAATTTAAATCAGGCTCAAAAAGTGCTCACAATTTCATCTTCGACTTCTTTAAAGCGTCCTTGTTGCAGACTGCTGAGTGCATTTTTTTGTACAGTACACATTATTTTAGCTATCTTGTCTTCACGCTGCCGCCAAATATTGGCTTTAGTTAGGCCTATGTCATATTTTCTTGCGGCTGCACAATTGTTCTACATTTCCGAATGTTTAACAACCATCAACTTAAAATTAGCATCATAACATCGACGAGATCCCGTTGAAAATTTGCCGGCAATACTTGTTCCACGTATCTTAACGACTGTCCATCACGATAATATTCTTGCTGTATATAAATCTTAATTTTACTAAGAGTCGGATACAGTAGACGCGTTATAACTCTGCCACTGAGTAGCTGTGGCCTTTCTGTAAGAATTTGAAGGCTGGCATGTTTTGATACCATTCTGCAGATTTGAGAAATGTTTTTGTAGAGGCTAACAGGATGTCGTTCTATCTTCAATATTTCCTGAGATCCAGTGACATCGCACACAGGCACTGTACAACCGGTTGTCACGCCTAGCGATGTATAATAAAGAGGCGATTGTTTATTGTCAACAAATTGTGCGTGCGCGCGCATGCGCGGTGAAGTGAAGCAGCGTGGTTACCGCGTGAGTTGCCAGTGGTATTCATTACTGTTAGGCCGCGAATGCAAGACGACCTTTAATTTTTTGCATGAGATTCTGAGGGGAAAAAACGTAGTCTTGGATTCGGAGAAGTACGGTTATCACTCCAGAGTTTTCTTCTTCAAATGGCGTCGCCTAACCTAACCATATATTTGTCGTAAACATCTTTGAAACGCATGTAGAGAAATGAGTTATATTCGCTAAAAATTTACATCTGAATAGCTTTCCTTAAATTTAACGAGACGCGAAGGTAAAACTTTACTTCCCGTAGCCCAACGTTTATAACATTATAGGGAAGTGAAAATAATGTAAATCTTACTTGGAATTCCTTTTAGAGGAGAGATGTGTTCATTGCCATGTCTAGGAACCCACCAGCCCGCCCCAAGAAATATATTTACTTTTATAACCTAATAAAGAGCAGTAGCCGCCATCATCCATGGCTCAAGTAGTTTCTTGCATTCTTATTGGTCATGGTGAACGGAATGTGACGTCATTGCCATCAATGCTGATAAATACATTGCGTTACCAACCCCGGCTGAATAAAAGCACAAACAAAAAAAACACCATGTAAAATTACAGTGCGGCTTTAACCGTCTGGACCAATGGTCTTGTCCAGGTCTTATCCTAACCGTCCGCACTGCAAGAACCAGTCCAGACCAATCGTGTTTCCACATGAAACTAGAGGCGTAGGGCCGCTTCGCGGCTTCTAACCGTCCAGACCAGTGGTCTTGTCCACGGCAAGAATCCTAACCGTCCAGACTAATCGTCTTGCCACCAGCTATCGAAGCACCTCACTCATTAGTTCCTCCGTACAGAGGTTGGCAGCTCTGAGCATAGCTTCACAACATCCTTCCCGAGAAGGCCGCGAGCGTGTAAACAAACGACAGTCGTTCCGTGCGCAGCTGAATGTAGCGAGTGCTGGGCTGCGAGAAGTAAAGCATTGATGACGCGAGCAGATATGAACTATCCTCTGATATCAGTAAGTACTCTGCATATCTTGAGGTGTACCACGTTCTTACTTAATTTCAGTGTGTAACATTTAAATTAAGAGATCGTTCACTTCAGCCGTTATTTTTAACGAGTTAACAACTGCTATCGGCCACGTTATTTACGCATTTATTACGAAAACTTATTATCCTCTTTCATTTCAAATTTTCTTTAGAGAACAGCAGTCGTTGGGTATTGCTAATCGACTCCAACATCGCCTTCGAATGTCGACGAGAGAGCTCGCAAATGTACATGAGAAAACTATACCGTACCAAAGATGACCAATCGCATTTTGTGGCGAATGTTTCAGTTTCCGCATTCAAACTGCGTCACCTATCTGAACTTAACCGTACTATACATATGATGCAAACATACTTCAAGCGCCAGTAGAGAAATGATAACCTCGCTATAAATTTACATGATAATAACCTTTCCGTAATTTAACCAGATGCGAGAAAATGTAAACTAACCTTTGAAATCAATTATGCACTCTGCCATATCTTGAGGTGTATGCCATTTTTACTTAATTGCAGTATTTAGCATTAAAATTAAGTGATCCGTTTAGTCAGCCTAAATTTTTAACGAGTTAACAACGAAAATGTGTCCTCTTTCATTTTGAATTTTCTTTACGGAAAACAGCAGTCGACGGGTATTATTAATAGACTCTGACATCGCCTTTGAATGTCGACGAGAGAAATCGCTAGTGGACATAGCGAGGAAACGATACTGAAGATAAACGAATGCAACATAATCGCTGGGGTGCATAAAAATCGGCAACGGAAAAAAATTGTGCGTGTTTAATCACTCGTAATAACAGATGCGTCCGTGATAGGGCTCTCGCTGTAACCGAAGGATAATGTACAGTTTAATATAGGAATTTTGAAGGGACAGCACAACATTGTCGGTATAACGGGATTCTCGTTATGCGCCGTACTCGTTATATCGGACTTCTACTGTACTTTAATTGCAACTAGGTGATGTACCCGTGCTTCGCTACGGAATTCTACATTGTACACAGCATTCTAGGTTAGGTAGTGTACACGTTGTGAGCAAGATAGTATTAAATTGCATAGCTCTTAAAGTTACCCTAGAAACGTGACGGGGAAGTCACCAAACGTCTTTTCTCATATGGAGATGGGGTTAGGGAATTTTCATTGTAATGGTAGCCCCGCTTGCCTACCATCATTGTCAGTTTGGGGAGTTTTCATTATAATGGCAGACGCTTACTCTCCACCTGCCTTTTTACATCTTAGTGGTTTTCCCAACTGAAATGCACATGGATCGTTAAATGACGTCAGTAGGAATGGCGCGATTAAAAGTAAATCTTTCATGTGAAATATTCGATCAAATGAAAAACCACACATTTTCTCACTTTTAACAAACAGTCCAATGTTCCAGAGCTGGAATAACCAAGCAGACAGCCATGATCTGTGAACACTTTTAGACTTTTTTAGCGGGGAGGAGCTCAAATAGCAAAAACTATGACCTTTTACTAACATGTTTCCTAGAAGTACCCGAAGAGTCAGAAAATCTCAATTCACTACACTGGCGACAGGAAAATCTGCTAGGCTTCGAGGGAAATTTTTTCCTCCAAGCCAGAGGAGAAACCTCTCTTCACTGCTAATTTCGAATAAAAAGAATGAAGAATTTAATAAAAGTGAAGAGGAAGACACTTTTCTTGAGAAACGGCTCTTTTCAGGGTTGAATTTTGAGTTATTTAGCGAATTGTGGTGCTATAATTTGGAATAGGCCTAAACTGTGATTCTAGACCAGGTCATACTACTACTACTACTGCTGCTGCTGCTGCTGCTGCTGCTACTACTACTACTACTACTACTACTACTACTAAGTGAGCCTCTGCTTTAGTGTAGTCACTGCTCATTCAAAACAGTGCGTCAGAGTAAGGATCGAATAGCTGGAATACTATGATAAACCATTGTGCTAGTACCAGCAGTATCAGAAAATGTATGAACCAGAGGGATGGCATGCTAAAGAAGAAAGTTTTCCAACTCCTCAGCTATTTCCCACCAGTATTCGGTCAGGCTGTTATACTCAGTATGCAGCAGTAATCCCTCCTGTTGGAGTTCAGTGGCAGCCTAAGGGACAAATAACATCACAACAAAAAATGATCAATGCAATGTTATTATTGATCAATGTTATGCGCTTTCGGTATTGTAGGCCTTTACATTGTTTTCCTCAGACTCTGAGATACGACTCTTACTATAGTCAGTACGGTAAAACTGAATAAAATATAATTTATCAGAAATTGTATTCTCTATAACTTTTGTTATGTAATACTTTTCGATAGGACCAATAACATAGGTATTTAAAAATTAAATTTTAGTGCCGTCCCCTAAAACTACAATTTCATCCAGTGTGAATAAAATTGTTTATAGCTTAGATTGTAGTTTCTTATTCCCTGACTCTATATACCTATTTTCATTAAATTCTGTTAACCCTTTTTTCGTGGCTCGGCGTTGATATGGACTTAGCAACACAAATACAAATTCATGAAAATCTGTGTTATCATAGCCGGTACGGTAAAAATGTATAAGACATAAATGGTCGGAAACGTAATTCACCGCTGGGTTTCGTGGTTGAAATCCCAGTCATTCCATGTGAGATTTGTACTGGACAAGGCAGAGCCGGGATAGGTTTTCCTCTGGGTAATCCGGTTTTCCCCATTATATTTCATTCCAGCAAAAATCTCCAATATCATTTCATTTCATCGGTCATTCATTAGTAATTGCCCCAGAGGAATGCAACAGGCTTCGACAGCTGGCACTGTTTCTATCCTCGCCGCTAGATGGATGCTTCATTTATTCCATTCCTGACCTGGTTGAATGACTGGAAAAAGGCTGTGGATTATCATTTTCATGTAGTATTTATTGATAAGAAATCTAATAATATAAATATTTGAGAAGTAAATTTTAGGCCTTCTTCTAAACTACCGTTTCAATCAGCATGAATAAAATGATGTATAGCCTAGATTGTAGTGGCTCGTCCCTCGACTTTACATACTGATTTTCTTTAAATGCTCTTCAGCCGTTTTCTCGTGATGCGTGTACATACAGACAGATATTACAGAAAAGTAAAAAGTGCATTTCCTTGTTACTGTGGACATGGCAGATACAGAAATACCATTCTTTTCAAATTCTGAGTAATATACAGACAAAACTCTGATTTCATATATATTTTCTTTGAACCTAAATAAGGGCAAGTGATTTCTGCAAGGAAAATTTTACAACAGCATTTGATACACAGTAATATGAAGATATTTATAAATACAAACAAACAATGCATAATATTTTGATCATTTTCTCTCTCATACAGACACGAAAGGCAACTTATTGGCCCTTAAGATTATCTCTGTTCTCTTCTTCAAATGAACTAATTCTACTCTGTCACAGATTCACTTCCCCATCATCCTCACTGAAGTTATTATTCCACCTGCCCTTTTCACAGCTGTCCATGGTGTTGCAAATTCCATTTTCAAAAATCTGGTCTTGATAAAGTTTGCCAACAACATCCTTTTATTCTCTAGTGCTTATAATTTTAAATGATTGTTGTGTTTTTCCCACAGATCTTGCTTTCCAGTTGAGCATTATTTCCATAGATGTTCATTGTACCTTTCCCACTGCTTTAATCTTGTATACTATTCTCTTGCTGTCCAATTCCTCATCTCCATCAATGGTTGGTCATGTCTTTCTCGTGTCCATATCTACTAAATGTTGTGTATACAGCCTATTATCATTGTCTTTGAAAGCCTTGTTCACACATGTCTAAGGGCTGTAATGATAGAGAAGTTTTATTACCACATCAGTTTGTCTCGGGAAGGATCTTAGTCTTCTGCAGAAAGTGACCATGGAAACTGTCCCACACAAGCAGAGATTGCTGATGGAGCAGTGCGCTGAGTCATCTCTCACCATATCATTATCCATCCACATTTACGTTTGAATGTGAATGCTTGTCTGGAACTTTTTTTTGTTCCAAAAATTAAGTTTGGTGGTAACATGCATGTGTAGGCTGTTATGATCAGCATTACTGTGCATTGCAGTTTCTCATCTGTTGTGCTTATCGATATGTCCTTTCCCTTTAATTGTGATGTTTTACAAACAAGTTTTATCTGTTACAAAAATTGTGATGACTGTAATTGTTCCTTTTCTTCAGTCCACTTACATACTTCCAAAATTCTTGCTGTCAAAATTCTTTTGGCATACACTGACACGAGTCTTTAGAGATAACCCCTTCCTCTTCATAAAGCGACTGATCCACACCAGGCTTGCTTAACATTTCATGTGACACGCTAACATCATCTCATAAGTCTGTAACATATTCTAATAGCTTGCTTTTCCTGATTTTCTTTTTGTGTGGATAATTGTCATCTGTTTTGAGCTTCCTTTGTCTCTGCCAGTACCATTAGTGAGTTTTCTATATAATGAAATTCATAACCTGTATTGTAGCTCTATTCCTAAGTTTTTCTTCTTTTAATTTGAAGCCTGCTCAAATATTTGCTTTTGTCCACAGTGTATGAATATAACTTCCACAGAAACAAAAGCAATTTTAGTAGATATGCAAACAATATCAGGTAGGACAACATGTTTTGCCAACCATTCATCTAGGGGTGCTGCACTGTACTGACCCTGGCCATGTAACCGAAAAGGCTGTCCATAGTCAGTTTTAGATTGATGTATTTGTCAGCTTAGTAAATATCTTTACTTTAGCTCGTGTTACACAACAGCCCTGATCTCATTCCTAGCGTTATCAAGTACAGTGTGCATGAAATATTCCAGGAGTTGAAATTTTTTGAAATTCATGGTTAAAAATTGCAATTGCATGATTTGTGCGTCATGGCAGTTAAATGAATAAACACAGTAGACCAGGTGTTGACCTGTCGCTTCACAATGTGGTTCATTGATTGCTCTTGATCTTATTCATTATAATTAGTCCATGGGACAAACATGTAATATCCCTGTAGTTTCTGCATTTCCTCTTGCTCTTTTTTCTGGATTTTTGGTGTCCTACTAACTTTTTTCTGGTCTTTCAGAATTTTCTCTTCCCTCCATATGGTATTCTTTACTTTGAACAGGTCCTCAACAGCCCTCTCATAAAACCTTGCTCTGTCAGCACACTCATACTCAGATTTATGTACCTCATATGGGAACTTGCAGTTACTAGGGTTGAGGGTCCTCGTTTACACATTTGGGGTCATGTGGCTCTCGATCTGTTAACAAGCCTTCACTTCTGCAAAGTGTGAGTAGTAGTAGTAGTAGTAGTAGTAGTAGTAGTAGTAGCCTTTTGATTTTGAGTGGACATGTTCTGTATACAACTCGTGAATCGATTTAGGTCTTTCATTGTTTGTGATGAAATGTGGATCCACCATTTCACCCCAGATAACAAATGAAATAACCTGGACAGGTGATTCAAAGCACAGCTATCTGCTGATAAGATCTTGGGATCTTTCATCTGACGCATACAAGGTGTTATCCTTGTGAATTTATTTTGGAGAAAGAGCTTGTTAATAATGCCTACTGTAATAATAATAATAATAATAATAATAATAATAATAATAATAATAATCGTATGGCCTCAGCTACCGCGTGCAGACGTTTCAATTTGACGCCATCTGGCTGTCTGCTCGTCAATTTTGACGTTCCATTTTACTCTAGGCCCACTAGATGGCAGACTGAGTAAACCGAAACTCTCTTGGGCGTTTATGGCTGAGATTTAATGAATTTTGTCGGGTAAACACCAAATGTGTCACCAGAGATCTTTTACATGCCGACATCATATGACATGGAGTATCGAATGGATTTTTATCCGCCCATTAAAAATCCGGCTACCTCTGCCGGGTTTGAACCCGTTATCTTGGGATCCGGAGGCCGACACTCTACCACTGATCCACAGAGGCAGCTAATGCCCACTGTTACTGCATGTCAATGAAGTGTGCCATGCTGAATGGCACTGTCAAGAAAGAAAAAAGGCTAGATGTTGTTTGGAAATATTCTTCTTCATGACAGTGCATGACTCCATACTGTAAATTGACAGCAGTAGCTTTGGTTGAAATGTGCTGACAATTCTGACTTAGCCCGCATTAGTGGGATCCCTTAAAGAGTATGTGGAAAGGAAGAAATTCAGATCTACCAGGTTGAGTGGCTCAAATGTTAAGATTGTGAGTTAAATTCTGGTTCTGTCTAGTTGTTTCTGAAGGTGCTCGGATGCAGCAGCCTCATAATTATAGATTTACTGGCGTGTGAACAAACTCTAATGCAGGACAACTTTTACAGTGTGTTCGTAGATGCTCAGAGCTTGATACACTCTTATATCTGGACTTGATTGATGCCTAGATTTTGCTGGTGATATAAATTTCCCTCTCTCCTATGCTTGTTTATTTTAGAAGAACCTATTGAACTTGCTTGCTTCACACAGTACTGCTCCCTCTTCAGGTATTTGCAAACTGTAGATTTTTCTATCTGGTGGTGAATTCAGCTCTCTTCAGAGTCATGGTTATGGATAAGCCATTAGAAAACATAAATGTGACACAGAGGAAATTTCTGGATTTGGGTAGCTTTTTTTAATTTTTTTGTAAAATTATTTCAGTATGGGTAGTTGTTACAGTGTCCTTTCCTGTGTATGTTGCTCCTGAAATCTTCCCTTTAACATTTCCATTCTTTTAACATCATAGAAAGTATAATAAGAGCCTCTCGTAGCAATTCATAATTATTTAGGATAAGGGTAATAGTGATAATGCATGATTGCTGGAGTGATAAAAGTGTATGCTGTGGTTTTGAATGTAGCACCAGCTGTATGTAGCATGTTGTATCACGTTGTGTAACAGAACCTTGTGAAGCTTGCTGAGGTCCGACTGTTAAACGAGGAAAATCTCACCAAAAATGAAGAAAAGATGTTGAAGGACATCCAGGAACGGCTGGAAATTGCAGAGCAGAATCGTGTGAAGGAGATTCAAAAGAAACTTGAGAACATCCGTAAACATGTATGTTCTTCCTGCGTGCATGTTTGTAAACCTATTCTGTAATGCATGTCAATGATAATTCTCTTTACTTAAGTTGTAATTCTGTTAAGGTAAAGGGTAATCTCTTTCAGACTTGATATTTTCTCTTTGAAGAACAACTTTCTCACTGTTACATTTTCTAAGTCAGTAATTTTAAAGTTGGAAATTGCTAGTATTTCAGTTTGTTCTGCCTAATACCAATATATTGTGGGTAATGTTTTTGGGAGTGTATATTTGATTTCCTGAATGTTATTCTAAAATAAGTCTTGTCTTCTTCAGGAACGTCGAGCTGAGATGGTTAGGCAGAACAAGGAACGATTGGCCTGTCAAAATGAGGATGAGCAGCAAACTGCCTCTTCCGGCTAGTTCGTCCAAAAAAGAGTTTCCGCTGCCCAGCTCCCTCTTCCCCTCCAAGCAAGGAAACTGCTTCATCTTGTTCGTTCAGCCGCTTTTTATGAGAAAATTCAACCTGGGAACTTTGTAAACATCCCTTCTATCCATTGTAATGTAGTCTCGTGTTGTTCTCTCAATGTTTTCAAACTTGCCTCCTTTTTCTTGTAGTGTGATCGTTGAAAGTCTCCAAAGTAGGCTGTGTATTGAGTACTGTATACAATTGGGCTTCACGTTTCTTAATACTATGAGTAAAAACGGACTATATTGTTTGCTTTTCTTGTTCGAAATTGCCACAAGCGGCACCATGAGCGAACACACACAAGGAGAAGACGGAGGATCCGAAATTGCTGGTCTTGCGGAATTAAACTTCACTGCCTTTTTTTCACCTTCTAGTACATTGAATATTGAAGAGGGGCCAGTCTGAAGCATTGAAAGGTTGAGCATTTTTGTGATTTGGTACTGTTTGGTATTGTAAATGTTGAGAGTATGTCCTGCTTTTGGTATTGAAATATAATGTACAGATATCAGGTTCAAAGTTACTCCTGTAAGTGGCCTATGTTCGCTAAAATATTGTGCATAATTGGTGCAGTGTTTCCTGACCAAAGTGTAAGTCGATATTATGCTTGAGGCAATGAGAGTTTGTAATTTCAACCACAAAATTTTTTAAAAAAGTTGTGTGTTATGTGACTCAACTTACATTTAAAAGCACAAGCTAGCTTCTGTGATGGGTTTTTGCAAAACCAAGACTATTTCATAATATCTAGCTAGTTGGCTACATGACAACTGCCCCCACCCCCTCCTAGTGCTTCAGTTCAAATTGTCCTGGTGTAGTGTTGTGTTTCATATAATTTTATTTAATTTAACGCAAGTTGTGGAATGGTTAAACAGACTTCTCTAAGAACCACATCACTACCATCATCACACCTGCCAAAGATTAGTAGATGCACAGAGATCACTGCTGTTTTAAGTGCCATTATTATTGAAGAGAGGCCTCCATCTCTTCATTAACTGTAGATAATAATAGACTGTCGAAATTCTTGTCCTAGTGTCGTGAGGAATAGACTGACCAGTCCTCACATCTTTCTAACCCTTCCTTCCTCTTCACGTAACATTAGTCCCAGGTTTACTGATCCAGTCCTCACCAATCATGTTACCTTTTCTAGTTGCCTTGAGAAACCTGTCCTTTCTTGGGAATGAGAGGGAGGTCATTCTCGTGAAGTCTGTTTTGTGTGATTTCTTGAAATGTCTATTTTTGCATACTGTTTTGTAATTTTGCCTGTTTTCAAAGTTTGGTTCAAGTTGTTCTGTTTTGAGAATTGTGCTTAGTCTAGAGGTGATATATATTTAAAGAAATCCTGAGCAGTAGTTAATGTAGGTTACATATACCTTAATAAAGGATGAAAACTTTTAACTGCATTGATTTATTTTCATCATATCCTGAAGTCTCTTTCCTTTTTTCTGATGGCTCAAACTGTACATTATTCTATAGCCATAAAGTACTGAAGTTCAGATATTAGATGTACCCGTGTTTAAATCTCAAATAGAACTGTTTCAGGTAGAATTTTGAATACGATACAGATTTTAAATTCCAGTGAATGAATGGTGCATGAAAACCCAGTGAGGTACCCTTTAATGGAAATAATAATGAGGTTCAACCTATTCAATACAAAAGAATAAGAAATGCAGTGATTACATTCTTATTTAATAATAAGTAGAAGTGGTACTGGTTTCGACCCTAGTCCAAGTCATCATCAGTCGATTAAAACATGGAAAACAATGCATAGGAAAAAGAAAATAAAAGATCAAGTTCACTCCGGATCAGTAGAAGAGGTGATATAAAAAATGACGGGGGTAGTCATTGTGAAATTCAGAAGTAGTAAAATGTAAGTCACTTAAAAGAAACGGTGCGTAATTTTCTGAACGGCAGTATGGCACATGCAGTGTTAGGCAAAGTCTTGTAATGTTTATGAAAAGCAGAGAACGGTTAAATGAGCTAGCTTGTATACACTGTCAGGCACAGTCATAACACAATCGAACACGTATGAAGATCCATAATCGTGCTGAAGCTGAAGATGAGTATATCAATTGAAGTAACTTGCCAGCTCCCGGTGATCAGCGCGATATATTCAACTTCAGGCACTGTGGTTTCAACCGCCGATGTAAAATGAAGAATAGCTTAATGATCCAATATTTGCTTCGGTTGCGAGAATGTGTATATAAATGAATTGTGCAGTCGAGTAAGGAACTAAGTCAGATTTTGCTACTTTTCAGGAGAGCAAAAAAACTGATTTTCTTCGACACGCTTCAATGAATAGTTCCCATTATTTTATATAATATTTAGATCAGTGATAGATATGTAATGGAGGTAACAGGAAAATGTTCAAGAAAAATTTATAAATTTTATGACCGTTTAAACTTTTTTGACTTAGTTTCTTTCTCCAATAATACCGAAAAAAATTTGGAGTTTGGGAATAAATCTCTCATACAAACTACACCAACCTTTGTTATATATTAAACATAGCTTAATGCAATACATAAGCACTGTTTACAGTTTATCCAACAGAAAAAAACAGGGAAAACAAATACAAATGACCTTGAAGCGCCAAATAACTACAGTATTACAACCGAGACTACTAACCTAAGGGGAATTCATTGGCTGCGAAATAATGTCCAAATAAAATGCCAAAGCATCCTCATTCGCAACATATTTCAACAGTTTACGCAAGTCCTTTATTTTCTCAGCTTTTATTGGAACCCCACCCTCTGGATATGCTGCCATTGGTTGCAAGGAAAATGTGCAAAAGTTACCTTTCCCAAGATGAAACGTATGTTTCACAATGCTGTTTATGAAGGGAAGTGCTACAATAACTCCTGGTTTCTCTGCCCTATATCTGTATTCCTTAAACGAAGAAGGAGAAAATGCAATCTTTCCAGCACGAGGAGTATTCTTTGTTGATGTTTCAGCTGATACAGTCACTTTTTTAAAAAACTCAGGCCACCACTTGTCAAAATTAAATACTGCACTTGAGTCTACTAACTTAACTGTAACATTTGCTTTGCTGTTTACAATAATTGCCATATACTCTTCGATAGTATAAACTCTGTCTACTTTTTTAATGTTTTTCTTAAATAGCCCAAAGTCCCTGTCGCATGGTAGGAATGAATGACCCCTCTCGGGAAAGTACTGTCTAATCTCCTTAAATCGATTTGAAGCTGCCAGGCCTAGCATTAGTCTTATGACCGTATGGTTCTTATTTTGGCCTGGAGAACCATCAGAGAAAACGTGTAACTGGTCAACATTTTCTGACACAAATTCGTCTATATAATCTTTCAGGAAAGAAGCAACTTCATTCGCACCCTTATTTCCTTGGCCTTCATGATACATATACACAACACACTTGTCCGTTGCAAGATCATGAATACAAAACACATTCACCCACAACTGTCTCATGTAAAACACTTCTTGCACCGGTATGTGTGGCAGGGGCAGATTTTGCATAAAGTCAAAGGCAAGGCCTGTCACTTTGTCATTTGTTCTGCATAGTGTTGCAACTTCTTTCAAAGACCTGTAGAATTTCCTGCTTCTTCTGTTATGAACATCATATTCAGCCTGAGCTGCACGCTTTGCTGATTCACAAATATGTGGACTCCTAAGTTTAGCTGTGAACTCCTCACACTTGCTGCAGACATCGATCTGTGGTCGTCCGAATCGGTAGTTGTAATTCTCAACAAAATAAGTCCTGTAGAAGCTGTACTTGACTCCACACTCCGGGTATTTTGTGACAAACATGTTGTGCATTTCTTTAATAGTTAAGCGGGCATCTAAGTAATGCACTTCTTTCCCCCCTTAATGAGTCCGTTTCAGAGGGAATGATTGAATATGATTGGATATCAGTTTAGTAACATCTTCCGGTATCTTTCTGGTATTTGGATTGGTTCCTCTCTTGTCCCTGGGAATTTCTCCATGAAGAAGAAGCATTGTGATACGGAATACTCTTTTCTGAGTGACGGCATGCATGCTCATAAAAGCTGAACGGCATACCTTCTTTCTATTGTTGCCATCCATAACAAAGTAAGTGAAACTTGCTGCTCGCTGCTTTGAATTTTCATTCCTCGGTCTTCTGGTCTTAATTTCATTCTTCTCGATGAGGCGCTGCAAGTGTAAATCTTGTGCATCCTTACTAGGAAGTTGAAGAAACTTGGAAAGAATGGACATGCGAGCCTCTTCGTTTATAATCTCAAAGCACTTCTTTCTGCATCTAGAAGAATAACATATTATTAATACTAAGTATAAATCTGTACCATACGTATTGTTATCTAAAACAAGAGTAGAAAGTTTGGTTGCATGTTAGAATATTATTTACTAAACAATCCCTAGTAATACTTCTCAAGCTCCTTACTTACCTGCAGTCAGAACCGGTTTCTTTGCCTTCCACAACTCTCCCACGTTTATTCACATATGCCAGTCCTCTGAGTCTTGCGTGTTTCAGAACACTATGTTTATGGCCCTCAGGCTGTGCCTTCTTTTTCGGAGTCATATTCTCAAATGTAATACATAGATCACTTTGTCATCCACCGAGATACAAACTGAAATACTGTACACTATAACCCACCATGTACCGTACGATTTCTGTTTCCCTCCAGTATGTTGTCCTTTGTGTTGTACCAACGCCGTAAATTGAAATATCCCCTGTTATACCTACATCGCATGCAACGTGCGGCAAAGAATGGAACTAAGTCATGAATAGCAAGTGGTGAAGAAACGCACTAAGTCATCGACTTAGTGCGTTTCTTCACAATATGCCTGATGTCCATCCACAGTTTCTCCCACAAGGAGAAGGCTGACTTATTTCTTTCCTTTACCAAACGATAGGGCTTGGTTATGTGCGGTAAATGAGGCAATAAAATGAAAATGGCCGATTTTGACTTAGTTCCTTACTCGACTGCACGATTCAAATACATATATCATATCATTCAATATAATTGAATAAGTAATTGTGATCCTGTAGAATTTTTGGAACAGTTGACGTGAAAAAAGAAATTGTGTGCCATACTGCCGTTCAGAAAATTACGCACTGTTTCTTTTAAGTGACTTAGATTTTACTTCTTCTGAATTTTACAGTGTCTACCCCCGTCATTTTTATATCGCCTCTTCTACTGATCCGGAGTGAACTTGATCTTTTATTATATTTTTCCTATGCATTGTTTTTCATGTTTTAATTGGCTGATGACCTGGACTAGGGTCGAAACCGGTACCACTTCTACTTATTATTAAATAAGAATGTAATCACTGGATTTCTTATTCTTTTGTATTGAGTAGGTTGAACCTCTTTATTTATTATTTCAATTTTAACTGGATACTTTTCAATACGGAACAATGAAATTTTTAAAAGTACCCTTTAATGTCGGAACAGCTTGTACCTGAACTTCGACTGGCTCCACCTTGCTATAAAGGAATCTATTGTACTTCTCTGCCCTGCCTGCATAGAGTAAGAGGTCGAGTTAGTAGTTTCCCAGACTGATCTTGTAAAGAGTTTCATTGTGTATCCTAGACAGTATTGGCTCCCTCACCCCTTTTGAGGCTAGGTAAGGATTCCGCCATTGCTGCCGCAATTGGAGGCATTCCAAGAAGTCATTTTCTCGCAGAGTGTACAAGACTGGCTAATATTCTGTTTAATTTCCTCCGCCATCTGAAATCTTCACCCTTTCAGCTACATTCTCAGTTTTGGGAATAGGTAGAAGTCACAGTGTGCAAGGTCAGGTGGATATGGTGCGTGGACCCTTTTGATGCTTTTTTTTTTTGTTTGTTTGTGGGTGGTGTGTGGGTTTATTATTTTTATTTTTTCAAACCTAAATCCATGGGGTCAGAATTTTCATGCTGAATGAGCCACTTTTTCACTAGCAATCGGGAGTTCCGAAGATCTATGGGGGTGGACCGTTTGTGAGCCGGATACTTGAAACTTGGACAGAAGATTTGCCAAGGTAACAAAACTAACTAAAAGAAAATGTGAAATGACAAACCAACTTTATTAATAATAAAGTGCAAAATAATTAGGTTAGCATGGAAATCCACATTAAGACATCATTCCAGCTTTTGATGTTCAAAATAATCCTTTCTCTTGTTAATAACTGCAGCATTGAAAATCTTGTGAATAATTAATTTGTTTATACTGATTTGTATTTTAAACATTTATAATTTTGCATTCTATTTTCTTTTAAATACCAGTCTTGACCAGTGTCATTTTAACCCATTGAGCCCTGCATATTTGTTGGATTGAAACTAAATTGGGGCTGGGATTATTTTGGAGGAAATAGTGTCGCTTCATATCGTGAGAAATTTCTTACTTACAAGACCATTAAAGATTTAAATGTAAATGAAAATAAATGGCTTTCATACCACAAACTGCAGGAATACATTAAAAACACTTTTTTATTAGCATCATGGGTCCGTACTCAGTCCGCCTGCTGAGCTGTAACACAATCTCTTCCTTCCATTTCCTCTTCGATTTGCACATCTATTTGTTCTTCAGGAGCATTAATCACACTATTACTAATATTAGGACTAATTTCACTGAAAAAATATTTCTAATCATCATTACTTTCTAAAAAGGGTTATACGTTGGTAAATTTCAGTTGTTTACTGGCAGTCATCTTGTTTACAAGTGAATCTCAAAGACTAGAGATAGCCCACTTCAAACTAATATTACCAAGCACACTATTGATATACAGTATGTTAGCAAAGAGCATATAACATTGCAAAGAAAGAGTCCCTACATAAATTACAAATTACTCGCTCTGCCATCTCTTGAGAAAAATTTGAATTATGTAGTAAAGTGAGACAACGGAACAGTTTTGTGGTCCGGTATTTGGTCCACCAAGACGAAGCACGTTACAATTCCGTAGCCCAGGCCCAATGAGTTAAGTCGCAAATACATCATGTGGCCCCTAGATAAAGTGACGTCGAATTCAGATAACATTGACATCTCTTAAATTTATTTTATGGTAAATTTATGAAATGGTTTTATAGTATTGGTTACTCTTCCTTGCTCAAATTTTAAGTAGAATCAATTAATTATTTACTCATTAAACATCCCTAAATCCTTTGAGTAAGGAAACAAAGCTTTGATTAAGTCATCCTATTTGAACAAGATTAAATCTTATGTAAAAAGAATTAAATTGTCATTTAAATCGAAGTAAATTCAATTGAAAAAGAAATACTGAGCTATGACAAATCCAAATTAACACACAAATCCTCTCCGCTTCTGAACACAAAAAACCGGGCGAGTTGGCCGTGCGCGTAGAGGCGCGCTGCTGTGAGCTTGCATCAGGGAGATACTAGGTTCGAATCCCACTGTCGGCAGCCCTGAAGATGGTTTTCCGTGGTTTCCCATTTTCACACCAGGCAAATGCTGGGGCTGGACCTTAATTAAGGCCACGGCCGCTTCCTTCCAACTCCTAGGCCTTTCCTATCCCATCGTCGCCATAAGACCTATCTGTGTCGGTGCGACGTAAAGCCCCTAGCAAAAAATAAATAAATAAATAAATAAATAAATAAATAAATCTGAACATAAAGTTATTCAGTGCTGGAATTCCACAACGCTGGCAATAGTATACATATAAGCAGAAAATAACCAAATACAACCAATAAAAATTTTACACACAATCAACAATGCACTGAAAGAGAAATATGAGCCACACCGTGGGTGAACGACAACCATGGTTCTGCCTTGCCTATGATTAGTACCTACTATGTGAGGAACACAACGGGATAGTACGAATCCCTGTGGTTAGTAAGTACACTTGTGTGATGAACACCATAGTTTTGTGTTGCCTCTACATGGTGCCAAAATGTGAGAAATACCATAGGTCTGTGTTGTATGTACGTTTAGTCATCAGCCCGAAGGCTGGTTGGATCCTCAAAAATCAGCTGTCATAGATGGCCTAGGCATCACTGAAGAGGCGTACTAGGGAAATGAGGAGTGAGGTAGTTTCCCGTTGCTTTCCTCACTGAACCAGAAGTTGCTATTACATATCAGTCTGCCAAGCCCACTGAAATGCATGCACCAACCGACCCTATGAGCAATATCTTCACACCAGTCATAGCAGGGACTGGCTGCAGAAGAAATGGCATTACTATCATCACTCATACCTCAGTCACTTTCATTTTGTCAAAGCTAAGGATAAAGCTGAGACAGATCAATGAAAGTAACAGAATTGCTCTAGCCTACACCAGAAGACATAGTGCACTGTAAACACTGGGTCCTGCCAGCAAAGGTGTTACATGTGCACGTTACGTTACCTGTCAGTAGTACCATAATGTGTGAAATACCATGAGCCTACGCTACTTTTGATTATTACCGCAACATGTCAAATACCATGGTTCTACTTTCCTAGCGATAAGTACCATTACGAGGGGCCGATGACTGGGATTTTGGACCCCTTCAGACTACAAGCATCATCGATTCAGTATTGTGTTTTAGAAGCAGTCCCTTGGTCAGTAATACTATTGTTTAACGTTAGTTTCTGGGAATGTTTGGCATTGCGGGTCGGATCCACTTATTGTTTTAAATTCATATCCATCCATTCATTCTTCATCCTCGCATTGTGAAATCTGGTTAATGGAGGATTTTGGACTTTTAAATTGCCATTACATTTTGTACCATTAGGGGCCGATGACCTAGATGTTAGGCCCCTTTAAACAACAAGCAGCAGCAGCAGCATCATCATCATCAAATTAATCTAAAGCACATGAAAACGCCCTGAATGAAAATTCACAGCCTGTTTCCAGTCATTTGACTGGGTCAAGAATGGAATGAATGAAGCCCCCATCTAGCAGCGAGGATATGAATTGTGCCGGCTGCCAAAGCTTATCGCACTCCTCTGGGGGCAATGATTACTGAATGACAAATGAAATGATATTGGAGTGTTGCTGGAATGAAATATGGCAGGGAAAACCAGAGTACCAGAGAAAAATATTTCCCGCCTCCACTTTGTCCAGTACAAATCTCACATGGAGTGACCGGGATTCGAACCATGAAACCTGGCGGTGGGAGGCTGGCACGCTGCCACCTGAGCCACGGAGGCTCTTACGTGTAAACGCACTATTCCACATTATTATTATTATTATTATTATTATTATTACTATGAATATCCAATACAAATGAACCCTATTTTACAAAGTATTTTAGGATTATAGTTGAATAATACAATTATACATTAAACATGTTAATTTACAGAACCAGTTTATGAAAGATGCGATAAATGAAAATTAGGAAATGTTTAACATCATTTCTTTATGAAAATATTATTTCTTTATGAAAAAAAGCAAAAGCTGAATTTACAGCAGTTTAAGTGAGAATCCAAATCAAATTTTGCTCTTGTAAACACAGGACAATCAAATATCAACTGTTTGAGTAGACCCACAAAAGCAAGAAGAGCCACCTGTCAAAATCATTTTTTTACTTTCGAAATATGATTTGAAATTTCCATGGCCTGACATGTTGTTTGAGTCATCAGTCCATAGACTGGTTTGATGAAACTCTCCATGCCACCCTATCCTGTGTTAACCTTTTCATTTCTACGTAACTATTGCATCCTACATCTGCTCTAATCTGCTTGTCATATTCATACCTTGGTCTACCCCTACCGTTCTTACCACCTACACTTCCTTCAAAAACCAACTGAACAAGTCCTGGGTGTCTTAAGATGTGTCCTATCATTCTATCTCTTTTTCTCGTCAAATTTAGCCAAATCGATCTCCTCTCCCCAATTCGATTCAGTATCTCTTCATTCGTGATTCGATCTATCCATCTCACCTTCAGCATTCTTCTGTAACACCACATTTCAAAAGCTATTCTCTTTCTTTTTGAGCTAGTTATCGTCCATGTTTCACTTCCATACAATGCCACGCTCCACACGAAAGTCTTCAAAAACATCTTTCTAATTCCGATATCAATGTTTGAAGTGAGCAAATTTCTTTTCTTAAGAAAGCTCTTCCTTGCTTGTGCTAATCTGCATTTTATGTCCTCCTTACTTCTGCCATCGTTAGTTATTTTACTACCCAAGTAACAATATTCATCTACTTCCTTTAAGACTTCATTTCCTAATCTAATATTTCCTACATCACCTGCCTTCGTTCGACAGCACTCCATTACTTTTGTTTCGGACTTACTTATTTTCATCTTGTACTCCTTACCCAAGACTTCATCCATACCATTCAGCAACTTCTCGAGATCTTCTGCAGTCTCAGATAAAATAACAATATCATCGGCAAATCTCAAGGTTTTGATTTCCTCTCCTTGGACTGTGATTCCCTTTAAAATTTCTCTTTGATTTCCTTTACTGCCTGTTCTATGTAAACATTGAAAAGGAGAGGGGACAAACTGCAGCCTTGCCTCACTCCTCTCTGGATTGCTGCTTCTTTTTCAATGCCCTCGATTCTTATCACTGCAAACTGATTTTTATAAAGATTGTAGATAATTCTTCGTTCTCGGTGTCTGATCCGTATCATCTTCAGAATCATAAATAGCTTGGTCCAATCAACATTATCGAATGCCTTTTCTAGATCTACGAATGCCATGTACGTGGGCTAGTCCTTCTCGATTCGATCCTCTAAGATCAGACGTAAAGTCAGGATTGCTTCACGTGTTCCTACATTTCTTCTGAAGCCAAATTGATCTTCTCCCAACTCAGCTTCAACTTGTTTTACCATTCTTCTGTAAATAATACGTGTTACAATTTTGCAGGCATGAGATACTAAACTAATGGTGCGGTAGTTTTCACACCTGTCAGCACCGGCTTTCTTGGGAATAGGTATAACAACATTCTGCCGAAAATCTGATGGGACTTCTCCTGTCTCATACATCTTGCACACTAAATGAAATAACCTTGCCATGCTGGTTTCTCCTAAGGCAGTCAGTAATTCAGAGGGAATGCCATCAATTCCAGGTGCCTTGTTCCTATTTAGGTCACTCACAGCTCTGTCAAACTCTGACCTCAAAATTGGGTCTCCCATTTCATCAGCATCAACAGACTCTTCATGTTCCAGAACCAAATTATCTACATCTTTAACTTGATACAACTGTTGGATATGCTCCTGCCATCTTTCTGCTTTGTCTTCTTTCCCTAGAAGTGGCTTTTCATCTGAGCTCTTAATATTCATACACCTAGATTTCCTTTCTCCAAAGGTTTCCTTGATTTTCTTGTATGCAGCATCTACCTTTCCCAGGACCATACAGCCTTCGACATCCTTGCACTTCTCCTTCAGCCATTCTTCCTTAGCTACCTTGCACTTTCTATTTACTTGATTCTTTAATCGCCTGTATTCTTTTCCGCCCTCTTCCTTTCTTTTTTTTTTTTTTTTTTGTTAAAAATGAAGCCATGTTTTCCAGTGTTGACTTAGTTAAATGTAGCAAAGGCTTTTCAGTCTGTCAAACACATAGCAAATATAATGTAAATTAAAACACTAAAAGCATATCATAAAACACACACTAACATACAAAGAATGACATGTTTCGTTCTACAAGAACATCCTCAGATTCTATCAAATCAGCTTTCAAAAGGAATCTTACATTGGAGCAGATTTGTGGATGACGTCATATGCATATATGATAATGACGTCACTAATGCAGACCAGGTATTAAACACTCTAAATTCTTTACACAAATCCATCAGCTTCACAATGGAACCAGAAAATAACAAGAAAATAAACTATTTAGACATCACAATCAACAGGAATAATGACAACCTATCTTACAAGGTATACAGAAAGCCCACTCAGACGTCACACACTATTGACAACAACTCGAACCACCCATACACACACAAAATAGCAGGACTGAATACAATGATACATAGAGCTATTTCCATACCAATGAGCACAACAGATTTCAATGAAGAAATGCAAATAATTAAACAAATCGCGAAAGAAAACAACCATCCTCCAGGCACAGTGGATAAACTTTTAAATAAACATAAGAAAAGTCGCCGGGAAAGCACCACACACGACAAAGAAAACTACGTGGTTCTCAACTATGTTAACAATAACACATACAAAGTAGCTAACATTTTCAAGAAACAAGGTTTAAAAGTAGCTTTTCGAACGAATAACACACTACAGAGACACTTCAGCAGGTGCAACTTAAACAAAAAGGACCCTTTCTCAAAGTCAGGAGTGTATGAACTCAAGTGCCAAGAACCTAACTGCAACGCCACATACATAGGTCAAACAAAACATAATTTCCATACAAGATACAAAGAACACAAAAACGCGATCAGATATAGTCGGCATTCAGCCTTCGGGGAGCACATCTACGACTGTTCACACCATTTCACAGACATCAACACTGATCTAAAAATTTTACACTTCGAAAATAAAAGTAAATCTTTAAATATAAAAGAAGCAATAGAAATTTACGTCGCAAAAAATACTAATGCCAATAACCTGAATGAGCATACACATTTAAGTAATTCCCCCCTATTCGCTCTACTTACATAATATCTAACAACACCTACTCCTTAAATTGCTTCTATCGTAAATAATAATAATAATAGTAATAATAATAATACACATTTAAATAATTCCCCCCTATTTGCTCTACTCGCATAATATCTGACAACACCTACTCATTAAATCGCTTCTATCGTAAATAATAATAATAATAATAATAATAACGTCCCTTACTTTATTCAACTAAAAATTATTAATTTGCATTCATCCATATTACATAAAGGTACATTCGCAAGGAAAAGGTCAATAACTTCTCTCCCCTCTCCAATGTTGACGGAAGGTGAATTGCTTTTTTCATAATAATAATAATAATAATAATAATAATAATAATAATAATAATAATACCGTTCCGTACTTCATTCACCTATTATAAATAATAAAAAATTATAATAATTACATTCATCCATATTACATACAGGTACAATTAACATGAAATAGGTCAATAACATCTCTCCCCCCCCCCTCCAATGTTGATGGAAAGTTCCACAGCGCTCCAGCCACTGCGCCCTACATCTCTCCCACCGCCCCCCCCCCCTCTCCACTCTATAGTCTACCCGATTTTATCATCCAATAGGAGAGATCCACATCGTTCTACTAGGCCCCTCCCTGTCCTGCCCTCCCCTCTCCACGCACAGTCTGGCTCACCACAAACTTTCCACCACAGTCCTGAAATAGTGTTTGGTGACAACAGACTTAACATCGGCAGTCTAGATAAATACGTAAGTTTTTCACTATATTATAATTGTATATAATTTATTTTTTGTCATTACTGTTTCATGTTATCACTTTTCTCTCTATCTTTGACAAGTTTACGCTACGTAAACAATACTGTACATATATAAGCTTATTTTAAGTGATTTGATAGAATCTGAGGATGTTCTTGTAGAACGAAACATGTCATTCTTTGTATGTTAGTGTGTGTTTTATGATATGCTTTTAGTGTTTTAATTTACATTATATTTGCTATGTGTTTGACAGACTGAAAAGCCTTTGCTACATTTAACTAAGTCAACACTGGAAAACATGGCTTCATTTTTAACAAATTATTCGGCCAGTCAGGCAAATTACGAAGCCAAAAAGCTCAAATCACTTAAAATTAAAATCATGAACATTGACAAGTCAATCACATTTAATAAGAAATGTCTAGAATTAGAGCTCGTTCCTAAGTACATACCCATAAAAGCTAAACCCACAACAACTTCGGCTAAAATATCAACATCTCAATCACAGTTACTATGGATCAGAAACGAAATCAAATTCGCGTACATAAAGAAACAGCAAATCAATAAACAAATTCTACGCATCCACTTAAACCTAAGCAACTTCTGGCACCGCACACAATGGACATCCTATTCCAACTTTTTACACGATTACATTAAAAAGGAAGCAATCCGGAAACAGAAGGTTATTGACAATAAAATACGTAACCTAATGATTAAACAGAAAAGTCCAGAAAACGCTAAGCACAACACACTCGCGAATTTTCACCCTAGATTAATTAACAGATCAGACACTACCTTTTCAAAGAATGAAATAGATCTGCTAGAGAAAGGTCTCAAATTCAACTGCCAGGAACGTCATAACGAAAACAACATAAAACAGCTCATCACTGACGTAGAAATTGCCTGCGACAAAATACCCTCTCCACAAAGAGAAATAATAAAAAACGTAGCCACCAACGAAGCCCTAAAAATAATCGCACATGAAAATTCCACTAAGCAACCGAATTACGCCACTCAATACTCGGCAATGAAAACAATTAAGAACAAAATTAAAAACGACAACCTTATCATCACAAAAGCGGATAAAGGTAACACAACAGTCATAATGAAGAAAGACGAATACATAGAAAAAACAATAGAATTCATCAACAACAACGGTATTCAAGAATTGCAACGCGACCCTACAAATAAATTTCAAAACCAAATAAAGCAAGCTATCAAGGAAACAGACTTAATTTTCACAAAACAAGAAAAAGAAAGCCTCATAATCAAAAATCCTAAACTCCCCACACTAAGAGCCCTGCCCAAAATACACAAAGAGCTCTGTCCCATTAGACCAATAGTAAATTTTAAAGATGCGCCAAGTTACAATGTAAGCAAACAACTGAACATCATTCTAAAAGAGAAAATTTCACTTAAAGGAGACAGATCAATTAAAAACAGCCTAGAACTAATTAAAGAATTAAATAAACTTAAAATAACAGAGAGTACACGTATGATATCCTTTGACATCACTAACATGTACACCAACATACCAATAGATGAATCCATTAAAATTATCGAAAACCTTCTTAAGGAAAACACCTCTCTACAAGAAACTAAAGAAATTATTAACCTTCTTAGAACAACACTACACCAAAATTGCTTTGCATTTAACGACAAAATCTATTGCCAAACAGAAGGGCTAGCCATGGGCTCACCGTTATCAGGTATAATAGCAAACATTTTTCTCAATAACTTCGAAAACATGTTCTTAATGGGCCAGCTTTCAAAAGGAATCTTACATTGGAGCAGATTTGTGGATGACGTCATATGCATATATGATAATGACGTCACTAATGCAGACCAGTTATTAAACACTCTAAATTCTTTACACAAATCCATCAGCTTCACAATGGAACCAGAAAATAACAAGAAAATAAACTATTTAGACATCACAATCAACAGGAATAATGACAACCTATCTTACAAGGTATACAGAAAGCCCACTCAGACGTCACACACTATTGACAACAACTCGAACCACCCATACACACACAAAATAGCAGGACTGAATACAATGATACATAGAGCTATTTCCATACCAATGAGCACAACAGATTTCAATGAAGAAATGCAAATAATTAAACAAATCGCGAAAGAAAACAACCATCCTCCAGGCACAGTGGATAAACTTTTAAATAAACATAAGAAAAGTCGCCGGGAAAGCACCACACACGACAAAGAAAACTACGTGGTTCTCAACTATGTTAACAATAACACATACAAAGTAGCTAACATTTTCAAGAAACAAGGTTTAAAAGTAGCTTTTCGAACGAATAACACACTACAGAGACACTTCAGCAGGTGCAACTTAAACAAAAAGGACCCTTTCTCAAAGTCAGGAGTGTATGAACTCAAGTGCCAAGAACCTAACTGCAACGCCACATACATAGGTCAAACAAAACGTAATTTCCATACAAGATACAAAGAACACAAAAACGCGATCAGATATAGTCGGCATTCAGCCTTCGGGGAGCACATCTACGACTGTTCACACCATTTCACAGACATCAACACTGATCTAAAAATTTTACACTTCGAAAATAAAAGTAAATCTTTAAATATAAAAGAAGCAATAGAAATTTACGTCGCAAAAAATACTAATGCCAATAACCTGAATGAGCATACACATTTAAGTAATTCCCCCCTATTCGCTCTACTTACATAATATCTAACAACACCTACTCCTTAAATTGCTTCTATCGTAAATAATAATAATAATAGTAATAATAATAATACACATTTAAATAATTCCCCCCTATTTGCTCTACTCGCATAATATCTGACAACACCTACTCATTAAATCGCTTCTATCGTAAATAATAATAATAATAATAATAATAACGTCCCTTACTTTATTCAACTAAAAATTATTAATTTGCATTCATCCATATTACATAAAGGTACATTCGCAAGGAAAAGGTCAATAACTTCTCTCCCCTCTCCAATGTTGACGGAAGGTGAATTGCTTTTTTCATAATAATAATAATAATAATAATAATAATAATAATAATAATAATAATACCGTTCCGTACTTCATTCACCTATTATAAATAATAAAAAATTATAATAATTACATTCATCCATATTACATACAGGTACAATTAACATGAAATAGGTCAATAACATCTCTCCCCCCCCCCTCCAATGTTGATGGAAAGTTCCACAGCGCTCCAGCCACTGCGCCCTACATCTCTCCCACCGCCCCCCCCCCTCTCCACTCTATAGTCTACCCGATTTTATCATCCAATAGGAGAGATCCACATCGTTCTACTAGGCCCCTCCCTGTCCTGCCCTCCCCTCTCCACGCACAGTCTGGCTCACCACAAACTTTCCACCACAGTCCTGAAATAGTGTTTGGTGACAACAGACTTAACATCGGCAGTCTAGATAAATACGTAAGTTTTTCACTATATTATAATTGTATATAATTTATTTTTTGTCATTACTGTTTCATGTTATCACTTTTCTCTCTATCTTTGACAAGTTTACGCTACGTAAACAATACTGTACATATATAAGCTTATTTTAAGTGATTTGATAGAATCTGAGGATGTTCTTGTAGAACGAAACATGTCATTCTCTGTATGTTAGTGTGTGTTTTATGATATGCTTTTAGTGTTTTAATTTACATTATATTTGCTATGTGTTTGACAGACTGAAAAGCCTTTGCTACATTTAACTAAGTCAACACTGGAAAACATGGCTTCATTTTTAACAAATTATTCGGCCAGTCAGGCAAATTACGAAGCCAAAAAGCTCAAATCACTTAAAATTAAAATCATGAACATTGACAAGTCAATCACATTTAATAAGAAATGTCTAGAATTAGAGCTCGTTCCTAAGTACATACCCATAAAAGCTAAACCCACAACAACTTCGGCTAAAATATCAACATCTCAATCACAGTTACTATGGATCAGAAACGAAATCAAATTCGCGTACATAAAGAAACAGCAAATCAATAAACAAATTCTACGCATCCACTTAAACCTAAGCAACTTCTGGCACCGCACACAATGGACATCCTATTCCAACTTTTTACACGATTACATTAAAAAGGAAGCAATCCGGAAACAGAAGGTTATTGACAATAAAATACGTAACCTAATGATTAAACAGAAAAGTCCAGAAAACGCTAAGCACAACACACTCGCGAATTTTCACCCTAGATTAATTAACAGATCAGACACTACCTTTTCAAAGAATGAAATAGATCTGCTAGAGAAAGGTCTCAAATTCAACTGCCAGGAACGTCATAACGAAAACAACATAAAACAGCTCATCACTGACGTAGAAATTGCCTGCGACAAAATACCCTCTCCACAAAGAGAAATAATAAAAAACGTAGCCACCAACGAAGCCCTAAAAATAATCGCACATGAAAATTCCACTAAGCAACCGAATTACGCCACTCAATACTCGGCAATGAAAACAATTAAGAACAAAATTAAAAACGACAACCTTATCATCACAAAAGCGGATAAAGGTAACACAACAGTCATAATGAAGAAAGACGAATACATAGAAAAAACAATAGAATTCATCAACAACAACGGTATTCAAGAATTGCAACGCGACCCTACAAATAAATTTCAAAACCAAATAAAGCAAGCTATCAAGGAAACAGACTTAATTTTCACAAAACAAGAAAAAGAAAGCCTCATAATCAAAAATCCTAAACTCCCCACACTAAGAGCCCTGCCCAAAATACACAAAGAGCTCTGTCCCATTAGACCAATAGTAAATTTTAAAGATGCGCCAAGTTACAATGTAAGCAAACAACTGAACATCATTCTAAAAGAGAAAATTTCACTTAAAGGAGACAGATCAATTAAAAACAGCCTAGAACTAATTAAAGAATTAAATAAACTTAAAATAACAGAGAGTACACGTATGATATCCTTTGACATCACTAACATGTACACCAACATACCAATAGATGAATCCATTAAAATTATCGAAAACCTTCTTAAGGAAAACACCTCTCTACAAGAAACTAAAGAAATTATTAACCTTCTTAGAACAACACTACACCAAAATTGCTTTGCATTTAACGACAAAATCTATTGCCAAACAGAAGGGCTAGCCATGGGCTCACCGTTATCAGGTATAATAGCAAACATTTTTCTCAATAACTTCGAAAACATGTTCTTAATGGGCCAGCTTTCAAAAGGAATCTTACATTGGAGCAGATTTGTGGATGACGTCATATGCATATATGATAATGACGTCACTAATGCAGACCAGTTATTAAACACTCTAAATTCTTTACACAAATCCATCAGCTTCACAATGGAACCAGAAAATAACAAGAAAATAAACTATTTAGACATCACAATCAACAGGAATAATGACAACCTATCTTACAAGGTATACAGAAAGCCCACTCAGACGTCACACACTATTGACAACAACTCGAACCACCCATACACACACAAAATAGCAGGACTGAATACAATGATACATAGAGCTATTTCCATACCAATGAGCACAACAGATTTCAATGAAGAAATGCAAATAATTAAACAAATCGCGAAAGAAAACAACCATCCTCCAGGCACAGTGGATAAACTTTTAAATAAACATAAGAAAAGTCGCCGGGAAAGCACCACACACGACAAAGAAAACTACGTGGTTCTCAACTATGTTAACAATAACACATACAAAGTAGCTAACATTTTCAAGAAACAAGGTTTAAAAGTAGCTTTTCGAACGAATAACACACTACAGAGACACTTCAGCAGGTGCAACTTAAACAAAAAGGACCCTTTCTCAAAGTCAGGAGTGTATGAACTCAAGTGCCAAGAACCTAACTGCAACGCCACATACATAGGTCAAACAAAACGTAATTTCCATACAAGATACAAAGAACACAAAAACGCGATCAGATATAGTCGGCATTCAGCCTTCGGGGAGCACATCTACGACTGTTCACACCATTTCACAGACATCAACACTGATCTAAAAATTTTACACTTCGAAAATAAAAGTAAATCTTTAAATATAAAAGAAGCAATAGAAATTTACGTCGCAAAAAATACTAATGCCAATAACCTGAATGAGCATACACATTTAAGTAATTCCCCCCTATTCGCTCTACTTACATAATATCTAACAACACCTACTCCTTAAATTGCTTCTATCGTAAATAATAATAATAATAGTAATAATAATAATACACATTTAAATAATTCCCCCCTATTTGCTCTACTCGCATAATATCTGACAACACCTACTCATTAAATCGCTTCTATCGTAAATAATAATAATAATAATAATAATAACGTCCCTTACTTTATTCAACTAAAAATTATTAATTTGCATTCATCCATATTACATAAAGGTACATTCGCAAGGAAAAGGTCAATAACTTCTCTCCCCTCTCCAATGTTGACGGAAGGTGAATTGCTTTTTTCATAATAATAATAATAATAATAATAATAATAATAATAATAATAATACCGTTCCGTACTTCATTCACCTATTATAAATAATAAAAAATTATAATAATTACATTCATCCATATTACATACAGGTACAATTAACATGAAATAGGTCAATAACATCTCTCCCCCCCCCCTCCAATGTTGATGGAAAGTTCCACAGCGCTCCAGCCACTGCGCCCTACATCTCTCCCACCGCCCCCCCCCCTCTCCACTCTATAGTCTACCCGATTTTATCATCCAATAGGAGAGATCCACATCGTTCTACTAGGCCCCTCCCTGTCCTGCCCTCCCCTCTCCACGCACAGTCTGGCTCACCACAAACTTTCCACCACAGTCCTGAAATAGTGTTTGGTGACAACAGACTTAACATCGGCAGTCTAGATAAATACGTAAGTTTTTCACTATATTATAATTGTATATAATTTATTTTTTGTCATTACTGTTTCATGTTATCACTTTTCTCTCTATCTTTGACAAGTTTACGCTACGTAAACAATACTGTACATATATAAGCTTATTTTAAGTGATTTGATAGAATCTGAGGATGTTCTTGTAGAACGAAACATGTCATTCTTTGTATGTTAGTGTGTGTTTTATGATATGCTTTTAGTGTTTTAATTTACATTATATTTGCTATGTGTTTGACAGACTGAAAAGCCTTTGCTACATTTAACTAAGTCAACACTGGAAAACATGGCTTCATTTTTAACAAATTATTCGGCCAGTCAGGCAAATTACGAAGCCAAAAAGCTCAAATCACTTAAAATTAAAATCATGAACATTGACAAGTCAATCACATTTAATAAGAAATGTCTAGAATTAGAGCTCGTTCCTAAGTACATACCCATAAAAGCTAAACCCACAACAACTTCGGCTAAAATATCAACATCTCAATCACAGTTACTATGGATCAGAAACGAAATCAAATTCGCGTACATAAAGAAACAGCAAATCAATAAACAAATTCTACGCATCCACTTAAACCTAAGCAACTTCTGGCACCGCACACAATGGACATCCTATTCCAACTTTTTACACGATTACATTAAAAAGGAAGCAATCCGGAAACAGAAGGTTATTGACAATAAAATACGTAACCTAATGATTAAACAGAAAAGTCCAGAAAACGCTAAGCACAACACACTCGCGAATTTTCACCCTAGATTAATTAACAGATCAGACACTACCTTTTCAAAGAATGAAATAGATCTGCTAGAGAAAGGTCTCAAATTCAACTGCCAGGAACGTCATAACGAAAACAACATAAAACAGCTCATCACTGACGTAGAAATTGCCTGCGACAAAATACCCTCTCCACAAAGAGAAATAATAAAAAACGTAGCCACCAACGAAGCCCTAAAAATAATCGCACATGAAAATTCCACTAAGCAACCGAATTACGCCACTCAATACTCGGCAATGAAAACAATTAAGAACAAAATTAAAAACGACAACCTTATCATCACAAAAGCGGATAAAGGTAACACAACAGTCATAATGAAGAAAGACGAATACATAGAAAAAACAATAGAATTCATCAACAACAACGGTATTCAAGAATTGCAACGCGACCCTACAAATAAATTTCAAAACCAAATAAAGCAAGCTATCAAGGAAACAGACTTAATTTTCACAAAACAAGAAAAAGAAAGCCTCATAATCAAAAATCCTAAACTCCCCACACTAAGAGCCCTGCCCAAAATACACAAAGAGCTCTGTCCCATTAGACCAATAGTAAATTTTAAAGATGCGCCAAGTTACAATATAAGCAAACAACTGAACATCATTCTAAAAGAGAAAATTTCACTTAAAGGAGACAGATCAATTAAAAACAGCCTAGAACTAATTAAAGAATTAAATAAACTTAAAATAACAGAGAGTACACGTATGATATCCTTTGACATCACTAACATGTACACCAACATACCAATAGATGAATCCATTAAAATTATCGAAAACCTTCTTAAGGAAAACACCTCTCTACAAGAAACTAAAGAAATTATTAACCTTCTTAGAACAACACTACACCAAAATTGCTTTGCATTTAACGACAAAATCTATTGCCAAACAGAAGGGCTAGCCATGGGCTCACCGTTATCAGGTATAATAGCAAACTTTTTTCTCAATAACTTCGAAAACATGTTCTTAATGGGCCAGCTTTCAAAAGGAATCTTACATTGGAGCAGATTTGTGGATGACGTCATATGCATATATGATAATGACGTCACTAATGCAGACCAGTTATTAAACACTCTAAATTCTTTACACAAATCCATCAGCTTCACAATGGAACCAGAAAATAACAAGAAAATAAACTATTTAGACATCACAATCAACAGGAATAATGACAACCTATCTTACAAGGTATACAGAAAGCCCACTCAGACGTCACACACTATTGACAACAACTCGAACCACCCATACACACACAAAATAGCAGGACTGAATACAATGATACATAGAGCTATTTCCATACCAATGAGCACAACAGATTTCAATGAAGAAATGCAAATAATTAAACAAATCGCGAAAGAAAACAACCATCCTCCAGGCACAGTGGATAAACTTTTAAATAAACATAAGAAAAGTCGCCGGGAAAGCACCACACACGACAAAGAAAACTACGTGGTTCTCAACTATGTTAACAATAACACATACAAAGTAGCTAACATTTTCAAGAAACAAGGTTTAAAAGTAGCTTTTCGAACGAATAACACACTACAGAGACACTTCAGCAGGTGCAACTTAAACAAAAAGGACCCTTTCTCAAAGTCAGGAGTGTATGAACTCAAGTGCCAAGAACCTAACTGCAACGCCACATACATAGGTCAAACAAAACGTAATTTCCATACAAGATACAAAGAACACAAAAACGCGATCAGATATAGTCGGCATTCAGCCTTCGGGGAGCACATCTACGACTGTTCACACCATTTCACAGACATCAACACTGATCTAAAAATTTTACACTTCGAAAATAAAAGTAAATCTTTAAATATAAAAGAAGCAATAGAAATTTACGTCGCAAAAAATACTAATGCCAATAACCTGAATGAGCATACACATTTAAGTAATTCCCCCCTATTCGCTCTACTTACATAATATCTAACAACACCTACTCCTTAAATTGCTTCTATCGTAAATAATAATAATAATAGTAATAATAATAATACACATTTAAATAATTCCCCCCTATTTGCTCTACTCGCATAATATCTGACAACACCTACTCATTAAATCGCTTCTATCGTAAATAATAATAATAATAATAATAATAACGTCCCTTACTTTATTCAACTAAAAATTATTAATTTGCATTCATCCATATTACATAAAGGTACATTCGCAAGGAAAAGGTCAATAACTTCTCTCCCCTCTCCAATGTTGACGGAAGGTGAATTGCTTTTTTCATAATAATAATAATAATAATAATAATAATAATAATAATAATAATAATACCGTTCCGTACTTCATTCACCTATTATAAATAATAAAAAATTATAATAATTACATTCATCCATATTACATACAGGTACAATTAACATGAAATAGGTCAATAACATCTCTCCCCCCCCCCTCCAATGTTGATGGAAAGTTCCACAGCGCTCCAGCCACTGCGCCCTACATCTCTCCCACCGCCCCCCCCCTCTCCACTCTATAGTCTACCCGATTTTATCATCCAATAGGAGAGATCCACATCGTTCTACTAGGCCCCTCCCTGTCCTGCCCTCCCCTCTCCACGCACAGTCTGGCTCACCACAAACTTTCCACCACAGTCCTGAAATAGTGTTTGGTGACAACAGACTTAACATCGGCAGTCTAGATAAATACGTAAGTTTTTCACTATATTATAATTGTATATAATTTATTTTTTGTCATTACTGTTTCATGTTATCACTTTTCTCTCTATCTTTGACAAGTTTACGCTACGTAAACAATACTGTACATATATAAGCTTATTTTAAGTGATTTGATAGAATCTGAGGATGTTCTTGTAGAACGAAACATGTCATTCTTTGTATGTTAGTGTGTGTTTTATGATATGCTTTTAGTGTTTTAATTTACATTATATTTGCTATGTGTTTGACAGACTGAAAAGCCTTTGCTACATTTAACTAAGTCAACACTGGAAAACATGGCTTCATTTTTAACAAATTATTCGGCCAGTCAGGCAAATTACGAAGCCAAAAAGCTCAAATCACTTAAAATTAAAATCATGAACATTGACAAGTCAATCACATTTAATAAGAAATGTCTAGAATTAGAGCTCGTTCCTAAGTACATACCCATAAAAGCTAAACCCACAACAACTTCGGCTAAAATATCAACATCTCAATCACAGTTACTATGGATCAGAAACGAAATCAAATTCGCGTACATAAAGAAACAGCAAATCAATAAACAAATTCTACGCATCCACTTAAACCTAAGCAACTTCTGGCACCGCACACAATGGACATCCTATTCCAACTTTTTACACGATTACATTAAAAAGGAAGCAATCCGGAAACAGAAGGTTATTGACAATAAAATACGTAACCTAATGATTAAACAGAAAAGTCCAGAAAACGCTAAGCACAACACACTCGCGAATTTTCACCCTAGATTAATTAACAGATCAGACACTACCTTTTCAAAGAATGAAATAGATCTGCTAGAGAAAGGTCTCAAATTCAACTGCCAGGAACGTCATAACGAAAACAACATAAAACAGCTCATCACTGACGTAGAAATTGCCTGCGACAAAATACCCTCTCCACAAAGAGAAATAATAAAAAACGTAGCCACCAACGAAGCCCTAAAAATAATCGCACATGAAAATTCCACTAAGCAACCGAATTACGCCACTCAATACTCGGCAATGAAAACAATTAAGAACAAAATTAAAAACGACAACCTTATCATCACAAAAGCGGATAAAGGTAACACAACAGTCATAATGAAGAAAGACGAATACATAGAAAAAACAATAGAATTCATCAACAACAACGGTATTCAAGAATTGCAACGCGACCCTACAAATAAATTTCAAAACCAAATAAAGCAAGCTATCAAGGAAACAGACTTAATTTTCACAAAACAAGAAAAAGAAAGCCTCATAATCAAAAATCCTAAACTCCCCACACTAAGAGCCCTGCCCAAAATACACAAAGAGCTCTGTCCCATTAGACCAATAGTAAATTTTAAAGATGCGCCAAGTTACAATGTAAGCAAACAACTGAACATCATTCTAAAAGAGAAAATTTCACTTAAAGGAGACAGATCAATTAAAAACAGCCTAGAACTAATTAAAGAATTAAATAAACTTAAAATAACAGAGAGTACACGTATGATATCCTTTGACATCACTAACATGTACACCAACATACCAATAGATGAATCCATTAAAATTATCGAAAACCTTCTTAAGGAAAACACCTCTCTACAAGAAACTAAAGAAATTATTAACCTTCTTAGAACAACACTACACCAAAATTGCTTTGCATTTAACGACAAAATCTATTGCCAAACAGAAGGGCTAGCCATGGGCTCACCGTTATCAGGTATAATAGCAAACATTTTTCTCAATAACTTCGAAAACATGTTCTTAATGGGCCAGCTTTCAAAAGGAATCTTACATTGGAGCAGATTTGTGGATGACGTCATATGCATATATGATAATGACGTCACTAATGCAGACCAGTTATTAAACACTCTAAATTCTTTACACAAATCCATCAGCTTCACAATGGAACCAGAAAATAACAAGAAAATAAACTATTTAGACATCACAATCAACAGGAATAATGACAACCTATCTTACAAGGTATACAGAAAGCCCACTCAGACGTCACACACTATTGACAACAACTCGAACCACCCATACACACACAAAATAGCAGGACTGAATACAATGATACATAGAGCTATTTCCATACCAATGAGCACAACAGATTTCAATGAAGAAATGCAAATAATTAAACAAATCGCGAAAGAAAACAACCATCCTCCAGGCACAGTGGATAAACTTTTAAATAAACATAAGAAAAGTCGCCGGGAAAGCACCACACACGACAAAGAAAACTACGTGGTTCTCAACTATGTTAACAATAACACATACAAAGTAGCTAACATTTTCAAGAAACAAGGTTTAAAAGTAGCTTTTCGAACGAATAACACACTACAGAGACACTTCAGCAGGTGCAACTTAAACAAAAAGGACCCTTTCTCAAAGTCAGGAGTGTATGAACTCAAGTGCCAAGAACCTAACTGCAACGCCACATACATAGGTCAAACAAAACGTAATTTCCATACAAGATACAAAGAACACAAAAACGCGATCAGATATAGTCGGCATTCAGCCTTCGGGGAGCACATCTACGACTGTTCACACCATTTCACAGACATCAACACTGATCTAAAAATTTTACACTTCGAAAATAAAAGTAAATCTTTAAATATAAAAGAAGCAATAGAAATTTACGTCGCAAAAAATACTAATGCCAATAACCTGAATGAGCATACACATTTAAGTAATTCCCCCCTATTCGCTCTACTTACATAATATCTAACAACACCTACTCCTTAAATTGCTTCTATCGTAAATAATAATAATAATAGTAATAATAATAATACACATTTAAATAATTCCCCCCTATTTGCTCTACTCGCATAATATCTGACAACACCTACTCATTAAATCGCTTCTATCGTAAATAATAATAATAATAATAATAATAACGTCCCTTACTTTATTCAACTAAAAATTATTAATTTGCATTCATCCATATTACATAAAGGTACATTCGCAAGGAAAAGGTCAATAACTTCTCTCCCCTCTCCAATGTTGACGGAAGGTGAATTGCTTTTTTCATAATAATAATAATAATAATAATAATAATAATAATAATAATAATAATACCGTTCCGTACTTCATTCACCTATTATAAATAATAAAAAATTATAATAATTACATTCATCCATATTACATACAGGTACAATTAACATGAAATAGGTCAATAACATCTCTCCCCCCCCCCTCCAATGTTGATGGAAAGTTCCACAGCGCTCCAGCCACTGCGCCCTACATCTCTCCCACCGCCCCCCCCCCTCTCCACTCTATAGTCTACCCGATTTTATCATCCAATAGGAGAGATCCACATCGTTCTACTAGGCCCCTCCCTGTCCTGCCCTCCCCTCTCCACGCACAGTCTGGCTCACCACAAACTTTCCACCACAGTCCTGAAATAGTGTTTGGTGACAACAGACTTAACATCGGCAGTCTAGATAAATACGTAAGTTTTTCACTATATTATAATTGTATATAATTTATTTTTTGTCATTACTGTTTCATGTTATCACTTTTCTCTCTATCTTTGACAAGTTTACGCTACGTAAACAATACTGTACATATATAAGCTTATTTTAAGTGATTTGATAGAATCTGAGGATGTTCTTGTAGAACGAAACATGTCATTCTTTGTATGTTAGTGTGTGTTTTATGATATGCTTTTAGTGTTTTAATTTACATTATATTTGCTATGTGTTTGACAGACTGAAAAGCCTTTGCTACATATACATACATACATACACTCTTCCTTTCTAGCATTCTTGTATTTTCGTCGTTCATCAATCAGGTCTAGTATCTCCTGAGTTATCGACTGATTCTTAGTTGATCTTTTCTTTCTTCCTAACATTTCTTCAGCAGCCCTACTGACTTCATTTTTCATGACTCTCCACTCTTCCTCTATAGTGTTTCCTTTAGCCTCTTCATTTAGTCCTTGTGCAACATGTTCCTTGAAACAATCCCTCACACTCTTTTCTTTCAACTTGTCTAGATCCCATCTTTTTGCATTCTTTCCTTTCTTCAATTTCTTCAACTTCAGATGGCATTTCATGACCAACAAGTTGTGGTCAGAGTCCACGTCTGCTCCTGGGAGTTTTGCAATCCAACACCTGGTTTCTGAATCTCTGCCTAATCATAATGAAGTCTATTTGATACCTTCCAGTGTCTCCAGGTCTCATCCACGTATACAGCCATAAATTGTGTTAACTCAAAATTTGGTACCAAAAGTTTGCACTGAAGTCAGTTGTAAACTGTGGGGAAATATATTCTTCTAGTAACGGATCCATTTGACGCAGAGGTCCAAAGGAGGTTCAATTGATTCAAGATATTCCACATTAATGGCATAATTTTTTATTATTAACATTGTTATCGTCTTATCTCCTGCCCTGCTAAAACCTGAGAAAAGAAAACCAAACAAGAAGTTAGCTTATAGAAACTGTGTGTCCAATTAGATGACTGAAATTCACAGTGAAGTCAATTTGTAAAAATAGATTTAATCAAATGGTTTAAATGAATTGATTCATTATTTAGATTTCACAATGTTGATTTACAAGAAAAGCCAATGAAAAGCTTTGTTCATATAACATGATTACATGTTATGCACACACAGACAAATGCATCTCTACTCTATGACCAAACTGCTGGAAACATTTGAAATATAATTCTATTGACCAAATAAGTTTAATTACATTTACTTTTGCTAGAGAGATTAAGAAAGAGGTGAGATGGTAACTAGTTTACATGGTACTTAAATTTAGCTGTCTCGTTTGGTCTTCACGAACTCCTCACTGCTGTTCCCGCAGCTTTACTATCGGGGTTAGAGCTTCACGTCCACATTTAGCCTCACATGACTTTTACCGAAATGAGATACAAGTCCTTATTTAATTCTTGTGTCCCATGCTGGAATATTATCTGGACGAAATTATGATCAGTTGCGGTAGACTTCTTATCTCCAACCTGTAACTGAAGTACAGGTTTTAAGTGGTGCGCGCATATAAAGCGCAATATTGCAGAAGTCCAGTCTGCCATGGACAATAGTCAACTTAGCTCTATGAAAAGCAGTATGGTAGTGAGAAGTATGGCATGAACATCTATGTTAACTCGCCACAAAACGATGTACCATGGAATCAAGCTGTGATTGGTCGATAATGACATGTCAAACATTCTAGAATACCATTTAATATTTTAAAATAGCACTGAGGTGTGATATAGAAGCACACGCTTTATTGCCCTTACAATCTTAAGATAAGATAAGGGTTTCCATTTGTTAAAAGAATACACAAGTTTTTATAATAGGATACACCAAGTAGTGGTAGACATTGACTCACCATAGTGCATAGCTGTATGTTTGAAGCATCTGCAGCAGTGGATAAAATACTTCCTCAACCTGAACTGTGTCTCTGCACATTCACAAAGTATTACTGGGACAGTGTGTTGACAATAGAATGAACTGTTTGACCGTTTGCATGGTTAGCCTGGCATACTTTTGTAGTCATTTTTGGTGTTGAAGTAGACTCTGGGCAACCATGGCACATATCCATCATCAATCAGTATTTTACCCCCCTTAATAGCCCTATGGACACTCTCATTTGGTCAGATCAGGTTGTGTGGTAGTTGTCGTCCAACGAAACTCTTGTCTGATGAAGTAAGGTGGTCGCGCCGTCTAACTCCTTAACCACCTTACCGAATCAGATTGTCTGTAGGATTCTTTGAAGCGGGAAAGCCACTCGGATGTTTGGAACCTTCGCATAACCTCCCCAAAAGCCGTCTTAAGCTTTTCATAATATTCTGAATCTGTTTATCCTAGTTTGAAGCAGAATTTGATGCAAACATGTTCTCATAAATCCTCCAGCTCACTATTAGTGGACAGCATGAAGCATACTGTTACAAATGCAAGTGTAACATCACTCCTGATAAACAGAAGACTGGCTCATCATAGCATGGCAGTGCTGCATTTGGTAACAATGCCCTATACGAGTGTGGGAAGTATAGTCCAGGAGTTAAATGACTAGGCCTCGTGCAGCTTATAGGTCTCGCGGTGTATACGCAAATGATCCCCGCACCGTAATATTAGGAAGGATAATTTTGAAAAAATTGAAATGAACTAAAATTCCTTCCAGCGAAAGAGTAACGTAGGCATAAAAAGCATTTCATATCACTCCTTGAGTTCCACGTGGTCTTTACGCAAATATGAACATGATGGATATAGTTACCTTGCCTGAACATATTTGAGATGATAAAAATGCACTATCATTGCTATAATATATATTTGCCCTGAAAATCACTAAGTAGGCGTTCTTACGTGACAGGTATTTCATTAATCTGAACTTGCAATAGGCTTGGTTCACCATCGCAAGATTCTTTGTCGCTTGCATGACTAGAATCCTCTCCTAAATTACTTACAAATTCATCACACTCCATGTCTAAAACGCTTCTCACATGCAATCTCTTTTTACTCGGAAAGTAACACTAGTGTTGAATAATTATTTTCGTGCAATTTAAACACTTGAAACACACACACACACACCTGCAAACTCGTTTGTTAGTTTTGTGATATAGTAAAAATCGTGTCAATTCAAAGTCGTAGGGACGCAAAAATCTGACTTCGAATTTAATTATTTCGAATTAACCGCAAACTCGTAATACAGAAATGCCAACCCTTGCCGCGTCACAAAGTATTCTAAGACCCATTAATGCATGCAATCACCTTGATCCACAGTTTAAATCTTTCAAATGCCATGGTTAAAACTATTTCCGAAATGTATCCAACAAGGTGCATTTACATTATTCAAATAAAGCACTTGTATAAATCACTAGCAAACATAACTTCATGCAACAAAAGAAAAACAAGAAAAAATTCAAAGACGAGGACAAATTATGCTGGCTCCCCTGTGCAAGTGCCTTATTTTTTGGATTACTGTACTGTTTGCATTTTTAGATGCCTTGTACTTGCACGGAAACATTGTGGCTTATCGAACTTTTCTAAGATGAGGGCAGGAAGTCTTTCACTCCCATCTGCATTGCAACACAGTACAGTAACCCCATCTTTAAAACCATTAGTCTGATCTCGGCATTAAAAAAAGAAAGATGCAGTTTCATTACATTGACATTGTTCGGGGTGTACAAATTGATTATAATTATGAGTCATGCTTTTTTTGCCAAATGTCGGCATCGCCATTGTTTGCGGAATCTGTTTCTCCATACACTGCCTGCTATGTGATATTGTGGTGATCCTTAAAATGCTGAATACTAACAAATTGCGATTTCTCTCAAACTTAGCAACTGTGAAACACACTATAGACACACCGAAACGAGTGAAAGTGCGGAAAGCTACCCCTGCACGTCCCGAAAGACGCGTTCTGTCGTGACACTGAGAACATTCGAATTTAAATTACTCTGTAAAAACTGTTTTTTAAACATTTAAAGGCAGTTTTGAATTAGAAGTTTGAATTGGTTTCAGTTTAAATATGACATGGGGACAGTTTTCTTCCATCTGCAGTTACACAAAGCATAACTGTGCACCCAACATCGAAAACTACGTGAACCAGGAGCATGTTGCCAACCTTGATGCAAATAAAACCGGCACGCTAATTTCATGCCTCATTTGTTTTAAAAGTATCCGGGGATTATTTGCCTAAGTACGGTATGCTTAAAAGTGTTTTCCACTTTCCAGGGACTGTATATTTCAAATTCATTCTTGAAGTATGAACCACCACTAAGAGCACATATTTTGGCAATCTTGTGAGCCTTCAGTGATGCAGTAAGGTGAAAGATTCTCCATTTGTGGCAAGGACAATATAGTTTTCTGTCATGATAACACCTTGGTACATAAGTCGCTCCAGTTGAGCAAATTCCTTGCAGAGCATAACATATCTGTCCTTCCTTATCCTCAGTGTTCTGCAGCAGGTTTCCATCCGGTCCCAAAAGTCGAGACCTAAGATGAACTGTAGGACTGTTTCAAATAGACGTGTCACCTACTTTGTTTTGTAGATGTGCTTGCTTATTATTGTCATTATCACTTGCTTTTTGACTGCTGATATTTCAAATTCCATTTTTCTGGCAAACTATTTTCAGACCATGTGTGCATGTCCACTCTATAAGGCCCAGGTGCACACATCCATTCTTGAAACACACTGTAATTATGTTGTTATATACTATAGGGTCATACGAGTAATTTTATTCAGAACCATGGCCGCGGGCATGCAGTGCTCGTGTGCCAACACTATCCATTTCAGGGGTCTGCTTCTCCACTTCCTGATACTTGGCTAACCTTGCATTTCAAGCTTTATGCTGTTCATTAGCAGGTAAGCAAGCAGCCTGTGCTTGTAGAACTATGCCACTCAACAGTGGGCCTGCAATGCTGTTCACTTGTGCATGTATTAGGGAGGAGGTTTTGAAAGAAGAGTTGCAATGAGGTAATGAAAGTTTGTCCAGCTCCAGTTGAGCAAATTCCTTGCAGAGCATAACATATCTGTCCTTCCTTACCCTCAGTGTTCTGCAGCAGGTTTCCATCCGTTCCCATGGCTAAATGGTTAGCGTGGTGGCCTTTGGTCACAGGGGTCCTGGGTTCGATTTCCGGCAGGGTCGGGAATTTTAACCATCATTGGTTAATTTCGCTGGCACGGGGGCTAGGTGTATGTGTCGTCTTCATCATAATTTCATCCTCATCACGATGCGCAGGTCGCCTATGGGAGTCAAATCGAAAGACCAGCACCTGGCGAACCGATCGTACTTATTGCAGAGAACTGCTCTAGATCCTTGTGGTGAAAAAAGTCACTCGTGTTTTCTTCAGGGGATATAAAACAATATAGGTTAATAACAAGAAATACCAGGTACATTTAATTAAACCAGGTGGAGACTGTGAGTGTCAGATCAAAGTGAGGGACCAAGTGACAATCTGCCAGTTGATACCAAGAATCGATAACTCTAGAAAACTCATGAAGGAGCTTAGGAGGAATGGGATATGGATCAATGATTTTGGTGATGACCATCCAATAGGCATTTCTTGTATTTGTATACATTATCGAGGGAAATGTTGTATCCTTGACAAATGGAATCACAGCAATAGAGACAAAGCTGGGTTGGACCTTGGGTGGTGAAAGGTGTGAAAACACAATCGAAGGAAATTTTTCCTCCGTCATAATTTCCATGACGTGATGAGGAAAATCCCATTGTAAAGTTGTGGGATCTGGAAGTCATTGGAATCCAAGATTCAGCGGATGTTAATACAGCTGATGAACGAAATCAGGAAATCCAACGGTATCTTCTCAGGACACTGAAACAAGACAAAGAGGGATGCTACAAGATTAATCATCCTTGGATTTGAAGGGCATCCGGTTCTCTCTTCAGACAGACAGCAGAGAAAAGATTAAGAACAACCACCAAAATGTTGCACAAAGCAAACTTATTTCATCTCTATTCTGCAGTGTTTGAAAGCTGGAAATGGAAAGGTTTCATTGAGGAAGGAACTGATGCAGGATGCCATTTTTTACCCCACAGGCCAACTAGCCTGCTAATGCCAATTCGGCCTGTGTTTGATGCTTCATGTGTTACCGAAACAGGTGTCTCTCTCAACAATTGCTTGGAGAAGGGCCCTAATTACATCCAGCTAATTATTGAAATTCTACTAAGATTTAGAGAGAAGAGGAGTGACATCTGACATAAGGAAGGCATTTCAGATGATTGAAGTAGCATCAGAAGATTGTAAATACCTCTGTATTCTATGGTGGGAGGACTAAGCCATGGGGAAGATCAAAGTCTATAGACATACAAGAGTGGTCTATGGAACAACCGGCAGCCCCTTCATACTTGGTGCAGTGTTGGATTATCACTCGAGCAATATTCGTAAGGAAGTTGAGGATATTTTCCAGAAGCTGCAAGAATCATGTACGTAGACAACTGTCAGTGGCGTGTACTGAGGGCTACTAAGGCTATCGGTGAAGCCCAAACCTCAGTTGAGAACGATGGAAGTCTAAAGCAGATTATAATGTGAATCTGACACATTGTTCCATTTAAAAAAAAAAAAAACTTGAAAGCATTGAGAAGAAAAAACGTCGCACGTATTTCTGACAGCTAAGCATCGGAGACTGATATCGCAGCCCAGACACTCGCCCCTCTCCCCTTCACTCAGCGCTCGCGGCTTGCTGCTGTATATCGGATAGGAGCGGGGACCGGTGTGGCTGGGTATGGTAGGCTTCGTTTCGTCAGATCGCCACTGCTATCAACCATGCGTTTCTCATCGTATATACTTTCTCCCCTCATACTTCTGACTTAATCATATAGACAACTGAGTGCTGGTAATTCACTCCCGTTTCCTTCTATATCCTTGTAGGAAGACGCTGCAGGGCTGCTCTTATTTTTATAGGTACAACTGCTAAAGTGAAATGCAATCTTTCAGGCTCTCTTTTGTTGGTTGGAATCGAACCCGTGAGCATGGGTCAGACACCAGCACTGATCTCCCAAGGAAGCTAATAAACCAGTAAACGATGGCTACGACCGCTGTAAAATTGAGCATTTGTATATAATAATAATAATAATAATAATAATAATGGTGCATGACATCTGTGTAGGCTTGGTGGTGTCCTGATGAGGATAAAATGAATGGCAAAGACATCATAAACACCCAGTCCTCAAGTCAGGAGAATTGGCAGTATGAGGAGGTTGATTCTGAAAATTGATCCGGGGCCATCGGACCAAAGACAAGCATTTTATCCATTTAGTCACAAAACCGGACTTTAATTTGCTAAACCTTCGGCTACCATTTCCACTGATTGTTGTTGTTGTTGCTATTTGCTTTACGTCGCACCGACACAGATGGCGACGATGGGATAGGAAAGGCCTAGGAATTGGAAGGAAGCGGCCGTGGCCTTAATTAAGGTACAGCCCCGGCATTTGCCTGATGTGAAAATGGGAAACCACGGAAAACCATCTTCAGGGCTCCCGACAGTGGGGCTCGAACGCACTATCTCCCGATTACTGGATACTGGCCGCACTTAAGCGACTACAGCTTTCGAGCTCGGTTCCACTGATCGGGTGTTGAGCACTGGCAGTAGCTTGTGAAGCAGCCTTCACAACACAGCAGGTTTCTCCGTTGGCTTTTGGCTGCAGCTCAAAACCGCTGACGGCTTGACGTTCACTAAACCAACAATCGAAAAGGGGTAACTTAAGTCTACTGCTAGCCCACGTCTTGATCCCAGCATACGCCACTGACAACTGTGTAACGCCAGTGGTCTCTGTTGAGGAATATGAATAAATTTGAGAAGCAAGTACACGAATTCTGGCAGAGGCACAAATGGAACTGAGAAATCAGGAGTCCACAGAAGAAGACATTGGGCTGATTGCAGAAACGATTACTAGTTTTAAGCCTTAGACAGCGTCTAAGTTGCGCACGGTCTACCATTGCATAAACAATGTTCACCCGGTGTTTAGCTAGACATCGCAAATCTTTGCTTGTCGCAACGAATGAAATTCATCGGTGCGCGCGCCGAACGCTAGTCAGATAAGAATATCGCTTTCCGTGGAAATTAAATCGCATAATATTATCGACACTAAAACGACACGCCACCGTACGAAGAAGTGTTGCTTTAATTATAGTGTCGTTATGGTGAGTGTAATATACTCGTAAATAGCTTCGGCAAAGGGAAGACGAAACAATAGTACTGTGTAACCGAATGAGTTGCACGGGCTATAGAGATGTAGCTTGCATTCTGGAGATCACAGATTTGAATCGCATCATCCGCAGCACTGAAGATTGTTTTCCATGGTTTCCCTATTTTTACACCAGGTGAATACTAGGACTGTTAATATGGCCACGGCTCTTCTTCCCCAGTCCTCCTCATTAAACAATAATCACTACCATCACCACCACTTGCCTTTTCCTATCTCTTAGTTGCCGAAAACTTATCTGAGTTAGCACGACGATTATTAAAAATATCCACAAACGACCTGCTTTTTAGTTGTCACTATTATGTGTGCTTACTTGGCAGTAAATATAAGTGAAGTCCTCTGACGATTGAGACAAGTAATTCTGACGTGTGTAGTCGAAGTGACCTATAATTCCATGGAAATTATCCCATATATAATAAAATACATTGTAGTCAAGTTGACAGTTACCGGACTGTCCCTTTGTCAAGTCTCTTGAATAGCAAAATCTTATTTTAAGCTGTACCTCCCCGTACATTTCAAATGAATTGCTGCGATTTTGCAGCAGACGACCCACAGAGAGGTCGGACTAACCTTTCTTCCCGGAATCGTCTCAACGTGATAATTCAAATTACATGTTTTATGGTACATAACCTCTTGATTGTAATTCACTCCTCACATTTGAGATTAAACAGTGTTCTTGGCAGTGTTTAAACATGGCCGGTTGAACATCGGTTTTAGACAGTGTCTTAATGATAAATAATGTCTGCAATGTGGCAGCCATACTTAGATACTGTTTAACCATAGACTAGTGATGGGCAGTCTGAGACTAGGTCTCGAGATTTCTCGAGACTAGCGCAGTCACTATTTTTCGCGAGAAATTTCGAGAGATCTCGAGAGCGTTGTCCTCGCATTGTGCGGCGAGAAGCGTGCCGTAGGCCTACAGTTAGTCGGAGCTGAATACTGTTTGTGCCGAGTATGCGAATAGCCAACCACGGGCCTTCTCCATTTCGTAAATACGTGTCAACAAGCGACTAGGGCGTTCATTTTTACCGAGGTCTATTTTGACGCAGTATAACATAATTATAAAAGATACGCATTCTGGCATTGTATGCACTGCTAGGTACACGAAAGAGTGGTTTAAGTACAGAACCTGACGGCTGCTGTAGGTACACGTACCAGGATACTAGAGGCGTGCATTATTCGAACTCGAGATGAGGCAAGATGCGCCTTGCTGCATATGCAACCACCATTACGCATGAGTGAAATGTGTAATCTAAAGTGCTTCAGTTTGCTCCAATTCTTTCGATAGATAGGTGTACATCGTTATCAGACCCCACATTCTATAACATATGACCACTGCTTGTGTTTACCGATATTTTGGCGACGAAGGAAGTAATTCCTTACAATATTATAGAGAATTCCCGTCATAATTAGGTACTTCGATATATGACGGTGCAATGTGAAATTGTACTAGTTGTACGCGACAACTTGAAGACGATGTCCGAAACGCAACGTACGTCGTGGATGTGGGTTATTTTGAAGAGATGTCACATGGCACAGGCTGCTGTTTTGCTTATTCAAAAGAAGTAAAATACGTCGGTAGATATACATCTAGGATGATCCGGCACTTGCAAACGCATAATATCAATGAAGACAAATCGTCACAGAATACCTCCGGCCCAGTCTGCACCACAATAAGCTACCCTGTCGACTAGTGATGGGCAGTCTGAGACGAGATATCGAGATTTCCCGAGACTAGCGCAGACACTATTTCTCGCGAGAAATTTCTAGAGATCTCGAGAGCGTTTTTCTCGCCGAGTATGCGAATAGCAAACCACGCACCTTCTCCATTCCGTAATTACGTGTCAACAAGCGACTAGGGCGTTCATTTCTCTCATTTCTAGCGAGGTCTATTTTGACGCAGTATAACATAATTATAAAGGATAGACATTCTGGCATTGTATGCAGTGGTAATTACACGAATGAATAGGCTAAACACAGAAACTGACGGCTACTGTAGGTACACATACCTGGATATTAGAAGCAAAGCAAAAAGGCAGTCATCTCCGTACAGGCCGTGAAGGCCCTTGGAGGGGTGGAAGGCAAAGGCTTCCACTATCCGTAACCTCGGCATTTGATAGGGTAGAGTGGTTAGTTCTACGCCCGGCCGCCTTTGCCCCCAGGAATTAACCTGGTACTCATTTTTGGTGTAGGCCGAGTGAACCTCAGGGCAATATGCACCTCCGGAAGTGGAAATCTCGTTTCTTAAATTTTACGACTTCCTGACGGGCATTCGAACCCACGTCCTTCCTGGCGAAACGAGCACGCCTTTACCGCCTCGGCCAGGCAGCTCCTACCTGGATACTAAAGGCGTGCATTATTGGAACTCAGAGACGAGGCAAGATGCGCCCTGCTGCATATGCAACCACCATTACGCATGAGTGGAATGTATAATCTAAAATGCTTGAGTTTGCTCCAATTCTTTCGACAGCTAGGTGTACATCGTTATCAGACCCCACATTCAATATCATATGACCACTGCTTGTATTTACCGATATTTTGGTGACGAAGGAAATAAAGCGTACTGTATTCGTGTCATATGTAAAGTTGAATGCAAGTATGAAGAATGAGATTTCCACCTAATCAATACTTTATTACAAATGTTTGAAGTTATCTACATTGAAACAGTACCGGTTTCGACCTGTAAAAAGGTCATCATCAGCTGTTCATGAACCTGCTTAATAGCGATAGTACGTAAAACATTACTAAAACTAATTTAACAAGAATGCCTTATTCTAATATAATATTACTTAAGATATATACTCGTACATATGGTACAATATGGGGCTTAGACTCATTGGAGTTCCATTCAAAAACCTGTGCTGTTGCCAACATTATGCCAAACAATATACATATGGTGCAATAAAGGGCTTTGGCTTGCTGGAGTCCCTTGAAGCTGATAGATTATAGTATATGTAAAGTTAGCATAATTACCCATAAACAACAAGAGTACAGCAAGCAATTCCATGGAAAGGAAGTATTACAAGAAGTACTACTAATTTAACATTCTAAATCCAGCATCATCATAAACAAATTCAGTATTTCCAGTGTTTAACACTAACGCTTCCAATACTATAGGTTGAGCTTTCTACTAGCTTAACATTACAAGTGATAATAAAGTGAAATTAAACCGTCTGTAGCCTACATCTAAAATGACAACAACAACAATGAAAGAAAATATGACAAATACTACGGGCCGATTGCAGAAACGATGACTAGTTTTAAGCCTTAGACATCGTCTACCTAACCAACGCCTAAATCGTTCACGATCTTCCATTGCATAAACAATGTTCAGGCGATGTTTAACTAGACATCCCTTAAAGTTTCAATTTTGGTTTGAAAATGGATACAGAAGTATCTTTCATGCAACTCTTTGCCTGTCGCAACCAATGAAATTCGCCGGTGCGCGCGCCGAACGCCAGTCAGCTGTTTGTCTTCCTACACATTACTCAAATATGGCTGAGCATGACTTGCCCACAGATAAGAGTATCGCTTTCGGTGGAAATTAAATCTCATCATATTATCGACACTAAAGCGACACGGCACCGTACGGGGAAGTCTAGCTTTCATTATAGCGTTGTTACAGTGAGTGTAATCTACTCATAAATACGGTAGCTTCGACGAAGGGAAGATGAAGCAATAGTAATGTGTAACCGAGTGTGTTGTACGGGCCATATAGATGTAGCTTGCATTCTGGAGATTGTAGGTTCGAAACGCATCATCGGCAGCCGTGAAGATTGTTTTCCGTAGTTTCCCTATTTTTACACCAGGCAAATAGGCCTACTAGGGATGTTATTATGGCCACGGCTCTTCTTCCTCAGTCCTCTTAAAACGATAATCACCACCACTTGCCTTTTCCTATCTGATAGTTGCCGATGATATATATATAAAAATCCCATACAACCTACTTTTTAGTTTTCACTATTATGTGTGTTTACTTGGCAGTAAATATAAGTGAATCCCTCCTGACTGATATATGTGACAGCCCTCAGACGATCGGGACACATAATTCTGTTATGTATGTAGTCGAAGTGACCTATAATTCCATGGAAATTACCTCATGTACATAATAAAATATATCGGTTGCCAAGAATTGTATTCAAGTTGACAGTTACCGGACTGTCACTTTGTCAGTCTCAAGAAACAAGTCTCTCGTAAAGCGAAACCTTATTTTGATTATCTCCCCGTGCATGTCAAACGAATTGCTGCGATTTAGCAGCGGGCGACCCACAGAGAGGCCGTCGGACTAACCTTTCTTTCCGGAACCGTTTCAACATGATCATACAAATGACATATTTTATGGTACATAACCTCTAATTGTGATTCACTCCTCTCATTTGAGGTTAAACAGTGCTCTCGGCAGTGTTTAAACATGACCGGTTGAACATCTGTTTTAGACAGTGTCTAAGTGATAAATAACGTCTCTGCAATGCGGCAGCCATGCTTAGGCATTGTTTAACCGTAGACATCGTCTAAATACCGTTTCTGCAATCGGCCCTACTAGTTTAAATTTCTAAATCCAGCATCTTTATACACAAATTCACCCACAACTTAAGTATTTCCATTACTTAACACTATGGCTTACAGTACTATAGGACAGACTGAACGTACTTCTAGCTTAACACTACAAGTGATCTACCATACAACTATAACAACAAGAGTACAACAAGTAATTCCATGTAGAGAAAATATTAGAAGAAATACTTCTAGTTTAACATTCTAAATCCAGCAGAAAATCACAAATTCAGTGTCCGTCGTTTACAGCCTTTACTTTTCACTTTAGGGGCTGCCTAGAGTTATTTGAATTACAAGTGAAGGTAAGAATGATTATGATTAAGAGGTTGATGTGGTGGAATGTAAAGAATAAAGAGTGAAGCTAAATCGAGAATGGAAATAATGATTTTAAGAAGTTATTTTTTTGGTGTGATTACGATAAGAGTGATCATTATAGTTAAGTGTATTGAACTTTAAGTGGTTGTAAACTTGAAATGAATAGTGAATTTATTATGGAATTTGATTGAGAACGGAGTAGTGGTTGTTAAGGGTGATTATACAAAGAGCGAGTAGAGTTAAGGAGATTTGAATTACAAGCGAATGTAGAGTGATGGTTATTTTAAATGGGTTGGGAGCGGTGGTGGCGATGAGTGAATGTGTGTGTTCATTGTATGGGAAAGGAAATATGAAGGTAATTTTGAGTGATCGTTGCTATGAGTGATTATGTTCAAGAGATGGTAATGAGATTAAGTATGGTTAATATTCTTGAACAAGAAGAGATTGTTTTGGAGGTGAATTTAGATAATGATGACTGGTAACAAGGAAGTAGTTCATGTAGAAAATGCAACATGAGGATAATGTGTCACACTAAGGTGGCAGGTGTTGTAATGTTAACGCTGGATCAACAAACCTGAGTAGGTCAAGAGAGAGGATGGTATAAGATGTGGAATGTGCAGGGTTTGCGAGTCCAGCCAGGAGAGATATGAAGGTCTTTAACCTTCATTTGCCGTTCTGCCGATGTTCTTGTTTTACCTTACTTTATGTTATCATATCCAGTTGCCGTATTACCATGCCTATCAGATCTCCGGAAGGGAGTCGACCATGGGCCTTTTGATTCTAATTATTATATTGCTTTGTTGTGTGTTTGCTTATTGTTATTTGTCTAGTAAGTGGAGTTGGAAGAGCTTGTTTAGGTACAGAAATTCCACAAGGTCTAACAATGGAGGAAAACTCTGTACAGACTCTTTGAAATAAAGAATAGTTGAAGCATTGATAGAAAAGCAACCTCGACTTTTGATGGTCCAAATCAGGATTTTTTGGATTCTACAAAGTAAAAGAGCCATTAAGAAAGTCATTATCAGATTATGCAATGCAAACAACTAAGAGCTGCAACGCTGAATCTGAATGAATACCCCTACCCTGTGGATGGCTGAGTATAGTTGGAGTTGACTTAGCTGGGACTCTCTACCTGAAAGACAAGTCGAAGGTATGACCGGTTCTCTTCACGTGTGCTGTATTTGGGGCAGTTCACTTAGAACTTGTATCTCTCAGCATTGAGGCATTTGTGTTGTTATTACGAAGGTTTGTGGCCGGAAGAGGTTGTCCCTCGTTTGTTCACTCTGACAATGGTACAAACTTTGTTGGTACTGCCAGAGCATTGGAAAACCCAGGTCCTACAAAACTGCAAACAGCATCTTGATGGCGAGATACTGAATGGAAATTCAACCCTCCAACACCTATATGGTGGGAGTGGCTGATGAGAACTATTAAAGCAATGATGAGAAGAATGCTTGGGAAGTCTGTTTTAACTTACGAGGAACTATTAACATCATTATGTGACGTAGAATCTATCGTTAACGGTAGACCTTTCACGTATGTCTCAGAGAACCAAGAAGACTTGATCCCACTGACACCAGCAATGTTTTCACATGGCACTGGAGGATTTCATGTGTCAGACTTAGACCAGCTTGAGAGTCAGAAGTTGCAGTCTCGCCTACGGCAGCGACGTCACCTGATGAAGTTCAGACCATGATTTTGAAAGGTATATTTATCCCAAGTAGTGCAAAGACCGACAGCGAAAAGGAAAATGCAGCTCAAGCAGGGTGACGTGTTACTAGAATCAGAGAAATATGAAAAGAGTGGAATGTCCCCTGGCTAAAATCGAGAAATTTATTGTTGGAAAAGATGGAGTGTTTCGTGTGACAAAACTTCAAACTGAGGATGGGGTACTAATATGTTCTGCAGAAAGAGTGTACTGTTTAGAAGTAAACAGTCCTGACGATATTGCTCGCAGAGCCAATGTGTTTTGAGTTTCGAGTTCCAGTGTCCAAACTTTCTACACCACTACGAACATAAGAAAAGTAGAGCCAAAAGGAAAAATAGACTAAACTAACAGTGGTAAATTAAAAATCTTGTGTAGTGCTCTTGAAATCAAATTTGAGATTCTTAAAACATTTATAAGAACATTTCTATATTGAAATTGTTCCCACAATTCCAAGGTGGGAGTATGTTGTTAATTTGAATAACGTAAGAAATTTCATTTTTCCGTATTGAACCAAGAATTATAATAAATAAACTTGATATTTCCACCTATTCAATACAATTTTAATGCTGTTATTCAATTACAACATGTTAAATTTCACAGGACTAGTTTAGACGCGGACTTGCGTCATCTTCAGCTTTTTCAGAAAATAGGCAACCTTAAAATTCATGACATGTCTTGAAATGTTTGGCATGAAATCCAGTTAAATCCACAATTAAAACCTAGACTCATTAAAAACTATTATGACAAGTAAAAGACTTGCAAGTCAGTCGCATAATAAAAGTTTATTGGTTAAATGATATTCTTATGAACAAGCAGTTGTGGAGTCCTTAAATTTGTTGAGCGATAGATAAAATATTGTGTTCCATTTCACTACAACTTGTATACTGCTGAACCATCTCGAAAAACGTGAAGGTTGGTCATATGGAATTTTCTGCATAAAATCTTCTATGTCTTAGGCCTATGAGGTGGAAACATTAAAGTAGTTTCTTGTGATGTTTGCGAAACCAATGTTTCCTGGTTCAATGCGGAACCTGTAAATATATTAAAACGCAGTTAACTATCAGTGTTGAATATGTTGTGGTTCTAATCAGCAAAATGATAAAGTGATTGTATGTAGGACTCACCTCAAAATGCCGTGAGACAATGCTATTACTAGCCGCGCTCAATGAGCAATGAAGGCTCTGAGCAGGTTTGCATGATCGGACGTAGCTAAAGAGGGGAAGTAGGGGTGGGTTGAGACGATGTATGTGGGCCGCGCGTGTGGAGGGAGTCTGGTGGGCGTGGACTGCGGAACGAATATCGGGAAAACTTATTGTGAATTATACGTAAAATTAAATTCCTGTTTGGGATTTGAACATTTTTTTAAAAAAGTTATCAGGAAATCGAAGAGAACTTTTGGAGTTTCAGATATATCATTGAGATTGAGGTTAGAGTTAAAATATTGGTCTATATGAATGTAACATAATTCAGTAGCGTCCAGCAATGGTCCCTTGCTCAAAATCTCTAATATTTTAATGTCTTGTTCCAAGTTTGTAAAATTATGTCTTAGCTCATGGATATGTTGTCCCACAGCGGAGAATCTATTATATTTTACTGCATTAACGTGTTCGGCATACCTTATCTTAAAGTTGCGCCCAGTTTGCCCTAGGTAGGCGCTGCCACAGTCATTGCATTGGAACCTATAAACACCTGACCTAAGATAAGGGTTAGATTTATTTACAGTAGCCGCATTGTGTAAAACTTCGGTACTTTTGTTATCTGTGCGAAAAGATATCTTTACATTATTCTTTTTGAATATATTAGTGACTCTGTGAATGTTGTTATTAAATGTAAAAGTTGAATAGGAATTATGACTTTGTTTATCTTTGGTAAGCGTGTTTTGCGGACGATGTTTAATCTTATTGATTATACTTTCGATGAAAGAGGCCTTGTAGACGTTGGCATAGGATATATTGCGGATAGTATTCAGCTCCTTGTTTAAATTAGCTTTAGTCATAGGGATTCTAAAAGCCCGGTCTACGAGGCTGAAATACGTAGCTCTTTTGTGAGCTTGTGGGTGTGTTGAATCTTGTCTTATAGTGACGCTAGTTTGTGTTGGTTTCTTGTAGATGTTGAAGGAAAAAGTAGAAGGCTGTCTCTTAATAGTTAAATCTAAAAAGTTAATTGATCCCTTCTTTTCAGATTCCAGGGTAAACTTGATGTGCGGATCTGTCATTGAGTTTACTTAAGGTGGTCTTTGCATCTATTATCCGCTCATCTAGAACTACGAATACATCATCAACGTACCTAGACCAATGGTGTATGTTACTGAACGTGTTTCCGTTATCTATCGCGGAATCCTCTAAAAAATCCAAATAAATGTCTGCTAAAATCCCCGAGGCCAGAGACCCCATTGATAGCCCATTTTATTTAAAAATTATACTATCAAAAATAAAGTAGTTATTGTTAACTAACAACCTTAATAAATTCATGAAGTCCTGTATCTCTAGTACGCTTAGGTGACTGTAAGTTTTTAAATTGTTATGAATGATCGGTATTATCTTACTGGTATTAACACTTGGAAACATGTTAACCACATCGAACGAATGTATTGTGTGGTAGGGTCGTAGTTCGAAGTCGTTCAACTTGTTAACTAATTTAATAGTATTCTTAATTGATTTATTAGCCCTAAATTTATAATGTTGTTTGAGGAATTTCTGAATAAACTGTGCTACTTTGTAAAAAGGACTTGGTCTATAGTTTATTATTGGTCTAATGGGGACTCCGGCCTTGTGGATTTTTGGAAGTGCTTTGGCTGTTGGAAGCCCCGGGTTCATGTTAATCAATTTGGTCTTTTCTTGTTCCGTAAAGAGAAAAACCGCTTTCTTTAATGTTTGTTTTAATTGTTTTTGAAGTATCTGTGTTGGATCTTTCTTAGACACTATGAAGGTCTTATCATCGAAAAATATTTTGGCTTTTTGAATGTAATCGGCCTTATGCATAATTACTGTCGTATTACCTTTATCCGCTTTGGTTACGATAAGTTCTTCGTTTTGAATCTTCTTCTTAAGGTCTATGATGTGTATTTAGAGGATTCCGCGATAGATAACGGAAACACGTTCAGTAACATACACCATTGGTCTAGGTACGTTGATGATGTATTCGTAGTTCTAGATGAGCGAATAATAGATTCAAAGACCACCTTAAGTAAACTCAATGACATAGATCCGCACATCAAGTTTACCCTGGAATCTGAAAAGAAGAGATCAATTAACTTTTTAGATTTAACTATTAAGAGACAGCCTCCTACTTTTTCCTTCAACATCTACAAGAAACCAACACAAACTAGCATCACTATAAGACAAGATTCAACACACCCACAAGCTCACAAAAGAGCTACGTATTTCAGCCTCGTAGACCGGGCTTTTAGAATCCCTATGACTAAAGCTAATTTAAACAAGGAGCTGAATACTATCCGCAATATATCCTATGCCAACGTCTACAAGGCCTCTTTCATCGAAAGTATAATCAATAAGATTAAACATCGTCCGCAAAACACGCTTACCAAAGATAAACAAAGTCATAATTCCTATTCAACTTTTACATTTAATAACAACATTCACAGAGTCACTAATATATTCAAAAAGAATAATGTAAAGATATCTTTTCGCACAGATAACAAAGGTACCGAAGTTTTACACAATGCGGCTACTGTAAATAAATCTAACCCTTATCTTAGGTCAGGTGTTTATAGGTTCCAATGCAATGACTGTGGCAGCGCCTACCTAGGGCAAACTGGGCGCAACTTTAAGATAAGGTATGCCGAACACGTTAATGCAGTAAAATATAATAGATTCTCCGCTGTGGGACAACATATCCATGAGCTAAGACATAATTTTACAAACTTGGAACAAGACATTAAAATATTAGAGATTTTGAGCAAGGGACCATTGCTGGACGCTACTGAATTATGTTACATTCATATAGACCAATATTTTAACGCTAACCTCAATTTCAATGATATATCTGAAACTCCAAAAGTTCTCTTCGATTTCCTGATAACTTTTTTTTTAAAAATGCTCAAATACCAAACAGGACTTTAATTTTACGTATAATTCACAATAAGTTTTCCCGATATTCGTTCCGCAGTCCACGCCCACCAGACTCCCTCCACACGCGCGGCCCACATACATCGTCTCAACCCACCCCTACTTCCCCTCTTTAGCTACGTCCGATCATGCAAACCTGCTCAGAGCCTTCATTGCTCATTGAGCGCGGCTAGTAATAGCATTGTCTCACGGCATTTTGAGGAGAGTCCTACATACAATCACTTTATCATTTTGCTGATTAGAATCACAACACATTCAACACTGATAGTTAACCGCGTTTTAATATATTTACAGGTTCCGCATTGAACCAGGAAACATTGGTTTCGCAAATATCACAAGAAACTACTTTAATGTTTCCACCTCATAGGCCTAAGACATAGAAGATTTTATGCAGAAAATTCCATATGACTAACCTTCACGTTTTTCGAGATGGTTCAGCAGTATACAAGTTGTAGTGAAATGGAACACAATATTTTATCTATCGCTCAACAAATTTAAGGACTCCACAACTGCTTGTTCATAAGAATATCATTTAACCAATAAACTTTTATTATACGACTGACTTGCAAGTCGTTTACTTGTCATAATAGTTTTTAATGAGTCAAGGTTTTAATTATGGATTTAACTGGATTTCATGCCAAACATTTTAAGACATGTCATGAATTTTAAGGTTGCCTATTTTCCGAAAGAGCTGAAGATGACGCAAGTCCGCGTCGAAACTAGTCCTGTGAAATTTAACATGTTGTAATTGAATAACAGCATTAAAATTGTATTGAATAGGTGGAAATATCAAGTTTATTTATTGTAATTTGAGGAACTTCATACATTTGTTAACTGTTTATCCGATAGGTGTGTCTTGACACAGTAATTCAACTCCTTAAAGATTTTGATTGTACTACCAAAGTTGTTAAATATGGGAACACAAAATTCTTGGTGAGGGTAGATTGCTGGAATTAGCATACTAGCCATCCAGATGACTGTAGATTATACGTCAGTGTATTTACAGCAGTTACTAAGGTAGCCTTGTCTCTTCATCCGCTTTAATTGATGCATGATATAGTTTGCATGTCGGCCTGCCGACGAACTGGACTTTCAGTGGGTCCGAGGCCATGGAGCAGCTGCAAGGCAGCCTTCTTGTAGCCTCTCTCTTTCCTTTGACCTTCTTTCTTCTTCAGAGGATTTTACTGAAAGCCATAGGCCCACTTCAGTATCTGTCTCACAGCCTGTGTATTTTGTGAGTCTGTCAGTCCCAGTTCTTTTATGTCGGTCTTGTTTTTACAAAACAGGTGGTTGGTCAGTCTGTTGAGAGACAATCTTTCCACTTGACCGTAGATTGCTTCCTTCCTTTTCTTGACACAGGCGTGCATATCTACATCCGTCTCTCTCGCCATGTGTGTGAGTGAAATCTCCAGTACTGAGCCTAGGATCTTTCTGAAAAATGTTCTCACAGATTTCCAGTTTTCCAATCTGGCCTTTGCTGTTGAGTTTGGTCGATAGGCCAGTTCCAGCATGTTGGTTTTCATGGAGGGAGTTACATTCTCTGACAAGTTCAGTTCAGTCGCCAAGGCACATAAAATGTCGGCACTCGTTTGATTTTATCCTATTCTAGTTACATTTCTCTGTTAGACTCCGTGATGTTGGTAAAGTACTCAGTTTTCTCCAGTGACAGTTGAAGTCCCACTTTGCCCGCCTGCCTTCTGAGACAATTGAAGTGGATTGCTGCTATGTGCTGTCTCCACCTGCAATGGCCAGGCAATCTTTTGTCAACCCTTCCCTCTTGTGGCCCAGGTTGATTCCACTCTGGTCACCCAAGCTGACCAGTTCCTTGCACCATTTTCTCACAGCTTTTCCAAGGAAACAGTTGAAGAGGAGTGGGCAAAGTCCGTCACTCTTTTATCTCTAAGATTACCGAGATGTCACCTCTAAATTTAACTTCGGAGTTTGTGGAATGGAATGAGTCGGGTTTTGTTGTCTAGTCCCAAGTTTCTCGAGAATTTCACTAAAGGTGTGTCTGTTGATGGAGTTTTAGACCTTAAAGTCAACAAAGATGACTACCATCTTTCAGTTTCTAATCCTGGAAAAGGTTAGTGCTATTTTGAGGTTGAAGATATGCTCAGCACAAGATTGGCTCTTCCTGTAGCCTCCTTGGTATTCCCCTCGACTGTCCAGTTGATTCTCTGCCCTTAGTAGTTGTTCACGTCTGAAAAATCTTTCTGTTGAAGGGGTTGGATCAAAGCGTGGTCAAATCAGGTGGCATCTTCTCCATTTCCCAGTTTCTCTAAATGATCTCAGTAGGTTCATTCGCAGCTTTACTACCAGCACGTCTTCAAAATTCGGCCATGGTGGAGTCCCTCTAGCTCCTTGTCGTTCACAAGTAGCAGAATGATTTGACCAAATTCTTCCACTGGGTTTAGTGTCGTTTGCTGGTAGTCGAATTCCTCACCGAATGGATCACAATGGAACAGGTTCTTAACCCTTTGAGGTAAAAGGGACATGTGTCCCAAGTTTTTATTTCATTTACAGGTCACATATTACAGTAAATTAATCATCTTGGAAAATTATGGTGTGATGCTGAAGTCTCATATTTAATATATCTGTCACTTTTGTTGACTATTGATTCTTAATACTGTTTTAAAAGCAATTGAAGTTATGCATTATTTGATCTACTGCAAGTGATTCATTCACGAGTCCCTGTTCATTGTTGGAGCTACTGTTAACACTAAGGTTAATCGTTTTAAAACTAAAACTAATGGTCTTGTGAGAGTGTACTTCAGTTAAATGCACCTAAAATTACTCATTGGGACACTGGTGTCCCTATGTACCATAAAGGGAAGTAACTGCATCCTTTTTAACATTTATCAGTATATGTGTGTAATGCATGTATGTGTCCATATCTATACTGGGGGATAGATTTCTTCTTCTTCTTCTTCTTCTTCTTCTTCTTCTTGATGGGGGATTTTGGTTTTTTTAATGTTACCTAGTCACAAATCAGGAGTATAATTGTCCTGTTTTTTGTTTAAAAATTTTCCACAGAAAACACACTCAATAATAAACGACTCACTTATTTACCTACATCACTCATGTATCCACACGCTTATGTCTGTAAACTATAAACCTAATCGTAAACAGTTGTCAAAATGTTACTGACAAAAGAATGGAGGAGTGTAAGGCCTTTGGGAAAAAACAAAAAACAAAAGAAGATCGTTTGTTTACAAAATTAATTTAGCGTGATCAAGAAACTGGTTTATAAGTATATCGGAAGAAGGTTCGAATAATAAACAAGAAACACTTGTAGGTAGAGGTATGTGTAATTGTACTAATTGCTTGAATATGTTGGGAGGTAGAATACTGCGGACATTGGAAAAGCAGATGATTACTATCGCCTCCGGGGTTTCCACATATACAGTAAGGGAGGTTAGAGATGTTAAAACGGTATTTATATGCTGGGGTTAGTGCATGATTAAAACGTAATCGTATAATATTGATAATATGTCGTCATGTGTATGAGCCTTTTAGATACCAAGGTTTCAGTGGATATATCTGGTTGTAACTGATAATAAAATTGTCCTTTTGTACGTGAGGTATGTTGCCACATATTCTGCCAAGTTTGTAAAGCGTCACGTTTTAAAATGGGAAAATAATCAGTAAGGAGAGTCTCTATCTTAAGAGGTTCTGAAGGGGAGTTACTAGCATCTTTCGCGGCAAGAACAGCTTTGTCGTTATCTAGGTGCGCTGAATGCCCTTTTATCCATATTAAATTAAGATAGATACCCGTAACTATCGAGTTGATATAGAAGGAGTTTAACATTATATAAATATCTATTATACGACCTTATATTGGTACTTAAAGCTTGTAGCACGGTTTCGGAGTCGGTAAAAATATTTACTTTTTTGAAGGAATGTTGTTGGGCATATAATAAAGCTTGCCTAATTGCAAAGAGTTCAGCTGTAAAGATAGAGACATTGTTCGGGAGATGATACTGAAAGCTTGTAAACGTATTGGAGTCAAAAAAGGCCGCGTCTACGCCTCGCTGGGATTTCGATCCATCTGTATAAATGTTGACGTCACATCCGACTGACGAGATTTTGAGCTTCTTATTCGACGAAGTAAATAATGAGGTACTTATTGAACGATTTGGGGTAATGGGTGGGGAAGTAATAATAATAATATGGGGAATAAAGTTTAAACTATTGTAAGGAAAAGAATGCATTTGTAACTGAGGAGAGCGTAATAATGAGAAGCGAAGAAAATTCATCTCAACATAAGCCTGATATAAAGCAGGAGTTCTTCCGTCTTTTGGAGGGCGTTGCGATAGTATTCGTGGAGAAGTTGAGGGATAGATTTGATTATAAATAAAGCTTGTAATTTCTGTTTTGTTTTTGTTTAGTTTGTACTTACTACCTGAAACAGGGTGTCCATCCGTATGAATATCGGGAAAACCGGGAAATGTCAGGGACTTAAGAAAAAAATCTGGAAATTCATTCTTCTGCCAGATAAAATTGACGTCGGTAGCGTATTTATCCGTGTAATAGAAGCATATCTTTAAGTTTTTATAACATTAATGTAGGGCATGTTTTATGCCAGGAATAAATTGTAAAGAAAACTTTATAAACATGTAAAAAACAAGTGTGATCACCCGTGAAGTAACCGATGGCGTCAATAGCTGTTTGATCGATCGAATTTTCAATGTTTTGATCTGCTTACTACTGAATATTCTGTGTTGTTGGGGAGTGGCGAGCTTGGTAAATTAGGCCTGTATTGCGTTATCAGTTTTTATAATCTCTTAAATACATGGCTTCCACAATAAGATATGCATATATACAAAATTCCACAACAAAATGGATGACCGTATTTGTTTACTATCGAGGGCAGATCAGAAAATAAGTTGCACTACCCAGTTATGGCCATTTATTACACCACCTATACAATAGCAACACGACTATAACGACATACACTGTAACGTCACTTTTCCACATAGTTTCCAAGAGATTCCAAACATTTCTGCGAACGCACAACCAACTTGTCGATGCCGCCTGTATAGAAGTTTACTCTAGTGTTCTGCAACCACTCGGCGACAGCGGCCTTCACCTCCTCATCGGTCTGGAAACGTCGACCACCGAGCTCCGTTTTGAGCTTACCGAACAGATGAAAGTCACATGGCGCTAGGTCGGGACTGTAGGGTGGATGTTGCCAGACCTCCCACTTGAAACGCTGCAGCAGTTCTCTCGTTTGGCGGGCCTCGTGAGATGTTGCATTATCGTGTAACAAAATCACATCGGCGCTCAATTTCCCCCGGCGCTTCTCTTTAATCGCTTTATGCAACCGGTGCAACGTTTGACAATACGACGCCGCGTTGATCGTCGTTCCTTTCGGCATGAATTCCACGTGCAGCAAACCCTCCATGTCAAGGAACACTGTCGCCATAACCTTACCGGCTGAAGGTTGAACCTTGCCCTTCTTTCGTTGTGGTGATGAGGGGTGCACCCATTCCAGTGATGTTCGCTTCGTTTCGGGGGGTGAAGTGGTGAACCCACGTTTCGTCACCTGTGACGATTCGCCGCAGAAACCCGTTGCCATCTGGGCATAGCGTTGTAAAAATGCGAGGGAGAATTGGAAACGTTGTCCCTTGTGCTCATCGGTGAGAAGACTTGAGACCCATCTTTGACACAGCTTACGATATCCAAGGTCCTCGTGAACAATGGCGAACACACTGCCATACGACATGTTCAGCTGCGTCGCGATTACTCTCAGTTTAATGCGCCGGTTCTGTCTAATGATCGCATTCACTCTGTTGACCTTTGCACTGGTCCTGGACGTTGCGGGCCTGCCTTCGCGATGGTTGTCCGTGATATCCGTGCGCCCGGCTTCGAATTGCTGACACCACTTTACGATACCTTGTCAGGAAATGGCCCGCTCCCCATACACAGCACTAATTTCACGATGAATGTCCATGCAATTCTTCCTTTTGGCCCATAGGAATCGGATTGTCGCACGCACCTCATATTTGGAGTGAACGTCCAGTTGACGCGCCATTGCATTTGGCCGCTATTCACACAGTATAAGACGAGACACCACAGCGACCTGCCTAACAGACGTGTGGGCAGTGTCTGTCCCTTTCTCCGCTGTGCCCAAGTTTGCGACACACAGCGCGCTGCTACGACGCGTTAGTGCAACTAACCTTTTGATCCACCTACGTATGTAATGACGTGTGCGATAGTTACTACCTCGTAAATTGTAAAAACAGACTGAATGCAGGAAAGTGTGAAATTCATTCGATACTCATTCGAGTGTTCATTATTATTATTATTATTATTATTATTATTATTATTATTATTAAATGCGCTGACGTAGGTAAGCCTTGTGTAAGTGTGTAATGCATGGTGGCACCATCCGGGGCGCGTCATGTTGAGTTTCTAACCTGTCTTTCGTGCGAATGGTTCGGAAGTTTTGAGGCACGACTAGTAGCTTGTAATATCACTTGTCATTTTGTGAATACAGAACAAGATTTAAAATAAAGTGATATAAGTTTGTAAGCTGAAGGTTGTTGGTTAGAAGATTTTGAGTTGGCGAAGTATTGTTGTTGGAGAAGTTAAGGGCTCGATTATATCACCCAGTCACAAAATGTATAATCGTGAAATAACACTGATAATGCACAATCACACGCAATTATATACACGACGAAGGGCGCGAGAACAAAGTTGAACACCTTTTCTAGTCACACAGCATAAGCGACAAAAGACAAACAGAGGAAGTGCGCAGAATCGAACACAGTGGAAGCAGGATTATGTGACCGTGCCAGGATGAAAAATACGGAAGTTTACAAAGAAATATGAGCATCATCCAGATATTGATTGATAACGTGTATTATGGCAGGAGACATATCAGTAAACAAACAGGAGATATTGGTGGGGAAAGGTTTATGGAGACTGACAAGACGAGAAATACAAGATGGCGTCAGCGAAGGATGTAAGTGAAGATAGCTCCCGGTTCTCTTGCGAAATAATCGAGAATAAATGTGATGTAAACAAGAAGCGAGTGAAGAATGGTATCCAGTGTGAAAAGTGTTTAATTTGGTACCATTTTGAGTGTATATGTAGTGCTGGTTTTGCTAAAAATGAAGATACTTGGACTTGTGTTAGCTGTGGCGAGAGCAATTTGAATAGCGGTAGCAAACCTAGGCCTACAACGGTCAACGAATCGCTGGCGTCTCATTACTTGGAGGATGGAGGTAATGATAATGTACTTGTAGTTCTCTCTTTATTGCAACAGGATTTACAAGCATTAAAAGCGGTGAATGAGATTTTAAAGGAAAAGGTACGTTTACTGGAATCGAAAGTACCGGAACCAGTAAACACTCAGAACACAGTTGGCTCCGAGAATTCTAGCGCGTGGTGTCAAGTTGCTTCAGATTCTAGGAGGAAAAGTGTACAGTTTAATAAGGACAACTTTCTAATTGACACCAAAAATAGATTTTCAGCCCTGAGGGAAGTAAGCGATACGCAAGGTATCCGTATAGGAAGCAGTAAAACGTATAGCGCAAAATCCGTTACGAGAAGCGGCAAAGTTAGGCCTAAAATCCCACACAGTGCACCGGCGAAAGTGTCGAACATTCTTATATTTGGTGATAGCCAGGCGAGGGGAATTGCGGAGAAAATGGTCAATGAAGATATTGCAGCATCGGCAGTCATCTATCCTGGGGCCCCAATGAAGAAGGTATTGGAAAACACGGAGCAGGCGGCAAGAAATCTCGGAAGTCGTGATGCAGTAGTGATCATCGGCGGGACGAACGACGTAGCTCACAACTACGCTAAGAATGTTATTTCTGAACTTAAATGTACACTAGGTAAGCTGACTCACACTAACATCTTTGTAGTGAACGTGCCCCACAGGCATGATTTGATTAGAGACTCGTGTGTGAACATTGAAGTGGACAAAGTTAATACAGATATGGTTAAAATTTGTAAACATTTTCGTAATACACAGGTAATTGATAGCAGCAGTTTCGAGAGACACTGTTAGACAAAGCATGGCCTTCATCTAAACAATTCAGGTAAACGAAAGATAGCAAATATTGTTCTAGATTTTATTAATCATAAGATATGTACTGTAAAAAAGGCAACTCCCTTGAGTTATAATACTGACCAGGAAAACCAGTAGAAAGAGCCAGCTGTACTTCAAGCTGGCTCAGCCAACTAGAAAATGAAACTCAGGAAATTAAGGAATTTCAAGTTACCCAATTGCAACAGTCAGTTTCTAGGGAGGAAGGGGGTCTGAAATTGCTCTTGGTAAACTGTCAGAGTGTAGTAAATAAACAATTAAAATTCAGTACATTGATGGAATCTTATGAGACTGATGTGGTGATAGGAGTGGAATCGTGGTTGAGAGAAGGGGTGGGTAATAGAGAAGTATTTCCAGAAGGGTGCACAGTCTATCGTAGAGACCGAGGAGATAAAAAGGGAGGGGGGGGTGTTCATTCTGGTGAAGGAAACTTATTGTTCACATGAATGGTTTACCGATGAAAGGGATGAAATATTAGGAATAAAATTAGTTTGTGATAATATGAAGGAGGTGGGAATTATAGGAACATACAGGCCTGGAAGAGAGGAAAGAGAAATGGAAATATTTGAGAAAATAATATATTATACTCATAAAAACAATAATAATGATGTAATAATTGGGGGAGATCTAAACTTGCCTGAGGTTGAATGGAATGGAGCTACAAGTGAAGCCCATGAACAGAAACTGGCAAATAAGTTAATTTGGGAGGGAGGATTTACACAAGTAGTACAAGAACCGACTCGTTTCAATAACTTACTAGATGTATTCTTGGTTAAACCATGGGAAATTGTTGATAAAACTGAGGTAATTGAAGGAATAGGTGACCATAAGGCTGTAATAATGGTTGTAGGACTGGTACCAAAAAGGCTTAATAAGAGGGTCACACAAAGCAAGAAATTGTACAGAAAAACTAAAGTTGATGAATTTGGGACTTACCTTAAATCACAAATCAGTTGTTGGATAAGTGAAGGGAGTAATGTGGATACACTTTGGGCTAAATTCAAAGGAATCGTTTGGGAAGGAGAGAAGAGATTTGTACCTGTTAAGAAGGGTAAAATGACCTCAGACCCTATTTATTATACAAGGGAAATAAGAAAATTAAAAAGAAAATGTAGAATAGTAAACAGGAAAATCAAAGAAGGTAGGGAGAGTAGAGAAAGTAGAAAACAGCTAATGAGGGAACTGAATAGAGTGAAAAAGGAAGCAAAAGAGAATTATATGAATGGCATTCTTCAAGAGTGTTAGGGGTTGTAAGATTAAAAAAAAAAATTAAAAATATAATAGAACACGACTAAGTAGTATTGTAGTATAGTCGTATATTAATTACCTTATTGTTGTGTACTATCCCAGACAATATATCCCTCCGTTCATTTTTTTTTGCAAATAAGTTATTTTATTTTTTAATTTAAAATTTTCCCCCCGTAAAGAATGGCTAAGGAGCGCGAGTGTACTTATTGTGGGTGTGGTGAGGCATTGAGGGGTATGAGGGAGGAGTTGGAAAGTTTGAGGGAGATAATTAGGATTCTCACAGAAGACGGGAAGGAAGATAGGACTCCCTCAAACAATGTACAGGTTACAGTAGGTGTACAAGAGGGAGGGGAAGGAAAGGGAGGAGTTGTAGAAGACAGGTGGTCTAATGTTCTAAGGGGAAGGAGATTGCAGGCCAAGGGCTCTATTCAGGATCAGAATTCAGGACAGGTGTCTGTGCGAAATCGGTACGAGTCACTCCAGGTAGAACAACAGAGGGAAGATGAGGGACAGGGAACTGTTGCTGAGATGCGTGGAAGTAGGAGGAAGGGAAAAGGTAGGAAAGGGAAATGTAGAGTAGAGGATAGGAAAAGACAGGTGGAACAGGGTCATGGGAAGGAGAAAAGGGAGGAGGAGGTAGCTTCTGCAGCTATCAGTAAAGATAGGGCTGACCAGGAGGGGAGGGGATCAAATGAGGTGGGTGGTTGAGGCTCTGGTCATGGGGGATTCCATCGTTAGACACGTGGGGAAAGTGTGTGGAGGAAAGGGAACCAGGGTAGAATGTTATCCAGGAATTAGGTTGAGGCAGATGTTGAGGAAAGTAGAAGAGAGGGAGGAGGGGAAGGAGAAGGTGGTAGTGTTTCACGTTGGTACCAACAACGTAAGGCAAGCTGATATAAGTACCAACATAGTTGGAGATGTGTGGGATCTGGTAAATGCAGCACGGGTGAAGTTTAAGAAAGCGGACATTGTTATTGGTGGAATACTGTGTAGGAGGGATACTGACTGGAAGGTGATTGGGGATTTAAATGAGACTATGGAGTGGGTATGTGGGAAACTGGGAGTGAAATTTCTAGATCCTAATGGGTGGGTAGGAGAAAAGGATCTGCGCTCGGATGGCCTTCATTTAAACCGCAGTGGTACGTATAAGTTAGGAAATTTGTTTGGAAGGGTAATAGGGAGGTACATTCAGGGAAACGGGATGGCCTAGGGAGCGGTGATAAGGGAACAGGGAACTGGAAATCAAGTAGGGATGACATAAAATTGTTAGTGTTGAACTGTAGAAGTATTGTAAAGAAAGGAATAGAATTAAGTAATTTAATAGATATATATTTACCAGATATTGTAATAGGAGTTGAATCATGGCTGAGAAATGATATAATGGATGCAGAAATTTTCTCACGGCACTGGAGTGTGTATCGTAGAGATAGGATAGGAAAGGTGGGAGGGGGAGTTTTCATTCTGGTGAAAGAAGAATTTGTAAGCTACGAAAAAGTTAAAGATGAGACACATGAAATTCTAGGTGTAAGGCTCATTTCTAAAGATAATAGGCAACTTGATATATTTGGAGTGTACAGATCGGGAAAGGGTAGCACTGATGCGGATTCGGAATTATTTGATAGGATAGTCAGCTATGTGGGAAACGACATGGAAAGAAATGTGATTGTAGCGGGAGATCTGAATTTGCCAGATGTCAATTGGGAAGGAAATGCGAACGACGGGAAGCATGACCAACAAATGGCAAATAAGTTAATATGGGAAGGACAGCTAATTCAGAAAGTGATGGAACCAACCAGAGGGAAAAATATTTTGGATGTGGTGCTGATAAAACCAGATGAGCTCTATAGGGAAACTGAAGTAATAGATGGTATTAGTGATCATGAAGCTGTTTTTGTGGTAGTTAAAAATAAATGCGATAGAAAGGAAGGTCTTAAAAGTAGGACTGTTAGGCAGTACCATATGGCTGTAAAGCAGGTATGAGGCAGTTTCTGAAAAGTAACTATGATCGGTGGAAAACGGTAAATAAAAATGTAAACAGACTCTGGGATGGGTTTAAAGAAATTGTTGAGGAATGCGAAAACAGGTTTGTACCTTTAAGGGTGGTAAGGAATGGTAAAGACCCACCTTATTATAATAGAGAAATAAAGAGACTAAGAAGGAGGTGCAGACTGGAAAGAAATAGAGTTAGAAATGGCTGTGGAAGTAAGGAGAAATTGAAGGAACTTACTAGAAAATTGAATCTAGCAAAGAAAGCAGCTAAGGATAACATGATGGCAAGCATAATTGGCAGTCATACAAATTTTAGTGAAAAATGGAAGGGTATGTATAGGTATTTTAAGGCAGAAACAGGTTCCAAGAAGGACATTCCAGTAATAATTATTGAACAAGGGGAGTGTGTATGTGAGGATCATCAAAAGGCAGAAGTATTCAGTCAGCAGTATGTAAAGATTGTTGGTTACAAGGATAATGTCAAGATAGAGGAAGAGACTAAGGCCAAAGAAGTAATAAAATTTACGTATGATAACAATGACATTTACAATAAGATACAAAAGTTGAAAACTAAAAAAGCGGCTGGAATTGATCAGATTTCTGGGGATATACTAAAGACAATGGGTTGGGATATAGTACCATATCTGAAGTACTTATTTGATTATTGTTTGGCCGAAGGAGCTATACCAGATGAATGGAGAGTTGCTATAGTAGCCCCTGTGTATAAAGGAAAGGGTGATAGACATAAAGCTGAAAATTACAGGCCAGTAAGTTTGACATGCATTGTATGTAAGCTTTGGGAAGGCATTCTTTCTGATTATATTAGACATGTTTGTGAAATTAATAACTGGTTCGATAGAAGGCAATTCGGTTTTAGGAAAGGTTATTCCACTGAAGCTCAACTTGTAGGATTCCAGCAAGATATAGCAGATATCTTGGATTCTGGAGGTCAAATGGACTGTATCGCGATTGACGTGTCTAAAGCATTTGATAGGGTGGATCATGGGAGACTACTGGCAAAAATGAGTGCAAGTGGACTAGACAAAAGAGTGACTGAATGGGTTGCTATATTTCTAGAAAATAGATCTCAGAGAGAGAGTTAGAGTAGGTGAAGCTTTGTCTGACCCTGTAATAGTTGAAAGGGGAGTTCCTCAGGGCAGTGTTATCGGACCTTTATGTTTTCTTATATATATAAATGATATAAGTAAAGGAGTGGAATCGGAGGTAAGGCTTTTTGCGGATGATGGTATTCTCTATAGAGTGATAAATAAGTTACAAGATTGTGAGCAACTGCAACGTGACCTCGAAAATATTGTGAGATGGACAGCAGGCAATGGTATGTTGATAAACGGGGCTAAAAGTCAGGTTGTGAGTTTTACAAATAGGAAAAGTCCTCTCAGTTTTAATTACTGTGTTGATGGGGTAAAAGTTCCTTTTGGGGATCATTGTAAGTATCTGGGTGTTAATATAAGGAAAGATCTTCACTGGGGTAATCACATAAATGGGATTGTAAATAAAGGGTACCGATCTCTGCACATGGTTATGAGAGTGTTTAGGGGTTGTAGTAAGGATGTAAAGGAGAGTGCATATAAGTCTCTGGTAAGACCCCAACTAGAGTATGGTTCCAGTGTATGGGACCCTCACCAGGATTACCTGATTCAAGAACTGGAAAAAATTCAAAGAAAAGCAGCTCGATTTGTTCTGGGTGATTTCCGACAAAAAGTAGCGTTACAAAATTGTTGCAATGTTTGGGTTGGGAAGAATTGAGAGAAAGAAGAAGAGCTGCTCGACTAAGTGGTATGTTCCGAGCTGTCAGCGGAGAGATGGCGTGGAATGACATTAGTAGACGAATACTTTTGAATGGCGTCTATAAAAGTAGGAAAGATCAAAATATGAAGATAAAGTTGGAATTCAAGAGGACAAACTGGGGCAAATATTCATTTATATGAAGGGGAGTTAGGGATTGGAATAACTTACCAAGGGAGATGTTCAATAAATTTCCAATTTCTTTGAAATCATTTCGGAAAAGGCTAGGAAAGCAACAGATAGGGAATCTGCCACCTGGGCGACTGCCCTAAATGCAGATCAGTATTGATTGATTGAAATTGACCACAAAGGGAAATGGAAAAATCTGTATTGATACATCAGGAATCAAAAAGGAAAAGGAATCCAAATTCCTACAATGGTGGGAGAAGGGGGTGAACACTATTTAACAGATACTGAGAAAGCAAACCTCTTTAGTAGGGAATTTAGATATTCAGTAGATGATTATCAGGAGTTGGAAACCGAAACAGAAGTTACAGAGGGACAGACACAGAGGGAAACAAGAAGCTTCTCGTTCACAAATGAAGATATTTTCAGAGAAATCCAACTGCTTCAGCAAGGAAAAGCAGCAGGAAGTGATCAAATTACTGGAGAGGTGCTAAGACAATGGGGTGGTACATAGTGCCTTATTTAAGATTTCTCTTTGACTATGTCATAAATAATAGTGTAATACCAAAGGAATGGAAGGAATCTATAATAATACCAATTTATAAAGGAAAGGGTGATAAAAGGAAACCAGAGAACTACAGACCAATCAGCCTGACCAGTATAGTTTGTAAAATACTGGAGAGTTTAATATCAAAGTACATCAGAGGGATATGTGATGATAAAAATTGGTTCATGAGTAGCCAGTATGGATTTAGAAAGAAATTTTCTTGTGAGGCACAACTGGTGGGATTTCAGCAGGACATATCATATCAGTTAGATTCAGGAGGCCAGTTAGATTGCATAGCCATAGATCTTTCCAAAGCCTTTGATAGAGTGGAACATGGAATATTATTAAAGAAATTGGAGGGAATAGGATTGGACGTAAGGGTTACACTTTGGGTAAAAACATTTCTAAATTCAAGGGTTCAGAAAGTCAAAGTAGGAATTAACGTATCGCAGGAAGAGAAAGTTTGGAAGGGAATAGGGAACATGCATGATCCGGGGTTTTAATTAAAAGTATGCTAATCTGATTCAAAATTTCATGCAGAATTCAAAAATGTGATCAGAATGTACAAATAATAACTCCAAACAAGATAAAAATCTACGAAAATGTCACGTCACGCAAGCACGCGATCTCATTGGTCTGACGTCATCGTACAGGTTGACTGAATTAGCAGACGAAGTAACACTTAGTGTGCTGTGAGAAGCAGGATACACTTCGCGTATTTCTACTTTACGTTAGTGTCTAGTATGGTTAAATTCGAGGTCTATACATTGGATAATAATCTGAGTGGTATATTTTAGACTTAAAATGAATCCTGCGCAGACAGTGAGGCAGAAAACTTATAAATGGTGTAGAGTTCCGATGTGCAATAGCACATCGCATACCATACCAAACAAATCGTTTATAAATGTTCCAAAGACGCTAAAACTAGGGAGAAATGGATTTTGGCGAGCCGGAGAAATGCTGGTGATATATCGGAAAAGTCTACAGTTTATTTTTTTTGAAGATTTTAACGTAAGATGAATTTGTTTGAATTTTCAAATCACTTTTCCATGTCAGCTGTTCTAGTGGTAAAACTTTAAATTTTAATGTATGATGCTTTATTTAAATGCTTCAATTACATCTTGGAATATGAAAATAAAAAACATTGCATTAAATAATGCTGATTATTAAAGTATTCTCCAAACCTAACCTATGTTTTGGGTGATCCATGTCAAGATAATAAATCAAAGGGGTTATGAACCATTTTGACAGCTCTAATTCTACCAATATATCTTGGCATGGGACAGTTATGTATGTCTTTATTGAAGAGCTTAATTGGTAAAGAAATTTAGGCTATATCTAAATACTCTATAATGTAACAAAGAATAGGCGTGTACATCATGAAAGGAAACAACGTGAATTTAACAAATGTATAACTCTGCACAAAACCAATGCTTGTCTGTTGGGGTCTTATAAGTTAACAATGCTCAATTATAATAATTATCATAATATTAATGAAATAAATAACATAATTGCACACAGGTGAAAATAGTGATGTAGGTGTTTAAAATATTATCCAACTTAGCCTAAGTTTTAGGTTATACAAGCCAAGTCAATAAACCGAAGGGTAAAAATACCGCGCGAGTTGGCCGTGCGGTTAGGAGCGCGCAGCTGTGAGCTCGCATCCGGGAGATAGTGGGTTTTGAACCCCACTGCCGGCAGCCCTGAAGATGGTTTTCCGTGGTTTCCCATTTTCACACCAAGCAAGTGCTGAGGCTGTATCTAAGGCCATGGCCGCTTTGTTCCCATTCCTAGGCCTTTCCTGTCCCATCGTCGCCATAAGACCTATATGTGATGGTGTGACGTAAAGCAAACAGCAAAAAAAAAAAAAAAAAAAAGTAAAAGTCACAGCACCCAAAGACATTCCTGTATAGAGCGACTAAAATGTCACCGGGACACTTTTCTTTCCTGATATGCTCAGCTTGTTAAAAGCCAAATGTAATTAATGTTATTCGCTTCACGCCCCGCTAACTACTTCTACGATTTTCGGAGACGCCGATGTGCAGGAATTTAGTCCTGCAGGAGTTCTTTTACGTGCCAGTAAATCTACCGACACGAGGCTGACGTATTTGAGCACCTTCAACTACCACCGGACTGAACCAGGATCGAACCTGCCAAGTTGGGACCAGAAGGCCAGCACCTCAACAGTCTGAATCACTCAGCCCGACTTGTGAAAACTAGATGAAGTCATATTCATCTTTATCATGTTTAACTTTTTCCCTCCACAAAGATATTTAATTCTCTTTCATGGGCCCTGGAAGTGGGTAGGCCAGTTGTCCCAACCATAAATATATATATTTTTGGGAATGATAGATTATAGCCCTATAGTACTATGATCTTTCTTTCCTTCTTTCTTTCTTTCTTTCTTTCTTTCTTTCTTTCTTTTTTTCTTTCTTTCTTTCTTAATCAGTGTATCCTTCAGGGTTGGTTTTCTCTCGGACTCAGCGAGGGATTTCACCTCTACCACTTCGAGGGCAGTGTCCTGGAACGTGAGACTTTGAGTATGGGATGAAACTGGTGAGGAGGGCCATTACCTCGCCCAGGCGGCCTCACCTGTTATGCTCAACAGGGGCCTTGTTGGAGGATGGGAGGATCGGAAGGGATAGACAAGGAAGAGGGAAGGAAACGGCCGTGGCCTTAGGTGCATGGAGGAGAAGTAGGAAAATACGAAAAACCACTTCGAGGATGGCTGAGGTGGGATTCGAAACCCTTCTACTCAGTTGACCTCCCGAGGCTGAGTAGACCCCGTTCCAGTCCTCGTACTATTTGTTTTCAACTTTCATGGCAGAGCCGGGAATCGAAACCGGGCCTCCGGGAGTGGCACACATTAACCACTACACCACAGAAGCGGACTAGTACTATAATGCTACCTATATGTTTATGTTAGTGCTGAAATCCGATTTCTTACTTTACTAATGCTGAAAGCCCGAAAATGTAATGTTCTTCTTTAATAGGGGAATCAGTCTAGAAGGAAATGTTGAAAGTGATGTGATATCTATCCAGGTTCGTTGTTATCCTAATACTATGGGTTACAGTACATTGCACGTATATAAAAGAAGCCACTTACAAACTTGCTTGTTATCCGCGAATTTCTGCGGCCACAAAAGTCACATTTTTCAAGAATGATGACATCTACACATGGTAGATTGTCTGACTGTGCTGTTTCGAACCTTTCTTCTGTCATTTCGAAGTTATTCGCGATCGTGAATAATAAACAATCGGCTTTTAGCAACGGCTGGTGCACAACGGCTGATAGAGCTCCATGCGGTACTGGATCGTGACGTCACAGCGCGCCGCTTACGTCAGAGGCCGTTTCACTCGCCTTGCGGAAAGGCACTATTAAATATTTTTTTAATGGTAGAAAACAAGGCATCATACCACAATGCAATACGTTTACGTACTATTTCATTGGTGTACTTTTCAAAAAAAATATTTTTGAAAATGATGCATGTTCCCAATTGCACAGGGTAGTATAATCGGTCCGTTACTTTTCTTAATATACGTAAATGATTTAGGGAACAATATAACATCAAAAATAAGATTGTATGCAGATGACATAATTGTTTATAGGGAAATAAACAACATTGAGGATTGTTCAGAATTACAAAGGGACCTTGAGATTATCCAACAATGGGTTGAAGAGAATAATATGAAGGTTAATGGAGGCAAATCAACTGTTACAACATTTACAAACAGGAGTTTTTAAACTGAATTTGAATATACTTTGGATGGGGTAGTTAACCCAAAAGATGGCAAGTGCAAATACTTCGGTGTAAGATTTGAAAGTAATTTGCACTGGAAGGGTCATGTGGATGACATTGTTGGGAAAGCATACAGATCGTTACATGTCATAATGAGGCTACTTAAAGGATGAAACAAAGAATTAAAAGAGAAAAGTTACTTAAGTATGGTTCGTCCATTATTGGAATATGCAAACAGTGTTTGGGATCCTGACCAAGAATACCTAATAAAAGAAATAGATAGTGTGCAGAGGAAAGCAGCAAGATTTGTTACAGGGGATTTCAGGAGAAAGAGTAGTGTGTCAGAAATGTTAAAGAAACTAGGGTGGGAAACTTTAAGTAAGAGAAGGGAGAAACTAGACTTATAGGTTTATATAGAGCCTATACAGGAGAAGCAGCATGGGGAGATATCCGTGAGAGGCTTCAGTTGGAAAATAATTATATCGGCAGGACTGACCACAAATATAAAATTAGAAGGAATTTTAGCAGAAGCGATTGGGGTAAATTTTCATTCATTGGGAAAGGTGTGAAGGAGTGGAACAGTTTACCAGGGGTAGTGTTTGATCCTTTTCCAAAATCTGTACAGATATTCAAGAAGAGAATGAACAGCAACAGAGAAAATAAATGAAATGTTAGAGGGCATTCGACCAGTGCAGGTTAATGTAAATAAAAAATGTGTGTGAATAAATTAATTCCATCCCCTGGTCTAAGGATTTTGGACAGCCAAAGTAGGGGACTGCCTGTAGGGGTGTTGTACAGTGGGGACTTCGAGGGCCCTGGGACCGCTACGGTAGCTGTGAAGGCCCTTCAGGAACTCTGAAAAGTGGTGGTAAAAGGGGCTCTGGTTAAGACGCAGCAGGTCGTTATGCTACTTAGGTTCCAGAATGGGTAAAGAAAAGATAAAGTAAATAAATGCAATGTAAATTTTAATCTTATACCAGTTGTACAGTATCATTTGAAGTAATTCCACATACTGTATATCAGATGACTATATTTGTAAGTAGTACAGGAGATATAAGTAGAATTTTGTAAACAATGTAAATTTATTAAGGATGAGCTGTGTGTTTAATAGAAAAAATTGTTAGCGTAAATTATATAATATTGTGTTATAGGAAAATTTTCTTCTCTTGTTAATTTAATATTCAGTGCTTGACAATAATGTATTTTAGTGTACCATTTGCCACCGAGGTAAACACCTCATTTGCAAATAAAGAGATTTTGATTTGATTTTGAAAGAAAAGCCGGACGAAAAGAATCAAACACGGGGCATTGAAAGAATAACTTTTTTGCATCAGCAGTCGGTGTACCACATATACAGGAGGAATCGATGGAGAGATGAAATCGATGTTTAAACAGAGAAGTGGGGGCATGATTAAAGCGAAGGCGAATAATGTTTCTATTATGACGGCGAGAATAATTAATTACCCTCAAGATATTAAGGATGGGGAGGAATGAAAGGCTGGATATTGTAGTAAAAGCGACCTTTATAAGAGGCAGAATGGTTCCAGTCCTCTTGCCACTGACGATAGGCAGAATGTTTAAGTAGAGGGTAAAAATCGGGCAGAGGAACGGCAAGTTGAAGTTGGGAATACGGTACCCTTCACGAGCAGTTCGCTTAGCGAACAAATCAGCTTGTTCATTCCCATATATACCATTATGGCTAGGGACCCAAACAAAGGTGAGAACAACCCCAGAGTGATGCAGGATATAAATAAGACTTTTAACACGATGCAAATACCAATTGAAATATTAATGAGAGGACATTAATGATGGGGGGGGGGGCGCTGAGAGAATCCGTACAAATAGCAGCTTGAGGTATAGAATGATGCTTGATATACAGGAGTGCTTTGACGAATAGCAAAGAGTTCAGCAATTCACCAGGTAAACGATATAGTTCAGCAACATGCGTATCAGCAATATAGAACGCCGCACCAACACCGAAAGAGTTTTTGCACCATCTGTATATATATTTAGGCCAGGATCACTGTGAGAAACATGGAGTTTTTAAGAGGAGGGCCATGTCACGAAAAAACACAAAACAGTGAAAGAAAACCATGATGCAGGGGAGACAATGATAGAATGTACGAAAAATAAAGTCAAAGTTAACTGAATAAAATCGAGGAGCAAGTGTGCGTAAGATAGAATGTTTATAAGAGAGGAGAACGTGATGTGCATAGAATGGTACATCTTGCAACGACGAGCTTGCGATAGAAGGGAGTAGTGGCCTTTAATAACTGTAATTTGGGAGGCAACGGGTGTCGACCTACAGTTAATCGTTTAAATAAATATTTAGACGTTATCGTGGTACGACGAATTGGGAGAGGGAGCACACCGGTCTCAACAAAAAGAGCATTAGTTGGGGTGGATAACGAGGCTCCAGCACAAAACCTCAGAGCTTTAAATTGAATCGTATTTAAGTGATTAAGAGAAGAATCAGACGCTGTATCGATAACATGCGCACAGTATTCGAGCCGGGAGCGAATAGTAGCCGAGTATAACAGCTGACCTGTACCCGGATCAGCACGCCATGATCGTCTCGTAACTGATTGGAGAATTTTAATATGCGCATCAGAGGAATTACGTAACCAAGTGATAGGATGTATCCAAGATAAGGAGCGGTCTAAAATTACGCCAAGGTATTTATGAGAGGAACAAAAGGCAATGACATGTGGATAAGAAATAAATGGCTCAGAAATAAATCTACGTTTAGAAGTAAAAAGCATAGCACAGCATTTAGAGGTGGAAAGTTGAAAGCCATGGAAAGTAAGCCACCTTATTACTTGTTCCACGAGCTGATATAGATGATGACGGTACACATCTACGTCTCTGTGAGAATAATAAATGACAATATCATCAGCATAAGGGAAAATGCGAGCTCTTTGTGTTACTAAGTGTTCAAGATTACTCATATACAGGGCGAACAAAAGACCACTTAAAATATCCCCCTGAGGAACTCCGACAGACGAGTGACGAGAAGGAAGGGAAGAATGAGCAGATTTAAGTGAGAGTTTCCGATAGCTGAACAAATTAGGCAGAATATGGAGAAAATGAGCAGGAAATCATTTCTGCGCAAGACTTCCCCAGAGAAGATGAAGGGGGATGGAATCAGAGGCGCCGCGTATGTCCAAAAAATAGCAATGGTACATTCCTTACGAATTTTAGCTTAACAAGATATCGAGAAGTAAAATGTTAACAGCATCTTGAGAACAACGACCTTGAAAGTAGACGAATTGGTATTTGGGAACTAAATTATATTATTCAAGGGACCACAGGAGACGTTGAAGGAGAATTTTAAAAAAGTCTTTCGGATACATGAACCAAGGACAATCGCTCGAAAATTATTAGCATCAGTGGAAAGTTGACGAGGATTAGGGATGGGCACCAAAAAATATTCATTCCAAGAGGTGGGAACAGCTGTAGTGAGAAGAATGTTATTATAGAGAGCTAATAAAGCTTGTTTAGCACGTAGGGGAAGAATGCGGAGCATGTCGTGTGATATGTAATCAGGGCCTGGAGATGAACTCTTTGCGTTACACAAGGTAGCCTCAAGTTCAGGAAGTTGTATGGGTTTAAGTAAGAAAGAACACCGGGAAGGGAAAGGAGACATGGGAATAGTAATATCTGGCACGACATAATCAGGAGTGAGTGAATTAAGAAAGATGGATAGGATCTGTGGAGGGGTGACAGAGGGCGGAATATATTGAGAAGCTCGGGTAAGTGAGCGAATTGCACTCCATAACTGAGAAGATGAAATGTGAGCGTTTAAGGAGGAGATGAAGGATCGCCATGCAGCACGGCGTTTAGAAAGAAAAACTCGTCGAGAATAAGCAATATGTTGTTTAAGACGAAAATAATGATGAGGGGCTAATGTTTTCCGATACATCCGAAATAAGCGGCGTCGTTTGAGCACGAGATTACGGCACTCAGAATCCGACCATCGCATACGGGAATAGGGACGAGTAAAAGTGGGGGGAAACATGTTTATATGGGTGGTAAAGATCTAGATAATCCTGTATAATTTGAAATATAGTGGAAAAGGGCAAAATATTATCTGAAAGAAGCTCAAGACGATTTGTAACATAAGAGATGAAGGATACGCGATCAAAATTACCGAGAGAGCGAACATTACTGACACAGATATGAGAAGGAGGAGAGCGAGGAAACCTACCAAGACCATACGTAAGTATAATAGCGAAATGGTCGCTGGTGTGTGTATCAGAAAGGCGATGCCAAGTTATGACCGAAGCCATTGCAGTACGACATAATGATAAATCGACGGCACTTGGCGGGGAGCCGGGAGGAGTAAGGCGCGTGGGATATCCATCATTTAAAATGACAAGGTCATGCGATTGAGATGCAGCGAGGAAATAAGAGCCCAGGGAAGTATTAATACTACTTCCCCATACTGAATGATGAATATTGAAGTCACCTAAGAGGAAAAGCTCATCATTAGAAGAAAATTGCTGTAAGAATCGATGCCATTGAATATGAGAAATAGAAATATCTGGAGGGCAATAAAGGTTAACAATGAAAGGCGATTATAGGTGGTGGTGGTGGTGATTTTTTGTTTTAAGAGGAAGTACAACGAGGTAATCATCCTCTCTGTACAAATAAGTGGAAAAGAAATTTAAAATATAAAACAAAATTATTTATTCAACAAAGAAATTTGGAAACGCAGTACAAAATAAAACAAAAAAAATAATTATAAAACTAGGCCGAAAGGATTACTAACGTATCAAAAGGGAACGTACGTTCCCTGAGTAACAGTACACTTGTAATTTACATACCCTTGATAAGTCCACTGTCGCACATAAAGCGGATGACGAGATCAGCAGTAGTCGCGTCATCGGCTAGTATGCGTTCGAGTGTTTCCTGCAGGCCGAGGCTCCGTCTTAGGCCAGAGAGATCAGCGCACTCTGTGAGGATGTGGGCCACGGTGAAGTCGGCACCACAAGAACACACTGGGGGGTCTTCCCTCTTTAGGAGATAAGAGTGCGTGGATCGTAAATGACCTATCCTCAGCCTGCACAGTACTATGGCCTCTCTCCGTGAAGGTCGGAAAGAGGACCGCCACACGGTAGTTGTCTTCTTAATTGCTCTCAGCTTGTTGGGAGTTCGGATATCTAGCCACTCCGATTCCCAGAACGCCAAGATGGTTCGACGTAGCTGAGAACAAATATCCTTAGCAGGTACATTGACGGGTCTTGGAGGTAAAAGTGCAGCTTCCTTTGCTGCTTCATCCGCAAGTTCGTTTCCCGCAATCCCAACGTGGCTTGGAAGCCACGCGAAAGTAATTCTGGTGCCAGCATCGCTTAACCTGGCTAGAAGGTCATGTATCTGCTGCACCAGTGGGTGTTGCGAGAAACAGGTTTCAATAGACTGCAGAGAGCTTAACGAATCGGTACACAACAGAAAGTGGCTTCTTTCGTCACGCAGTGCAAACTGCAGAGCCTCTAAGATGGCGTACAGCTCTGCAGTATACACGCTACATATTTTAGGGAGCGAGACCTTCGTACTCATATCATCAATGACAAAAGAGCAACCAACATTATCTCCGATTTTAGAACCATCCGTGAAGATAAGTCTCGCGGCCGGATATTGGTGAACAAAGTCCTGGAAATACCTCCGATGAACGGAGGAATCCGTGTTCACCTTGGGTCCACGGAGCAGATCTAGACGTATATCCGGTCGCGGAACCAACCACGGAGGTACCTCGCTAAGAGTTCGTTCAAGACAACTACCCATATCAATATTCAAATCATGACACAAGCTATCAAACCGAAACCCAACCGGCCGTGTGGCATTCGGCCGGTCTTGGCACCGCTGGTGGTATTGGGTGCGATAGATGCATTGATAGCTTGGATGTAGCGGCATTTCACGAATTTTGGCAGCGTACGTTAGGAGTAACTGCTGCCTCCTTATCCGTAAAGGTGGAACTCCCGCTTCAGCGAGCAGGCTGGGAATGGGGCTAGTACGGAAAGCACCCGTTGCCAGCCTTACTCCACTATGGTGAATACTGTCTAAAAGGCTCAGCGTAGATTTTGATGCTGAGCCATAAGCCGCACTTCCATAGTCAATTCGGGAGAGGACCGTCGCCGTGTAAAATCGTAGCAGTACCGCACGGTCAGCCCCCCACGAAGTGCCGCTGAGAAACTTAAGCATGTTAAGTCTCTTCATGCAGGCAACCTTTAACTGACGGATGTGGGGCTGCCACGTAAGTCTCTTATCAAAATGGAGACCCAGGAATTTGCATGTGTCAACCACTGGTAAGACACTGTTTCGCAAGCGGAGCTCTGGTTCGGGATGCACAGGTCGACGTCGACAGAAGTGTACAACTGAGGTTTTCGCTGCTGAAAATCGAAAACCATGTTGCAGGGCCCATCTGTCGACTCGGTTAATAGCTTGCTGTAGCTGTCTCTCTGCAAACGCCACCCTTCCGGAGCTGTAATGTAGAGCTAAGTCGTCTACATACAGCGATGGAACGACTGCGGGCCCAGCAGCGGCAACTATGCCGTTGATGGCGATTGCGAACAGCGTGACACTCAGTACCGATCCCTGAGGTACTCCATTTTCCTGAACGTAATATTGAGAAAATGCATTCCCTACTCGGACTCGAAAGAGACGGAGGGACATGAAGTTCTCAATAAACGTTGGCAAATTTCCCCGAAATCCCCACTGGTGTAGAGTGGAGAGAATCCCATATCGCCAGGTAGTATCGTAAGCTTTTTCCAAGTCAAAAAACACGGCGACTAGGTGTTCCTTCCGGAGAAAGGCCTCCTGAATGGCGCTCTCCAGTCTGACCAGGTGATCAGTGGCAGACCGATGAGAGCGAAAGCCACACTGGTAGTTAGACAAGAGACCCTCCTTTTCCATGGCCCACACAAGACGCCGGTTAACCATCCTTTCAAATAGCTTACAGAGGCCATTTGTAAGGCATATTGGCCTATAACTATCCAGAAGTTTTGGATCTTTACCTGGCTTGGGAATTGGTATTACAATACCCTCACGCCATTGAGATGGAAACACTCCCTCACTCCATATTCTGTTGAATAGGGTGAGGATATCCTTGAGACATCTGTCACTCAAATGCTTAAGCATTTGATTATGGATTTTGTCCGGTCCAGGAGCCGTATCTCTGCATAGCGCAAGTGCACTTCGCAACTCCCACTCCGTGAAGGCCACGTTGTAGGGATGCGAAGCACTAGAGGCAAAAGAAAGATGGTGGGCCTCTGCTTCGCGCTTAATTGGAAGAAATGCAGGGTCGTATCTCCAAGAGCTGGACGTATCTGAGAAATGTGACGCGATGTGGTCTGCAATGACTGAAGGAATCGTAACTATATCTCCATTAACGGAGATTCCGGGTACTGAGGGCACATTCTGTACTCCGACAATACGGCGGAGTTTAGTCCACACTTGTGATGACGGAGTATGTGCCGTGATGGATGACACATACTTTTCCCACGTAGCTTTCTTACTTTCTCGAATCAAAAAACGGGCCTTCGCGCGCAGACGCTTAAATGCGATATGATTGGCCATCGTAGGATTCCGACGATAATGCTTAAAAGCCCGTCGGCGATCACGTATGGCTGCTGCAATTTCGTCCGTCCACCATGGGACCTGTTTCCGGCGACGAATACCGGACGAGGAAGGTATTGTTTCCTCTGCAGCAGCCAAAATTCCAGTAGTAATGGAAGAGACGTGGTCGTCAACAGACTCCAGCATATCATCAGCCATCACTGCGCGTTTTGTAAATTCTGGCCAATTTGCCCGCCGAAGTAACCAGCGTTTGGGTACTTCGGACTGTCTTTGATTCAAGAGAGACAGAATTATCGGGAAGTGGTCACTATCACAGAGGTCGTCGTGAACTTGCCACCGTAGCAGGGGAACCAGCGCACGGCTACACAAAGTGACATCCAGGTGTGAGAATGTGCCATGCGCGCTACTGAAATGTGTCGGTTCCCCTGTATTGAGCACACAAAGATCAAATAGGTTGATCATTCGCTCGAGCTTCCTCCCCCTAGAACAGGAAGACGGAGAACCCCATAGTGTGTTACGGGCGTTCACATCCCCCAGCATGAGGAAAGGAGGAGGCAACTGAGTGATCAAATCTTGTAGTGCATGCATATCAAGGTTATAATCCGGTGGAAAGTACACGTTGCAAACCGTTGTCATTATTGGCAACGGAGTGCGAACTGCAACTGCATCTAGCTGAGTACGGAGCGGTACTTCTTCGCTGAAGATGTCGGAGCGAACTAGGATACAAACGCCCCCAGTTGCCGCGCCATCCACAGCTAGTCTGTCTTTGGAATAAAGACGATATCCTCTCATAGTCGTGTCGTGTCCAGGTCTCAAACGAGATTCCTGTAGACAGACTATGGAGGCCGCATAGACGGATATCAGTTGACGTAACTCAGCTAGGCGACAGTGGTAACTACTGCAGTTCCACTGCAATAGTGCCATTGTGTGGATTGGTAGTGTTGCGAAATTAGGACAATTGCTTGCCCTTCTTTTTGTCTACTACCTGCCATTTTCCGCCGTTGTTGTCGGTATTGTCGTCACCATCCACGACAATGAGTGGTTCAGTCTCCATTGTCTCCTCAGAAGAAGGAGGCGCAGTGACTGGACCCTCCGCGGACGGTGATCTCATTGGTCTGGAACAGTGGGCCTTCTTCCTGGGAGAACTAGGTTCTCCAGAAAGTGATCGAACAAGAGGGCGTCGGGGCCTCTCGCTCTTGCCCACCGTTTCTCTCTTTTTGGGAGGAGAGCCGGCAGATGGCTTGCCGGATTTCTTCGGTGATCCTGTGGACCCCGATTGAGTTGGAGAAGACTTCTTCTCCACTTTTTTGAGGGAGCTCTGTGGCTTCACCTTCTCCTCCTTTATGATCTGGGCATTGGAAGGAGGGCTGGACTTTCCAGCCCTATTTGGGGAAGTCTTTCCCCCCGCCCTGTTGGGGGAGGACTTCCCAGCCGAACGTTCCTGGGAAGGGCCCTTCCCAGGCAACGTCGACAGTAACGCTCTTTTCGGTGCTTCGCTCGTTGAAACTCCAGTTTCTTTACTTATTGAATTTTGTTGCTGGCTTTGACTTTTTGATGCATTTTCGGTACTGGTGTTCTGTACAAAACTCTGTGGAGTGATCCGCACGTTTGCGACCTTTTCGGCAAAGGAGATGGAGAATTCTGGAGCAGCCATAGATTTGAACTTCCTCCGGGCGTCTGGATAAGATAGCTTATCCAGCGTTTTTATCTCCTGGATCTTCTTCTCCCGCTTGAATGTGGGGCACTCCTTGGAGATTGGAGCATGCGTACCCGCGCAGTTGACGCACACAGGTGGTGGTGTGCATTCAACCCCAGCATGCTCGCACTTCCCACACATTTTGCAGGTCGTCGAACCTGTACATCGCAATGAGGTGTGGCCAAACTTTTGACAGTTATAACACCTCATTGGTGCTGGAATGTACGGACGAACAGTCAGACGATACATTGCTACCTTTATTCGTTCAGGTATGGTCTCAGCGTCGAAGGTAAGGATGAAAGCACCCGTATCGAGTAGCTTATCACCCACACGCCTCTTCAACCTCTTCACGTCGGTTACGCCCCGACGTGCTAGGTACCGGATCATTGTATCATCGGAAGACTTAACCAAATCCCTGTGGAATATTACTCCCTTGCAGGAGTTAAGGGTTTGGTGCTTCTCGATTTTCACCTCTACCTTTCCGAATAACTTGGCTTTAAGTAGCCGTCTGGACTGTTCAGCCATAGATGTCTTAATAAGTACGGATCCATCGCGGAGCTTGCGCATCTCGTCGACTTCACCAGCAACAATTTCTTCGATGGAATTGCTGATCATGAAAGGACATTCATCAAGAAAACTCTTACCATCGACCCTGGAAGCAACCAGGAATCGAGGAAGACGTTCGTCACTTACATAATCCACTGGAACTGGAGTATACCGCTTGCGTTTCTTGGCAATCTTGGACGCAGTTTTTTGAAGGGTGCCACCCTTTGAATTATTAGAAAGTAAAGAGAGAGGTTCCGTTTCTTGGTCCCACGAGTACTCACGGAAATATGACGTCGACCTCCGGCAGAGCCAAGGAGATTTACCGGAGGCAAGGCTATATACTCCAGAGGGCGCCCGGTATCTGGAGGGGGTCGCTTGGAACTACTCACCCAGTAGCCATGCATCACCTCGCCACGACCCGAAACTTGTGATTGGGGGAGGATAAAACCTCCGTGCTAACCTAATTTTTTTTTAATTTAAATTTTTTAAATTTTTTTTTAATTTTTTTTTTGTAATATCTAACCTAATCTACCCGAGGCAGAGAGGGTGGCCAGACAGGAAGAGGAATGAAATTAAAGATGGTGAGAATAGAAGGGTAGAAATAGTGATGAAGAATTAAGAGCACAGACACCTCTCAAGCAACTCGGGGGACACCTTGTTAGTCTGGCCCTACACCGAGGCCTATCCAGCATGGGTAACCCTGAGCTGGCACAGCCCTCGGGATCAACAAGCACACAAGCCCCCACACCGACTTCAAGGTCATGGTGTCCCTAGAGGGGGGATTATAGGATATACCAATTACAAAGGTATGTGGTATACAATATGAGATACGAAGACGTTGGTAGGATAGACTATGGTGAATAAATAAAGCGATACCACCGAAGCCAACGCCATCACAACGCTCAACATTAAAGCCGTTTAAATAAAACTCAGAGGAAGGGGAAAACCAAGTCTCCTCTAATGCTATGATGAAAAGGGTAGTTTCTATTAACAAGAGTTGTAATTCATATCGTTTATGAATAATACTCCTAGCATTCCTCTGCAGGATTCATCACATCTAGAGAGAACGTAGTATTAACACAAGCACGGAGCTGATAAAGCATATGTGTAACATGGGACTGATCCCCTAATAATTGAATAAGTAGTTGTTGAATACCATGTTGGAGATGAGCCTTTTGGCGTAGCACAGGGGAACTATATGATTGCGAAGGAACTGGAGGGGGACACTGAGAATTTCGGGACGTAGACGGAAGAGGGGACGGGGAGGATGAATATGACATGGATGGAAAAACCGAAGTATGTGAAGACACTGGAATGGGTCGAATGATAATGAGATACCCGGACTTATCAAAGCCCGGGAGAGGGAGAGGACGAGACTCTTTCATAACCACCTGAGTAAACGTACGTTTCCTGGGAGTTTCAACTGGGGAAGAGGAACGATTAGAGGGAAGAGTTGGGAAATGATGGGAATTATTGGACAGGTCAAATGGGACCGACGGCATTCTAGCAGAAGATTCAGAAAAGGAAAGATTTTCTGTACACATAAGTTTTTTGATCGCAGTTTGTTGTTGATGTGCGGGACAGTTTGATGAACCAGCATAGTGTTCCTGTTGACAGTGAACGCAGCGGCGAATGTTTTCCTGACACTCAGATGTAAGATGATGTAAGGAACAATGACCACATCGGAGTAACGTGGCCTGAGAGTTTTTGATCGTATGACCATATCGCTGGCACTTGGAGTATATTATTGGAGAAAATATGAAAGGGTGAACTTCCAAATGTGCTTGTAACAACGATACATATTGGGAGAGAGTCTGAGAGCGAAAATCAATCTTTATTGTTCCAGTAGGAACATATGAAACTCCACTGGGTTCAACAACCTTGCGGTTAAGTCTCTTTACCGATTTGACCCGAACAGAGCATTTGAGATATTTGAGGATGTCAGAATCAAAAACGTTCTTTCCACACCGCGTATAAGTCCAACAAGGAATATATTTCAGTTGGGAATATATGCTTCGAGAGAATGAGTTTCAAGCATCGAATGGCGTAAAAAGGAATTAGCTTGAATCGCGGAACTAAATTCCACTAGTAATCTATTTCGTCCTTTGGGCGTTATACCTTTCACAAAAATATTATAATCATAGAACAATCGCCCAAGCGCCATTGGATGTAATCCGCCAATGTTTTTAGACCTAGTCCATACCACAGAGACAATGAAAGGACCAAAATGAGCCTGTTGATAAACCTCCAACTCCACAGGAGGTGGCGGATTGTCATTGGACTGTTGAGATGTTAATGGCTGCTGGAACGAATTCATTTTGGAAGTGAGATTATTCAAATGAGTTTGCATAGGCACAGTTTCCTCATGATCGACATTTCATTAGAAGAGGAATTCGTTGCCTCATCTCCTCCACTATCGGTATCCATCGTCGAAGCCGACACGGACACTCGCTCACACAAATCTCTCACACCACTTGTCACTAAAAGCAAACACCAGATTGCAACCAAAGAACGACCCGTTCCGTACGATACACACGGACGGACTTAGTTCGTGAAGTATGTTTGTATGTATTCGGCCTTGATCCAGCCAATCCCAAGCTGCCGTTCATATCGATTTATATCGGTTGAGCGCAATCTCGAAACCTGGCTGCCAACTGTATTGTCTACATCATCATGTGGTTAACCTATCTTGCTCGTCGTGTGTGTTAGAGGTTTAATGGTGTTCAGTGTAGATGTAATTTTATTTCCATTCATGTGTGGGCCAGTATATAGTTCGTCTGTGTACTATACCACAGTGCAGTTCGTGAAAAAAAGTGGCAAGAATGTGACTCGGCAAAACACCTGCCATAACACCTCCTTCCTATGCCGCGTATAATTTCTTTTTTTCTCAAAATTATGTACCTGTTCTTGTTCTAGTGTCGGATGTTCTTCGGAAGTGCATGCACTATCTTTGAAGATTTTGTGAACTTGTTTTCACTTGTGATTCGCGTGTGATTTTCGTAGTACGGTGTTACATTTTACGAAGGCTGTGTGCCGCAGTTATATTGCATCAGCTGTTATCGAAGCAGTAGAGTGCTGGCAGCATAGGTAAGGCAATGCTCAAATGTGCGGGAACTGTCAATTTAGAAGAAGCCGTGCGGTATATAGGACTATTTAAATATTTTTACAATATCCCTATCTTTTTTTCAGGAAACAATGGGCCGATTGCAGAAACGGTGTTTAGACAATGTCTACGGTTAAACAATGCCTAAGTATGGCTGCCAATGTAGAGACGTGATTTATCATTTAGACACTGTCTGAAACCGATGTTCAACCTGTCATGTCTAAACACTGCCGAGAGCACTGTTTAACCTCAAATGACAGGAGTGAATCACAATCAGAGGTTATGTACCGTGAAACATGCAACTTTTATTATCATGTTGAGACGATTCCGAGAAGAAAGGTTAGTCCGCTGCTAAATCGTAGCAATTCATTTGGCATGTACGGGGAGATAGATCTTAAAATAAGGTTTCGCTTTTCAAGAGACTTGTTTCTTGAGACTGACAAATGGACAGTCTGGTAACTGTCAACTTGAATACAATTACTGGCAACCGATATATTTTATTATATACATGTTGTAATTTCCATGGAATTATAGGTCACTTCGACTACATACATATCAGAATTACGTTTCCCGATTGTCAGAGGGCTGTCGCATACATCAACCGGGAGGGATTCACTTATATTTACTGCCAAGTAAACACACATAATAGTGAAAACTAAAAAGTAGGTTGTATGTGGTATATATAATCGTATAAGTTTTCGGCAACTATCAGATAGGAAAAGCCAAGTGGTGGTGATGGTGGTCATTATTGTTTAAAGAGGAGAACTGGGGAAGAAGAGCCGTGGCTATAACAACAGACCTAGTATTTGCCTGGTGTAAAAATAGGGAAACTACTGAAAACAATCTTCAGGGCTGCCGATGATGCGTTTCGAACCTACGATCTCCAGAATGCAAGCTTCATCTATATGGCCCGTACAACACACTCGGTTACACATTACTATTGCTTCATCTTCCCTTCGTCGAAGCTACCGTATTTATGATTATATTGCACTCACTGTAACAACGCTATAATCAAAGCTACACTTTCCCGTAAGGTGGTGTGTCGCTTTAGTGTCGATAATATTATGATATTTCAAATCAAATCCACATTATTTGCAAATGAGGTGTCTGCTTCGGTGGCAAATGGTACACTAAAATACATTACGGTCAAGCACTAAATTTTAAATTAACAAGAGAAGAAGACATTTTCCTAGAATACAATATTACACAATTTACACTAACATTTTTTCTATTAAACACACAGCACATCCTTAACAAATTTCTATTGTTTAGAAAATTCTACTTATAATATCTCCTGTACTTACAAACAGTCAACTCATATACAGTATGTGGAATTACTTCAAATAATACTATACATCTGGCATAAGATTAAAATTTACACTTTATTTATTTATTTATTTATTTATTTATTTATTTATTTATTTATTTATTTATTTATTTATTTATTTATTTATTTATTTATTTATTTATTTATTTATTTATTTTGGAACCTAAGTAGCATAACGCTTTTCAGAGTTCCTGAAGGGGCGTCACAGCTACCGTTGTGGTTCCAGATTTAATTTCCACCGAAAGTTATACTCCTATCTGTGGGCAAGTTATGCTCATGCTTTGCCATATTTGAGTAATGTGTAGGAAGACAAGCAGCTGACTGGCGTTCGGCGCGCGCACCGACGAATTTCATTGGTTACGAAAAGCAAAGAGTTCCATGAAAGATACTTCTATCTTCATTTTCAGACCAATATTGAAACTTCAAACGATGTCTAGTTAAACAAAGACTGAACATTGTTTATGCAATGGAGGATCGTGCTCGATTTAGACGTTGTCTAAGGCTTAAAACTAGTAATCGTTTCTGCAATCGGCCCAATGTCTTCATCAAAACCACGGAAACTTCGTTTAATGAAAGGTGACAGCTTGATGATACTTTCAGAACATGGTTGAAACCCATGTCTCAGGACAAATTTTCAGCATATTGCATAATATGTAAAACATTGGGCCGGTTGCAGAAACGATGATTAGTTTTAAGCCTTAAACATCGTCTACCTAAACAACGTCTAAATCAAGCATGATCTTCCATTGCATAAACATTGTTCAGTCGATTTTTAACTAGACATCGCTTAAAGTTCCAATTTTGGTTTGAAAATGGAGACAGAAGTATCTTTCATCCAACTCTTTGCTTGTCGCAACCAATGCAATCCGTCGGTGCGCGCGCCGAACGCCAGTCAGCTGTTTGTCTTCCTACACGTTACTCAAATATGGCTGAGCATGACTTGCCCACAGATAAGAGTATCGCTTTCGGTGGAAATTAAATCTCACAATATTATCTACACTAAAGCGACACTCCACTGTACGGGGAAATGTAGCTTTGATATAACGCTGTAACAGTGAGTGTAATCTACTCATAAATACGGTAGCTTCGACGAAGGGAAGATGAAGCAACAGTAATGTGTAATCGAGTGTATTGTACAGGCCATATAGATGTAGCTTGCATTCTGGACATCGTAGGTTCGAAACGCACTATCGGCAGCCGTGAAAATTGTTTTCCGTAGTTTCCCTATTTTTACACCAGGCAAATACTAGGGCTGTTATTATGGCCACGGCTCTTCTTACCCAGTACTCTTTAAACAATATTCACCACCACTTGCCTTTTCCTAACTGATAGTTGCCGAAAACTTATACGATTATATATATATAAACCCCACACAACCTACTTGTTAGTTTTTACTATTATGTGTGTTTAATTAGCAGTAAATATAAGTTAATCCCTCCCGGTTGATGTATGTGACAGCCCTCTGACGATCGGGACACGTAATTCTGATATGTACCGTGAGTAGTCGAAATGACTTATAATTCCGTGGAAATTACCCCATGTATATAATAAAATATATCGGTTGCCAAAAACTGTATTCAAGTTGACAATTACCGGACTGTCACTTTGTCAGTCTCAAGAAACAAATCTCGAAAAGCGAAACCGTATTTTTATGATTATCTCCCCGTGCATGTCAAACGAATTGCTGCGATTTAGCAGCGGGCGATCCACAGAGAGGCCGTCGGACTAACCTTTCTTCCCGGAATCGTCTCAACATGATAATACAAATCACATATTTCATGGTACATAGCCTCTTATTGTGATTCACTCCTCTCATTTGAGGTTAAACAGTGCTCTCGGCAGTGTTTAAACATGACCGGTTGAACATCGGTTTTAGACAGTGTCTAAGTGATAAATAACGTTTCTGCAATGCGGCAGCCATACTTAGGCATTGTTTAACCGTAAACATCGTCTAAATACCGTTTCTGCAATCGGCCCATTTTCTCTTAGCAGCTTGGGGAAGCAGGCGTTAAAAAGTCACACGGGAGGAAGAAAGCAAGCCAGTAGTGTCAAGTTCAGCCGGTTCTCTTCATCCCTTTCAAGTTATTTTAAAAAGGAACATTCGAATAATGAAGTAACAAAATACTTAAACTCAGTAAATAATACTCTGGCCGCAAACACACATTGTCCTCTGCCTGTCACAGCCACCACATCTAACTCTGTCACATATGACTCCACTGCTGCTGCTTCTGCTTCTTCTTCTTCTACTTCCATTAAAGAAGGTTCACCAGAGACTAGATGTCTACAAAATTATTTTTCAAGAGAGCAAATAACCAAAGCTGAGATTCATGCATACTGTCATGCAACACCATTCTTTACGTGCCAGTGAAGCTAGTGTACGTTTCTTCCCAGTAATGTTTCCAGACTCCAATATAGCTTCGAAAGTTCAACTGCAAAAAACAGAAGTTGCATATACGGTCACTCATGGTTTGGCTCCCTATTTTCATAAACAAGTTATTGAGATGTGTAGTAAGTGCACACATTTCACCGTTGGTTTTGACGAGTGACTGAAAAAGAGTTTCTCAGATGGGCGAAATGGATCTTGTAGTTCATTGTTTTAATCCTGATACTAATAGGGTATGAACTTCCTATTTTGATTCCGTGTTTCTTGGTCACTATACTTCCTCAGGTTTGTTAAATGGTTTATTGCGAGCAATGCAAGGGCTCAGTCTAAGAAAACGCTTACAAATTTCAAAGGATGGTCCAAATGTTAATAAAAAGTTCCTTCAGGATATCGGTAATTTATTAAATGCTGATCCAGATGCTCCTATTTTGGTGAACATTGGATCTTATGGCTTCCATACTGTGCACAATTCATATAAAATTGCAGTTAAAGAATCCCATTGGAATATTGCAGAGTTTCTTCGTGCTCTTGACTTCTTGTTTTGCTACATTCCTGCAAGACGTGCTGATTATGCACATTATTCAGGTTCAAACGTATTTCCTTTGAAATATTGTGCTATAAGATGGCTTGAAAATTCGAAAGTCATTGAACGTGCTATAGATATCCTACCTAATGTTGGCAAATATGTGGAAGAAACAGAGACAAGAAAATCCCAAACTGTAACAGCTTCAAAATAGTATCAACTTCACTTAAAGATAAGCTTCTTAAAGCCACGTTGTCATTTGTATTATCACTTGGAGATTTGAAACCATTCCTAACACAGTTTCAGACAAATCATCCATTTGCACCACTCCTGTATGAATCTCTCATTGCAAAACTGAAAAATATCATGACAAAGTTTGTTAAGTCGTAATCACTGCAGTCTTCATAACATGTCCATAAAATTAATTTAGACACTAAGGAAAATCGTCTGCCTGCATCTAAAATTGACATAGGTTATGCTGCTAGAGCAGCACTTCGTTGCACTCCTGGATTAAATGATAGAGATATATAGTGTTTCGCACAGATTATCTAAGAGGAATGGTAGCTTTGTGCAAGAAGTTACTGGAACGGTCACCGCTGGTATGTAAACTGACTAAAGGAATTTCTTGTTTCGATCCAAGTGTAGCCAAGCAACCTCTAAGAAGCAAACGGCTAAGGATAGCTTTAAATGCCTTTGTTGAAAACAAATGGATCTCGGGTAATGAAGCCGATCATATACAAAGGGAGTTCACGTCTTTTTGTGAGAATGATACTTTCAAAGATGTAGTGAATTCTTTGTCTTCTAAAGACGAGAGGTTAGGTCACTCTTGCCTCTGCACTGTTTTGCCAATAGTAAATTTGTAAACAAAAAAGTTGGCTTCATTTCTCTAATGATACTAATATTGTTTCTTGGAAATGCTTCACTTGAACATGGTTTCTCTGTTAATAAAGAAATTATAGTAGAGAACATGCTACAAGAATCCGTTGTAGTCAGGGAGTAAAGAATACTTGGAGCTGCCCTCTATACTACTCTCTGTGGCTACCGCTTGAAGCCAACGGCCACGCCCCTCATGGTTAACAAAACATGGCAATTCTTACGTTGTGGATGGATACAAACAAAGACATTTTCTCGGGAGTAGGGAAACTTCGAATCGCTCAATGAAGTACAATCGTTTTCAAAATAACACGGCGATTAACTGTAACCAAATTTTCTGGCAAACAGACCTATTAATGCTTTTTTAATGGGCTCTAAGGAAGCGATTCTCATGACTCGCAGCCTTAAATCTACTCTCTCGCTAGTTGACTATCGGTACTAATAAACCGAGTATCTTAAAAACAGGAGATGCAAATCTTCACCAGATATCAGTAAAGATATGAAATGGCGTATGGCTTTTAGTGCCGGGAGTGTCCGAGGACAAGTTCGGCTCGCCAGGTGCAGGTCTTTCTATTTGACATCCGTAGGCGACCTGCGCGTCGTGATGAGGATGAAATGAATGATAAAGACGACACATACACCCAGTCCCCGTGCCAGCGAAATTAACCAATGATGGTTAAAATTCCCGACCCTGTCGGGAATCGAACCCGGGACCCCTGTGGCCAAAGGCCAGCGCGCTAAGCACTTAGCTAAGGAGCCGGACATCAGTAAAGATAAGTAGTAGGCTATTAATACGGGCATACCGCAATCTGTATGCTTTAGGGGAAAGCGCAATAAATCACTAAACTGGACATAGCAACATTGCTTACTACATACTGTATTTTGGAGTGGCCGCGGTTGTGATTATTGCTTTTATAGGACGTACAACCGTCAAGTAAACCATCCTCTGACACAAGTGGAAACAATGCAGGACTCAGATAAAGAGTCCCTTGGACGCCAACCCACACTCCGATGTTAGCCCCTTACGCCACTTGGGCGCCAAACCACACTCCGGAGACAATAGCCCCTTAGGTACCCTTAATCGCCTTTTACGACACGCAGTGGTGATGCTTTAAGAGGGAGAACAACTAGACAACCATCCTCTATTAACACTAATCAGAGAGAAATGAGGATATCAGCCAAAGAAAGACAAGGGCCATGAAGGGCGACAAAATGAAAGACTCCGTAGCCCTCGAATCCTCTTCCTCGGGGTCGGAAAAGAACAAGAGTTGACCATCAGATGTCGAACATGAGATTAAAATTAACCTGGCACGAGTAAGTGGAAACAATGCCAGGACTCAACTAAGGTCTCCGTGGTTGCCAACCTATGCTCCCAAATTGAGAGCGCCTGGGGTCCTTTCAATCGCCTCCTACGAAAAGCAGCATACTGAGGGTGTTGTTCTACTACCCCCACCTCCACAGGGACTTTTACGACAGGCAAGGGATACCATACTCACCCATAAGCGATACATATTTTAGAGGTGCTAGTGATTATTGTTTTAAGAGGAAGAACAACTGGGCGACCATACTCTATTAACACTAATCAGTAGAAAAATGGAAGGGATCCGACACTTCGTAAAATGAAGTTACCAGCTAAAAGAAGACAGGGGCCACGAAGGGCGTGAAAATGAAAAAAATCCCTGGGCCTCGAGCGATCTAATTCTGTAGGTAAGAAGGGAATGCTTAAAAATAGTAGGTACTACATTCTCCTTCAAAACAAATTTCTTCATGGAACAATCAAACAATTCCGGTTTGAAATGTGGTGAACATTAATCAATCAATCAATCAATCAATCAATCAATCAATCAATCAATCAATCAATCAATCAATCAATCAATCAATCAATCAATCAATCAATCAATGGGTTTTTACAAGTTGCTTTACGTCGCACAGACAGATCTTATGGCGACGATCAATCAATACTGATCTGCATTTAAGACAGTCGCCCAGGTGGCAGATTCCCTATCTGTTGTTTTCCTAACCATTTCTTAAAAGATTTCAATGTTATTGGTAATTTATTGAACATCTCCCTTGGTAAGTTATTCCAGTCCTTAACTCCCCTTCGTATAAGTGAATATTTGCCCCAATTTGCCCCCTTCAATTCCAACTTTACCTCCATATTTTGATCTTTCCTACTTTTAAAGACGCCAATCAAACTTATTCGTCTACTAATGTCATTCCACGCTATTTCTCCGCTGACAGCTCGGAACATACCACTTAGTCGAGCAGCTCGTCTTCTTTCTCCCAGTTCTTCCCAGCCCAAACTTTGCAACATTTTTGTAACGCTACTCTTTTTCGGATATCACCCAGAACAAATCGAGCTGCTTTTCTTTGCATTTGTCCAGTTCTTCAATCAAGTAATCCTGGTGAGGGTCCCATACACTGGGCCCATACTCTATTTAGGGTGTTACTAGAGACGTACATGCCCTCTCATTTACATCCTTACTACAACCCCTAAACACCCTCATAACCATGTGCAGAGACCGGTATCTCTTATTTACAATCCCATTTATGCGATTACCCCAATGAAGATCTTTCCTTATATTAACACCCAGATACTTACAATGATCCCCAAAAGGAAATTTCACCCCATCGATGCAGTCATTGAAACTGAGAGGACTTTTCCTATTTGTGAAACTCACAACCTGACTATTAACCCCGTTTACATCATACCATTGCCTATTGTCCATCTCACATTATCGAGGTCATTTTGCACTTGTTCACAATCTTGTAACTTATTTTTACTCTATACAGAATAACATCATCTGCAAAAAGCCTTACCTCTGATTCCACTCCTTTATTCATATCATTTATATATATATATATATATATATATAAGAAAACATAAAGGTCCAATGATATTGCCTTGAGGAATTCCCCTCTTCATTATTACAGGGTCAGATAAAGCTTCGCCTACTCTAATTCTCTGAGATCTATTTTCTAGAAATATAGCAACCCATCCAGTCACTCTTTGTCTAGTCTAATTGCACGCACTTTTGCCAATAGTCTCTCATGATCCAGCCTATCAAATGCTTTAGACAGGTCAATCACGATACAGTCCATTTGACCTCCTCAATTCAATATATCTTGCTGGAATCGTACAAGTTGAGCTTCAGTGGAATAACCTTTCCTAAAACCAAACTGCCTTCTTTCGAACCAGTTATTAATTTCGCAAACATGTGTAATATAATCAGAAAGAATGCCTTCCCCAGCTTACATGCTACGCATGTCAAACTTACTGGCTTGTAATTTTCAACTTTATGTCTATCACCTTTTCATTTATGCACAGGGGTTACTATAGCAACTCTCCATTCATTTGGTGTAGCTCCTTCAACCAAACAATAATCAAATAAGTACTTCAAATATGGTACTATATCCCAACCCATTGTCTTTAGTATATCCCCAGAAATCTTATCAATTCCAGCCGCTTTTCTAGTTTTCAACTCTTGTATCTTATTGTAAATACCATTGTTATCGTATGTAAATTTTTATACTTCTTTAGCATTAGTCTCCTCCTCTATCTGGACATTATCCTTGTAACCGGCAATCTTTACATACTGCTGACTGAATACTTCTGCCTTATGAAGATCCTCACATACAAACTCTCTTCGTTCATTAATTATTCCTGGAATGTCCTTGGAACCTGTTTCTGCCTTACAGTACCTATACATACCCCTCCATTTTTCACTAAATGTGTATGACTGCCAATTATGCTTGCCATCATGTTATACTTAGCTGCCTTATTTGCTAGATTCGATTTCTTAGTAAGTCTCTCCTTACTTCCACAGCCACTTCTAACTCTATTTCTTTCCAATCTGCACCTCCTTCTTAGACTCTTTATCTCTCTACTATAATAAGGTAATAAGGTGAGTCTTTACCATTCCTTACCACCTTTAAAGTTACGATCCTGTTTTCACATTTCTCAGGAATTGCTTTAAACCCATCCCAGAGTCTGTTTACATTCTTATTTACGGTTTTCCACCGATCGTATTTACTTTCTTAAAACTGCCTCATGCCTGCTTTATCAGCCATATGGTATTGCTTAATAGTCTTATTTTTAAAACCTTCCTTTCGCTCACATTTATTTTTAACTACGACAACAACAGCTTCATGATCATAATACCCCATCTATTACCTCAGTTTCTCTATAGAGCTCATCTGGTTTTATAAGCACCACGTCCAGGATATTTTTCCCTCTAGTGGTTCCGTCACTTTCTGAATTAGCTATCCTTCCCATATTAGCTTATTTGCCATTTGTTCGTCATGCTTCCTGTCATTTGCATTTCCGTCCCAATTGACATTATGCCCTACTGCATGAATGAGCTGCGTGCTAGTTGTCTTTATTGTGATTGAGTTACGATATTAGTTGTGTCTCTGATTGATTTTATTTACGTGCACTACATTGTGAAGTTTTTCACCATCAATGAATGTATGCCCTGCGTGTCGACGCGGAGGTCCATTCGTGTCGTATGGAGTGCGTGAGCTGATGGGCTTTTGTGTGACCACTGGGTCTCTATTATCCTACTGCTAATTGCCTGCGCTGTGCACGCTATCTCTGACGTATGTGAGACTTTTGTTTGTGACCATGAGAGCCATACTATATGAGATTATGTTCAACTTATTAACTGGAGCAACTGCTCAGATTGTTTGCTGATGCCGGCAATGTCTGAATTTTTGGGTGTGTGCTGGTGAGTGAAATGGGAGAAAGGATGACGTACCGGTCAGCTCATTTTATATTTTAATCTTGTTTCTGTGCCTCATGTTTGTTGCCGGCACGGTGATATTCATTTTACCTTGGTTTCTATCGCGGCCTTTTGCTTGAACACGAGGCCGCCATGTTCTTTTCTTATTCAGGCTATAGGCATGCCTGTGTTCCTCTTTGGGTTTAAATTTCATTTCTTTGGTCCGGAGACGTTTCTCTGCGCTATGTTGTGATCTCTCTTATCTTATTTTTACCTTCTCTGGACCCCTTTTTTCTTCTCCATGCCGCGTGGGAGCTTTGATCTTTGTGGTAATTGTTGTGACGATGTGAAGGTTAAATAGACGCGTATATAATGAATTCTATTAATCTCGCGGAAAGAATGACCGAGTGGATCCGTGTGGATTGTATTCACATTACCACATTATGTAGCGAGATTGCAATTGAGACGGCGAGCCCGTCTTATGAATAATTTAAGCTTGGTGTTTGAAAAAGCTGTGCTCACGCATCAGTGTTATGACTTCAACTAGATGAGCTCTGCACATGTATGTATCTTTTATTTTTTTAATTGCTGTCTTCATTTCTTGTTTCTCTTTGATTTTATTACATCAATAAACCCTCCTTTAAATTTACTTGAGTTTTTATTGCTAGTAGCTTTAGTCTCATTCCTGTTCTACCTTTTGAAATGAGGACCGTTTCCAGTTCAGGGCTGTGTTTGGCCTTTCTTAGTCTCGGTCCACGCCTCGAATCTTCCGACGTGTGTGTTTTATGGTGAGGTAGGTTGTCGGTAAGGGGCGGGGTGCGTCTCAAAGGTAAGGGTGAGGAACCCCGTAGGTATTGTGGTCTTGATAAAGGGAAGAGATTATTGAGCGAATGCGGAACATCGAAAACAACATAGAGGAGGTGATCTGGATAAGATTTAATATAGGGGACGGGGGGAGAGATAAAGAGGATAACGTATGCTTGGCCTTTTTCTACAACCATTCTTAAAATTCGCCCTACGCGAATGAAATTTTTTTCGAGGTTCTTTTATTGGAAATAAACGTGACTGTGGAGAAATACAAATAAGGTGGACTGATTTTGTTTGGGGATTGGAATGCAAGAGTAGAGGGCTTAAGCCCTGCCTACAGTAAAGCGGGAGACGGGTAGATGAAGGGATCGAGGTGTAGTGAAGCTAAAGAGTGCAATAGTTATGGTTTAAATTTGTTTGAATTATGTGGAACAGGTAATATTTGTATCATAAACGGTTGGTGGAATGGAGATAGGGAAAGAAAAATGACATATATTATGCAACGGGGTGTGTGTGTGTGTGATAGATTTGGTAGTCAGCACGGATGATATGCTTGATAGAATTAACTCTTGAAGACTCTTGAAGTAGGTGATTGGATTGAGTCTCATCATAGTCTGGTATATATCAGATTAGGAAGTGATGAGGGGGAAGTAAAGCGAAGAAGAGGTAGTAAGAGAGGCTCGGGTAATAGTTCGAGGTGTCCTAAGTATGTATGGTCAGATGAGGTAAAAATGGGGCTAAATAGGGTGCTAGAAAATGACATGCAAATGGTTAAGATAGGATGTGAGCTGGCGTTAAGGGAAGGTAACGTAGATAAGGCAGTTGAGTTAATCGAGTACCCAATAAAAAGGGTAGCTAGGATTGCAATGGTAAGTTTTTTTGCTATGGGCTTTACGTCGCACCGACACAGATAGGTGTTATGGCGACGATGGGATAGGAAAGGCCTAGGAGTTGGAAGGAAGCGGCCGTGGCCTTAATTAAGGTACAGCCCCAGCATTTGCCTGGTGTGAAAATGGGAAACCACGGAAAACCATTTTCAGGGCTGCCGATAGTGGGATTCGAACCTACTATCTCCCGGATGCAAGCTCACAGCCGCGCAACCTCTACACGCACGGCCAACTCGCCCGGTCAATGGTTAGTAATAGGAAGAAGGTTGGTGTAATAATGAATACAAGGAATTGAGAGTGTAGTTATGAAAGCGCTAAAGGAGTTCAGAAAATATGGAGGGAGCAAAAGAAGAAAGCAGTTGTGTGAATTAAAGAAAGAATATAAGGCGCAAATCGTTGAGAGGAAGAAATCATGGCAGAAAGAGCAGACAGAGGCGATACATAGACAATGTGAAATGAATCAACCTGAAAAAGCTTGGGCAAGTGTGAATAAAAGTTAGAAGGGGGGGTTATGTAAAAATGAGGTAGACTGAAGATTGGGTGGATTACTTTCGTAAATTGTTAGCTATGGGAGACAGATGGAGAGAAACAAGAGGGAAATTGTTCATGCAGAGGGGATTAGTGGTGGAAATCTATCAGCTGGATAAAGAGATAACAGGGGATGAGATAATGGAAGTGGCAGGTAAAATGATGAACAGGTCAGCAGGAGGTAGAAATGGGATAAGAAAAACGTATCCTGGAAAGAAATGGTGAAAAACAGACAGGTGGGGGAGGGTATATTAAAGTTAATAAAGTATTTGAGAATGGAAGGTTCCCAAGAGAATGGCAAAAGGGAATTACATCCCCAAGATATAAGAAGAAAGGTGATAGAAATCTTCCGAGTAACTACAGAGGAATAACTCTGCTGGATTCGTTGAGTAAGATTTATACAGGCATTTTGGCATTTTGGGTTGAGGAACTTGGGATATTGTCGATTTTTGGGGTAGGTTTAGAAAGGGTAGAAGGACGACTGACAATATAATGTTAGTTGGAAATTCTAAGTTCCCATAGAGGGAATTTGATATTTTTCCACCAATAGAGCATATCAAAAATCAGATCAAAAAGTAGATGTATGTCTTTTCAGGCGTTTACTCTATTAACCAGCGTTTCGTCTTAGGTCTGACACTAGACTCTTCAGAGTGGGATGTGTCAAACCTGCATACACCCCAGCGTCAGTGGGTAGGGTCTGAGACAGGTCTGACACATCCCACTCTGAAGAGTCTAGTGTCAGACCCAAGACGAAACGCTGGTTAATAGAGCAAACGCCGAACAAGCCATACATCTACTTTTTGATCTGATAATGTTAGTTAGAATGATTCTTGAGAAGTAGCTGAGGAAAGAAAGAGGGAAAGTATTCTTAGCAGCTATTATTTCGAAAAAGCACTTGATACAGTGAGTCGAAGTGCGATGGCTGAAAAATTACGAATGGTTGGGGTTTCAGGAAAAATGATACGTGCGATAGAGGCTATATATGGGTCTATTTACTGCTGTATTCGCGTCAAGAAAGGAGTGGTAAGTGAGCTGATTGAATGTGACATGGGTTTGAAGAAGGGTTGCAAATTATCCCCTATTTTAATTTTAATATTTATAAACGATATTTTGCAGGGGCGTGGAGGGGATGAATGGGCCTGTCTTGCCATAGGAGAGCTAGAGATCCCAGCTCTGATTTTGCAGATGATGTTTTATTATTAACATTATCAGGGGGAGGTTTGCAAAAAAAGGACCTGTTGGCCGGGTGTTCGGATGCCGGTACCAGAATCACGTATATGTGGCTCCCAAGTCACATGGGTCTAGAGGGAAATGAATTAGCAGATAAGGCTGCCAAAGAGGCAGTTACACTGCCCCCGTTGCCTTTCAAGGTTCCAGCAAGTGATATTCGCACTCAGCTGAGACATCTGGTTATGTCCCATTGGGAGATGGAGTGGCAGGCCATTCCACTTCCAAATAAACTGAGAGGGATAAAAAGAACAACGAAGCCTAAATTCTGCCTCGGAATATGCCAATAACTGGGCTTTTAAAATAAATTGTAACAAGACTAAGGTATTGGTAGGCCAGAAAAAAAACGAGAAAGAGCAAAAGGAAGTGGATAGTGCAAGGTGAGATAACTGAGGAGGTGGATAAGTTGGAATATCTGGGGGTCTTCATTAATAAACGGGGGGATGGGAGGACCAGATCAAAAGAGTTAGGTGGAAAGGAGTAGCAGCTATGTCAGTCATAAACATCTTGGAAATCAAATTCGCAGGAATAAGGTATGAAACACAAAGGAAGCTTTATAAAACGGTGGTCCTAAGCAGTGTTCTTTATGGTGCTGAGGTGTGTGGAGGGGGGGGGGGTTAAAAGATAGGGAGAAGCTAAATCAGATAGCCAGTAGATTCAGCAAAACGGTGTTCCACTGCACTGCCAGCTGTGAGGCGTTAGAAATTTCCGGTGAGTATATGGAAGTAGAAATTGTGAAGAGGATACTGAGATACTGGTGGCGATTAAGGAGAGGGGAAGGTGGCTTACTGTTGCAAGCAGCTTTCCAATATCAGATTGATGATGATGATGATGATGATGATGATGATGATGATGATGCTTATTGTTTTAAGGGGCCTAACATAGGGGTCATCGGCCCCTAATTGAACGAGATGGATGACATGATATATGAAGTTAAAATTTTAAAACGTATCCACTGACTAGAGTTTAACAAAAAGGTGGTGATGAAGAAAAATGAGTATGAGATTAAAACAATCAGTGGATCTAATTCACAATGCCTTATTTTCTAATAAAACAACAGAAAATACTGGAGACAAAGGAGTAAGACCTTGCCTGGTAGTACACATATATACATAATTTACGTTAGACCATAAAATAACACATTAAAATACGCAACACAAACTAAAATGAAGTCTGTAGGATAAAAGCGCAATTGTGACAAATACACTAGCAGAAAGGACATCATTACACACGATAAAACAGACTACTACCCCTCATAAAGCGGATGACAAGGTCTGCTGACTGCTGTCCATTGATACTTGTTTCCTTCAGCACCCTCTGGTACAGCGGGTCCAGGACTGTAGCGAGCTCAAGGAGCCAGTACACAGAAGAAAGTGTCGGCGCTCATCGGACAGTGCGTACCACAGAGCTTCACAGATGGCATAGAGCTCTGCTGTGTACACACTACAGGTTTCCGGGAGTGCAAAAAGAAACCTATCATTGTCGACAACGAACGCACAGCCCACCTTACGGAGTGTGTGGACTTGGTCGATCTGCGCCGTAGTCTTAACCTCCCCAGTACAATCTCCCTTATCTGCTATGAATGGTGTGAAAATGTTACTCATATAGTCAGTAGGTTCATGCATTTCAGTGGTCTTGGCAGGCTAATATGTAATAGTAACTTCTGGGCTGGTGAGAACGGAAAATGACCTCACTCCTCATTTCCGTAGTATACCTCTTCAGTGATGCCTACACCATCTATGACAGTTGATGGTGGAACTATTCGGGATCGGACCAGCCTTTGGGCTGAATACTCAACATACTTACATGACAATCAAAATCTGTATCATCTGATGGCCTAGCAGGCATCAATTTTTGTAAGAGAGACCATGTCTCTCATAGTTCATTGGCACTTCCTGTAGCTCCAAGTAGTCTAAGGTGTGCTTGTTACCAACTGACGAACCCAAATTAGCACACTGAGGCGAAATGCTGGCAACCAAGCATGAGTTAGCTGGAAAATGTATCATTTGCAATAACTGACCACTTATATTTGAATTATGAATTTAGTCATTCAGGACAAATATTTCAGGTTTCCAATGAGAATTGAAATCTATATCAAATGTTGGCCTAGCAGGCATCCATTTTGGTAAAAGAGACTAATTCTTTCACAGAGCATTGGCACTGCCAGTGGCTTAAAATAGCCCATGGAAAGGCCTCCACTACATAGCCATGCATCTTGGTAGGTGTGCTGGTTACCAACTGATGAGCCCAAATTAGCACACTGGGATGAAATGCTGGCAACCACAAATGAGTTAGCTGGAAAATGTATCATTTGCAGTAACTGACCACTTATATTCGAATTGTGAATTTAATCATTCAGGACAAATATTTCAGTTTCCCTACGGGAATCAAAATCCATATCATATGATGGCCAGGCAGGCATCAATTTTTGTAAAAAACAAATTCTCTCATAGTGCATTGGCACTACCAGTGGCTCAAAGTGGCCTACGCAGTGGTCTTCACTACATGCACTAGCCACGCGTCTTGGTAGGTGTGCTAGTTACCAACTAATGAGCCCAAATTAGCATACTGAGGCAAAATGCTGGCAGCCAAGAATGAGTTAGCTGGAAAATGTATCATTTCAGGTTCTTTATGGGAATCAAAATCTATATCATGTGATGGCCTAGCAGGCATCAGTTTTTTAAAGAGACATTGCCATGCGTCTTGGTAGGTGAACTGGCACTACCAGTGGCTCAAAGTGGCCTGTGCGGTGGTCTCCACTACATGCACTAGCCATGCGTCTTGGTAGGTGCGAAAAATGTATAACTTCCAATAATGGACCGTTTATATTGGAATTAATCGTTCAGGACAAATATCTCAAGTTCCCTATGAGAATCAAAGTTTGTATCATCTAATGGCCTAGCAGGCATCAATTTTTGTAAAAGAGACCAAGTCTCTCATAGTGCATTAGCACTGTCTGTGGCTCCAAGTAGCTTACAGAGTGGCCTCCACTATCCATCCCACCCTCTACCAGCCTCTTCCATCCATGGAACATCGCCTGGTATTCATTTTTCTCAGTCTGCCACCTCTCTATAGCACCAAAGACCACTATAACGTATTCCCAAACTGAACACTCACATCTCCCTCATGTTCCAAAGATTCCTCGATAAAGCCCTGATCCCCAATAACCCCGTCACATCCCCACTCTGGACACTACCCTTTAAGACCCCTCGACATAGCTTATCCCCGCTCCACTTTTAGCACCTCCTCATCCAATCCACAGACCGCCCCCCCCCCCGTAGAGACAACTGTGTTTGTGTACCCTACACACTCTCTCCACACATCATTAGCTGCCTAGTCCATCTCACAAGTCACTATTACTTTTCGATATTCCAGTTCACTAAGACACTACATCGACCACCTCACTACTGACCATGGAATATCACTCCCCTTTAGTCACACTTAGCAAGCATTCAAACCCGCAATGTGTTGCCGCCATAGAAACAAATCCAGCTTCTTGCTACAACGTGACATTCTGTACAGATGTATCACGGCCGACTGGATCCCTCGCTGCGCTCCTTATACCGGCCTTGACAATCGCCCAGCATAAAGCTGTAATTGGAAAGTTTTACCATAATGCCGCTGGAGCGCTGGAGCGCTGGCCTACTACCCACTGACAAGAAGCTGTAGCCTATACCGCAAATTGCCGCATTTCCAGTTTTATTTATATGGTTTTGCTGTCGTAAATGTTGGCAATGTTTCGCATTGAGGTGCTTGTTGGCTTGATATTACGATCTGATAGTTATGCCCTCGTGAGTTTATTTTTTATTGTGTAGTGTGGTGATTATATTTTTTAAATTGTGTTTACAAATTTTGGAATTTGTGACATTCTTGTGCACCTTTTCGTTCTTCGAGCAGAAATTTTATGGAAACAAGAACAAAGTGATTTCTCGCTGTAACTTCGTCCTGAACAAGAATTTTAATGTATACGCTAATTCTTTTTTTAATGGTGTGGTGATTTGCTTTTCTTTAACTGTGTTAGGAAATTTTCGAATATATATTGCTGTGTGCTTTTTCTGTATTCCGAACAGGAAAAAAGAACAAAGGAACACTATCATTTCACGAATTCTGTGTAGACCAGGACAAAACTACGGAGTGGCTAAAAGCAGGTAGCACTCTCATCTTAGTTTTCCGTTTCTATTTCGGGAATTTACCTTCGTTCGTTCTTTCTTTCTTTATTTCTTTCTTTCTTTTTTCTTTCTTTCTTACTCTGTTTACCCCTCCAGGGTTGGCTTTTCTCTCGGACTCAGTGAGGGATCCCACCTCTACCACCTCAAGGGTAGTGTCCTGGAGCGTGAGACTGCGGGTCGGGGATACAACTGGAAAGGATGACCAGTACCTCGCCCAGGCGGCCGCAACTTCTATGCTGAACAGGGACCTTGTGTTGGGGATGGGAAGATTGGAAGGCATAGACAAGGAAGAGGGAAGGAAGCAGTCGTGGCCTTAAGTTAGTTACCATCCCGGCATTTGCTTGGAGGAGAAGTGGGAGACTATGGAAAACCACTTCGAGGATGTATGAGGTGGGAATCGATAACCCCCCCTCTACACAGCTGGCCTCCCAAGGCTGAGAGGACCCCGTTCCAGCCTTCGTACCACTTTTGAAATTTCGTGGCTGGGCCAGGAATCGAACCCGGGCCTCCGGGAGTGGCAGCTAATAACGCTAATCAGGTATTTTACCCATGAATTTTCATTTTCAGAATATTCCTTTAGGCGGTGTCGTATTTGCCATATGACAGCAACACAACACATTTTAATCCAAGATAATCTGAAATTTAACATTTAAACATTGACAAGTAAGAATCACTACTGCTATGACGGTAAGACCAACGCATGAAGTGTTGTTACCTGAGCAATGGGGCCGATGACCTAGATGTTAGGCCCCTTTAGACAACAAACATCATCATCGAGCAGAGAACAGTTTGCAATTTATTTTCTCAAAATACTTTTGTCTCACTGAATATTTAAAATTCTTATTCTTATTCTTATTCTTTTTTTCGCTTATTTGTTTTAGGTCGCACCGACACAGATAGGTCTTATGATGCCGGTGGATTAGGAAAGGGCTAGCAGTGGGAAGGAACCGGCCGTGGCCTTAATTATGGTACAGCCTGATGTGAAAATGGGAAACCACGGAAAACCATCTCCAGGGCTGCCGACAGTGGGGTTCGAACCCACTATCTCCCGGATGCAAGCTCACAGCTGCACGCCGCGGGGCCAACTTGCCCGGTATTTAATATTGTAGTGAAAGGTATGAATGAAATGTAATCTGAAACTATATATATATATATTGAAATTAAAATTTAAACATGTTTGTGTCAAAATGTTTGTTATGCATACAACGAATATGGAAAAAGTAAGACTTTTGTGTTCTGTCCAGCCCCCTTCCTGAGAGCAGCGCTTGAAAAATTTTAAAACCCTAATTGAACAATGACTCTTAATCCCAATATTAACATCAGAAGACGAAAGTACTGTGGTAAGTTCTGATATGTATCTAAATACCATAATAATAAAAACGATCACTATTATTCCTCACAATGAAGGAACGTCACTTGGACTACTCCATCCTCCGCAGTTTCATTTCACGACGTTATTTTGGCACATATCTATGAAAGTAGCCTTTAGGATTAATCATTTTAACAATATTCGTCAATGTAACATACTATTTTATTCTCTAAATTAAGATACATCGGCAATCAGAGTCAATATCAGAACGTCAGCTGGACTAAGTCATCTCCCCGCAGTTTCATTTTACGACATCATTTTGGCAAATATCAACGAAAGTAACCTTTAGGATTATTCATTTTAACAGTATTAACCTATGTAACATTCTCCATAACTCTAAATAACGATAAATCGGCAATGAAAGTCAATATATTTTCCATAAAGAAGTATGCATTTCTACCGCTAATAGGTCGGTCGCCAGCGCCACGTGTCGAGCTGTGTAACTACTCCGATTATAGTGCGTGGACCCGATTGTCAAGGCCGGTAAGGATCTAGCTACAGCGACGCATCAAGTCGGCCGTGGCTGTATATACTGTAGTCCTAAAATTGTGTTATATGTAGTTAATATAGATCAATGTTTTCTCACTAATTTCTTCGCTCAGACATTACATTCTTAGCATATAGCTGATTTAATTTCAGTTATTATACATTTCAACAATATTTAAATATACTGAACATTCATTTTGTCGGTGAAAATAGCTAAGCAACTTTTGGTTATGTTGTCAAGAACTCAAAAATAGAACCCACAATGTGTTCCAGCTATAGAACTGATGTAGCCTGTTATTAAAATGTGGCAACCTGAACATATGTATATAGTTCCAAATAGTATTATATATAGTTGGTATAGATAATGTTTTGTTTAAGTACCTTTTTCACATTCAATATTTTCTCAGCAGGTTGTGGACTTCATTCATTCCTTTCATAACTAATAATTGTATTTGTATATAATTATGTGGCAGAAAGCTTAGTAGGCTTATTTACTTAAATACTCTCATTAATAATACTGCAGAAAATAGTGAAGTTTCTTTGGTTTTGCTGTTAAAGAAACAAGCCTGTATTATCGTATTTGTGTGTATGACATGTGTAACCAAACAAAATCTTCTGTTCAAATGTAAATGGTAGAAACAACAAAACTAATTCAGTTAAAAAATAAAAAAAAACAGGTGAGATGGCCGTGCAGTTAGCATCGCTCAGCTGTGAGCTTGCATCCGGGAGGTAGTGGGTTCAAACTCCACTGTCGGCAGATCTGAAGATGGTTTTCCGTGGTTTCCCATTTTACGGTCGCTTCCTTCCCATTCCTAGACCTTTCCTATCCTATCGTCGCCATAAGACCTCTCTGTGTCCGTGCGATGTAAATTAAAAAATTGACAAAGCAGAATAGAGAAAAATATAGAAAGACTATCATACAGAACAATGTGTATACTCCCTAGCTAAGACACCAACAATCCATTTTCCCACTCCTATGATCTCTATTTACCCCTCTCCCACATCTAACACATCACCTTTAACCCCCCACAACTCCCTTGGTCAGAGTGTAGGTGTTCCCTACTAGGTGGCCCATCTTCCCCTTTAGGGGAGGAATGAAAGCATGAATAGATAGCCTCCACTACATGCATTAGCCATGCATCTTGGTACGTTTGCTAGTTACTAACTGATGAGCCCAAATTAGCACACTGGAGTGAAATGCTGGCAACCAAGAATGACTTTGCTGAAAAGCTTATCATTTCCAATAACATACAATTTATATTGGGATTATGAATTTACTCATTTAGGACATATATTTTAGGGAATCAAAATGTATACCTTCTCCTCTGCAGTCATAGCCAGAACCCACATATCCCCAACTATGTGTACGTCTATCTACAAACCGCAATCCCTGACCCATACCGTATAGAAAATACTTTTCTCATATACTTCTTTCAGGTATGAGATGCTTATATTGGACAAGGACATTTAACCATAGGGAGGTAGGGTTTGTGAAAAATCAAGTGTCACAAACACTGGGAGTGTACTGTAACGTGAAGCAACATTACATATTAAGATTGCCGGACTGAATGACTCACGCGGTTGAAGCGCTGGCCTTCTGACCCCTACTTGGCAAGTTCAATCCTTGCTCAGTGGTGGTATTTGAAGGTGCTCAAATACATCAGCCTCATGTCGATAGATTTACTTATTAACATATAAAAGAACTCCTGCAGGATTAAATTTCGACCTTTCGACGTCTCCGAAAACCATAAAAGTAGTTAGTGGGACGTAAAGCCATAATAATAATAATAATAATAATAATAATAATAATAATAATAATAATTGTTACCGTGGTTTGGTGGATCAGCAGAGGTGAAAGAAGGTGCTGGGATGAACAGGTCTCAATATACGAAATTATAGTTAATTTAAAATTTAACAAGGTTATATTTTCCTTTCAAGATCAGGAAATAACAAATATAACAGGTACTCAACAACCTAGCAACAAATCAAGAATGTACAATTACAGTTGTTACAGGATTTGGGCTCCGAGACCCAGACACACAATTCTTGAGCAATTAGCCCAACTTTACCCAATACAAGGTTTGACAAAAGGGCAGAAAACCCCAATCGTGCCCAGGAGCACTTGCTCCCTATTACTCAGTAAAGCCTGCTCGAGGCACACAGAAACCAACTTTAAGAAAGAGCAACCCGCTCTCAAAGTTCAAGCCTATCAAAGGCCACACCAAACTCCACCTTCAAGCTGACCTCCAAGCACATGAAAACAGGGGTAAAAATACCCAACCTACTGAGGCCTATTCCATAAAGAAACAGGACCATTACATGGCCCCCAAAATACCAACTTGAGAGGAGGCGAAATTGCACTCCTAATACATTTCTTTAAAACCTACTTGGCACTAGGCCGCTTAAGCAAGGGCTAATCCCATACTACGGAGGTGACACGATAGAAAAATGTTATGACATTACGAGTAGAAGGAAAACTGTTACAAAAACGTAGTCACCTCAAAACAAAATGAATGGGAGCTCGAGAGGGTTAGGCACTCTCTATCCCAATTTGTAGCTAAAGAGACAGAATTTATACCAAGTGTCTTTTACATTTTAAATATAGGTTACATGAGGAAAGTTTCGAACCCGCCCCGAGGGTTAAACTGCTGAGCTAGCAAACAAAGAAGTTATTAAAAGGCCATTACCTGGTGGATGAACTGCCGCCTGAAGAAAGGGGCGCTTCCCGCCCCCTGCTGTATAATCACACTAGGAAAGATGTTACTGAAGTGGCCCCGAGACCAGAAAATCAGCAGTTTATATATCCTCGTGGAAGATTCGAGACGTTTCATGAATGATTACAACCCGCCCACAAAATTTTATTGGTTACCGAACACAGTTACAGAGTAGGTTGGGGAAGAAAGCCCCGATTGGTCGAAAATTAATTTAAGAAATTCGGGATTGGCTAATTTCAAAACTGGCGGAACGGAGTAACATTGCCAACTCAATGACAGAAAGAAATTTAACAAAGAGCAAACTTATGACCACAAAATGTCTTCAAAAAAAAGTTCCTTCACTTTGCACTAGGGTGCACAATTGTAGTTCTTAAGTGGTGCCATCTAGAAGAGAATGTTCACACTTCTTGCTACAGAGAAAACAAATATAAATCGAAAAAGACACAGTTCAGAACTCTTCAAAATTTACAATTGCGACATCTTCTGAGAAACTTTAGAATTAACATGGTTGTTAAAGTTCGGGCTTCCTCCAGTAGAGGAGTTTCAACAGGCGCAAAGTTTGAATTAGCGGCGTGGAGGTGTACCGCCCGGTATATTAATAATAATAATAATAATAATAATAATAATAATAATAATAATAATAATAATAATAATAATAATAATAATTGTACCGAGCGGTACACCTCTACGACGCAACATAACGTAATTTTATTGATTACGTAGTAAACAAGTGACTGTCAGCATGCCCAGGTGTACTTCTACGGCAAATACGCCATGAAATACTCGAATATCCAGCAAAACATACCGTAAACTATCATTATACCATTACAGGAGAAGTGGGTGTGGTTCTGGGCTTTTAAATGTCCTGCGGGCTCATATTAAATGGCTTCTGCAAGCTTTAAACAAGCCGGAATGACTAAAATAACAACATTTTCTGAAAGAGAAAGAATTGGGCTATTTTTGTATGAATAAAAAGAAAAACCGAGTTTTTGGCTCAAAATACAAAAAAAATCAGTCATACCTCCCCTTAAGAATGCATAATTTCGTGAAGAAAAGGGCACAAGATCGAGAGATATGGAGGTCACAGCCATGATTGGACCTGCCGAATAGCAGAACAACCTATGATGATGTATACAATTTAAAGCAATGTTTCCAGAAACTGTTTTTCACACGTATTGTGTTACAGATCGCTAATTGCATGCATTCAGCACCTAAGTTAATATTTGTCGACCGTTATTATACACTCATTTTTATGGCTATCCCGGAGATTTCCTGACCTCGGACTGACGTGTCAGTGTTCCCAATGTACTTATGCTTTGAGTGAACATGTCCCTATATTTTTAATTATTCCAATGCGCCATTAATTGCGATTTAAAATTGATTATATTATCATTGCTTCCCTATAAGGAGAGCTCTAGGTTGGGTACACCAACATGGCGAACCGCGCGCTCAACTTGGCGTACTTTCTCCTGCAGCGGAGAGCTGCCATCAGCAATCCATATATAGAGATCAGTGGTTTTGTCTTTACTAAATTTTGTTCTTTCATTTGAGGGTTGGCAATATTAAGCTTCCTTTCCGCCTGTTTTGAATTTAACCAATCCTAAATTCCTGTAATTAATTTCCCACCAATAAGGTGTTTCTTCATCGATTTGTGTGTAACTTTCGCTGTTAACCAATAAACGTTTGTGGGCGGGTCTTAATCATTCATGAAAGGTCTCGAATTTTCCGCGAGGGTATAAAAACTGCTGATTTTCTGGTCTCCGCGCCACTTCAATAACATCTAGCTTAGTGTGTGGATATGTAGCAGGGGGCGGGAAGCGCCTCTTTCTTCGGGCAACAGATTTTCAAAAGGTAATGGCCATTTAACATCTTTTCTTGCTAGCTCAGCAGTTTAACTCGCGGGGAAGGTTCGAAACCTTTAATATGTAACCAACCTTTTTAAAATGTAAATCCCATTTTAGTCTATGTAAAAACTACTATTCTCTTTAACTGTAAAGCGGGGATGGAGAGTGTTTTACCCTCTCGAGCTCCCCTTCATTTTGAAGTTGAGGTAACTACGTTTTCATAACCGTTTCTTCTCTTCCTTAATGTATTAAATTTTTCTCGTACGAGTCACATCCCTAGCTTGGGATTAGCCCCTGTGTAATCGGCCTAGCGCCACTCAGGTTTTAAAATGTGTATTTAGGAGTGCTAATTCACGCCTCCATCCCTTTTGCGTTTTGGGCCATTTAAATTAACCTAGTATTTGCCCACTAAGGCCCAGTAGATTGGGTACGAGATACCCCGGTTTCTTTATAAGTTATGCCTTCATGGCAATTTAGTGTAATAGTCTGTTATTGCCTTTATAAGCTCGAAAGATCGAGAGCGGGTTAGCTCTTTATGGTGTTGTGGTAAAAGTGCCTTAGAGAGGCTTGAGATGTGAAGTTGGGAGCAAGTGCTCCATGTAATGAGGGGTTTTCTGCCCTTTGGTAATTTGTGGTTGTGGGCTGAGAGCTCAGACTTTGGGGCTTGTAGCCCAGAATTTGTAATATCCTCTTAACTTGTGCTTTCGTTTGTAAAGTTGCATTGTACCTGATTTTTCTTTGTTATTTCACCTAGTGAAAATTGTTAAATCTTGTTATCAGTTGAAAATATAACCTTTATTTAAATTTTAAAATTCATCTTTCGGACTTGTAGTTAGACCCATTCCAGCCCGCACCTTCTTTCACCTCTGCTGATCCACCAAAATACGGTAATAATAATAATAATAATAATAATAATAATAATAATAATAATAATAATAATAATAATAATAATAATAATAATAAACAGGACGTTAATAACTACAGAGGAATATCTTTATTAGCAGTGGCATATCAAATATTTTCCAAGATTTTATTAAACAGAGTAGAAACAACACTAGACAATCATTTAGGTGAATATCAAAGTGGTTTCAGGAAAGGAAGATCATGCTCAGAACAAATATTTAATCTTAAGTCAATAATTCGCCACATGTTACTTAATTCAAAGGACATTGTAGTCATGTTTGTAGATTTCAAAAAGGCTTTTGATTCTGTTGACAGAGAAACTATATATAAAATAATTCGAGAATTTGGCATAAAGTCTAAACTGGCAAATCTAATCCGTGAAACACTTACAGACACAGACTCTAAAGTGAAATTTCTGGGAGAGATATCACAGCCTTTCAAAATAAAAACTGGTGTACGACAAGGCGACGGACTATCCCCAATTCTTTTTAATTGTGTCCTAGAGAAAATAGTGAGAATTTGGAACGAAAAACTTATTGAACTCAACATTTCACCGATAAGGTTAGGAAGAGGAAACAAAAGGATCGAAATAAATTGTCTTGCATTTGCAGATGACTTTGCAATACTTTCTGAAAATGTGACATCTGCTATAACCCAAGTAAATGTCTTGGAAAGAATCGCCAGCAGAACTGGCTTAAGAATTTCTGCAGAAAAAACAAAATTTTTAACAAATATTTGGGATGCACCAAAATTTCTGAAAACAGATATTGGCCAAATAGAGAGGGTAAAATGATTCAAATATCTAGCGGAAATAATCCAAGAAAATAGTTTAGAAAAATCTGCAGTAGAGCAGAGGGTACATAAAATAGAGAGAGCTTATGGTGTCACCAAAGATATCTACAATAAAATATGCCTATCCAAAAATGCAAAAATAAGGCATTACAACACAGTAGTGAAGCCAGAATGCCTATATGTAAGCGAATGTCTGGCATTAAACTGTAATTTAGATAAACTAGAAATACTAGAAAGGCGAATCATGAGGAAAATATTAGGCCCACAAAACACAGCAGAAGGTTAGAAATTACGAAGTAATGCTGAAATATATAAAAAAATAGAAAATATATAAGATGTAATGAGGAAAAGGAGACTTATGTTTTTTGGACATTTATATCGAATGCAAGATAGTAGATTAACCAGTAAGATTTTCAGATATTTGTCGGGTAAGAAATCAACGACAAGCTGGGTCAATGAAGTAAGAAAGGATTTAGAAAAAAACAATATAACAACAGAAGAAATAAATAATAGAGAAGGCTTTCGGGAAAAAGTATTGAAAATAGAAGGATTCCAAGGTAGGAAAGTAAAAAAAGACTGGTTCAAAGTGGTCTGAAGACCGAAAGAAGAAACATAGTGAACAGATGAAAGCGTACTGGAAGAAAAGGAAAGAACAAAGAAGAAGGAATTGAAATTGGCACGTGGTCTTCTGGTGACCCATTCGAAATAATAATAATAATAATAATAATAATAATAATAATAATAATAATAATAATAATAATAATAATAATAACATACATACATACATACATACATACATACATACATACATACATACATCATTATAGACTGTTATGCCTTTCAGCGTTCAGTCTGCAAGCCTTTGAGAAGTGTTCTGAGCTCGGTAAATTCATGAAGCAAGATGCTGCCCTACTTGCACATAGTCCAAGTGAGGATCTCTCCTCTAACGGGTTATGGACCACCGATGAATTGTATAGTCCTAGCCGCCTGAGCACAAGGAGGGCCACGACTCAGAATATGTCCGAGATGCCCACTCCCATTCCAGAGCTACTGGTATCCCGACTCTCAGGACCACTTACTAGGCCACTCAGCCGTTGCCCATGGTTCACTACAGTAACCCACAAACATGAACCATTAATAATAATAATAATAATAATAATAATAATAATAATAATAATAATAATAATAATAATAATAATAATAATAATAATAATAATAATATTCTTTGCCGTTTAGGCCTACTGAGGACCACGGGGCTCGTATCTACTCTTCGGTAAAATGTTTTCTTCATTACTGGAATATTTAAATTTAAGTACTAATAGAACAACCCACCAAATTTTATAGTCATTACAAAAAGTGTACATCCCATTAACTACTTTTACGGTTTTTGGAGACGTCGAGGTGCTGGAATTTAGTCCCACAGAAGTTCCTTAATGTGCCAGTAAATCTGTTGACACTAGGCTGACGTATTTCGACACCTTCAAATATCATCGGACAGCCAGGACCGAACTTGCCTAGTTGGGCGATCACATAATGTTGGTTGCAAGTAGTTAATAGCGATATAGACCTAAAGAATCTTTGACAGCCTCAAGATAATTATTAGTACTCAAGAAAATTTAATATCACAAAGTTTGTAATGTAAAGCTATTTTCCGCTGTTTAAATGAGAATATTTACTACCGTTTACCTTCAAGGTACATTCACGCCAGATTCAGATTAAATGAATAATATTAACAAACCGCTTCAACATTAAATTATTTTCGCCACAACGTATGTTAAAGAACATCAAGAAGTTTAAATTTGAAAATATTCATTCATAATAGTGGTTTAAAAAGGTCAATATTTTTCTACAATTCCAGTAATGTTTGCTTAACTATACAGAATGTTTCTTCGAAGGCCATCCGGAAAGTGGTACCCGTTTGCGCAATAAAGACACAGGAGTAAATATTAACAAATATGCACATTTTTATTGCAAAGAGCATACTTTACACTACTTCTCCACATAATCTCTAAGCAAATTTAGGCATTTGTCATAACGTGGGACGAGTTTTTGTATTCCAGCGTCATAGTCCTCCGCCGCCAGCGTATTGAGATACGTAGTCACGGCTCGTTTAAGTTCTTCATCGCTATCAAATCTTTTTCCCGCCAGAAAGTCTTTAAGCTTCGTAAAGAGATGAAAATCCGAAGGGGCCAAGTCCGGGCTATACGGGGGATGGTCGAAGGTTTCCCACTTGAATTGCTGCAAAAGTTGTTGTGTTATCCCAGCTGCATGTAATTTCTTTAATGTTTCGCAATACGCATCGGCATTGATTGTGTCTCCAGTTTCCTGGTGGACAGAACTGTCTCGAATTTTTTTGTTTGGTTGGTGAATGAACATGATGCTACTTCACTGACTGTCGTTTACTCTCAGGTGATGCATAACAAACCCATGTTTCGTCCCCAGTAATGATGCGAGTCAGGAAAGAGTCTCCTTCATCGGAATAACGTCCCAGAAACGTCAGTGCTGCAGCCATATGTTTGGTTTTGTGCTCCTCTGTAAGCATGCGAGGGACCCACCTTGCACAGATTTTTGAATAATGCAGATGGTCTTTGACAATTTCATGAACAATTATTTGAGACACATTAGGAAAATACTCACCGAGTTCATCAATTGTGACGCGCCGATCGTTGCTCACGCATTCGTCTACTGCGCTCAGCAGTTTGTCTGTAATGACAGATAGTCTCCCTGAACGCTCCTCGTCGTGTGTATTCCCCCTCCCCAGGTTAAAGTTGCGACACCAGTGCCGAACAGACGACTTGTCCATCACATTGTCTCCATACACCTCCGTTAATTGGCGATGAATATCACAAGGTCGAACGTTTCGTGCATTAAGAAATTTAATCACGGCCCTCACTTTACAACTGGCGGGGTTCTCAATTTGTTTAAACATTTTAAACGATCACAGACACAACACAGACAATGCTAGCGTCACGCAACCTCGCACAGAGCAGCCAGCGGCTACCCGAGTCGTTAGCGCTTCATGCGGCGCTAACGGGTACTACTTTCCGGATAGCCCTCGTAAATTCCCATTACAGACTTAGAAGACTTGCAATGGGGACCAAGACGGTTATATTTATCATAGGAACTTGTGTTAGCGGTGTCAAGTAGGGTGAACGTGCAGGCCAAGTAATCAGGCTGCCACGACCTATCCACTATTGCCCAAAATTTTTGGTGCAGATGAATTATTGTATGTACAACTTACTGCTGTGTACGTAGTAAGGAATTATTGCTGTACTGTAGTATGAACAAAAACCACAAGTACAACAGCAGGTACAGCATGTCTCCGTGCAGATCACACACGCGACTGAATGGCATGGATTGTCAACAAACTTGTAGGGGTATGGGGCATCAGGTGATTGTTCACTGACGTACGTACTCTAGTCAGTGGTGGCGACAATGCAGGAGATTTGAATGTGTACTGTGGTGGGTTTTTTGTGGGTAGCGGAAAGACGGTACGTTTCAGGGACAAGTTCCTATGCTAAACTTAACTGTCCTGGTCCCCAATGCAAGCCGTCAAAGTCTGTAATGGGAATATAGAAACACTCTGTATACAGGATACGAGTAAGAGAGAGACAGACATATGTTCACTATCATGGCGGACCGCTAACTCTGTCGTCACGGTTTTCCATCATGCAGTGCTACCTCCAGTATGTATTAGAGCTCAATGAAATATAATTGGACAAGGGACTGCAAAATTTACGTAAGAAGGACTGAAAACCATCAATCAGTGCGATTTAGGAGCATTGAGGATATTAGAAAATTGCATAGCAAAGACGTAACTGTTACGGCACAGCTAAGATATCATACCAACACTCGTTAATGGCAGCACCCAAGTGTTAGAACAAATATTCTTCCATTTTACCATTAGGTTGTTATGAACTTCAATACGATTCCTTAAATAATTTTGTTTTACTGTAACCCAGTTCACATAAAGTTGCTTCACAACCGGATGGAAACAGCTCTACCGGTCTGTCATAATCTTACAGTACGGTTAAGAAACAAAAAACAGCAGTAGCAGAAACAAGCTTGAGGAATTAGAAATTCTGTTGCACATTATAGGTCAGGTATATATCTTGGTTGTGACAGAAACCTGGGTAAAAAGTGAGGAGGCTAAATGCTATAATATACCAAATTATAGAAGCGTGATTTCACACAGAGACGGCAAAGTTAGAGGTAGCTGAGGTATTTACATTTCGTCTTGCTGGAAAGTAAATGTGAAAATGAATTGTGAACTTATGAAGTTATAGGCATTTATTCAGTAATAATAAATATAAAAGTATTGAATTAATTGGAGGATATAATCCAAATAGGAATAATGCCACACTATTTTTAACATCCCTCAAAAATTTTCCAAGTAAATCAACTAATAATTTATGCCTATTTCTGAGTGAGACGAATATTGATATCTGATATAGCTAGTGCGCCATTCCCGCCCCGCATCCAAGAAAACTCCAGCTAGGGTCAGCGAGTATCTCAGGGTAATCATCATAGTATTTTAACGTGTGTCCAAAAAAAAACCTTGACTCGTAACTAAATATTTCGTTTTGATTTATGAACATAACAGTAAGAGTGAGAAGTTGAAATATTAGAGCGAGGATGATTACGGGTTACGATAATCGTGATCTCCACTATTAATAATAATGTGGATAATAATAATAATAATTGTACCGGGCGGTACACCTCCGCGCCGCTAATTCAAACATTGCGCCAGTTGAAACTCCTCTACTGGAGGAAGCCTGAACTTTAACAACCATGTTAATTCTAAAGTTTCTCAGAAGATGTCGCTATTGTAAATTTTGTGGAGTTCTGAACTGTGTCTTTTTCGATTTATATTTGTTTTCTCTGTAGTGAAAAGTGTGAACATTCTCTTCTAGATGGCACTACTGAAGAATTACAATTGTGCACCCTGGTGCGAAGTGAAGGAACTGGTTTTTTTAAAAGAAATTTTGTGTTCATAAGTTTGTTCTTTGTTGAATTTCTTTCAGTCATTTTTTGGATTGGCAGTATAACCCTCCTCCTTCCGCTTGTTTTGAATTTAGCCAATCCCGAATTTCTCTAATTAATTTTTGACCAATTACATATGTCTTCTCCGATATGGATATGTTGCTTGATCCTAGCCAATAAAATTGAGGGGGTGTGGGTTCTCATTCATGAAACGTCTCGAATTTTCTGCGAGGGTATATAAACTGTGATTTTCTTGTCTCCGGGCCACTTCAGTAACATCTTTCCTTGTGTGATTATATAGCAGGGGGCGGGAAGCGCCTCTTTCTTCAGGCGGCAGTTCATCCATCAGGTAATGGACTTTTAAGAACTTCTTTGCTTGCTAGCTCAGCAGTTTAACCCTCGGCGCAGGTTCGAAACTTTTATCATGTAACCTTTCTTTAAAATGTAAAAGACACTTGGTATAAAGTTCTATCTCTTTAACTACAAATTGGGATAGAGAGTGCCTAACCCTCTCGAGATCCCACTCATGGTGTTTTGAGGTGACTACGTTTTCATAACAGTTTCCCTTCTTTTGTAATGTAATAAAGTTTTCCTATCGTGTCACTTCCATAGTATGGGATTAGCCCTTGCATAAGCGGCCTAGTGCCAAATAGGTTTTAAAAAGGTGTATTAGGAGTGCAAGTTACGCCTCCATTTAACTCAGAATTTTGGGCCATGTAATTGACCTGTTTCTTTACTTAATAGGCCTCAGTAGATTGGGTATTATTACCCCTGTTCTTGTGTGCCTGGAGGGCAGCTTGAAGGTGGAGTTTGGTGTGGCCTTTGATGGGCTTGAACTTTGAGAGTGGGTTTGCTCTTTCTTAAAAATAGATTTTCTGTGTGCCTCGAGGAGGCTTTTCTGGGTTATTGGGAGCTAGTGCTCCTTGGTATGATTGGGGTTTTCTGCCCCTTGGTTGAACCTTATACATAAGTAAAGTTGGGCTCATTGCTCAAAGAGTGTGTGTCTGGGGGCTCGAAGCCCAAAACCATTAACAAATTGTAATTGTACATTCTTAATTTGTTGATATACTACTGAGTACCTGTCATACTTGTTATTTGTTGATCTTGAAAAGAAAATATAACCTTTGTTAAATTTTAAATTAACTTTAATTTCGTAAGTTGAGACCTATTCATCCCAGCACCTTCTTTCACCTCTAACTACCACGGATAAGTCCGTAACAACAACAACAATAATAATAATAATAATTTTTATTTTTAAATTATTATTTCGGATGATGATGATGATGATGATGATGATGATGATGATGATGATGATGATGAATGATACTAGGGAAGTCAGCTGGCGAAATAACGTAATAATGTCAAGTTGTAAATAATAAGTTAAGTTAATAGTTATAATATGAAGGCAAATCCCTACATCTGGACCAGTAGGTTAGAGTCGCTTTGTCGGTTCCTTCAGTTAACGATTAGCATATCTTGGTTAGAAACTCGGGGAGAGTTGTAGTTTCCCGGGTTGGTCTCATCTCAATACAAGTGGAGGAGATGGCAGGGGTCATGTGATCGCGCCCACTTGGCCAACAGGTAATTGGTCCATGAACATAAATGGTCATTGTGTTAACGAGGGCAAATCTGATACCTTCAGATATCAACGGTTCCACCACCCAAATGGATGGGTGGTTAAAAGAGTCAAATATTGTGTAAAAATTACAGGAATAATTTGCCAATCGCGGTAAATTAAGGATCAACAGTTTTGGTTGTGTGAAAAAATATTTTGTTTACTTAAATAAAATGCTCCTTTAGCATTTGCAAGGAAACAGTTCCAGGTTCTTGTTCTTATAGAATAGTAAACCCTTGGTGACCGTTTAAATATCCGTCCCCATTCCTAGGACGGAGCCTTCATATTTTTCCCTTTGATCTGATTTGATATATTTTTTATATGTTTTTATAATGAGCCTTAAAGTTAATGATTAGAGTGTCCCGTTCAACCCTGTAGGTACTAATTGGATGGCGCCCATACATTTAGTTTGAGATCTTATATGCCTATATTAAATTTTATTGTTTATTAGTTGCGATAGATTCGGACCGTAACACTCCCTGAGATAAATGCTGGTTGGGCTCAGGCTTTGAGCGGGTACATCAAACGAGTCGTTGAGAGATCAGACATATTAAATTAGACAATATCTATATCAAAATTATATATTATACTAAGTAGCTATGAATGGCATCTCAAAAATGTCTTACTTACTATCATTTATTCATAAAAGGAAAACACGATGGACAAAATGTGTCCAAAATGTGAATTGCAGATCCAAATCAATTAGTTCAGTATTACAAAATTGAATCATTCATACATAATTATTATTCGTCGCATGTCTCCTTAGTATCAACATTGAAATGGATATCTGCATCACTTTCATAGTAGCCTACATCATATTAAAAAAATTGACAATTGCAAATTCGCATGAGTTAATCGATATATATAATAAGAGTTTTGTCTGTACATTGCTCAGAATTTGAAAAGAATGGTATTTCTGTATCGGTCATGCCCACAGTAACAAGAAAATGCAATTTCCGTAATTTCTGTCTGTCTGTCTGTCTGTCTGTCTGTCTGTCTGTCTGTCTGTCTGTCTGTCTGTCTGTCTGTCTGTCTGTCTGTCTGTCTGTCTGTCTGTCTGTCTGTCTGTCTGTCTGTACACTAGGGTGTCCCTTATTTTTCGAAGTTTTAATTCTGCAATGCATAGGTTATTGTTTTATTCATTTGGGCCTAAAACACCCAAAAACTGTTTTTTTTTCCTTATTTGGAACAGTGCAACCCGTGCCGACTCGCGCAAACATGTCCATACAAGATGCCTCACAAGAGTTGTGCGCTCTCATGGTTATAGTCACTTAGTTTTCGCTTATCGGGTAGCTATCACGGATTGTTTTATATTTCGAAGATGTCGGTGGAACTAAGGGGCAATAAGAGAAAATCATTTTCTTGGTTGGTGAAGTAAATCACCAAATAACAGGCGCAAAATTACCATCTAATCGTCAAGTTCTCGCAGTTCTATTTTTCAACATACGTGAGGTTATTGAAAGCACAAATCTTGTCATTCGGGAGTGCAATATATTCTTGAAAAAGGCTAGAATACCTACCAGAGCTGTGCCTAATTGTGTTAAGAAGTTAGTGGATCTTTATCAGCTCTGGCGAGAACTGCTAAAAAAAAAAAAAGTAGCAAGAAGATTCAGGATTTACATAGGCGCCGCGAAGAGAACTTTCAACTTGAATTAGATAATTTATTCGATATCGCACATGCTGATGCTCTTGAAAGAATAAAAATCGAAGAAGGTCCGGGGTACCTAGCAGGTGTTGACAAAAAGTTGACTGATATTGAAGAAAGGGCCAGGCTGAGAAAACTCGCAGAAGATAGAAAGAGACTAAAGCAAATGCCTTCCGCGAGCTCATTGGAATCTGCAACTTTACAGACTTTCGATACACATGAAAACGTAGAACAACAATCCACAAGCTCTGAAGAAAGCCTGGAAGAATATCTGCCATCCACATCTCAATCTGTAAGTTCTTAAGCTACGTCGACAAGAAGAGGAAGAAAAGATTTTATCACGTCTAAATTAGTTGCAAATTTAGACAGATGTCAACTCAGCATCAGAGATTCTGTTTATATAATTCAGTCTGTAGTAGAAGCACTTGGTATTAGTTCTGACAATTACCCGATCAACAAATCTTCTATTCAACGCTTTCGAACACAAATGAGAAAAGATAGAGCGGGATCCATTAAATCCGATTTTCAAATAACGTTCCCGAAGTAGTTACTGTTCATTGGGATGGAAAATTGTTACCTGCTCTGGACGTAAGAAGTTCTAAAGAAGAATGCCTAACAATTATTATTTCATATGACGAGGAAGAACAACTTCTTGCTGTGCCGAAGTTAGACAACTCTTCCGGCAAAGAGCAAGCGAAAGCATTGTCAAATGCCCTTCATAACTGGAACCTGGATGATAAGGTACCTACAAATAATGTGCTGTGATACAACAGCATCTAATACAGGACGCTTGAACGGAGCTTGTGTGCTTTTAGAGCAAAAACTAGAAAGAGAGTTGTTAGGTACCGGTACTCTTTCCTTGCCGCCATCATATTTACGAACTGGTGCTCAAAAGTGTGTTTGAATCAAAGGTCCAACAAATCACTAGCAGTCCTGATATTCCGCTGTTCAAAAAGTTTAGAGACAACTGGAAGAATATTAATTCTAGTGCCATCGAACTGTGCACTGATTTTGTCCAACATCATCTCTGTGAGGCAAATATTACTGAATTGGTGATTTTTTTTTTTTTACAATGAGCTGGCAAAATCGACTGTACGAGATGATTATCGCGAGCTCGCTATTGTTTTTCTGGGTGGAGACATTAAAAATAAAATAAAAATCAGACCTCCTGGTGCAATGCATCAAGCACGATGGATGGCAAGAGCTATTTACTCCTTAAAAATATGTTTACTGAAGTCCCGGTTTAAAATGAGCACTAAGGACAAACAAGCTTTACAAGATGTTTGTTTATTCGTTGTGGCAGTTTACGTGAAGCCCTGGCTTGGATGTAGTTTGGCAATACAAGCGCCGAATCAAGATTTTTGTTTTTTAGAGACCTTAAAAGATTACGAGAAAGTTGACAAGTTGATTTCCAATGCGGCTTTAAACAAGTTCAGTCAACACTTGTGGTACTTGTCAGGGGAAACAGCCATCCTTTCAATTTTTGATACCGCAATGAAGTTTATGAGCAGGAAACATTGTAGAAAACTTACAAAAAGAAAGCTTTGGTGATTCCGGAAAGAGATATGTTCCATCGAGAGAAGAGATGTCTGGCTCTCTATATGGTACGTACCGGTAGTAGACTAGTAGTGTTTAATCTGGTATTTAATTTAGAACTTATTTGTTTTATTTATAGGCACCACAAGTATTCTTTATCCTGTTTCAGGGAAATCTTTGAGTGATTTTGTTTCTGTCAAGAGTAAAGATTTATTTTCACGACTGAAACTTGACAGTGGTTTCCTTCAAGAAATTGTATCTTCATGGAAAGACAACGTGGCGTTTGTGGAAGCTAAAAAGAAGGTTTCTACCTTAAAAGCAGTTAATGACACAGCTGAAAGAGCTGTTAAACTGATGGCAGACTTTCATGGTTTGATTATCGCAGATGAAGAACATAAGTGGTTCTTATTACATTGTGTGTAAGAACATAGAAAAATTTACCCAGACTGTAAAAAAGAGACTTTGAAGAGGAAATATCCAAATGAATAACTATAAAAATTGTATCTTTTTTGTTACTTACAAGAAGAGCATTACATTGATTCCTGCTTTCATTTATATTTCTCTAAAATAATTGTTTTGAGTGATCATCTACAACTACATTTAAGAGACCCTTTAAGCAGCTATTTTCTAAAAGTTTTAGGCCCTGTCGGCACGGGTTAAAATTAATGTAGGAAGTTGAAATTCTGTACTTGGGTAACTAATAGACTAATAAACACAATAATGGGGTATGCGTTTCAATAAGCGAAAACAAAAAACAAAACAAAAAAATTGCCCTTTTAAGGGACACCCTAATGTACACGCATCACTAGAGAACGGCTAAAGAGAATTTAATGAAAATCAGTATGCAAAGTCGGGGAATAAGTCGCTACAATCTAGACTATAAATAATTTTATTCACGCTGATTGAAATGGTAGTTTAGGGGAAGGCCTAAAATTTAATTTTCAAATATTTATGTTATTACTGATAAAACCTGGTATACAAAGTCGGGGAATAAGTCGCTACAATCTAGGCTATAAATCATTTAATTAACGCTGAGTGAAATGGTAGTTTAGTGGGAGGCCTAAAATTCAATTCTCAAATATTTATATTATTAGCGGTCGTATCGATAAATACTACATAACCCAAGTTATATAAAATTAAATTTCCGACCATTTATGTCTTATACATTTTTACCGCACTGGCTATGATAACACAGATAGTCATGAATTTGTGTTTTTGTTGCTAAGTCCATATCAACGCCGAGCCACGAGAAAATAGGTAAATAGAATTTAATGAAAATCGATGTACAGAGTCGGGGAATAAGAAACTACAGTCTAAACTATAAACAATTGTATTCGCCCTGGATGAAATTGTAGTTTAGGGGAAGGCGCCTAAAATGTAATTTTTAAATACCTATGTCATTGGTCCTATCGAAAACTACTACATAACAAAAGTTATAGAGGACGCAATTTCCGGTCATTTGTGTTGTTTTTTTTTTTCAGTTTTAACGCTTTTAAGGCTTACAATATCGAAAGCGCATAACATTGATCAACAATAACATTACATTGACCATTGTTTGTTGTGATGTTCTTTGTCTCTTGTGCTGCCTCTCAACTGTGATAGATGGGATTACTGCTGCGTACCTACCAAGTATAACATCCTGACTGAATATTGGCGGGAAATAGCCAGGGAGCTAGAAAACTTTATTCTTTAGCATGCCATTCCTCTGGTTCATACATTTTCTGATACAGCTGGTACGTAACACACAGTGGTATATCATAGTATTCTAGCTATTTGATCCCTACTCTGACGCACTGTTTTGAATGAGCAGTGGGCATACTTAAGGCAGAGGCTCACTTAGTAGAAGTAATAGTAGTATGGCATGGTCTAGAATAATAATTAGGGTTATTCCAAATGATAGCAGCACAATTCACTAAATAACTCAAAATTCAACCCTGAAAAGCACATTTTCTTAAGAAAAGCTTCTTCCTTTTCATTTTTATTAAATTCTACATTCATTTTATTCCAAATTAGCAGTGAAGAGGCAGTTTCTCCCCTGGCTTGGAGGAAAAATTTACCTCCAAGTCAGATTTTTCCGCCGCCAGTGTAGTGAATTGATACTTTCCAACTCATCGGGTACTCCTAGGAAACAATAGTAAAAGGGCATAGTTTTTGCCCTGGGAGTCTCCACTATTCGACCCTTTCCCCACCGAAAAGGGAGTGTTCACGGCCCACGGCAGTCTGCGCCTTGGTCATTCCAGCTCTGGAACTTTGGACTGTTAGATCGGCAGCGCAGTCCTGTTCGTTAAAAGTGAGAAAATATGTGGTTTTCCATTTGATTGAGTATTTCATATGAGAGCATTGCTTTTTATCGCGCCATTCCTACTGACGTCATTTTTATGTATGTTCATTCCAGTTGGGAAAACCACTAAGACAGTCTTTCTGAGGATGTAAAAAGGCAGGTGGAGAGTGAGTGTCTACCATTATAATGAAAGCTCCCCAACATGACTGTGACTGATGGTATGCAAGCGGGTCTACCAATACAGTGAAAATTTCCTAACTCAGTCTTCATATGAGAAAAGATGTTTGGCGACTTCCCCATCGCCTTTCTAGGGTAACGCTAAGAGCTATGCAATTTCATACAATCTTGCTCACAACGTGTACACTACCTAACCTAGAATTCTGTATACGATGTAGAATTCCATAGCGAAGCACGGGTACATCAGCTAGTATCAATTAAATTTAGCATTTTATTTTGTTGTCGTATGACACTCCTCATTTTACTGTAAGTCTGTGTCAGTTCTTAGGACAATTTTTCTTATTTATTCATCATTTCGTAGGATTGGCGGAAAGGATAAGATTAGTTTTGTATATCAATAGCAATTATATGCTATAATTCATCCAAAACAACAACATTAGGCTAATTGATTATCCTTGCATTATTCATCAACTTAGCTTCCAACTTCAGTATATCTAAAACAACCAAGTAAACTCTCAACTGAATAAAAAATTCAATGCATGACCTTATATAACTTAATTATGAGTGTAGTTAAAGGTATTGAGTGACTATAATCCACTTAAAATTATTAATAACAAGTTGGAATAACTACAAGTTGCCTGACTCGTTGGCTGAATGTTCAGCATACTGGCCTTCGGTTCAGAGGGTCCCAGTTTTGATTCCCGGCCGGGTCGGGGATTTTAACCGTCCTTGGTTAATTCTAATGGCTCGAGGTCTGGGTGTTTGTACTGTCTCCAACATCCCTGCAACTCACACACCACACATAACACTATTCTCCACCACAGTAACACGCAGTTACCTACACATGGCAGATGCCGCCCATCCTCATCGGAGGGTCTGCCTTACAAGGGCTGCACTCGGCTAGAAATAGCCACACGAAATTATTATTATTACTACAAGTTAATCAATGCCTGCCATAATCAATATTTCATAAAACATATGAGTAGGAATATCATATTGAAATGCTCATTTAAATGAATAATCACTCATATAGGATTTATCTTTGATGATCAACTATCTCACTATTCACAACCAATGCCTCTGTGGTCATTTTACTGTACGATATGGATTTCCAACCAAAGAAACATCATTATTGCTTAATAAATACTATCGATCCGCGTCTACGTCAATACTTCATTCTTTCTCCTTCAGTATATCATTCATTTCCATTATATCCTCGTAGCATTATATTCATATTCCAATTCTTTCAGTTTCATCCTCATATAACATCATCTCATATTCCTATTCTCATATTTCACTTCATATCTCTTGCAATACTTCACAACATTTGTCGTATATAACCTACATTGATGCATATCAATCTTTATATTTAACTAAATAAATCTATCATCGGATCAATGTCTTCACATTTAACATCTACATGTCTTATTTTTATCTTTATATCCATATCTAACACATTTCATTTAAAATCCTATAGCATTCTACTCTCAAATACTTCACTATGACTCATTAATATCGTAGACATTACACTATCATACTATTTAGTCACTTCCCTAACTAGAGAGGGTCTTATTTTTTTATGAAGACTGCCTGTTTCCTTTGTTATAACGACACAGTAATGCAAGCAATCTATCATGTACAGAAACTAGCGATTAATTTATATCCCTACAAAACTTATCTTTTCCTTTAGCCACCGGGATTATTTCTGGCTAGCCTTCAGTAATCTTGGTCAGCCTCGATGTTCCGCCGCCAGTCACTGGGATGTTCTCGGGAATGCAGCTCTCCCGTGCCCGTCATATCGGCTGGATTTTCCCCAAAAAGTCGGTCCACATTTTTCTTACAAGTTCATGATGTAGTTGTCTTGCCCAATTGGGAATTATCGCAAGTTGCTTTACGTCGCACTGACACAGATAGGTCTTATGGCGACGATGGGACAGGAAGGGGCTAGGAGTGGGAAGGAAGCGACCGTGGCCTTAATTAAGGTACAGCCCCAGCATTTGCCTGGTGTGAAAATGGGAAACCACGGAAAACCATCTTCTTCTTTTTTTTAGGGGCTTTACGTCGCACCGACACAGATAGGTCTTATGGCGATGATGGGATAGAAAAGTCCTAGGAGTTGGAAGGAAGCGGCCGTGGCCTTAATTAAGATACAGCCCCAGCATTTGCCTGGTGTGAAAATGGGAAACCACGGAAAACCATCTTCAGGGCTGCCGATAGTGGGATTTGAACCTACTATCTCCCGGATGCAAGCTCACAGCCGCGCGCCTCTACGCGCATAAAAACCATCTTCAGGGCTGCTGACAGTGGGGTTCAAACCCACTATCTCCCGAATACTAGACACTGGCCGCACTTAAGCGACTGCAGCTATCGAGCTCGGTTGCGCAATTGGAAGATACAAATTCATAGAAGAGATTAGTTGAAACATCTTGATATAAGCAAAGCCTTCAAACATAGCAATGATATCAAGAATTGGTTTAAATAGTTATTTATCTCTCTAATTTTATGCAGAACTTCAATATGTCCACTTTTGCTTTATTTCTTTATACTCAATGTAATTGCTACTCAAGTTAGTTTATATAAATGGCGTTTTATAGTTGATTCTTTCTTTTACGAGCCAAGGCCTATTCTATGCCTTTCTCTTAATGCTTGGCTGATTGAATCTTGCAGTATTTCACGTATTTAACATGAATTTATTATTATTACTATCGTAATTTTACGTTTTTCTTGCATATAGTTGCAATATATCTTTTTCTTCTTCCACCGCTATATCAGTTTCAATGCTTTAACGAGTTGCTTCTTTCTTGACCGAAGTCGATGTGTATTCATTTGTAATTTTTATATTAGTGTTGGCGTTAACAATTCAAACAGTAATTTGTCTTATGCACTGCTTCTACGATTGTGACCATTACTCTTTTGCGCTACTCCGTATTTCCTTAATATTCTATCGCTATATACACAATGTTTAATTTCACTAGCAGTAATCGCGTGCAATTCGACTCAACTAAATTGCTCTTAGAACAATGGAAATGGCACACTAGTGACCAAATAAAAAGAAAATGCATGACCCTTCTTTCTTGCTATGATTTCAAGTAATGCAATAATGTATATCCAACACGAGTATGTGATACTTGCACTCTAATAGATCATGAGTCTATAAATAATTCTTGAATATATTTATAAAATGTGGGTAGCTATATAAGTGATCATAATATATTAATATTTGATGTTCTTTTGCCAGATTCTAAATCTCTATCACAATTGTTCGAACTGAAAAGGCTGAAAGCAACTAATACAGGTGGAAAAGATGATAGACCTGAAAGTAGTAATATTACTGAATATAACACAAAAATCATAAACAACACTAGTAGTAGGATTGACATAATGTATAATTCCTTTACCAACCAACTACCCCTTAGTACACAAAGATAGAAAGTTCAAGGTCATCGAACACACAGAACCAGTAGCTTGCCATGGATATCTTCTGAACTTCTCAGCCTTATTAAGTGACGTGACAGTTTACATGCAAAACTTAAAAATCCTACCCTAAAGAATAACACCAATCTCAATCAGGAATATCGCAAGTGTAGAAACAATGTAACAAATTTAAAAAGGAGTTTAAAAACCAAACATTACTCAGACAAATTTAGAATTCATAACAAGAGCCCAAAGGAAACATGGAAAATAATGAATGAAATCATACATAACAGAAAAACAACAAAAGGCGATAACTGTACGTCTCTAGAAATAGATAACAAGACAATTACACACAGTCAGGAATTATGTGAATCATTAAATTTATATTTTTCAAATATTGCTAAAACCCTGGCTTCAGCAATCCCTCCCCAGATCACTGAAGCACTTAGGGTTCCTAATTACTTGAACTCATTTTACTTATATCCAACAGATGAAAAAGAAGTAAGATCTACAATATCAAATCTAAAAAACAAGAGTAGCTGTGGCCAGGATGGTATAACTGCAAACTTTCTAAAAGAATTCCAGGATTCTTTAAGTGGGATGCTAACGGAGAACATTAACGAATCCTTGGCATCTGGTACATTACCTAGTAAGCTAAAAGTAGCTAAAGCAGTTCCTGTCTTCAACGGTATGGATGGGGAAAATCCTAGTACGGTAACTATGGGCCTATCTGTATTCTCTCCATGATCTCCAAAATATTAGAAACTGTTGTTAAAAAGAGACTTCTCACTTTTTAAACAAAAATAATTTCTTTTACAATGCACAGTATGGCTTTCATGAGAACTCTAACACTGAAATAGCAACTGTAGATCTCATAAATCTGTTACAAGAGTCAATGGATTGTAATAATTTTGCTGGTGGGTTATTTATAGATCTAAAGAAGGCCTTCGATACAGTGGACCATGAAAGACTGTTAGCTAAATTAAAGAGAGCAGGAGTTTGTGGTGTTGCTTTGAAATGGTCTGATAATTATCTTTCTGATAGAAGACAGTATGTAGTACTGAATAACTGTAGGAGCTCAGCAATTAGGGCAACGCACGGTGTTCCACAGGGGTCTGTCTACATCAACGACATTGCAACTTGCCGTTTGAAAGGACATATCATACTATATGCTGACGACATGAATGTGTTCTACACTGGTTGCAATATAGACTCAGTTGTTGAAGATATGCAGGAAGACCTCAATACACTGTGGTTTTGATTTCAAGCAAATAAATTAACAAGTAATGTGCAAAAGACTAACTAAATGATAATGACAAAACAGGGTCAAAAATAAATTCCACACAGTAAAATATATATGCACAATACTGAAATAAAACTAGTGAGTAGCCTACTGTCAAATATCTTGGGTTGTTAATCGAAACAGACTTTCAACGTATTAGGTCGTGTTACGTACATGTAGTACGTGTTGAAGAGATGTTAAGTACAGAACAAAAATGGCCAGCCGGACACCAGTGGGATCCAAACCCACAACCTCCCGATTTCGCGTCGGTTGCTCTACCAATTGAGCTATGGTGGCCTAATACGTTGTAAGTCTGTTTCGATTACAATGCGGTCGTGAAAATTCAATATTCATTGACATGCCCCACAACGGGCGACTTAAACGCACTCTACAGTGTGCTAGCAGCAATGCCAGACCTGTAGCTCAGATCCTTTCAAACAGAACAAAGATGGCCTAGGCCACCATAGCTCAATTGGTAGAACAACCGACGCAAAATCGGGAGGTTGTGGGTTCGGATCCCACTGGTGTCTGGCTGGCCATTTTTGTTCTGTACTTAACATCTCTTCAACACGTACTACATGTACGTAACACGACCTAATACGTTGAAAGTCTGTTTCGATTACAATGCGGTCGTGAAAATTCAATATTCATCTTGGGTTGTTAATTGACAGAAACTTGAACTGGATAGGCCATGTTCAATATATAACTAAAAAGATCACACCTGTTGTAGGAATTTTAAAGAAACTTAGGTACCGCTATCTTATTCCACAACATCATGTAAAACAGATCTACTACTCTTTAGTTCATAGTCACGTACAATATTTGAATGTTATCTGGATGCGCAGTAAGAAGTCTGACTTGAATAAGCTAACGGTAGTACAGAAGAGACCTGTTACAAGTATACTTAATGCCAATCAAATATCTGTATCTAAGTGCTAAGACACCACCTCTAAGCATGATACAGAATTCAGTGCAGCCATATTTATGTATAAAATAAAAAAATAAATCAATACACCATAATACTACATATACCCTGAATTCTGACCACCACCCATATAGTACTACGCACGCAAATGACTTTGCCTTATACAGTGTTCATTCCTATAAATATGGTATAAAGAGCTTGAAGTTCTTTGCAGTCCAAATATTTAATAACATCCCTGTGGAGGTAAGAAGAACGTATGGCTTTTAGTGCCGGGAGTGTCCGAGGACAAGTTCGGCTCGCCAGATGCAGGTCTTTTGATTTGACACCCGTAGGCGACCTGCGCGTCATGATGAGGATGCAATGATGAAGACGACATACACCCAGCCCCCGTGCCAACGAAATTAACCAATTATGGTTAAAATTCCCGACCCTGCCGGGAATCGAACCCGGGACTCCTGTGGCCAAATGCCAGCACGCTAACCATTTAGCCATGGAGCCGGACCCTGTGGAGGTAAAAACAGCACTAACATTGGCAACATTCAAATAAAGTTTCAAACATTACTTGTGGGAAAGGTACAGTGCTGTTTGAAACAAAATATTCTTTGTCATTTAGGTCATTCTGCCAAACAATCTTGCAAAGTGTCTGAATCTATTCTTGTACTTCTGCAACTCTTATATAAATGCTCTGTAGATACAGTCAGAAATAATTCCCTGTTACCCTCATATTGATGATATACAAATGGCAGTTCATATATTGTATGTGTTTATATGCTCACTAATGTATTAATAATTTTATATATACAAACTATATTCAGATATGTAAATGCCCACCAGTATGTAATGTCTTGTACAATTCCTATGTATGAGCCTGCAGGCTCATTGGAATTAATTGAAATAAATGAATGAAATGAAATATTCTGAACAGAGATTGCTTTGCTACTTGGGATACCATTTGTCTTTCTTCTATTCACTCATTCCCTAGTCAGCTATTTATATTTTCGTGGGAACCTGTGATGAGAATTTGTGCTTTTAATGGCAAAAATTAAGAAATTTTTAAATATAGACTTCTGATAATATAAAAGAAATTAACTTACCTGAAATAAGGTACACTGTTTTGCTGATCTTGATCGAGCAAAAGTATGCAGAACGCAATGCACACATAGTTGCACTTCAATAAATAAAGTCAAACTATAAAGAATTTCTATAAATGATGAACGACATGAAAGAATATTCAGATTCATCATTCTAGATAGCTGTTATTGTTAGCTAGTACATTTATATCATGGCAGCCGTAGCGCTGCTTGTCCCAACTTGGAGCGCTAATCAAGCTGCTATAGCCAATCTATGTCCATATATTCTAGCTCATTGAGTTTACCAGCAAAGAGAGTAGTGGCTACAGCCAACTGCAATCACACAATACAGATGTGCTTCACAACTCCAAAGAGATGTGGCTACAGTCAGCTACATCAGCTTGGTATAGATGTGGCAAAAGTCAACTACATTAGCTCAGTCAAGATGTGCTTGACAACTCGTTAACATGCAGCTACAACCAACTTCCAATTTCATAACAAGGAAGGTGATGTCTGACAACATACAAATACTCATACTCTATGTTATCTTGATCCCACAATAGTTCAGCTACATATATACAAAGGCAGTACATTCCAAAAAGTAGGGGAGGGTCTCTCTAAAGGAACCTCTTCCACCATAAACAAGACACTTACTGCTAGTTGCCTTAGAGAGAGACAAGACAGGACCAGAGGAGAAAGTATTTGGTACCAGCCATGCATTAGTCATCATGTGGACGTTCTACTGGTCAAAGTAACTCACTTGTGTGGTGAGCACAGCTCTAGAAAGTGCACCACCTCCCTCTTAGTAGCACACTGGAGAGGTGTTTTACCATCATTATCCTTAACACCAGGATCATAGTGGTGATCAGATATAAGGCACCTCACCACCTCCAGGTGACCACTGGATGCTGCCTGATGGAGAGGTGTTTTACCATAATTATCCTTAACATCGAGGTCACAGTGGTGCTCTGATATGAGGCACCTCACTACCTCCAGGTGACCACTGTAAGCAGCTTGATGGAGGGGAGTGCAACCATCATTAGTCTTAATATTGGGGTCACAGTGGTGCTCTAATATGAGGCACCTCACAACCTCAAGGTGACCACTGTAAGCAGCTTGATGGAGGGGAGTGCGACCATCATTAGTCTTAATATTGGGGTCACAGTGGTGCTCTAATATGAGGCACCTCACAACCTCAAGGTGACCACTGTATGCAGCCTGATGGAGGGGAGTACGACCATCATTAGTCTTAATCTTGGAGTCACAGTGGTGCTCAGATATGAGGCACCTCAACACCTCAAGGTGACCACCCAATGCTGTCCAATGGAGAGGTGTGTCACCATTATTATCCTTAACACCCGGGTCACAGTGGTGCTCTGATATGAGGCACCTCACAATCTCAAGGTGACCGCCAAATGCTGCCCAGTGGAGAGGTGTGTCACCATGATTAGTCTTAATATTGGGATCACATTGGTACTCTGATATGAGGCACCTCACCATCTCAAGGTGACTGCTGTATGCAGCGTGATGGAGAGGTGTTTCACCATCATTATCCCTAACACAGGGGTCACAGTGGTGCTCTGATATGAGGCACCTGACTACCTCAAGGTGACCGCTGTATACAGCCTGATGGAGAGGTGTGTCACCATCATTAGTTTTAATATTGGGGTCACAGTAGTGCTCAGATATCAGGCACCTTACTACCTCAAGGTGACCGCAGTATGCAGCCTGATGGAGAGGTGTTTCACTGTCATTAGACTTAACACTGGGGTCACAATGGTACTCTGTTATGAGACATCTCACCACCTCAAGGTGACCACACTGAGCAGCAAAATGGAGTGGTGTTAGACCATCATTGATCTTATCACTGGGGTCACAGTGGTACTCTGATACGAGGCACCTCACAACCTCAATGCGACCCCAATGAGCAGCAGTTATAAGAGCAATGGCACCACTCCCACCTCCCTCCTCCATGAGGTACCTCACCACCTCTACGTGGCCCTCTTTGGCTGCCAACAACAGCGCTGGGAGCCCTTTGCTGTGAGTACCAATGTTAACATCGATGTCGCACATTCCGAACGAGAGGCAGTAATCTTCTCCACCACATTTCTTCTCCTCCTCCACCAGATCCTTCACGACATGGAGCTGGCCCCTCTCTGCAGCATGGTTCAGTGCAGTCCGCTTCCAGTCCTGGGAAGGATTTCTCTCCAGAATGAACTTTACTACACACAGTTGCCCTTCTTCAGCCGCCCAATTGACTGTCTGTTGAAGGATCATGTGAGCAGGATCATACTGGGACAGCAGCTCCTGCCACCGTGGTCCAGCTTCCCTGTTTCGCCACTCCCTCTCCCTCTTGACGTACATCTGCTCCCGCAGTTCAACCACTCTTTCTCTGTCTGAAGATGCCTTCTCTCTCTTCAAACAGGCATGCTCCCGTTCTTCAATGAGCCCCTCTCTCTCTTTGAGAACTTCTTCCCACATCTGCAGATTGTTCTCCCTCTCCTTCAGACATTTCTTCATTTCTTCAACCACTCTCTTGTCTTCCATCAGTTGCAACTCTCTCATCTCCACATGTTCTGTCAGCAACCCATAGAGTGCCGCACACAGTTCACACTGGGTCTGCAACAAATTACAAAAACAAACATTTATCGTGTGACTTTATAGTATTAAAACTTTTTACAATTAATTTATTTAAAACCACTCTGTCATTTAGATTTTGATTCTTATTAAAGTGCTAGTCCAATAAGATATAAGTGCTCTTGAATTCAGTCATTAAACTGCCCTTATTGATAATCTTTAAGATCTGAAGGTCCTGGTCTATACTTTTATGCCTTTGCTGGCAGGACCTAGTGTTTACAGTGCACTATGTCTTCTGATATAGGCTAGAGCAATTTTGTTAATTTCATAGATCTGTCTCTGTCTTATTCTTGGCTTTGACAACATGAAAGTGACTGAGGTATGAGCGATGCTAGAAATGCCAATCCTTATGCAGCCAGTCCCTGCTATGAATGGTGTGAAAATGTTGCTCATAGGATCGGTTGGTGTATGCATTTCAGTGGGCTTGGCAGACTGATATGTACTAGCAAATCTGGCTCAGTGAGGAAAGCAACGGGAAACTACCTCGCTCCTCATTTCCCTAGTACTCCTCTTCAGTGATGCCTAGGCCATCTATGACAGCTGATGGCAGAGCTGTTGAGGATCCCACCAGCGGCATCGCTGACGGACTGAACATACATACATTCAATAATTTACAGTTTTTTTATTTTTACATGTTTCACCTGTCACCGCAGGTATCATCAGCCATAAATTCTATAATCTAAGTCAGAGCTCTAAAGTGGATGTTATATTAAAACTATTTTAAAAAACGAATTGTTTACAATAATTTACATTGATGTACAAGGACATTATAGTCATATTTGGAATGAATTGGTTAATCCTGTTTTAAAGTTCTATTGGGATATCATATTATGTTCCCATCTAATGAAGATAATATAAAATAATATTAACACTCATAATGTTGATACTGGGTTGACAACTGAAGTCAAATGGGAATCAAAATATTTACACAGAATTTTTCAGTATATACAAGAAATCAATACCTATGTTTAGCTTAAAATGATTTGTGGATTAGTTAAAATCTTCTATAGATTAAAATCTTTACTTTATTGAAATAAGAGTCTTTATTAATAATATTCCAAGTGAAGATGCTGCTTAGATGGCAAGTATAGCTAGAAGAGGATGCTTGATCAAGTCTCATTCATTTAACAAATTAATCCTTCTTCTCATTAAATATGCAAGTATGTTGCCTAGGTCATGAAGCTTATGAAGTCATCATCTGTGTAAGTCTGAAGAGGAGTTCAAGTGGATTCTTAGGTGTAAATGAAACGGCTTGTGATGCATGTTGAAGTCTGTGGAATAAGACGAAAAAGTGTGCGAGTTGGTATATTGGAATTGTTCACTAGTAGAATTAATCTTCTTAACACTTACCCTTTAAACTTTAGAAGAGATGTCCAGCAGCATTGCTTGTGTGAGGTGGTCTGACAGTCACTTTACCTCTACTCCTTGTATTGTAGGGATGTGCCATTGTTGGAGGAGAGTGTGTTGGGTGAAGAGGGGTGGGCGGGGCATTAAGATCGCTGTTGGTATGTGTAGGGGAAGGGGAGTGTGTCGGGTGGAGAGGGGTGGGCAGAATGTTAAGATCGCTGTTGGTACGCGTAGGGGAAGGGGTGTGGCCAGGCGACGGGACATTAGCTGCTGTTGATATAAGGGCATTAATGCTGGATTTATAGTTGAAGATTTTAAAAAAAATGTTTTTGTTTATGTTGAGAGATGTCAATAAGTTAGGAATTTGCTTAGTGACTGTTTCTACGATGTCATTTAGATTTTGATTCTTATTAAAGTGCTAGTCCAATAAGATATAAGTGCTCTTGAATTCAGTCATTAAACTGCCCTTATTGATAATCTTTAAGATCTGAAGGTCCTGGTCTATAGTGGTGAAGCTCTGTCCCATTTCCCTCATATTAATACTCGTAGCGGAGTGTTTATTGTGCTTAGATGCATTGTAATGCTCCAAGTATCTCGCTTGAAAGCTGCGTCCAGTTTATCCCACGTAAGAAAACTCACAGTGGGTGCATTTGAATCTATAAATCCCTGAGTTTCAGTATATGTTGTGTGTTAAATTTACTGTATGGGAGTTAAAGAATATATTTCTGTTTGTATTACAGGTTTTAAATGCAATATTGATTCCATGTTTCTTAATTTGTGAAGGTAAAAGCAGCAAAACTGGTTTTTTTGTTCGTGGGTCTTTCGGGGGTTAAATTAGTTGCAGTTTTTATCTTGATTTTGTTTATAATTTTGTTAACCATGTCTGATTTGTAGCCGTTAAGTTTAGCCAGTTCTTTAATATATTGTAGTTCATTTTTGAGGCTGTTGTTAGAAAGAGGAACTTTGAACGCTCAATGGATCAAGCTGTAAAAGTTCGCTAACTTGTGAGATTGTAGGTGTAAAGATTCTTTTTTTTTATAGTCAAAGGGGCAAAGGTGGGTTTTCTATAGATTTGAAAAGTGAATTTATTATTGGCTATTTATGGTTACATCTAGGAAATTTATAGAGTTGTTGATTTTGTGATAGTACATATATCACGCCCTCGCACTATATGTAGAAGTGAGAGATATTATTGTCAGTATTCAATTTATTATTATTATTATTATTATTATTATTATTATTATTATTATCTGCATTTCAATCGTATATTTTGTCATTAATATTTGTAAGCTGGGATGTCACCATATATGTAGTATGAGTAATTTGTTTTGACCATACGGCTGGGAAAACATTGCTATATTGGAACTTGGAAACTTTGCATGAGTCACGTATATATCTCAGTCTGATGAGATGAGTTTGTTGTTGTACTAGGAAAGTTCTATGACTCATGTGAGACACCCCAGATAATTTGTTTATGTCTTGGGACCAAGAAGGAGTTCGCGGCGTGGTCTTGACAAGAGGATCTACCATGATTAGCTGGCGAGGATCAATCCAGACGTATCATGTGAGAGGAAGGGGAATGCTGATGTCTATAAAGGTTAAGCAAACGGCAGAAACCAGACACACAGTACGGGAAAGAAGGAGTGCTGACACACGGTACGGGAATGAAGTAGTGCTGACACAATGTACGAGAAGGAAGTAGTGCGGACACACTGTACGAGAAGGAAGTAGTGCTAACACACACGGGAGTGAAACTGGATATATGGTACTGGAGTGACACTGCTGCACTATACTGGACTGAACTTCAAACGTTTGCGGAACATAATATTTTTATGTTTGTGAGAAGTGACTGACATACAACTTAGTATTGTATCATTTTGTGGTGGCTTGGTATTACATGTTACTGAAAGCTGTGAGGTGCTATATCTCAGACTTTCCATAATTTATGCTCAGGAACGACAGGCGTGTGAAGCTCAAATGTATATATCTTTACAACAAGTGTTAAAATTTGTGAACAGGTACGAGGTACGAGGTACAGTATCTGTGTGATTTTATGAGTGCTGATTATGAGAATCGACAAGTCGGGTTGATACAGAGACAGTGAAGGGTTCTTATATACGTATATGTACATTGTTCAACGAACTAACTACAAATGATGGCTTAGTTCTCACTTTCGTTTTTCCACTGTTTTCATTATTGTTGTTGTTGTTGTAAATATGGAGTCTTCCAGCAATGTTTTGTTTATGTGTTATAAGTGTATTTTGGTGTGTTGATGAGGTGCTCATGCACAGATTTTATTAAGAATATAGTTAGATATTTTAGAATCAGTGGAGTTATTGATGAACCTAGGTGCAGTTCCTACCTATTTAGTTGTTTTCAGAAGGTTAGGTAAGGCTTGTAGCAGATGTACCAGTGTGTGTGTTGAGTCATCAGTCCATAGACTGGTTTGATGCAGCTCTCCATGCCACCCTATCCTGTGCTAACCTTTTCATTTCTACGTAACTATTGCATCCTACATCTGCTTTAATCTGTTTGTCATATTCATACCTTGGTCTACCCCTACCGTTCTTGCCACCTACACTTCCTTCAAAAACCAACTGAACAAGTCCTGGGTGTCTTAAGATGTGTCCTATCATTCTATCTCTTCTTCTCGTCAAATGTAGCCAAATCGATCTCCTCTCACCAATTCGATTCAGTATCTCTTCATTCGTGATTCGATCTATCCATCTCACCTTCAGCATTCTTCTGTAACACCACATTTCAAAAGCTTCTATTCTCTTTCTTTCTGAGCTAGTTATCGTCCATGTTTCACTTCCATACAATGCCACGCTCCACACAAAAGTCTTCAAAAGCATCTTTCTAATTCCGATATCAATGTTTGAAGTGAGCAAATTTCTTTTCTTAAGAAAGCTCTTCCTTGCTTGTGCTAGTCTGCATTTTATGTCCTCCTTACTTCTGCCATCGTTGGTTATTTTACTACCCAAGTAACAATATTCATCTACTTCCTTTAAGACTTCGTTTCCTAATCTGATATTTCCTACATCACCTGCCTTCGTTCGACTGCACTCCATTACTTTTGTTTTGGACTTATTTATTTTCATCTTGTACTCCTTACCTAAGACTTCATCCATACCATTCAGCAACTTCTCGAGATCTTCTGCAGTCTCAGATAAAATAACAATATCATCGGCAAATCTCAAGGTTTTGATTTCCTCTCCTTGGACTGTGATTCCCTTTCCAAATTTCTCTTTGATTTCCTTTACTGCCTGTTCTATGTAAACATTGGAAAGGAGAGGGGACAAACTGCAGCCTTGCCTCACTCCTTTCTGGATTGCTGCTTCTTTTTCAAAGCCCTCGATTCTTATCACTAACTAATTCAAGTGTGTACCAATTCAAGAGTGTACCAGTACGCAGCATTATGTACACGCCCTGGGATATAAAGAATTATCATGCTCTATCTAAATTCGAGGGATCCATTCTGGTGAACTCTGGCGCCTATGCTACGGACATTTCAATTAATTATTTTATTAAATAATTTTATTTCAAGTATTTATGAAGTTACAATTGGGGCCCAACGTGGGGCTGAATGATTGGTACATCTGTTAGGCTTATAAGCATAGGTGCACTTGTCAGGTGTGGATGGAATTCTACAAACTATGTCAGTGAAGTGTTTGATATGCATTTTGGAGTATTAAGAAATGTTTTAGCGAATGTCTCAAATATTATTACAATATTATAAGTCCACCTGTTCAATACAATACAATATGATCCACTATTTCATATGGTCAAAAAAGTTTTATACATAATACATAAAAGTCAAAGGTACATGTTTCACCCTCCTTACGGGCATCATCAGCCTATATCAATAATACAAATAGAGACATTCTAATCTTATAAATTATAGGTTAAAATGTTGAAAAATGATTACGTAAAACATTATACAATAACATCTAAAACAACGATAATGCACCAAAGTATGTTAAAAGAGAGTGAATTAACAGTTTTGAAGATTAAAACGTAATTAAACATGAAATTTTGAGAGTTTAAGGTCCGGTTTCATCAACACATGTTAAATATATACTAACAAGTAGTTAGTTAATACGGAGTTAGAAATTTAACATCTTGTTAGGTTTCTTGCGTTTCATCAAACTTTTCTTGTGAAATGTTAACTAAGCGACTGTTAACTCTCCCAATATTGCGAACTTGTGCGAATCAAGGAGGCAGTGGCACGAACATGCTGTTTTACAGCGCGATCCGATGCGCTTTTGTTTGAGCACAGCTGTAAAATATGGCGCGTGAAGTGAAACAGAATCGTAGTTCTAATTTTTCCTCCTTCGAAGAAGAGTTGTTAATTGAATTAGTTAGTAAATATATATAAGTTATTGAGTGCAAGCGCACAGATGGCTTGACGATAAAAGAAAAGGACGAGGCGCGGGAAAAGTCCGCGAGGGTTTCAATGGAGTAAACAGATACTTTTTTTTAGCGGGTATCCGCTGTCACCTAACAAAATCCTTCGTTAATTGTCCCACTTCAAACTGTGCTCCGATATGGGAGTTATTAAATATTGTATTGTCGTGTGCAGAACCAGACCACCTAGCAAGTATATCCCTGATTTGGAGGTTAGGCTCACTAATCACCTGAACATTAACATTAACAGAGAAATATCCCTTTCGATTACGATATATTTCGGCCCAATTGCATCTAGGTGATTGGATTCTTACATGTGTGCAATCTATTGCATGTAGAACAAACACCAGGAAAACGGCTTATTTCGTAGAAGTAGCGGATAATTTGCTGACGCTCTTGTACTGAAGGGAATGTTATATACCTCCTTCTCATGGATGCTATTGCTGCAGACACTCGACAAACAACTCTATTAAGAGTGGCTTTAGAAATTCCAGCATTGTCTCCGGCCATTATGTGAAAATAACCAGTAGCAAAAACTCGTAATATTATCAGTACCTGCAACATTGGAGAAAGAGGTAAGTTTCTCTTCGTAGGATATTCTAACCTCACTTGAATTTCGTCAACAACCTTAGCAACGACTGTTTTCGATAACCTGTATCTATGAAGAAATTTCGGATCCGTCAAATTTTCAAAGTCATTACGTCGCTGAACTCTTCTTCGATCAGGATTGTTTTGTAAAAGATCTAAATAGAGCAATTCCGCCTCGAAAGCGAGATTCACAGCAGCCATTTTGGAACAGGTTGCTAAATGCTAATGTTAGCCATTTAACATTGGAAATGGCTGATATTAACTTTAATACGCAGTTTAACATTTGTTAATGTTAACATTTGTTGATGAAACGCAAATTTTCTTAAATCGTATGTTAAAATGATTTAATGGATCCATTTTCTTATAATATCATTAAGACTATGATGGCCTTGAGTGTAAACACAATCATCAAAGGGGGATGTTTCTTCAATTCCCAAGTTGAATCCAAGATGGTAAAATCACTGTCGGTTATTTAAAACGGAAGTGTGAACGTGATAAACATGTTAAAATGTATATGGATGGGATATCCGAAAGTCGAGAAGAAAATGGAACTGCTTATAGAGGCGTTGCTAATGATAAAACGTATGTCAAAGCTAGCGGAGTGCGGAAATTATGGTGGTAGTCGAATGGATCTAAAAGATAGTCAAGTTGATGTTATAATTCCGTTGAAACATTTGTTGGAAGAAATGGACAGGATTTTCTGAAACAAAATGTAGAAGAAAGTTGGTGAATAATACCGTACTGTACAAAAGACTTCCCGTACGTCAAAGATGTCTAATGCGGTACTTACTCGTACGGTGCGTATTAAGTACGTCAGGTTGTTACAGCAACGCTAGCTTGACTGGGTTTTCGACTTCTAGTATTATAACGGTGTGGCTGAGGCAGTGAAGGACATGGAGGGGGGTAATGGTGCGTAGATCCTTGCGCGCATGTGTTGTTATTGGAGGGCTGTTAGGAGCAAGATGGGCGGGCTTATCAATTGACGAGGTGGTGGAAGCTTTAGAACAAGAAGTTCTAAAAGTTTGCGGGATTGTATTATGTTTTGAATTCACCATGCCTAATAACTTTGGAGTTAGCTCATATAAAGGATTTTTTGCTTCCGTGGTATCGTTAAGATTATGGTCTTTGTTATAGGCTTGGTCTAAAAAGATGTAAAGATTTTCTAATTCATTCATAAGTTTTCCTTTGCCTATGCATTTTAGAATAGTGAGATCTTTATCAATTGATGTAAACTGATGTCCTGTTTCACTCATCTGTGAGCTCATCGCTGAATATTTGTTGTGCTTTAAGGCATTATAATGCTCCATATATCTCGTATAAAAGCTGCGCCCAGTCTGTCCAACATAACTAAATCCACACTGAGCACAAGTAAGTCTGTAGATACCAGATCTCGAAAAACGGCTGTTTTTATAATTGACTTTATTATGTTTAAAAAATATACTTTGATTTGTATTTACTGTTCTGAAAGCAATATTAGTGTCGTATTTCTTCAGTGTGTTGGCGATCTGGTGGATGGCTGGGTTATTGTATGTAAACGTAGCGAAAATAGTTTTTTTTAGGTTTATCCGGAATGAGATTCGTGGATAGTTTATATTTAACTTTATTGATTAACTGGTTAATCATTTCAACCTTGAACCCATTAAGCTTGGCCAAGTTCCTTATATAGTTTAATTATATTTTTAAGTTGTTAGAGGATATTGGGATTTTTAAGGCTCTGTGTATTACATTATAGAATGACGCTTGTTTTTGAGATTTAGGATGTAAAGAGGAATTATTTATGGTTATAGGAGACTGTGTGGGTTTTCTGTAGATTTGAAAATCGAAAGTATTATTGGCGCGCGTGATCGTTATGTCTAAAAAATTTAAGGACTGTTTAACTTCGTTTTCTTTAGTGAATTTTACATTAGGGTCAATTTTATTTAAAATCTCTAAAACTTCGTCGCTGTTAGTAACATTTTTGTCAATAACTACAAAAGTGTCGTCCACAAATCTCAGCCATAAACATATACCTTTTATATGTTCTTTGATTTTCGTGTATTCTATTGAGTCCATGTAAATACCAGCCAAGATGCCGGACAAAGGGTCACCCATGGCTAAGCCAGTCTGTTGATAAATCTTACCATTAAAGGAAAAAAGTTGTTATTCAATACAAAATTCAGGATCTTCATAAATTCATCAATTTCCAGCTTACTCAGGCTGCTATGTTTTGAAATATTGTCATAGATAATTTTGACTGTTTCTTTAGTAGGTATATTTGGGTACATGTTTATGACATCATAGGAACATATTATATGGTTAGGTTGTAAGTCAAATTTACTTAAAATATCGCAAAATTTGATTGAATTCTTTAAAGGAAGTTTATTATTAAACTTCTAATGTTGTTTTAGAAAACCTTGGATATATTTGGAAACTTTATAGGTAGGGCTATTACGGCAATTAATAATCGGACGTACGGGAATGTTGTTTTTATGGATTTTAGGTAGGGCTCTGGCTATTGAAATGCTGGGGTTCATGTTGATCAGTCTCTGTTGTTCCTGTTCATTGATAAGGAATGTGGAGTTCTTAATTAGAGATTTTAAATTACGTTGTATTCTTACGATAGGATCTTTGCTAACTATTGTATAAATCTTATCCTTAAAAAATTCTTCTCTTTTATTTATGTAATGGTCCTTATCCATTAACACCATAGACCCTCCCTTGTCAGCTATTGTGACTATGATGTTGTTATCTTCTATTTTCGTTCTCAAATTACGTATTAAAGATTTTTGATTAGAGTCGGATTTAGCATTAAGTTCTTTAGCTAGTGTAGGTAATTTCTTTTTTATGTCAAATCTAATGTCATTTGGACTTCAAAGGGGAATTTAGAGATATTAGCTTCTACCTCAGCCACTGTGGTAATAATATCTAAGTCCTTTTTTTCACTAGGCCAGTTATACTTTGGACCTTTATTCAGGAGTTCCGTTTCTGTTCCAGAAAACTGCACGTTGGTTAAATTAACAATTGTGGGTGTGTGGACATTTTAAGTACTTGTTCTTTGTTTATCTGTATTCTGTACAATGGATAGCGTTTGAGATTCTTTTAAATGTGATAATTTCTTGTCTAAAGTGGCCTGTTTCTTGTCGAGTAAAACCATCAATTTGTAGTCTACGTGAAGTTGGAAAGAGTTCCATTCTAATGGGGTTAATGTCTGAGCTACCGTTAAATGAATTTTATATAGTTGTAAGTTCAATTGGGATTTCTTCTTGTAGAGTGACCTAATTTCATTCCTTAACCATATTACATTTACTTTATCTTGGACTTTGTTCATACTTGGGACAGTTAAGTTCTTTCTTTGTGTAGGTTTCAAAAATGTTGGGATCAATTTTAGTTTTAAACATTGCTTTAAAAATGTTATATCTTTAGACAACTTGGATATTTTAATTTTAAGATTGATAAACCTATTTAGTTTGGATTTTGCCTGGTTGGCTACCGAGTTACAAGTAACTATTCTCATTTTGGTTCCGTATTGAAGTTGACGTATGTCTCAAATATTATTACAATATTATAAGTCCACCTGTTCAATACAATACAATATGATCCACTATTTCATATGGTCAAAAAAAATATACATAATACATAAAAGTCAAAGGTACATGTTTCACCCTCCTTACGAGCAACATCAGCCTATATCAATCTTAAAAATAATACAAATAGAGACATTCTAATCTTATAAATTATAGGTTAAAATGTTGAAAAATGATTACGTAAAACATTATACAATAACATCTAAAACAACGATAATGCACCAAAGTATGTTAAAAGAGAGTGAATTAACAGTTTTGAAGATTAAAACGTAATTAAACATGAAATTTTGAGAGTTTAAAACTAAAATGGATCCATTTTTTTATAATATCATTAAGACTGTGATGGCCTTGAGTGTAAACACAATCATCAAAGGGGGATGTTTCTTCAATTCCCAAGTTGAATCCAAGATGGTAAAATCACTGTCGGTTATTTAAAACGGAAGTGTGAACGTGATAAACATGTTAAAATGTATATGGTTGGGATATCTGAAAGTCGAGAAGAAAATGGAACTGCTTATAGAGGCGTTGCTAATGATAAAACGTATGTCAAAGCTAGCGGAGTTAGGAAATTATGGTGGAAGTCGAATGGATCTAAAAGATAGTCAAGTTGATGTTATAATTCCGTTGAAACATTTGTTGGAATAAATGGACAGGATTTTTCGTACGGTGCGTATCAAGTACGTCAGGTTGTTACAGCAACGCTAGCTTGACTGGGTTTCCTTTAGCTAGTGTAGGTAATTTCTTTTTTATGTCAAATCTAATGTCATTTTAAATTAAGTCCAATCAGAACATTTTAGCGAAGCGTTTTAAATAACCGACAGTGATTTTACCATCTTGGATTCAACTTGGGAATTGAAGAAACATCCCCCTTTGATGATTGTGTTTACACTCAAGGCCATCACAGTCTTAATGATATTATAAAAAATGGACCCATTTTAGTTTTAAACTCTCAAAATTTCATGTTTAATTACGTTTTAATCTTCAAAACTGTTAATTCACTCTCTTTTAACATACTTTGGTGCATTATCGTTGTTTTAGATGTTATTGTATAATGTTTTACGTAATCATTTTTCAACATTTTAACCTATAATTTATCAATCAATCAATACTGATCTGCATTTAGGGCAGTCGCCCAGGTGGCAGATTCCCTATTTGTTGTTTTCCTAGCCTTTTCCTAAATGATTTCAAAGAAATTGGAAATTTATTGAACATCTCTCTTGGTAAGTTATTCCAATCCCTAACTCCCCTTCCTATAAATGAATATTTGTCCCAGTTTGTCCTCTTGAATTCCAACTTTATCTTCATATTGTGATCTTTCCTACTTTCCTACTTTTATAAGATGAGAATGTCTCTATTTGTATTATTTTTATGATTGATATAGGCTGATGATGCCCGTAAGGAGGGTGAAACATGTACCTTTGACTTTTATGTATTATGTATAAAAACGTTTTGACCATATGAAATAGTGGATCATATTGTATTGTATTGAACAGGTGGACTTATAATATTGTAATAATATTTGAGACATACGTCAACTTCAATACGGAACCAAAATGAGAATAGTTACTTGTAATGTTTTAGCGAGTCGAGTATTATAAAATTAAGAAATAGAGAGGTTGTTAAAGTTGTTGGTACTATGAATCAGGATAAGAGAAGTCAAAAGAATTCTACCACACTAAGTCTATCTAATTTAAGTGAGAGTAGCGAAATGGCTAATAGTAGTGAAGATCAGTTGGTAACGATAAGTGAGGAACCAAGTAACCCGTCTCAGACAGGAGATCAAGGGGTGACTTTAACTCTTAGTATGCTTCAATCGCTATTTAATCAGTTCAGTAAAGAGTTGAAGGGTGAATTTAATGGTAAGAGTGATGCGTTGTCCAGTAAAATAGATAATAATAATGTTGAACTGTCCAGTAAAATCAATAATAATAATAATAATAATAATAATAATAATAATAATAATAATAATAATAATAATATAATGTTGAACTGTCCAGTAAGATTGATAGTCAGAAAAAAGAGTTGAAGAGTGAATTGAGTTTTTTAAGTAATGAAATATACAGTATTAATAGTGAATTAAATTCAGTTAGTACGGAATTGTCCAGTAAGATTGAGAATCAGAGTAAGGAGTTAAATTCAGTGAGTGTTGAATTGTCTAGTAAAATTGATAGTTTAAGCAGTGCTGTGAATGGTAGAATAGATGAATTAAACCAGAAGTTTGACCATCAAATCAGGGAAATTCATGACGTTAACAATAAGGTAGAAGCTCAATGCTTGGAACTGACTGAGAAAATCAAATGCCGATTTAATGTAGTTAGGAAGGAATTTGTGGAAAACAGCAAGGAATGTGATAAGAGAATAAAAATAGTGAAGGATAAAGTCGAAGAAATAGATAGAATTAAGTCCAATCAGAACATTTTAGCGAAGCGTATAGATGAGAAGAATGAGAAATTGGAGAAAGACCTTAAGTTGGTAAAAGATGACCTCAAGTCAGTAGAAGGAAATGCCAGAATGGTAGTGGAAGAAGGAATTAAAACTTGTCATGTGAAATTAAGGCAGGAGATCAGTCAAATCCAAGTAGGTAGCAGTATATGTAATAGGAACATATCTTGTATGAAGGACTCTGAATTACCCAAGTTTAACGGTCGGCAGTTTAATCCGATGGAATTCTTGAAAACGGTGGAGAAACGGTTTTCCAAGAAACTTGACGATGGTTTGATTGAGTGGAGTATGGTTGATGAGATGTTGGATGTTGTATTTGTTGGAGAAGCGAGATCGTGGTTTCAAGTTTATAGACAGAGTATTTCGAGTTTGGAGGACTTTAGGGAGAAATTTAGTTCTAAATTTTGGAGTGAAGCTATTCAGGGAAGGGAAAGAGATTGCACGCTATTTGGCAAGTATAGACCTGAGGAAGGTGTGTCTGCGACAGAATATTTCTTGGCGCATATTCTGATCAGCCAGAATATTGAAGGTCTAGCATCGGAGAGAGATGCGGTCCGCCAGATGTTGAGGCATTTTCCTGAGAAGGTTGGATTAGCTGCATGTATGCAGAATATTGTTACGATTAAGGAATTAGAGCAGCTGTTAGAGAGGTTTGTTGCTTTGGAAGGGCAGGGGAGGACTAGGCAAAGTGAAGTAGAAATTATGGGGAAAATGGGAATCAACAAGGTAATCAGCTAGGGGGAGATAGGAATAATCATAATTTCAGTCATTCTAGGCAACGGAATCAGGGTGGTAATTCTGGAAGGGGAAACAGACACTCTAATTAGGGAGTTAATCACCAGGAATATTATGGCAGAAAACCTAATCAAGGGGAATCAGAAAGTAGGGGGGGGGGTTACGGATCAAGAACCTCCAGATCAAGTGCAGAGATATGATAACAGTGATCAAGCCACATCAAGTAATTTAAACCGGAATTTGACTTCTTAGTTGGGTCAGATAGGCAGTTCGATACCGAAATTCCTATTCACGCAATAAAACAGGTAAGTTACGAGGTAGACGTGAAAAAGGAATTATTGTATGACCATGTGTTTTGTGATCAGCGAGATTTTCAGTATAGGGGGCGTGATGAACGTAAGAAAGATGTGTCGGATGACTTACTTTGTGCTAGTGGTGATGATAATAGAGGTGTTGCGATCGATAATCTTACGGAAGTTTCTGAAATTGAAAATGAAGTTTTTTGTAAAGTTGATGAAAGTTGTTCAGTGAGTAAAGAGTGTTTACGGAGTATACATCATGAGGATGTCTTTGTTGATTTAAGTGTACATGAGGAGATTAAGGTTAGGTCGATTTTGTGTAAAAATGGTGACTTTGAGATTAATTAAACTTCTAGTAAGAGAGTGGAGAGTAACAGTGTTGTTGGAATGAAAGTGGTGAAAGTAGGAGCTGATATGAAAGATGGATTAATTGTTGGGTCATTAAGTAGTAATTATAGCAACTTCGAAGTGAATTATGGTAATAATTTGTGTAATAGAGTGATCGTGAGTGAGAATGGAAGTGTGCGCGAGATGAAGGAAAGTCTGTTCAAGGGAGTGTGTAATGTTTTATTTAAGGCTGAGAATTGTGTGAATGATTTGAATGACATACTGAATGATAGCAATGTGGAATGTATGAAAAAGTAAGTGAACTGTTTACTTGCATTAATTATGGTTTTGTGGAAGAGAAAACGTAGTGAGATTCCTGTCCATTTCAGAAAGAGGGATTTCTTTGTTATGAATGTTCTGAATGAAAGCATGTATGATTCTTGTGTGACTGGATGGGATGAATGTTTGTGTGTGAGATAGATTGTATTCGAGACGTAGTTAGATTTTATTACGGTACGCATTCCTCGTCTATCGATGCTCATGTTAAGTTTATATATAGTTTTTTATTTATTTATATCGGGGTCCATATACTGTGGACAGTAGAAAATGCAAGTGTGCATATCAGTTTCTAACCTCTGACGACAAGGTCCTTGGGACATTTAATATCTATAGTTTTCGCAGATATAAGAGATATGATCTGCACCTATGTACAATGCAGCAGACGCAATGTATATATCTTTATCACAGTAGTTTTAAGTGTTCAGTTATGTCATTCTAGGGTTATTTATGAAGTTCTGCTGTATGGTGAATCATATGTGTTATCATCGATTCATCAAGGGGGCGTTATGTGATAGTACATATATCACACCCTCGCACTATATGTAGAAGTGAGAGATATTATTGTCAGTACCGATTTTTTATTATTATTATCTGCACTTCAATTGTATATTTTGTCATTAATATTTGTAAGCTGGGATGTCTCCATATATGTAGTATGAGTAATTTGTTTTGACCTATGGCTGGGAAAACATTGCAATATTGGAACTTGGAAACTTTGCATGAGTCACGTATATATCCCAGTCTGATGAGATGAGCTTGTTGTTGTACTAGGAAAGTTCTGTGACTCATGTGAAACACCCCAGAGAGTTTGTTTATGTCTTGGGACCAAGAAGGAGTTCGCGGCGTGGTCTTGACAAGAGGATCTAGCATGATTGGCTGGCGAGGATCAATCCAGACGTATCATGTGAGAGGAAGGGGAATGCTGATGTCTATAAAGGCTGATCAAATGGCGGGAACCACACAGACTGTACGGGGATGAAGGAGTGCGAACACACACGTGAGTGAAACTGAATATATATGGTACTGGAGTGACACTGCTGCACTATACTGGACTGGACTTCAAACGTTTGTGGAACGTAGTATTTTTATGTTTGTGAGAAGTGACTGACATACAACTTAGTATTGTATCATTTTGTGGTGGCTTGGTATTACATGTTGCTGAAAGCTGGGAGGTGCTATATCTCAGACTTTCCATAATTTATGCTCAGGAACGACAAGCGTGTGTTGCTCAAATGTATGTATCTTTACAACAAGTGTTAAAGTCTGTGAACAAGTACGAGGTACGAGGTACAGTATCTGTGTGATTTTATAAGTGCTGATTATGAGAATCGGCAAGTCGTGTTGATACAGAGATAGTGAAGGTTTCTTATATACATATATGTACATTGTTCAACGAACTAACTACAAATGGTGGCTTAGTTCTCACTTTCGTTTTTCCACTGTTTTCATTATTGTTGTTGTTGTAAATATGGAGTTTTCCAGCAATGTTTTGTTTATGTGTTATAAGTGTATTTTGGTGTGTTGATGAGGTGCTCATGCACAGATTTTATTAAGAATATAGTTAAGATATTTTAGAATCAGTGGAGTTATTGATGAACCTAGGTGCAGTTCCTACCTATTTAGTTATTTTCAGAAGGTTAGGTAAGGCCTGAAGCAGATGTACCAGTACGCAACATTATGTACACACCCTGGGATTTAAAGAATTATCATGCTCTATCTAAATTCGAGAGATCCATTCTGGTGAACTCTGGCGCCTATACTATGGACATTTCAATTAATTATTTTATTAAATAATTTTATTTCAAGTATTTATGAAGTTACAATTTCATCTTCCTTAGTGAAGGTAATGTTGTTATTGAGTCCATTAAGGAACTTTAAAATATTATCATTGTTGTTTTGCTGTTTATCAATGATGGCAAACATGTCATCCACGTATCTTAACCATAGGTGAAGACCATTGTATTTATTTACTATTTTATTAGCCTCTAGATTATCCATAAAAATGTTAGCTAAAATGGCTGAAATGGGATCTCTCATTGCCAGTCCCTTTTGATGATTAATTTTGTTATTGAAGTTGAAACAGTTATTGTTCAAAACAAAGATCAATAATTTAATGAAGTCAGTTATTTCAAATTTGCTTAAAGTACTGTGTTTAGAAAGGTTCACCTTTATAATATTTGTAGTACCATATATAGGGATGCTTTAGTACATATTACTAATGTCATATGAGACCATTACGTGGTTTGGTTGTAGTTTAAATTGTAATTATTTGCAGAAATCAATGGAATTTTTTACGAACGCTTCATTATTAAATTTAAAATGTTTGCTAAAAAAATAATGTAAAAATCTTGAAACTTTGCAAGTGGGACTGTTTCTGTTATTTATAATGGGGCGCAAGGGTACCTCTTTCTTAGTGGATTTTAGGTAATGCTTTTGCGGTTGGTAGTTTAGGATTCATAATAGTGAGTCTTTGATGTTCTTGTTCTTGCAAAAGGAAAGACGAATTTTTCAACAAAATCTTTAAATTTCGTTGAATTTTGGTGTGGGGTCTTGACTTACTATAGTGTAGGTGTTATCGGAAAAGAAAAGTTCTGTTTTATTGATGTAGTCAAACTTGTTTAATAAAGGTGGTGGGTCCTTTATCAGCTTTTGTAATGATTACATTATTGTTCTTATAGTGTACGAGTTGCAGGAATGTACAGTACAAACACAGAGTCCCCGAGCTAGGGGAAGTAACCATTTAAAGTTAAAATCTCCTAGCTGGCCGGAATCAAACCTGGGGTCCTCTGAACTGGAGGCAACTGCACTGACCTTTCGCCCAAGGAACCCTACATAATGAACATTAATAATATCAAATGAACATTCATTGGACCTTTATGTTTTTTTATAAGAACTAAAATCATAGATATGGCTTTTTGTGGATGGATGTTATACTGTACAGAGTAATAAATAAATTACAGGCTTGTGAGTTCAACAATGTTGTGATGGTCAACGGTGTGAAATGTAAGGTCCTCTCAATATTACTGTGTTGACGGGTGAAAGTACCTCATGAGGATCTATGCAAGTACCTAGGCTGCCAGTAGCTCACTAGGAAATGAACACAATAGAACTGATTTGGACCTTTGTTAATTATAAGAAAGAATCGAGCAAATGCTGAAGTGAAGGAGTTATAAATGGGAATAGAGATCTTTGGCAAGGAAACTTAATGTTCCATAATGCCTGAGCTCTGGTAAAAATGTATACAATATGCCATAGAAATTTAAAATATTGAGAAAAAGACTGCCTTCCTGAAGTCCAGCCAGGCGTAGTCAGTTTTGAAAATGAGATGATTCTGAAAGTGACTTGCATGAATTAGAAACTGATGACTATTTCTAGAGAGGAACTGTAAGTTGACTCAAACCAATAGGCTATATATATATAAGCCAATACCACTCACAGATCAAAAGATCTCCAGATCCAAAAGACCTAGAAAGCTGAAATTAAGACATCATCTGCCCTGAAAGTGCACTAAGAAAGTTAGGCCATGATCGTTAAGGCGTCAAGTCTGGCACCATGGTTAGCTGGTTTCAGTCCCATTGGTAGAAAAAAAGAAAACTCACCCTCAGAATGTTGGCCAGGAGGGAAGGGGAGGTGATGGTATACAATTTCCAATCACCAGATTGCGTGTCTAAAGACTGGATTAAATTCGAAACCTTCCGCAGTATTCCTATGGAGTAAAAATGAAATGAAATGGCGTATGGCTTTTAGTGCCGGGAGTGTCCGAGGACAAGTTCGGCTCGCCAGATCCAGGTCTTTTGATTTGACGCCTGTAGATGACCTGCACGTCATGATGAGGATGAAATTATGAAGACGACACATACAGCCAGCCCCCATGCCGGCGAAATTAACCAATTTTTAAAATTCCCGACCCTGCCGGGAATCGAACCCAGGACCCCTGTGGCCAAAGGCCAGCACGCTAACCATTTAGCCATGGAGCCGGACTCCTATGGAGTGAGGGGACAAGACGCTGTTGGTGGTGATTCATCTCTCAGATGGAGACGTAAAGTTTTGAGCAGTGGAGTGAGGGGACATGACGCTGTTGGTGGTGATTCGTCTCTCAGATGGAGACGTAAAGTTTTGAGCAGTGTTATTCGACAAGAGTAGGCTACGTGTCGACACAGGGTTTCGCCCTGTCCTTCCCTCATTATAATTATCCCAAATCCAGAGGCGCAAGTTGCCTGTGGGGGTCAAATAGAAAGACTTGCACCAGGCAACCAATCCCGGTGCGAAAAGTCATAAGATAATTAAGTAGATTACTGTTTCTCTTTTTCTTTTCTGCATCTATCTTGTATACCTATAATGAACTTCTGCATGCATCTGTCTCATTTACGATCATATGTGCTTCTGTTTTCTATCATACAGCTCATTGAAATAAATTTTATTCATCAAACACATCATCTCTACGTTTACCTACAGCTCCTGCATACTATAGTTCCTGGGTCCTTTCCTTTCCATAATAGAATTTGTGAGGCGTGGAGCTCATTGCTATGGGTGACGCAGTCATTCCTCACCACGTTGTACCTACAAAGGGAGACGGGTCCTCTTTTTTCTATTCCCTATCTTACTTAATGTATGGCACTTAACTCGCTGGCATCTCAGACATGGGTTAGTGTTGTACAGCGCATTTGTAACAACTGGCTATGCTTTCAAGTGTTTACTACAATGCCTTGTGGAAACATGTACAGAATCATGGTTGAGTACCAGACTTACATGTCCCTTCATACCTCACACAACACCCACTGCGAAAATGTGGCTTCTGGTAAAATATACCCTCACCAACTGGTGGTGTAGCGGGAAGGGATTGTGATAATACAGCCTGAAGAGCCTGTTGAGGGAGGGACTATATTACATTTCAAGTGTTCTGGTCCCATAATGTCATAGCATTTTGAACCACTCATATATCCCTCATCATCAACATCTACCCGCTATCACTAGCCCTGTCCTTACATCATTTAATTGGGGCTGATGACCTTCGACATTAGACCCCTTAAAACAACAAGCATCATCATAATCATCACATCATTTAATGTAATCAGCCTTGCAAGTTTGACAATGAATTTCCTTTTACTGATTATCATCTTTTTCCTGAAAACTAGTGTCTTCAAGTTGTCCCTGATGATGACATAAATTCTCTCTTAGACTCAGAAAATGGTTCAAAAAGTTTCATCATCCAATGAAAAGCAAAGAAGAAACACCCATTTTCACAAATGTAATTTGTTGGCAATGATGAAATAGTCAGAAATTTGGTCCAATATCTTTGCTGTTGTGAAGCTTTGGTTAACTTTACAACTTCAATAAGTTATGCATTATCACAATCCATAAATGCGAGATTTTAAAACAGCAATGGAGAATGCCCCAGACGGTCACAAGCATTTAAAGTGTGATGCATGCGGACCGACAATGCAATATAACACACCTACGAGTGAATGTGGAGCAGGAGTTTGAAAAGCAGGACATCGTTTTTCATAGCAGAGACTCAAAGTTGGTGCGAATCAGTGAAACTCACCATGCTTATAACGCTCTTCAGTGCTCACTTATGTTCTGCCGTGAAGATGATGGATTGGATACTCCATATACTCCATTAGCATCCCCCAGCTTGATTCAAATTATAAAGCCCCACTTAAGAAAAGTGTTTCTGCTTCATATTTTTACTCTTACTGAGTCATGGAAAGAGAGGGTGAAGGAAACTACAACTTATTCTACTGCAGTCTCCTTAATCAGTATTTAATGGAAACTCCCCAAATGGATTGTAACTTAAACAACAATCCTGGACAACATAATTTGAACATCAGTAGGCAGACTGCATTAATGACAACTATGGCATTCAATGGTGACTGGCTATAGGCAAGGGACACTGCCATTAGAACGAGAACTTCCAAAATAGTGTGTGACAAGCAGTAGGCAAAGGGGCCTGCCATTATAATGAAAACTCCCAAACTTGATTGTGACCGGCAATGAGAAATGGGAGCCTGTCATTCTAATGAAGACTCTTTAGCTCAAATGTGACTGGATATAGGAAATGGGCCCTGACATTATAATGAAAATTCCCAAACCCATGCTTTGTATAAGGAATGATGTATGGCGACCTCCCGGTGGTGTTTCTTGGATAATGCTACTAAGAGCTATGCAATGTAATAGAATCTTACTCACTGTATAGTATTTTACATTGAATTCTATAAAGAATGTAGAATTCCATAGCGAAGCACGGGTACACGAGCTAGTATTGTATATAGATAATTAAGGTATATGCAAATTAAAATTTTGAAAAATTAAAAACTATATATAAAAGGCAAAAACAACGTAACAAAAAGAAAGCATTTTAAAGCTGTCATTGGATGTCCCCATGAGAAAAAATTATGGGAGATTTGTAAATAGTACATCCAACTCAAAATGGTGTGCTGCATCCGGTGCTATTGTAGCAACATCACAGGGCTTTCCCTCATCGAGTAGTTACTGATACTTATAATTCTACCAGATTCAAATACAAACTGATACAAAAAAGTGTATTCATTTATGTATTTCACAGTTGTACAGCGTTACCATTGGATATACAAAGTTCACAAAGTGACCAAAAATGCAAATTTTCAACCATCCTGAGCCCAGGAAAAGTTACCGTACAAAATTGATAACTTTCTTTCTTGGAAACACAATATTCTAAAAAATAAAAAATATAAACATGGCACAACAGCCCCAGAGGGCCATGGCCTACCAAGCAAACACTGCTCAGCCTAAAAGCCTGCAGATTACGAGGTGTTGTGTAGTCGGCACAACACATTCTCTCGGCCGTTATTCTTGGCTTTCTAGACCGGGGCTACCATCTCACCATCAGATAGGTCCTCAACTGTAACCACATAGGCTGAGTAGACCTTGAACCAGTCCTCAGATCCAGGTGAAAATCCCTGACCAGTTCAAGGTTATAAACTTCATTATTGGTTCCGTACTGAATTAAGATTACATATAAAATAAAATACACCTACTCAATATTATACAGTAATTGCAATGTTTATAAATACATTACAATATATTAACAGGGTACTAGTTTCAACCCTGTATGGGTCATCATCAGCCTAAGATACTTATGGATATGCCGAAGTCTTAAGACAGAATTACACGGTAGAAATGAAATTTAAAAGAATGAACCGAGTATGTGATGCGATGATGTACATATAAAATGGTGGATTTATGAACTGTTATAGATGAAATAATGTTGTGCTTATCAGTGACAAATAAAATTTTAGGATTTATGTCACATACAATTAGACTGTAAGAATATTTATCATACAATTATTACAATAATGAATAAAATATGCCCTGTTGGCGAATACTCTAAAATTGCACTTTAAAAACGTAATATGCCGGTTGAATGCAAGGTCCAAATGCTTCTATTGAGTTCTAGAATTCTGAGTGCGTCTTCAAGTGGAGAAATAAAAAGTTCAACATTGGCGCAGAGGGTATCTTTCTTGGTTGATGTCCAATATATCTAATACAGAAGTTAAGGTTCTATTGGTTCCAACTTGGATTGGGAATATTCCTCACAGTTCAGCAAGTATTTATTATATTACAAGAATGTTGTATAGTTTTATCGACATTTAACTTGGGCATATAGTCTACAACTACAGAGATGTGGAAGATATGTATTCAGCATGCTCAGAAAATTAAATTACACTTTTAAAGTCAGAAAATTTGCGCAACAAAAATTCATTTGAATGAATATCCACCTACTGAATACCGTACAAATATTCAGTTATAAAAATAACCAATTTAATCACAAATTAGGTTGATCCTTGTATGGACCATCTCTACCTAACATCAAAGATACAAGTTAAAATTAGAAGAGTACAAAGATGTTAAAATCAAAAATAAAATACACAAATACATTTAAAACATCTTATAAATTACTTCAGATTGCATCTAAAAAGAGGATAAACTGATTCTTTTGGTATTCTCTTAAAATGCACAATTAACATAGTACAAAGGCAATTAACTTAAATTTAAAATAAAGCACACAGACATATTTAAAACATCTTATACAATTCCTGCTGTTGCATCTAAAAAGAGCATAAAAGAATGGCAATTTTGGAGTTTTTACTAAAAAGCAGTAGAATGAGTGATGAAGAAATCAAGGTTAAAATGCTCCTTTGTTTTGGCGAATGTTACAGTCATTATATAACACTGCAAGCTGGGTTTTCAATACAATTAAATTATGATGATTATTATTTGAAAAACTCAAACAAATTTCTGATAGCAATGTTAAGGAAGGAAAGAAATAAAGATCAGAAACTTAAAAGAAAATAAATACTGAATTAAAAAGGGGGGTTAATGTATATACTAAAAAAAAATTTCCTAAAATCAGCTTTGTCCAGTCCATCCGTTACACTGGACCAATTTGCTTCATTTTTATTTATTCTCTCTGGAATTACCTGCCAGTGAATTATCACACACTGATAGGTTTCTAAGTTCCATCAACCTTGAGTAATCATAAAATGAAATCATTAATTGATCACTCCAATAATTGCAGGTGAAGGCTTACCCTAGCTCATAACACATTCTGTACTTAGCGGGTTGTACACAGTTAAGGGGCAATATCTTTGCGCAAAGATATCAAAGCTAAACAATTAAAAATGATGCCAACTACAGGCAAACCTGCAATTTTAACCATACTTGCTGCAAATGACATAATACTATCTGAAGAGAAATACTGTGTGAGTAAGACACCCCTAGCACCCCAAGGGATGGAGTGGGCAGGAAATGACATGTAAAAATAATAGAAAATAACGTATATTAGTATTGAATCCATAGTTTTGGAGGTCGCTGAGATGAATAGTGACACTCCGAATGACATTTAAGTCCAAGTTCAGCCACCATCAGCATGGGGTCAGGGGTTTAGGAAGGGGTGAAAAAGAAAATGTCCAAAATAACCAAAATGATGTACAGTGGAACCTCGATATCTTAAATCACTTCGAGAGCTAAATTTTATTTCGAGTTATCGAAATTTCGAAATATAGAGAATACCGTTTTTGAGCAATATGTATGTATGTATGTATGTATGTATGTATGTATGTATAGCACATATGTATCTATGGGCTTATACTAAATACATTATTTTGAACAGTACTTAAAAATATCCAAACAAACTCTATTTTATGGCAACTCTAATTATAACCCTTATTATAGAAACTTTTTGGAAGACAGAATACAGTATGTACAGTAGTGAAACAAGAAACATTCTGGCTACACCTTTGGAAAAAAAAGTTTGTCTCTTCTGTTTGTTACAGTTAACCTTTCCTCTCTTCACATTGAAACATCCTGCCAATACCACACAGCCAAGATTCGTAAATGGAGCTTGAGTCCGCGACTTTGGGGGGATTGCTTTCGTACGTGACCGGTAATTAATTCACACCTGAAAAACAGCGAGGCTTCGCTGATTTTTCCGATCACTAGAAGTTTTTGTTTTTTGGTTCCCGTCGTATTAGCTCCCTGTAACTCTTTCTTTACTTGTTAACTGTTCCTTACAAACCCCAAATGCTGTATTGCATAGTTAATGTTGCACAAAATTTGAGCTACAGAGTATTTTTTGCTTCAATGGAAGAAATGTTTGCTTTGAGAAATAGAGAAATTTGTGTAACCGAATTTCGAGTAGTAGAGAAATAAATACACATGAAGAATAGGACAAACAGCTGGGAAATTTAAGTTACTTCGAGATACTGAAAATTTGAGTAATGGAGGTTCGAGATATCGAGGTTTGACTGTATGTGTGTATGTTCCAGCATATCTCTCAACCAAACTTGGTACACATCACATATGACATACTATCAGGAACAAAATACTGTGGTGGTAAGACACCCGTAGCACCCCTGTGATTGAGGGTTGGGAGGGAGTGACATGTCAGAATAATCGAAAACGACCAATATTAATGTGAGCACTACGTGTAAAGGTCAGGGGACACTGCGTGTTGGGGCTTGTCCTTTTCCTCTGGCCTTCCATAGATACTGTAAAGGTTTATGGTAAATAAATAACAAATAATGAATGAATGAATTCATTCTACTTCGGAGTCACTGAGATGAATTGTGACATTCTGGATGCCGTCTGTCCAAGTTCAGCCTTCATTGGCATGCAGGTCAGAAGGGGTGAGAAAGGAAATGTCCAAAATGACTGAGATTAGTATTGAATTCACAGTTTTCGGGTTTCCTAGGTTGAATAGTAATTTCCCAATGACAGTTGGAATTGTGTACATCATATCTATAGTGCTATGTATAACATACAGTTATCACTTATTTTTATTATTTCAAAGGATCATCTACTTCCCAGACAATCTGGGCTGCCACAAGGACAAAGTTCCACGCAGAATACAATAATCTTAAACTAAAACTTTGAAATGTCGTATGGCTTTTAGTGCCGGGATATCCCAGGATGGGTTCGGCTCACCAGGTGCAGGTCTTTCTATTTGACTCCCGTAGGCGACCTGCACATCGTGATGAGGATGAAATGACGATGAAGACAACGCATACACCCAGCCCCCGTGCCGTAGGAATTAACCAATTAAGGTTAAAATCGCCGACCCAGCCGGGAATTGAACCCGGGACTCTCTGAACCACAGGCCAGTACACTGACCATTCAGCCAACGAGTCAGACACTAAAACTTTAAATTAAAAACACAATAATAACTCTGAAGCTAGAAAATATTTCATAAAAACCGAGCGAGTGGTTGCACGGTTTGGGTCATGTAACTGGCAGTGGGTTTGAACCCCATTCAGCAGCTCTGAAGGTGGTTTTCCACAATGGCGAAACTACTTGGAGTCATTTGAGGCAATGCCTACCCTAAGAAATACGATTAGGTTACATAAATATCGTAGTAAATTTGTCTGTTGTTATTGTGCTAAAACTGAAATAACAATCTCTATTTATTATGTACTACATGGCTGACCTCAGGCACGGCCGACTTGATGCGTCGCTCTAGCTAAGGGGCTCACCGAGGGATCCAGGTGGCCGTGCAGCAGGCTATGAGCTTCGCTGATCGCCCGCTAGATGCTAACAGCGGACTACTTGTTCTGTAGCGAGGCAGGAAATAACTTGACTCACGCAGGACTTTTGTTTTGTTTGCGTTTCGCCAGCTTGATGATTGGGAGCGAGGTGGTGGAGGAAAGTTGTGTTACCGCCCGCCCCGCTCTCTCCGCAAGGTCTAGGGCCCGTTGAGGCTTGCCTCTCTTGCTATTCGAGTGTGCAGAAATTCCTAGCGCGAAGGCAACAATGAAGTACGTATTGTTAATTGTGTAACTGCGCACGCTATTCTTTTGAGTTAGTAGGTAATACTGGCAATATTAGTGACAATTCAGACATGGAAGCAACCAATTCAAATTCTGAGTTTCTGTTGTGTAAAACAAGGCTGACATTATCTGGTTGAAACTTGCGTTTAAATAATGAGTGAAGCAGGCAGGCCCCTTCGGGAACTTCACAAGTCTTTTGAACTCTTTAAAATGGACTTAAGAAGATAAGTGTGAATCCAAATACAAAGATGTATGCCTAATTTAGATATTATTTTGAAGGTAAAGTAGCTAGAAAATTTCAATTTTATTGGTATACACGATATTCGTGGTTTTGTTATAGAGTTTACATGTGTTTTGTTTGGTGGTGAAAAGGAATGGACTTTAAATGGGACAATTGTTATTAAACCGTTCTTATAAAAGCGGAGAAGTATCTACATTGAAATAAACATATTCAGAATGAAGAGAAATTCCTTTTACTGGGGTGCAAGGTGCAAGAATTCAAGCTGTTAAACATAACGAAGTCATAAAACAAAATCGGTTTGTTGTTGAGAGACTTGATACTGTGTGTTTTCTTGAGAAACAGGAGCTTGTATTTCGAGGTCATTTTGAAAGGGACGACTCGATCAACAGGAACAATTACCTAGAGTTGTTAGATCTTCTTTCAAAACAGGAATAGTACATTCGAGATCACCTCCAGTCCATGTCGGGCTAATAATAATAATAATAATAATAATAATAATAATAATAATAATAATAATAGGAATACGGTAATAATAATGTTATTTTTCTTACGTCCCGTTAACTACTTTTACGGTTTTCGGAGACACCGAGGTACCGGAATTTAGCCCCGCAGGGGTTCTTTTACATGCCAGTAAATCTACTAACAAATACCACCGAACTGAGCCAGGATCAAGCCTGCCAAGTTGGGATCACCAGTGCCTCAACCGTCTGAGCCACTCAGCCCGGCACGTCGGGCTTTAAAGGTACATCAAGCGAAGTACAGAATGAATTAACTGAGTCTGTAACCACCATAATTCAGGAGACGATCAAAGCAGAGTTAGATTCTTGTGATTTCGTTGGTATTCATGCGGATGAGAACTTAGACGTATCAAATAGACCTCAAGTCGGTGTAATATTCCGGTTAATTAATTTTTAGTATTGCACCAAGAAGAGCCTTGGCTCAGGTGCCTATATTGAAATGAAATAAATCTTCTGGAATCCAAAGGATTCAGACTTCTACAAGCATTGGAGCTTTCATTCCAGAGCAGTCCACACAATATTTTCACACTATGATGATTTAAGACAGGCTTTTGAAGATATTGCACAAAATGATGAGGGTAGGGACAGTGAGTCGTACAATTTTGCTGTTGGATTGCGTAACATACTCAGGAAGGCCCAATTAATTCATCTGCTCTGTCTCTGTAGATATTTTTTTTATACAGACCACATCCTTGTTCTACTGAAACATAAAACCCCATCTGATGTAATTCTGTGCAATAATGAAATTATTAAAACCATTGGTATCCTCTTTGAATACCACTCAAGAACATGCGATCGCAAAACATGACATCCTATTGCGTTGAAAAATGTCGTAAAATAAATAGGGAGATGTAGATGACAGGTCATTCCAAATGCTCAAAATTTTAACAACCAAGTCCTTGACACCATAATTATGCAAATGGAAATAAGGTTTGACGATTTTGTAAGCATTCAGTTTGTTGAGTTTTTGGATCCAACTCGCTTCATAGTTTACAAAGAGAGTTTCCCTGCTATTAAACTGAACAATGTTATGAACATATAACTTTTTTTAAATAGAGAAATACTGGAAAATGGATTGATAAACATTTATTCCGACAAAAACATTTTGTCCCCTGAAAAGATTATATTGTCCTTAATGACCTCGAACCAGTGTATGTTGAAGTGTTAAAATTGATTCGCCTAATATTATCATTTTCTGTGACCACGGCTTCCTATGAAGTGAGTATGAGTACTCTGAAGAGGATAAACACCTTCTTGCAATGATGAATGAAAGAATCAGCAGCCTTAGAACCATTTCTACGTCGGTAGATGCAGAGTGGGTCTCGGTCCATAAGTGGCTACGGCTGGTCCGTGCTCCAATAGCTCTGCACTCAGACCGGTCAACCGAGCAGAGGAAAGGTGGCCATGGCTCTACCGTGGCTCTACGCCTCTGCATTCGGGAGACGGGACAGGGCTGGACCTCATGGCTGGCCCCAACCATCGGCTGTCCTGAGAATGGTTTTCCATTCTTTTGCATTAAGGTGAATGCCGGGAAATTCCTAGCATGGGCCACGGCCACCCACCCCTCACCTTCTCCAAGCATCTCCTTCACCGTAACAGAGAGACGGGACACCGGGTCACCGGGTCACCGCGTCACCGGGTCACGGGAAGGAATGAAAACATTTAAAAAACATTTCTAGCCTGTGAAGGAATTAATGAGTGATGAACTATTGAAGGACCATGTGAGTGACCATTTTGCAACTAAGAAAACCCGACGTTTGGAACTACTCTACAAAAAAAGTTAAGATAAGATTTCCTGCCTACCCATTCAATAACTAATAGCTTCGTCACTGGTTTTCCATACCTTAATTAAGGCCACAGTCGCTTCCTTCCCACTCCTAGCCCTTTCCTGTCCCATCATTGCACTAAGACGTATCTGTGTTGGTGCGACGTAAAACAAATAAAAATAAGATAGCCACAGATCTAAAAGGACGGGAAGCTTTGCATAAATGAAAATGGCAACTAAATGCACAAATATATTTGACTCAACCATATATATTTTAAAAAAATAATCAACCTGTCACGTCTGAAAAACGTGAACAAATGCAAGAAAGATAGCAGAGAGTGGAAATTATCCCATATAGCGGGCACGGCCACCCATCACCGGTGAAACAGGGTGAAAAAGTTAAAACAGGGCACAGTACTGCATATCTTTCACCACGTAACAAATCCCCCAGGTATGCAATTTTTCTGCATTTGATGGCGGTCAACAACTCTTAGAGTTTACTCTCCTGAAAGTGTTGTAGCAGAAACAAACTTTTCTTCCATTGGGCCCTTGGTGTTCTGAAGCTGCTCCCATGAATTATTTGCATTATTTACATGTACTCTTATCTGACTTAAAATCAGATCATGCCTCCAAAATACAAGTGAAAGTCTTTTGAATATACTCAGATAGTCATACAAGAAGTGAATTGCAATTGAATTTCCTTTCAGAAATACTGTATTTTCTAAATGCACCACTAGGCATTCCCAGTCTTTGACAACTGCATGTAAAGCATTTAATTTGCTTACTACCCATCTAACTTTGTGCAACTACTGTAGATATTTCACATACCAGCAACTCCGAAATTTTCTTCAGTTCACGAAATGACTTTGGCATTGCACTTTCTCTGCATTGTTTATCACTCACATACTTCTCCGAATCAGTAATGTTCAACTTGCTTAACAATGCAACCAAACCTTCAAAATCAGTGTAGGGTCTGTTATTTTAGCCCGAGTGTAGAATCAATTTCATCAATGATTTTAAGTTTCACATTTTTCAGTGAGTAAAGAACGATGAGTTGCAGTTGATGTGCAACACAATGAATGTTTACCAAGTTCTCAATTTTTTCAGATATTTTTGTTACAAAACCATTACAGACACCAATCATACATGGTACCCATCAGTCCCTATGCCTATTAGTTTTGTACTCGTGAATAGTTCTCCAAGCACTAACTGAAGCAATTCTGTATAAAGAGCTTTCATATAGCCATCACTTGTTACATCCGCCAATGACACATTAGCAAGAAATGTCTCCTTCACCTTATTTTCTTTGAAAAGACGAATGTAAAGTATCAGATTTATCTGTTGATAAATCGAGTAAGATACTGACATTTGAACATTCCTTAATTTCAGGTATCAAATCTTCACGAAGATGTGAGGCAATGTATGATATAAATTCTCTGCATTGTTTATCACTCACATACTTCTCAAAATCAGTAACATTCAACTTGCAACCAAACCTTCAAAATCAGTGTAGGGTCTGTTATTTTTTGCAATATGATAAGATGCCGTGAACAATGCATTCATATGCTTTAACATATTAGCATCCATTTTCTTTATGCACTTAGCTAAAGGTGCACATTCAGGATTTTTCTTGAAAATTTTAGCCTCCTGGCACTTCGGGTGAGGATACGATTTTTTGTGCTTTTTTAAATGTTTCCAGTTTAAATGGTCCCAAAAATCCATATACAACTTTAGAATTTTCATCCTCAATATTCCTTCTTCATAGCGCAGCCAAGGTAGTAATTCAAGCCATGATTGCTGAAATTCCTGTTTGCCTGATAACTGAAATTTTGATGTATTTTTAATGTTTTTAATGAACACCATAAACTTCACACTGGTCATTGTCGTCCTGAACACTACAATTGGCAATTCCATCAAGTGTTTTCTCACATTCACTCGCCTCTGTATCACTTTGTGTTACATTTACGGGCCTTCGTACAAAGAAATCTGAAACAGCATACTGTTTTTTACTTGCATCAGTCAATTTGTGCCAGCTTTGTTATTTTCATTTTGCAAATTTTCTCAAGTATAACACAGAAACGTAAAACACGTAATAGACTACAACAAATCACCAGCATTAAATGGCTTCTGAGTTCATGGCTGCAATGTCCGATGCAACATTGCCAATTTTTCATTACCGTACTAGAATGAAAACAACCATATTTCTAAAGTGCAAAATATTAAATACTAAGATGCTGTAATGAAATTGAAAATATAAATAATGTTCAGTGAAAAATACAAGAATTGTTAAACAAGTCATTCTGTATGTTTTAAATACAAACAATGAATTCCACAGAAATTTATCAGCACTGTTTTGGCGGCAACAGTTTAGGAATGGCTAGTCACGGGAAGGAAGGTGGTAATGTAGTGTTTGTGGAATTATTTAACGCAGTAGTTCTCTGCATTTCTCCATAACTCTGGTCTGATCCTTGTATTCGGCTACTGATAACTGGTCATCTGTAATGGAACTCAATTTGTTATGATATGTCCAAGTGAAAGGCTACTTATTTGATGGGTTACAATGATGTCTCTCATGATCACTAAGCAGCTCTCGCGCAGAAATGAACCGTCAAGTTACAAGGTACCAGGTGCCAATTACAGAATTCAAGACTCTGCCAAAAGCAGTGAAAATGTTTACTGCAAGTTATTAGAATATTTGAGCTACAGAAAACACGCGAAACACCATACGAATTGTTACTTTCTTTTTTTTTTTGCTAGGGGCTTTACGTCGCACCGACACAGATAGGTCTTATGGCGACAATTGTTACTTTATAAAGTGGTGGGCACATACACATATGGGAACTCCAGAACTCAAAAAATAAACTTTCAAAACCAAATTTGAAAATTCGGGTGCCAGGTAAACTTTTTAGGCACCTTGATGACTGGGTGCCTGTTATTTTTTGACCCCTGTCCATGTCTATGCACAAAATGCTGATAAACTGCTAGGGGAGGTAGTAGAATTCTGTGAAGAAATAAAACTGATGGGAGCCTTAAAATATACAGGATGTTTCTAAACATGTGTAACAAATGTCAGGGACAATTCCAGGAATAGAAATAAGAAAAAACGTGACTGCTGAATACGCATGCACACCGCACTAGGGAGATGGGCTAGTCTATTGGTTCCACCAGTAAAAGATCTAAAAATGTGCCAGCAAATGGATGCTTCTTACTTATACGTGATGTACTGGACACAAAACATTAATCTTATTTATTAGTTTGTCTTGAGAAACAAAATGACAAGAAGTTACCTCTAAGGCAGGTCCTGGGTTGGGTTCAATGCCCCCTGTGAGCAGTAATGTACGTATTACAGCATAGAGTCTTCTAGGCAAGTCTCCATAGCAATGAACCATCACAAAGGAGTAATTGGGGAAGCGACTCATTCTGTAAAAGAAAATAAACCAATAAAATAAGTGTTTTCTTGGTTTTGCATTCCATGGACTAGATTGATGGTTCCCAGAGAAATCAAGGTGCTCAAAAATGAGTTCTGAAGCATTCCTTTAAAAGACAGAAAATGTACCAACATGGGGATGGACTGTTCGAGCAAGTTCAAATACCATCAGATTGAACCTGCCACAGTGAGCTACTCAAAATCTTCTTCCAAGTTCTAGAGCGAAATAACAGGTTGTCCACAAACAATAATAAAATCTAGGTTAAATTACCAATCTTCTTGGAACATGGGCGATCTGTGTATCTGTCAGGATGAAATTTAATATTGAAGATGGCACAAACACCCAGTCTACAAGCCAGAGGACTTAAGCACTGAAGAATAACATCTCCAACATGGCTCTGAAGCCTTAAATCCTATGCCAGCACACTAACCACATAGCTACGGAGCCAGACATTTCCACCAGTCGTAACTTACGTTGACAGCTGAAATTATCTTCAAACAGTCTGCGAGTGGCTCCAGCGCGAAATGCTAAAAGTGTAATACCAATGTAGTTGGTCCATTATTGGACATTATAAATTTTCCAGCGAACTCATTCCTGGTTATCAGCGTTTTGCCCCAGTGTGCTAAATTGGGCTCATCAGTTGGTAAATAGCACACCCACCATGACGCATGGCTAGTGTGCCAAGGAGGCAGTGCAGTACTCTCCTTATTTCCTGGTCACTGTTCATACAGAGTTCTGTCCTTTGTGGGTGGAATACTAATGTAGGTTGTTCGCAAACCTGGACAGTATACCCCAAAACATATATCCTATGGTCGATCTATTACGAGCTGTTATCAACTGGATGAGGGGATGTATCATACTGATTTCGGAGTGAGGAATTCTGTCTTAAGGTCTCATATCATTTCATTAATCCATATGATTTCAATTGTTTCTCCATGGTCAAGTAACACAAGATTCTCTCTTCGATGGAGCACTGCACGAACTCCAACACCACTCCAAAATACGCAGTTCAGAAGCCAAAAAGGCATCAAAATTGACTGACATTTTGAGCACTTCTGGTACACAAACATGCCCACAGGCATGCAAAATTTGATGTGATGACCAACAATTTGAGGACAATATTTTGGAATGTCTGAGAATAAGACAAATATTCACAGGGATGTTAGATTACCTCTCACATTTTAGAGATCACCATTTACATCTGCAGTAGTGCCAAATGGTATCAGGCAGTATACTTCTCGGTCGGGTTCAGTTTGTTGGTATTCGAATATGTGTGGACAGTACACTAACTGGCATGTAAAGCACTCAGGAGAGACAAATCTTATGGCTCCTCCATGTCTCTGAATACTGGGTCTATTCACACTCTATTGCAGGTGACTGTCACCACACAAAGGAACATCCTTCCAGTGTGAGTCTCATTATGAAGATAAAATGCAAACACAAGATGTTTCCTGAGCGTTTCTTCCCCAAGACAGGATTTCTTTCCTGTTATTGAAGGTCTATAACAAAAATGAAACACAAGCAGATCTACTGACATTTCTGTAAAGCACAAAAGGGAAAATCTATTGCAATTTGCTTCTTTCAAAGAGAAAGTTCACAAGAAGTTTCACGTCTCCTGCTAGTAGATGTCCCCTTGTGGTAAATAATATGACCGCTTACTTAACATGTACGCACATTAAATGCAATGTTCATTTGCAGACAAACTTTATTGCTTTGTTATTCCAAGTACATATAGGAATGTGCAGTTTGTTTATTTTCTGAATCTTGTGTTGTGTTAGTCTTAGCAAGGAAGTGACATTATCTGTTATGTTTAGTCACGTAGTGACCGTCATGTAAACTCCTTGCCCTTCCTTGGTGCTGTCACCTGGTGCACTCGTGTACTTGTGGAATGCTAACACTGTTGTGAGATCTCACCATATCAGCTACCACGGAGTTGAGGTAGTCATGGCTGAAAGCAGTCCCAGAACCTAACTCTTGGGCCGGAGCAAGTTGTAGTCCCTCGTTGCAGCATGGTGAAGCATTTTTAGGTGCCAGTAATACCAGACCTGTGTCATTGTGGAGTGTGTTCTCTGGGCTGGTCCTGAGTGGCAGTGTACAACCCTGTTCATGTAATTGGTGAACTGATCAAGAAACATGGTTATCACTTCATCAGACTTTCTTCCTACTGTGCTCAGGTGAACCTCATATAGCTCATCTTGGTGCAAGAAGGGGTAGATTGCCCCAAAAAAAACCATTCAGTGGCTGAGTTACAAAGGCTGAAGACCAGATCAGAAAGAAGACACAAGAGGTGTGGAGAAAGGAAGGAAAAGTGGAAGAATGTGTGGATTCAGTTCAAAGCGGAAGCAGACAAGACAAGTGGTTCATATCCATCACTTGGTGTAAGATCATTGATGCCTTACAAAAAAACAGAAACTTGTGAAATTTTCTGTTTAAATATTATTATTACTATTATTATTATTATTATTATTATTATTATTATGCCGATAAAATTGTGTCGCATTCAATGGCACGCTCTGAAATTAATTGAAATTTATAGAGAGAGTATCTGTTGTTATTGTTATCATCATCATCATCATCATCATCATCATCATCATCAGGTTGTACGCTATTAATTTGGAATTTCTGGTTGTACTTAGCCTCAGTATTTCTTTCATGTCTTGCCCGAGTGTGAAGTTCTGAAGCAGAGTTCAGCTGCACCAGTGCATTTTTGTATCTCTTGGGCAATTTCTTTTAACTCAAATGCATACCTTCAGTTTAGTTTAGAACACCGCTGACGACTTATTAATAGATCTCGTAAAAACCGACAAAGTACCTAGCGATACAGTGGCCAAGAAATGTATACAGGGCATGATATAAAACCTGCTAACAACATTGTTAAAGTAGATATTTAGCTACGACTTGTACCATCTCTTGCATTAAGTCTGACAGTTTGTTCCGCACTGCAGTCAGCTGCTCGGAAAAGCAGTGATGGCGCACTGCTACCCACGCACCTATGCCCATGTGTCTGACCTGAAAAATTAGTCTAATTCTACCGGCACAGCAGGCATGTCAAGGTCATGCGCTGACTGACGGGTTTGAGTGCATGAGAATCAGCTGTTGCGAGCACTAGCCCAGGACTTTACAAGACAGTGCAAGCTTCGAGGGGTGTATATTACACGGCCATAACTACGTTTCTCCGTACAGTACCTGCATATACTATTTCATATAAGGACACGCATAATTAAATGAGTTCAACATGGCGTTTACATATCATGTGTGAAACAACATACTTTGTAATCACTGTGTAGCAGGAAAATAAATAATTATTTTAAAGGTTATAAGCAAAAACGAACAAAATTGTTACGGAGTTTTGGTGGATCAGCAGAGGTGAAAGAAGGTGTGGGCTGGAATGGGTCTAACTACAAGTTCGAAAAATGAATTAAAATTTCAACAAAGGTTATATTTTCAAAACTTAACAGTGGTGACATAGAATTTGAAAACTTAACAAGTCAACAACAAGCCACAGGTACAAAGAAATTACAAGTGTTAGGGGATAATTACACGATCTGGGCTTCGAGCCCCACAATGATAATCCTTGAGCTATTAGCCCAACTTTACCAAAGTACAAAATTGAAAAAAGGGGCAGAAAACCCCATCATGCCAAGGAGCACTTGCTCCTAATTACAATGTTAAGCCTCCCAGAGGCACTTTCCAAACTACCAGAAAGAGTGGACCTGCTCTCAATTTTACAAGTCTTATCGAAGGCCACAACAACCCTTACTCCTAACTGCCCTCAAGGCAGACATACAGTGAAACAGGGGTATCTAATACCCAACCTACAAGGCCTTTGCACATGAAGAAAACAAAACATCAGGATGAGTTACTGGCCCAAAGTACAGAAGGAACTGGAGGCGTAAACTTGCACTCCAAAATACACCTTTAAAACCTAAGTGGCTCTAGGCCGATACCCAGGGACTAGTCCCAAGCTAGGGAGGTGACCGATATGAGAAAACTTTAATGCATTAAGGAAGAGAAGAAACGGTTATTAAAACGTGGTCACCTCAATTTCAAAATGAAGGTGAGTTCGAGAGGATAAAGCACTCTCTATCCCCGCTTTACAGTAAAATATATTTGTAGTTTTTACATAGCCAGAAAAGGAATTTACATTTTAAAGTGGTAGGTTACATATTAAAAAGTTTCGAACCCTCCCCGAGAGTTAAACTGCTGAGCTAGCGAGAAATAAAGGTGTTAACAGGCCATTACCTTGTTGAAGAGCTGCTGCTTGAAGAAAAGGCGCTTCCCGCCCCCTGCTACATATCCACACGCTAAGTTAGATGTTACTGAAGTGGCCCCGAGACAAGAAAATCAGCAGTTTTTATACCCTCGTGGAAAATTCGAGACCTTTCAGGAATGAGTAGACACACCCCCTCAATGTATTGGGTCGTTAAAAGTTATACATCAACATCGAAGAAGAAAGACACTATTGGTCACAAATTAATTACAAAAATTAGTGATTGGTTAAATTCAAAACAGGCGGAAAGAAAGGATAACTGTTGCCAACCCACAAACCACAGAACAAAATTTAGTAAAAACAAAACTTAGGAATACAAACTTTCTTCAGGAGAGTACATTCCATTATACCAGAGTGTATTACCGTAGTTTTTGGTAGAGACATCTGTTAGAGAATGTCCACACTTCTTGATCCATGAAAAACAAAAGCAAATCAAAAACACCCAGTGACCTCTTCTGATAACTAGTAGAGTTAGTTCAGTGGTAAAGTTCCGGGTTTCTCCAGTAGAGGAGTTTCAATTGGCGCAAGATTTGAACTTGCGTCGCGTAGAGGTGTACCGCCCGGTACACACCTCGCCCCCCAAAAGTCCTTCCAAGGGGTGACACAGAAGAAAACAAAAATGTTTTTTTCCAAGGCAAGGTCCAAGTTTGTTGTTGAATAGTCGAAGAATAATTTAGCAGAGAAAAACAATTTTTCAGTAGTCGGAGGTTTCTTAATTGGTTTGATATAGATGAGTGTGATTAAGTCCAGTTTTAGAATTTCTTGGTAGTTGTAGAATTGTGAAACAAAACATTAATTCAGGTAGTAAACTTTTACTAAGTCCACCAAAGGTTGATTGAAGCTAAATTTATTAATAGCCGAATAGAGTGTCCATGTAGCAGAAGAAGTACATTAGTTGCCGATTACTTTTGACAGCAAGACCTGCCGTCGCTGCCTTTGTTCAGAGGAGGCCGCTCAGACCCCTTAAATACCCTGAGATACTGCTCTCCTGCAGTATAAGAGGGGTAGTCGTGCTGCAGCACGCCGCAGACGCGACGATTGTTTACAGTCCTTGAGCAGTTTGCAGGTGGTACGCCGCACATCAGCCTTGGCCGGAAGGAGGGCTCTGGCTCGCCGTACACTGGTTGACCTCACTGGAGTGGAGTGCGCCCATACCCCACCTCAGTGGCGGTATGGCGCCGCACAGCTGGGGGGGCACTGAAACAGTAAGATCTCGGCGGCAGAATTTTGTTGGACCATAATGGTTTTAGGGTACAGTCTTTGTGGTGAGGCTGAGGGGCCAGCGGCGTGGAAGTTTTTATTTCATTTTAATTAGCCACTGGTGTGGTTTAGCAGGAGACGGGAACTTGGTAATGGCCACACGGAGAGGACAGCAGAGTAACCTCAGAGAAGGTTTCACAATGTTTATACAGAGCAGATAACAAAACAAACGAAATGTAAAACTATAAGGGGCAGAAGGCCTAGGATTTAGAGAAAAATATAACCTTTTGGGGTTCTTACAAGATGTTAAAAATCCAAGGAGCAAGTAATTTACACAGGTTTCACCTGGGACAGGTGAACCTTAAATATTCTCTCGGTGGCTGGATTGCTTACTAACAATGTCATCGGCGTTAAAAAATCCAAGACGGTGCACGGCCCATGAAATCTGGGGGCAAGCTTGCCCGCGGGAACAAAATTCTTGACCATAACTTGGTCTCCCACCTTTAAGTTGGTGGGCCTCCGTCCACGATCATATCTTTCCCTAACCTTTTCATGAGAAATTTTAAGATTGGCCTTGGCCTTCTTCCAAAGATCTCCAATATTATCTGGATCTATTGTCTCCGGTAGAATATCATTAAGAGACCAAAGGTTAGAGAGCGGCGTGTTGGGAACAAACTTGAACATCAAAGAAGCTGGAGTAAATTTATGGGATTCATGAACCACCGAATTCAAAGCAAAAGCTAACCAATGCAGCGACGTGTCCTACCTAGAATGATCGTCGTGATGATGGGCAATAAGAGCCGACCTCAGATTACGATTGACCCGTTCAGCTAGAGATGGTTGAGGATAGTAAGCAGAAGTAGTCACATGAGAGATGGACAAATCAAAACAGAATTTACGAAAGAGATTGGATGTGAAAACTTTAGCATTATCAGACACAATATATTGACATGGACCAAAAGAAGCAAAAATAGAATTTAAACAAGAAATAGTGGACTGAGCGGTAGCCATCTTAGTCGGAAATAACCAAGAAAATCTTGTGAAGCCATCTACACACACAAGGATGAACTTGTTGGCATTCCCCTTTGACTGGGGGAAGGGTCCTACGTAGTCGATGTAAAGACGTTCCATGGGGCGCGACGCTTGATGAGAAGACAAAAGCCCTTGCTTAGTGGACATGGTGGGTTTACTAAGCCAACAAGATTTACAAGCTTTTACTAATTCACGGATTTCTCCGTCCATACCCTTCCAAATGAACATTTCTCGGATCTTTTCTGTAGTTTTGAAGATACCTAAATGCCCCCCTAATGGGGTCTCATGATAGTACTTGAAGATCATGAGCACGAGGACAGCTGGAACCACAACTTTCATCTTCTTATCATGCCCCGACGGGCAACATAAAACACCATTCCTCAACACATAAGGGACGACATATTCCACAAAAGAAAGGGTTTCCATGATAGGGGCCAGCGTCGGATCTTCACGTTGATATTTTTCAATATCCCTAAACAACATGGGAGCATCCGTTAGAATGGCATTAACCTCAGGAAGTGTGGACTCGGGAGGTGAAGAACTATCAACCTGTTCAGGTGTCTCTACATCATTAGAAAACATACGGCTTAGTCCGTCAGCAACCACGTTTTCAGTACCTCTAATATGCCTAACGTCAAACTGGAAGGTAGAAATTCGGATGGCCCACCGGGCTATACGACCAGTACGACGCGGCCTACCTAAGACCCAACTTAAGGCTTGGTTGTCTGTCTCCAAGTCGAACTTGACATGTTCCAGATAGAGGCGGAACTTTTCTAGACCAAACAAAACTGCTAAACCTTCAAGTTCGTAGATGGAATACTTGGATTCTTGGGCCGATAAAGTCCTAGATGCATAGGCGATGGGTCGCCTCCCTAGTTCAGTCTCTTGAAGAAGAACTGCAGCTACAGCCGACGACGACGCGTCGGTTTGGACGATGAATTTCTTAGAGAAATCGGGCATAGCGAGGACGGGGGCATTACAAAGGGCTAATTTGAGGTCTTCGAAAGCGGCTTGTTGAGAAGGCCCCCACTCAAATTTGATGCCTTTCCTATGAAGAAGGTTCAAGGGCGCCGCTCTATTAGCAAAGTTGAGAATGAATTTCCTGAAGAAGTTCACCATGCCTATGAACCTGGCAATACCTTTGATGTCCTTGGGAGGTTTGAAATCACGGATGGCCTGTGTTCTAGAATGATCGACTGCTACACGATCGGGCGACACAATATGCCCTAGGAATGACATGGAAGGTTTAGCGAAGGCTACCTTGGACAACTTCACCGTTAACCCTGCCTTACGAAGGCGACTCAGGACCTCTTTCAGATGATCTAGATGTTCTTCAAAGGTCTCAGACAATACGACAACATCATCCAGATAATGATACAAGTACTCAAATTTGATGTCGGAGAAGACCCTGTCTAGCAGTCTCGTAAGCACAGCTGCTCCCGTGGGAAGCCCGAAAGGCACACGGTTGTATTCGTACAAGTTCCAATCTGTGGCAAAAGCTGTCAGGTGTTTAGATTCCTCTGCTAACGGTAACTGATTATAAACCTGATTAAGGTCTAAGATGGTGAAGAATTTAGCCTTTCGAAACCATGAAAAACAAGAGTGAAAGTCTGGAAGGGGCACAGATTGTAACACCACTTTCCGATTGAGTGCCCTACAATCAATCACAGGCCTGAAACCACCTTGGGGTTTCGGGATTAGAAAAATAGGCGAAGAATACGCCGACTGAGAGGGTCGAATAATACCATCCTTCAACATCTGATCTATGATTTCCTTCAAAGCTTTCATTTTAGGAGGAGATAGCCTATATGACGGAAATCTAACAGGGATCAAATCCGTCACCTCAATCTTGTATTCAATAAGGTCAGTTACACCAAAAGTATCAGAAAAAACTTCTGGAAACGACTGACACAACCTGCGAATACTATCAGCCTGCTCCTCAGGTAGATGTCTAAGGTCTAACAACATCTCATCCTGGGTAGGCGAAGCAGATGAACATGACACAGAACTACACTTTAATAAAGGGATATTGAATTTACTATCAAATTTGAAAGTGCACGACTTGCTCTGAAGGTCGAGCACTAGACCGGTGTGAGACATGAAGTCCGCTCCCAATATAATGGGGCAAGACAAGTGTTTAGCCACCAACAGTTTAACCTTCCAAGTAAATTTGGCAATTCTAATTTTGGCATACAGAAAACCTACAATTTCTAATGGAGAGGAGTTTGCCGAAACACATTGAACCGAAGACGAACAAAACTCAGGAAGTTTACAAACAGATTTCAATTTGGAATACCATTCAGCCGAAATAATGGAACAAACACTGCCTGAATTTAAAAGAGCAGTTACAGGCTCATTATTCAATTCAATTTTGAGAAATGGTACAGGTGCGGGGGTGTCCGCTGCAATCCTAAGACATTCTTTGGGACATTCAAATGGTAATGTAGAACAGTTCTGACTTTTCCCTGAATATTTGTCGGATTAACCTGGGCTGAGCCTTGAAAAGATGAATCTGCCGACTCAGCTGGAGCCACTAGTCACTTATGATTGTTGGTGGAAGTTGCACCCGAAGTTGAGCAGGAGGGAGTGCTATTCGAATTCGGGCAATTTTTGGCAATATGAGAGAATTCGCCGCATTTGAAACAGCCTTGAGATGACCCTGCTCCATTCCTTGTCCCGCTAGATTTAATTAATGGACACTTCTTCCGGAGATGGTCAGGCGACCCGCAAGCGTAACATTTACGGGGTGTGACGGGTCGGCGAGGTGGAGGCCGAAAATTACTAGAGGATGGAGGGGGTTCTTTCGCGACACGTAAGGTGTCGGCGTACCTAACTCCTTCGGCTGACACAGCCATAGCTTCGAGCTCGGCAAAAGTTTGCGGACACAACGCAAAACACAAGTGTGACCTGTAAGATGGTGAAATTCCTTCCACTATAGCCTGAACGATTTGGTCTTCAGGAAAATGAAGAGCAAACACCCTGGTGTAGAATTTGATGTCTTGGATGAAGTCGGCAAGATTTTCATCCAGTCGCTGTACACGGTAATAGTACTTCTGGATTTGTGATGACCTAGCTCGAGCCGGAATAAAGTTAGCCAGAAGGTGTGCATGAAACTCTTCAATAGTTGATTGTTCAGCAATTGCCCTGACTATTTTGTCTGAGAGGACACCAATGGAATAAGGGTAAATAATTTGAAGGATTTGACACGGAGAAAGAGAAAAAACAAGTGCATGATCCTGAAATTCAACGAAAAATCTTAAGAATGAAATAACGTCGCTGGTAGAGTTAACAGAAAACTTAGAAATACCTCTGAGCAACATTGCTAAAGGATGGGGCAAACTGCTGAAGCCAGGGGACATAGTAGGTAGAGGCCTAAGTGGCGGAGAAGCTGATTCAGAAGGTGCGTTATTCAAAGAGGTACGACATTCAGACTCATTGTCTAATGGGGCAGAGGTTTGTTGAACTCCTATTGATTTCCTATTTTCTTCTCCTTTAGAAGAGTCTTCCTCGCTAATTACGATTACCGTAGCGGGTTCGTCGGTTTTGGGAGGGACTCCCCCAGTTAACAATAGGCTAACCTTACTGGACAATTCAGAAAGGTTATTGAGAACAACACTAGCTTCCTTCCTTTGAATGTCATTCAACTTTAGAGACAACAGATCGTTAACTCTATTAGAAAAATGAAACAATCTAGCTTGCACACATTTAAGTTGATTAGGTGATGGATCATTTTCTTCAAAAAAACTAACTACAGATGCTAGCTCAGTAGTATTGTCAGTGATCGTGGAGGGATGGAAATAGGCAATTCAAGGGAATCTTTGAGCTTCAAGGTATCGGCCGCAACCGTGCCTCCAAATTGAACATTTCTAATATTGTTAATCCATAAATCAATTCCTCCTTGCACAAATAGCCGGGATGGAGGACATCGCGAGGCCCGGACATGATAGAAAAAATTTTACAAATTTAGAAAAAAATCGAAAAAATGCCAGCGACTGAGAAAATTGTTAGAGTTCAAAACAAAGCAAATTTTAGCCGTCAAAAGGGGCTAAATTGAGACCCATTCAACCACGCTCTGCTACCACTTGTTACGGAGTTTTGGTGGATCAGCAGAGGTGAAAGAAGGGACCTAACATACTCAAGTCACCTATGAACAATTATGAAGCAAAATAATGCCTAATACAATGCCACTACACTTCTGTAGCAGAACATGTTAAAAAACATAAGCAATAGAAAATAGGCTACAGTAAAAGTAGTATCTCTTCAAGCAACCATGTTAACAAAAACGTAGACAAATACAAAAGTACACTAACCAATTACTGTGTCAATCCTTATGCCATAGCCTGCGTAGCTGTATGATTTCACATGTCACACAATCTGTATAACCTACAACTTCCTTTTAACAATTATTCACACACTGTTCAGTTGGACACTATTTGTGCAGGCAAGTCTCATAACTGATCGTAGGTGAGAGTCTGATAATCAGGATTGGAACTTAGTCCTGTTCAAGTTCATTTGTGAAAAAACTTCTCATACATATAAGTGCTTCGGAACATTGCCATTGTTTCTCCTACAAATATTCAGTCTTTCTGGAAACAAGACGGGTACAATTGTTGATAAAACTCAAGAAACACCTGTTGTTGGTATTGCTCTTTGAGCCTTACGTCGCACTGAAGATTTATGAGTTCTAACTGCAATCAATCAATCAATCAATCAATCAATCAATCAATCAATCAATCAATCAATCAATCAATCAATCAATCAATCAATCAATCAATCAATCAATCCTGATCTACATTTAGGTCAGTCATGCAGGTGGCAGATTCCCTATCTGTTGTTTTCCTAGTCTTTTCTTAAATGATTTCAATGAAATTAGAAATTTATTGAACATCTCCCTTGGTAAGTTATTCCAATCAAAAACTCCCCTTCCTATAAAAGAATATTTGCCCCAATTTGCCCTCTTTTAATTCCAACTTTATCTTTATATTGTGACCTTTCCTACTTTTAAAGACACCACTCAAACTTATTCGTCTACAAATGCCATTCCACACCATCTCTTCACTGACAGCTCGGAACATACCTCTTAGTTGAGCAGCTCGTCTCCTTTCTCTCAAGTCATTTTTGTAACGCTACTCTTTTGTTGGAAATCACCCAGAACAAATTGCGCTGCTTTTCTTTGGATTTTTTCCAGTTCTTGAATCAAGTATTCCTGGTGAAGGTCCCATATACTTGAACCATACTCTAGTTGGGGTCTTACCAGAGACTTATATGCCCTCTACTTTACATCGTTACTACAACCCCCAAATACCCTCATAACCATGTGCAGAGATCTGTATCCTTTATTTACATTTATATTTATAAGATTAACCCAATGAAGATCTTTCCTTATATTAACACCTAGGTACTTACAATGATCCCCAAAAGGAACTTTCATCCCATCAACGCAGTAATTAAAACTGAGAGCACTTTTCCTCTTTGTGAAACTCACAACCTGACTTTTAACCCTGTTTATCTTCATACCATTGCCTACTGTACATCTCGCAATATTATCGAGGTCATTTTGCAGTTGTTCATAATCTTGTATGGTAACTTATTTAATAATAATGTTATTTGTTTTACATCCCACTAACTACTCTTTTACGGTTTTCGGAGATGCCGAGGTGCCGGAATTTAGTCCCGCAGGAGTTCTTTTACATGCCAGTAAATCTACCGACACAAGGCTGACGTATTTGAGCACCTTCAAATACCACCGGACTGAGCCAGGATTGAACCTGCCAAGTTGGGGTCAGAAGGCCAGCGCCTTAACCGTCTGAGCCACTCAGCCCAGCGGTAACTTATTTATTACTCTGTATAATATATCATCATCTGAAAAAAGCCTTATATTTGATTCCACTTCTTTACATATATCATTGATATACATAAGAAAACATAAAGGTCCAATAATACTGCCTTGAGGAATTCCCCTCTTAATTTTATAGGGACAGGTAAAGCTTCGCCTACTCTAATTCTCTGAGTTCTTTTTTCTAGAAATATAGCCACCCATTCAGTCACTCCTTTTGTCAAGTCCAATTGCACTCATTTTTTCCAGTAGTCTCCCATGATCTACCTTATCAAATACCTTAGATAGGTCAATCAAATGCCTTAGATAGGTCAATCACAATACAGTCCATTTGACCTCCTGAATCCAGGATATCTGCTATATCATGCTGGAATCCTACAAGTTGAGCTTCAGTGGAATAACCTTTCCTAAACCTGAACTGCCTTCTATCAAACCAGTTATTCATTTCACAAACATGTCTAATATAATCAGAAAGAATGCTCTCCCAAAGCTTACATGCAATGCATGTCAAAATGACAGGCCTCTAATTTTCAGCTTTATCAATCAATACATCAATCAACATCAATCAATACTGATCTGCATTTAGGGCAGTTGCACAGGTGGCAGATTCCCTATCTGTTGCTTTCCTAGCCTTTTCCTAAATGATTTCAAAGAAATTGGAAATTTATCGAACATCTCCCTTGGTAAGTTATTCCAATCCCTAACTCCCCTTCCTATAAATGAATATTTGCCCCAGTTTGTCCTCTTGAATTCCAACTTTATCTTCATATCGTGATCTTCCTACTTTTATAAACGCCATTCAAACCTATTCGTCTACTAATGTCATTCCACGCCATCTCTCCGCTGACAGCTCGGAACATACCACTTATAATACCAATATAATGGTCCGTTATTGGACATTATAAATTTTCCAGCTAATTCATTCTTGGCTGCCTGCGTTTTGCCCTCGTGTGCTAAGTTAGGCTCGTCAGTTGGGACTTAGCACACCACCCAAGACGCAAGGCTAGTGCATTTATAATGTCCAATAACGGACCATTATATTGGTATTATAAATTTACTCATTCAGGACAAATATTTTAGGTTCCCTATGGGAATCAATATCTACATCATTTGATGGCCAGGCAGGCATCTATTTTTTTAAATGAGACATAGCTCTCATAGTGCATTGGCACTGCTGGTGGCTTCAAATAGCCTATGCAGTGGCCTCTACGGTATGCACTAGCCTTGCGTCTTGGGTGGTGTGCTAAGTCCCAACTGACGAGCCTAACTTAGCACACGAGGGCGAAACGCAGGCAGCCAAGAATGAGTTAGCTGGAAAATTTATAATGTCCAATAACGGACCATTATATTGGTATTATAAATTTACTCATTCAGGACAAATATTTTAGGTTCCCTATGGGAATCAATATCTACATCACATACCACTTAGTCGAGCAGCTCTTCTTCTTTCTCTCAATTCTTCCCAACCCAAACATTGCAACATTTTTGTAACGCTACTCTTTTGTCGGAAATCACCCAGAACAAATCGAGCTGCTTTTCTTTGGATTTTTTCCAGTTCTTGAATCAGGTAATCCTGGTGAGGGTCCCATACACTGGAACCATACTCTAGTTTGGGTCTTACCAGAGACTTATATGCACTCTCCTTTACATCCTTACTACAACCCCTAAACACCCTCATAACCATGTGTAGAGATCGGTACCCTTTATTTACAATCCCATTTATGTGATTACCCCAGTGAAGATCTTTCCTTATATTAACACCTAGATACTTACAATGATCCCCAAAATGAACTTTCACCCCATCAACGCAGTAATTAAAACTGAGAGGACTTTTCCTATTTGTGAAACTCGCAACCTGACTTTTAGCCCCGTTTATCAACATACCATTGCCTGCTGTCCATCTCACAACATTTTCGAGGTCACGTTGCATTTGCTCACAATCTTGTAACTTATTTATCACTCTATAGAGAATAACATCATCCGCAAAAAGCCTTACCTCCGATTCCACTCCTTTACTCATATCATTTATATATATAAGAAAACATAAAGGTCCGATAACACTGCCCTGAGGAACTCCCCTCTCAACTATTACAGGGTCAGACAAAGCTTCACCTACTCTAACTCTCTGAGATCTATTTTCTAGAAATATAGCAACCCATTCAGTCACTCTTTTGTCTAGCCCAATTGCACTCATTTTTGCCAGTAGTCTCCCATGATCCACCCTATCAAATGCTTTAGACATGTCAATCGCGATACAGTCCATTTGACCTCCAGAATCCAAGATATCTGCTATATCTTGCTGGAATCCTACAAGTTGAGCTTCAGTGGAATAACCTTTCCTAAAACCGAATTGCCTTCTATCGAACCAGTTATTAATTTCACAAACATGTCTAATATAATCAGAAAGAATGCCTTCCCAAAGCTTACATACAATGCATGTCAAACTTACTGGCCTGTAATTTTCAGCTTTATGTCTATCACCCTTTCCTTTATACACAGGGGCTACTATAGCAACTCTCCATTAATCTGGTATAGCTCCTTCGACCAAACAATAATCAAATAAGTACTTCAGATATGGTACTACATTCCAACCCATTGTCTTTAGTATATCCCCAGAAATCTGATCAATTCCAGCCGCTTTTCTAGTTTTCAACTTTTGTATCTTATTGTAAATGTCATTGTTATCATATGTAAATTTTATTACTTCTTTGGCCTTAGTCTCTTCCTCTATCTCGACATTATCCTTGTAACCAACAATCTTTACATACTGCTGACTGAATACTTCTGCCTTTTGAAGATCCTCACGTACACACTCCCCTTGTTCATTAATTATTCCTGGAATGTCCTTCTTGGAACCTGTTTCTGCCTTAAAATACCTATACATACCCTTCCCTTTTTCACTAAAATTTGTATGACTGCCAATTATGCTTGCCATCATGTTATCCTTAGCTGCCTTCTTTGCTAGATTCAATTTTCTAGTAAGTTCCTTCAATTTCTCCTTACTTCCACAGCCATTTCTAACTCTATTTCTTTCCAGTCTGCACCTCCTCCTTAGTCTCTTTATTTCTCTATTATAATAAGGTGGGTCTTTACCATTCCTTACCACCCTTAAAGGTACAAACCTGTTTTCGCATTCCTCAACAATTTCTTTAAACCCATCCCAGAGTCTGTTTACATTTTTATTTACCGTTTTCCACCGATCATAGTTACTTTTTAGAAACTGCCTCATACCTGCTTTATCAGCCATATGGTACTGCCTAACAGTCCTACTTTTAAGACCTTCCTTTCTATCGCATTTATTTTTAACTACCACAAAAACAGCTTCATGATCACTAATACCATCTATTACTTCAGTTTCCCTATACCACGAACCTACTACGGTGGCGTAGTAGGGGGAGAGGTGATACTCCCACGTGGCGCGTCCCAGGTGGCGGATAGGGGGGTCCTAACCGGTTTGCCGGCGGACTTGAGGGAAATAAAATACCTCTCGCGGACCAAACACACTACCCCCTGCGGGTGGGGGACGCACATGTAGAATACACCCGCGGTATCCCCTGCCTGTCGTAAGAGGCGACAAAAAGGGGCGACCTTGGCGTGGACATGGATTGCGGTTTGGAATAATGTGATGGACCTCCTGTGGATGGGAGAGGCTGAATACATCCATAGGTAATCCCTGCCTGTCGTAGAAGGCGACTTAAAGGGTCATGTGGCCTTGGTCCCCTCTTTATTTTTTATTATTTTTCCGAGGGTCAGATGTAGACCATTCAAAATTTGATGTGCGTGCTGCCCGGCGATGGAGCTCCTATGTGTGCGACTACGCTCGAAAGCCCGTGCCAGCAACCACCCAGGACGCAGCGGGTGGGAGTATCATGTACCCGGGCAGTGGTATCCGCCTGACAACGCAGGTCCCCGCACAGCCGAATGCCAGAAGGACATATTATTATTAATTATTTTTATTTATTTTTTCTATTATTAGTGCTCTGTACACGCTATGGGGTACATGCTATTGCGGGTGACCGGAGGAAGGGAGTCCTAGTGCTCATTGCCTCGGTCATCCCGTATTAGGCATCGTTCAACATCGGACCCCGGGCAATACCTGCTACGACCAGGTGGGTATTGCCTTGGCTGCTTGGTTCGGCTACAGAGACCCCTGATCGGAGTGGGTGGCATTCGGGGAGGATGCTATCGGGCATGGCTTCCAAACGAAGTCGGCTCTCACAAGGTGGTCGCCCACCTAAGTCTTTAACTTTTGCTTCCCTGAGAGGTTCAACTCCCTGGGAACATGCGCAGCGTGAAGGAATGGGATCCAGCTTCCCTAGGTTTCTGGTCGCTACCAGAACCAATGGGCAGGATTTTAAGCTGGTGAAGTCGATCCTGTTTAGTAGACACATCGAAGGCGTCTATGGCGAACTGGAGGAACTTAAGAAAATGCGCAACGGTAGTTTGCTTCTAAAGACTCGTACAGCACTGCAAGCTGATCAGTTGCTTAAGTGCGAGCACTTTGGCGAAATCCCCGTCAAAGTGGAGGAGCATAAGTCCTTGAACCTGGTTCGCGGAGTCATCTTTCACCGCGACCTTATTTTGAACACTGACGACGAGTTGATGGAAGACATGAAGAACCGTGGCGTGACACACGTCCGGCGCATTACGCGCAAGGTCAACGGTGAAGACGTTGCCACTGGTGCCTTCATTGTCTCTTTCAAGTTGTCAGTGTTACCAGAGAAAGTCAAGGTAACAACTTATCGTTGCGATGTGAGGCCGTACATCCCGCCTCCTATGCGATGCTATCAATGCCAGCGATTCGGACATATGGTATCTCGCTGTTCGAATCAGGCTGTATGTGGTACATGTGGACGAGTAGCTCACGGCGCGGAGGAGTGCACAACTCCATACAAGTGCACTAACTGCTCCGGTTTTCATTCTCCTCGGGATCGGAATTGTCCGACATACCTGAGTGAGAAGAAGATCCAGGAGATCAAGACCCTGGATGGTCTTTCCTACCAGGAAGCGCGCCGTAAGTTTCATTCTATGAATACACCTGCCCGTACACTCGACTATAGCTTGATAGCTCAGAGTCTTCCAGGTTCGTCATTTACGACCAAGACACCTGTCCAGACCGCTGCGCCCAAGGCGACTGTTGCTGCTCCCAGCAACGTCGCGAATAGTCAAAGCTCGAAGGGGGGGACCACCCCACCTTCGACCAACCAGAAGTCTGTGCCGGCTGGCAGTTCCCAGCCGGCACAGCAAGGGGGGAAGACTAAGTCTCCCCCCCCTAGGAGGTCGACGAAAGTCGTGCCCCAGCCGGCGGAGGCGGCATCGTCGACCAGGGCTGGGAAACCATCTCCCAGCCCGTCTAAACTCGAAAAAAAGAAGGGGAAGAAGAGCGCCCGTCCTGAGCGCTCTCGGACTTCCCCTGCGAAGGAGAAGTCATGCCCCCCATCTGGGGGATATGAGTCTGCGCCAGGAGGCACTCCTGCTCCAAAACCGGCGCGCTCTCCTCGTAGGGGACCCCCTCGCGCCCGAAAGGCGTCGAAGTTCTGGGCGACACCCCTGCCATCTTTCGATGACGGAATGGATGTCGCACTGTCCTCTACATCTACGGATGTAGAACTAGATAGTGTTTAGGCTTACGAGCATTTTTTCGCTCATAACCTAACACTCCTTTTATAGTCCACACTATGGCACTGTTACAGTGGAATTGTAACGGTTATGACAGGCATCTTGCTGAGTTACGTCAGCTTATTAGTGAGTACGCAGCGAGTATAGTCTGTCTTCAGGAGACCAATTTTAGACCTGGTCATCATACGGTCTTGAGGCATTTCAAACTATACTCGACAGAACGATACTATGCTCACCGGGCTTCCGGAGGCGTTGGCATTTTTGTACGTTCTGATAGCTACAGCGAAGAGGTTCCATTACGAACCCCTCTAGAGGCTGTAGCTGTTCGCGTCTCGCTGCCTGTCATAGCAACAGTGTGTAATGTTTATCTTCCACCCGGCCAGCATCTGAACATCAATGATGTCGCTGATCTTATAGATCAGCTTCCACCACCCTTCCTCTTATTGGGCGATTTTAACGCCCATCACCCCATATGGGGCTCTGAGACGCCTTGTCCCCGAGGAAGGGAGTTGGAAACACTTATAACAGATCTGGATTTATGTATTTTGAACACAGGGGAACCAACTCACTTTAGTGTACGTTACGGCACATACTCTCGCATAGACGTAAGTCTATGCAGCCGAACGTTGGTTCCACTGTTTCGGTGGAATGCACACGATGATCTCTGTGACAGTGACCATTTTCCCATTATTCTTACTTTGTTGAAACATAAACCCGTCGAGGCTCCCCCTCGATGGATTCTTAAACATGCTGATTGGCCAAAGTACACATCACTAGCTGTCTTTCACGATGATGTCAGGCGGACCGTCGGCGAGGAAATAGCTTACGTCACCCAAGTTATTCTTGCTGCTGCTGAGGAGTCCATTCCGTTTTTCTCGGGGGCTCCTCGCCGAAAACTCGTTCCTTGGTGGAACGATGAAATAGCAGCAGCCATCAAAGAACGCCGTCGCGCTCATAAACGTTACCGTCGACAGCCTACTGTGGCCAACTTGGTAACATTTAAGAAACTCCGCGCTAAGGCGCGAGTTCTTATTCGACAAAGTAAGAAGGCTTCATGGGAGAGGTATGTGTCGTCCATGACGTCACATACTCCATCATCTCAAGTGTGGACGAAACTTCGACGAATTTCGGGTATTCAAGGATCATCTGCTGTACCGGGAATTTCCATTGCAGGCAGTGTCGCCACTGATCCCCTCGCGATTGCTAATCATCTCGCTAGTCATTTCGCGGATGTCTCTGGCTCCGGGAATTACAATCCTGATTTCCTCCCTCTGAAGCGTGAGGCAGAACGTCATCACCTTAGTTTTGCCACCCATGATTCAGAGGACTACAACGTGCCCTTTACGGAGTGGGAACTCCGCAGCGCCTTAGCGCTTTGCAAGGACACGTCTCCTGGACCGGACAACATCCATAACCAGATGTTGAAACACCTTAGTGATGATAGTTTACTACATCTCCTTCGTGTGTTCAACCGAATCTGGACAGAGGGTGATTTTCCGTCTCAGTGGCGAGAGGGCATAGTCATCCCTGTCCTCAAGCCTGACAAAGATCCTAAGTATGCAGGAAGTTACAGACCGATTTGTCTTACAAATTGCTTGTGTAAGCTATTTGAGAGGATGGTAAATCGCAGACTCGTGTGGTGTCTGGAGAAACAAGGACTTTTGTCCGAGTACCAATGTGGATTTCGAGCCGCTCGATCCACTACAGACCACTTGGTACGCCTGGAGAGCTCTATCCAGGATGCGTTTCTCCGCAAACAGCACTTGGTAGCTGTCTTCTTTGACTTGGAGAAGGCCTACGACACCACCTGGCGATATGGCATCCTTTCAGTCCTGCATCAATGGAGATTCCGAGGTAACTTGCCGGTATTTATTGCGAATTTTTTGTCCCTCCGTCTATTCCGTGTCCGAGTAGGGAGGACATATTCGCAATACCACGTTCCAGAAAACGGAGTCCCACAGGGATCGGTTCTTAGTGTCACTCTGTTCGCGATTGCCATAAACGGTATTGTCGCTGCTGCTGGTCCAGCCGTAATACCGTCCCTATATGTGGATGATTTTGCTCTGCACTATAGCTCGTGCAGTATGGCAGTCGCAGAGCGACAGTTACAGCAAGCTATTAGGAGGGTGGAGAAGTGGACCTTAGAACATGGCTTTCGGTTTTCTGCCGCAAAGACCTCCGTTGTCCACTTTTGTCGTCAACGTACTCTTCACCCTCATCCTGAGCTTTATCTAGGAAATGTCGTTCTTCCAGTTGTTGACACCTACCGATTTCTTGGGCTCCTTTTTGACAGTAAATTATCGTGGGAGCCACACGTGCGGGAGCTAAAAGTGCAATGCACCAAGAGGCTTAACCTCTTGAAGTTTCTTAGCAGCACTAATTGGGGGGCTGACCGCGTGGTGCTCCTGCGATTCTATCGGGCACACATTTTATCCCGGTTAGACTACGGCAGTGCAGCATATGGCTCCGCAAGACCAAGCGTTCTTGCGAAGCTGAACAGTATCCACCACAGCGGGGTTAGGTTGGCGACGGGAGCTTTTCGTACTAGCCCCATCGCTAGCCTGCTCGCTGAGTCTGGTGTGCTGCCTCTACACCTGAGGCGCCAGCAACTACTACTTACATATGCTGCAAATTTGCGACAGATGCCACTTCATCCGAGCTATCCCTGCGTGTTCAACAATGGCAACCGCTTGTTGTACGTTGCTCATCCACGTGCGACGCGGCCGGTTGGGATACGCTTGGATAGCAGTTATGAATTGTTTGACGTACCTTCGATTCCTTGCCTTGTCAGACAACCAAGTGGGGTACCTCCGTGGGTTGTGCGCCGACCTGAAATCATCCTGGACTTGCACACTGGCCCGAAAGGAGACACGGACCCTTCGATTTATCGGAGGATCTACCTGTCCGTTCTTGGCCGCTATCCAGGTTCAGTCGTCGTTTACACGGATGGTTCACGGACAGATACGAAGGTGGGCTGTGCGTTCGTTGTCGACAATGATCGGTTTCTTTTTGCTCTCCCGGATACCTGTAGTGTGTACACGGCAGAGCTCTATGCTATCTGTGAGGCTCTGCGGTACGCATTAGACAATGAGCGCCGACACTTTCTTGTGTGTACTGACTCCTTGAGTTCGCTTCAGTCTATTGATACCTGTTTCCCTCGACACCCTCTGGTGCAGCGGATCCAAGACCTGCTGGCCGGGTGTTCGGATGCCGGCACCAGAATTACGTTTGTGTGGCTCCCCAGCCACATGGGCATAGAGGGAAACGAGTTAGCAGATCAGGCTGCCAAGGAGGCAGTTACACTGCCCCCGTTGCCTTTCAAGGTTCCAGCAAGTGATATTCGCTCTCAGCTGAGACATCTGGTTATGTCTCATTGGGAGATGGAGTGGCAGGCCATCCCACTTCCCAATAAGCTGAGAGCGATAAAAGGAACAACGAAGGTATGGAGGACTTCCCTGCGGGCTTCGCGGAGGGAAGCCGTGGTATTATGTCGCCTTCGGATCGGCCACGGTATCTTGACGCACTCCCATCTACTGAAAGGAGAACCCCCTCCGGTGTGTACCTGCGGCGACCATCTTACCGTGGTACACATCCTTACGGAGTGCGTGGACCTGGTCGATCTGCGCCGTAGTATTAACCTTCCGAGTATTATCTCCCTTATCTTGCGCGATGACGAGCAGTCAGCAGACCTCGTCATCCGCTTTATGAGGGATAGCGGTCTGTTTTATCGTGTGTGATGTTGTCCTTTGTCCTAGTGTTGTTTATGTCCGTTGCGCTTTTATTTCATTGACTTCATTTTATTTTGTGTTGCGCATTTTAATGTGTTATTTGAACGTCTAACGTAAATTATGTGTTAATATCTGTATTACTGGGCAATGCCTTATTCCTTCAATTTCCTGTCCTTTCTCTTATTTTAATAGAACATAAGGCATTGCGTATTAGATCCACTGACTGTTTTAATCTCACCCTCATTTTTCTTCATCACCATTCTTTTTTAACTCTAGTCAGTGGATACTTTTTAAAATTTTAACTTCATGTCTCATGTCATTCATTTCGTTCCATTAGGGGCCGATGACCTTCGATGTTAGGCCCCTTCAAACAACAAGCATCATCATCATCAGTTTCCCTATAGAGCTCATCTGGTTTTATCAGCACCACATCCAGGATATTTTTCCCTCTGGTTGATTCCATCACTTTCTGAATCAGCTGTCCTTCCCATATTAACTTATTTGCCATTTGTTGGTCATGCTTCCTGTCGTTCGCATTTCCTTCCCAATTTACATCTGGCAAATTCAGATCTCCCGCTACAATCACATTTCTTTCCATGTCGTTTCCCACATAGCTGACTATCCTATCAAATAATTCCGAATCCGCATCAGTGCTACCCTTTCCCGATCTGTACACTCCAAATATATCAAGTTGCCTATTATCTTTAGAAATGAGCCTTACACCTAGAATTTCATGAGTCTCATCTTTAACTTTTTCGTAGCTTACAAATTCTTCTTTCACCAGAGTGAACACTCCCCCTGCCACCTTTCCTATCCTATCTCTACGATACACACTCCAGTGCCGTGAGAAAATTTCTGCATCCATTATATCATTTCTCAGCCATGATTCAACTCCTATTACAATATCTGGTAAATATATATCTATTAAATTACTTAATTCTATTCCTTTCTTTACAATACTTCTACAGTTCAACACTAACAATTTTATGTCATCCCTACTTGATTTCCAGTTCCCTGTTCCCTTATCACCGCTCCCTAGGCCATCCCGTTTCCCTGAATGTACCTCCCTATTACCCTTCCAAACAAATTTCCTAACTTATACGTACCACTGCGATTTAAATGAAGGCCATCCGAGCGCAGATCCCTATCTCCTACCCACCCATTAGGATCTAGAAATTTCACTCCCAGTTTCCCACATACCCACTCCATAGTCTCATTTAAATCCCCAATCACCCTCCAGTCAGTATCCCTCCTACACAGTATTCCACTAATAACAATCTCTGCTTTCTTAAACTTCACCTGTGCTGCATTTACCAGATCCCACACATCTCCAACTATGTTGTACTTATATCAGCTTGCCTTACGTTGTTGGTACCAACGTGAAACACTACCACCTTCTCCTTCGCCTCCTCCCTCTCTTCTACTTTCCTCAACATCTGCCTCAACCTAATTCCTGGATAACATTCTACCCTGGTTCCCTTTCCTCCACACACTTTCCCCACGTGTCTAACGATGGAATCCCCCATGACCAGAGCCTCAACCCTACCCACCTCATTTGATCCCCTCCCCTCCTGGTCAGACCTATCTTTCCTGATAGCTGCAGAAGCTACTTCCTCCTCCCTTTTCTCCTTCCCATGACCCTGTTCCACCTGTCTTTTCCTATCCTCTACTCTACATTTCCCTTTCCTACCTTTTCCCTTCCTCCTACTTCCATGCATCTCAGCAACAGTTCCCTGTCCCTCATCTTCCCTCTGTTGTTCTACCTGGAGTGACTCGTACCGATTTCGCACAGACACCTGTCCTGAATTCTGATCCTGAATAGAGCCCTTGGCCTGCAATCTCCTTCCCCTTAGAACATTAGACCACCTGTCTTCTACAACTCCTCTCTTTCCTTCCCCTCCCTCTTGTACACCTACTGTAACCTATGTCTATCACCCTTTCCTTTATACACAGAGGCTACTATAGCAACTCTCCATTCATTTGGTATAGCTCCTTCATGCAAACTATAATCAAATAAGTACTTCAGATATGATACTATATCCCAACCCATTGTCTTTAGTATATCCCCAGAATTCTTATCAATTCCAGCTCCTTTTCTAGTTTGCAACTGTCGTATCTTATTGTAAATGTCATTATTATAGGTAAATTTTAATACTTCTTTAGTATTAGTGACATCCTCTAAATGGACATTATCCCCGTAGCCAACAATCTTTATATACTGCTGACTGAATACTTCTCCCTTTTGAAGATCCTCGCATACACACTCCCCTTGCTCATTAATGATTCCTGGAATGTATTCCTTGGAAATTGTTTCTGCCTTAAAGTACTATACATACCCTTCCATTTTTCACTAAAATTTGTATGACTGCCAATTATGCTAGCCATCATGTTATGCTTAGCTGACTTCTTTGTTAGATTCAATTTCCTGTTAAGTTCCCTCAATTTCTTTTTACTTCTACAGCCATTTCTAACTCTATTTCTTTCAAACCTGCACCTCCTTCTTAATCTCTTTACTTCTCTGTTATAATGTAGTGGATCTTTACCATTATTAACCACCTTTAAAGGTACAAACCTGTTTTCACATTCCTCAACAATTGCTTTAAACCCATCTCAGAGTCTGTTTACATTTTGATTTACTGTTTTTCACCAATCATATTTTTTAAAAGCTCCGTCATGCCTGTTTTATCAGCCATATGGTACTGCCTAATAGTCATACTTTTAAGACCTTCCTTTCTATCACATTTATTCTTAACTATGATAAAAACAGCTTTGTGATCGCTAATACCATCTATTCCTTCCATTTCTCTATAGAGCTCATCTGGTTTTACCAATACCACGTCCAGGATATTCTTCCCTCTAGTTGGTTCTATCACTTTCTGAGTCAGCTGTCTTTCCCATATTAATTTGCCATTTTTTGGTCATGCTTCCTGTCATTCGCATTACCTTCCCAAATGACATTTGTTAAATTGAGATCTCTTGCTACAATCGCATTCCTTTCCATATCGTTTCCCACATAGCTGATTATCTTATCAAATAATTCTGAATCAGCGTCAGCCCTACCCTTTCCCGATATGTGCACTCCAAAGACAGCAAGTTGCCTATTTTCTTCAGAAATGAGCCTTACACCTAGAATTTCATGTTTCTCATCTTTAACTTTTTCGTAGCTTACAAATTCTTCTTTCACCAGAATGAACACTCCCCCTCCTACCATTCCTATCCTATCTCTATGATACACACTCCAGTTCCATGAGAATATTTCTGCATCCATTATATCATTTCTCAGCCATGATTCAACTCCTATTACAATATCTGGTCAGTATATATCTATTAAATTACTTAATTCTGTTCCTTTCTTTACGATACTTCTAAAGTTCAAAACTAACAAATTTATGTCATGCCTACTTGACTTCCAGATCCCTGTACCCTTATCACCGTTCCCTAAACCACCCCATTTCCCTGAATGTATATACCTATAACTCTTCTAAATAAATTTCCTAACTTACAAGTGCCACTGCGGTTTAAGTGAAGGCCATCTGAGTGCAGATCCCTATCTCCTACCCACTCATTAGGATCTAAAAATCTCACTCTCAGTTTCTCACATACCCACTCCATGGTTTAATTTAAATGCCCAATCACCTTCCAGTCAGTATCCCTCCTGCATAGTATTCCACTGATAACAATCTCCACTTCCTTAAATTTCACCCGTGCTGCATTTACCAGGTCCCACACATCCCCAACTATGTTGGTACTTATACCTGCTTGCCTTACGTTGTTGTTACCAATGTGAAACACTACCACCTTCTCCATCCCCTCCCCCCTCCTCCTTCTCTTCTACTTTCCTCAACATCTGCCTCAACCTAATTCCTGGATAACACTCTACCCTGGTTCCTTTTCCTCCACACACTTTCCCCACATGTCTAACAATGGAATGTTCGCATGACCAGAGCCTCAACCCTACCCACTTCATTTCACCCTCCCCTCCTGGTCAGCCCTATCTTTCCTGACAGCTGCAGAAGCTACTTCCTCCTCCCTTTTCTCCCACCCATGACCCTGTTGCACATGTATTTTCCTATCCTCTACTCTACATTTCCCTTTCCTACCTTTTCCCCTTCCTCCTACTTCCACACTTCTCAGCATCAGTTGCCTTTTTCACATCTTTCCTCTGTTGTTCTACCGGCAGTTACTCGTACTGATTTCTGATAGACACCTGTCCTGAATTCTGATCCTGAATAGAGCCTTTAGCCTGCAATCTCCTGCCCCTTAAAATATTAGACCACCTATCTTCTACAATTCCCCACTTACCTTCCCATCCCCCTTTTACACCTACTGTATCGTGTACATTGTTTGAGGGAGGCCTACCTTCCTTCTTGTCTTCTGAGAGAATCCTAATTATCTCCCTCAAACTCTCAAACTCCTCCCTTAATGCCTGGCCACACCCACAGTTCCTACACTTCCACTCCTTAGCCATTCTTTATGGCAAAATGAAAAGAAAAGGAATAATAAAATAACTTATTCTTTGCAAAAAAAAAAAATGAAAGAAAAGAAATATTGTCTAGGATAGTACACAAGGATCACACGACAATAAGGTAATTAATATACTGCTACACTACAATACTACTTTGTCGTACTATATTTTTAACCTACAACACGCTAACAGGATAAAAACGGACATTAATTACTGAATACCAAATGGAATACACAAAAATTATACAATTCTAAACTGCAGTTAATCCTATCCTAATTACTACAACAGAATTCTAGTAAGACGGTTTCTATAGATACTTCTACTATACTACACAAATATTTTACAATAATAGAATAAGCATGCTAATTTCTAAAAATATACTACAATACACTACAATAATTTTTAAATGCGTTCAGACGTATCCTAATTACAATATGTTATTACTAAGCACAAACAGAAATGAAAATTAGAAGTTTAAAATTTGCAAGAACTACTCAAAGATTATCAACAAAGCTAAAAGCGTATGCAGATTATTATTAGTGCTATTTTATCCTACTATTCCCTAATAGATACACATGAAAGATACACACGAATATAGCAGGCAAGATACTATCTAATACACCGTATCTACACTACAGTTCTCAACTGAAATGTGGTTAGATGATTTTTACAGCTGGTGGATTACTAATATTTTCCATACTACGTGGGATGAAGAATAAAATTGTCCCAAAATGCTGTAAAATAAGAGGTTGTCTACAATAATTTCTCAAAAGAGAAAAAAAAAATCCTTCTGTCATAACTACACCAGGGACTTGAATTGCATTATTATTGGGATATAGGAATTTGATTAACTTATTAACTTTTACTCAATGAATAAATGAAGGTGCAAAGTACAAATGAAGGTACAAAGTGGAATCGAACCTGTGATCATGGGTCGGACACCAACACTGTTCTACCCAGGAAGTTAATAAACCAGTGAATGACTGGTACGACTCCTTGTAATGCAGTAACATTCTACATGATGATGATGATGATGATGATAATAATAATAATAATAATAATATTAAAAAATTAAAGGTAAAGACGTCATAAACATCCAGTTTCCAAGCCAGGGAAATTAAGAGTACGAGGAGTTTGATTCCGAGAATTGAACCGGTGCCATCAGACCTAAGGCAAGCATTCTAATCATATGGCCACAAAGCCGGACTTTTAATTTGTTAACAAATTTCATTTACTAAACCCGAGGCTACCATTTCCACTAATTTATTTATTTATTTATTTCATACCACCAACAGAGATGTTTCTCCAATTACAGGTGGCTTAGTCATTATGCATTAATTATTAAAAATAACAATTGTTAGAGTTGAGTACTAGCAGTGGCAGAGGCCAGGGCATTAGCCTGTGATACAACCTTGACAACACTGAAGGCTACTCCGCTGGCTCATAACCAGAGCCATCTACAGTTAAAGCTGGAAGGTACGCTTGGCAACGCTGTACCTATCTGTCAAGCGGAGGCCAAGAGAAAAGGGGGTGTGTCCAACTCTGAATGACTTCACATATATTCACTGCATTTAGACCAATACGATGATTATAATATATGCACACTCTTTGTAAAATGACACTAAGAAACCCACACGTCAGTGAATTCATTCACTGTAGAAATACACATTTTACATGAATAAAAACAAAACATTTTAAGAACAGTATTCACAAGCTCAATTATTGTAGAGCGTTGACAGCTTCCTTCACTTATTGCTTTTATCCTCACTGCTCATATAACTCGTGTTCATCATCTGCTTTCTACAATTATTTAAGACGACATTGGAAAATGCAGATAATAAACAATCTATCAGACCGTTATTGTCATGCCCACAATGAGGGTGTTGAAACCAGAACTATTAATTTTCATCTCTTCCTAAAGCAGCTCTAGACAGAGAGAAGAGAAATTCTTTTTGATTTTCACAATACAGGTACCCAGACTTCAGATACCAACAAGGTAAATATTTCTGTCACTGTTATGCAACAACACAATCTGATGACACCGCTAACCCACCTCTCTGAGTTCTTCAAAATAGGGTTCATCTGTTTCATTACCCTGCAGGAGACATAAACATGTGTCACAGCTTATCCTTCTGGATATTGTTTTTACTGTATACCCCTGACATCTCAAAATGCCCACCAGAAACTTCACATGATAAAAGTTAGTCTAAACTGTTTATTATTGGGGCTAACAATGCCTGTCTAGATGGAATCAGACATTTCCAATTGGGTACAACCAAACTTCACTTTTCCATACCACCACCACCACCACCACCACCACCACCACCACCACCACCACCACCACCACCACCACAAGCCTAGAACACCCTTAATCCTAATTTACATCTTACTTTCTAGGACTGAAAGTGTAGTAACATTATAGTTACAACAACAAAGCTACCAGTACTACTTTCTAAGTTATCACTTTGAAACTTCCCTAACAGTAGATAATTTGCTTTCACAGTTCCAAATAAAACTTTGTGAGTAACTCTTCTTCCTTTTAATGCAAAGTTCGAATTGTTCCCTTACAAATATGAGGTAAGACACTGATTCACTGATTACATCATGAAACTCTATGAGCGTGTCGAACATTTTTAATACATTTCTTTGTACACATTCAACACTAACACTACTAGGAGTGGCTCCTATATAATTCAATAAATATTCATTTTGTTGAGACCATTTGGATATTTTACCAGTGTCGTGCACTGAACCCCATCTACCCCAGCGCTGCTGGGGTAAATTACTTTGTATTAACATTTTCTTATTATTCCTTAGAACGCTTTTTATAATGTTTAAAAAACTGCAAACATCTAAGCCAAGCCAAGTACAGCTATCTCGACAATCCGCTCACACTACCACAGTTCAGCCTTTCCAGCGAGCTGGGTTTCCTTGCCGGCGCAAAAGAGAGCTAACCTAGCAAAATTTCAGTCGCTTGGATGACGCATGCACTTGAAGCTTCCTTGTCCTGGGAGCGAGGCGGGGCTGTGCGCCCACCCCGACAGAAATTTACGATGACAGGCCAGCTAGCTCATGTAAGACATGTTAGATTTAATACATGACACTCGAAGTGTTCAGCGCCACATGCTAGAGACTACAAGAAAAATATCAACATGTTAAAAGTATAGCCACTTGCACATCATCTTGCTAATAAATATAGAGCCAGTTTATGAAATCAATTGTAATACAGAAGAATATATTTTATTTTTTGATTTCGGAATGTATAAAGCTTTTTCGAGCAATGCATCAGTGACACGTGTGGAATATGTTTTCCGATAGCCACAGAAAAATATTTAGGCTGCCCAGTATGAATACACCTCTCTAAAGAACCAGAGAAACAAGGAAATGCCATTTGGTCCTTGTTTCAATGACGGTGAAATCCTGACATTCACCTCCCCGTGCTAGAGAGGGGGCAACGACTGCATATAAAAATAATATTTTGTATGCAGGCGGCTAACGAATGATGGGACCGATTATCTCCCGGTATAAGGAAATACCCTATACCAAGTGCCAACAGTCTCTTTGAGAGTGCATGAGCAGGTATGGGTAAGGGCACTCTATTGTCCTGGGGACAAGAAATTGGAGACGACGTCATAAGAATAAGAAATATGAACACAGAGTTAAGCGTGAAGTAAAATAATTATGTATTTGGTTGTCTGCAATGGTGGTGTATAGTGAATTTTTGTAGTGTTCCTCTTGGATTATACGTGAAGGTTTCGGTTCATTAATATAACATGTATTATACGTCGTAACGAATATTTCCCCCTCGTTTGTCGTTGATCTGCGTACACTCAGTAAGCGAGAGCTATAAAACTTCGGCGACAGTTTAGGTTAGGTTTTTTAAGTGAAAAACAAACAGTCCCAGTGTATTTTTGTGAAAACCAAGACTGAACTATCACGAAAAGTCACCGGGTGAAACTGTAAGTACATTGTTTAAAATCTGCTATAGATTAAGTTATGATGGTGTTGTCACTGCCGTGAATATATCAATTTGGAAATATGTGCAAGTGTGTGGCTGCTATTTGCTTTACGTCGCACCGACACAGATAGGTCTTATGGCGACGATGGGACAGGAAAGGCCTAGGAATGGGAAGGAAGTGGTCATGGCCTTAAGTAAGGTATAGCCCCAGCATTTACCTGGTGTGCAAATGGGGAACCACGGAAAACCATCTTCAGGGCTGCCAACAGTGGTGTTCGAACCCACTATCTCCCGGGTGCAAGCTCACAGCTGCGCGCCCCTAACCGCATGGCCAACTCGCCTGGTAGTGTGTGGTTAAAAATATTCTTTTTCTCACGAAAAAATGCAGCCTTATAAAATGGTAATGTTGAGTTTACAGAGTGTAGTGGGGGCAACGATTGCTTACATTTAAAAAAAATATTTGCAGCTGGGGTATCGAATGTGTTCACCGCATGCCACTGTATTTTACCATCAGCTAAACATGTCATTTCTTTTACCGACACCTAATAACTATTAAAATACACAGTGACATTCATATCTTGGTGATTTTTGAGTAAATGGCTCACATTTGGCTAATCATCCATCTTCTTGTTTTTGGTATGTATCAGGAAAAATCTCATTAAGTTTAGGTGGTAGTATAGTTGCCGGACCTGTGGTGTAGAGATAACGTGTCTGCCTCCTACCCGGAGGCCTCGAGTTCTATTCCCGGCCAGGTCAGGGATTTTTACCTGGACCTGAGGGCTGGTTTGAGGTCCACTCAACCTACGTGATTAGAATTGAGGAGCTATCTGACGGTGTGATAGCAGCCCCGGTCTAGAAAGCCAAGAATAACGACCGAGAGGATTCGTCGTGCTGACCACACGACACCTCGTAATCTGCAGGCCTTCGGGCTGAGCAGCGGTCGCTTGGTAGGCCAATGTCCTTCAAGGGCTGTAGTACCATGGGGTTTGGGGTAGTATAGTTATGTTGCCTTTACTATCACAAATTTTATCCCTTGTACAAAAAATTTCGTGTGTGAAATGTTTTATGCACACGGCTGAAAATCCATTTTTGTTTTAAATCCTCGTCTGAAGGAAACGTAAACGAGTTAATAAAACCTTTTTTATGCTATAGTTGCTACGATACTTGGGAAAACAACATTTTCTGGGCGTCTGCAAATACACGAAACGTTTTATTAGTAGCGGTAACCCAAATTCAGTCTGCGCATTCACAAATACGGTACCGTAATAATGTTATTGATTTAACGTTCCACAATCTATTTTTACTATTTTTGGGAGACGCCAATATGCCGGAATGTTGTCCAGTAGGAGTTCTTTAACGTGCCAGTAAATCTACCAACACGAGGCTGAGCACCTTCAAATACCACCGGACTGAGTTGGGCTCAGAAAGCCAGCTCTGCCGTCTGCAAGGGGTAAACTACTCATCTCTACTGCGCCTTCATATTATTTCAATAGTAGGCTCTACGTATGATTATTCAATCACGTTTCTTGTTATACGGTATATACCGGTACCGTACTGGAACACAGGGCCGGATTAAGGTGGGGGCTAAAGTGGCTGCAGCCCCGGGCCCTACGTGCCAAGGGGCCCCGGCCCTTGGCCGAACCTAAAATTGTATAAGAAAAGGCCTGTTGCTCCACCTCCGTGCATGTATGTGAATATTTACGCTCGCAAGATATTGAACACGCACTCTTTCTTCCTTCGTATCAGCTGTCCGCGTTAGTATTTCATCACTGCTAGAATCAGTTAGCGTCCGGAGACACGAATCCTCGCTACTTATGCACTGTAATTATTGTAAAGGTTGTTGTTGACGAAAATTTAAAACTGGCAGCTTGCGAGTACGGGCAGAGAGGGAAGGGGGAACGAGGTCTCGGAAGTGAGCGGGAGGGAACAGGGGAAGCACGGTAGAATGCGCATGCTATACTATATCTTTGCATCAGGAAGAGAACTTCCAGTTCACCTCTGATTATTCAACCATTCGTAAGTTATAAGTAGGTTATAAAGTTCTTGTAAAATAGATAGAAAATATCCTAGTGGTGCCAAAAAAAACGTAAGTTCTGTTCTGTATGTCGATTTGATAATGATGATGGGACAAATGTAAAATATGTTTTGGCATTATGAAATATTAACATGAAAAATAGAGAAAAATTGTAGTCTATTTCAGTACTTTCCTGTTCATTAATTTAAGTGGAAGTAGTTCTACAACGATTTCAGAATGCTAGTCTTACGTGATGTTACGAAGAAGGGGCCCCACATTTTTATATAGCCCGGGGCCCCCAAACACCTTAATCCAGCACTGCTGGAACATATCCGTGAAAAATACAACAAAACACAAGTTGAAGTTCACTACACATCAAAGTGAACCTTTTCTTGAGCCCTAGTTCCCATTCAACACTATGGAGCTCAGGCCTCAAGAAAAGGTTAGCACAATACACACGGATAGCTCCCGCGCTTTCACCTTGGCCTCCGCTGCACGTTGCCAAACTTACATGACACCGGCTTGTAACTGTAGTCGGCTATGCTCAACGCTTAAGGCTCGGCTTGGCGTTCACTAAACCAACTATCGTAAAAGGGTAACCTACGTCTAGTGGTAGCCTATATCTTAATCGCAGCATACGCCACTGCCTCTTATTACTCTGTATTGTGGGCAGAGAGTATGAGGTGACTAGGAAATTCAAAACATTTAGTGAACCGACCATGCCTTAACCGACTTCGCCAGGCAGCCCCTTTTCTTAGGTAAGAATTATTTCAGCTCATACTAAATGAGCACTACCGTTTGATATTATAATGACTGTATTTAGCTATTATGCAAGAAAAACAGTTCCGTATACCGTAATAATTTTACAACCGTTACATTTTAGGATAAATTGCATGCTTTTTGCTAAAAAGTAAGTGTTTAATGTTTGTTTGTTTTTTTGTACTGTAGCGGAAAATAGTGGACTGTCAGTGCATCCGTAGCGAAACTATTACTTTTTGGTTGGCAACACTGGTTCACAGCAGTCAACAGCATGAAGAATATGATGGCACATGGTTTCGACTAGCTACCAGCATATTTGTGGGAACTGAGGTACCGGTACAGTAAATCTACAACACAGGAGTACCGGTACCTTGGCCGACTGTCATAACAGGCACTGACCATGTACCAACCGATTGGTCTAGCATTTTTGTCCCCATCTTCAAGAACTGAAAGGACCCAGCCGATTGTGCCAACTACTATCCAATCTGCCTTCTCTCACACACAGTAAAGATTTTTGAGATAATCCTGGATCAGCACATATGCGTCATTATAAAACTAGCCATTAACCAGTGTGGTTTCAGTAAACGCTGTGGAACAACTGGCGCCATTCTTGCTGCCCTTCAGCAAATAGTGATACACTGAGGAGACCAAACCATTGTACACGTCATGTTTCTTAAACCTGCAGAAGGCGTTTGACTGCGTCTAGCACCAGCTCATCTCGTATGCCCTCAGACACCACCACTTATTCTCTTTGGACACCACGGTGTACCCTCTCCTGGAAAGTTCGCTAAAAATGACTTACGACTGTTTTGAAGTAAGCCGACGATAAATTACACTTACCTTGTTCCTATAACAACACGTCTTCCTCTCAGTACAGTACGGGGCTCTGAAAAGAATTCGTGTTGCCGCTCAGTAAGTGGCTTGGTACACTCCGCACTGCTTTATGGCTTTACTTCTAAATTGACGTTTTGGCCGATTTTGGCTCTATCTAGTGGTTATGCTCTGAAACATAGACGTCCAACCAATCCCAAGCTGCCATTAATATCGATTTATATCTAAGATAGTGTCTTCCTCCATTGCTAAACACCATATCGATGGCCAGTTATTGCTTCCTAGGCATCGGCCTTAGGCCTGTTTATCATTTCAGTAGTGAATTAAATCAAAAACCGCAGTATCATAGTTACAAGAGCGTACAATTCTCTTTAGAATGTTATTGTTCATTTGTAAGTAGTTCAATACAGCAACATTTTGACTTGTTTCCGTAAAGAACCAAAAGTGAAACTCTTTCGAATTCCACACAGAAACATTTTGAGTTGGTTCTGTGCAGAATTCGTGGTTTGAAATGATTTTCAAGTTACTGCTTTTTTTAAATATTCGGGGTACCGGTACTAAACATTTTGTCCGCCTCTGTGGTGTAGTGGTTAGTGTGATTAGATGCCACCCCCGGAGACCCGGGTTCGAAATCTGAAGAGTGGTTCGAGGGCTGGAACGGGGTCCACTCAGCCTCGGGAGGTCAACTGAGTAGAAGAGGGTTCGATTCCCTCCTTAGGCATCTTAGAAGTGGTTTTCCGTGGTTTCCCACTTCTCCAGGCAAATGACGGGATGGAACTTCACTTAAGGCCACGGCCGCTTCCTTCCCACATCGTTATCTACTCCTTCCAATCTACACACCCCCCCCCCCCCCGCCAAAAGGCACCCGTTCAGCCTAGCAGGTGAGGCCGACTGGGCGAGGTACTAGTCCTTCTCCCCAGTTTTATCCCAGACCCAAAGTTTGCCCTTGTGGCGGCAGAAGTGGGATCTCTCGCTGAGTCCAAGGGAAAAACCAGCCCTGGAAGGTAAACAGATTAAGCAAGAAAGAAAGAAAAGAAAGATTACTGTTGCCAAAATGAAGAATTTGATCACAGGGTTCTCGGGTTCGATTCCCGGCAGGGTCGAGATTTTTAACCATAATTGGTTAATATCGCTGGCGCGGGGACTGAGTGTATGTGTCGTCTTCATCATCATTCCATCCTCATCACGACACGCAGGTCACCTACGGGTGTCAAATCGAAAGACCTGCATCTGGCGAACCGAACTTGTCCTTGGACACTTGGACACTAAAAGCCATACGTCATTTCATTTCACCTAGTGGACTGCTACATTTTCCGAAACAGTATCAACTATTTTATCTGTGGGATATGAGGTAAGTTATAAAATGTCTTAGAGTCCATTATTGTAAAGATAACGACACAATAACGTATAGAAATTACACTGTGTATCATGTTAATTTGATTTAAGGGTTTGCCTGTGAATAACATTAGAAATGGATTGGAAACACATATTGGGCCAAGAAAAGAATTTCTTGGACCGGTAGTGCAACACAAGGAACCAAATAAGTTACTCTACTATTTTAGGATTGAACGAATACGGATTTTTTTTTTTTTTTTTGCTAGGGGCTTTACGTCGCACCGACACAGATAGGTCTTATGGCGACGATGGGATAGGAAAGGCCTAGGAGTTGGAAGGAAGCGGCCGTGGCCTTAATTAAGGTACAGCCTCAGCATTTCCCTGGTGTGAAAATGGGAAACCACGGAAAACCATCTTCAGGGCTGCCGATAGTGGGATTCGAACCTACTATCTCCCGGATGCAAGCTCACAGCCACGTGCCTCTACAAATACGGAAATAACTCCACTCGAAAATATCCCGAAGAGATAAACTATGCACTATGCACTATACACTACCTTAAACGTATTTTTCATTGTATCAAGATAGTGACATAATTAATATGTGTGCGTGTCTTAATGCTCATTTTATAATTTAGGTACCCGGTGCAGATACAGTCCCTCCTTCTGCTATGGACAATGGACATAGCTCCAGGAACTTATGAAGTATCCAGTCAAGTTGGTAAATATATTTCAGAAGAATTGGATGCGTTAGAATCAGTGGCAGCGCGTGACTTTCGTCACTGGAGGTTCAACAGAAGAAAAAAAATTTGTACCCCCCCACCACCTCTCTCTGCCTTTCCCGTCGTGGACCGTAACCTCCTAAAATAAGATGATAAGATGATAGAAGTTTTGGAAATGTGACCGAATACGAGAGAAGCAGACAATACATGCCGATATTTACCACAAGTAAAATAAGAAATGTTTCACAATCATCTTACCCTATGCAGACAGTTTATACAAAAAAAAAAATCCATCCTGCGCTCCTTGAGGGATGCAAACTTATCTATAACTGCTTTGTAGAAGTCCACAGAGTCTCGAACCAAGTCCTTTTCAATTGATAGCATAACATAGTTATTGTGCTGCTCAAGAAAGTCTTTATTCTCTTCAGGGTTCAGAAGCACCTTTCTGCTTCCGATATCGTCATGGAAATAGTAATAACTACCGTACTGTATATTTAAAAGTGCTATACTTTCGCCAAAGGCACTCTGTGACTTAATTTCTAAAAGAAACTGCAACAAAGTCGTAGCCCCATAAACAGTTCGAAAAAAAATTTCTCATGTATAATATTTCAAGTTCGGTTCTCAGTTTCGGTTTGTCAAGAAATGGATAGGCTGCCGTAGGCTTCACACGCTTTGTGCATAAGAAGTGGGGAAACTGCTTCTCGAAGCTGCCGAAATTCTCAGGTTGAAACAGATTTGCTGCAAGAAGGTGCTTTGTGAACTGAAACCGTTCCTTTGCTTGAAGAATGGCCGTGTCACAAATCTCTTTTGTCGCAACTCGTTTCAAGGTACGCAACGGCCATCGTGATACCTTTACTGGCGGGGGCAGTGTGTCATGTTCATTAGCGATGTGGTCAATTTTATTTTCCCGAATAATTTTCATAGCAGCCTCGAAACCTGGATGTGCATCTTTGGCTGATGGAAAAGAGCCAACCAGAACTGAAATCACGGGTGCTCCTATTTTAAACGCAAACCTTTTGCTTGCAATATGGTGTTAGGCTGTCGAGAGGTAGTTTCCAGTTGACCCGGTCATTCGATGAGCGCATCTCTCTTCTCGTTAACTACTTCAACGGTCCTTGATTTAAAATTCCACTTTGTGTTTCAAGCATGAGGTACTCTTCCACCAACAACTTCGCAAGATGCTTTACGACGCACCGACACAGATAGGTCTTACGGCGACGATGGACAGGAAAGGGCTAGAAGTGGGAAGGAAGCGTTCGTTGCCTTAATTAAGGTACATCCCCCGCATTTGGGTTTCGAACCCACTATCTCCCGAATACTGGATACTGGCCGCACTTAAGCGACTGCAACTATAGAGCTCGGTCCAACAACTTCGGTCAATACACCTGATCGCTATGGGAAGTTATGAAAGAAGCTGGAGATTTCACTTAAATCTGAAAAAAAAAAAAAAAAAAAAAAAAAAAATGCAGACATTCGTATTCCGGTATGTCGCTTGTGCCATGACTAAGTTCAAAGAATGGGCATAAAAGTGAAATAATGTGCATGCTTAAAATCTTCCCTGATGAGAGCTTGCGCTCCTGAATGGCGACCACTCATTACATTTGCCCCATCGTAACTTTGTGAAATAAACTTATGTGGATTATCCACAACTTCGCTGAAAGAAGATTTTAAACACTCTGCTATTGTCTTAGCATCATGACTAGCGGGCGATAGGAAACCCCAGAATCATTCAACTGGCTTACCGTTCGGAAGAACAATAACTAATTGTGCTGTAGTTGTTATATCGGTGATCTCATCTGCGATTACCGAAATGAAGTGCGCTGTGGTCATTTCCTTTTTTATTTTCTCACGACAGATTTCAAACAGGCATGAAAGCAAATCATTCTGAATATCTTTCGAGGTACCGTACCTTTGAAAACAGTAGCTTTGGATAGATGGTCTCTTAATGCAAGGTCAATTTTGGAACTAAAATTAACGAGGCCTCTAAATATGCCAGGATTCGACGATTCACTTGTTTCGTCATGCCCGCGCAATGCCAGCTCAAACGCGCCACAGAACTTTACACAGTCGATAATAATTTTTGACAACACATAACGATTTTTCCATACTTGATCGCTGTGTCTTTCCACAGACTGCCTGTAAGCACAGTCAAGTTGCTGCTGGATATCGTGTCTTCCGAGAAGATCGAATTATAAAAGAACAAGCATATGAGATTTATAACTTTCGTGTTTCTTTATTTTTTGGGACAAATATGTCGTAAATCTACCATTCCGACTTTGGTCCAAATCCCTTCGTTTTCATCACTCACGAAACACAAACAAGGAAAACAAAACAACCTGTTGGTAACTTCGCACCCACAGATCCACTCGGTTCTTTTGTATATATCCATTCTGAATTTACGCACGATTTCTTTACTTTTAGCCTGCCTCGTTATATCAAGACCAGGCATTGGGCGCCGGGCATTCTTAATCTCAAGTTTTCACTCAAGAGAGAGTCTGGCTCCATGGCTAAATGGTTAGCGTGCTGGCTTTTGGTCACAGGGGTCCCGGGTTCGATTCCGGGCAGAGTCGGGAATTTTAACCATCATTGGTTAATTTCGCTCTCACAGGGACTGGGTGTATGTGTCGTCTTCATCATCATTTCATCCTCATCTTGACGCGCAGGTCGCCTACAGGAGTCAAATCGAAAGACCTGCACCTGGCGAGCCGAACATGACTTCGGACACTCCCGGCACTAAAAGCCATACGCCATTTCATTTTCTCTTTCACTCAAGAGAGAGACAGTAAACGTTTGTCTCCTTAAGTATCTCGACACTGTTCAAACTCACTATGTAGCTCCTTACCTTTCCCGGGCACAAAGACTGTAGACGCATCTACTTTGTACTATACAATGCACAAAAAATACACACACGGACAAAAGATTTTAACTTCTTTGTGTCCTAAAAATTATGTTTCTGAACGGCACAACAGTGCAGGAAAACACACGCTTGTACGGCGTAGGCCTACAATAATATTACGAATTATAATAATTACTGCAAACTTTTGTAAACACTAGTATTACACTTGAAAAAACACGAGGAAACTTTAGGGATGTACGTCCGCACTGTTCACAATGTTGGTAACATAATTTTAAGAACTCATGTGGGCTAGTCAAGTAGCGTATTCATTGGTAATACCTTCACGCTCGAATTTTTAAGTTAGGTTTCTCTCCAAAAAAGTAGCCTAATTATAGCAAAGAAGGCAAATGGATGGATGTTTAGTAAGGAATGATATATTTGGGACAAGATATCAATTGGAATTTGGCAGCTTAATGTGACTTTTAGTAGTAATGATGCTTTTCAATACTAGCGCTAATTATGTGCCCCATTCTCTGATGCCACCGCCTAGTTAAATTCCTGTAAGGGCAACAGATGGCAGACACATATTGGGTCGATGCATAAGTTGGTGCTGTTCTTATATTTTATTTTACTGTCACTCTCATGCATTGTAACTCACAATCACAATCACTCAGTGATGTATTCACCTCCACTGTCTATGACCTTCTGCCAACGTTCAGGTAGCAGTTGAATGCCTCGCCTGTAGAACTGTTTTGGTTTTGATTGGAAGAAATCTATTACCCATTGGTCAAGAGAACCTTCGTCAGGAAACACTTGTCCCTGAATGTGGTTAGAAAGAGAGCGGAAAAGATGGAAATCTGAGGGGGCAAGATCAGCGAAATACGGAGGATGAGGAAGAGGTTCCCAGCCAAGTTCAGCAAGCACACCCTTGGTCAGTTGCGCTGTATGCGGACAAGCGTTATTATGGAGCAACAAGACTGGTTGTTGCCTTTGTTTTTTGTTGTCAATAGCAACGACAAGTCGTCTTAGCTGGTCACTTTGCACAGCAGAGGTAATCGTTATGTTTTCATGGTGAAGAATGCCATCTTTGTTCCACCAAATACACAACATGATTTTCTGTGGATGGGCACTATCCTTGGCACGGGGAGTTGCTTTTTTGATGGGCTGAGCCACTCTTTCTTCTTCTTCATGTTGACATACCGGCACCATTTCTCGTTACCGGTGACAATGCTCGAAAGGAATGGTTCGTGCCTATTACAAGCCAACGTTGCCGGGCAAGCAATGACGAACAGATGTTTATTCGTTGATTGTTGTTACTGTCACTTAACATATGTGCTACCCATATACCCAATTTCTGTACTTTACCATCGAATGCAAATGGCGTGTAATAGTTGACTAGTCACATTCAAAAACTTGCGCCATTTCCTGCGTTGATTGACGAGGATTCTCATGAGGTAACTCATTCAAGCGATTTTCGTCAAAATCTGAAAGTCTTCCAGAACGTGGATCATCAGACAAGTCAAACCGTCCTGCTCGAAAGCGCAAAAACAATTTTTGTCTTGTTGTTTCAACAATTGCTTCATTCCCGTACACTTCACAAATTGTTCTCGCAGTTCCCGCTGCTCTGGACCCTCGGTTAAAGTCAAAGAGTAAAATGTGTCGGAAATGCTCATTTTTCTCAACTTGATATTCCATATCCGTTTGTCTGAAATATACACAAATAATACGTTCACAATCAAGAAAACCTTATTTCACAACACACTAACTCCAAACTCAGTTAAAACAACAGAATAACGATAAGCAATCCCTTCACGTCGCATTGGTGCCAACCCAAAATTATACCGCACGAAGAGCCATCTACACTTAAAGCCGGAAGGTTCGCATGGCAATGCTGTATCTATCTGTCAAGCGGAGGCCGAGAAAAAAGGGGCGTGTCCGATTTTGAATGATCTCACCCATATTCACTACATTTAGACCAACACGATGATTATGATAAATGTACACTCTTCGTAAAATGGTATTAAGAAACACACACATCAGTAAATGCATTCACTGAAGTTAGAAATAAACATTTTACATGAATAAAAACAAAATATCAAATCCCGGTCACTCCATGTGAGATTTGTGCTGGACAAAGCGGAGGTGGGACAAGTTTTTCTCCGGGTACTACGGTTTTCCCTGTCATCTTTCATTCCAGCAACACTCTCCATTCTCATTTCATAGCATCTATCAGTTATTAATATAAATTACTTTGGGAGTGGCGACCCCATCGTACTAATAGCCTATATCTGCTTCATTCATTCCATCCCTGACTCGGTCAATGACTGGAAAACAGGTTGTAGGTTTTCATTTTCATACAAAAACAAAACACTGTAAGAACAGTATTCACAAGCTCAATTATTGTGGAGCGTTGACAGCTTCTTCCGCTTAGTGTTTTTATCCTCGCTGTTGGCATAACTATTGTTCTTCATCTACTTTTAGCACTTATTTAACACGACATTGGAAAATGTAGACAATAAACAATCCATCGCGCCATTATTGTCACGCCCACAATGACGGCGTTCAAACCAGAACTGTTGATTGTCATCTCTCCTAAAGCAGCTCAGGATAGAGAGAACAGGAATTATTTATCATTTTCACAATCCATGTACGGTAGTCTTCGTGTACCCTCTGTTCTGCAGACACACACAACACAATGTGATGGCACCACTCACCCACCTCTCTGAAGCTCTTCAAAATAGGGATCACCTGTTTCATTACTCTGCAGGAGACCTAAACAAGTGTCACAGCTTATCTTTCTAGATATCTTCCTTTGTGTACACCCAGAAATGTACAGAATATTACCCCTGGCATCTCAAAATGCCCACCAAAAAAATTCACATAATAAAAATGGGTCTAACTTGTTTATTACTTCCATATTGAGCCCAATAACATCTGTCTTGATGGAATCAGATGTTTCTAATTGGCTTCAGCCAAACCTCAAATTTCCATACCACCACCACCGCAACCCTAGAAAACCCTTAATCCTAATTTTCATCTCACTTTCTAGGGCTTGAAGTGCAGTAATATTGTAATTACAACCAATAAGCTATAAATGCTGACTAAACCTTCTTTCTAAGTTATAACTTTGAAACTTTCTTGACAGTAAATAATTTGCTTTCACAGTTCCAAACGACACTTTTTGAATGGGGCCTAACTCTTCTTGCTTTTAGTGATAATAATAATAATAATAATAATCATCATCATCATCTTTACGTCCCCCTAACTACTTTTACCGGTTTTTGGAGACGTCGAAGTGCCGGAATTTAGTCCCTCAGGAGTTCTTTTACGTGCCAGTAAATCTACCGTCACGAGGTTGACGTATTTGAGCACCTTCAAATACTACCTGTCTGACCCAGGATCGTACCTGCCAAGTTGGGGTCAGAAGGCCAGCGCCTCAACCGTCTGAGCCACTCAGCCCTGCCCTTTTAGCGCAAAGTTCGAATTGTTCCCTTAAAAATATGAGGCAAGACAGAGAGTGTGTGTTTTCACTGCTCACCTCCCGATACTCTGTGCGATTGTGAAGCATTATAATAGATTTATTTGTACACATTTAACACTAACACTGCAAGAAGTGGTTCCTATACAATTTAAAAAAATTGCATTTAGTTGAGACCTCTTTGATATTTTACCATCTGCTAAACATGTCATTTCTTTTACCAACACCTGGTAACTTAACATATACAGTGACATTCATATCTTGGTGAATTTTGAGTAAATGGGTTACATTTGGCATATCATCCATTTTCTTGTTTACCATACTCTACATTTCTAGGCTCCTACCTTCAGGATATTTTCTTTTAACACTTTTCGATGACAAATATTTTGGAGAATTTTGGAAAATGGACATGCATCAGGGAGAAGCTCATTAGGTTTAGGTGGCAGCATAGTTACGTTGACTTTACTATCACAAATTTTATCCCCTGTTGAAAAATGTTCGTGTGTGACATGTTTTATGCATACGACTGAATCCTTCTCAGCTTCCCAATTAACCCGTTTAAAATGACAAATCCATTTGTGTTTTTAATTCCTCGTCAGAAGGAAAAATAAACGAGGTAACAAAACCATTTTAATGCTGTAGTTGTTACGATACATGGGAACATAATATTTCTGGGCATCTGCAAATTCATGAAACATTAATGTCAAATTCAGTCCGCACCATGACAAACAATAACGTTATTGCCTTAACGACCCAATAACTATTTTTACGGTTTTTGGGAGACGCCGGGATGCCGGAATTTTATCCCAGAGGAGTTCTTTAAAGTGCCAGTAAATCTACCGACACGAGGCTGACGTATTTGAACACATTCAAATACCATCGGACTGAGCTGGGCTTAGAAAGCCAGCTCTACAGTCCAAGCTACTCAGTCCTGCTTAGCCTTCACATTATTTCGATAATAGGCTCAACGTATGCTTATTCTATCACTTATCTTGTTATATATACTCGAACCTATCCGTGAAAAATTAAACGAAATACGAGACGGAGTTCACTATACATCAACATGCACGGATAGATCCCGCGCTTTCACCCTGGCCTCCACTAGACGTTGCCAAACTTACATGACGCCGGCTTCGGCTCTGCACGAACTTAACCATCGACCCAAGACCGACTCCAATCCTCAGACCTTAATGCTACTCTCGATCCTTCAAAGATGGCGAATCGAGTAGCCGAAATTGTTGGAAACGTGGGTTTGTTTTGGTTTGTTGTTATCGTATGTAGTCAGTGTAATTTTATTAAATTTGACGATCAATGTTGGTTTCTTTGTAGAATATAAGTGTGCGAGTGTATTTATATGAGTCGGTAGGTACATCGTATCTGTAATTATACGCAGTAATGTGAGAATGTGCTTGTTTTGATCGTATTTTTACTCATTAAATAACATGAGTGCACTAGGTGGACCAGTTTTTAGTCTAACTATAGCAATGCCTCTCATACAACTATTCTTAAGTTTCCTACGAAATAGAACATTAGAAGAGAAATCGATTAGGAACATACATCGTGATTATTTTGAAATCCATGGCAAAACCGTAGCGTGCATACATCATTTTGAGAATAAGTATGAGGTTAGGAAATGTATTTCTCTACTTCCAAACTATTCGTGTTCCTTGAAAAATATTAACTTAGATAGAATATAATTGATATTGTGTTATTCCGTCAGTGTCTATGTACTTCAAAGTGTCTAGTGATTTAGATGCAAGTGTATTTTACAATAATCTGTGCTTTGCCTGCGGAAATGTTTGGCTGGATCTTGGAGTATAACAAAACTTATAAGTGTGACAGATGGAGCAATCTGTATACTGTTACACAAAAGAAATAGTGACTTAGAGGGATTAGCTGGGTTTGTAGGGTTTTACACTACCAACACCTTCCGATTCATGCTATGACTATCTTATATCAAGCAGACTGTACCGAACTGAAGCTCGTGCATGTGGTTAAATATCAATGTTTAGTCAATAGAGTTTTTTCACTTATGTTATTCAATGGGTAAAAACTTATTAGGCTATATCTTTAGTGTCTGAAAGTTTCATTACTAAGGTTACTATCATTGCGTGAAGTGCTGTTATGCCATATGTCAACATTATATTAACATCATGTTAACATAATCATTTCGGGTGTACTTGATCTGAGTGACACCGAGCTCGAAAGCTGCAGTCGCTTAAGTGCGGCCAGTGTCCAGTATTCGGGAGATAGTAGGTTCGAACCCACTGTCGACAGCCCTGAACATGGCTTTCCGTGGTTTCCCATTTTCACACCAGGCAAATGCTGGAGCTGTACCTTAATTAAGGCCACGGCCGCTTCCTTCCCACTCCTAGACCTTTCCTGCCCCATCGTCGCCATAAGACCTATCTGTGTCGGTGCGACGTAAAGCAATTAGCAAAAAACTAGCAATAATCTGAGTGACTCAGGCGGTTAAGGCGCTGGCCTTCTGATCCCAAGTTGCTGGATTCGATCCTGACTCAGTCCGGCGGTATTTGATGGTGCTCAAATACGTCAGCCTCGTGTCGGTAGATTTACTGGCACGTAAAGAAACTATTGCAGGACTAAATTTCGGCATTTCGACGTTTCCGAAACCCGTAAAAAATGTAGTTAGTAGGACGTAAAACGAATAACATTATGATTTCGGGTGTACTTCCCATTCATTGGGTGGTGAATTTAAGAAATTATCTACCATTTCAAAACAAAGACAACAAGTTATGTTTGTGTTTCATAGTTCTCATGAGAGCGAGTAAATCGAGGAATTTTGCACCTTAATTTATTTTGAAATATTCAAAAAGATGCTAGAAATATCATTTTAACAGTTTTATCATGTATTTTCATCTATCCAGCGAAGTGAAATCTAAGAGAAAACGTTATTTGAAGAAATGAAATGTCTAAATAATCAGCTTGTTGGTCTCTTTTCTAGTAGAATATATGTGATTCTAGTTGATTATATGTGGTGCGTACTTGTTGGCGAAGCGTTTTCATACGTGTAAAAGTGATTTTCCTTACGATGTTTCATTTATCATATTAAATTACCGCCGTTTATATGAAATGCACGTGATATTTTCGTGTTAGCCAATACCAGTAATTCGGCTACTTCGGCCGCCATGTTTTTCTTATATTACGGTCTGAGGATTGGAGTCGGTCTTGATCGACCCCAACAACACGACTTGGGACAGACCTGAGAAAGTGGCATATTGCGCATGCGTAAAGCACAGATATGCCACAGACAAATAGATTTAGACTGGCAATGAGCAGCAGGATTCTGAAGGCGGAAGCGTGCGGCTACCGCCATCTAACGTCACTACACTACCCTGATGCATTAATGTAAAATAGTAGCACGAACAGGACTACTGGACAGAAGATAATTAAAGCACATCGAAATAATAACAATACTAATTAATTAGACCTAGTACGTCCTTTATTTTACTGTTAAAAGGAAGAGAAACTGATGTATCAATTTCCAAATACTTAAAAATCGTCAATCTGTTATAGACCGATCTACGGTCAAATCTATTCCCATTCAACTCTCTTGCAGCATGATTCACAAGAATTTTCAAATTCAGTGATGAAATTACATTAATAAAGCGATAAAAGTGAGTTTCGCCGCGTTGAGTGGTTCAGAAGGTCGAGGCGCTGGCCTTCTGACCCCAATTTGGCAGGTTTCATCCTGGCTCAGTCCGGTGCTATTTGGAGGTGCTCAAATACGTCAGCCTCGTGTCGGTAGATTTACTGGTGCGAAAAGAACTCCCGCGGAACAAAATTCCTGCACCTTTGCGTCTCAGAAAACAGTAAAAAAGTTATTGGACCGTACAGCTATTATTATTATTATTATTATTATTATTATTATTATTATTATTATTATTATTACGTGAGTGTCCTTTGGGATTAGATCTCAAAACCTTGAAGACAATTTTTTTGCATACAACTTCATTAGGTATGTTCCATTTCATGACTGAGCTAGCCATTAGATGTATTCTCACTACCGGTATATACATCTCAGTAAATTTGAACGCATGAACTACATCCTTCATAGGAACATGCAGATCTCTCTACTCTTGAAATAAATCAATGGGTAAATATTTTCTCTTTGTACAACTACTTCCTTACAAGTATCACATTAAAGAGAATCTTTACCACAAATCCTGAGACAGATTCAATAATATTCTGTGATAATAAACCTAACACCTGTCGATTTATGCAAACTTACTAATCCTTCCACTCTAATTTTAACAGTAATTTTGACATCCTTACAATATATCTTTAAAGAATAGAAGAGACGAGACTAATACTATTATTCAATTACTAACATAACCGGAAAAAGAAGCTTAAGCTATAACCAAATCTTGTAGTAATATTCTTCTTCTTCTTCTTCTTCTTCTTCTTCTTCTTCTTCTTCTTATTATTATTATTATTATTATTATTATTATTATTATTATTATTATTATTATTATTATGCCGTACAGTATCACAAGGGGCCTAGCGCCAACACATTTATATCGGAAGGAAGTGATATCTGTCTCCTACATAATTAGGCATTTTAATAGTAAATTGAATTGCATTAATAAGCAGACAACAAGTGTACATGAACAAATGTAAGCTACTTACCGGTGTATTGAAACTCCTATTCCTTCCTTCTTTTTTCTTCGTGAATAGGAAAAAACCACACCCAAACACTACGCAGGCATTGACCATTATGTCACACAGTAGCTTGCCGAAAAATTAATGTGAAATAGGCATAAGAATAAAATAAACCAAAAGTGCACGTAACACAGTAACATACATATTTACAGTGGATCTGTAGTAACTAAGATGGCGACGGCAGTACGTTTCAGGCTTCGTTAGCACCAATGCTACGAGCAAATACAGTAAATACAATACGCGACACTGAGCGAGATATCGAGGGACAGCTATTGAAGCTCTCTCTAGCGAGTAGACCTGAAAACTATTGATTCTGTCATAAGAGCACGTGTATTTTTGTGTGAAATTTTTGGTGTTATTTATGCGTTTTCAGTGACTTGACATAATTAAATAGTAGCGTGAGTCATTCCGTGATATCTCCTCTCAACATGAGGGGAAAGATATGTGCTGTGTTTGGCTGCAGTAACTATGAAGTAGAGAAGAATTCGCGGTCGTTCTTCAGGTTCCCTCGTGACAAGAAAATGCAAGTAATATTGTGTTTGAATATATATTCTTCCAGTGACAGAGATCTTTATAGTACTTCATAATCTTCTGACCTGCTCGACCCATATTTTAACTGGCTTAAAATGTAATACGCATATTTTATTCTATAGTGCAGCAGTTAACCTTCAATACCGATGTGTTGTTGTAGGTGTGATCTGTGGGTTTTGAAATGTCACATAAGTGATTAGGATAAGGTGTACAAGAAAGAAGGGACGTTACGCTTATATAAGAATTATAAGATCTGTTCAGATCATTTCCAGGCCAGCGACTTTAAAAATCCTCGACTATACAGCCAAGGGTATGTTACATTTTAACTCTAATTGTACGTAAATATTCCTCAACGCATCACTATCGACAACATTTTCATACTTTTCTTTCTTTTATCCCTCTTCTCAGATTAAAGCCGGGATTTTATAGATTTTCTTTCTGTTAGTAGGCTTCATGTTAAGAGGAAAATTTTCCATTTATTAAATGTTAATTCATTGCATCATATGTGTAAGGAATGTGCCGATATTTTTATTGACAAGTGTCTTAATGTGATGATACAATGTTTTTAAATGAGAAAAAAGACAAATCCAACCGTAAGAGTTCAGGCAGGAATGCTAAAGCTAAAAAAGTAATGCATAAATGAAATATCAAGCCATTTCACATCTTGTTTATATGTCTAATTCCAGTCTTTGAATAATAACCTTTTAAATAATTCTTCATTCATTTATCCAGAATTGCTTTAGCAACTTCGAAGTTAATATCTCAATAACACTTTCTTTCTAGACGTAATTTATTTATCCATTTCCGTATCTACATTTCCATTGATATTTGAATTTAGCGCGATTTTTTCAGGTCAAGTCACTAGGAGCGCCACCGTCGAATTGTCTCCCATTTTAACAAGGCTAAATCCGTAAGTGTCGCGTATTATCTCTACTGTATTGGCTACGAGATGAGCACTGCCTGTATGTTTACGAGGCATATATCTGTAGTTTCTGCGATATTCTGGTCTTGTCTTCGTGCTGGTTGACGTACCCCCACACCACACTACTCCCTTCGCCCAGGTAAGGACGGAGATGTGGCCTTGCATGGCGGTTCATTTCAGACGAGTATCCAGCCACGGACTTTGCGCAGCTCACATGAATTGAAAGCCAGTACGTGTATATTACGGATAGATGTACTTAGCAAGAGTTTCGAGATTAACAAAGTTGTGAAAATTGAGTAGTCGAGTACAATTTGGTATAAAGTAGAGGTTGATTGCTCCATTGCGCTATACCAGAAATCGCCACTGGTTAGAATTGAATCAGTCAGTTGATTATGGGTTCGAAATCGCTGAAAGTGTGGAGCCAAAAGCAGCAGTAGATTCAATTCGGATATTTCAAAATATGCTTCAGTGTTGACCACAAATTAGCATAATAAAACACAATGGTTAGGAACAGATGGATGTAAAAAGAGCAGAAAAGGCATACGTCAACCAGAAATAATCGGTTAAAATGTTGTTAAGAAACGTAGAAATCTTGATGAGAGCTGGGTATTGTTGTCCACTCCACGCCCCCTTTCGGGCTGAGCGGCTCAGATGGTTGAGGCGCTGGCCTTCTGACCTCAACTTGGCAGGTTTGATCCTGGCTCAGTCCGGTGGTATGTGAAGGTGCTCAAATACGTCAGCCTCGTATTGTAGAGTTACTGGCACGTAAAAGAACTCCTGAGGGACTAAATTCCGATACCTTGACGTCTCCGAAATCCGTAAAAGTAGTTAATGGGACGTAAAGCAAATTACATTATTAATATTGTTCCCGGGAAAAACTTACAACCCCCTTGCAATGATAACTGTAGGCTTAAGTGTTCTAGTATAATTTCTGACGATGAAAAGCAGTCTCTTCACAAAAGAACCAATGATCGACAAAGAGAGAAACTAAGAAGACGTGTGGAAGTAATACAACCTAAGTTGGACAGCAATCGATGATTGAAGGACGCTTATTATTTTGAACTTAATGTACCGGTAAGTTGTTTTTTCTGGTGACATTAAATACAAGCAGAAAGCTGATATTTAGTGCCTGTAAAAAGAATGATGGTGTGATTGAACGTGATAAGCAGAGGCTGCCATGGGAAGAGAGGGAAAGCATCAGAGGGCAGCTATTAAACCTCATACTGAATCATTTGAAGTTGTTGATTCTCATTATTGTCGTGCGTCTTCTACAAGGAGGTATTTGGATGGAAGCCGTCCATTAGCAGCTATGCACCGTACGTATGTCAATTCCTGTAAGGAAAAAGGACAACCATAAGTGAAATTGAATAAGTTATGCGTGATAATATTTTCAATACGGAATATAACATTGCCGTTTTTAAATGAAAGAAATAGCCATGTTCACAATGTGAATACTGTAGAAATTCTTCCACTGAAGAGCAAATAACGAATCAAGAAAAGTTTGACGGACACCTGCTTGAAAAGAACTTAAGTACCTACTGTAAATCAGACAAAGAAAATAAATTTAAAAATGTTCTAAACGAACCAAGTATTCAGATTTGCTGCTTTCACTTACATGCTGCCCTACCTTTACATAGTGGAGATGTCAGTCAATTCTACTAGGTATATCTATAACATAACTGAGAAAAAGGTGACCTGCTTCTTATGGGATGAAGGTGTTTGCTAAACGCGGAGCAAATGGCATTGCAAACTGTTTGGACAAATACTTAGAGAAATGTGAGGCAGAATATATTATATTTTATGCTGACAATTGTGATGGCCAAAAGAAAAATATTTTTTTGGTTTCTCTGTTTACGTTTCATGTGCTGAACTCTGCAACCAAGTGTCTAGTAGTCGGCCGTGCCCAAAACGAACGTGATAGTATTCACGCCCTGACTGAACGCTCTAAAAAAAGAAAACCTTAAATGGAGGACCAATTTATGTTCCTTCTCAATTTGGTTTCAATAATAAGGCTAGCAAAAACCAAAGGGCATCCTTATAAAACTGTTAAAATGTCATCTGATGACTTCATCGATGCTGAAAGTCTCCAAGAAAGTTTGGGTAAGAATTTCAAAGTAAATTAAAATGGGGAAGTTGTTTCCTGGAGAGTTGAAAAATCATAAACTTATGTGGTGTTTTACAATACATCGTAGGGTACCACGAAATGAATACAGCAAAATGAACAACAGTAAGGTTCGAAGGAACAGGAATAAAATCCCTCAGTGGAAGAAGGCGTATTCTCAACCACCTGCAATATCTAAAGTGAAAAAAGATGATCTCATTTCTTTGTGTACATCTAACAGCATTATCCACCAACAATGGCAGTTCTTCAAAATCTTAAAATTTGAATAAACACGGAGTGTTTGACTCCAACTTTGACTTCTATGTACAGTTATTTGCATAACATGATGCAACATAATTAGGTAGAAAAAGTCATATTTTAAAATGACATTGGTTTATAAAGAAAAAATGTGTAATTTCTATTGAAATAGTAATACATACTTTTTAAGTAGAACACTATTTTTATCTTTCTTGCAGCTACAACTAAAAATCACTTACAAAGACTACTTATACCAGTTCAATACGGCAACAACTACAAATATTAAATAAAATAAAATAATGTGTCATGGCGCCAAATATTTACTTACAATTGCAGCTAAACAATGTAAAAAAATCCAGATTGGTATATTTACTTTCCTAATTAGAGCAAATAATAAGTCAGTGACAAATATTAAACGTCATTATCTCAAAAATATGTTTTTGAGTTGTTGTTCTTGTAGTATTGAACTGGGCAAGCACCTCCTGGAGAACAAGGCATGGTAACACGAATGAGAGTAGCTGATGACGTATGTCCGCGTGGGCCCATGCCAGTAGCTCAGTTAGCTTGGTGCCGCTTTCTGTATTAGGACGCGTTTCCCTGTTATGTGTGTTTTTCAGCGATCATATTAATCTTAATCGAGTCTTGTGTGTTAACACTCGCTTAATATTCCTATTAGTGTTAAGTTTAGTTAAAGGTGTTAGTACTTATAAATTGTTAATATTAATAAATTGTGTTTAAAGTGCTGGCATAGCCGTCACGTGGGGTTAGAACTGAGTTTATTTTTAATGGTGTGTTGCCGTGAATTGCGATCATTGTTTTCCAAATTATGAATAACGATGCCTCAGAAATACAGTGTTCCAAATTGTAGGGGCAATTATCGCACTGGCCGAAAAGTGAGTGTTTTCTCGTTTCCAACTCGGAGAGAGCTAAGTGGTTAAGAGCTATTCGCCGAGATGATTTCGTTCCTTCCAAAAATGCAAAGGTAAGTATTAGTTATTATTGTATGATATCTGATTTCAATCATTCAATGACTTAAATTGTGGAATGGTCCTTGAAATGGAACCTTGTGTTGTAGGTGTGCGACTCCATTTCCAAACTCGTGAGGTTGAATGGACGACCAGCATGTATGATGAGAGACATGGGAAATTACGGTATTGACTGCACCTTTATCTAATACAAGGTTTGTGAAAGCTTTGTGGATAGGTCTCTAAGCTCTTTGCTATTTATAAATGAAATAGATTTTTTTCGGGGTGATTTATATCTTACTGATTTAAGCATTTGTTGTATTGAAGTTACCAGTTATTACGGTACATTTAGTTTGGGATGTGCTGAGTATTCACATTACTTTATAGGACTACTGTTGTGGGTATAGTGATAATCTGAAAAAAAGTTATAATTATGAAGGCATGTAAGGTATTTGTTTTCAAGTATTCCTACTGTGCTGGACACTTAACAGCAAGTGAGACAGTTCTATTTATTATATCGCATGAGGGAATATAACTCTAGTGGGGGTTAATATTTTTAGTTCAGGCTAGGCAGCAATATTATTGTGTTTATCGCAATTATGTTAGGTTCTACATAATTATTGTAAATTACATTCACTCAATGACTTTTCTCAGTCTCCTTGTGTGCTATTCGTTTTATATTAAAATCAACCAGATATATCTAAGACATGACATAGTCCTGTGAAGTAAGTGGTGCCATGAATTAATAGATGAGTGCATTTATATCTAGGTGAATGAATTCTCTTTTGGTCTAGAAGTTTTATGAGCTGTTCCTTCTCAGTTTCCAAACTACCCAGAGTACTTGTCTGTTACCTACCACATCTGCCCGCCGAGAAACTCCAGATGATAGGCGTTGTCGAGTAGACAATGAAAGTTTGGCCAAGGCTCTTGCTCAAAGTTTAGAGACCTATCAAGATCATGTCAGTACTGTTTCTTTCAAGAAGGTTCAGGAATTTAAAGAAAATTATTTTCAATATCTGTAAAAAAAGACTGGAACGGCATTGAAAAGGAACAGTGTGTTTACTTCATTTTAATCAAGGAAGAGCTTATCCCATATCTTCATTGCTGTGTTAAGGTAGGAAGTGACTTACTTGCCTCCTTGTTTGTGAAGAATATTGAAGTAAGAAGATATAGAAACTTAAATATTCCTGTGCCTGTTGACTCACTGATGGATATTGAAAATGTCATTGACAGTGTGCATTCTGTATATGCTGGGTGTGATCAATTTGTAACTGACAGTGCTGAGGACTCTATGGTTATTTTTAAGACTATATTAGATAATTGTGAGAAAAACTTCCTCTAAGGAAACTTATGGTATCATTTTTATGGGATCAAATTCATTTGCTTCACAAGCCTTGAGTTAGGAATTATTCATGGGAAATGGTTGTATTTTCATCTTTAACTTATTTTAATTCCCCTCATTGCTACAAATTTATTCGGTCATATGGTAATATGATTCTTCCTGCACCACGGACTTTGTTTCTTCAAAGGTGTTAACAAACCCACTAAAGGAGCAAAGTGGCAATATTCTTCTTTACATGAAGAACAAATTTTCTGTCTTATCTAAAGAAGATACGTTGTTTTTACTTTTAATGGATGAAGTTCATATAAAACCTCAGTTAGACTTCAAGCAGGACAAAACTGCAATTGTGGGTAGTGCAGTGAACAGTAGTGAATGTGCCACTAGTGCTAATGTTTTGGTGGTGAATAGTTTACAATCACCATACAAGGATGTAGCTCGCATTGTGCCTGTAACTAATACCAGAGGTAAGGGGCTGTTTAAAATTCTAAAGGACGTTATTCTTGGTTTGGAGGAGATAGGGTTTGAGGTTCTCTGTTTTGTTGCTGACAACAGTGCTCTAAAGAGGAAAGATGTATCTTTCTTGAATGGCCCTCCTGAATTGAAATGTGTATATGCTCATCCTAAAGATCCTTGCCATAAGTTGTTCTTTGTCATTGATTCTGTTCACACCATAAAATGCATTAGGAAAAACTGGTTAAATGCCAAAAACCAGGAAGTACACTTTCCTAATTTTACAGATCACAACAAGATAGAAATAGCCTCATTTGATTCATTAAAGGAACTTCATGCTCAAGACATTGTAGGTATTGAAGTCATTGTATCCAGCAAACATAGAACACCAGTATGTTCAGTTGGCTTTACAAATATTCATCAGCCGTTTAGCTATTGCAGTGAAGGAGATAGGACCAAAGAAGAATTTGACCAAATGGGAGAGCTCAGCACATTTAATAGATTTGATTTGCAGGTGGTGGGATGTAATGAATGTAAAAATGTTTGTGGAAAGGGAAGTGTTTCAGAAATCCTCTTCAGGAGCCCATAACATCCAAATCATCACACACAGAATTTTTGAATAAGATGTTGTCATGGTTAGATACCTGGAAATCCTGCACATCAATAAAACCCATAAAGCTCTTTCTTTGATTAAAAGATGTGTGATAGAAATGGCCCAATTTTGTCTTACAGGGAAAGTACATAGTTTTTTCCTACCAGGGAAAGTGCAAACTGATATCTTGGAGGCACAATTTGGAAAGTATCAACAACTAGCAGGTAGTCAGTACAATATATCCCTGTGGCAATTACCGGTATTTGAAGCTGAGAATAAGCTGCGACTTCAGAGTGTCCGAGATTTCAAAGCTGATGTGAGTAACTACATTGAAGTGTCATGTGATGTCAATGCCTTCAGTACCTATGTTGCAGAATAAAGTGATGTGGATGATTTACAAGAGGAATATTGGCTCTTTTAAACTACATTAGTGGTTATTGTGCATATAGCTTCGTGAAGCGGCACAGTTGTAATTTTTATGTTTTTATTTGCAATGAAGCAGGTCATGGGGATCATTCAAGTCTTATAAGTGCAAACAACAGAGGAGGATTGAGCTATCCACAAGATGATGTTGTCAAATGCTCGGCATTTGCATTTATAGTGATGAATAAACTTATTACCAACTTCAAAGAAGAATTTTTGCATAATCAAGACGAGAAGGCAGTGTTAATTTTGGTAACATTCTAAGTGTTTGCCACTTGGACTGTTCTCAGGACATGATTGGCATCTACATCCTTCAACTTTCATCAAGAAAACTCTCCTAGGTACTGCTAGTGATATCCTGATTAATAATTTTGTAAGTGATATTATTGATAAATTCTCACAAAGAATTTTAGTTCAACACAAAGGGAGGAAAATTGATTAGCTCCTTCACTGTGGTAGTTGAGAAAGAATGATTGGGTGCAGTCATTGTCCTGATGAAATTGGGTGTGGACCACAAATACAATTCAGGCAGTGTAAATGGTACAGTGACTGATGACATTGGATATTCTCTAGGCTAGAAGAAGCATTGATTTAGATTGGTATGTTATTTAACAGCTTAGTGTGTCATGAAAGATACAGTAATTGAGATGTAATTGTTAGATCTTTTATGATTTTGTATTTCCAGTATTAATGTGAAGTGTATTTAAATGTATTTTTGTACTTGCAGTAAACTTTATGGCAGATTATTTAATTTTAGTGCATATAATCAAGAACTGATGCCATGTAGCCTACTGTATAGGTACATCTTCAAGCAAATAATTGCTCTGTCTCTGTGACTGATAGTACTGAATATTTTCTAAACTAGAAAAAACTTGCATTTATATTGGTGTGTTATTATTTGCTAGCTTTGTGTCTCATGGTAGGCAATTTAGTTCTTACAAGATTTTTCACTTCTTGTGTTAATATGAAGTATTAATTATTAAATGCATATTACAATACAGAATTGTTATAAATTCATCTCATATATTTCATAGAATAGATTTACTACTTATGATCAAATAATGATACTGTCTACTAAATCTCTTAATGCCTTTGTTAACTTAAGAATAGCAATATTTTTGTTTGAATTGGTAACAAGTGTTTGATGGTATCTTTGAAAATTGGGGATTAAATACTTTTTTTGCTAGGGGCTTTACGTCGCACCACCACAGATAGGTCTTATGGCGACGATGGGATAGGAAAGGCCTAGGAGTTGGAAGGAATCGGCCGTGGCCTTAATTAAGGTACTGCCCCAGCATTTGCCTGGTGGGAAAATGGGAAACCACGGAAAACCATCTTCAGGGCTGTCGATAGTGGGATTCGAACCTACTGTCTCCCGGATGCAAGCTCACAGCCGCACGCCTCTACGCGCACGGCCAACTCGCCCGGTAGGGATTAAATACTTAATTGATCTCATGTGTATAATATCCATACAATGCAGCTGGTTCATAAAGCATGACATGAGTAGTTCAGTGTGTGTTCTGCTACATTTTTATTAATGTAATGGCAGGGATGCAAGTTCTTAATATGGTTTCTTAGGATTTTAACAATTATTGTTCATAGAGATTTCCTTTTATATTTTATATAATGTTCACGTCATCTCCATTTTAATTTTAAGCAACCTGGTGAAGTTAAATTGAAAACAATTTCAGAAAGTCTCTGGGTGAAGGACAGTTCAAATGTTATCAGAATTGACATGCTACTTTTCAAATTTCAGTTCATTAATTTTAATAAGTGTTTTATTTCCAGTTTAATTTCAATTTTCTCCTATTTTGGTTATTTAAATCAGGATTCAAAATGATATGAGTACATTTATATACACTAGGGAATGTGACTGTAACTTTGATGACTTGATGAACAAGTGATGAACATGTAGTGTAATCATTCTCTTTGCATAACAGCCAAATTTTGTGAGCTCTTCACCCCCTTAATTCATGTTAGGCTTCTATTGTTTAAAAAAGTTTACTTCCATGACCAACAAGACTGAGCATTACAGCTTGTATGTTCCTGGACTGCTACTAATATACTGTAAGTAAGGTATCTTACTTATTTAATAGCTTTTCTGTACTTACATGTTTTTTGATCTTTTATCTTTCATCAGCAAATTTAGTTTTGTAAAAGGAACTGATCATTTTTGACTCTTAAATATACAAAAGAAAGTACCGGTACCATATTGGCATAATATTAAATTTCACGAGAAGAAAAGATAGAATGATAGGACACATCTTAAGACACCCAGGACTTGTTCAGATGGTTTTTGAAGGAAATGGAGGTTGTAAGAATGGTAGGGGTAGACCAAGGTGTGAAGCAGATTAGAGCGGATGTAGGATGCAGTAGTTACATAGAAATGAAAATATTAGCACAGGATAGAATGGCACGGATAGTTGCATCAAACCAGTCTATGGACTGATGACTAAAAAAAGTCCCTCAAAAACCGGCAGCGCCAGGCACAAGTCGCCTACGGGAGTCAAATCAAAAGACCTGAAGCTGGCGAGCCGAACATGTCCTCGGACACTCCCGGCACTAAGAGCCATACGCCATATCCTTTCACTTCATTTCTCCACTCATGTTATGGTAGAACACCTATAACCGAGGATGAAATTGTCCGTTACTAATCTGTGGCTATACATCAAAATTAAAATTACGACTGCCGGGCTGAGTGGTTGAGGCGCTGGCTTTCTGACCCTAACTTGGCAGGTCCGATCCTGGCTCGAGTGGTACCGGTACTTGAAGATGCTGAAATATGTCAGCCTCGTGTCAGTAGATTTACTGGCCGGCATCTCGACATCTCTGAAAACCGTAAAAGTAGTTGCTGGAGCGTAAAGCCAATAACATTATTATTATTATTATTATTATTATTATTATTATTATTATTATTATTATTATTATTATTATTATTATTACGGGGATACCCGTGAACCAGCAGAGGTGAAAGAAGGTGCCGGGGTGAATGCGTCTAACTACAAAATCAAAGTTAATTTAAAACTGTAACAAAGGTTATATAGGCTATATATTTTTGAATTTCAAAAATCAACAAATAACAATGTCACAGGTACCAGTAGCAATAAACAAGTCTAGGTAAGACAAGATTGGTGGTATAAACAGATTTTGGGCTTCAAGCCCTCACTTTACAATTCCTGAGCTACACGCTCAACTTTACAAAGATCACAACTTTACTTAAGGGCAGAAATCCCCTAATACATGGAGCCCTTGCTCCAGCAATTACAATATCAGGCCTCCCAGGGGCACTTTTACAACACTAGGAAAAGAGCTAACGTGCTCTCAGTTCTCAAGCCTACTCAAGGCAATGTCAGGATATTACAATTACTTGCCATCAAGGCACAACTTACAAAATTTGAAACAGGGGTATCTAGTACCCAACCTATTGGGCCGTAGTAGAAAAGAACAGGTTAAGTAAATAGCCCGAAACACAAATAGAATGGAGGCGCGTATCTGCGCTCCAAGATATGAAGTCTGAAAACCTAAGGGGCACCAGGCCGATCAAACAGGGGCTATTCCCAAACTATGGAGGTGACTCGTATAAGAATAATTTAAGACATTACGGAAAGGAAGAAAACCAGTTACAAAACGTAGTCACCTCAAACCAATATGAAGGGGAGCTCGAGAGGATACCTCACTCTCTATCCCCGAATTATAGTTAGAGATTTTAAGAAATATTTACATTAGCTGGCAGAACTTACATTTTAGAGAAGTTGGTTACATAGTTAACGTTTCGGACGTTTCTCTCAGGTTAAACTGCGGAGCTAGCACAAAGTAAGATGTTAGATGGCTATTACCTTGCTGAAGAACTGCTGCCTGATGAAAGAGGCGCCTCCCGCCTCTAGCTTGACACACACACTAGGTTAGATGACGATCAATTGGCCAAGAGACGTGAAAATCCGCAGTTTATAAATCCTCGGGGAAGGTTCGAGACCTTTCATGAATAAACTAGCCACACCCTCTCAATTTTATTGGAGAATTAAAAAGTTACACTCAGAATCGAAGAAGAAATACGGGATTGGTTGGAAATAAATTACAAAAATTAGGGATTGGCTGGATTCAAAACTGGCGGAAAGAAAAGATAAATATTGCCAACCCAAAAATAAATGAACATCAATTAGTAAAAAACACTTATGAATACAAAACTTCTTCAAAAAATTTCTTTCACTTCGTACCAGGGTGCATGATCATAGTTTTCTAGCAGTGACATCTATGAGAGAATGTCCAAACTTCTTGATGAACGGAAAACAAAAACAAGTTGAAATTCACGCAGTACTGGAAACTTCACAATAACAAAATTACGTCGAATTACAGTAGTGCCATCTTCTGAGTAAAGGTTTAAATAGGTCTAGTTTCAAGTTCACTCTTTCTCCTGTAGAGGAGTTTTTTAGGCGCAAGTTTTAAATGCACGGCGTTGGGGTGTACCTCCCGGTACAATTATTATTATTACGACTACTCATTCCGCAACCTGATGGAGGGCCTCTAGAGGGTGACGCCCTCTCTCAGACCAGGCGATATGCTGCGGTGATACGAGGTGCGGAGACGGTGAGAGATGAGTTACCGTAGCCTATAAAAGGAACTGCGATGTGGATCTCTCCTATTGCATGATTAAATCGAGTATACTGTACAGTGGAAAGGGGAGGGGATGTAGGGCTGAGCGACTGGAGCGCTGTGGAACCTTCCATCAACATTAGAGAGGGGAGAGAGGGTATTGAACTACTTCATGTTAAATGTACTTTTATGTAATATGGATGAATACAAATTAATAATTTACGTGAATAAAGTAAGGAACATTATTATTATTATTATTATTATTATTATTATTATTATTATTATTATTATTATTATTATTATTAAAGCAATTTAAGGAGTAGGTGTTGTCAGAAATTATGTGAGTAGAGCGAATAGGGGGAAATATTTAAATGTATATGCTCATTCAGGTTATTTGCATTAGTAGTTTTTGCGACGTAAATTTATTGCTTCTTTTATATTCAAAGGTTTACTTTTATTTTCGAAGTGTAAAATTTTTAGATCAGTGTTGATGTCTGTGAAATGGTGTGAACAGTCGCATATGTGCTCCCCGAAGGCTGAATGCCGATTATATCTGATCGCGTTTTTGTGTTCTTTGTATCTTGTATGGAAATTACGTTTCGTTTGACCTATATATGCGGCGTTGCAGTTAGGTTCTTGGCACTTGAGTTCATATACTCCTGACTTTGAGAAATGGTCCTTTTTGTTTAGGTTGCACCTGCTGATGTGTCTCTGTAGTGTGTTATTCGTTCCAAATTCTACTTTTAAACCTTGTTTCTTGAAAATGTTAGCTACTTTCTATGCGTTATTGTTAACGTAGTTGAGAAATACGTAGTTTTCTTTGTCATGTGTGGTGCTTTCCCGGCGACTTTTCTTATGTTTATTTAATAGTTTATCTACTGTGCCTAGAGGATGGTTGTTTTCTTTCGCGATTTGTTTAATGATTTGCATCTCTTCATTGAAATCCGTTGTGCTTATTGGTATGGAAATAGCTCTATGTATCACTGTATAGATTCCTGCTATTTTGTGTGTGTATGGGTGTTTCGACTTGTTATCAATAGTGTGCGACGTCTGAGTGGGCTTTCTGTACACTTTGTAAGATATGTTGTCATTATTCCTGTTGATTGTGATGTCTAAATAGTTTATTTTCTTGTTATTTTCTGGCTCCATTGTGAAGCTGACGGATTTGTGTAAAGAATTTAGAGTGTTAAATAACTGGAGTGCATGAGTGATCTCATTATCATATATGCATATGACGTCGTCCACGTATCTGCTCCAATGCAAGATTCCTTTGAAAGATGGCCCATTAAGAAGATGTTTTCGAAGTTATTCAGAAAAATGTTTGCTATTTTACCTGATAACGGTGAGCCCATGGCTAACCCTTCTTTTATGCAATAGCCTTTGTCGTTGAATGCAAAGCAATTTTGGTGTACTGTTGTTCGAAGAAGGTTGATAATTTCCTTCGTTTCTTGTAGAGAAGTGTTTTCTTTAAGAAGGTTTTCGATAATTTTAATGGATTCATCTATTGGTATGTTGGTGTACATGTTAGTGATGTCAAAGGATATCATACGTGTGCTCCCTGTTATTTTAAGTATATTTAGTTCTTGTATGGTTCTAGGGAGTTTGTAATTGATCTGTTTCCTTTAAGTGAAATTTTCTCCTTTAGAATTAGGTTCAGTTGTTTGCATAAATTGTAACTTGGCGCATCTTCAAAATTTACTATTGGTCTAATGGGACACGGCTCTTTGTGTATTTGGGATAGGGCTCTAACTGTGGGGAGTTTGAGATTTTTGATTGTGAGGCTTTCTTTTTCTTGTTTTGTGAAAATGAAGTCTGTTTGCTTGATAGATTACTTTATCTGGTTTTGAAATTTATTTGTAGGGTCGCGTTGCGATTCTTGAATACGTTGCTGTTGATAAATTCTATTGTTTTTTCTCTGTATTCGTCTTTCTTCATTATGACAGTTGTGTTACCTTTATCCGCTTTCGTGATGATAAGGTTGTCGTTTTTGATTTTGTTCTTAAGTCTTTTCAGTGCCGAGTATTGAGTGGCGCAATTAGTTGTTTCGTGGAATTTTCATGTGCGATTATTTTTAGGGCTTCGTTGGTGGCTACGTTTTTTATTATTTCCCTTTGTGGAGATGGTATTTTGTCGCAAGCAATTTCTACGTCAGTGATGAACTGTTTTTTGTTGTTTTCGTTATGAGGTTCCTAGCAGTTGAATTTGAGACCTTTCTCTAGCAGATTTATTTCATTCTTTGAAAAGGTAGTGTCTGATCTGTTAATTAATCTAGGGTGAAAATTGGCGAGTTTGTTGAGCTTAGTGTTTTATGGATTTTTCTGTTTAATCATTAGGTTACATATTTAATTATCAATGATCTTCTGTTTCCGGATTGCTTCTTTTTAATGTAATCGTGTAAAAAGTTGGGGTAGGACGTCCATTGTGTGTGGTGCCAAAAGTTGTTTAGGTTTAAATGGATGCGTAGAAATTGTTTGTTGATTTCCTGTTTCTTTATGTACGCGAATTTGATTTCGTTTCTGATCCATAGTAATTGTGATTGAGATGTTGATATTCTAGCCGAAGTTGTTGTGGGTTTAGCTTTTATCGCTATGTACTTAGGAACGAGATTTAATTCTAGACATTTTTTTATTAAATGTAATTGATTTTTCAATGTTCATGATTTTAATCTTAAGTGATTTGAGCGTTTTGGCTTCGTAAATTGCCTGACTGGCCGAATAATTTGTTAAGAATGAAGCCATGTTTTCCAGTGTTGACTTAGTTATGTAAAGGCTTTTCATTCTGTCAAACACACAGCAAATACAATGTAAATTATAACACTATAAACATACGTGTAAAATACACACTAACATACAAAGAATGACATGTTTCGTTCTACAAGAACATCCTCAGATTCTATCAAATCACATAAAAACAAATATATATATATATATATATACAGTATTGTTTACGTAACGTAAACTTGTCAACGATAGAGAGCTTAGTGATAACATGAAACAGTAATGACAAAAATAAAAATATATACAAGTATTAATGTAATGAAAACTTACGTACTTATCTATTTCTGTAGTGAACAACGGAATTTGTCACCTCCGCTACGCAGTACTTGCCCCGAAGTGTTACTAAAAGGTGCAATTTTTTCTCGAAAGACATGTTCATCGGTGAAATTAAGTGTAGAAAGTGTAAAGACGACAAACCACCTCTTTTTCTACTATGAACATTTCTGAGACCTCTACTAAACAACATTGCTTCGAGCCACTCAAGTAGAAGAGAGAAGTTTTGAAACTTGATAAGAAGCCTCTCAAAAGGAAAGTTTTCAAACTTCAGTGATATATTCAAGACAATGCAGCACCGTTCTATAAATAAAGCACTGTCAATACTCGCAAAAATATTCAGTTCTTTTTATTTAGGATGTAAATTACTTATTGACATATACAGCCTTACGAATACAAGGATTCGGGAGATAGTAGGTTCGAATCCCACTGTCGGCAGCCCTGAAGATGGTTTTCCGTGTTTTTCCATTTTCACACCAGGCAAATGCTGGGGCTGTACCTTAATTAAGGCCACGGCCGCTTCCTTCCAACTCCTAGCCCTTTCCTGTCCATCGTCGCCGTAAGACCTATCTGTGTCGGTGCGACGTAAAGCAACTTGCAAAAAAACGAACACAAGGGGCAAGAACGCGATCCTAGCGGGTGAATGGTGAACTGGGATGCCACCCGTTTCCATGAGTGCATTTCAAGGCCTTGTATTATAGCGTAGGCAACGGCCACTGTACTGGGAAGTATCGCGGAACTGCGCATTAATCATGCAACCTTTCATATCGTATTCCTAAATTTATTCCTTGCTTTTTTCATAACCTGTCAGGCTATGACAGCCACTTCAGTGTTAAATTGCACAAGTTCACTGTAATTGCACAAAATCATGAGCGCTTTATTTCATTCAGTCATCGTGCAGACGATACTAGCATTCGCTTTCTAGATTCCTATAAATTTATGTACTTTTCTGTTGACACACTTGTAAATGGATTTTCAAGCGGCGACTTGAAATACATTCTTGGGTATGATGCGCATAGGTATCACCCAAATATCACTATAAAATTTGTCACAAATGGAACATAACAATTGCTTTTACACATATCAAGTGAAAAAGCTCTGGCAAATTAAGAAATACCGTCGTTATTTGAGAAATATGAAAACATACTTAAGGCTTGTAGACAGGACTGGTTTATGTCGTTTTCCGCTGCTGGTGCCGTCTTTTGTTGCTTTCTTGAGGTCCAGGGCTAGCACCGAGGAATGCGAGTGCTATGTCTGTGGATTCTCATTATCCTTGTCCATTCGCTGCTGGTGCCGCCTTTTTTTACTTTCTTCAGTTCCAGGGCTAGCACCGTGGAATGGGAGGGCTATGTCTGTATATTCTCATTATCTTTGTCCATATGACTAGAGTGGCCAGTTCAAACAGCAAAATGGAGGTCAACAGAAAAATAGCATGTTCCCTGGACCAATAAATATTTTTATTTCTGTTCGAATGAAAGTAGCTCGATCCCTGGACCAATAAATCACCAGTCCACTGAATTTTTCTTATGTACATTGGCCATACCATTTTGTCGCCTATTAAATATTGTATATCGCGATACAATTCATGAAATGATGTCATTAACAAGTGAAGCAATGAAACGAAAGCAAAGATCTTCAATGAACACAGATATCACACACGAAATTGTTGAAAGTGGAAGACAAAAGACATACGTGTGTCACTGTGAGCGCAACACCAAATGTACTTGTAAAGTGGTAAAGTACGTATACATAATATTCTCCAAAAATCAAATATTTCTTAATTTGCCAAAGATTTTTCACTTGATATGTGTAAAAGCAATTATTATGTTCCATTTGTGACAAATTTTATAGTGATATTTGGGTGATACCAATTCGCACTATACCCTACATTCTTATTTTCCAGATCATGAGCAATTTAAACTTTATATAAGGAAAGGTGTTCTGCCCTATGACTATATTCAATGCTTTCAAACGTTAAAGGAAATAAAATCACCTCCTCAGTCTGCATTTACAAGTGTATTTGGTGAGTGTAGTACACCGTCACTAAGCTCATCCTCATGTGATAAGCATACAATATCGATTTCTGATGAAGACTATTTGCATGCGTGTAATGTGTAGTTAACATTTCATATACAGTCATTAGGTGAATATGCAGACTTGTATTTGAAGGTAGATTTTACTTTGTGACGTGTTTGAAAAAGTTCCGTAATATGTGTTCAACTATTACTACCCGACACCCGGACCTTCCTGGGATGTAATGTTAAAGTATACAGATGTTAAACTTGATCTTCTTACTGATGTCGACATGCTTCTGTTTTTGAACGCGGAATTCATGGTGGACTTGTTTCGATTATTAACAGGCTTGTCATTGCAAATAATCCATACCTCAAGAATTATGATTCAGAGAAAGAAGATACTTATCTTATCTATTTCAATGTTAATAATCTGTATGGGTGGGCAATGTCATAGCCATTACCATGTAAAAATTTTGTATGGCTAACAGAAACGGAAATTGAACGTTTTGATGTATTTCAAGCTCCAAAACATTCTAATCGCGGTTTTGTGTTAGACGTTTCTCTTGCATACCCTTCTAATCTGCATAATTCACCTTCTGACCTTCCTTTTTGCGTTGAATAAATGATTCCGTCTAATAATACATCAAAACATAGCAAACTGTTAGCCACTCTTTTTCCAAAAGAGCGGCATGTTATCCACATACAATATCTCGTTCAATACCTCAAATACGGGTGTTCACCGTATTATCGCCTTTAAGCAGGAAGCGTGGCTTAAACCGTACATGGATTTAAAAAGAGAGCAACGTCAACGTGCTACAACAACATTTGAGAGTACGTTTTTCAAAATCATGAATAACTCTATCTATGGAAAAAGTCTGGAAAACGTACGCAAACATCGCGACATTCATTTAATTAATCAATGGAATGGCCGTTATAGGGCACACAAGTACATCTCAAAACCACATATTAAATCCTATCATGTCACAGATAGTGACCTTATTTCTTTCGAAATGAAAAAACTGAGATCGTTTACGTGAAGCCAATTTATTTGGGAATGGCTATACTTGATTTTTCAAAACTAAAAATGTATGATTTTTGTACCGGAAGGTACACCTCTACGCCGCACATTTCAACCTTGCACCAATTAGAACTCCTCTACAGGAGAAACACTGAACTTGGAACTAGACCTCCTTAAACGTTTACTCAGAAATGTCACTACATTAATTTTGTGATTGTGAAGTTTCCAGGACTGAGTGAATTTCATCTTATTTTGTTTTCCATTGATCAAGATGTGGGGACATTCTCTCATAGATGTCACTGCTAAAAAACTATCATCATGCACTCTGGTGCGAAGTGAAGGAACCTTTTTTGAAGAAACTTTGTATTCATAAGTTTTTTCTTTACTAAATTCCGTTCATTCATTTGTGGATTGGCAATATTTATTGTACCGGGCGGTACACCTCCGCTCCGCTAATGCAAACATTGTGCCAGTTGAAACTCCTCTACTGGAGGAAGCCTGAACTTTAACTTCCATATTAATTCAACGATTTCTCAGAAGATGGCATTGCTATAAATTTTGAAGTGTTCTGAACTATGTCAGTTTCGATTCATTTTTGTTTTATCTGGAGCAAGAAGTGTGAACATTCTCTTCTAGAGGACACTACTTGAGAACTACAATTGTGCACCCTAGTGCGAAGTAAAGGAACCTTTTTTGAAGAAATTTAGTACTTATAAGTTTGTTCTTTATTAAATTTCTTTCTGCCATTGTTTAAGTTGGCAATGTTAACCCTTTCTTTCCGCCAGTTTTGAATTTGACCAATAAGGAATTTCTGTAATTAATCTTCCACCAATAAGGTGTTTCTTCTTCATCTGGTGTAGTAGTTTTTGCCATTATCCAATAAAATGCTTGTGGGCGGGTGTTATCATTCACGAAACGCCTCGAACTTTCCACGAGGGTATATAAACTGCTGATTTTAGGGTCTCTGCGCCACTTCAGTAACATCTATCAATGTGTAAAGTACGTAGCAGGGGGCGGGATACGCCTCTTTCTTCGGGCAGCAGTTCAACCACCAGGTAATGGCCGTCTTATAACTTATTTTCTTGCCAGCTCAGCAGTTTAACCCTCGGGGCGGGTTCGAAACTTTTATCATGTAACTTTCCTTTAAAATGTAAAAGACTCTTGGTATAAAATTATATCTCTTTAAACTACAAATTGGGATAGAGAGTGCCTACCTTCTCGAGCTCCCTTTCATATTGTTCTTGAGGTGACTACGTCTTCTCAACCATTTTCCTTCGTTTCGAAATCCACGAACCTACTACGATGGCGTAGCAGGGGGAGAGGTGATACTCCCACGTGGCGCGTCCCAGGTGGCGGATAGGGGGGTCCTAACCGGCTTGCCGGCGGACTTGAGGGAAATAAAATACCTCTCGCGGACCAAACACACTACCCCATGCGGGTGGGGGACGCACATGTAGAATACACCCGCGGTACCCCCTGCCTGTCGTATGAGTCGACTAAAAGGGGCGACCTAGGTGCGGACATGGATTGCGGTTTGGTATAACGTGTTGGACCTCCTGTGGATGGGAGGGGTCGAGTACATTCACAGGTAATCCCTGCCTGTCGTAGAAGGCGACTTAAAGGGTCATGTGGCCATGGTCCCCTCTTTATTTTATTATTATTTTTCCGAGGGTCAGATGTAGACCATTCGAAATTTTGATGTGCGTGCTGCCCGGAGATGGGCCTCTTACGTGTGCGATTACGCCCAAAAGCCAGCAACTGTCCACCCAGGACCATTGCGTGGTGGGAGCGCCATGTACCTTGGCAGTGGTATCCGCCTGACAACACAGGTCCCCGCACAGCCGAATGCCAGAAGGACATATTATTATTAATTATTTTTATTTTTTTTCTCTATATTTAGTGCTCTGTAAACGCTATGGGGTACATGCTATTGCGGGTGACTGGAGGAAGGGAGTCTTAGTACTCATTGCCTCAGTCATGCCGTATTAGGCATCGTCCAACATCGGACCCCGGGCAGTACCTGCTATGACCAGGTGGGTATTGCCTTGGCTGCTTGGTTCGGCTACAGAGACCCCTGATCGGAGTGGGTGGCATTCGGGGAGGATGCTATCGGGCATGGCTTTCAAACGAAGTCTGCTCTCTCAAGGTGGTTCCCCACCTAAGTCTTTAACTTTTGCTTCCCTGAGAGGTTCAACTCCCTGGGAACATGCGCAGCGTGAAGGAATGGGATCCAGCTTCCCTAGGTTTCTGGTCGCTACCAGAACCGATGGGAACGATTTTAAGCTGGTGAAGTCGATCCTTTTTAGTCGGCACATCGAAGGCGTCTATGGCGAACTGGAGGAACTTAAGAAAATGCGCAACGGTAGTTTGCTTATGAAGACTCGTACCGCACTGCAAGCTGATCAGTTGCTTAAGTGCGAGCACTTTGGCGAAATCCCCGTCAAAGTGGAGGAGCATAAGTCCTTGAACCTGGTTCGCGGAGTCATCTTTCACCGCGACCTTATTTTGAACACTGACGACGAGTTGATGGAAGACATGAAGAACCGTGGCGTGACACACGTCCGGCGCATTACGCGCAAGGTCAACGGTGAAGACGTTGCCACTGGTGCCTTCATTGTCTCTTTCAAGTTGTCAGTGTTACCAGAGAAAGTCAAGGTAACAACTTATCGTTGCGATGTGAGGCCGTACATCCCGCCTCCTATGCGATGCTATCAATGCCAGCGATTCGGACATATGGTATCTCGCTGTTCGAATCAGGCTGTATGTGGTACATGTGGACGAGTAGCTCACGGCGCGGAGGAGTGCACAACTCCATACAAGTGCACTAACTGCTCCGGTTTTCATTCTCCTCGGGATCGGAATTGTCCGACATACCTGAGTGAGAAGAAGATCCAGCAGATCAAGACCCTGGATGGTCTTTCCTACCAGGAAGCGCGCCGTAAGTTTAATTCCACGAATACACCTGCCCGTACACTCGACTACAGCATGATAGCTCAGAGTCTTCCAGGTTCATCATTTTCAACATCGTCACCTGTGTTGATCGCTGCGCCCAAGGCGACTGTTGCTGCTCCCAGCAACGTCGCACATAGTCAAAGCTCGAAGGGGGGGACCACCCCACCTTCGACCAACCAGAAGTCTGTGCCAGCTGGGAACTGCCAGCCGGCACAGCAAGGGGGGAAGACTAAGTCTCCCCCCCCTAGGAGGTCGACGAAAGTCGTGCCCCAGCCGGCGGAGGCGGCTTCGTTGACCAGGGCTGGGAAACCATCTCCCAGCCCGTCTAAACTTGAAAAGAAAAAGGGGAAGAAGAGCGCCCGTCCTGAGCGCTCTCGGACTTCCCCTGCGAAGGAGAAGTCATGCCCTCCATCTGGGGGATATGAGTCTGCGCCGGGAGGCACTCCTGCTCCCAAACCTGCGCGCTCTCCTCGTAGGGGACCCCCTCGCGCCCGAAAAGCGTCGAAGTTCTGGGCGGCACCCCTGCCATCTTTTGATGACGGGATGGATGTCGCGCTGTTCTCTACATCTACGGATGTAGAACTAGATAGTGTTTAGGCTGACGAGCATTTTTTCGCTCATAACCTAACACTCCTTTTATAGTCCACACTATGGCACTGTTACAGTGGAATTGTAACGGTTATGACAGGCATCTTGCTGAGTTACGTCAGCTTATTAGTGAGTACGCAGCGAGTATAGTCTGTATTCAGGAGACCAATTTCCGACCTGGTCATCACACGGTCTTGAGGAATTTCAAACTATACTCGACAGAACGATACTATGCTCACCGGGCTTCCGGAGGCGTTGGCATTTTTGTACGTTCTGATGGCTACAGCGAAGAGGTTCCATTAAGAACCCCTCTTGAGGCTGTAGCTGTTCGCGTCTCGCTGCCTGTCATAGCAACAGTGTGCAATGTTTATCTTCCACCAGGCCAGCATCTGAACATCAATGATGTCGCTGATCTTATGGTTCAGCTTCCACCACCCTTCCTCTTATTGGGCGATTTTAACGCCCATCACCCCATATGGGGCTCTGAGACGCCTTGCCCCCGAGGAAGAGAGCTGGAAGCACTCCTATCAGTTCTGGATTTATGTATTTTGAACACAGGGGAACCAACTCACTTTAGTGTACGTTACGGCACATATTCTCGCATAGACGTTAGTCTATGCAGCCGAACGTTGGTTCCACTGTTTCGGTGGAATGCACACGATGATCTCTGTGACAGTGACCATTTTCCCATCGTTCTTACTTTGTTGAATCATAAACCCGTCGAGGCTCCCCCTCGATGGATTCTTAAACATGCTGATTGGCCAAAGTACACATCACTAGCTGTCTTTAGCGATGATGTCAGGCGGAATTGATCAGATTTCTGGGGATATACTAAAGACAATGGGTTGGGATATAATACCATATCTGAAGTACTTATTTGATTATTGTTTGGCCGAAGGAGCTATACCAGATGAATGGAGAGTTGCTATAGTAGCCCCTGTGTATAAAGGAAAGGGTGATAGACATAAAGCTGAAAATTACAGGCCAGTAAGTTTGACATGCATTGTATGTAAGCTTTGGGAAGGCATTCTTTCTGATTATATTAGACATGTTTGTGAAATTAATAACTGGTTCGATAGAAGGCAATTCGGTTTTAGGAAAGGTTACTCCACTGAAGCTCAACTAGTAGGATTCCAGCAAGATATAGCAGATATCTTGGATTCTGGAGGTCAAATGGACTGTATCGCGATTGACATGTCTAAAGCATTTGATAGGGTGGATCATGGGAGACTACTGGCAAAAATGAGTGGAATTGGACTAGACAAAAGAGTGACTGAATGGGTTGCTATATTTCTAGAAAATAGATCTCAGAGAGTTAGAGTAGGTGAAGCTTTGTCTGACCCTGTAATAGTTGAGAGGGGAGTTCCTCAGGGCAGTGTTATCGGACCTTTATGTTTTCTTATATATATAAATGATATGAGTAAGAGTGTGGAATCGGAGCTAAGGCTTTTTGCGGATGATGTTATTCTCTATAGAGTGATAAATAAGTTACAAGATTGTGAGCAACTGCAACGTGACCTCGAAAATATTGTGAGATGGACAGCAGGCAATGGTATGTTGATAAATGGGGCTAAAAGTCAGGTTGTGAGTTTTACAAATAGGAAAAGTCCTCTCAGTTTTAATTACTGCGTTGATGGGGTGAAAGTTCCTTTTGGGTATCATTGTAAGTATCTAGGTGTTAATATAAGGAAAGATCTTCACTGGGGTAATCACATAAATGGGATTGTAAATAAAGGGTACCGATCTCTGCACATGGTTATGAGGGTGTTTAGGGGTTGTAGTAAGGATGTAAAGGAGAGTGCATATAAGTCTCTGGTAAGACCCCAACTAGAGTATGGTTCCAGTGTATGGGACCCTCACCAGGATTACCTGATTCAAGAACTGGAAAAAATCCAAAGAAAAGCAGCTCGATTTGTTCTGGGTGATTTCCGACAAAAGAGTAGCGTTACAAAAATGTTGCAATGTTTGGGTTGGGAAGAATTGAGAGAAAGAAGAAGAGCTGCTCGACTAAGTGGTATGTTCCGAGCTGTCAGTGGAGAGATGGCGTGGAATGACATTAGTAGACGAATAGGTTTGAATGGCGTCTATAAAAGTAGGAAAGATCACAATATGAAGATAAAGATGGAATTCAAGAGGACAAACTGGGGCAAATATTCATTTATAGGAAGGGGAGTTAGGGATTGGAATAACTTACCAAGGGAGATGTTCAATAAATTTCCAATTTCTTTGAAATCATTTCGGAAAAGGCTAGGAAAGCAACAGATAGGGAATCTGCCACCTGGGCGACTGCCCTAAATGCAGATCAGTATTGATTGATTGATTGATTGATTGATTGATTGATTGGACCGTCGGCGAGGAAATAACTTACATCACCCAAGTTATTCTTGCTGCTGCTGAGGAGTCCATTCCGTTTTTCTCGGGGACTCCTCGCCGAAAACTCATTCCTTGGTGGAACGATGAAATAGCAGCAGCCATCAAAGAACGCCGTCGCGCTCATAAGCGTTACCGTAGACAGCCTACTGTGGCCAACTTGGTAACATTTAAGAAACTCCGCGCTAAGGCGCGAGTTCTTATTCGACAAAGTAAGAAGGCTTCATGGGAGAGATATGTGTCGTCCATGACGACACATACTCCATCATCTCAAGTGTGGACGAAACTTCGACGAATTTCGGGTATTCAAGGATCATCTGCTGTACCGGGAATTTCCATTGCAGGCAGTGTCGCCACTGATCCCCTCGCGATTGCTAACCATCTCGCTAGTCATTTCGCGGATGTCTCGGGCTCCGGGAATTACAATCCTGATTTCCTCCCTCTGAAGCGGGAGGCAGAACGTCATCACCTTAGTTTTGCCACCCAAGCTTCAGAGGACTACAACGTGCCCTTTACGGAGTGGGAACTCCGCAGCGCCTTAGCGCTTTGCAAGGACACGTCTCCTGGACCGGACAACATCCATAACCAGATGTTGAAACACCTTAGTGATGATAGTTTACTATATCTCCTTCGTGTGTTCAACCGAATCTGGACGGAGGGTGATTTTCCGTCTCAGTGGCGAGAGGGCATAGTCATCCCTGTCCTCAAGCCTGACAAAGATCCTAAGTATGCAGGAAGTTACAGACCGATTTGTCTTACAAATTGCCTGTGTAAGCTATTTGAGAGGATGGTAAATCGTAGACTCGTGTGGTGTCTGGAGAAACAAGGACTCTTGTCCCAGTACCAATGTGGATTTCGAGCCGCTCGATCCACCACAGACCACTTGGTACGCCTGGAGAGCTCTATCCAGGATGCGTTTCTCCGAAAACAGCACTTGGTAGCTGTCTTCTTTGACTTGGAGAAGGCCTACGACACCACCTGGCGATATGGCATCCTTTCAGTCCTGCATCAATGGAGATTCCGAGGTAACTTGCCGGTATTTATTGCGAATTTTTTGTCCCTCCGTCTATTCCGTGTCCGAGTAGGTAGGACATATTCGCAATACCACGTTCAAGAAAATGGAGTCCCACAGGGATCGGTTCTTAGTGTCACTCTGTTCGCGATTGCCATAAACGGTATTGTCGCTGCTGCTGGTCCAGCCGTAATACCGTCCCTATATGTGGATGATTTTGCTCTGCACTATAGCTCGTGCAGTATGGCAGTCGCAGAGCGACAGTTACAGCAAGCTATTAAGAGGGTGGAGAAGTGGACCTTAGAACATGGCTTTCGGTTTTCCGCCGCAAAGACCTCCGTTGTCCACTTTTGTCGTCAACGTACACTTCACCCTCATCCTGAGCTTTATCTAGGTAATGTCGTTCTTCCAGTTGTTGACACCTACCGATTTCTTGGGCTCCTTTTTGACAGTAAATTATCGTGGGAGCCACACGTGCGGGAGCTAAAAGTGCAATGCACCAAGAGGCTTAACCTCTTGAAGTTTCTTAGCAGCACTAATTGGGGAGCTGACCGCGTGGTGCTCCTGCGATTCTATCGGGCACACATTTTATCTCGGTTAGACTACGGCAGTGCAGCATATGGCTCCGCAAGGCCAAGCGTTCTTGCGAAGCTGAACAGTATCCACCACAGCGGGGTTAGGTTGGCGACGGGAGCTTTTCGTACTAGCCCCATCGCTAGCCTGCTCGCTGAGTCTGGTGTGCCGCCTTTACACCTTAGGCGCCAGCAACTACTACTTACGTATGCTGCAAATTTGCGACAGATGCCACTTCATCCGAGCTATCCCTGCGTGTTCAACAATGGCAACCGTTTGTTGTACGTTGCTCATCCTCATGCGACGCGGCCGGTTGGGATACACTTGGATAGCAGTTATGAATTGTTTAACGTACCTTCGATTCCTTGCCTTGTCAGACAACCAAGTGGGGTACCTCCGTGGGTTGTACGACGACCTGAAATCATCCTGGATTTGCACACTGGCCCGAAAGGAGACACGGACCCTTCGATTTATCGGAGGATCTACCTGTCCGTTCTTGGCCACTATCCAGGTTCGGTCGTCGTTTACACGGATGGTTCAAGGACAGATACGAAGGTGGGCTGTGCGTTCGTTGTCGACAATGATCGGTTTCTTTTTGCTCTCCCGGACACCTGTAGTGTGTACACGGCAGAGCTCTATCCTATCTGTGAGGCTGTGCGGTACGCACTAGACAATGTGCGCCGACACTTTCTCGTGTGTACTGACTCCTGGAGTTCGCTTCAGTCTATTGATACCTGTTTCCCTCGACACCCTCTGGTGCAGCGGATCCAGGACCTGCTGGCCGGGTGTTCGGATGCCGGCACCAGAATTACGTTCGTGTGGCTCCCCAGCCACATGGGCATAGAGGGAAACGAGTTAGCGGATCAGGCTGCCAAGGAGGCAGTTACACTGCCCCCGTTGCCTTTCAAGGTTCCAGCAAGTGATATTCGCTCTCAGCTGAGACATCTGGTTATGTCTCATTGGGAGATGGAGTGGCAGGCCATCCCACTTCCCAATAAGCTGAGAGCGATAAAAGGAACCACGAAGGTATGGAGGACTTCCCTTCGGGCTTCGCGGAAGGAAGCCGTGGTATTATGTCGCCTTCGGATCGACCACGGTATCTTGACGCACTCCCATCTACTGAAAGGAGAACCCCCTCCGGCGTGTACCTGCGGCGACCATCTTACCGTGGTACACATCCTTACGGAGTGCGTGGACCTGGTCGATCTGCGCCGTAGTCTTAACCTTCCGAGTACTATCTCCCTTACCTTGCGCGATGACGAGCAGTCAGCAGACCTCGTCATCCGCTTTATGAGGGATAGCGGTCTGTTTTATCGTGTGTGATCATGTCCTTTGTCCTAGTGTTGTTTTTGTCAGTTGCGCTTTTATCTCATTGGCTCCATTTTAGTTTGTGTTGCGCATTTTAATGTGTTATTTTAACGTCTAACGTACATTATGTGTTAATATCTGTATTACTGTGCGATGCCTTATTCCTTCGATTTCCTGTACTTTCTCTTATTTTAATAGAATATAAGGCATTGCGTATTAGATCCACTGACTGTTTTAATCTCACCCTCATTTTTCTTCATTACCATTCCTTTTTAACTCTAGTCAGTGGATACTTTTTAAAATTTTAACTTCATATCTCATGTCCTTCATTTCGTTCCATTAGGGGCCGATGACCTTCGATGTTAGGCCCCTTAAAACAACAAGCATCATCATCATCATCGTTTCGAAATGTAATAAGTTTTCCTATCGTGTCACCTCTTTCGTATGGGATTAGCCCTTGCATTAACGGCCTAGTGCCAAGTAGGTTTTAAACAAAATGTATTAGGAGTGCAGTTTCGCCTCCTCTCAAGTTGGTATTTTTGGAGGCTATGTAATTGTCCTGTTTCTTCACTGAATAGGCCTCAGTAGGTTGGGTATTTTTACTCCTGTGTTATTGTAATTGGAGGACAGCTTAAAGGTGGAGTTCGGTGTGGCCTTTGATAGGCTTGAATTTTGAGAGCGGGTTTGCTCTTTCTTAAAAGTTGATTTTGTGTGCCTCGAGGAGGCTTTATTAGGTAATTGGGAGCAAGTGCTCCTGGGCATGATTGGGGTTTTCTGCCCCTTTGTCGAATCTTGTATTTGGGTAAAGTTGGGCTTACTGCTCAAGAATTGTGTGTCTGGCTCTCGGAGCCCAAATCCTGTAACACTGTAATTGAACATTCTCGATTTGTTGTTAGGCTACTGAGTACATGTTATCTTTGTTATTTCTTCATCTTGAAAAGAAAAATATAACCTTGTTAATTTTTAAAATTAACTTTAATTTCGTAGATTGAGTCCTATTCATCCCAGCACCTCCTTTCACCTCCAACTACCACGGATAACTCCGTAACATTTATCTTTTCTTTCCGCCAGTTTTGAACCCAGACAATCCCTAATTTTTGTAATTAATTTCCGACCAATCCTGGATTTCTTCTTCGACTTTGAGTGTAAATTTTGTATGGTCCAATAAAATTCAGAGGGTGTGGCGTGATTATTCATGAAAGGTCTCGAATCTTCCCCGAGGGTTTATTAACTGCGGATTTTCACCTCTCTTTGCCATTTGATCAACACCTAAGTGTAAGTATGTGAAGCAGGAGGCGGGAGGTGCTTCTTCCATCAGGCAGCAATTCTTCAGCAAGATAATTGCCGTTTAACATATTTATTTCTTGCTAGCTGCGCTGTTTAACCCGAGGGATAGGTCCGAAATTTTAATATGTAACCTACTTCTCAAAAATGTAAATTCTGCCGGCTAATGTGAAAATTTCATAAAATCTGTAACCGTAATTCGGGGATAGAGAGTGATGTACCCTCTCGAGCTCCCCTTCATATTTGTTTTAGGTGACTACGTTTTGGTAACTGGTTTTCTTTCTTTCCGTAATGTCTTAAATTATTCTTATACGAGTCACCTCCATAGTTTGAGAATAGCCCCTGTTTCATCGGCCTAGTGCCTTTTAGATTTTATGAATGCATATTTAGGAGTGCAAGTACACGCCTCCATTCAATTTGGTGTTTCGGGCCATGTACTTAACCTGTTCTTTTTCTGCTAAGGCCCAGTAGGTTGGGTACAAGATACCCCCGTTTCATTTTGTAGGTTGTGCCTTGATGGCAAGTAATTGTAAAGTTTGATATTGCCTTGAATAGGCCTGAAAAACTGAGAGCGTGTCAGCTCTTTTCAAGTGTGGTAACTGTGCCTCTGCGAGGCTTGATATTTGAAGTTGGGAGCAAGTGCTCCAGGGACTAGGGGTTTTCTGCCCTTGTGTAAAATAGTAATCTTATGTAAGGTCGAGCTGAGAGGTCAGGAAATGTAAAGCGAGGGGCTGGAAGCCCGGATTACTAAACTGTCACTAAATTTTGGATGTACTTGCCTTGTATAAACTTTGTCATGTTACCTGGTATGTTATTGTTATCTCACCTAGTGAAAAGTTGTCAAGGTTTTGTTGTTGTTGATTGTTGAAATTTAAAAATATAACCTTTGTTAAAGTTTTAAATAAACTTTGATTTGTAGTTAGACCCATTCACCCCGGCACATTCTTTCACCTCTGGTGGTTCACCAAACCTCGGTAACTATCATGTCATTGTGGCACGCAAGTACATCTCAAAACCAAATTTTAAATCCTATCATGTAATAGATCGTCATAGCCCGGATTACTAAACTGTCACTGAATTTTGGATGTACTTGCCTTGTATAAACTTTGTCATGGTACCTGGTATGTTATTGTTATCTCACCTAGTGAAAAGTTGTCAAGGTTTTGTTGTTGTTGTTGTTGATTTTTGAAATTTAAAAAATATAACCTTTGTTAAAGTTTTAAATTAATTTTGATTTGTAGTTAGACTCATTCACACCGGTACCTTCTTTCACCTCTGCTGGTCCACAAAACCTCGGTAACTATCATGTGTGGGGCACGCAAGTACATCTTAAAACCAAATTTTAAATCCTATCATATCATAGATCGTGACATTTCTTTTGAAATGAAAAACTGAGATCGTTTACGTAATGTCAATTTATTTGGAAATGGCTATCCTTGATTTTTCAAAATTAAAAATGTATGATTTTCGTTATCGATTTGCGAAGCAACAGTTTTCTGATCATTCACATTTGTATATGGATACAGATAGTTTTATTTATCATATTCAGTACACAGGCGTCTACGATGTCATATGAAACCATTCTGAATACACTTCTCCATTTTCAATTTAACATGAAGCCACTGAACAAGAAAATTATAGAGCTTATGAAAGATGAATGTGGTATGAATATTATGACAGAGTTTATTGGTTTAGCACCAATGTGACTAAAATTCACATTCTGTGAAGAAGCAAAAGGCGTACGTTCAAGCGCATTTGGCATTTTTACATGTTCAACACTATCGCAATATACTATCAAATAAAATGCCCCTTTTTGTACGCAGAAAAGAATATAATCACACAGACATCATGCTTTTACAATTGAGCAAAATAAATGCTCATTAATTCCATTTGATGAAATGTCGTATGGCTTTCAGTGCCGGAATATCCTAGGACGGGTTTTGCTCGCCAGGTGCAGGTCTTTCTATGTAACTCCCGTAGGCGACCTGCGCGTCGTGATGAGAATGAAATGATGATTAAGATAACACATACACCCAGCCCCCGTGCCATTGGAATTAACCAATTAAGGTTAAAATCCCCGACCCGGCCGGGAATCGAACCCGAGGCTCTCTGAACCGAAGGCCAGTACGCTGACCGTTCAGCCAACGAGTCGGACAATTACATTTGATTATAAACGCGTATGGAATAGCGATTCTCTTACAAGTGTACCATCGGGGTAAAACAACGTATAGTTCTTTTGTTATGCCATGTGTAAATGATGTATATATAATAATTATATTGTGCCATTTCACTGTTATGAGAAGTTACGACCGTAAGTAGAACAAAGATGGAACCCATGTATCTTGGAATAATTAACGCCGAAAGGTCTGAGCATACCGCATGTGAAGGCGAAAGTACTCACATCAAGTGGGAGAGAAGAAGAATTAAGATCCAGAAGGCAGTGAAAAGGATCGAACGGGAATATTGTTACCAACGAGCTAGAAATTGTTACTAACAATTATGAAAAAAAATTAGAAAAACGAGATTGGATTGCTACCTAAGAAATATACGAGTTGAAGACGGAAGTAACTGCACCAGAATTTTAAGGACGGTACAACAAGAAATCAGCTCAGTGGGATAAAGAATGAGTTTTTAGAAGCTACATTGCGAATTGAGTGGGAGACTAATAATTTCATTCAGCGAACTCCAAGAGACGTGAAGAGTGGAAAATAACAGCAACAAGCTTACGTCACTGCAGTCCCTGCTGACGTACGTCACGATATTACCGAAGTGAAGAGTTACAGAAAGGGAATCCTACAATAACTCGAAATTGAGTGAAGAAAGAGAATTAATCATTTCAAATTATAAAATTACATCACCCTAAGGAGAATATTCGACAAGTAAATCAACTCTTTCAAAGGGAACAATCTTCGCATTAGACAGTTTCTCACAGTTATTCACACTGGAAATACTAATTAATCTTATATGCTATTCTATTCCAACTAGACCAGAGATGAACAAGATGCTCTAAGGAGATGATAAGCCAGACTGCCCAAATGGGTGCCGCAGGATGACGTTGCCGACCGAGATGACTGAGCCCAGAGGAGGAATATGCGAATATTTCCTGTCCACCCAGGGAAATAAGAAGCGACGTTTCAATATGTCCTGTCAGCTGGACATATGACGGCGACTGCAGCTGCTGAATTCAGATAAGTCTTCCTTTTAAATCAGTGTAATCATGTTTATATTCAACTGTAAGTGTAGTATGATTTATTCATTTGTTCCGTGCGAAGTGATTAAGTGACAAGAGTGGTGTGATAATTTAGAATAAAGGTGGATAGGTAATCTTCAGATATGCATGACAAATCCTTAGATAGGTAGTCACTCAGTGATGAAAGCCTACGTTCGAAATGTGATCCATGTAGTGTGAAATTCTGAGTTAGTCAAGGTGACAGTAAGTTGTATGATATGTAAAAGAGCGATATAGATACGTGTGTACATTGGTTATAGTCAATGAATGTCAAGTTAGGAACCAGCAGTAGGATATGCTTGCTAGATAGACAAATCTGTTTATGATAAATGGTGGTTATGACTGAATGAAGGTCATAGTATCTGGAAATGTGTCCATGAACCGTAATTGAAATAATAAGGGCCACAATTGTAAGAAGTGAACCCGTGTTAGTAAGGAGACAGATTATGGTTTTGAAAGTATAATAATAATATTTTAAGAGAAGTTGATACGTGATTGATGATTTAGAATAATGATCGTTATTGATTCTTCGCGAGGATGAGCACGGTGACGTGGCTATGCACTTAATGGTTTTCATGTAGAGTTTTGCTAATTAGGAAATGAACGTGTAGCAATTTCATGTGCTGTTTATCTTACGAGCAAGCATAAAGAAATACAAATAAGATCGGCGTGACATCTGTTGGTTAGAACGCACACTTGATAGTGTCAACAAAATCTCAGTTAGGAGGACGAACTAAACACATGTGCTGTCACAAATGTTTTCTAATACCAATCTATTCTCAGACGAGAGGAACGTAGTAACTTCTTAGGCGACATCCTATCACTGATGACTGAATGGAAATGTAGGAATGATATTCAACGGTCAAGTCTTCACACCATGCACCACTCTAGATAGCATATTTCAGACGAGACTAGTAGAGTAGTCGTTAACAAGTATAATATCGCACCTATGTTTAGCTTAAAATGACGAGAGGATTTGGATCTTTAAATGGTATATGTATCTTATTGGTTCTGATTGAACTTTTTATGAGAACTACATTGATTTGAAAGGGGGACTTATCGGACTTCACGCAGAATAAAATGACGTAAATAAAGAAGCATGGATATTCAACATTCAACATTCAACATTCAATATTCAATATTCAATGTTCATTATTCCATATCCAACATTGTGACTTAATTATGTATGGAAGCATTAGGGAACTATCCTCCCAGGTTAATACCCATAGGTATTTATTAGTATGTTGAGAAGGATAGGATGATTCTATGGCAGTAAATGAATATGAGCTCCGAGGGAGAGCTAACAGTTAATTCAAACCTGATATGTAGTAGGGAAAAATTCCAATTCATGAGATATGGTTATAAGTCTCAAAATGCGTCCTGGATACCATTAAGAAGACACCCTCAGTCTATATTTTTGCTTATTGGAACTCATGTTGTAAATATTTTTCTTTTCCTTTGCTAGGGTGCACCCAAACAAATATTTTTTTGTTACCCAGATAAGTTACTAACTATACAGATAAGTTTTTCTTTAGTTGTCCAAGTAAGTTTTCAATTACTTATACGAATTTTTAATTACCTATGTTAGGAAATATTTCACTAATTTAAGTATTCAAACATTTGACTTCGTTTCAATCCATTAATTGAACGCTTTATTCCAATTTGATTATTGCTTTAAGGGCCTAAGAGGGAGAATTTGACATTTTCTTTTGGATTTATGATTTTTTATTTGATAATTATGAGCTGGAGCATAATGGTATTCAACTTAATAATGGCTTATGCGGAACTTAATACCTTGCCATACACTGTATTCTGTCCCTGAATTTGTGAGCAAGCATGACCTGAGCACTTAATGTAGTGGATTCCAGTAGATCTATTACAGATGATGACGAAATCAAACAACTTTTACTTTAGAATGTATAGTGGGCGCCGGATGTGCCAAATACCGGTAGATTCTCCATAAACATTGCTTACATATATTTTTGCACGATACCGCCCTTTCTTCGATTCTTCTTTCTACCCAGAAATGTGGAAGTGCTGAATGAAGGAATGATATAGAGCAATTAGAAGAGAAAAGGAAATGATTAATTAAATATTGAATGGAGAAATAGGTAGACTTATGAGGTTAAGTCCATGTTCCCTAGAAATAGGCCAAGTGAACAGTCGATCATACAGTTTCCTTTACCAGATTTTTCTTGTGGAGGATAGCTCAATATTCGAATTCTGGATTGAAACATTTGTATAATAAACAAATATGTAAAATGTTAAACAGTACTTTCAATGTGTTCGTAGTATAGAGACCTAGATTTAAGTAAATGAGAGCGGTAACATCTTAATAGCATAAGAATTAGAATAAGCAACATATGAAAGTCGTTTCTATAGGTGATTTAAGTCTTATTTGGCTCCGTATGGTATATCTTTCTCTGATTCGGAACTCACCACCCAAATTATAGAACTATTTAGTTGGAAAGGTCATAATTAAGCTAGCCTGGATATTATGCGTCCTCTCAGGGAGCCGAGAACGGCGTAATATGTAAGAAGGAAAAAAATACATTATCATTTTCTATATTAAAGATGTAAAATATGAAATAATGTAAACTATTTTCAGAAATGCATAAAATCACAAATAATGCAAGAATGCTATATTAGATCAACATGTAAATATTCGAAAAATCAGTAATAATGTCAATAATGATACTAATGATAATAAGTAATGCAAAAATGGTTTATTGTTTTATTTCGCGAAAATAGATCACATCTATTTCTCTTCACTTTTCCATCTATTTACCGCATCCTCCTCCTACCTCTCAGACGTGTTTATCAAACGAAAAAGAAAAATATGAATAGAGGTAAAAGATATTACCTTCTCCTTACCGCATCCTCAATCAATCCCTACTCATCTGCATTTAAGGCAGTCGCCCAGGTGGCAGATTCCTTATCTGATGTTTTCCTAGCGTTTTCTTAAATGATTGCAAAGAAATTGGAAATTTATTGAACATCTTCTTGGTAAGTTATTCCAATCCCTAACTCCTCTTCCTATAAATGAATATTTGCCCCAATTTTTTCTCTTGAATTCCAACTTTATCTTCATATTGTGATCTTTCTTACTTTTAATGACACCACTCAAATTTATTCGTCTAATGATGTCCTCCCACGCCTTCTCTCCACTGACAACTCGTAATATACCCCCTTAGTCGAGCAGCTCGTCTCATTTCTTCCAAGTCATCCCAGCCTAAACATGGCAACATTTTGTAACGCTACTCTTTTGTCGGAAATCGCCCAGAACAAACCGAGTTGCTTTTCTTTGGATTTTTTCCAGTTCTTGAATCAAGTAATCCTGGTGAGGGTCCCATACACTGGAACCATACTCTAGTTGGGGCCTTAACAGAGACTTATATGCCTTCTCCCTTACATCCTTACTACAACCCCTAAATACCCTCATAACCATGTGCATTTCTCTGTACCCTTTATTTACAATCCCATTTATGTGATTACCCCAATGGAGATATTTCCTTATATTAAGTCCTAGGTATTTACAATGACCCCCAACGGGAACATTCACCCCATCAATGCAGTAATTAAACCTGAGAGGACTTTTCCTATTTGTGAAACTCACAACCAGATTTTTAACCCCGTTTATCATCGTACCATTGTCTACTGTCCATCTCACAACATTATCGAGGTCATTTAGCAGTTGCTCACAATCTTGTAACTTATTTATTCTCTGTACAGAATAACATCATCTGCAAAAAGCCTTATCTCTGATTCCACTTCTTTACACATACCATTTATATATATATATATAAAACATAAAGGTCCAATAATACCTCTTTGAGGAATTACCTTCTTAATCATTACAGGGACAGATAAAGCTTCGCCTACTCTAATATTCTAAGTTCTGTTTTCTAGAAATATAGCCACCCATTCAGTCACACTTTTGTCAAGTCCAATCGCACTCATTTCTCGCAGTAGTCTCCCATGATCTACTCTATCAAATGCCTTAGGTAGGTCAATCGGGTTACAGTCCAATTGACCTCCTGACGCCAGGATATCTGCTATATATTGCTTCAGTGGAATAACCTTTCCTAAACCCAAACTGCCTTCTACCAAACCAGTTATTAATTTCACAATCATGTCTTCTATAATCAGAAAGAATGCTCTCCCAAGGCTTACATGCAATGCATGTCAAACTGACTGGCCTTTAATTTTCAGCTCTACGTCTATCACCCTTTCCTTTATACACAGAGTTTACTATAGCAACTCTCCATTCATTTGGTATATTTCCTTCATGAAAACTATAATCAAATAAGTACTTCAGATATATTACTATATTCCAACCCATTGTCTTCAGTATATCCCCAAAACCTTGTCAATTGCAGCTGCTTTTCTTGTTTTCAAATTTCGTATCTTACTACAAATGTCATTGTTGCCCTAGGTAAATTTTATACCTCTTTAGTATTAGTCACCTCCTCTATCTGGACATTATCCTTGTAGCCAACAATCTTTACATACCGCTGACTGAATAATTCTGCATTATGAAGATCCTCATATACACACACCCCTTGTTCATTAATTATTCCTGGAATATCCTTCTTGGAACCTGTTTCTGCCTTAAAGTACCTAACGCTCCCTCCTCCTGTTTTATCAAACAAAAAGGAATAGAAAAACCTATGCTTTATAAGAACACGAGGACAGCGGTACACCATGCTTTTCAGTTTAATAACATAAGTATATCTGGTTAAAGGTTATATTTGTCTAATCCTCTTATCCGTAATTCTTCGCAAACTAGACTGCGAGATCGACAATAGTTTGCTCTTTAATTGTATTAATAACAAAATTATGATTTCTAGCAAGACCCGTGGCTATGATCTGTCAAGATAATGGCAGAAAGTTACGATCGTTTTCTTTTTTAAATTCCGCGTGTGCACATCGGAGGAGGAGAAATAGGAGGAACACGGACGTGCCCGTCGGAAGAGGAGGAGGAGGAAGCTGTTATATTAAGAGCTGATACATTTTCAAAAAATAGTGTCGGAAGGAACTATGTCGAGAAGGGCAGCATGCTTTAAAACTAAAATCCTCTCTCCAAAATGGTGTCGGGAAGGGTCCATGTCGAGAAGGGCAGCTTGCTTTAAAACTATGTGGGGAAGGGTAATGTCGAGGAGGCAGCTTGCCTTATACCTCTGAGGTTAGACGCCCTGCAAGATGGTAACGGGAAGGGGCATGTTGAGAAGGGGGGCTTGCCTTAACCCACTGCGGTTAGGCTCCCTGGCTTTAGGATCATTAAAAAATTCGGCAGCGTGGCTAAGTTCTGTTAAGATAATTTAAATTCCGCGCTGCTAGATAGTAGCAGTCAAGTTTGGCACTGTGAAGATGGTAGCACTGATGTTAGCCACGTACATTTGTTTAAATTTCCCGTCCACGTGTTCAAAAGGCCTGACATCTGTCAGAAAGCTTGTGGATTTTAAATTTCACACCCCCTTAACGTTTAAGGGGGCAGTAGTAAGGTTCGCTATGTTCAGTGTTTTAAACTCTGCAATAAAACGAGTGCACGTAGTTAGGGCCTGAGAGCTGTCAAAAAGCACATAAATTTTAAATTCCGATCCCCCACATGTTTAAGGTGGCAACAATAAGGATAGGTTCTGTTAAGATGGCAGCAGTGAGGTCAGATGCACAACAATTGCACATGGTTAGGACCTGACAGCTGTCAAAAAGCGCGTGGATTTTGAATTCCGCGCCCACGTGGTTAAAGATTAAAGCTATCATCATGACAGCTGTCAAAAAAGCACGTGGATTTTTAAATTCCGCGCCCCTACGTGCATAAGGTGGCAGCAATGAAAATTAGGCCCTGTTAAGATGGCAGCAGCGAGGTTAGCGATGTTCAGTTGCCCTAAAAAGTGATGTTAGGTTCCGTCAGGATGACAGCTATCACCTTGACAGCTGTCGCGCGTGGCTTTGTTTACAAACAGTGTGACGTCACGGTCGCTTATGGCTATATCTGTGCATATACCATGAAGTCATCTGCATGCGCATGACCTTGGCTGGAGCCAATGACCTCGGGTGCCGACTCAGCAGAAAAATGCTGACGCTATGGTCCAGAATCCCCACAGCTCTACTACTAACATACGGCAGCTATTTGTGCAGTCCCAGACCCAATACCTGCATAAAAATTCAAAGCATTTTTGCGCACTATTCCTCTCTACTAAGAAACCAACATTCTCCTTAACCCATGTCTCTCATTTCCAGATTCCTGTTTATTACACCAAATGCAGAGAAACAGTTGATAAAATTACTGTAGTACAATATCGGGGAAGACAACTATCTAACGATCACCATGGACAACATATTACAACAAAACGAGCTCATCATTAAAGACAACTTCCAAACTTCGACCCCGATACCACAGACCAATGGAATTCTGCAGGGGGACCCAGCCAGCCCCCTACTGTTCAATCTTGCAACATCAGACGTTATCCAGTGCTTCGGAAATCTAAAGGAACAGGTCACTTTCTACGCGTACGCAGACGAAATAGCACTAGGCTCATCAAACCTCGAGGTACTACAGGAATATATGTATCGCCTAATATTATCGGCAGAGAAGAATAAGCTAGAGATCAATGAGCTAAAGACAGCTCTTATGATATTTAGGAAGGGAGGGAAAATAACGACCAAAGACCAACTGTTCTTCACCTCGAACCAGGAACCAATCAAAATGCCGAAGGAATTTAACTACCTCGGAATGACACTACAGATCACTGAAACGACCTACACTAAGCACATCAGGAATAGAGCAACTTCAGCCATAATGGCCATCAATGACATCCAACTCCTGCGCAGACTCTCTTACCCACTGCCATAAAGATCTTCAACACCAAGACAATACCCATAGTGATATACGGACTAGAATTAATTTGGGACACATCTCACCAAATCAAATCTCAAAGACATCGAGCAGATCAAAGCAACATATCTTAAGAGACTATTATGTGTATCGAAATTGACTCCCTCTAGACTAATATGCGAGCTCGTCGGAGAACCATTCTTCATAGAACAATTAAGACAGAAAATGCCCCAACCATCCTCAAAGGCATATAAGGAATTCTTAGAAGAACTTCAGAACAAGAAAACAGAGATATGGCTGGAATTCTACTCCACCTATGTAATGACGTCTACAGACTGGAAAGGTGCGCCTTACGATCTGCGCCACGCGCTGACGCGATTCACAATGCACGGGTTCCACCATCGCGTATGCAAGAAAGAGGGTTTCCACACTCCGGACGGAGTATCGTGTGTATGTGAACAGTGCGATAAACAGTGTGATCGGTATCATGCGCTATGGTGTCCAGAGACGTATATCCCTAACACAACTTCTTAGCGACTATATTGCTATATTCAGAACATCTATGCACGTTGTGCGCTTTTCTCTTATTATTAATGTACCGGGAGTTACACCCCAATGCCGCGCATTTAAATTTTGCGCCCAAAAAAACTCCTCTACAGGAGAAACACTGAACTTGAAGCTAGACTTATTTAAACCTTTACTCAGAAGATGTCACTGCTGTAACTTTGTTATTGTGAAGTTTCCAGTACTGTGTGAGTTTCAACTTGCTCTTTTTCCGTTCATCAAAAAGTTTGGCCATTCTCTCATAGATGTCACTGCTAGAAAACTATAATCATGTACCCAGGTGCGAAGTGAAAGAACTTTGTTTTGAGAAGTTTTGTATTCATAAGTTTTTTTACTAATTGATGTTCATTTATTTTTGGGTTGGCAATATTTTATCTTTTCCTTCCGCCAGCTTTGAATCCAGCCAAACCCTAATTTTTGTAATTAATTTCCAACCAATCCTGGATTTCTTCTTCGACTTTGAGTATAAAATTTTAATCGTCCAATAAAATTGAGAGGGTGTGGCTTGATTATTCATGAAAGGTCTCGACCTTTCCCCGAGGATTTATAAACTGCGGATTTTCACGTCTCTTGGCCATTTGATCAACATCTAACTAAGTGTGTGAGTCAAACAGGAGGCGGGAGGTGACTCTTTTTCGTCAGGCAGCTGTACTCCGACCAGGTATGGCCAATTAACACCTTCACTTTTTGCTCGCTCCGCAGTTAAACTCGAGGGATAGGTCCGAAATCTAAACTATGTAACCAACTGCTCTAAAATGTAAGTTCTGCCGGCTAATGTAATTTTTTTTAAAAAATCTCTAACTGTAATTCGGGGATAGAGAGTGATTCACCCTCTCGAACTCCCCTTCATATTGGTTTGATGTGACTACGTTTTGTAACTGGTTTTCTTCCTTTCCGTAATGTCTTAAATTATTCTTATACGAGTCACCTCCGTAGTTTGGGAATAGCCCCTGTTTTCGTCGGCCTAGTGCCCTTTAGGTTTTAAGTGTTCATATCGAGGAGCGCAATAATTTGCCTCCTTTCATTTTGTGTTCGGGCCATTTAGTTAACTGTTATTGCTTTTACACGAAGGCCCTATAGGTTGGGTATGATATACCCCTGTTTCAATTTGTAAGTTGGGTCATGGAAGATCAAAAGGTGTAAGATATTTTTGGTGTCGCCTTGTATAGGCGTGGAAAACTGAGAGCACGTCAGCTCTTTTCTTGTGTTGTAAGAGTGCCTCTGGGAGCCTTGATATTATGAGTACGGAGCTAGTGCTCCATTGCAGTGAGGGATTTCTGGCCTTGTCTAAATTTGTGTGTAAATTTTGAGCTGTGTGCTCACGAATTGTGAAGCGATGGGCTGGAAGCCTGGATTACTAAACAGTCACTAAATTTTGGATGTTCTTGCCTTGTATAAACTTTGTCATGGTACCTGAAATGTCGTTGTTATTTCACTAAGTGAAAAGTTGTTAAAATTTTGTTGTTGAGTTTTGAAATTCCAATGAAATATGACCTTTGTTAAAGTTTTAAATCCATTCATGAATTTGTAGTTAGACCCATTCACCCCGGCACCTTCTTTCACCTCTGCTGTCCACGGGTTGCCCCGTAATGATTAATATCACCAAAGTTATAATGGAGTAAATGATATTCACTAGATGCCATGATGTACATAATCTAGCTATTGTATTTTTGGAACCCGCGCACAAGTATACCTTATGAGGGCTTCACACTACATCTTTTACTACCTCTGTATGTATATGTAAGGTATTGATCGTGAATAAAAAGGTTTAAAATAAAAATAAAGAATGAAAAATCACTTGAAACGATTCTCCACCCACAATGTAAAGCAAACTTCTTCCCACGATTACGAACACATGTTCAGAATTGCCTACTAGCGCAATAGTAACTTCTGGGAGGTGTGCCGTCAGTAACAGGGAATGTGATGGGCCCTTGTTGTCAACTGTAATGCTATCTCTGGCTTGAGTGTGATTGTAGACGGAAATGCACATACCTTACCATGTTCCTCGCTTATGGCGATATCTGTGCATAAACCATGAAGTCATCTGCATGCGTATAGTCTTAAGGCTCGTAGCAAAATCTCCAGTGTGTTCCCTGCATTTTCAGTCGAAACGAAGGGCTATCAGTGTAACGGAGCTTCGATGTATGTGGAATGCATTCTATAGGTTGATGACATTGGGTCGAAACATAGGAAGCAATTTTGAATTATCCGTGAATGCATGAATATGCATTAGAATTGGGTGTTCATGTGCACATGTGCTCCTGATAGCACCCCGCCACTGCTAAGATCTAAGAACATTGGCTATTACCACGAGATGAGTAGTGTTAATTTTCAGAACTGGTTTGAATGTAAGTCACTGAATAACCTGCCTGAGAATTGTACGATAATAATGGACAACGCTCTTTACTATTCCGTAAATCAGGACAAGGCTCCGACAATGGCGGCAAAGAAGTCGATACTTGATGAGTGGTTAAGAAGGCACATTATTCCTGTGCGGGACGACATGTTGAAAGGAGAACTGTTGTGGCTTGTGTAAGGAAACGAGCCACAGTTTCCAGTGTATGCTGTGGACGAATATTGCAAGACGTCATGGACATAAAGTTATTCGACTTCCACATTAGCATTGCCATTTCAATGAAAAAGAAAAAAAATGGTTTCAGATTAAGTGTTATGTAGCAACAAAAAGTAAGCGGTTAACTGTTCCCGAGGTGGAAAACGTGTTAGCCGAAGCTGTGGCGAATCACATTTCGATGACTGTTGTGCACAATACACGTAAAGCGTGGGAAAATGAAGATGTAGTGCTGAACTGCGTCGGGAGTTTAATAATATATTTGGGAGATGGTGATATTTATTCATCGTTGGAGGGTACGGTACCAGTGACTGCGATTTTTGGAGTTTTCCCTTTGTAAGCCACAACCTCCTTCCTGCATCAGCTATTAGTGGTGAGTGATGTGTTACTTTCTCATTCTTTATTCTTAATAATGTACCGTTTTCACTTTTTAGTGTCGGATGTTGTTAGTAAGTGTAGTTTTTGTGAACTTGTTTTCAGTCCCCATTGATTAACTTTTCTGAGTACGATATTACATTTTACGAGGGCTGTTTACCGCGATCGTATCGCATCAGTTGTTCTCGCGGTAGTAAAGCGCTGGGAACAAAAGTAAGGTGATGCTCACGTGGTTTGCGAAACGTCAGTTTAGAAGTAAAGCAGTGCGGAGTATAAGACACGTTTACTTTAACACAAAACAGAAACTAGGGATGCCAGGATGGGAACGTGATAACTCCACAGAGATAGAAACAGTAAAAACCAGCGCACCTTGCGGACTATGTAAGAAACCACTAACGGAAATTAACGCAGCAGTAGGCTTTAATGGAAGCTGCCGACAATTGTTCCATAAGGAATGTTACGGTGGTTTTCTCCACACTGCTCACTAATGTCGATGTGTGCTGACTGCAAAGAAGAGATGATTATGTTGAAGAATGGAGAGAAAGAACTAAAAGCAATATGGGCGGAATTAAAGGAAGTGAAACAGTGTTAAAGGATGTTGTAGCTGAGGAGATTGGCAAACCGCTAAGGAAGAGGACCTCCCTCTCAACTTGATTGTGAGGTGACTATGCCTTTTTAACCGTCTGTATCTTGTAATTTCTGTAACTTAACTATTTTTCTCCATCTAGTCACCTCCGTAGTATAGGCTTAGCCTCTGTAACGTCGGGCCATAAGCACAAATAGCGTTTTATACATTTAATGTAGTTTTCTAGGAGTGCTAGAGTTCGCCTCATTTCTATTTCGGTGTTTAGCCAATAATTTAAACTTGTTTTTACCAAAGCCCATGTAGAATGGGTACTTGTTACCCCCGTTTAACTCCATTTATTTCCCTTATATCAGACTGTTGAGCAGTTGAGACAATGAATACTGTTTAATTTTGCTAAATGTAGGTTGTGCCTTTGACAAGCCTAATTACGTGTCCACAAAGACGCACACGAGATGCTGTCAGTTTGTACAATTATTTACATTTATATATATTTACAAATTAAACACACACATAAACTTGCTTCCTGCTGTCACAAGAAAACACTCACATCACAAACGGCCATTGAAAACAACTTCCAACACTTCAAAATGGCGACTGCATCCACTGCATGTCACGAGTATCACAAATATATCCTTGCTACACCATAAATCTACTGAATCTCCACCAATAACATGTCAACCAACAACTTCCAAACAATAACTAACTTCACCGTAACTCAACAGTAACTTACTCTCACCGTCAACATCATGTCCTTATATATATATATGTCCTAGCCAGGCTTCCAGAAAGATACGTTACAAGAAATACCTCCATGAAACTCTACAGTGCATAATACATAGATTATAACATATGGAATATTCTCAATAGTTCTCATGCCTATTACCATTCTGGAAGTTACAGTGTGTTTCACAATTGTGGATTACAATTTATATACAGGTAATAATAAATTATAATATTAATTTATAGGTATTTACATTAACGGAACTGATAAAAATATCTATATACAACACATGTTTCATGACACACCCTCACACACAACGCGATCATATTATTGTAATAATAATAATAATAATAATAATAATAATAATAATAATAATAATAACTGGATGTAACACTTCACAGCCATACACACACGTAAATCTGGATCCGGTATCTCTGGAATTGTAAAACTAGGGGCTTGCAGCCCATAATCCGTAAAATTCATATATCTTGGATTTTCCTAGTCTTGTTTCAAGATTGCTTTTGTACCTGACATGTTGTTATTTGTTGAGTTGTTGTTTTTTGAAGAAATATAACCTTCAGTTCAAGTTTTAAATTAATTTTTGATGGTGTAAATAGACCCATTCACCCCGGTACCTTCGTTAACCTCTTTCTGCTCCACGGGTATCCCCGTAACAAAAATGATGAGGAAAATATAGAACATATAGATATATTACTGAAATTGATGTGTTTTACTGTGCATATTTTCATAAAAACTTCAGCACTAATAAACATAATATAGAAATAACAGAACGACTGCCAAACCTTGAGCAATAAAGCAACGTAGCGGTGGCATCTAAAACCAGGGCAAAAATATAACATAATCGAAGCCCTTGTCATCGCTCTAAGTAGCTTGAGCTTACGCCAATCCTGTACATTTTGGAGAGGGTGTTTTTCCGATAGGCCGGCCCCGTGGTATAGGGGTAGCGTGCCTGCCTCTCACCCGGAGGCTCCGGGTTTGATTCCCGGCCAGGTCAGAGATTTTTACCTGGACCTGTGGGCTGGTTCGAGGTCCACTCAGCCTACGTGATTAGAATTGAGGAACTATCTGACGGTGAGATAGCGGCTTCGGTAAAGAAATTCAAGAATAACGGCCGAGAGGATTCGTCGTGCTGACCACACGCCACCTCGTAATCTGCAGGCCTTCGGGCTGAGCAGCGGTCGCTTGGTAGGCCAAGGCCCTTCCATGGATATAGTGTCATGTTGTTTGATTTAGTTTGGTTTTTGTACTTTGAGAGCTGCAGGAGGAGTGAGTGGCAATACCAGACGATTCTGGATATTATCCGGACTGCCTCTAGTGCCTTAATGGTCGCTTGGCTGTCCGTACAAATGAAAATGTTCTTATTCCTATAGTTCATTTTCAGATTTTTTCAAGACATGTGATAGCTATCATTTCAGCTTGAAAGACTGCAGTGTGTCTGCTCAGGCTCATCTAGATTGATCTCTCATGTCTTCTCCCGTTGATCCCTCCTCCTGTGCCATCCACAGTCTTTGAGCCATCAGTCCACCATCTTCTTCTTCAGTATTGAATTTGTTGGTATCCTAGTTTTATTTTTTTTTATCTGGGTCTCAAACGGTTTTTCAAAGTTTTAGTTTGGTATCACTGTCTTCGTGATGTACATGCCGTACTATAGCTCTGATGACGTTGCACAAAGAGGCGAACAGTTTCCTCCGACTGACCCGCGTAATCCAAGCATATGATGCGTCTGTAGCTTGAAATTATAAAATATTCACAAATGTTGTGTTAATATAACACGTGAGATCATTAACGAATATAATCGCATCATAAGCTGTAAGTCAGGTCCATTGTAATTTTAGGAGAAGTAGGTTTTAAGTGTGATCTACGCGGTCAAAGCTTGAGGGTATTACTCGTCAAAGTTCCTAACAAATAATTATTAGGCATTAATACAAATACGGAGACAACAAACGTACAATAATAATAATAATAATAATTGTTACGGAGTATCGTGGGTTTGCAGAGGTGAAAGAAGGTGCGGGGGTGAACAGGTCTCAAAATACGAAATTAAAGTTAAGATAAAATTTAACCAGGTTATATTTTCTTAGCAAAATCAAGAAATAACAAGAATGGCAGGTACAGAGTAGCAAGGCAACAAATGTACAATTACAGTATTCACAGGATTTGGGCTTCGAGCCCCGGACTCACAATTCTCGAGCAATTAGCCCAACTTTACCCAAAAACAAGATTCGACAAAGGGGCAGAAGACCCCAATCATGTTCAGGAGCACTTGCTCACAATTACAAAATAAAGCCTCCTCGAGGCACCCAAAATCAATTTTAAAAGCGCAAACCGCTCTCAAAGTTTAAGCCTATCAAAGGCCACACCAAACTCGACTTTCAAGCTGTCCTCCAAGGACACAGACACAGGGGTAAAAAGATACCCAACCTACTGAGGCCTATTAAGTGAAGAAACAGAAATATTACATGGCCTCGACAATACCAATTTGAGAGGAGGCGAAGCTGCACTCCTAATACATTTTGTTTAAAACCTACTTGGCACTAGGCCGTTAATGCAAGGGCTAATCCCATACTAAAGAGGTGACTTATATGAGAAGACAATTTACAATATGCTAGAATGGAAGAAACGGTTGAGAAAATAGGTTCACCTCAAAGCAATATGAGTGGGAGCTCGAGAGGGTTAAGCACTCTCTATCCCAGTTTATAGTTTAAACAGATAGAATTGATACTGAGTGTCTTTACATTTTAAGGGAAAGGTACATGGTAAAAGGCTTCGGACCTGCCCCGAGAGTTAAACTGCTGAGCTAGCAAGAAAATAAGTTATTAAACGGCCATTACCTTGTGGATGAACTGCTGCCCGAAGAAAGAGGCGCTTCCCGCCCCCTGCTACGTACTTTACACACTGAAAGATGTTACTGAAGTGGTGCGGAGACCCGAAAATCAGCAGTTTATATACTCTCGCGGAAAGTTCGAGGCGTTTCAAGAATGAGAACACCCTCCCACAAGAATTTTATTGGCTAACCAAGAAAACCCCTACACAAGATGAAGAAGAAACACATAATTGGTGGAAAATTAATTCGAGAAATACGGGATTGGTAAATTCAAAACAAGGGGAAAGAAAGGGTTAATATTGCCAACTTAAACAATGACTGAAAGAAAGTTAACAAAGAACAAACTTATGAATTCAAAATTTCTCCAAAAACATAGTTCTTTCACGTCGCACTAGGGTGCACAATTGTAGTTCTTCAGTAGTGCCATCTGGAAGAGAATGTCCACACTTCTTACTACAGGCAAAACAAAAATACATCGAAAACGACACAGTTCAGAAACTTCGAAATTTACAAGTAGGGACATCTTCTGAGAAACTTGAAAATTAACACAGTAGATAAAGTTCAGGCTCCCTCCAGTAGGGGAGTTTCAACCGGCGCAAAGTTTGAATTAGCGACGTGGAGGTGTACCACCCGGTACAATAATAATAATAATAATAATAATAATAATAATAATAATAATAATAATAATAATAATAATAATAATAATAATAATAATAATTGTACCGAGCGGTACACCTCCACGCCGCTAATTTAAAATGTGCGCCAGTTGAAACTCCTCTGCTGGAGGAAGTCTGAACTTTATTGACGGTATTAATTTTCAAGTTTCTCAGAAGATGTCACTACGTGGAAAGTTTGGAGTTTTTGAACTGTGCCACTTTTGATGTATTTTTGTTTTACCGGTAGTAAGAAGTGTGAACTTTCTCTTCTAGAGGACACTACTGAAAAACTACAATGGTGCACCCTAGTGCGATGTGAAAGAACTATTTTTTGGAGAAATTTTTATTTCAAAAGTTTGTTTCTTGTTAAATTTTTTTCTGTTATTGTTAAAGTTGGCTGTATACCCCTCTCTTTCCCTTGTTTTGTATTTAGCCAATCCCGAATTTCTTTAATTAATTTCTGACCAATCTGATGTATCTTCCCCCAACTTGAATATGCTGCTTATCCCTAACCAATAAAGTGATTGTGGGCGGGTGTTTTCTTCCCTGAAACGCCTCGAACTTTCCGCGAGAGTATATAAACTGCTGATTTTTTGGTCTCTGCGCCACTTCTGTAGCATCTTTCAGTGTGTAAAGTACATAGCAGGGGGCGGGAAGCGCCTCTTTCTTCGGCAGCGGTCAACAACAAGGTAATGGCCGATTAATAACTTCTTTCTTTGCTAGCTCAGCAGTTTAACTCTCGGGGCGGGTCCGAAGTTTTTCCATAATGTAACCTTCCTTAAAATGTAAATACCCTTGGTATCTATTCTATCTTTAAACTGCATATCGGGATAGAGAGTGCTTAACCCTCTCGAGCTCCCACTCATATTGTTTTGAGGTGAACTTATTTTTTCTCAACCTATTCTTCTTTAACGTAATGTAAATTGTTTCTTTCTTAAGTCACCTCTTTAGTATGGGATTAGCCCTTGTATTAACGGCCTAGTGCCAAGTAGGTTTTAAACAAAGTGTATTAGGAGCGCAAGTTCGCCTCCTCTCAAATTGTTATTTTAGAGGTCATGTAATTAATCTTTTCTCACTTAATAGACCTCAGTAGGTTGGGTATTTTACCCCTGTGTCTATGTCCTGAGAGGACAACTTGAAGGTGGAGTTTGGAGTGGCCTTTGAGAGGCTTAAAGTTTGAGAGCGAGTGGCTCTTTCTTGAAAATTGAGTGTTGTTTGCCTCGAGGAGGCTTTTCTGTGTAATTTGGAGCAAGTGCTCCTGAGCATGAATGGGGTTTTCTGCCCCTCTGTTAAAACTTATTTTGGAGTAAGGTTGGGCTGATTGCCCAAGAATTGTGAAGCCGGGGCGCGAAGCCCAAATCCGGTAAATATTGTAACTACATTTTGTTGACTTGCTACTCTGTACCTGCCATGCTTGTTATTTCTTTATTTTGAAAAGAAAATATAACCTTGTTAATTTTACATGAACTCTAATTTCGTAGCTTGAGACCCGTTCACACCCGCACCTTCTTTCACCTCTAACTACCGCAAAAACACGGTAATAATAATAATAATAATAATAATAATAATAATAATAATAATAATAATAATAATAATAATAATAATACACTTTACCTCCATACCTCTAGATTGCCATAAATACAGTAGTTTCCACACAAACATTTGTATCATTTTTGTTTAGAATAGCCACGTTTTCCCAAATATTAACGCACCAACCTGTAACATCTGTTAGTTACTTCCCACGTTCACGGAAATTGCCGAGGAATAATTTCTTAATATTATCTAATTATCAATTACTCAATTACAAAGTTGCATTGCTTCTAACAACTAAATGATATCTACCAGCAATAGTTTAATTTTTAAAATGTTAAATGTATGCATAAACGTACTAACGTCGTTTAACAGACGGTTAGGTTATATAAATTGCGTTTAGTTTTGCTTCTACTACTTTTAGGTTCAATTGGTTACTGTCCATTTTTGTGATTTTTTGGATCAACAATGAACGCCTGTTGTAAATCTGTATAACAAGAAAGTCAAAAGCAGAACTCATCATCAGCTCGGGAAAATGAATGAACTGTGCTACTTTATTTTTCGTAACAGGTACATTTTCGGTTGGGATTTTCTTTTTTCATAAAGGTATCATGCGAAGAAATTGAAAATATTAGCGTATTACTTGTATAGTTGTATTTTCGCCGTGGTGCGCACACGTTCTCAGCATTGTGGCAACTTCGAAATTTCACACACTGTATTTAAATTCGCAACACATTAGATTTCCACAAAAACCTGTTATACGATAACAATTAAATGAATAAATTCCACCAGAAGTATTACGTTCCTTGAATTTATATTACTCATCACGTGAAGATACCATACGTAACCTAAACTGTGAGGTCTCACTTATCTTAGTAATAGATTTTTACGTTAATCCTGATGTGATAAATTTAAAGAACAAACCTGCAATATACTTAAATATAAAGTTCTGTTTTTCAACACTCACAATTATCCAAAGAATTCTCCCAAACCTTATGAATTACATTCACAAGTATAATTTGTAACATTCTCTTAGTCCCCTCAATTGATCAGCTGATGGGCTTGGCGCGCTTTCTACAGTATGGCCTGTATATTACGAAGACAATGTTGGTATCATATGATCAAAAGGCATGTGTAGAACTTCCTCTGTTATTGCTCTGTTAATTTTAGTGTCCTAGATTGGGTCTTTGTTCATTCCAGCACTCTGATTGTGCCAATCTACATGAACTCATTCTAGCCTGTCCTTTTATGAAATTGCATAGTGTTGGGAGGTCTAGTAAAGTATTCAAGGCCTCCGACGGCGTAGTTCTCATAGCCCCACTTATGGCTATGCACACCATTCTCTGTAGGCTATCCAATCTACTGCCGACTTTTCCTTGACTTACTTTCTGCCACCAGATGATGGCAGCATAGGCCATCAACGGTCTAATGATCATTGTGTATATCCATGTTACCATTGATGGTCTTAGGCCCCAAACATTCCCAACGGCTCTTTTACATGCATACAGCATGTTCTTGGCCCGGGTTATGTTCCTTTCTATATATGGACTCCAGTTTAGATTTTTATCTAACACTACACCTAGGTGCAGTGTCTATTCTTCCATATATATATAAATCTTGCCCAAAGAGCTTTAGTGATCTCTTTCCCTCTAATTTTGTCCTTCTTGTAAAAGGGACCAGAGTTATCTTGTTCGGGTTGACTGATAGTTGTTCTTTCCGACACCAGTTCTCCACAAGGTTGAATGATCTCTGCATGAGATCCTGGATAACACTCATCACCTTACCTCGTACCACATCCACTAGGTCATCTGCGTATCCTTGTGTATAGAAACCCTGTTCGTTGAGCAAAGCTATGATTTTGTTCACCACGAGATTCCACAGCAGAGGCGAAAGAACTCCTCCCTGAGCACAACCTCGAGTGGCCCTAACTGTCAGCGTTTCTTCAAACAGGGTTGCTTTTATCTTCCTTCCGTCTAGCATGGATTTAATCCATTTGACGACGGTTTTAATCACCTTGCTCTTTTCCAGTGCTTTGATCATCGAGTCTTATGTTGTATTGCTGAAGGCTCCTTCTATATCTAGAAATGCCGCCAGTACAACTTCTTTGTATTCTAGGCTTTCCTCTAGTTTACAAACCAACTGGAGGAGTGCTGCCTCAGTGGATCTGCCAGGTCTGTATGCAAACTGATTTTCATGTAGCGTTGAGTTCAGTTGCACCGTTCTTCTGATGTATGCTTTGGCTTGGGCATAGTTTGCCCTTCCATGTTTAGGTATAAATACTGCTTTATCTTCAGACCGTGATTTCGGCATGTAACTTACCCTAAAGCTAGAGTAGCTCTGTAGAGATCCGTCAGGGAATCTCCCGTCCTTCCTGTAAGAGTATCGGAAGTATCTCATCTGGCCCCGGAGCCTTTATAGGGTGAAACGTGTCGATTGCCCATTCTGTATGGTTGTGTTTTATTATTCTGTTAGCACAGTTTCAGTCTGCTCTTTGAGCTCCGGTCTCTGTTCCAACCGTTTTTTCTTCTGTCATCTCCTCAGCCTCAGGAAAGTGACACGCCATTAGCATCTCCAGCATGTCATTCCCACCTGAGTAAACGACCCATCTGGTTTTTCCAGTGTCCCCGCTTGATTTATATTGGTTGCTTTAAGAAACTTCTGGAGCCTTTCTGTTTCAGTGTATGATTCCACTTTCTCACAGATGAGTCTCCACGATTTTCTTTTTGCTTTCCGTATCTCTAGGTTATACTCAGTGAGTTTCCTATCATATACGTCCCACGTATCATTTCTAGATGATATTCTATACAACATCCTAACGTCTTTTTTCATTTTGGCTAGAATGTATTCTCTGCTCCCAAAAAAGACTTGAATGAAAACATAGTAGGTGTTGGATGTCCTGCTCACATTCTACATAACTGTTTGTAACATGTAGCTGATGCTCTTCCTGTTGATATTGAGTCTGTGGTGATGAAAATTTTCAACTTCTTTCATATATATGCAGTGCGCACTCAGGAACTGAAAGACTTTTGTGAATTTGTTGATGTAAATTATCTGCAGCTTTTAAATCATTCTAAGACTAGGTGGTTGACATTGTATCCAGCAGTTGAAAGAATCCTGCAATTGTTCCCAGCTCTGAAATCCTACTTTCTTCCTCAGGGTAGGAAGTCAGCGCCTTCATCAATTAGATACTTCCTTGAAAGTGACTTTTCAGAGCTCTATCTTTTGCTTCTTTCCTCAACCATGCACATTTTTCACTATAAAATTTTGTCACTTGAGAAAGAACGTAATTCAGCTGTAGAAGTGCTTGAACTATTAGAATCTGTCCAATCTTCATTGAAAGGCAGACTTGAAGGTCAATTTATTCCCCTAAAAGTCAGACAGATGTTAAATACATTTTCAGAAGATGGTTTGGATAAAGAATGCAAAGTGTTTATGGAGAATGTATCTTGTTTCTATGAAACCTGCACTGAGTACTTGGATAAATGGATGCATCCTATATAGGAATTCAAGTGTTTCAAATGGTTGAAACTTCAAAACATTAAAGACCTCAGCTTTGACGATATTGTACCCAGTGGCGGCTGGTGCAGAAAATCAGTTGTGTGCTGTAACCCATCCCCAATCCAAAAAATAAAAATACTTAGTTTTCCACACTGAACACACACGCAAACAACCCCAACACATATATACATTCCTCTTCAAAAACTATATAACTATATAATTAAACACACAATAACACCTGCAATGGCAAAATATTCACGAACTCAAACACTTGGTGTGAGCGCGCCAAAACAGAACTTCCGAATGTTACCAACATCATTGAAATAAAACCAGCAACGTCTTAATGAAAAATTACATGTTATGTTTTTATAGTGACATTTATAAACTAGACATTTTTAATTAAAGAAAATCACAATATCACGTCCTTATTTTGACAACATAAAAAGTACAATTTTTATAGTTCATCGATTTACAAATGTGGGTATGGAATAGGCAAGTTGGTAATATTCTGTCCTCTTTGGTATTAAAAGACGTGGCGGGAACAGCTCTACAGTATTTTGTTTTCCCGTTTGCTTTGAGCGATTCCCTGTTAAATACTACCGCTGAGTCAAGAGAGTGCCAGCTGCCACGTTCTCATATCGGTCGTGATGCAAGTGTGGCTAGTGCTAGAGCTGCCTCTCTGTGGTCGAACGAAGAATCGCTGTGAAGTGATGTCTTGGCTGTTGTTTCCACAGCCTATCGGAACACATTCTCTTTGTATCGGAAAAGTTCGGCACTCATGCGCAAAAGGCAGAGTTCCTGGATTTTGGCTAAAAGCTTAGAAATCCTCTCTGAGCTGTGATCGCACAGCACCCGGCGTGGAGCGCACCAGTAAGTTACCTGGTTGTGAGGGGAGTTGAATAATTTCCTATTCTTTGGCTGACATCATTTTCAATGAACTGTATTTCATTAAAGATTATATTTTTAAACTAATTTATTTTTCCAATAGGCAGTGTGCTGCAGCACTTCAGCACGTAAGGTAGGGCCGCCCCTGATTGTACCATGTATTCAGTACTTACAGTCAAATGGTGTAGAAATAGATGATTCAAAATTATTCGACCAGTTCTGCAACTTAAGGGCTTATTCTAAAACTTCAACTTTGGATAAAGATACAACACTAGACCAGCAATGGTCTGTTTTTTTTTAAATAAGTGCCAGAACATTGAGATATTTTCTGAACTTTTGAACATTTGCCAGTTTTTCTTTCCCATACCAGGCAGCAATGCCTCCACTGAACGTGTGTTTTCATTCATAAATGCTCAATAGACAAAGGAAAGGAACCGTTTGTCGGTAGAATCAGTGAAAGGAATGTTACTTGTGAAGTTCAGTTTCAAAGATGTGTCGTGTGAAGAATTTTATAAATATGTACTTCAAGAAAATAACTCGCGTCTTCTTTCAAAAGTAGGTTCCGTTGAAAATACAGCTTGAAGGAAATGAACTGCAACAAGGACTGATCATTAAGTAAGGTATTTCCTTTTGTAAAAGTTGTGTGTAATATATGTATAGTCTTGTTATAGATTGAAATCGTCAGGCATTTTTCTTAAATGTCCTGTTTTTTGCTAAGCAATGTCGTGCATTTGGAAATTTTCAGTTGGTAACCCTAGATGGAATAAGTCAGTTGAATTGTATTATGTGGCCGGACAAGATTATCATGTGTTTTTACCAGAATAGCTTAGGCTGAATATGTCTCACAATATAAGAGACGAAACATGTCCCTTTTCTTAAAATAAAATGAAAAGAGAATATTGTATTTTATTGTAAAGGTGGAGTCACTCAATCAATTAGACCTTTTGTCTTACTCATTTAAGTCTACGGTTTTTATTGTAATTTCCTCGTAACCACAACAGCCTAGCAGGGTAATACTCGCGTTTCAATTTCGTGATCTGCTTGTACGCCTCTGTATGACGATTCCCCTTATATACCTTTCCAACTACCCTGAAAGCAGCCGATCGTGGCGTTGGCCTCGCACCGTAACATGGATGAATTTACGCTGTTCGCACTCTATGATTATTATTGCTCAAAGCTTTCGGGTAACGTTCTTTAATTTTGCACCAGCAATTCCATAACGCGTGAATTCAATATTTTTCGTCATTCGACAGCCACGCCCCCTTGCTTATGCGACTACCAAAATAATGGCGGACGGTCATTCAGTTAGCTTCCGCCATTCTATGTTATTCTAGCTCGTTGGTTGTGCATAAATTATTGCTCAACATTGCAAGTCATAAGACCTGCAAAGTAAAGCATTTATGTTAAGGGGCTCCGGTAGGGTGTATCTTTCCATGCAATTTTACAAAGTTCATTGCACCTTTTCTTTACAACTAGTTAAGGTACTTGTCTGAAAATAAATAAGGTGAACTATGATGGCTTTCTAATACTTTAACACATGGATTTTCACAAGTGCCGTTTTGTTTGGCAGAATTAATTTTATTTTAATACTACAACATTTTTTGCACTTCTGGAGGTGTTCTACAGTCAATAATTCACACACTATGTGGTATAATACAATATCCGTGGTGTTATAAAATATCCCTGTGTAAAAATACTCATAGAAATACACTTTAAAGGTTGTAAAAGAATCATGAAGTTCGTGCGCGTAGTTTCCGAGGGAAGGTACACCATATCTTTCAAAAAGTAAACTTACGAAAAATTGCTGTCAAAGTTTCAATGCATTCCAGAACCATAACCTGGATCATATAGATTGTCCTGACAGGTTTCTTCAAGCCTTCTCTTCAATTATCTTCTCTCGTGTCTTAGTCTCCACTTTCCTCAATGCTTTCTCTGAAGCACTAACCCTTTCTTATTCAACTTGTACATGGCTTGCATGGTGCGATACACAGCGGTAATACTGAGATTATTCAGTGCCTCCCATCTTGACAAGTTGCCATTTTAACAGTCATTACACCATCGCAAACACGAAGATGAAGAGCATTAATTGAAACAAAAACTGTATTTTTTTTTAATTCTTGACCAAATAACAATGTTGATGCACTCATTCTGATTTTGGGTACGACCATGTAAACACTTTTTCAGTAAATGTACATCAAATAGGTCCCTGGAAATAAGACTAAGTTCCTCTATGACACTATATTGCAAACCATCCTTATGTAAAAATGTTTTCCCTGCTGCTTTTCCTTTGTTATACTTGCACCATGTAAGAGTACCTTTGGTGCAGAGCCCGTGCCTCGGTGCAGAAGCAATCGAAACAAAGCTTGAGAAGATTGCCATACTGCTTTCTCTTAAATCGTTTATTTAAATCATTTCCTGGTTACAAAAATGTATACCGGTATGTTGTACATAAAATTAAAGTGGTTATTCCAAAGATCAATAATCAGCAAAAATCGAAAATGATAAATTTCATTTTCCACCATACCGGAGCCCCTTATGTTGCAAATAAATTTTTGCTCAACATTGCAAGTCATAAGGCCTCCAAAGTAAAGTATTTATTTTAAGGTTACTTATACAATTATTCACTGAAATGTGTTAATCGTTTTTTCTTAAATATATATTATTGTTCATGTTACGGTAATACCGTGGTGGACAGAGGTGAAAGAAGGTGCGGGCATGAAGAGGTCTATCTAAGACAATCAAAGATTAATTAAAAACTTTAAAATTAGTTATATTTCTTTCCTCTGTTATCTTTTTGGTTTTTCAAAGACAAATTTTATGATTCAGGTACGAAAGTTCATAAGATGGAGTAACAATTTTAGAATATCGAATAACATTTAACAACTTTGAGCTTGAAGCTCCCTAATTATACATTCTCCGTGAACGCTGCGGCTCCTTTCAAAAAACAGTCAAGGAGACGAACCTCCCAATTTCTTTTACTTCACAAGAAGACAGAGTATTCAAAACATCCAGTGTTTCAAGAGCACCTTTTGCTCCACAAAATTATTGAGGACCCACGGCCTTCCAAAGGCACCATTCAATATTTACACTAACACTATTTACACTAACACCTTTACATTAATAAAAAGAGCATCTATGCTCTATAAATTTTACACTTAGGAAACTATTTTCAGGAATTTCCGGGCCTATCAAAGTCTCAACCTACATTTTACACATTCCAACAGTATTCCCTGTTATAGACATTCTGCAGTCTAAAATCTTAACATAAAAAAGAAATTGAATTTTACAGGGATATTAAAAACCCATTCTACCGGGCCAAAGTTATTGGCCGAAAATCAACATGATATGGAGGCGGGCACTTGCACTCCTTGAAATTTTCAATTAAAAGATTGAAACACCATTTGGGCTTCTAGCCCGAAGTTACAGAGGCTAAGCATAAACTACTAAAGTGACTAGATGAGGGAAATTTAAGTTTCTAAGGTTACAGACAGAAAACGGTTACAAAATGATAGTCACCTCAAAGTCAAGTTGATAGGGAACTCGCGAGGGTATCACACACTCTATTCCCGAATTTCGGCTTAGTTCTTTTGACTAGTTTTAATGTTACATTTTATAAAATTAAAGTTACATTTGTAAAATTGGGAAACCTTTCCCTTGAGCTAGCTTTCAGAGACTATCACTTCTATAGGACTGCCATTACCATTAGGTGATGGATTACTCTGCGATGGACGAGGCCCCCCGCCTCCTTTATTAACATACACACTAGATTGGACGGATGAATAAGACACCCTGGTTAAAAATGTGCCAGGTTTTATACCCGAGAAGAAAGATCCAGAAAAATTCTGGCTAAGGTACGACACACCCCCAATATCCATTGGGCAATTAAATAGGTACAAGAGATAGGCCTATGTTATTGGAGGAAAATACATACTGTATACACAATTTCCTATTGGTCAATATTTGATGTTGGCGGACAGAGACAGAAATCTTGTAAACTTTAACATACCAAAAACAAGGAATAAGCAATTCATTTTAGTAAACCTTAAAAAAAAAAAAAATAACTTTGCAATCTTAATAATCCCTCTTAGTAGTATAATTGGACAGTTCTGCCGCCACCACCGCCACCGGGCTCCCAGAGGCCACCGCCACCACCACCACAGCCAGAGGCCTCCCAGATGCCAACTCCTCCACCACCACCACCACCACAGCCAGAGGCCTCCCAGAGGCCTCCTCCACCACCCGCGGGAAATTTGAATTTGTAAACAAAGCCACGTGCTTTTTAACAGCTGTCATCGACAACAACGCATCGCTAACCTCAGTACTGCCATCTTGACGGGCCTAAACCTCAGTAGTACCAACTTAACCTAACTAGCGCGAGGTAAACAAAGCCACGTGTTTTTTGACAGCATCGTGCTTTTTGACAGACAACAACGCATCGCTAACCTCAGTACTGCCATCTTGACGGGCCTAAATCTCAGTAGTACCAACTTAACCTAACTAGCGCGTGGTAAACAAAGCCACGTGCTTTTTTGACAGCTGTCATCCGTCATCTTTAAACCACAGAGCACTGTGCTGCCCTCTTCATCGTAGTAGATGTAAATTCGTCACCTGTCATCGGCAGTGCTGCCATCTTGGCGGGCCTAAACCTTAGTGCTACCAACTTAACCTAACTAGCGCGTGGTAAACAAAGCTACGTGCTTTTTGACAGCCACGTGCTTTTTTGACAGCTGTCATCCGCCATCTTTAAACCACAGAGCACTGTGCTCCCCTCTTTATCGTAGTAGATGTAAATTCGTCACCTGTCATCGGTAGTGCTGCCATCTTGGCGGGCCTAAACCTTAGTGCTACCAACTTAACCTCACTAGCGTGAGATAAACAAATCCACGTGCTTTTTTGACAGCTGTCATCCGCCATCTTTAATCTATAGAGCACAGTGCTGCCCTCTTTAGCTACTTACCTTTGAAATGTGGTGGCGGATAATTTGAAAAATGCCTTTGACAGCAGCCATCTTTAATCTAGAGAGCACCGTGCTGCCCTCTTTAGCTAGATACCTTTGAAATGTGGTGGCGGCAATTTGAAAAATTCTATGTGCTCTTGTTTGGAAACAAAGCCACGTGCTTTTTTGACAGCTGTCATCCGCCATCTTTAATCAATAGAGCACTGTGCTGCTATCGTGCGGACAATTTCGTCAGCTGTCATCCGCCATCTTTAATCCACAGAACACCGTGATGCCCTCTTTATGACATGTAGTAGCGGGCAATTTGAAAAGTTCTGTTAGCTGTCATCCGCCATCTTTAATCAAGAGTGCACCGTGCTGCCATCTTTAGCTAGATACCTTTGAAATGTGGTGGCGGCAAATTGAAAAATTCCACGTGCTCCTGTTTAGTAAACAAACTCACGCGCTTTTTTGTCAGCTGTCATCCGCCATCTTACATCGCAAACCTCAGTGCTACACTCTTTAGTTGAAATATGGTGGCGGATAATTTAAAAAAGAAAAATTCTACAGCAGCCATCTCTCGACGCTAATTGCACAAGATGGTGGCTATACATGACTCCTTAAAGGTGCTTATGCAAGATGGCCGCTATACATAGGTTCTTATGAGACGCCCTTGGGATGCTTGCGCAAGATGGCGGTTATACATGGCTCCTTATGAGATGCCCTAGGGATGCTTGCGCAAGATGGCGGTTGCTCTTATGAGGCGGCTTAAGGGTCCTTGCACAAGATGGCTAGAGACGCCCTAAGGATGCTTGCGCAAGATGGCGGACACAAGATGGCGGCTATACACGTCTCCTTATGAGACGCCTTAAGGGTGCTTGCGCAAGATGGCTGCTACTCTTATGAAGAAAGCTAGCTTAGAGGCTAACGTGTCGTGCTAGTTCGATTCATTAAATTTGGGGCTTAAATGCAAAATGTTAAATATCTCGAAAGCGGTGCATCGTAGAGCAAAACGAACAAAAATTTTTCTGCCCAGTACCTCGGTTCGCAGTACGAGGAACAAGAAAAACATAGTCTAATGATGAGATCAACGGTTCGGTTCCTACTTAGGCCCTTTGGCATTCGCTCTGTTTTAGCTTGTATTGAAGCAAGTCTTCGTAACATGATCAGGTTTAGCTATGGTAGAGAGTATAACGTGCCGTGCAGGTTCGATTAATTAAATTTGGGGCTTAAATGCAAAATGTTAAATATCTCGAAAACGGTGCATCGTAGAGCAAAACCTGATACCTAGGTTTGCAGTATCAGGAACAAGAAAAAAACATAGTCTAATGATGAGATCGACGGTTCGATCCCTACTTAGGCCCTTTGGCATTGGCAGCTATCTTATTCTACAAGATGGGGGGCTATACATAGCTTCTTATGAGGCAGCTTAAGAGCGCTTGCACAAGATGGCTGCTGCTCTTATGAGACGCCCTAGGGTTGCTTGCGCAAGGTAGCAGCGACAAGACGGTGACTATACACAGCTCCTTATGATACGGTCTAGAGGTGCTCACACAAGATGGTGGCTGCTCTGATGAAGAAAGCTAGGTTTGCATCGTGCAGGTATCTTTACAGCACTAAACCTCATACCTTTGAAATGTGGTGGCGGGTAATTTGAAAAATTCTACGTGCTTTTTCTTAACAGCAGCTATCTTAAACAATAGCGGCTATACATAAGCTGTTAAGGCCTCCTCTTATGTCAAGGCATAGCTCTATCGAACAAGTTTAAACCTGCATCTGGATAGCTAGAGTAAGCACGTGCTGCAGTGATGACGTCATTATGCATGTTTAGACTTGCAAATCACTAAAGAAACATAACAAGACTAGAATCGAACACTGCACTCTATGCCGTTAGCTTTATCATGTGATCGGAACATTGATTGAAGTGTTTAGAACACTAAATAAGTAGAACCGAACACTGTACTCGATACAGCATGTGTTTAGAACATGCCAGGGGATACCTTTGTTCTAAGAAGATTAGATTACAGCACATTCCTTGTAGGGCTAATAGGCTAAAGGGCTAATGGGCTAAAGGGCTAATGGGCTAGAGGGCTAGGGTGCCTCTCCTCTCTTTATCCGGGCTTGAGACCGGCTCTACAACTAGAGGCGGAGTTAACACCCTAAGGAAGGGAGAATGTTGGGAAATAATCTATACGAATATAGCTACTCGATCGACTATATAGTACAGATGGATGACTTAGGTGAGGGTAAGCGCTTACTTAATAATACCTACACGACGTAATTCATACTCTATTTCAAAAATATCTTCTTTGTACTGTGTGTAACCAGCATCATGATAGGCTCTTAGCAGTTGTAAACGTTTTACGAGTACGTTGGGGTCTTTAGAGTAGCTTATATCTACATAGGGTAACAGGGGCTTGTTGTGAACTTTGAGTCAATATGCAGACAGTTGATGTGCAGGGACTTGTTTTGATGTAATACGTGCTTCAGCAGTAGCGTTTCTAGGTACAAACTTAACTTGTTTCGATAGCGATGAAGCGTTAAAACTTCCTTCTTCTTTACCTTGCATCTCTTCTTGAGATGTTTGCACTGCGACAGAACGTGTAGTAGGCTTAGGAAATGAAGTAAAATGATCAAGCTGTAATGACAATGAAACATTAAGATTTTCTTCTTCTTCTACTTTCCCTTTACTACTGTTTTGATCAACATCATTATCCTTATTATCATAATCATGATCTTGCCTCTCTTTATCTTGAAGTTTGTGCTTAGTAACAGAACTTGCAGCAGGCCTAGACAACAAGGGAGAATTAAAAATCTCTCACAGAGGTGTACTTTTCAAACATAAATCAGTGTTCGCTGGAATATGGTTGAGCTCTTTGTATTTTGTTCCCGATGAAGCTACATTACACGCGGCTTCATGACGTTGGGCGTTGTAGGCGTTCTTGAACTCTCTTCTACAATGTTTGCATTGAAAAATTGTCCTATATGATATATCATGACGTCTCCTGTGATAGCTTCGGGAAAATGCTTTTCCACACTCTTCGCAAATATACCTAGACATAGGTTTTTCCATGACGGACTTTTATCTTCTGCTAACAGATTCTTCTTTAAATCTACTCGACATTTGTTACTCTCTACTTCGATGATGCGAACAGCTTAGCGATTAACAGTAAACTAACACAAAAGCGTATAACCAAGGTAGCATCAGTAAGGTTTAAGCCCATCAAGATGGCAAGAGTGAGGTTAGCGACGTTCTGCTGTTGGATTTTAAATTCCGCGCTATAACATGCATAAGGTGGCCGCCTTGAGGTTTACCGCCGTAAAGATGGCAGCAGTGAGGTTAGCGACGCTCTATTGTCCTTCAAAGTGAGGTTAGGGTTCGTCAAGAAGACAGCTGTCAAAAAAGCACGTGGCTATGTTTACCAAACAAGAGCACGTGGTCGTGACGTCACGGTCACGTAGTATGCTGCTTCAGCATGCAAAATTCAATGTCTACACCTACGTAGTTAACACTCTGCTATGTTCACAAGAGTTTTTTCACATAGTTATTCTTTATGCTTTAAGTTCGTGCACATAGGTTATGTTAATATAGCAGCACATGTACAAGCGATGGTCGCACGCTCGCGTAGAAGATGTATGCATTATCAAAATGTGATATGTACACGCTTGTAAACCTTGCTATTCTTACTGCTACTGGTTCGCAAGATTTTCAAACATCGCTATTCTTTGTGCTTTAAGTTCATTCGCATAGGTCATGCTAAAATAGCAGCGCAATCACATGTGAACCTTGTACATCCTAGCAGGATGTGTTTAGTACGATAGTTGATGCATGCAAAATCGATAGGTGTTGTGTACACACTTTGAAACTTAACTATTCTTCGTGCTTTAAATCCGTGCACATAGGTTATGCTAAGATAGCAGCAAACTCTAGCGGGAGAAGTTTTGTACTCTAGTTGATGCATGTACAATCGATAGGCAATGCGTACACGCTTTTAAAACATTGCTATTCTTACTGCTGCTGCTATGTTCACAAGATTTTTATACATCGCTATTCTTTATGCTTTAAGTTCATGCGTATATGTTATACTAAGTTAGCAGCATACTTATAAGGTTGTTGCGCGCTCTAGTGGAAAAAGTTTAGTAAGAAAGACGATGCATGCAAAATCGATAGGTGATGTGTACATGCTTTGAACTTGGCTATTCCTTGTGCTTTAAGTTCGTGCACATAGGTTATGTTAAGATTGCAGCATTCACGAGCAATGATCGCACGCTCTAGTAGATGAAGTTTAGTACAAGAGTTAATGCGTGCAAAATTGACAGGTGTTGTGTACACGCTATTCTTTGTGCTTTAAGTTCACGCACATAGGTAGCAGCACACAATTGCGAACGTTGTACACTCTAGCGGTAGATGTTTAGTACGATAGTCGATGCATGCAAAATCGATAGGTGATGTGTACACGCTTTGAACTTGGCTATTCTTTGTGCTTTAACTTTATACACATACGTTAGCAATACACATATGCGATCGTTGTACACTCTGGTGGTAAAAAATAGTCGATGCATGCAAAATCAATAGGTGATGTGTACACGCTGTTAAACATCGTTATTTTTTGTGCTTTAAGTTCGTGCGTATAGGCTATGCTAAGATAGGAGTACAATCTAGCGGAAGAAGTTCAGGGTGATGTGTACACGGTTTGAAACATGGTTATTCTTTGTACTTTAAGTTCATGCACATAGGTTATGCTAAGATAGCAGCACAATCTAGAGGAAGAAGTTTAGTACGAGAGTCGATGCTTGCAAAATCGATAAGTAATATGTACACGCTTTGAAACATGGCTATTCTTTGTACTTTAAGTTCGTGCGTATAGGTTATGCTAAGGTAGCAGCACAATCTAGAGGAAGAATTTTAGTACGACAGCTGATGGATGCACAATCGATAGATGATGTGTACACGCTGTGAAACATGGCTATTCTTTGTACTTTAAGTTTGTGCGTATAGGTTATGCTAAGATAGCAGTATAATCTAGCGGAAGAAGTTTAGTACGATAGCTGATGCATGCAAATCGATAGGTAATGTGTACACGCTATGAAACATGGCTATTCTTTGTACTTTAAGTTCGTGCGTATAGGTTATGCTAAGATAGCAGCACAATCTAGTAGAAGAAGTTTAGTGTGATAGTTGATGTATGCAAAATCGATAGGTGATGTGTACATGCTGTGAACTCAGCTATTCTTTGTAGTTTAAGTTCATGCGTATAGGTTATGCTAAGATAGCAGCACAATCTAACGGAAGAAGTTTAGTATGATAGTCGATTCATGTAAAATCAATAGGTAATGTGTACACCCTTTGAAACACAGCTATTCTTTGTACTTTTAAGTTCATGTGTATAAGTTATGCTAAGATACCAGCAAAATCTAGCGGAAGAAGTTCAGTACGAGATTCGATGAATGCAAAATCAATGAGTAATGTGTACACGCTTTGAAACATGGCTATTCTTTGTACTTTAAGTTCATGTGTATAAGTTATGCTAAGATAGCAGCACAATCTAGCGGATGAAGTTTAGTATGATAGTCGATGCATGCAAAATCGATAGGTGATATGTACATGCTTTGAAACATAGCTATTCTTTGTACCTTAAGGTCATGCGTATAGGTTATGCTAAGATAGCAGCACAATCTAGAGGAAGAAGTTTAGTACGAGAGTCGATGCATGCAAAATCGATAGGTAATGTGTACACGCTTTGAAACATGGCTATTCTTTATACTTTAAGTTCATACGTATAGGTTATGCTAAGATAGCAGCACGATCTAGCGGAAGAAGATTAGTGCGATATTTGATGCATGTAAAATCGATAGGTGTTGTCTACACGCTTTAAAACATGGTTATTCATACTGCTGCTCTGTTCCTAAGATTTTTAAACATAGCTAATCCTAATGCTGCTCTTAACGACGTAGAGCTAAGGATTGATTACGTGACCGTGACGTCACGACCACGTGCTCTTGTTTGGTAAACATAGCCACGTGCTTTTTTGACAGCTGTCTTCTTGACGAACCCTAACCTCACTTTGAAGGACAATAGAGCGTCGCTAACCTCACTGCTGCCATCTTTACGGCGGTAAACCTCAAGGCTGCCACCTTATGCATGTTATAGCGCGGAATTTAAAATCCAACAGCAGAACGTCGCTAACCTCACTCTTGCCATCTTGATGGGCTTAAACCTTACTGATGCTACCTTGGTTATACGCTTTTGTGTTAGTTTACTGTTAATCGCTAAGCTGTTCGCATCATCGAAGTAGAGAGTAACAAATGTCGAGTAGATTTAAAGAAGAATCTGTTAGCAGAAGATAAAAGTCCGTCATGGAAAAACCTATGTCTAGGTATATTTGCGAAGAGTGTGGAAAAGCATTTTCCCGAAGCTATCACAGGAGACGTCATGATATATCATATAGGACAATTTTTCAATGCAAACATTGTAGAAGAGAGTTCAAGAACGCCTACAACGCCCAACGTCATGAAGCCGCGTGTAATGTAGCTTCATCGGGAACAAAATACAAAGAGCTCAACCATATTCCAGCGAACACTGATTTATGTTTGAAAAGTACACCGCTGCGAGAGATTTTTAATTCTCCCTTGTTGTCTAGGCCTGCTGCAGGTTCTGTTACTAAGCACAAACTTCAAGATAAAGAGAGGCAAGATCATGATTATGATAATAAGGATAATGATGTTGATCAAAACAGTAGTAAAGGGAAAGTAGAAGAAGAAGAAAATCTTAATGTTTCATTGTCATTACAGCTTGATGATTTTACTTCATTTCCTAAGCCTACTACACGTTCTGTCGCAGTGCAAACATCTCAAGAAGAGATGCAAAGTAAAGAAGAAGGTAGTTTTAACGCTTCATCGCTATCGAAACAAGTTAAGTTTGTACCTAGAAACGCTACTGCTGAAGCACGTATTACATCAAAACAAGTCCCTGCACATCGACTGTCTGCATATAGACTCAAAGTTCACAACAAGCCTCTGTTACCCTATGTAGATATAAGCTACTGTAAAGACCCCAACGTACTCGTAAAACGTTTACAACTGCTAAGAGCCTATCATGATGCTGGTTACACACAGTACAAAGAAGATATTTTTGAAATAGAGTATGAATTACGTCGTGTAGGTATTATTAAGTAAGCGCTTACCCTCACCTAAGTCATCCATCTGTACTATATAGTCGATCGAGTAGCTATATTCGTATAGATTATTTCCCAACATTCTCCCTTCCTTAGGGTGTTAACTCCGCCTCTAGTTGTAGAGCCGGTCTCAAGCCCGGATAAAGAGAGGAGAGGCACCCTAGCCCTCTAGCCCATTAGCCCTTTAGCCCATTAGCCCTTTAGCCTATTAGCCCTACAAGGAATGTGCTGTAATCTAATCTTCTTAGAACAAAGGTATCCCCTGGCATGTTCTAAACACATGCTGTATCGAGTACAGTGTTCGGTTCTACTTATTTAGTGTTCTAAACACTTCAATCAATGTTCCGATCACATGATAAAGCTAACGGCATAGAGTGCAGTGTTCGATTCTAGTCTTGTTATGTTTCTTTAGTGATTTGCAAGTCTAAACATGCATAATGACGTCATCACTGCAGCACGTGCTTACTCTAGCTATCCCGATGCAGGTTTAAACTTGTTCGATAGAGCTATGCCTTGACATAAGAGGAGGCCTTAACAGCTTATGTATAGCCGCTATTGTTTAAGATAGCTGCTGTTAAGAAAAAGCACGTAGAATTTTTCAAATTACCCGCCACCACATTTCAAAGGTATGAGGTTTAGTGCTGTAAAGATACCTGCACGATGCAAACCTAGCTTTCTTCATCAGAGCAGCCACCATCTTGTGTGAGCACCTCTAGACCGTATCATAAGGAGCTGTGTATAGTCACCGTCTTGTCGCTGCTACCTTGCGCAAGCACCCCTAGGGAGTCTCATAAGAGCAGCAGCCATCTTGTGCAAGCGCTCTTAAGCTGCCTCATAAGAAGCTATGTATAGCCCCCCATCTTGTAGAATAAGATAGCTGCCAATGCCAAAGGGCCTAAGTAGGGATCGAACCGTCGATCTCATCATTAGACTATGTTTTTTTCTTGTTCCTGATACTGCAAACCTAGGTATCAGGTTTTGCTCTACGATGCACCGTTTTCGGGATATTTAACATTTTGCATTTAAGCCCCAAATTTAATTAATCGAACCTGCACGGCACGTTATACTCTCTACCATAGCTAAACCTGATCATGTTACGAAGACTTGCTTCAATACAAGCTAAAACAGAGCGAATGCCAAAGGGCCTAAGTAGGAACCGAACCGTTGATCTCATCATTAGACTATGTTTTTCTTGTTCCTCGTACTGCGAACCGAGGTACTGGGCAGAAAAATTTTTGTCCGTTTTGCTCTACGATGCACCGCTTTCGAGATATTTAACATTTTGCATTTAAGCCCCAAATTTAATGAATCGAACTAGCACGACACGTTAGCCTCTAAGCTAGCTTTCTTCATAAGAGTAGCAGCCATCTTGCGCAAGCACCCTTAAGGCGTCTCATAAGGAGACGTGTATAGCCGCCATCTTGTGTCCGCCATCTTGCGCAAGCATCCTTAGGGCGTCTCTAGCCATCTTGTGCAAGGACCCTTAAGCCGCCTCATAAGAGCAACCGCCATCTTGCGCAAGCATCCCTAGGGCATCTCATAAGGAGCCATGTATAACCGCCATCTTGCGCAAGCATCCCAAGGGCGTCTCATAAGAACCTATGTATAGCGGCCATCTTGCATAAGCACCTTTAAGGAGTCATGTATAGCCACCATCTTGTGCAATTAGCGTCGAGAGATGGCTGCTGTAGAATTTTTCTTTTTTAAATTATCCGCCACCATATTTCAACTAAAGAGTGTAGCACTGAGGTTTGCGATGTAAGATGGCGGATGACAGCTGACAAAAAAGCGCGTGAGTTTGTTTACTAAACAGGAGCACGTGGAATTTTTCAATTTGCCGCCACCACATTTCAAAGGTATCTAGTTAAAGATGGCAGCACGGTGCACTCTTGATTAAAGATGGCGGATGACAGCTAACAGAACTTTTCAAATTGCCCGCTACTACATGTCATAAAGAGGGCATCACGGTGTTCTGTGGATTAAAGATGGCGGATGACAGCTGACGAAATTGTCCGCACGATAGCAGCACAGTGCTCTATTGATTAAAGATGGCGGATGACAGCTGTCAAAAAAGCACGTGGCTTTGTTTCCAAACAAGAGCACATAGAATTTTTCAAATTGCCGCCACCACATTTCAAAGGTATCTAGCTAAAGAGGGCAGCACGGTGCTCTCTAGATTAAAGATGGCTGCTGTCAAAAGCATTTTTCAAATTATCCGCCACCACATTTCAAAGGTAAGTAGCTAAAGAGGGCAGCACTGTGCTCTATAGATTAAAGATGGCGGATGACTGCTGTCAAAAAGCACGTGGATTTGTTTATCTCACGCTAGTGAGGTTAAGTTGGTAGCACTAAGGTTTAGGCCCGCCAAGATGGCAGCACTGCCGATGACAGGTGACGAATTTACATCTACTACGATAAAGAGGGGAGCACAGTGCTCTGTGGTTTAAAGATGGCGGATGACAGCTGTCAAAAAAGCACGTGGCTGTCAAAAAGCACGTGGCTTTGTTTACCACGCGCTAGTTAGGTTAAGTTGGTAGCACTAAGGTTTAGGCCCGCCAAGATGGCAGCACTGCCGATGACAGGTGACGAATTTACATCTACTACGATAAAGAGGGCAGCACAGTGCTCTGTGGTTTAAAGATGACGGATGACAGCTATCAAAAAAGCACGTGGCTGTCAAAAAGCACGTGGCTTTGTTTACCACGCGCTAGTTAGGTTAAGTTGGTACTACTGAGATTTAGGCCCGTCAAGATGGCAGTACTGAGGTTAGCGATGCGTTGTTGTCTGTCAAAAAGCACGTGGCTGTCAAAAACACGTGGCTTTGTTTACCTCGCGCTAGTTAGGTTAAGTTGGTACTACTGAGGTTTAGGCCCGTCAAGATGGCAGTACTGAGGTTAGCGATGCGTTGTTGTCGATGACAGCTGTCTAAAAGCACGTGGCTTTGTTTACAAATTCAAATTTCCCGCGGGTGGTGGAGGAGGCCACTGGGAGGCCTCTGGCTGTGGTGGTGGTGGTGGAGGAGGCATCTGGGAGGCTTCTGTCTGTGGTGGTGGTGGAGGTGGCCTCTGGGAGCCCGGTGGCGGTGGTGGCGGCAGAACTGTCCAATTATACTACTCCTCTTCACACCAGAGGACAGAACATAACGTTTTGGCAGAGACATCTGTAGATAAATGTCAAATCTTCTTTTATTAGTGGTTGTAACTTTAGGATGGCAGATAATGTTCTTCCAGGCGCTTGATTTAAATGAACGGGGCGGGTATACCTCCCGGTACAGTTCTGTTGACGGCATAGCTGGCTGATGTATGTACTAGGTATATAGAGTTTTGTTTTTCATTTCTTGTACCTAAGCTTCGGTTAAAGAAGAGCTAAAATACTTTCAATAACGCTAGACTGCAATTGATGTTCGTACAGAACAATTTAATCTATAAACGCGGTTAACTTCCTTTCTTTATCATTGGATATTTTCGAAGAGGAAATTGGTTTGAATTTTAATATCGGATAGTTAGAAGGCAAGAAAAACTGGGCTTCGTGGATGTATACGTTTTGATACATTTGAGGAGTATTCCTAACGGCGAAGCTTTTGTCAAAGGTGAGTTCACAAAACCTGACGATCTACCAGAAAGGAACACGTAAGTTAATACAATGTCCGGCCCCGCGGTGTAGGGGACAATGCGTCCGCCTGTCACCCGGTGGCCCCGGCTTCGATTGTAAATGGGCCTGGCTTGGGGACTGGCTGTTTGTGTCGACCTTAACGTTCATTTACTCACATTTAACACTATACACTTTCGCAATTACAATTACACGCAGGTTCATATAACATGGTGCAAGTAGGGGCAAAAGAACACTATAGGTCGACGCCCCGAACAAATAGCATTTAAAAATAGTTAATACAATAAACAGTTAGAATTGTTCAGAAATGGCGATTCTAAGGCGTCATTAGTACTAACTCCGAATATGCAAAGGAAACTTAGACGAAAGTAATGAGATTCACGTTAGCTCCAGATGTTTGGCTTAAAATAAACAGATTATACAAAGGCGTGACAGAAGATCAGGCCTTTAAACTGTGCATGCAATTGTTTAAGTACAAGTCCAATATTAATGGTGATATGGCAAATAATTTTTATAAACTAAAGAACATTTGGAAAAACCTTAACTTAGAGATGACAGAAGGTGATAAACAGAAACATTGGCCGATATTCTTCTTATCTGCAAAATGTTAGGTAACTTACCATAAGAATACATTTCATTTAAGTCAAGTAGGTTGCTAATCTCAAGTAAGCAAATTTGACAAGCTTTGAAGAGTAAAGCTTCTTTTATCAGGATGTCATTAGAATCGCAAGAGGCACCAATATCTAAAGGTAAAACTAGGCCTACATTCACCTTTAATTACTGCCAAAAACAAGGCCACGTACTGGTAGATGAAAATAGTTTGACGTGGAAGAAGGATGGTCTGCCGCCTTGGGCGAAGTCTGAACATAGTGTGTATAATATTATGGTTTTATTTGCTACTACTAATGAAGTGTTTCTTGCAACCAATCTCCAGGATCTACAGGAACTACTTAATGCTGTCACTGAAGCCAGCAGCGCAATGGGCTTGAAGCTTAATGTAAAGAAGACCAAGTGGATGGTTATAAGTAGGAAAGAAGATGGCATTCGAGGTAATCTCACAACAGCGAAGGAACAGATCGCGAGAGTGGCAACATTTAAATACCTGGGATGTCACATCAATGATGACTGGGACCTTACTCACGAGATCCGATGCAGAATTGAGCAGGCCAGAACTTCTTTTCAGAGACTTAGGAAACTTTTGACAAGCCGTGACCTTTCCATTTCACTACGGACACGACTACTCCGGTGCTACGTTTTCAGCATTCTGTTGTACGGCGATGAGGCATGGACACTAACTGAGACCATGTGCTAGAAATTGCAAGCATTTGAAATGTGGGCATACCGAGGGATGCTGAAGATACCTTGGACAGCTAAAATGACCAATATAGACGTTTTGCACCGTATGAACAAAGAACCAGAAATTGTCACTACCATCAAGAGAAGGAAACTAGAATACTTTGGTCATATGATGCGGAACTATAAATACCACCTTCTGCAAGTAATACTCCAAGGGAAAGTTAATGGAAAACGTGGTCTGGGGAGAAGTAGGACACCATGGCTCGGCAACTTGAGCCAGTGGTTTGGGGTGACAAAGCTTACTCTGCTCAGAACAGCTATGAACAAACAACAGATCATGCTACTGATCGCCAACGTTCTGCGAGGACATGGCACATGAAGAAGAAGAAGAATGAAGTGTTTTCAGGAGACTGCGATATCTACAATTGGTACGTGGACAACAGCGCCATAAATCACATTTGTAACAACAAAAGTATCTTTACGGAAGTGAATGAATTTTGAGGACCGCACAAAGTTACGACAGCGAATAGGGATAGTGTTGCTGCTGTAGGATATTGTACTAGGAATGCCCACGGCCTGTCACATTATATATTTAATTCGTACTTTATTTACGAATTGAAAGCTCTAGCATTTGAAGTTAGCGTACGAAGTGAACATTCGAGACTCAGCTGCAAACTATGAGAGTGAGAGAGACAGCGCTACGCCACAGGCGGAGAACCGGCCGGATGACATAATCGCCACGTGCTGCTGACTCACCCGTCTAGAGGTTCCTGGAACAATTTTGATATCTACTAAACGCCGTTATCTACGAAATAATGAATAATGAAGCACACCATCGTGATGGTTATGTTTTAAACGTAAAGTAGCCAAAATTTGAAGAAAACACACCTACTGGTTTCGGAGATATTAAGATGGAAAAGAAACACATTCTTTCTCTTGAAAAAGAGAGCCAGTCTCGCTTCCAGTATATAAGAGCCTCGCCTCGAGGAGTAAAAGCAGTTGCAATCCACAACTCGACTATGTCAGATGGTACAGTCGCCGTGTCGCGTTACGCGAAGTTGTACGTCGAAGTTATAAGATATCTGCCGTCCTAAAAGACTTAGAAGAATCCGGCGTGTACTAAGACAATACTTACACATTTTCTGCTGTGTTGCGGACTTATAAAAATCCGGCGTGTATTGAGTTGAAATCTGTTATTCTCAATAACTTATAAAATGTCTACAGTATTACGGACTTTGAAAATCCGACGTGTATTAAGTGGAACTCTGTTATTCTTAGTAATTTGTAAAATTTCGGCAGTTTTACGAACTTGGAGAAATACTGCGTGTGCTAATTCGAACTCTATTATTATCGGTGCATCTACGAACTTGGTAGAATGTCTACGTGTGTTTAACATTGGACTGTGACTTCTCGTTCCTTAGAGTACTTCGAGAATTAGCCGCGTGAGGATAATCTTGTCAAATCTGACTTGTGTTTGAACAGTGGTAGAGTATAATTGAGTAAACCTTAAGGACATATTATGTCATTTTTATGAAATAGTAACACTAATGAACCTAAATAACACTGAAAATACCCTTAAGATTCGTGTTGGTGATAGTTAGAAAAAGTAAAAAAAGTAGGACATAGACTGAACATCCTATCGGCTTCTATACTCTCCTCTAAGTCCTTCAGCATTTGGATAAATTGCCCTTGGGCAACTGCTGCCTCACTTGTAGACGTACTTAATTGAAAGACAATTAGTCATTGGTGAGCCCACGACATCCACGACGTACTTCACGAATACAGACGATAAACATTGTAACATTCTCTCAATAATTATTTAATAAAAAGGTGAAATTCAACGTTCACGTGATCAAAGGGATCAGTCAAGACACTCAAACCAGTATATCAAATTCTGAAAATTATTCTAACATGTACTTAAATTATACCCTTCATTTAGTAGATAAATTACTTTCATAGGGGTATCTCTTAGCCTTACTCATCGGGAGTTCATCAGTTTTCTTCGAGTTCACTCTCAACTCTGGTACGTGATTTTACCATCCATAATGTGGCATAGCCTCAACACTATTTTCCATTTCCTCTGGTACACGATTTTTCCGAAATATCCTCATCGTTATCGTGACTCAAGCCCCACTGTTGGTGTGACATTTTACTGTCGACCAACGTGTAACATATCCTACAATTGGTCATCATTTTACTGATGTCATCCAATCTAACTTGTAGTTCTTCCCTTGATGTATTTAGGTCCTTTCTTAAGTGACTTAGATCCTCGCGTTTGGCGCCATTTTACTGAATCCTTTGGTCCACTCTGAAGGATACCTACCTTCCTTATCTATCTGCAAAATTTCATGAGATCTGTCTCTTGGGTCGTTTCGGGTTCTTCGTCACTTGCTGAGGTAAAGGTAGCGTTCAGTAATCCTAATCTATCTACTCAAATGAAAGGTCTATTCATAAAATATTTGTATTTTATTTTTGAAACATTTTCTGAAGAAACTAATAATTTATAATCCAGGTATAATTCGGACTCCATCTTGTCCACTCCACCACAATCATTTTTACACAGAGGGGCCGAACGCTGGTTTGAGCCTTTGACTTAATAGCCTGATGGACATCCTTACTAGAAACCATTATCTCAATTATTAAATAAAGAAAGGAAAGTCTCGAAATCCTTAAATTTGGCTTCCATGTGAGACTACATGTACCATCATAATGATTCTTGATGGTTCAGCCCTCGTAACAGGAACTCTGGACTCTGGGTATAATTAAGGCTGTCCAATCGGTGTGTGCCACACAGGGGTTATACGGCATGGACCCTTAATTGAATCGATGTGACCTGCGACTATGTCATGGAACGACCTCTAAACTTCTAAGTTACTTTAAAGTTATTGTGGATGATGACCGCAAGGAAAATGATGCTACAGTGGCATATAGCCCTAATCCAAGTCCCTGAGGTTGATGACCCCATGACCATCCAAGTTTCTAAGCTGAAACATAAATGCAATTAAGTTACATCGGTCGATGACCAAAGTTTCCACTTTACTAACCCCAGCATATCTACTGCTCAATCAAAGTCAAATAATACAATAACAACAACGCTCACAATACTTTGTGGCAGTAAAATCCATTACCATCGGATATGTTCCCTTAATCGCTACGTTAACATTTAAATATTCCCAGAAAATTCATGTATGCATCTCCAAGTTATTCGTTTGCTTTAAAGTTACTTCACAAATACGGTTCCACTGAATTTAATAATTAAATAAATTAAAAATGATTTAATGAAATCTTAATGAACAACAAATTCTATCTCCACGGACGAATGGTTTTTTTCACAAGTCCCTACTCAACGTAGACGCAGTTATATTCATTTCATGTTTAATGTTTATCATCTATCGTTTATTTTGCAGCTGGAAAAAATTTACATCATTCATTTCCAGTATTATATGTTGTTTTATGACATCACGCTTTAAATCTAATCTACCCCTAGCCATTATTAATACTTGGATAACCCTAATAATTACGTACAAACCAAAAGTAACTCGCCGTATAATGTAAGCCGATTACGATGTCATATCTTGTCATAACATTTCATAAAGTTTGTGCACCCTCACAAACAAACAATCATCACTACCACCACACTATATTTTGGACAACCCTGAAATTGGCTACCCTCGCTCATTATACTCTAACTTTAGGGTTTCAGATATACATTACAATTTCAATTAAACAAATTCACGGTATCTAATAACCTACACGTTATTCCCAGATGAAAATTTCAACTAGATCCCGTAGTTAATGATCCCCGTTGCCAAGAATGCAGTCTCGTTTCAATGCGTAACACTCTACCCTTTTTTGTTGTACAAAACTGTCCCCTATCGATCAGCTGGCGGTATCGAAACACACGACCCTCCTCTGTCTGTCAGTTTCAACATGAAACACATGTCATCGTCATACATGTCTGGATTCAAAGAATGAACCCCTTTGACTTCGCAAAATAGAACAAAATACAATATTCTGACCGAACAAATATGCACATAGATTTACTTTTAAATGACCCACAATAATTGTACACGTCGCAAATTAATACTGGCGTGGATTCGCGTACTCTACTTTCTTTCCCGAACATTATGAAATCTTCCTCGGGCTCCCACAAAGTCCCGGCATCATCTACAGGCTTCCAATAACCTGATTCGCAAATCCTATCTCAACTCACACGTCCAATCTAACCTCTGTTCTCAAAATTGACGACTCTCACTGACAAAAGAACTGGAATTTTAAAAAATCCTTACTAGAATCCACGACGCCTAATAACGCACCATACTTTAATAATGAACAACTTCGCATAAAATGATTCGTATTTTAAAACTGGATTTTCACGGAAATGACTGACAAATTTACTGGTACTATTGTCACTCAGACACGGATTAAATGGACATAGAATACGTTACTCTTCGTGAAAAATTCACAGATCTGCATTACTCAACACTACGTACAGCGCTTCCATCCGATTGAAAATGGGTAACCACGGATCCCTTTTGCACCAATTGCATCAAAATTCCAACTGAAAGTTTTACGTCGAATAAACATCTTAATTTGACATTATAAAATATAGGCAATAAACACACGGAAATGACGATCTACTTTGGATGTGATATCACTTCGAAACCCTCATTAATAACTTTTTACAACATTTCACGGCACTCGCAATACTTTAAAAATGTATCCAAGCAGAAAATAAAACAGATGACCTTTTCGTCATATATTGACATTCGCAAAGAAACATATGGGTGACCAACTTCGTCATAAATACCCACTTCAAATACATATAAGTTTGACATCGTGAAACAAGGTATACTAGGCGGTAAGATGGCGTGTCACCTACCTTAGGTCACGTCAGCGTTCATCTTTGGGGCTCACCGGCGACCCTCTGTCATTTTATTTAGTCATTTTTACATTTTTGGCTTTACATAACATTTTTATTATTTCTGTTTCCTGGAAATAAATCATAAAGAAGAAATGCCCTTCACTTGTCGTTTTTGTTGATCGCACACGACTGATAGTATTTATTACCCGCACACGAATTACATTCCTTACCACATAAAAATTTATAAATTCTTATTCGGTATCTTGACCGTCCTTTTTACACAATTACTTCTGCTCAAAGAAAAACTATCTCCACATGGAGTCAAGACCCCAGCCACATCGGTTAAAATCTGTTGGTTGGACTTAGTCTACTTTTGTCGATAGATTTTAGAACAGTTCAACCCTCTGTCTTCAGCTTCAACGATGTAAATGCAGGTGTTTAAACATGGCGTCCCTTCTATATTTATAGACATTACCCCTTCTCTCCAGACATTTTCCCTTTGCCGCCAAGAAAATTTGCGGAACTTTTTCGACTTAAATGAACTGTATTTAAAAGAGTTTTGGATGTAACCACATACTTGCTACGTTTCTATCGGTAGTGTTCCTGAACATTTAAATTTTATACTTATTAAATTAACTGGTTAAATGACCTCATTTGATGGGCACTATTTTTTGTTGACTTAGCGTGGGTAAGCTAGACACGCGCGTCCATCTGAAATAATCCCCAGAAATGGCTTAGCAGTCTCAAATCCGTCTTACTGAAGACCAATTGACTTATAGATAAATACAGGACCCTTTTCATATTGCGTTCACCAATAATTCTTTCATCTAATATTTATTCAAGATAAACTTTCTTCTGCATCCTTCCACTGCCGACACGTGCGGATGACGTCACATCTCAGAGCGTGGGGCGAAAAGTAGCTACCTCCTTGCCACGTGTCACTCCCGTGATATATATAAAATTTCGAGCTTCCTATTACAATTGACATGGGACCTCCTGTAATAATTTTCATACTTAAAATTCTTAGGGCACAATGGTCATGTGTTGAACATGTAGGAACACTTTATGCACATGAACGTTCGTGTCTTGCGTGTTGTTCAGTTCATCGGTTGACTTCTGTATTCAAGTCTTATGGTTGCTGTTTCTGGAGTTTGAATGATATGATTTGCTTGTAAAATTGTCACGTTGTATATATAAAAGATTTTGTCTTCATATATATATATATATATAGAATAAAACACTTTCCAATTTTAAAAAAAGGGTGCGAGACGTATGGATAGAATTAGGCTAAAATATGTATATTCAGCTCTGCTGTGTGTTGAACCTTGTAGTTTTGTTAAAATCGAATCATCGAATCATGTTGTCCTGTGACGTCCGTAAAATTTGAGTGGCATTGGGTTCAAAGTAGTGGCTCCTTTCCCATTTGTAGCTGTGCAGTGATGTTATATTATCTGCGGAAGATATGATTGAGCTGTGAGTGATATTTTATGTTGGTGGAATGAGAAGAAGAAACGGACTCGGCGGATGGCGCCAAATAAAGTCCAAGCCCCACCCGTGCAAACGAGAAAATCAGACTAGGACTCGGACGAGGCTCCACTGGTGATTGACCTTTCAGGTCCTAACATCCCGGGAGGCCGAAGCCAAAACCTCCGAAGGAGAGAGACTCAGCGAGCACGGGGTGACCCAACCCGAGGTCCCAGCCACCCAGCCGGGAAACCAGAGTGACGGCTTCAGGGTGGCAAAAGGGAGGGAGAGGGGGAAGGGAGAAGGCAAAGTAGCCCAGCCCCTGAGCCGCAAGGCCCAGAAAGGCGCGACACGCAAGCCAAGTGCCCGGGTCGATAGCAGTACAGACACTTCTATCGGCTCAACCCAATCTCAGCACAACACACACAAGAGGCAGACTCGGTTGAGCCCACCTCCACAAACAAAACCAGCCACCCGTAAGGGGTCAACACCCCCTCCTCTTACGGTATATACCAAGGACACGAAGAAATTCGAAATGGAGCTCCTCAAAAAGCTAACGCATGAAGAGAGAAATTATTACTTCTCTCGGCTGAGAATAGACGCGCATAAAGCGATCCGGCTGCACATGTCAAACTTTGAGAGCTATGAAATCGCTACCGAGATGCTAAAAGGGCTGAACATTAATTTTGTAAAAGTATTGCCCAACAGCACCATGAAGCAGTTTGTAGTGAGGACCCCCATTAACGGAAGCAATGTGGACGAAATCCAGCTTGCATTGAAAGCACAGGATATCCCCGCATTCCCCGTGGTGCGGATGCGAACAGGAAATAGGCCTGCCAAGGGCAACCTATTCCTAGTTGCCGTGGCGGACACCCCAGGAGCGGACAATCTGCGGAAAATGAGGATGCTTGCGAAAAAGCTGGTGTCGGTCGAGCCGTACCCCCCTCCAGCCACTGGCCCCCAATGTGGAGTGTGTCAGAGGCATGGCCATCCAGGGGTGGCGTGCCGACTAGAGACCAGATGCCGCAGATGCGCCGCCTCCCATTTGTCCCGCGACTGCCCCCACGGCAGCGACCCCGCGTACTCTAAGTGCGCTAACTGCGGGGGGAAACACGCAGCTAATTTCAAGGACTATCCCAGCCGCAGGGACTTCGAAGCCGCCTATCAAGGCAAAGGGCCAAAGGGTGACAAGCGTGGCAACCCTAAAGCCCAAGCAGGTCCTCCAGGCACAGGCGCTTCACGCGACAAGAAACCAGGCCCGTCAGGCTAAAAGGACCCTTCAGGTCTTGCAGGCCCTCCAGGCACTAAGGGTCAAAAAGAAGGCCCTTCAGGCAACCAGCGCCCAAACTTTGAGAGCTATGAAATCGCTAACGAGATGCTAAAAGGGCTGAACATTAATTTTGTAAAAGTATTGCCCAACAGCACCATGAAGGAGTTTGCAGTGAGGACCCCCATTAACGGAAGCAATGTGGACTGTCTTAAATTTCAAACCTGCACGGACGGAGAGTAAACACACCCCGGGCCCTCAGCCCAACGAGCCCCCACCACCGCCCAAGCTAAGACCTCAGGCAACAACAACAAGAAGGCCCAGCCCCATGTAAGGAAACAAAGGCAGGTTAAGCCCACGCGAGCTCCCCCGAGCTACCACAGGGCCCGCCCCAGGCCAGCTCCACCTCCCGCAGGATACCTGCCGACAGCAAACCGGCATCCGCACTACCGCCCCCCACGCTCGCCCCCACACCACACCAACCCCATCACCCACACAGGAACACACACAGCAGCCAGAGGGGAACATGGCAGTAAAAGCGTTCAAGGAAAGGATAGAGGAAATCCTGAAAACCAACTTTCCGAACTTGAACCTCACGGAAACCATAACCACTGGGGTTTTGATGGCCAACATGCTCCCATTCCCCTGGCTAAGGGACCTGGCTAATGCGATCTCTGACCTCCTGATCCGAGATGTCTGAACAACACGACGACAATAATAATAATAATAATAATAATAATAATAATAATAATAATAATAATAATAATAATAATTGTTCCGAGGTATCTGTGGAACAGCAGAGGTGAAAGAAGGTGCGGGCTGGAATAAGTCTCAACTACAAAATTAAAGTTAATTTAAAACTTTAACAAAGGTTACGGTATATTTTCTTTTCAAAATCAACAAATAACAACAACAGAGTAACAGATACCAAGTAGCAGGAAAACAAGATAAGAAATTACAATTCGTTACAAGATTTGGGCTTCGAGTCCCAAGATTAATTTCTGAGCTCTCAGCTCACCACCACAATTGCGAAAGGGCAGAAAACCCCTAAGTACGAGGAGCACTTGCTCCTACTTACAATGTTAAGAAAAAGAGCAGATCCGCTCTCAATTTTACAAGCCTATCAAAGGCTACAATAAACTTCATTTCTATCTGCCCTTAAGGCACACAAGGAAACAGGGGTAATTAGTACCCAATCCACTGGGCCTTCGCAGGAAGGAAAACAAAACGGGTTAAGTAAATGGCCCAAAAATACAAAATGAATGGAGGCGATAACTTGCACTCCTACACCAAGTTTTTGTCTAAAACCTATGTGGCGCTAGGCCGAACATACAGGGGCTAATCCCGAGCTAGGGAGGTGACACGTATGAGAAAACTTTACTACATTAAAGAAGAGAAGAGCGGTTATGAAAACGTATTCACCTCCTTTTCCAAAATGAAGGGGATTTCGAGAGGGTGAAGCACGCTCTAACCCCTCTTTACAGATTTGTAATTTATAGATAGAAATAATTTACATTTTAAAAAGGTAGGTTACATGAGAAAAGTTTCGAACCTGTCCCGTGGGTTAAACTGCTGAGCTAGCAAGAAATAAGGTTATTAAACGGCCATTACCTTGTTGATGAAGTGCTGCCCGAAGAAAGAGGCGCTTCCCGCCCCCTGCTACATATTCACACACAAAGCAAGATATCGATGGAGTGGCGACGAGCCGTGAACCTCAGCAGTTTTATACCCACAAGGAAGCTTCGAGACCTTTCATGAAATAAAATCGCCACACCCCTTCCCTTTACTGGCTAACATCAAAAGTTACACACAACATGAACAAGAAACCTAGGATTGGAGGAAAATTAATTTAGAAAATTCGGGATTGGCTGAATTCAAAACTGGCGGAAACAGAGATCAATATTTCCAACCCAAAAACTGAAAGAAAGAAATGTAACAAAAGACAAACTTATGGATACAAGGTTTCTTCACTTCGCACAAGAGTGCACAATCGTAGTCTTTTCTCTGTAGAGACATCTAGAAGAGAATGTCCACACTTCTTGATACAGGGCAAAACAAACACAATTCGAAATAGACACAGTTCAGAACACTTCAAAATTACAAAATTTACAGGGGTGACATCTTCCGAGAAACCGTTGAGTTAATTCAGTTTGTTAAAGTTCAGACTTTCTCCTGTAGAGGAGTTTCAACTGGCGCAATATTTGAATTAGCTGCGTGCAGGTGTACCGCTCGGTACAATAATAATAATAATAATAATAATAATAATAATAATAATAATAATAATAATAATAATTGTACCGGGCGGTACACCTCCACGCCGCTTATTTAAAATTTGCGCCAGTTGAAACTCCTCTGCTGGAGGAAGTCTGAACTTTATCTACGGTATTAATTTTCTACTTTCTCAGAAGATGTCACTACCTGGAAATTTTGGAGTTTTTGAACTGTGTTATTTTCGACGTATTTTTGTTTTGCTTGTAATAACAAGTATGAACTTTCTCTTCTAGAGGACACTACTGAAGATCAACAATAGTGCACCCTAGTGCGGAGTGAAAGAATTGTTTTTTGGAGAAAATTTAATTTCAAAAGTTTGTTCTTTGCTAAATTTCTTTCAGTCATTGTTTAAGTTGGCAATATTAACCCTTTCTTTCCCCTTGTTTTGAATTTAGCCAATCCCGAATTTCTTAAATTAATTTTCCACCAATGATGTGTTTCTTCTTCATCTTGTGTAGGGGTTTTCTTTAACCACCAATAAAAGATTGTGGGCGGGTGTTTTCCTTCCTAAAACGCCTCGAACTTTCCGCGAGAGTATATAAACTGCTGATTTTAGGGTCTCTGCGCCACTTCTGTTTCATCTTTTCGTGTGTAAAGTACATAGCAGGGGGCGGGAAGCGCCTCTTTCTTCGGCGGCGGTCAACAACAAGGTAATGGCCGATTAATTATTTCTTTTCTTGCTTGCTTAGCAGTTTAACTCTCGGGGCGGGTCCGAAGTTTTTCCATTATGTAACCTTCCTTAAAATGTAAAGAAACTTGTATCTATTCTATCTTTTAAACTACATATTGGGATAGAGAGTGCTTAACCCTCTCGAGCTCCCACTCATATTGTTTTGAGGTGAACTTATTTTCTCAACCTATTCTTCCTTAACATTATGTAAATTTGTTTCTTTCTAAAGTCACCTCTTTAGTATGGGATTAGCCCTTGTATTTGTGGCCTAGAGCCAGATTAGGTTTTAAAAGCAAATGTATTAGGAGTGCAGTTCGCCTCCTCTCAACTTGGTATTTTAGAGGTCATGTAATTATCCATTTATCGCTTAATAGACCTCAGTAGGTTGGGTATTTTTCCCCTGTGCTTACGTCCTTAGAGGACAGCTTGAAAGTAGAGTTAGGTGCGGCCTTGTGATAGGCTTAAATCTTTGAGAGCGGATCGCTCTTTTGCAATTTGTTTCTGCGTGCCTCTAGGAGGTATCACTGTGTAATTCGGAGCAAGTGCTCCTGGGCATGATTGGGGTTTTCTGCCCCTTTGCTAAACCTTATGTACATGTAAATTCGGGCTAACTGCTCGAGAATTGGAAGTTCGGGGCCCGAAGCCCAAAACCTGTAAATACTATTGTTGCTCTTTGTTGCCTTGCTACTCTGTACCTGCCATTCTTGTTATTTCTGAGTTTGAAAAGAAAATATAACCTTGTTAAATTTTAAATTAATTTTACTTTCGTAGCTTGAGACCTGTTCACCACCCCTCACCTTCTTTCACCTCTAACTACCACAAAAACACGGTAACGAGTGGTAGCAGAGCGTGGTTGAATGGGTCTCATTTTAGCCCCTTTTGACGGCTAAACATTGTTTTGTTCCGAACTCTAACCATTTTCTCAGTTGCTGGAATTTTTTGAGTTTTTCAAAATTTGTTCTGTTATCATGCCCGGCCCTCGCGATGTTCTCCATCTTAACTATTTGCGCAAAGAGGAGTTGATCTATGAGTTAACTATCAGAAATGTGCAATCTGGAGGCACGGTTGCAGTAGACACAAATAAGCTTAGAGAGTCCCTTGATTTGCCCATTTCCATCCCCACCTTGGGAGAGAAAGAATTTGACGACTCTCTTTCCACGATCGTCGAGAATATTACTGGGCTAGCATCTGTAGTTAGTTTTTTTGATGAAAATGATCCTTCTCCTAATCAAATTAAGCGTGTGCAAGCCAGGCTGTTTCATTTTTCAAATAGAGTTAACGATCTGTTGTCTCTAAAGTTGAATGACGTTCAGAAGAAGGAAGCTAGTACGCTGCTTGAAAATATTTCTGAATTATCTAGCAAGGTCACTCAATTGTTAACTGGGGAGGTTCCTCCCAAAAGCGATCTACCCACCACAGTGAATGTAGGTAGCGAGGAAGAGCCTCCTAAGGGAGAAGTAAATAGGAAAACCATCGCTGCTCAAACAACCTCTGCCCCATTGGACGAGTCTGAACGCCGTAACTCATTAAATAAGGTACGTTCTGAATTAAGTTCCTTGCCACTGAAACCTTTACCTACTATGTCACCCGGGTTCAGCAGTTTGCCTCATCCATTGGCAATGTTGCTCAGAGGTATCTCTAAGTTTTCCGTTAATACCACCAGTGAAGTAATTTCCTTTTTAAGGTTTTTAGTTGAATTTCAGGATCATGCCCTTGTGTTTTCTCTTTCTCCATGTCAAATTTTGCAAATTATCTATCCCTATGCAATTGGCATTCTCTCTGACAAAATAGTAAGAGCCATCGCCGAGCAATCATCTATTGAGGATTTCCACGCCCACTTGCTAGCTAACTTCATCCCGGCTAGGGCCAGGTCCTCCCTTATTCAGAAGTACTATTATCGTGTACAGCGTTTGGATGAAAACTTGGCAGACTTTATCCAAGATATTAAATTCTATACTAGGGTGTTTGCTCTTCACAGGCTATTGTAGAAGGAATTTCACCATCCTATAGGTCATATTTGTGTTTCGCGGCGTGCCCGCAAACCTTCTCGGAACTTGAAGCATTGGCCGTTTCAGCGGAAGGGGTTAGATACGCCGATTCCTTGCGTGTCGCGAAAGAACCCCCACCTTCCTTTAGTAATACTCGGCCTCCACCTCGCCGATCAGTCACTGCTCGTAAATGTTACGCTTGCGGGTCGCCTGACCATCTGCGGAACAAGTGTCCATTGATCAAATCTAGTAGGGCAAATAATGGAGCTGGTTCATCACAAGGCTGTTTTAAATGTGGGGCTTTCTCACATATCGCCAAGAATTGCCCAAATTCAAATAGCACCCCCTCCTGCTCAACTTCTGGTGTAAATTCCACCAATGCCAATAATAAAAAATGACTAGTGGCTTCGGCTGAGTCGACTAATCCTTCTTCCCGAGGCTCAGCCCCTGGTAAACAGCTCGAAAATTCGGGGAACGATCAGTCTTCAAATTCATCTTTTGAATGCCCTAAAGAGTGTCTTAGGATTGCGGCGGATACCCCTGCACCGGTCCCCTTTCTCAAAATTGAGGTAAATAACGAACCTATAACAGCTCTATTAGATTCAGGCAGTGTTTGTTCTATTATTTCGGCCGAATGGTATGCAAAATTGAAATCTGTTTGTAAACTACCTGACTATGACTCATCTCCTGTTCAATATGTTTCGGCTAATTCATCCCCATTAGAAATTCTAGGTTCTTTACAGGTCAAAATTCGTATTTTTAAATTTACATGGAAAATCAAATTGTTTGTGGCCAAGCACTTGTCTTGCCCCATTATATTGGGAGCTGACTTCATTTCCTACACAGGTCTTGTGCTCGATCTCCAGAGTAGGTCGTGCTCTTTCAAATTTGCGTTTAATTGTAAAATCCCATTATTGAAATGTAATTCTGTATCATGTTCATCTATTTCGCCTACCCAGGATGAGATGTTGTTAGACCTTAGACATCTACCTGAGGAGCAGGCTGATAGTATTCGTAAGTTGTGTCAGTCGTTTCCAGAGGTGTTCTCTGATACTCTTGGTGTTACTGACCTTATCGAATACAAAATACAGGAATCGAATCCGTGACCTCAATTTTGTATCTCTTGGTGTTACTGACCTTATTGAATACAAAATTGAGGTCACGGATTCGATTCCTGTCCGTTTTCCACCTTATAGGCTATCTCCACCTAAAATGAAGGCTCTGAAAGAAATTATCGATCAGATGTTGAAGGATGGTACTATTAGGCCCTCTAAGTCGGCGTATTCGTCACCTATTTTTCTAGTCCCGAAACCCCAGGGGGGCTTCAGGCCTGTCATTGATTATAGGGCTCTCAATCGGAAGGTGGTGTTACAATCTGTGCCCCTTCCCGACCTTCATTCTTGTTTTTCATGGTTCCGTAAGGCCAAGTTCTTCACCATCTTGGATTTGAATCAAGCCTACAATCAAATTCCCCTTGCGGAAGAGTCTAAACATCTTACAGCGTTTGCCACGGACTGGAATTTATACGAATACAACCGCGTGCCTTTCGTGCTCCCCACGGGAGCAGCTGTACTCACTAGGCTGCTAGATAGGGTCTTCTCCGACATCAAATTTGAGTACTTGTACCATTACTTGGATGATGTCGTCGTATTTTCAGAGACTTTTGAAGAACATCTAGATCATCTGCGAGAAGTTCTCGATCGCCATCGTAAGGCTGGGTTAACTGTCAAGTTGTCCAAGGTTGCCTTTGCTAAGCCCTCTATGTCATTCCTAGGGCATATTGTGTCACCTGATGGTGTTGCAGTCGATCATTCGAGAACACAGGCCATCCGTGATTTTAAACCCCCTAAGGACATCAAAGGTATCGCCAGGTTCATTGGAATGGTGAATTTCTTCAGGAAGTTCATTCCTAACTTTGCTAATAGAGCGGCGCCCTTGAACCTTCTTCGTAGGAAAGGCATCAAATTCGAGTGGGGACCTTCCCAACAAGCCGCTTTTGAAGATCTTAAATTAGCTCTCTGTAATGCCCCTGCCCTTGCTATGCCTGATTTCTCAAAGAAATTCATTGTCCAAACCGACGCGTCGTCGTCAGCAGTAGCTGCAGTCCTTCTTCAAGAGACTGAACTAGGGAGGCGACCCATCGCCTATGCATCTAGGACCTTGTCGGCTCAAGAAGCCAAGTATTCTATCTATGAGCTCGAAGGTTTGGCAGTCTTATTTGCCTTAGAAAAGTTCCATCTCTATCTTGAACATGTCAAATTCGACCTGGAGACAGATAATCAAGCCTTAAGCTGGGTCTTAGGTAGGCCGCGTCGTACTGGCCGTATAGCCCGTTGGGCCATCCGTATTTCTGCCTTCCAATTCGATGTCAGGCATATCCGAGGCACCGAAAATGTTGTTGGTGATGGACTCAGCCGTATGTTTTCCAACGACGTCGCGACCCATGAACCGGTCGACAGTTCATCACCTTCCGAGTCCATACTATCTGATGTTAATGCCATCTTAACAGATGCTCCCATGCTCTTTAGGGATATCGAGAAATACCAACGTGAAGATCCGACGCTGGCTCCGATAATGGAAACCCTTTCTTCTGGGGAACATGTGGTCCCTTATGTTCTGAGGAATGGTGTTTTATGTTGCCCATCGAGGCATGATAAGATGATGAAAGTTGTCGTTCCAGCTGTTCTTGTACCTATGATCTTCAAGTATTATCATGAGACCCCATTAGGAGGGCATCTTGGTATCTTTAAAACTCGTGAGAAGATTCGTGAAATGTTCATCTGGAAAGGTATGGACGGTGAAATCCGTGAACTAGTGAGGGCGTGTAAATCCTGTTTGCTTAGTAAACCAACCATGTCCACCAAGGTAGGCCTTTTGTCTTCTCATCAACCGTCGCGCCCCATGGAACGCCTGTATATTGATTATGTAGGACCCTTCCCCCAGTCTAAGGGAAATGCTAACAAGTTTATCTTTGTATGCGTAGATGGCTTTACTAGATTTTCCTGGTTATTTCCGACTAAGCTGGCTACCGCTCAGTCCACAATTACTTGCCTAAATTCTATTTTTGCTTCTTTTGGTCCGTGCCAATATATTGTGTCTGATAATGCTAAGGCGTTCACATCAAATCTTTTTCGTAAATTCTGTTTTGACTTGTCCATCTCTCATGTAACTACTTCTGCTTATTACCCTCAACCATCTCTGGCTGAACGGGTTAATCGTAATCTCAGGTCCGCGCTTATTGCCTATCATCATGAAGATCATTCCAGGTGGGACACGTCCCTGCATTGGTTAGCTTTTGCTTTGAATTCGGCGGTTCATGAATCTCACAAGTTTACTCCAGCTTCTTTGATGTTCAAGTTCGTTCCCAACACGCCGCTCTCTAACCTCTGGTCTCTGAGTGACATTCTACCCGAGACAATAGATCCGGATAATATTAAAGATCTTTGGAAGAAGGCTAAAGCCAATCTTAAAGTCTCTCATGAAAAGGTTAGGGAAAGATATGATCGTGGACGGAGACCCACCCATTTGAAGGTAGGTGACCGGGTGATGGTCAAGAATTTTGTTCCCGCGGGCAAGCTTGCCCCCAGATTTCATGGGCCGTGTATCATTCTAGATTTCCTTACGCCGGTCACATTATTATTAAGCAATCCAGCCACCGAGAGGATATTTAGGGTTCACCTGTCACAGGTGAAACCGGTGTAATTTCTGGGTTAACTTGCTTCATATAATCGTGAAAGGAATATGAAGGTTATATTTTTTTGAGTTGTCACTTTTAAGGCATTCTGCCCCTTCTATAATATTTTGTTTCATATGTAAATTTTTTGTAAACCTTCCCCGCACGGTTAAACTGCCATCCTATCCTTGCCACGGCCATTACCACGCTCCCGTCTCCTGCTCCACTACACACAGTGACTCGCATCTGAAATGAATTTCTGCACGCCGCTGGCCCCTCAACCTCTCCACAAAGCCTGTGCCCTCAAAAAAAGATGATGGTCCAACAATTCTGCCGCCTAGCTTTAATGTTTCAGTGCCCCCGCTGCCGCGCGGCGCCGTGCTGCGACTGGGATAGAGGAAGGGCCCCCTCTTCCCCAGTGAGGACGACATGTGCACGGCGAGCCGGAGCCCTCCTCCCGGCCCAGGCTGATGTGCGGCGCACGACCTGCTACTGGCCCGCAGCCTGTATATGTTCACCGCGGGCGCGGCGTGCTTCAACACCTCTACTCCTCTCATAGTGCGGGCGAGCGGTATCTCAGGGTACTTGAGGGGTCCGAGCGGCCTCCTCTGGACACAAGCTGCAGCGGCCGGTCTGGCCATCCAATTTAATTAACTACATTGACAATTACTATCAGCAATTACTACACCTGAGAATTCAACAACAATATCTGGTGGACTTAGAAAATTTTTCCTCAACTTTAAAACTAAAGTTTTCCTTCTCAATTCAACCTTCTACAAACATTAAGACAGTACTTCCGCTGTTACTACAAGAATTTTTGAAACTGAATCAAACTAAATTTCAACCATTTCGATAAATGCTTCTGCAATCTATCTTCATATCCACATCATAACTTGGACCTTGTTTTCAAACAAATTTCATGTGTCACCCCTGGAGGAACCTTTGGGGGGGGGAGGAAGTCTGTACCGGGCGGTAAACCTCCACGCCGCTTATTTAAAATTTGCGCCAGTTGAAACTCCTCTGCTGGAGGAAGTCTGAACTTTATCTACGGTATTAATTTTCTACTTTCTCAGAAGATGTCACTACCTGGAAATTTTGGAGTTTTTGAACTGTGTCATTTTCGACGTATTTTTGTTTTGCTTGTAATAAGAAGTGTGAACTTTCTCTTCTAGAGGACACTACTGAAGATCAACAATAGTGCACCCTAGTGCGGAGTGAAAGAATTGTTTTTTTGGAGAAAATTTAATTTCAAAAGTTTGTTCTTTGCTAAATTTCTTTCAGTCATTGTTTAAGTTGGCAATATTAACCCTTTCTTTCCCCTTGTTTTGAATTTAGCCAATCCCGAATTTCTTAAATTAATTTTCCACCAATGATGTGTTTCTTCTTCATCTTGTGTAGGGGTTTTCTTTAACCACCAATAAAAGATTGTGGGCGGGTGTTTTCCTTCCTAAAACGCTTCGAACTTTCCGCGAGAGTATATAAACTGCTGATTTTAGGGTCTCTGCGCCACTTCTGTTTCATCTTTTCGTGTGTAAAGTACAAAGCAGGGGGCGGGAAGCGCCTCTTTCTTCGGCGGCGGTCAACAACAAGGTAATGGCCGATTAATTATTTCTTTTCTTGCTTGCTTAGCAGTTTAACTCTCGGGGCGGGTCCGAAGTTTTTCCATTATGTAACCTTCCTTAAAATGTAAAGAAACTTGTATCTATTCTATCTTTTAAACTACATATTGGGATAGAGAGTGCTTAACCCTCTCGAGCTCCCACTCATATTGTTTTGAGGTGAACTTATTTTCTCAACCTATTCTTCCTTAACATTATGTAAATTTGTTTCTTTCTAAAGTCACCTCTTTAGTATGGGATTAGCCCTTGTATTTGTGGCCTAGAGCCAGATTAGGTTTTAAAAGCAAATGTATTAGGAGTGCAGTTCGCCTCCTCTCAACTTGGTATTTTAGAGGTCATGTAATTATCCATTTATCGCTTAATAGACCTCAGTAGGTTGGGTATTTTTCCCCTGTGCTTACATCCTTAGAGGACAGCTTGAAAGTAGAGTTAGGTGCGGCCTTGTGATAGGCTTAAATCTTTGAGAGCGGATCGCTCTTTTGCAATTTGTTTCTGCGTGCCTCTAGGAGGTATCACTGTGTAATTCGGAGCAAGTGCTCCTGGGCATGATTGGGGTTTTCTGCCCCTTTGCTAAACCTTATGTACATGTAAATTCGGGCTAACTGCTCGAGAATTGGAAGTTCGGGGCCCGAAGCCCAAAACCTGTAAATACTATTGTTGCTCTTTGTTGCCTTGCTACTCTGTACCTGCCATTCTTGTTATTTCTGAGTTTGAAAAGAAAATATAACCTTGTTAAATTTTAAATTAATTTTACTTTCGTAGCTTGAGACCTGTTCACCACCCCGCACCTTCTTTCACCTCTAACTACCACAAAAACACGGTAACAACAACAATCATAATAATAATAATAATAATAATAATAATAATAATAATAATAATAATAATAATAATAATAACACGCAGGAGCTTCGAGTTCTAATATGGAACTGCCTGGGCGTCAGGTCTAGAAAATACGAACACTATACACGTAGCTCTCCTAACAGAAACCTTACTCCCACCGGGGAAGAAGTACACCATAAGAGGCTACAAATTACACAGAAGCGACAAGGCTAATAGAGTCGGAGGGGTGGTAGTTCTGGTAAGGAAGGACATTAAACATATGGTACTAGACTTACCAGAACTGGTCGAGCTGAAGGCATGCGGAATTACCATGCCGAAAACACACGCACGACTGTCACAGCTATATCCTATACTTAATAAAAGATCCTATATTAACAAGAGAGTAGCAATCAACATGTACAAGGCCCTAATTAGGCCAATAATAACGTACGCAGCCCCTGGATAAGCTGGAAGTAATACAAAACATATGCATTCGAGCAGCGGCTAGACTCCCGTATGACACACCGCTACGCCACCTACGCGCAATTGCGAAATTCAGTTCGATAAGGCAACACATATGAAAACAAACACTCCGAATGTACACGGTCATGGGGTAATAAGATCAACCCTCTAGTCAGTGGAATAGGACGCTACGAGGTCGATCTATACACCAAATACCCCACGCCGAAGCACATTCTGTCCAGCCACAGGGTAAGGAGGCCGGGAGTCCATAAACGCCCCTCCTCCTAAGCTGACACCAACTCACTACACCGCTCCACTCAATACTACGCACACACACTACACTGCAAACACCTGTATATACGTACATTTCTATCTATGTCGCTCACCTTATGTTACAGGGAACCAGGCGAGGGAGGATTGAGAGAAGACACACAATGATGAAGGCAACACAGCCATAATAAGAGACGACCAAATCCACCCCCGCCTCCCGCCAGCGACAAAGGAGTGGACAGAAAATCACCCTGCAGCTTAATGATTTAATTTACTAATTTTACAGGATATGAGAGCGGAAGAGCGGCCCGCACTCTACCGAGAAGTATAAATGTATATATAATAACGATGTATGTATGTTGATATGTGTATATATGATTGCAGAGACAAGTGTGTGCCACCAAAACCGCAATGAAGGGAAGTCATCAGGCGAGAAGAAGCCCCTTACCCCAAGTAAGGCTTGGCTATACTCCCCTTCTCCTTAGAGGAGACTTGGCACCAGGGACCGCTGGCTGCTGGACCAAGGGATTAACCTGTGGCCCAAAGCCCAGATTTTTCCGAGATAGTTCACGAATTTTCCAAACAAGATAAATCGTTCATCCTCCGTTAGAGCTGTATAGGGAAGACAACAACCTTTGAAGTACATTTGTGTGTGTGTGTGTGTGTGTGTGTGTGTGTGTGTGCGCCAGGCAGTGACAAGAAGGACTGATTCCCCATAATAATTGACAAAAGCTAGGAAAATGGTTATGTTTGCATGACACATACTCCTAACACAACCTCTGGACTTTTCCAGCCCACATCCTTGCGTGTGCTATCAAAAGATGTCAGGTTTTACATGTAGGCTCTTTCTGCCTATGTGATTTTTCCCTGGCCCTTCAATACCACACCTTAACACCATCCAACCAATACAAACTCGCCTGGTAACGTGTCTAACATGGAAACAGGCAGATACTCCATGTATCATTTCCCACTCTTCCCAGCTATCTCTTTATACTTAGAACTAATAGCATGTCGGATGCAATGTAGATTGAGTCAATTGCCACGACGGGGGAGCGGGCTACGGGGACCCTCCGAAAAACAAAAGCTAACTTGTCTTATTGATCGTCGTCTTACTGGGTGTGTGTGTTAAGGCAGGAGGCGAGGAACTCTATCTTCGGTAGGCAGAACATCAGCTAAGGTAATGGCCAACAGTTTTGTCATCTAAGTAGCTATCTCCGCAAACTGATACGAGGGGAAGGTTCTAATCTTTAACTATGTAACCGTCTGTTTTCTAAAATCTAATCTTTCTTCTTTCTCATGTAAAATTTCATAAAGTCTTAAACTGTAAATCGGGGATAGAGAGTGAGCGATTTACCCTCTCGAATTCCCTTTCAATTAATCTTGAGGTGACTACGATTTTGTAATGTTTCTTCTCCTGTAAATGTTAAATTAACTGGTCCTTCTACTCACCTCAGTAGTGTGGGATCGTCGGGCCACAAGCCCAAGTAGGGTTTTAATATCTGATTTCGAGGAGCGCAAGTGTACGCCTTCATACATTTTGTGTTTGGGCCAGTAATATAACCTGTTCCTTCTCATGAAGGTCTGATAGTATGGGTTCTGTGCAATATAAAAGGTAATTAGTCTGACTTTGTAAATTGTAGGTTATGCCTGGGGAGGCCTAGAAATGTAATTTTATTGAGCCAAGAAGCTCTAATCTTTAATGTAAACTTAAGGGTTGCCTTAATCAGGCTGTTATTGTTGGGAGCGCAATCTCCTTGGTTGAATTTGGAGAGCATGTAAGCTCTTTTCTGATATTTGTGTAATATTGTGTGGTGCCTTGGGAAGGCCGTAAATTTGTAACTGTTGGAGCAAAGGGCTCCTGAAAATTGTGTTTTGGGAGATTTTTCTCCTTATCCATCTAAACGAAACATTAGCGACTATGGAAACTTGTACATTTGGAGCTTGAAGCTCAATACTTGTAAATTACCAATCCTTGGGTTTTCTATTCTTGTATCAAAATTGCTCTTTATTTACCTGACTACCCGTATCTGAAATATTGTTTGTTAACATTTAAAGTTCTGAAAAGAAATATAACCTTTATTTTGAAGTTTTAAATTAATCTTTGTCTCTCGTAGATAGATCCATTCCAGCCCGCGCCTTCTTTCACCTCTGTGATCCACGAAAACCCCGGAAAAATTATTATTATTATTATTATTATTATTATTATTATTATTATTATTATTATTATTATTATTGAATTAGTTATTTTCAAATTTAATACAATATGATAATGTTTTAAATTGCATTAATACAATTGGCAATTTGAGGCAGAATATGGGTTGTTTTACTGGGGAATATATTTACATAAATATATACACATACATCAATATAGGACTGTCATTACCAACTTGTCATCTACAAATGGATCTACATATAGAGTAGAATGTCGAGAGTGCCGACAAGGGCTCAGCAGGGTGCTGCATATTGTAATCTGTGTTGTTGGCATGGTGCTCTTGGCTGCTGTTTGCTAGATAGTAAAATGCGGGTTTGCTGGTGGCGAAGGAGGAAAGGATTTTGGAGGGAGGTACTGTCACAGATCTCCGGGTGGCATCACATTAGGGTGGGTGAATGGATCGGTATAGGTGGAGTGGGGTTTGGATAAAATGCGCGGATGGGAGAGATGGTCCACGTACGAGTTCAAGGAGGTTCAAGGAGGGATGTTCCTAGCTGGGGGCACGGAAGAAGACAAGCTGGAAATGGATTAGGACATAGGAGTTGAGTTTAGGAAGGGGAAAGGTGTCGTAAAGATCAGAGGTATGGTGGCGGAACGAAGCCGGTGTGAATGGTGTACCGTAAGGCGTTCTATAGAGAGGAGGAGGCGACAGAATTTGGGATTGGAGTTAGCTATGGCTGCCCAGGCGTTGAGACCATAGGTTATAGTCCGCTGTACAAAGGACTTGTAGTAGTGGAGGACAAGGTACGATTTAAGACTCCACCGAGTGTCTGTTAGTTGATGGACCAGTCGAGCAAGGGTGGCGTTCTTGGTCTTAAGGTGAAGGAAATGAGGTCAGAAGGTTAGATACTGGTCAAAGATAATGCCAAGTTATTTCAGGGTGGGTTGGGCGCGGACTGGATTGTTTCGGATCTGGAGGTTGACTGATCAGGTTTACGTGCGGCGCTGGATTTCCTGCATTTGCATCGGAAAAGGACCAATTAAGCTTTGGCGGGATTAAGCTTGTGGTGCCATTGGTCACAGCAGGAGAAGAAGGAATTAAGGTAGGTTTATTGTTGCTTGTTGTTTAAAGGGGCTTAACATCTAGGTCATCAGCCCAATTGAGGTAGGGTTGAACGGTACAGTTCATGTAGGACTGAGTAATGGGGCTAGAATGGCAGTGCCATCGATGAATTGAAGCAGCTGGAGAGGTGGTGGGGATTGAGGGATGTCAGCAACAAAGAAGATAATGAGTAGGGGCTGGGGAGGAGAGGAGAGTATCCATGGGGAACTCTGAGTGTGAGAAGGAAGGAGGAGGAGAGTTGGTGATTTGTGGATATCTGAGATGAGCGGTGAGTGCGTTAGGAAGATATGAGCCGGATGTAGGAGATGGGGAGGGCGAAGAATCGGAGTTTGAAGAGGAGCGTGGGATGCTAGACGGAGTAAAGTGACCTGGAAATCGAAAGATTAGGAGGGTAGGATGGGCTCAATTGAAGTTGTTGGAGGTAGTTTGGATAAGTTAGAGGAGGTGGTCACATTCGATAGTTTGGGGTGGAGCCAAATGGGAAGGAAGGGAGAAGATGGTTAGATTCCAGGTAGGGGTGGAGGCGGGAGACTAGATTTTGTCCAGGATCTTGGCCAAAACTGTGATGAGGATTATGGAACAGTACCTGGTGCAAAGGAGGAAGGTGTAGAGGTCAGCCAAAATAGTAAGGAGGGACAGAGGGGCACGTAGAATGTATAGATAGCGGGTTTTATTGAGTCCGAGAGCTGTGTTGTGGGATTTGGACAGGACTGATCGGATTTTGCTTGGTGAAATGGGTGTGTTTGATGATGATGCTTGTTGTTTGAAAAGGCCTAACATCTAGGTCACCGGCCCCTAATGGTACGAAATGAGACGAAATGGAATGACAAATTAAAAGTCCAGAATCCTCTACTGACCAGAATTCAAAACGCGAGGACGAAGAATGAATGAATGGATATGAATTTAAAACAATTAGTGGATCCGGCCCGCAATGCCTCACATTCACAGAAACTGACGTGAAACAATAGTATTACTAACCAAGGGTCTGGGCCTATAGCATAATAATCGATGATGATTTTAGTCTAAAGGGGTCCAAAATCCAGCTCATCGGTCCCTCATATTGGTACTTATCGTTATGAAAGTAGAACCATGGTATTTGTCATGTTGCGGTACTAATCAAAAATAGTGTAGACTCGCGGCATTCCACACAGTATGGTACTTCTCACAGGTAATGAAATTCGCACATGGAATACAGACCTATGGTGTTTCGCACATTGCGGCGCCATTTATAGGCATTACAAACCTATGGTGTTCATCACATACGTGTACTAACCACAGGGACCCGCACTATCCCGTGGTGTTCAATGTCCTGTACAATTCCTATGTATGAGCCTGCAGGCTCGTTGGAATTAATTGAAATAAATGAATGAATGAATGAATATAGTGGGTACAAATCATAGGCAAGCTAGAACCATGCTGTCGCTGCTAAGGTGGTACTAATCATAGGTACTGTAGAAGCCGGCAACGCACTCTGTTGCTACTAATCGCAAACCTATTTGGTACCTAACATAGTGATACTACGCGCAAGTAAAAGCGACCCATGGTGTTCCCCGCGTGGTGGCACTAATCACGAGTAGTTTCATGGTTCTAATACAATCATCCCTTGGTCGCCCCTTACGACAGGCAGGGGATACCGTGGGTGTATTCTTCGTCTGCGTCCCCCACCCACAGGGGATTGCGTGTTTGGTCCGCGAGAGATATTTTATTTCCCTCAAGCCCGCCGGCAAGCCGGTTAGGACCCCATATCCGCCACCTGGACCGCGCCACGTGGGAGTATCATCTATCCACCTGCTACGCCAGCGTAGTAGGTTCGTGGGGCGTGTTTGAGGGAATGGTAGGAGAGGATGAGAATGTTGACGAAGTGAGTAGGGCGGGGTGGGGGGTTGGAGTAGGAAACTATGATGATGATGATGACAATAATGTTATCCCACATCCCACTAAAACCTTTTACGTTTTTCGGAGACGCAGAGGTGCCGGAATTCAGTCCCGCAGGAGTGCTTTTACTTGCCAGTAAATCTACCAACACGAGGCTGACGTACCACCTTGACATACCACCGGACTGAGCTAGGATCGAACCTGCCTAGTTGGGGTCAGAACGCCAGCGCCTCAATCGTCTGAGCCACTTAGCCCAGCGAGTGGGGAGGATGCTAGGGTTAGGTATAGTTGGGTGTCAGAATTGTTAAAGTGGGAATCACCATGAGTGTTGAAATAGTGGTTGAAAAGGCAGGCGAAAGAAATTTCCAGTTTTTCCTGTGTTAGCAAAGCCCTCTAGTCGAGAAGGCATGCTACTTTAGGCCTGTATTCTCTCCATCTTTCTTACGTCTCTCCTTGCTCTTTACCAAGCTTCCTCGGCGACCGCTGATGCAGAATCACGGTATTTCACTCTGTTCGAATAGTTTTTACTTTACTTTCTCCGAGCGCTCGCTATAATACATTTTAAATCCCTATTCTGTTATTTGGCTAGCCGGCCAGTTCTGCAAGGGTTTACTACCGGTATTGAATTTACTTGAATACACACCAGCACTTTTGAAAGCCTTTGAAAAAATAAGGCTCTCTATTTCGCTGAAGTAATCTTTTGACAGAAATATAACCCATGCGCAAATAAATAGGGTATAATGCAACTAAGTTTATGACAAGTTAATCTCTCTAGGTGCATACGTCAACTAGAAAACTGACTGCATCACCCGGAATGGTGTAGTTCGAAAACTACGTTTCAGGATTGCACGACATGGCATAACAAAGCAATACGCCATGCTAAAGAAAACATGACCATAAACGTTTGAGCAATAAATACTATAGAAATATGACACTTAAGCGAGGCATGTTGTGTTGTGGGGCTTGGTTCCTGGCATAGAGAACTGTCAATTCGTACGTCACAATCTGCTGGACCAATCACACAGACCTATGTTAGTCAGCTGGTTTCAGAAGGGTAATGGCCGATCTCCAATGGTGGTTCTTATGTTAGTTCGTGACCTTTCAACCAATAGTGTCTTTAAAGTACCTCGTGTGTTATTTTTAATGAACTTTATAGTGATTGTAACACCGAAACATGCTTTTGAAATGCTCACCAACAGAGAAGAGGACCAAAATCAGTGTCAACACCAAGCAGCAACGAAGCGCCGGTGAGTTTTAGACAAGTTTAGTTTTGTAATCAACAAAGATGGCGACATCTCGACCATCATCTCATGCACCACAAGAGTAACAAGTCATGTTGCGTATTTTGGTATCATGTTCATAATACACTTAATACTATTATGAATTTCTGATAACATGTGTACTCTGCCTGTAATTTTCGGCATGCGAAATGGAAACGGATCGTATTTGTCCCGTGATGTTTTCTCCTTTTCCAGTAGAACTGGAGTACTCTGACAGTAGGAAAGTAGAAAATAGCTTAACCCATGTTAACTGCTGTGAACTGTTTCTTTGGGCGCGATTCCTTTGCATACGAAGATATATATTTTTGTCAATAGGGTTGACATCTGCGTTCAGTTCCTTATTTTTGTTTTTTCTTAGTAAATGAAACTCGACACGTTTCGAGGAACTTCAGGCGGGTTCCCTTAAGAAATGTTGTAAATACGGCCTTTTTTTTTTCCTCCATTGGATGGGTATATTTTTTCCTACTGATCCAGTTTTGTGGCTCACTGCACCTCTTTTGCGGTATCATTACGATAGCACGGTAATTCTAGCGCCAATTAGTATTAGTATTTATTTACAACTATTTCTGTATTGAAATAAGGAAGGTCTAGAGAAAAAGGGCGAGCTCCCTTGTACATATAAAATGTTCCTTAGACCTATCTTAAGATTAGATCTTATTTACAATATATTTGTATAGTTAGCAAAATGAATAATACTGTGTAATATAATGTTTGTATACTTAGTTTATGATTCCTGTGCTCACATACTTCCTTTCACTCTGTCAGTCTGCCATTCGCTCATTCATTTTCTCACATACTTCCATTCTCTATACCAATCTGTCATTCACTCATTCACCCGTACACTCTCAGACACATGCAACCGTTCCATTAAATTGCGCTTTTCTTTACATAGCCTAGACCTACATCTGAAATTTCGGAAGAGGCAAGTTCTTGACAACCCCTGGCAGCGAGTTCCATAGCTTTGTGGAACTCCATGTAAAATCCTTCTGAGGCAGAGGTAAGGGCGAAAGGCGGACAAAGGGTAACTCCTTCGCCTCTCTTTGCTGAGTGATAAACAAGCGATAGGCGCTGGAAGGGATTCGTTCCTATAGACGCAGAGAGGGATTTCCAGAGAAAGATCAAGTTGGTTTGTTTGGCTATTGTCTCAGTGAAAGTTAACCATATTGGATGGGAGAGGGAGTGATTAGTTAATTAGCTTTTCGGTGTGGCGCTGTACTCTCTGCAGCCTGTTCGTGTTCTGCGCTGTTGTGGGATGCCAAGCAGGTAGACCATACATCAGTAAGGGCCAAATCAAGCAAAGATAAGCCGACCTTATTGCCCGTGGATTGAAACTCCTTGAATTCTTATGTAGAAACCCAAGGATTTTTGTTGCCTTGCACCTGAAGGCATAATTATTTCTTGAACAGTGGTGCATATAAATATAACTTTTTTTCTATCTTTACATCTTTCACTGTTGGTTTTTTCATTTTTTTTTTTTCGTGGGTGTGGTACGCTTAAACCTAGGAGCAACCCAGTAAAAGAAAAGCTGATGTCATAAACTGCATTCTATGAAACGTGTGATGTTCAAGTAAATTGGAATGATTAACTTATAGATTATTATTATTATTGTTATTATTATTATTATCGTCATCATCAATAGGCCTATTATTTATTCTCCTAGGAAGGCAGCGCTATTTTACCTAAAAGTGTGTTAACGGTTATAGTTTATAACAATACAATATTAAAGGTTATTAGAAATGGATAAAAGCTGAAGTGCAAAAACACCTTTTCACAAATATGTCAGAAACTGGCAGGGAAAAATTTACACCGCAGTAACTGAGGTGTCCTAACAAATTGTTTCTTTTGAGGACATGTACTGGACAATAAAAAGTTAAATGAGCTGCTGTATGTTCTTCTGGTGATGGTATTTTAAACTGTTGAAAACGTTAAATTTATCAGGTCCAGTCATAAACTGTGCAAGTATAAAAGTGGGTTCACCGAGCTCGATAGCTGCAGTCGCTTAAGAGCGGCCAGTATCCAGTATTCGGGAGATAGTAGGTTCGAATCACACTGTCGGCAGGCCTGAAAATGGTTTTCCGTGGTTTCCCATTTTCACACCAGGCAAATTCTGGGGCTGTACCTTAATTAAGGCCACGGCCGTTTCCTTCCCACTCCTAGCCCTTTCCTGTCCCATCGTCGCCGTAAAACAACTAGCAAAAAAAAGTGGGTTCGAAGAATTTTGAGATTAAACGTACAGGAACAGTTGGAAATAACAACTCCCACGTGACATATCCCTTCATGCTATTTGTCCACTCAGAGTTCCAATTCTTTCATTTCACTTCTAAATATCTTCTTCACATGAGATACGGGACATGTGGAGAAGCTGAAATCTGTTTTCCATCAAGCTGAGAATCTTGCTAACCTGTCCGCCCTCTCATTTTCAGCAGTTCCAGCTTGACCTTTTACCCTCCCAGCTAAAATAGATATGGAAGTTGCTGGTTAATATTCAATTCCTAATGTTTGAGGCCAGTGAGACTAGATTATATTTCTCTTATGGTGGTGATGGAAGATTGAGAATCACTGGATATATGAGCACTATAATTGTTTTTTAAACCATCTTACTGTAGGATGATAGGAAAACTTAAAACGGTCCACCTTTTCAATACAAAAATGTTATAGTTTTGTATTGAAAAGGTGGACCGTTTTAAGTTTTCCTATCATCCTTTCTCAGTTCAATACGGACAAAAATGAAATTCTTAGGTTTAAACCATCTTACTGTCTCATATAGCAAAGAGTTCTGCGGTTACGTGAACGAATTGGATTCACAAAATGTCACTGTAATATTTGTCCCAAATGGAAGATATTAGGCCTAATAGCTTTTACTCAATTAAAGTGTAAAATCTGCAGTAAATTAAGAGATACTACAAAATATTCTACCGGTAGAGAATAATATGGATAGGCCTATATACTTTACTACCTTACAGCTATTTTTTCTGCTACGTCGCAGCTCTTCTGTATGTGTTTCGTTTGTCTAACACATTTCATGTGATGTCTTTGCTCACTGAAGTTGTTTGAATTAATTAGGTGTCATTTTCATGTTGCTCATTCGTATTGTGCCCTGACTCATTCATTAAGTGATATATTTATTGGTCCAGGGATCATGCTGTTTTCCTTTTAACAAAAAAGTAATATATTTATTTTGCTGTTTGAACTGCATATGGACAAAGATAATGAGAATTCAGACATAGCACTCCCATTCGTCGGTGCTAGCCCTGGACCTCAAGAAAGAAACAAAAGACGGCACGAGCTGTGTAGTGCAACATAAGGGAGTCTTGTCTACAGCCCGTAAGTACGTATACATATTTCTCTAGTAACGCTGGTATTTCTTCATTTACTGAGTAAAAGCAGTTATCTTCCATTTGGGACAAATATTAGATAGATAGATAAAGCCTTTATTTTCTGTGGCAAAGTTAGGGCTCTTGGCCCTTTCTTACACTTAACCACACACGTATTATTATTATTATTATTATTCCATACAATGACATTGATTAACTTAAAATACTAAGAACTACAAATAACACTAATTTTTAAGACAAAAATATGAATATATACATGCAAAGAACAATGAAAAAAAATCCAATTCGTTCACATAACCAAATTCTACTTGATAAATGGTAGTTGAAGGTGCTAACTGTAACCCCTATTCAAAAATTCTGAATTATTAAAATGCACAACAAATGAGCATCCTACATAGATTGTTTTGAGGTCTAAGGCAGTCATCAGAGACCTGTCATTGTATTTGAAGCAGTGATGTATATTGTTGCAGGGGGTTACATACCTGCAAGCTCTCATCATACAAGCCAAAATAGCGATAGTGACCAAAAAGTGTGACATGTCAACATCATAGCGAGGCATTTGAAGAGAATTGCCGTAACCTCTCTTTAATTTAGTAAGTTTTGCATTGACTGCTGTTCATTAAATGCCTTTACAGCTGCAGCACTTGAGCAACATCTAAAAAAAGCCTAATATGTTATGCTGTAATAGAAAGATGTATTCAGTGTATTGACTAATACTAATCTTTAATAAAAATTATCAGTAATAGCTAGTCAGTATGTTTATTACATATACAAACATGTTTTCATTAGATTCTATGGATCAAGGCCAATATTATGAATTATTTAATGTTAAAAGAAGATATACATTGATATAGCTTGCATTTGGGAGATGGTGGACTCGAACCTTTTTAGCAGCCTGGAAGATTGTTTTCTGTAGTTTCCCATTTTCACACCTGACAAATGCTGGTACTGCACCTTAAGGTCACGGTCACTCTCTTCACCGGATAAAACTTCACCTGGCTCCCATAGTAAGTACCATTATGTGCGAAGCACCATGGGGCTCATTTGCTTGTGAGTAGTACCCTTGTGTGTGAAACGCCATGGGTTTGTGTTACCTGTGATGCCATTGTTTGCGACATACAATAGGTCTACATTACCTGTGATTAGTATCTCCATGCAGGATACACCATGAGTCTGTTACCTGTGATTAGTACCACTATAGGAGGAACACCCTGGTTCTATACTGCTAATAATAAGAGTTGATCGTCGCCATAAGACCTATCTGTGTCGGTGCGACGTAAAGCCCCTAGCAAAAAAAAAAAAAGCATAAAAGTTGGCGTCTGACATTTCTTAGAGGGAGGTCCGTTTACTGCCTGCCGGGGCGGGATAAAGGGAGTGGCTGTGTGGTTGCCATGGAAACGAGGGTGGGGCGACTGCGGTTGCTATGGAGATAAAACTTCAGGGCAGCTCATCTTGCTGGGAGTTGCCAAACCTGTCACTGTCACTGATAAGAATCTGTTTGTATAAGAGTGATCGCAAATGGGACGACACCGCCTGGCCAGGTAGTCTACAACAGACCACAGTGGTCAGAATGAAGGAGGGAACAAGTGAGCCGGAAGCGAGGGGTAAGAGCTTGTAGAAAGGAATGCTGGAATGTGGCAACATCGTGAAATGGGATGTGCAATGCTCCTCCCTCCAACCTTACCTGTCAGACGCCAACTTTAGTTAAGTCTAGTATACCTCCCAGTGATTAGTACCATTATGAGGGGCCGGCAACCTGGATTTTGGAACTCTTTAGATAATAATGCATCATCTCAGTAATTCAGGCTTTGTGAATTGGGTGCACTGATTGTTTTTGTTTCACTATAATTTTTTCATCATCATTCATTTTAGAATCTAGTCATTGGATAAATTTTGAAGTTTTAATTTTAGTTTCGTTTACCTCTTACCATTATGGGCCAATGACCTAGCTGTTAGGCTCCTTTAAACAACAATCATCATCAAAACTTTACCCTGCACCACGCAAGCTTTATAACATTATAAGGAGGTAGTAATGATGCAAATCTTATGTGGAATTTTTTTTAGAGGAGAGATTTGTTCATTGCGATGTTTAGGAACCCACCAGTACGCACCCAAAAGTATGTTTACTTTCATAACTTGATAAAGAACCACACACAACATTCTCCATTGCTTAAGTAGCTACTAGCATTACTGTTGGCTAACGTAAAACGGGATGTGAAGTCATTCCCAGCAGTGGTGAGAATTGCATTCTGTTACAAAACTCCGGAGAATAAAAGCACAAATAAATAGAACCTGTAAAGGAGCATACTGTCTCCACGGCAAGGAAAAAAAAATAAAATAAAAAAGGGTCATTTAGTATCTGTAACCCTATTTTTGCACATCCAGGCCAATCTCTGTCATGAGGATAGTGGCCCCTTTGGTGCCACACTCCCTTAGAGAGGCTCTTTTGTATGGCCGCCGTGCGTACTGTCTGCACGGCAAGCAAAAAAGGTTAATTTAGTAGCTATAACCTATCTTTGCACTCATAGTTTCTAAGTAGAATGGTTGGCGGCCTTGTGCAGTGTCTGATTACATTGTCCGTGAGAAAGAAACAAACGACAGTCATTCTGCACCTAGATGTTTGCAATACAAGGGGCGACTCATGCTACTAATGTTGCACGGCATGGGGTAAAGTTTTAATCTCCACTGTTCTAGCCCCATTCTGTACCTTTGTCGCCATAAGACCTGTCTGTGTCGGTACGACATAAAAGAAATGAAGGATGACATACTCTAAAAACAGTCAGTTACATTTTACTAATTCTTCAGAATTTAAATTTTAAGGTTTTTAAGTTGAAAATCTAACCTTAAAAGCATGTGAAAAGATTAATTAAACCCAATGCAAAACAGTCATTTTATTGCAGATAAAGTGATAAAAACTAAGTTATATATAGAGAAATGAAGGGGAAAAAAGCAATCTTTATCCAGAAAAATACACGTCGTAGATTTTTCTTGCCAGTTAAGCACTGTCGTCTGTCAGAGGATCATCTGCAGACTCAATGTCACTTTCCTCTTCATTCTGTGCATACTAATGATCGGTAAAAAGCATGAACCTCAGAGGTAATACTGGTACAAACTTTTTTGTTTTCTTTAGGTTCTGTTTTTTTTTTTTTTAATCTTTGAGCATTTTAGGTGCCCCAACATCTGTAATGTGTCTTCCAAAGTAATTACACTTGTGTAAGATAATCATTGACTGTTCAGTTGTCAATTTTCATAATTCTGATAGGCATTGTAGGCATAGGTTAGGGCATTTTGGTTTGTAGATCTTCCACAAAAGCTTTGCCCAGATGAAAGTTGACTTCAGGAGCATGGTTTACTGCATTGCATGGTGAAGGTTTGATTTGGCTGTTTCGAAGTACCGGTACATCTCTTAAGTCACCTGATGTTTCAGTGCAAGATTTTGCATTACAAGGCTCAGTGTAAAACACTGATGTGGAATCAGACAAAATATGTGAATATTGAATGATATGAAATAAAGTTGATGCCAGTAATAAACATCAGACATTGTAATATTTGGAGTGTGTAACTTCGACGTAAGTGAACTTCCTTTTCTGTCCCTTTTTTTTTTCAGCCATACTTCAGTATTTGAAGAATGGAAGGAAGGTATTCAGACCCTGATCGGTTTGGCTCGTCAGTGCATGGACCTTGATCACTTTTACCTCCTATATTTCCCCCGTCATTTATCAGTGGACTATGATTTTTTTTTAGCCAGACCTAATCATACTTGCATTCTGTCTGTATTAAGCAATACAGTGGCTGTACAAACACATTGTTGACAAAAAATGGACTGATTGTTTTTAGCCATTGCTCTTCTTAGTAAAAGAAAATTGACTTAGTTCAGTTGATTATGTTAACATCGAATTACTGTATTATAATGTTGATCCAAAGAATTTATACTGAAGAAGCTCTTAAAACAGGGCAAAACATGTATGCATTAATAATACGTAACAAATAGTATTAATTGACTGATTGAATATTAACTTTAATATGCTATAAACAAACCAGTGGTGATAATACAATAAAACCTGCCTAATGAGACCACCCGTTATTCTTCAGAATAATTGGCCATTGGTACAGCTGACCGCTGAATTATGGTTACACCATTTTGGAATTACATCACATGATTAGAGTAGTTTGCATGTTGAGTATTGAGCCCGAAGGCTGATTTGATGTTCAATAGCTCCGCCATCAGCTGTGTCGTAGATGGCCTAGAGTTCACTGATTTATAAAGCGTACTAGGGAAATGAGGAGTGAGGAGGTTCCCTGTTGCTTTCCTCACAAAGCCAGAAGTTATTACATATCAGTCCACCAAGCCCACTGAAATACACGCACGCGTGCGCACGCATACCATGTGGGCGACATTTTCACACCATTCATAACTGGCTGCATAATGAATGGCATTACTAGCATCACTCATACCTGTCACTATCACATCGTCAAAGCCAAGAAAGAGACAGAGACAGAACAAATTTGATCTAGCCTATAACAAGAAAACATAGCACACTGTAAACACCAGGTCTCACCAGGAAAGGCACACTACAGAAAGATCTACAAAATATGAAAAGCAATATACAAATATGCATTGACTGATTTAGGCTATTTAGAGGTACTGTACTGTAGATTAACATTGTATTAACACTAAAAATTTTCAGTGTGGTTTGTTTTGTTGTATTTTCAAATCTCATTTTAGTAGCACATATTTCAAAAGATTCTAAAAGTTTATTCAGATGTAGTACTGCCAATAAGCTTAACAGTAGTATATCCTCTTCAAACATTATTCCAACCAAAATTAGCATATTTTAAAGTCGTCGTTCTCATGTTGTTGGCTTGGCCCATTCATTTTCGTAGGTAATTTATATTTCTTTGTTTACTGGTAGGCTACAGAGAAGACCCTAAGGAAGGAGGACAGTATTTATTGTAGTCCTGAAAAGAGAAGCTGCAATAAAGTTGGGATGGTGAACGTTTCCCCAGTCGGCAGCCTCTGATCCCAAAACGCAGCCCACCTTAGTGATAATGAGGGTTTGTCAGATGGCTTCTTTGTTCCAGACACAAAGGGTGTGTATTGATTAAAAGGCAAGTCATCACTGCAAGAGCATGCTTGTCATATTTTGCATTGATTATTTGAACATGTTAGCATTTCATTTGTTCTTTTTGCATAAGGGAAGTAGTATCAGCAACCCTGAATATGGTTTTCCATGGTTTCCCCATTTTCACACCAGGCAAATGCTGGGGCTGTACCTTAATTAAGGCCACACCCACTTCCTTCCCATTCCTCTTTCCCATCACATCGTCACCATAGAACTTATCTGCTGGTGTGGTGTAAAGCAAACGGTAGTAGTATAATTTTATCTTCTTCCTGATATGTCGTTCAGAGCCTCTTACAATCTCATTTTCCCCACATTCTGTCGTTCATCACTGTCTGCCACTGTATTACTCTCCAATTTACATCATCCTCCACCTGATCCCTCCATCTTGTTTGTGGTCTTCCAATTGGTCTTCTTCCAGATTCTGTCCATTCCAGAGCTCTTCTTGGTAATCTTTCTTGGCCCATTCTTTTGACGTGGCCGAACCATTTCAGCCTATTTCCATAGTTTCTTTTAGAGCGTTGAGCGTTGATCTGTAGCGTGTTTCATATGGTTTCATTTCTTATCTTGTACCTCCTTGTTTTATCCAAGATCCCTTGCAGAAAGCGCATCTGTCGCTTGTAATCTACTCAGATCTTTTTTTGTCCAAGTCCAACATTCTGATCCATAGGTCAATGTTGGCAAATATGATTTATATATATCTTGATTTTTGCTTTGGTAGGTATTTTCCAATTTCTAATTATGTCTGACACAGACAATTTCCTATCCTCTCCGAAATTTCTTCCTTGATGTTTCCTTTCCCACTTAGCTTACTTCCTAGATATTTAACACGTTGGCTGCCAGAGCGGTACATTGTACCGCTGAGTGAGTGTCTCACGAGGCCACGGCGGTACAAAGTACCGCTGACAGGCGTTGCTGTTTGACTTTCCCTGCCGGGCCGGCGGACCGCTGAGCTGTTGAATTCGCTATGCTAGCGTACCGCTATGGCCTCGGAGCAAAACCTGGCGTGCTTGGTTTCCAAAATATAGTCTTTATTTTTTATTTATCCAACCTCCTTTCATTGGCAATATGTGAGTATTTGTCCAATCAGTTTAGCTATGCGCTTAGGTGTGCCGGGTTAGCTAACTCGCAAGCTCAAGATTTTGGAGATCGTGGGCTTGAATACTACTGTCGGGAAACCTGGTTATGGATTTCTGTGATTTCCCATGTTCACCCCAAACTTATTATTACCTAATCAATACGTTAAACTGATTTCTTCCAAATTGTTGCACCCATACCTGAGCAGATTTCTACGGTTATCGCAATAAGTATAACGTAAAAATGAGCGTATTTGCATTTTCTAAATTGACAACATTCATCGACAACATAGCAAAATTTTACATTACCGTTGAGCATTTGGCAAGGAGTAAATAGGAAATAAATATCCTTCAAATTTAATTTGGTGAAGAGTGTTTTGTGTTGCAAAATGTAATAGACCAGTTTGACATGGACACTACTTACCAGAGATCTCATACTGAAGGGCTAGCGTCATTTTTATAACTAACCTCTCCGTTCACTGGTAAAATAACGTAGAAACATCTCGCAAGTATTTCACACACCCCCTACTGTAAAAGAATGAGTGCCTTGCGATTGTAGTCGTAAGCACTAGTAAACAAATCGTGGCTCGCTCTGTTATCTACAATGTGTATTATCAAGCGATGCAAGCTTCTGGTACCGCTAGACTGTACCGCTCTGGCCGTCTAGGCAAAACCATGCAGTGAAATTTTCTGTGGGGCCACGGCGGTACCTCGGGGTGCTGAGAAATTTTATTGTATTTCGTACGTATATTGAACACTTAAGTGAAATATCACTTCGAATTTTGCTTTAACGCTTATTTACTACATGCATAGTAGAAAAAATGCTTTGGCCACCGGGACATTTCTTGCTATATGTCCTGGCAGTCAACGTGTTAAAAGCATCTACAAGAATTTTTTCATTACACCTAACATCCTTCCTTTTTTTGTTTTCTGTATTGATTTTCATTGCCTCACTTTTCATTAAACTTATTTCCATGCCTGCTTCATGAGTTTTAATCTTTTCCCTATATATCTCCCTCTCTCTTGGATTTCTCTATCTTTTAGTTCCCAGCATTTGATTTTTGCCTTTTTTTTCCCTCCCATATTTACCCCTTCTGAATGGTATTTAGCTGTTCATCCAATTTTTGTTTCATATCATTTGCTGTTCACCCTTGGCGAACTTTCCTCATAACTCTCTCATTCCACCATGGAGTTTCTTTGTGTCTGCTATATTAAAGAGCACTGGTGAAAGCACACTTCCTTGTCAAACTCCTCTGTCTGTTCTAAACCATTCTGATTGTTTGCCATCTATTATAACACAGTTCAGACATTTGTTATAGGCCTACATGTTTCTAATTCTGAATTGCATTTCTCTTGTCTATTCTATTCCGCCCTTGTCATATCTCTTCTCTTCTGACCTTGTCATAAGCCTTTTGTATGTCTATGAATGCAACTGCGATGTCTTTCCGATCCTATTTCATCTGATCGTTTATTCGTCCCTTCCACTGTAATGGTGATATTTATTTTATCTTCATCTATTTCCTTGGGTTCATTTGTTTCATTTTGTCCTTCGTATAGATTTTGGAAGTATTCTTTTCATACTTTCAAAACTTTTTTTTCTTCCCACACAGGTTTTCCATCTTTGTTGATGACTTGATGTATTTTCTTTTTGCTTCCTTCTGTTACCTTATATGCAGTATAATATTTTCTTATAATTCTCTTTTTTCTCTTTTGTAAATTTTCCCCAGGACATCTTTTTAGCCAATGCTATCATTTTCCTTGCTGCTATGCTTAGTCGTTCCCACTTGTCTCTATTATGTTCCGTTCTGTTTCTGAACCATTCTCTCCATGCATTATTCTTCTTCTTGACTGCATCTGCAATTCTCTCATTCCACCATGTAGTTTGTGTCTGACTTTTGATGATGTCCTTCCACTGGATTCTTCTGCTGCTTTGACTAAAGCCTGTTTGAACCTTTCCCATTCTTCCTCAGCATCCTTCCTCTCATCTTAGGAAGTTAAGTTTTAATCTTTTCCCTATATATCTCTCTTGGATTTCTCTATCTTTTAGTTTACAGCATTTGCCTGGCTGAGTGGCTCAGACGGTTGAGGCACTGGCCTTCTGACCCCAGATTGGCAGGTTCGAGCCTGACTCAGTCCGGTGGTATTTGAAGGTGCTCAAATACGTTAGCCTCATGTCGGTAGATTTACTGGCAGATAAAGGAACTCCTGCTGGACTAAATACCGGGCGAGTTGGCCGTGCGCGTAGAGGCGCGCGGCTGTGAGCTTGCATCCGGGAGATAGTTGGTTCGAATCCCACTATCGGCAGTCCTGAAGATGGTTTTCCGTGGTTTCCCATTTTCACACCAGGCAAATGCTGGGGCTGTACCTTAAATAAGGCCACGGCCGCTTCCTTCCAACTCCTAGGCCTTTCCTATCCCATCGTCGCCATAAGTCCTGTGTCGGTGCGACGTAAAGCCCCTAGCAAAAAAAAAAAAAAAAAAAGCTGGACTAAATTACGGCACCTCGGTGTCTCTGAAAACCGTAAAAGTAGCTAGTGAGACGTAAATCAAATAACATTATTATTAGTTTCAAGCGTTTGATTTTGCCTGTCTTTTTCCCCCATATTTACCCCTTCTGAATTTCATCAATGTCCCCACCAATAGTCTGTGGTCACAGTCAAGATTAATGCTTGGTATCACTTTCATACCTGTCAAGCATCTTCTAATTTCTTCCGTTACTATATAATCAATTATGGATTTCTGTTGCAAGTTCCAACTGTATCTGGTAAACTTGTGACTCTCTCTTTTCTTATACCATCCGTTACCAATGATCCATTTATTTCTCAGACACACATCTAATAACATCTCCCCTTCATCATTTCTGTGATCTCCGTGGCTTCCTATAACTGTTTCATATCCTCCTCTATCATTCCCAACTCTAGCATTGAAGTCTCCTATAATCACAGTCTTGTTAGATGTTACAGCATCCTCCAGTTTAGTGATGAACTCTTCCTTTTCATCTATTTCACAACCTATTTGAGGAGCATAAACCTGGATTATATCAAGAATATTTCCTTCCATCATTAACTGAACTTTAATTATAATCTCGCAAACATAATCCACATTGAGTACTTTGTTGGCCAGTTCTTTAGCCACTATTATTGCAACACCATTTTTTCTTTTGTCTCTTCCTGATTACCACATTTTATATCCCCTCTCCAGCACCTTACTACCACTCCCTTTTTTTCTTATTTCACTTAGTCCCATTATCGGTATGTTTCTCTCTGTCATCCATGTGATTCCTTGAATTCTTGCATCCTTTTCTAAGGATACTACATTAATAGTCCCAGTATAATTTTATCTTGGTAAGACAAAATATAAGTATAAAAGCCTGATCATGAACCACAGCACAAACCAATACTGCAGAATACTGTATTTTGTATTGTACATAACCCGTGCGGTAGTCACAGTTGTTGGAAGAAGGAAGAAAGAAAGACAGGAAGATTGACACATAAACTCTACAAAGACCTTTCAAATAGCCACAAACCATGGGCTATTTATACATACAAACAAGTTAGCAGGTCTCTCGAAATACTAAATTTAAGTTCATAACAGAGTAGGTATATTAAAATATTACTTTTATGCTGCTAATATCAGTGTCTCGCTTTCAGTAAAGAAATTAAAAGTAAAATCATGAGCTAGGGACTGGGATGATAACGATAATGATATGTTTTACGTCCCTTTTAACTAATGCAGCTTAGCACAGAGGCCAGCATGCCAACTATTTAGCAATGGAGCAGAAAAAAATAATATAATAAAAGTCGGAATGTATAATTTGGACATAAAATAGCCAACTGAGTTGGCTATTTAAAAAAATAAAATGCAGTATTTACCTTACCTCTATTCGCCGCCCTTGTCATTGTCTGCTACGTGAATCACAAATCTATTTTTGTTGCTATCCATGTCGTGTTTTATGTATTTTTCTTCTATCTTAATGGTGTGTCGAACACAAGCAGAACATTTCTCGGGATCGATTGTTCTAGCTCCTTTATTTTAACAATTTCTGTACGGTTGGTAACTTACCTTTAGTAAAGAATGTATATACCTTGCGTCTTGCCAAGTCACAGCAAAAATCATCAATTTTGTTGAAAATAACCCTATTATTACCATATTTTTTCTGAGTTGTAGGACTCCTTTGTATGATTTTCCTAACTGTTTTCCTGTCAAGTTTCAAAATTTTAGTCTCTGAAATACAACCCTTGCCTGTGTTGCTTTTCGTAACATATCTGTATGTGTTACATACCAGCTGTTGACTTTGCTTACTTAAAGTTTTGGTTGCCTTTCTTTTCTTCACAGAAGTACTAGTAATTCTTGGTTGAGCATCACTCATGGACACGAGACCAATGCTACTCGGTCAAGTATCACTGCTACTGGTGGTTGGTTGAGGATCGTTTGCGTGCACTGGTTGATTTAATTCAGGATTTTCTAGTGTGTTAATTTCCAGGTTTGATTCCCACGGCTTCTATATTATTGCATGAAGCTAAGTAAAAAGCAATACACCTCACAAATATTAAGTAATGAAGTAAATATTAACTTACAAGACTTTAGAAACAGCGAACAAGGCCCGTGCGAATTGTGCGAGCTGAAAAAAGAGACTGATGTCTATTGTAATAAGAGGTGCATTGACAACAGAGCTGTGAGGATTTCTGTTGGGAAATGAGAACTTCCGTCAGACGTGCCAACTCTCCCAATTTAAGCAGGAGACTCCCAATATTTTATCATTCTTCCCAATCTCTCAATTGCCAGGACCGATCCCCCGATTTTCAGAGCAATTTCAGTAATTTTCATATTATTTTAAACTCCCGCACGTTTCCTCGTTCTATTGGTATATGGCTGAGTATGGCTGGTCAATAGTAGTTCTGATAATCACAATCGGATAGCAGTACTGGGCACGGTGGCCAGCCATGCGCTCCTCTTTGTTCTATAATACAGTCAAATATTCAAATAGCTTAATAATAGGAAGTGGAAGTTGCAAGCGAGTAACCTAAACGTCTTAATATTTGTTTCGACTAAAATGTCATGATGCACTGTTTAAAAGGGGTTGTCGGGAAGAGTTTCTGTGTTTCAGTGAATCCAGGAAGGGACCAACGTTCACATTCTGTACTCTATGTAGGTGTGATTGTTCAGTTGCGCATGGCGCGAAGTGTGATATACTCAAACATGTGCAAACGAAGAACATAAGGAGAGTGTCCAGTGTGTAGAAAGAAACCAGAAACTGAACTTACGTAAAAACCAAGATGTAAACCCTGTGACGAATGCCAAGGCTTTCTTTAAGCCATTTATCATAGAATATAACCTGCCTGTAAATTTTGCCGACCATGCGGAACCTATGTTTCGCAAAATGTTTCCTGATTCGGAAATTGTTAAACGATATGGGTGTGCTAGAATGAAAACAGTGGCTATTATTACAGAAATGCATGGAAGAAAGGGCAAAAATTGTATCACATTTGCAGGTGAATGCATTTTCTGTTGCTACTGATGATAGCAATAAAATAAACTTGAAAATATATCCAATTGTAACATTTTTTAGGCCTGAACTCAATGAAATTCAGAGTTGTCTACTCTCTGTGCCTAATTTAGAAGGGGATGCTATTGGAGGTAAAATTGCCAATCTTTTGCTCTCAACTTTTCAGGAATTCCGCATTCCATTAAAAAACTGCCTATCTCTCGGTGCTGATAATGCTCCAGTAATGGTAGGATTAAAGAATGATGTGGCAGGATGTTTGAAGTTGGAAAATAGTAACATAATCATCATAGGCTGCTCTTGTCACATAATAAATCTTGCTGTAGAGAAGGGTGTGGCGTGCTTGCCTGTAAATGTAGATGAAAGTATAATTGATATATTTTATTATGTGGAAAGGAGTGTAAAGAGGAAAGAACAGTTCAGAGAATTTCAGGCTTTACACAACACAGTGATCAGGAAAATTCTGAAGTCTGTGTCTACTCGATGGTTATCACTAAGAAGGTTTTTAGATAGGATTTTGCTGCAGTGGGACCCTTTGGTTACTTCATTCAGGAGCAAAGTTGTAAGCATTCTCAGATGGGAACTTTGAAGACTTACAAATTCCTAAGCACAGTCTAAGTGCAGATGTGTCTTGTTTGTGTGAAAAGGTGAAGCATCGTCATAACATTTCACCACACTCTTCAGTTAAAAAAAACAAACAAAAAAAACAAAACTACTGATGACACTTCAGAGCCATGCTTTGTCACGTGAAGGACTGTCATGTTCCTTTCATCAAATTTACATAAATCTTTTTGCTTTTTTTCTCTCTTAGTTTTATGGATATATTTGAGAATCCAAACATAGCTCTTCAGTCAAGTATGCCACACATCCACTTATTAAAGTCAATTTTGCAGGAACTATTGATGTAGATTATCATACTCCAGCAAATCGAAAGGATGATTGTGATCTGATGATAGGGAACTCTGTGTTTGTTTTGATGAACACTTTGAAGTCTGAGGAAAAGTGCTTATTCTTTAAGTCTGTTAGAAAGTGTTTGTTTTCATCATGTGATTACAAGGTACACAAATTTCCGTTCAAAGATAAAGTTTTAATTAATGCAGAAGTTGCAAATATTTCTGCTATAAGTAAGGCATCATTTTCTAGCCTTAGTTTATTCATTACCTGATAAGTTTCTGAACATTCTGACTAGTGAAATGGAACATTTAGATAAAGAAACTTATATCCCTTTCAGACCTGAAAGAAAACTGGCAGTGTGAATTTTTGTTTGTATGTCAAAAACTGACTAAAATGCTCTTAAATACATATATTTTTAGTTTATTCTACAAAATAAAAATTAACATCTGAAAAAAAGCACCCGCACTATTGTGCGTGTCAGGACTTACTTCACTACTTACTAAAAAGAAAAATTACCTCAGTGCATGTGAATATAGATATGTACATGATCAAATGTTCTATTTTACAGTGGGGAATAATTTAAAACAATTAAAGCTTCGTTCAAACACAAGTAAACGTTACATTTTCCATATTGAGGACGAGTTTTGCTATTACTGCCCTTTTGGCAGCAGCAGCTTGTCGTCAGACCTGAAGGAAATCTGGAGGTGTCTAAACGTCAGAAACTTACTAAAATGCTCTTAAATACATGTTTTTACAGTTTATTTTACAAACTAAGAACTATCGGCTGAAAAACAGAACACACACAATTGTGCGTGTCACGTCTTCATTCACTACTTGCAAAAAATAAAAAAATTAAAAAATTCAACTCTGTACATGTGAATATGCACATGTACATAATTAAAATCTTATACATTACATTTCTCATGTAGAGTACGAGTTTTTCTTTCACAGTCCTTTTTGTGACAGCACCCAGCACTCCTGCATGCATTGGCTGTATGGAAACCTAGCCCGCACATTTGTGCGTATCAACATTCAAAACCTCATGGTATCACGTACGATGTTGTAAGTTCACAATTTACGTTTGCTACACAATCTACACACTTCATTGATTATATTCTGATATTCATTAAAAAGCTTCTAGATTAATATGAATGCAATAGATAAATACTTACTTTAGGCATTACTGCTTCCCGCCATATTCCTAATGAACTGTGTTTTTAAACTCTTCTTCCTGCCCCCTGGTGGTCAAGTACTAAATACAAACTGCTGAAGTATATGCTACGTGTCCCGCACAAGCACTGCAGTCCAGTCTAGCACCAAGAAAACGTCAAATAAGCTCAGACATATATAAAATACGAACCCGCACAATTGTGCGTACACGGTCTGAAAGGGATATTGTGCACTCCCAGTTCTGTAACTTTCAACTGGAATTTGCCCGTCCCAACTATACTTTTTGGGTGGCCAGATGTGATAAGGTCGGCGTTATTACTGTGCAACTCTCAGGTGTGAACAAAATATTTATGACCTGGCCATTTCATTCAGATCAGTTTATGAAAAATGTGTATGGCCACTGATCGCAGTGTCAAGTGACCGTGTAAAGGAGGCTTTGTAGGAAAATGAATCAGTTCCCAATAAAAGTGATAGTTTATTGAAGCGATCACTAAGTGGTGGCCATTTTGGCAGGTTTCACTGTGTGCGCGCACACACACACATGCATAAACAAGTGTCTAAACCCATATTGGTAGCACTTGAATATAAAGAGTCCCCCAGTGTGTTCTGAAAGTCGGCATGAATTTCCTTTGCTTTCATACCTTTCTTTATAAAGTATTTAATCACTGCTCGAATCTCAGTTTTTTTCCATTATCACAAATCATTACGTGGGAACAACAACAAAGAGTCGTCACTACCACACTCCTGCAGCTAGAGCACCTGCGCCACGAGTTCACTCACAAAGGATGTGATGATTATTGCGCGGGAACCTCGTTGCTCTAGCACTGACATCTAGCGGTGATTCCGAGAACTTTTCAGACCGCCCTCGTAGATTGAATTTCAGAGCTGAATTCAAGTTTTGTTTTGTTCAATTTCCACTTGAGGAACTTATTTCACATTTGAATGGAATAATAATTTTTGCATAATACAGACTAAGAATTTTTTTTTTTTTTTTTTTTTTTTTTTTTTTTTTTGTAGGTAGAGGGTCCATAGCTTCCACTAGATTTTCAAACAAGTTGGTGACCCACTCTAGGTTAAGAAACCCTGATCTATCTCCTCTCATGTAAATATATAATTTTCACATCTGCTTTTTTTTGGTAAAATATTAGGTTGTGTTTCTATATATTGGGTGGTTACATCGCATGAACAGAAAACTTAAAATGAACCTTGCCAAGGACATGCGTGAGAGAAACAATGAATAAGCAATTCCAATGAAATGCTTTTAACTAGTTGCCATTTCATACAATTACTCGTGATAAATTTCATATTTGTGTTCTGTATTGACTTACAATTAAATTGTAATATAATTTCAATAAAGAATTTCTTTAAATAGGTTGTTCCATACAATGTTCCTGGCTTTTTTGTGAACATTGCATCCATCGCACTAGAAAATGTGCTTGAAATGGTGTTAACCTGTGTCCAGGACAGTCTGAAAACATAGGACATCTTGCACGAAGAATCTCTATTGGTATGCCTGATACCTCTATTGATATGCTTCTCTTCAGATTGGCACATGTGGAAACGCTCCCCAGTAAACGCTGTTTTTACGGTACGGTGAATCGTGGAAATCTTGTAGCCCATAATCTGGACATTTATTTCTACATAGTTTGGCATGCATACTATGAATAGTTTGCTGTCCAGAGTGGGTGTAATTGTAACCACCTGGTACAATGCAATCATAAAAATGATTCACTTGAATTTTCCCATAGCTGTAGCATGCTTTTGCACTCTACAGTTGTGCTGGCAGTAGTGCCAGAAGTGTATAGCATCTAATGCAAAATCTGAAGGATTCCACTGGTGTCCAGTTAAGCATTTTTGTTCAGTACTTACCTTCTCTCGTGTAAGTAAATGTTCTTCAAGCATTAAGGCTATTCATCATTACACATGGAAAGGCAGCGGCACCAGACCCATATGTCATAATAGAGAATTTTTTGGGATTTTTTTTAATGTTCACTATCTGATCTGCAGTGAAGTAAGTAGCACTAGCCCTGGGGTAGAGAAAGTTAAGTCAGTCTGCAGATGGTAAGGGTTGAAAATCTTCAGGAAGAACAAAAGTACATGAATATGTCTAGAGAAAAGTTCTGAAGATTTGACAGAAAATGCTGGATATAGAAAGAGAATGGGATGCATATGGGGATGCTGTGGTAAAAAGGGCTACACAATGCCTAGGAACAAGTGTATGTGTAAAGATGAGAAAAAGTTAATATCTGAAGCTTGTAAACATAAAGGAAGCTGTATGAAGAATGGCTCCAAACAAGATCTGAAGTAGATAAGGATTATACCATACATAGAGAAATGAACAAAGTGAAACAAATTGTTGAGTCCAAAAAGAAATTATGAGAAGATTTAGGGTACCATAAGAACCTGAAAAGACCTGGTCAAGTAGTGGAGAATCCATTGTGGACTGTTAGAAAGGGAGGGAGGAGGGAAATTAATATGGTTTTAGATGAATCGGGTGCAATTATTAGAGATCTTAGGGAATCACTGGACAAATGGAAGGATATTTCAAAGGTTTTCTAAACTCTAAAGGAATTCTTTCTGCTAATCTCCTGAACAGTGGAGCTCATGGGGAGGAGAACAATGATGGCAGTAAAAATATGTTCGAGGAAGGATGGTAAATTAACTACATTGTCATAAATCAGCGGAAATAGATGAAATTAGGCCTGATGTGGTGGAGTATACTGTAGTGAGAAGGCTTTATACGGAACTGTAATAGGACCAGCATCGAATATGAGTTGGTGCCTGTTTATTGGACAAACGGTAATTGCTCCTGTCTATAAGCAAGGGCACAGAAATGATTGCATCAACTATTGAGGTATATCATTTATCAGTATACCAGAATAGGTGTCACAGGTATTTTGGATAGGTGGTGGAGGGTAAGTTGAATGAAAACTGGCGTAGTTTCAGACCAATTCCAGGCTGTCCATACCAGATTGTCTCAGGATGTGTCAAGAATATTAAAACTGCTGCAAGATGAATAGACTGTTAGCTTATGTTTCGTAGATGTAGAGCAGGGGTTGCCAAACTGTGGTACATATATCAGTACTGGTACAAGAGCCTTTGGGTGCTGGTATGCACTATTGGTGGGAAAATATTGTATAATCTGCTGTAATTATAAAATCTATATTTCTGTATTTTTCTTTATTGCTTCAAAATTCAAAGCTACATTATTATTATTATTATTATTATTATTATTATTATTATTATTGTTGTTGTTGTTGTCCGGCTCCATAGCTAAATGGTTAGCGTGCTGGCCTTTGGTCACAGGGGTCCCGGTTTCGATTCCCGGCAGGGTCGGGAATTTTAACCATCCTTGGTTAATTTCTCTGGCACGGGGGCTGGGCGTATGTGTTGTCTTCATCATTTCATCCTCATCACGATGTGCAGGTCGCCTACGGGAGTCAAATCAAAATACCTGCACCTAGCGAGCCGAACCCGTCCTGGGATCTCCCGGCACTAAAAGCCATACACCATTTAATTTCATTATTATTATTATTATTATTATTATGCTTTTTCATTATTATTATTATTATTATTATTATTATTATTATTATGCTTCTTCTCTTATATTGTTTCTTTCCAAATCTTTCTTGACATCATGAATTCAGGTTGTTGTTGACTTCTTGTTCCAAAGATACTTGAATCTGTTTGGTTAACCTGCTGTAATCTATTCTGTACAAATGTCAAAAAATATCAGTCACCTCTTCTACAATGTTTCTGTTGTGTTTTCTGTGTTCTGGTATATTTCATCATTACTGTACTTCTTGATTTCCGGAGTTCTGTAGTTCTTAGTGGACCAAGTATTTTCCGTATAATTTTTCTCTCCAGTACTTCTAGTTTATTCAGTTTGTAATTCTATTCAGCTTGTAATTCAGTACTAGGCATTCACACGCGTATAGGCATTCCAGTTTGACTACTGTGTTGTAGTGTTCTATTTTGAGGTTTTTAGATAAACTCCTCTTGTTGTAGATATTCCCAGTTATACCATATGTTCTTTCCTTCTTGTGTATCCTTCCTTCTACAGCGGACTTTTCAAAACCATTTTCTTGAATTCATCATCATCATCATTTCCCTTTATCCAGCTGTAGCCGGGTAGGGGCAAAAATGGTTCCTCTCCACTTTCTTCGGTCTTTCCACCACTCCTCCTCCAACACTGTGTCCCAGTCCAGGTTTCTTTCTATAATGATGCGTTGGATGGTATCCTTCCATCTCAATCGTGGTCGTCCACGGCCTCTCCTTCCTTGGATTTGCATTTCCATCACTTTTTTTGGCATTCTTTCGTCGCTCATTCGTTTTATGTGCCCAAACCATCTTAGTCGGCTCTTCTCTATTCTATCATTCATTTTTTCCACTCCAATTTCTTCCCAGATTTTCTCATTCCTTATTTTGTCTCGTCTACTCTTCTGTATCATACTCCTCAAGAATTTCATTTCGGCTGCCTGTATTCGACTCTCATCCTTCTTTGTCATTGTCCAAGTTTCTGCTCCGTAAGTTGTTATTTTCTTGAATTGTTTCCCCAAAATATCTGAATTTCTTTACCTTGTTCGACCAATTTTTGTTATTAGAAATTCTGGAGCATTTTTTATATTTGTCATTTTTTTTTTTTTTACAGAAATTCATAGACCTGTTTTGTTGGCTATTTCTTCTAAGAGATAGACTTGTATTGCTACATTTTTCCAGGTTTTCAGAAAGTATAGCAAAATCATCTTTAAATGCTAGACAGTTTATTTCAACATCTCTGTTGTTTCTTCCTGGTGTTATTGGCGATAGCTTGTGTTCTTTCAATTTTCATTCCAAATTCTATTTTCTCCAGGACACAGTTGAATAGGAGTGGAGATAATCACCTATATTTATTTTGAATGGTTTAGGTATTTCATCGGTCAGTTCAGCTTTAGCCACGGTCGAGCGCGGACGTATTGCGTGGAGGGTCCGGGGAGTGGGAGTAGGGAGAGAGAGTGTGGAGTGCTGGAAGGTTGTGTGGAGTTGTAAGGACAATGATTGGTGTTGAACAATACAGAGCAACTATAGGAAGATGGCAGGGGAGAAAGAAGAAGCGAAATCAGGTGGGTGTAAAATGGAAATGGAGATTAAAGGAGAATTATTGCTTGCAGCGGCGGTGGTTATGATGTTGCTATGGATTGGGGGGGTCGAGCTGAACCCAGGTCCGACATCTAGTAGAAATGAGGAATGGGCAGACTTTGAAGAATTCAGAAGCCTTGTAAAAGAAGTGGTTGAAGAAGTCTGCCCCTTTGAGCAACTGAAAAATTTGATTCAAGAACAAACCAGGGAGTTCAAGAAAATGAAGGCATGGCTACGGGAAAGGACTGATGGTATAACATCTCAAGTGAGGAGTAATGCCGAAGAAGTGGCAACACTGAAAAACAAAATAGGACGATTAGAAGAGGAGACCCGGAAACTGAAAGCAGAAGTGGAAGCTAACATTTTAAATCGCAGGAAGAAGTGTCTATTTATATATGGTGTGCCGGAGGAGCGGAGAGAAGACAGAGTGATTACAACCTATAAAGTAATGGACTTATAATACAGGGGAAAATGAAAGTTAATTTTAGTGAGGTGGACATAGACGATGTGCAGAGAGTGGGAAGAATTAGGGGCAACAGGCCTATCAAAGTTCAACTGTTTTCTACGCTGATGGCTGATGCTGTGATAGGAAATGCGGGTAATGTGCAGAGGGAAAAAATATAGATTAAGAGAGACGTGGGAAGAGAGGCGATTAGAAATGAAAAAATACTTAGAAAGCACAGGAGTCTAGCTATAAATCAGGGGCTGAGAGCAACTATCAAAGGTCAAGAACTAGTGGTGTCAGGCAGCAACTGGAAGAGAATCTGGACTGTGAATAGTCTGATGGACTTAGAAAGGAAGATAAAACAAGATGAAAAAGAGAGAAGTGCTGCGATCAGTGGAGAAGATAGGCAAAATACCAAAAGTAACAGTGTACTATGTGATCAGAAGCAGGGAGAGGTACCAAGTGAAAATGTGACCAGAAACAGTGAAGAGGAAAGGCAGGAAAAGCAAGGCAGTAAAGTAAGGGAAGAGCAGGAGAAAAAGACAAGGTCAGAGGCAACCTGGGGGAGTCTTGATCTGAGTAGGAGCAGAAGCTTAAGGGACCTGAAGGGAGCGGAAGTTGGTGGCAAAGGAACTCAACAGAGTGAAGATAGCAATGATACCGCGGCCAAGAGAGGTGGTAAAGAAGCAGGAAGGAATAAAAAAATTGACAGACATGTGGGGTGCAGGTGGGAATGAAGGGGGTGTGATTACTCGAAGTCAAAAGCATTAGAGTATTGAATAGTGATGACAGAAGTTGTAATTGGATGTATAAAGTGTAGTTGGCGGAGGGTTATTTATTGATGAAATATGTGAGTGATGAGAGGGAGTAGAGTTAGGATGGTGGAGGTTGAAATGTGGTGATGGAGATGTATAATGCGTAGTTGGTGGATGGTTAGTTGTTGATGAAATGTGCGAATGTGGAGAGGGAGTAGAGTTATGATTGTGGAGGTTGAAATGTGGTGATGGAGAAGTGATGGTATAGGGTTGTAGTATTAGATATTGATGTATATTAGGTATCGATGTACAGAGGTGTGCAAATTATTATGGTAAAACACTTTGGTCTACTGTTTCTTCTCACTAGTAACTCTTAAGCACGATTTCTTGGTTGACACATTAGTCATGACACATAATATGTATGCAGGGATACTATCCAGCAAATATATTACCTTTTTGTAACAATATTGGGTGCAAATGGTGGCAACACTGACTTGAACTGGAATTATTAACCTTCATCCGTTGAGCTTCAATGTTACAGTGTGTTGCTTACATAAAGTTTGTGAAGGTATCTGATCTTTTATTGTTGAGTTTGAGTTGTGGTGCCGGGCTGAGTGGCTCAGACGGTTAAGGCGCTGGCCTTCTAACCCAACTTGGCAGGTTCGATCCTGGCTCAGTCCGGTGGTATTTGAAGGTGCTCAAATACGACAGCCCCATGTCGGTAGATTTACTGGCACGTAAAAGAACTCCTGCGGGACTAAATTCCGGCACCTCGGCGTCTCCGAAGACCTTAAAAAAGTAGTTAGTGGGACGTAAAACAAATATTATTGAGTTGTAGTATGCATAATATGATATTTGGTTATGTTAGACTGTTTTGTTCTAGTTTATGGTATTTCTTTTGCAGCAATCTTATTTTGAACTTGGATTCTTTGAAGTGTACTAAATTTTTAGGTTATGGGGCGTAAGAAGGACCTCTCACCAAGAAAAATAGGTATTGCAAGGACCTTACTGCAAGAGGGGTGTTATACACAGCAGCAGATAGCTGAAAGACTCTGTATTTCTCAACAGGCCGTGAGCAATATCAAGAAAAGTGATGACGGTGGTTGTGTATACCAGCAGAGTCGTGTTGGGAAATGTGGCAGAAAGCCAAAACTAACACCAAGATCCAAAAGGAAACTCAAGAATCTTGCAATATCTAACCAGAAAGCAACTACCAGGGATCTGTCTGTGAAGATGGAAGAATCTGGGGTACAGATATCTCCTTCAACAGTCAGAAGACAACTTTGCCCTTCAGGTTTAAAGGCAAGGAAACCAAGAAGAAAAGCCAAGATCACCCCAACAATAGCAGCTAAGAGACTTCAGTGGGCAAATTCCTTAAAAGATTGGAGTGTTGAAGACTGGAAAAAGGCAGGAATATTATTTTATACAATTCTTGAGCAATTTCTGTAATTGTAGGGTTTTCAAACATTGCAGTGCGGTAGTGCCACCTTTTTACAATGAAGTGGAAAAAGTTATCCAGATTAACATTTCCAACACACAATTTATTACCACATAGTCATGTGTAAATGTATGGCCTAAATACTTCATTTTTACTTCAGTGATTAATCTGCCTTCTGTGTCGCTGAAGAATCCGCCCAGTATTTCCGCAGGAGGAAAAACGAAGAATTCCACCAGGAGTGTGTCCAACAAACGGTGAAACACCCAACATCCGTAATGGTGTGGAGTGTATTTTCTTGGTATGGAACTGGAAGGTTGTACATTGTGGAGGGCGCAATGAGGCATGAACAGTATCTAAAAGTCTTGGTTCAAAGACTACTACCTCAAATGAAGGACTGGTATGGCTCAAATGAGTGCATTTTCATGCAAGATGGTGCACCATGCCATAAGGCAAAGAAAGTGATATCCTTTCTACAGGAAAATGGTGTTAAAATGCTTGACTGGCCTGCCAACAGTCCTGACATGAACCATTGGAAAATCTGTGGGCTATAGTAAAAAGGAAAATTAAAAAGGAAACCATTACCACTAAAGCACATTTGGTCTAGACACAAAAATATGGCATCAAGATGAAACTATCAAACAACAGTGCAATACATTGATAGAAAGCATGCCAGATAGAGTGAAAACACTAATAAAGGTCAAAGGCATGCATGCCAAGTATTGAAGTGAAATTGTGATTCACTTTGTAACTTTTATGTCACTTAAAAACTGAAATAAAATATTTTCTTGTCTTTACCATAATAATTTGCACACCTCTGTATTATTCATTAGAGGATGAACTTGGCATGAAGGCAGTGGGGATGGCTACTGGGTGACCCTGTGGGGGTCATATATCCGGAGTATCCGATGAACTTCATGGCATGTCCAAGGAGTATGAATATGCATGGATATTGAATGATGGAAAAGCGATATTGTAATTGAATGTATAATGAATAGTCGGTGGATGTTATGTATTGATGAAAGGCGTGAATGTAGAGAGGGAGCAGAGTTATGATTGTGGAGATTGAAATGTGGTGATGGAGAAGTGATGGTGGAAGGTTGTAGTAATTGGATGTATAATGAGAAGTTCGTGGAGGGTTATTTATTGGAATGTGATACTGGAGAATTAAGAAGTGGTGGTGTGTTTAATTGTTGTATTAAATGATACAAGAGTGAAGTTAAAGTATTGGCTGAGAGGTGATGATAGAGGTAAATAATGAAGTGTGTATCTTTTAACTATATAGTATTTAGAGAAGTAGTACATAGGGGTCTATATGTATTTGTGAGAGTTGGGAAATTGTGGTTTTGTGGACGGGATGGCAAATTTAATGTTGAGTATGGATTGGTATTTGAATTATAGCAAGCATGGTTAAGTAAGGATGAAGCAAGGATAAAGTTGCAACAGGAGAGGAAAAATGTAAACATAGACACGGCGGGTGAGGTAAGGTTGTCTGGACTCAGCAATCTGGAGTAGGTCAAACAGAAGAACAATGGTGGTGATGGAATGTGCTGTGTCGACAAGGACAGTGGGTAGAAGGTGTAGTCTTGCTCCGGGATTGCATATGTGGTATTCTATGTTGATTTTTAAGTATGTGCTGGCCTTTCTGTTTGTCTTTTTTTTTTCTTCTTTCTAGGGCTAACGGTTCCTAGAGGGAATTGACCGTGGGCCATTTGTTGGTTTATATGTCGTTTATTATGTAAGGGTGGTCGTAATGGTAAGGGCTGGGTATTTTTGAAGTGATTATTTATGCTGGAAGGTGGTGCAGGAGAGGTATAGAGAAATGATGCTGTAGATGGCAAGGAAAGAGGGACAAGGGGGAGGAGGACTCAACCGTAAGAAGTCGGGGTGGGGAAGGGCCCAAGACTAATATACTTAGGCGGGACATGACATGAAAACACTGAGGATGACTACTGGGTGACCCTATTAGAGGGAGTCACATATCCGGAGTATCCGACGGACTTCATGGCATGTCCAAGGGGTACGTTTAGAAATGGAATGGCGAGAGGAAAAACATTGTCATCTGGTTAGATCTTGGGACCTTCAGGAGGTCTCCACGGGCAGGGCCGGTCGGGTCATCATCGGGAAGGCGGCCTTCTTCTCACCAGGGGTGATGACTCGGCCGGACAGTAGGTTTTTATGTGGTGTTCTTTTCTTTTTGTCTTTGTCTTTGTCTATAATCTGTGATGTATATTAACTATGTCTGTTTTAAAGTTAGTAGAAGTTTGTGTGTGTGTGTGGCTAAAGTTGAACGCTGTTATTTTTTTTCATTCAACGGATCAATTTGGTATTTGTTTACTGTGATCTAGAGAAAAATAATGCGCCACTCTCCTTGATTGTGAACTGCGCCGAAGATCTTCCTCAAGATCTTTCTTTCCCACACCCATAGAAGGTCCTTGTCGTGCTCGTTTAGGGTCCACATCTCGCATGCATACGGCACAATTGGACGGATAATAACCTGACACACAGTGAGTTTTGATCTGCACAGTGTTGCAGCCTTCAGTAACTTTTGGAAGGTGAAGTAACACCTGTTCCCAGCTGCCACCCTAGCCTTTATCTCTTCGCCGACCTTGTTGTCCTCAGTCTTGAGGGCTTCCAGGTACTTAAACTGCGTCCTTCTTTCGTAGGCGTTACCTGAAAATTCCAGGCCTCTCACGCCTTAAAATCTTGTTTTATCTCGGGTGTTCGCCACATACTTGGTCTTGTCCTTATTGATCTGTAAGTCCAGATGATGTGATCTCTTGCTCGTGTGTTGCAGAGCTTCCGTCAGGTAATTCACACTTCTCCTGAGTAGGACAACATCGTCCACGAAGGCCAGGTACTGGAGGGTTCTGTTGCAAATGGTACCCCCTGGGGTCTGTGGTATTTGACGCATAACATGCTCCAGACAGAGGTTAAACAGAGTGGTTGACAATGCTTTGCCTTGCCCCAACCCTCTCTGCACTTCAAACTCCCTGGAGAGCTGGCCCTGGATCTTCACTTTGGCTCTGGTACTTCTCCTAGTAATCAGGACAAGGTTGGTGATCTTCATCGGCACCTGCATCTCTTCAAACAACTGCCGCAACCTTGACCTGTTTGGAACATCACAGCATGTGATAAATTATTGAACTGTATAATTGATAATATGTATATATTTAATCACTGATAGGTCATTTTTAAATTAATATGTATATATAGGGTTTTAATCATCCATTTCACATCATTTCATTTCTTTGTATCGCGGCTATAACGTAATCTGAACGAACCACATATTGGGTAAAGTATTTCAACATCATTCATGTTAATAGCTTGCAGTAAATTTTCCATTAGCCGTTGTGAGGTGACCAGAGGCAGCAGGCTAATTTCAGCACATTTTCAGGAAATGTACGTCATCGAGGTTACGAGAGACCCTACCCTCTCCACCTTCTGAAGAGACAGTTGAAACATTATGAACGCCGACTTTTCGAAGTTCGCTACCTGACGCTTTGATTTCGCGGGAAAGTTTAGCCTATGTGAATGGACGTAATGAAGCAACGTGATGGATTCACAGCAATACGTAGGGAAGGGATGAGACCTCAGATCTTACTGGACCATGTGATATGGCTGATGGAGGGAGACTTTTGAACCTATATACTTCGAAGACAAGAGCTGGAGAGGGCATTCTTTTTCTTACTCTTAGACACAGAGACACTCTTGGAAGACACTCTTACTACGATTCTACGTCTGCACATCGGAGAAGATTTTAACTTAGTTCACTTCGCATCTGACTATATACTACTCAAAAGTTACTCTCATTGGGACCTCTTATCTCAATAACGAGAGGTAGTCAATGGGAGACCGGTTTTGACTAGTATAGGGGAGGAGAGCTGTTATTATGAATTTAGTTACACTACTGTTCCCTATGGAAAAGAAAAAGTACAGCAAAAAATGTGAAGAACATAGGACATTGAGTCTAATTTCACATGCAGCCAAAGTCTTACTGCGAACGCTCAACAGAAGGATATATGGAAAGCTGAATAACTTTATAGGCGAAGAACAGTTTGGTTTCAGGAGAGGAGTTGGAACAAGAGACGCCATTGGACTTCTGAGGGTGATAGGAGAGAGGTACATAGAGAAAAGCAGGAAGGTTTATGCTGTATTTATTGACCTTGAGAAGGCTTTTGACTGTCAGATGGGACAAATTGATGACAATCCTGAAGAAACATGGAGTTGATTGGAGGGATAATAGGCTAATAAAGAATTTGTATATAAACCAGAGAGCAAGAGTGAGAATAGGAGATGAGTTGAGTGAAGAAATTGAATTAGGAAGAGGTGTAAGACAGGGCTGCTCTTTATCACCGACACTGTTCAACATCTATCTCGAAGAAATAGTCAATGAAAGTTTTAATGGAAATAGTGGAGTTTGTGTTGGAGGTAGGAGAGTAGAATGTATAAGATTTGTAGATGATATGGTTGTGATGGGAGAAAGCGAACGTGAAATGATACAAATGTTAGATAAACTCAACATGAAACTAGAAGAATATGGAATGAGAATTAATAAGAAGACCAAAAGTATGATAATTGGAGGAAAAGGTAGAAGTTGTCATATTAGTATAGGAGGAGAAGAAATAGAGCAAGTCAGTAACTTCAAGTATTTGGGAAGTATGATCAGAGATGATATGTATTGCACAACAGAAATTAAGAAAAGAATTGCCATAGCAAAAGAAGGCTTTAGGAAAAAATCAAAATTATTTTGTGGACCACTAAACAAAGATTTGAGGAAAAGACTTGCTAAGTGTTACATTTGGAGCATAGCGCTGTATGGCGCAGAGACTTGGACATTGAGAAAGAAAGATGAGAGAAGATTGGAGGCACTAGAGATGTGGGTATGGAGGAGAATAGAACGAGTGAAATGGGAAGACCGGGTAAGGAATGAGGAGGTATTACGAAGAGTTGGAGAAGAACGAAGTATATTACAAACCATTAGAAGGAGAAAAATGAACTGGATCGGACATTGTTTGAGGAGGGACTGTTTACTGAAAGAAGGAATAGAAGGAATGGTGAAAGGCAAACGAGGAAGAGGAAGGAAAAAATATCAAATGTTGGACAATATCCAAGGAAATAAATATTCGGACATGAAAAACTTGGCGCAGGACAGGCAACAGTGGAAGAGGTTCATCCCATGACGAGACCTGCCATAAGGCAGAACACCTAGATAGATAGACTGTTCCGTAATACGGAAGAAAACAAGTGTATTCTCTCCATGAACATAACCCATGGTGGTTTTGCATTTAAAATTAGGACTCATTACGACTTTATGTAAGGAGTACAGTAGGAAGTGTTAAAGGCAGGAAAAGCAGAAGTAGGACTGGAATCCAACAACAGATGACGCAGCTGGTACGAGAGATCCATCATCAATCATCAGATAACAGAGTCTACAAATGGTGAGCTAATGTCTTAAATTACTGCAAGTCTACTCGTTACAATTCATGTTCTTAGAGTTCATTTCATTTAATTTTTCGTTTGCTTCCGTAAGTTCAGATTTCGTTAATACGCCGTTACGTCACGTTCTTCGTCCTAATAAATAGATGTTTCAATTTGTATTTTCTGAAATTATTATTAATGATCCTTAAATTCCAAGTTAGTGTACTTAATGATTTGTGTTCTGTCACCTCACTCCTGGGAGTTTTTGGGTCTCATTACTTATTATTATTATTATTATTATTATTATTATTATTATTATTAATTACCAACTATCGTTTTCAAGCCATAAGCTTGAAGGTTGGCGCCCATGGGATATTGTTTATGAAGAAACAATGAGATATCATTTATTTATATTAATATTAAAGTGACCCGCCACGTTATAATTTTGTCACACATCTGTGGGCCGAGTGGGTACGTCACAACACTTTTCAGTGATGAGCCATAGGGTTAGTATGTGGTCTGTTGTTGATTTGTTGCTCCAGAACCCACACTGATAGTCTCCTAGCTGCCTCTCTGCGAAGGGCTTGAGTCTCCTAGCCAGCACCTTCAAAAAGATCCTGTAGGCTACACGTAAGTAGTGAGATTCCTTGGTAGTTGCTGCACACTGTCTTGTCACCGTTCTTGTAGATGGGACAGATAAGGGCCCATCTCCAGTCCCTTGGCATCTCCTCACTCTCCCATACAGATCTGATCAGGGCGTGCATGCTGTCTACAAGCTCTTCTCCTCCATACTTGACCACCTCTGCCGGTGGGCCATCCTCTCCTGGTGCTCTGTTATTGCGCTTGAGGTCAGTCGCATCTTTCACCTCATTCCTTGTCACTTCGGGGACTGGCTCATGCTTATTGTCAGTAGGTGGGTGGTCAGTTGTCGCCTGATCAGGCACCCTTGCTTCTGCCTCCTCAGTGTTCAGGAACTCTTCGAAGTGCTCCTCCCATCATGACAAGATCTCCAACCAAAAAACCCTTCTTGTCCTTGCAGTATGAGGTTCTGGGCTCAAACCCATTCTCGATTTCCCTTGTTCCCCAGAACATGGTGCAAACCTCCTCCTTATTACACAACTCCTCGATGGCCTCAAGCTGCTCTTTCTCACGCTGTCTTTTCTTCCTCCGAAGCGCCCTCTTAGCTTCTACCCTCTCCATATGATAGTCTTCTTCTGTTGACCTTGTTGGTCTTTGTAAGGTCTTGTCCCTTGCTTTGGTCCTCCTTTGAATGGCCTCTTTGCATACCGTATTGAACCACTCATATCTTACGTTTGATTCTTGAAACCCCACAGATTCTGTCGCTGCTTTTGTAATGGTGTCCTGAATAGTTCCCAATAGTTTTTCTACAGTAGTGCCCTCTTGTACCTCCCTCTGATCTGCAAGATTGGCTTGGACCATCTCCCTGTACTCATCCTTGATGGCAGCGTTATTTTTCAAGGTTCCGACATCGAACCTCCTCGCCTTCTGGATGGGTGCTTTCGTGACGTTGGCTATGCGCTGCCTGTATTTCATGACAACCAAATGGTGATCCATGTCGATGTTCGTATGTCTCCTCGTCCCCACATCCATAATATCAGATCCATGCCTCCGGTCGATGAGGACGTGGTTGATTTGTTTCTGTTTATTGCCGTCAGGGGACTTCCATGTTATCATGTGGATCCTATTCCGCAGAAAGTAAGTGCTGCTAATGTTCATCTGGTGGTCGATGGCAAAGTCCGCTAGTCTGAGGCCGTTGTCCTTGCTCTCTGGGTGTGCGCTCTCTTGTCCAGTCACTGATCTGAACACCTCCTCACCTTAGCATTCATGTCACCAAGGATGATCTTGACGTCATGATGTGGGGCAGCAGAGAACTCTCAGTCAAGGAGAGCATAGAAGGCGTCCTTTTCTTCTTCAGGGGTTCTTCAACCGGTACATGCGTGCTGAACATTGTCACATTGAACAGGGAGAACTTCAGTCTCAACAACGAGCACAACCTCTCGTTCGTGGCTTGAACTCCAGCACTGCTCTCATGAGTCACCTGGTAACCATGAATCCCGCGCCAAGCTGGCTCCTCCACTGTAGCAGATGGTATAATCTTGTGAGTCTCTGATGTCAGCGCCCTTCCGTAAGATTTCCTGCAATGTGGTCACAGAAATATTGTAGCTTTTGAAGACTTCCTTCAAATTAGTGAAAGCTCCTGCTCTGAGGAGACTCTGGACATTCCAAGTGGCAAACACATAATCTCGTTTTCCTTTTCCATGCTTTAAAAAAATGCTATTTGTTCAGGGTGTCGACCTATAGAGATCTTTTGCCCCTACTTGCACCATGTGATATGAACCTGAGGGTAATTGGAATGGAGGAAGTGTAGAGTGTTGAATGTGAGGAAAGGAACGTTAAGGACAACGCAAACACCCATAGATATTAATCATTTAGAATTAAAAACCCCTGGCCCAGTCGGGAAACGAATCCGGGGCCGCCGGGTGACAGGCGGACGCGTTGCCCCCTACACCGCGTTTTCCATGCTTAGCCATCACCGTTAAATCCATCTTGCGTTTGCTGTTTGTCGCATAACAAGGGATTTTTACATGACTGTATCATTAGTCCAGCGCATAACCTGGGCGGGCTACCCCCTTTGAGCCCTTAGGGTGGTTCTTCTTTCTGTCTGGGTGGTCCCGTAGCCTTTGTGTATCCCTCCACCTCCTACATGGCGGCAGGTTCCTCTGCTTTTACTCCGTGCAGAGAAGGGTTTCCCGCTCCAGCTCCACCTTGTTGACGGTCTCCATCTTCGCTGTCGCTGCCGTTGAGGTCTTTGCACGAATCCCTGTGCATGGAGCTCATGTTACACCCCAAGGGACTGGGTCCCCACTAGAAATTAGCCACTACTGTTTCGACACAGTAACGCTTCCCACTCCTGCAACGTGGACGTGCCTAGTTAGAGTTGTCCATGTAGGCTCATACAGTTTCCTCTGTGATGTCTCATGGACTGGTTTAAGGAGGCTTTATGACCCTAGCCTCCAATAACACACTACAGAGTCAAAAACCTTTTAAAAATATATAATGCTACTATTATGTCTTTGATGTTCATTAATTTGTGACTGATTGTGGATTTCAGGTTGAATATCTGTTCAGAGCAAGTTCTGCCTTTTCTAAATTCACTCTGATATTCACCCAAATGACTGTCAATTAGACTTAGAATTTAATAACCACAAACGGTGAATTGTATTGAATGGGTGGCTACAATAAATGACTATTTTTCAGTCTAACGGTACTTGAGTACCGGCCCAACTAAACCCCAGCTAACACCCCAAAAAACTTAACAGTTAACTGTTGTGCATTATTTTAGCCTGTATCTTGAATTCAGGATTCCCAAGTTTTTAATAGTGGAATATAGGACACAATTCACTGTATCCGCCCCTTCTCCGGATCAAACATGCGTGGAAAATCTCTGATTGACTCTTTAAATACGTCAACAGCACATTAGATCCTTCCCCGCAAAGCGAATAGGCCAGCAAGTTTCGCTAACGAGTTCTGTTTGTTCTCGATCGTCCCACATGTTGCTAACTTTTCATAGGTCTTCTTTGAACGTTTGATTTGGTTTTGCGTGGTCTGCCTCACTTCCGCCTGCCTCATGTTGGCTCCCATCGCATAGCCTTCTTAGGGCCTGTACTACGACAGCCAGATAAAAGTGCGGTTTAAATTTATGTGACAATTTGCACATTTATCTGGAAGTTCAGTTGAATACGTGTACTACGACTTTCTTTCATGTGCAGTCTGGGAGAATATCCTCGAGTTTAGCTATGCCGAGGTTGGAGAGGCAGTTAACGCTCTTTTCTGGGACTTGGCTCCTATCGGGGACGCTGCTGTTAGAATCAAGATGGCTACCCATCAAGATTAATCTACATCTGCATGATGCTATAAGAAAAATAAGTTGTTATAATGTAATCTATGTATATATTTATAAAATATATCATGCTTCCTGTTCAGCTATCACAGAATTGTTGATTTCCCAAGCTAGCAATTTTTTGCTACTGATTATATGCTGTATTGATCTTGAGAAGGCTTTTGACTGTGTCAGATGGGACTAATTGATGACTATCCTGAAGAAACGTGGAGTTGATTGGAGGGATAGAAGACTAATAAAGAATTTGTATTTAAGCCAGACAGCAAGAGTGAGAATAGATGAGATGAGTGAGGAAACTGAATTAGGAAGAGGTGTAAGACAGGGCTGCTCTTTATCACAGACACTGTTCAACATCTATCTTGAAGATATAATCAATGCAAGTTTTAATTTAAAAAGTGGAGTTTGTGTTGGAGGTAGGAGAGTAAAATGTATAAGATTTGCATATGTGGTTGTGATGAGAGAAAGCGAACGTAAAATTATACAAATTATACAACTCAACATGAAACTAGAATAATATGGAATGAAAATTAATAAGAAGACCAAAAGTATGATAATTGGGGGAAGAGGTAGAAGTTGTATTAGTATAGGGGGAGAAGAAATGGAGCAAGTCAGTAACTTGGAAGTATTTTGAAGAATGGTCAAATGTTATGTATAGCATGACATAAATTAGGAAAAGAATTGCCATGGCAAAATAAGGCTTTAAGAGAAAATCGAAATTACTTTGTGGGCCACTAAACAAAGGTTTGAGGAAAAGACTTGCTAAGTATTATATTTGGAGCATAGCGCTATATGGCGCAGAGATTTGGACATTGCAAAAGGAAGATGAGATAAGATTGGAGGCAGTAGAGATGTGGGCATGGAGGAGAATAGAACAAGTGAAATTTGAATACCGGGTAAGGAATGAGGAGGTATTGCGAAGAGTTGGAAAAGAACTGAATATTTTGCAAATCATTAGAAGGAGAAAAATGAACTGGATCGGACATTGTTTGAGGAGGGACTGTTTACTGAAAAAAGCAGTGGTGAAAGGCAAACGAGGAAGAGGAAGGAAAGGATATCAAATGTTGGACAATATCAAAGGAAAGAAATATTCGGTCATGAAAAACTTGGCGCAGGACAGGCAAAAGTGGAAGACGTTCATCCCATGACAAGACCTGCCACAAGGCAGAATACCTGGATGATGATACAAGTTGTTCGCAAGCGATTCAAAGGCAAGGTTCCTGGGTAGCCGTAGTCGTTACGGCAACATCGTTTGATGCTGCCACGCAGTTATTTCTGGGTTCGAGTCCCAATAGTTCAACATTTTTTTACTTTCGAAATGTTAGTCGGTGGGGTACTAGAGATGATAGTACATATTTCCTAATCATTAGAGTGCGTGTCAAAAGCTTGGATTCTATTCCAAATCTACCCGCGGTGCACATATGGAGTAAAGGTATACGACGTTGTTCATAGTGATTCGTCCGTCGAATGAGGACGTTAAGGAGATTATATTTCTTTTGACTTCTTTAGTATTTACACTAAAGGGAGATATATGCTTGCCAGTTACTATTGTAACATTGTCTCGGAAAAAAAGTAACTACTTATTAAATTAGCAACAATAAATTGAATGAATAATAAAAATTAATCATCCCACACCGCATACAGTGGTATTAATTACGAATATAAACTTTACTTTCGCCGTAACGCGCATCCTCGTAAAACTAGTATTGGACAAAAAAAAAATATATACCGCATGGTAGAAATTATTTGATAAGATACATAACCAGAATCTTAACCTTTGCGTCCAGGTTATATTTTCAGTATTTTTATTTTCTACACTTTCCGAGTTTCGTTACGAAGTTAATTAATTTTAACATTTCTTCGTATGTGTAGATTTGTCTTAATTCTGTTTTTGACCTGAACTTCCACATTTTGGCTTAATAGGAGTCTGATATTATCAACGCAATAAGAATGTCACATCTTCCGCATAACAATACCGTCATTAAAATCCGTTGGTAGTACGCAAGAAAATATTTCACTCCTAGTCTGCAAAACTGCAGCCTACGTATCTGGCTGTTTATCTGACAGTCGTAGTACAGGCCGTTAGATTATCGGTTATCTGGTAAGCGAAGAATATGGCTAGCTAGAGGCATTCGACGTTTCGCCACAGTATCTTATTTCCTGCAGCTACTCTGTCGCAAAAATGTCCTCATTGTTGACTCCGTCGCGCCAGGTGACTCCTAAAATTTCGCGTAAACAACGTAGGTGGAATACTCTGAGTTTTCAAACTGACTGCGCTGTAATTTTCCATGTTTCACTGGCATAGATCGCTGTTGGCTGAGTGTTTTGTAAAGTCTCTATCGACCGCTGAAACGGACCATTTGGGTCGCAAGCGCTGAAAAACTGCCGAGCCTTTGCCAGTTCTGTAGCGGGCATCTACACTGTTACATAAGTAAGTGAATTGTTTCACTTGTTCAACTGGCCGCTGCCCAACGGTGATCGGTGTGATAGCGTGATTACCAATCAGCATGTATTTTTGTCTTAACACTAACGCGTAGTCCAACTTTTCCAGCCTCGATGTCTTAAGCCGCTAGTCATGTCTTGTATAGAGGTACTAGTTTCTGTCAGCATGCGACGTCGTCGGCAAAATCGAGTTAGCTGCATGTGGCCATTCCACGATATTCCAGAGCTTGGTCCATTCAGCGCCTTCCGCATAGCAAAATCGTTGGTGAGAAGCAAGGTAGTTTGAGTAAGAGGTAGGGATCACGCGCAGGTCTCCCCACCACGCTCGGCCGTCGATGACGTCACGTGAACCCTCAGCGCCTTGTGTTCTGCATGAGGTAGGCTAACACACAGCTGTAAGGTATTCTGTTTTAGCCACAAGTTAGAGATAAGAGAACTTCATTGATATTTTAACACCACCTCACAAAAGGCATTGCACTTCATTATTACAGTAGAGTAATAATAGGAGATCAAAAAATACAGTGTGAATCCAGCTGCATTTCTGAAGTATTTCGATCTGTATAAAAGGTTGTAACAATGCTAAGACTGTGATCGCAGTGGAATGACCATTCCATACCTTCATGTTCTCAACACCTATGATAACAATAACAAGGGGCTCTAATTGTTAGTTACAGTTACAGACGCGAACATTAAAGCTTGATGACTGCAAGAAATATGTCCGTTGTTACAAGCAACATTGGGAAACTATATACACTGTCAACAACACAAACAGCAAATGTTAGGAAACTGTCCACAACACAAGCAGTACAATAAATGTTCTCCAAGTGCCAGGCACTGACAAATTCCACGTTAACATCAGATAGGCCACATCAATTAATGAGCCTTCATATTAACATTCTTAGCACTGGTTTCATATAAAACATAATAAAATGCCTTTCATAAAAAAATAACAGGTACTTTATATACAAAGTGTAATGCTGATATTTAAAAAAAAGAATATCAAACACACTTATCCCTAGCATCAATGGAATTTCTTTGCTTTTCTTCTTTCTATATCGGTATTTTATTAACTGAAAGCCGGTCTCTTGAATGTCTTACTTTTTTTTAAAGCGCCCATTCGAATAAAAGAACGGCTTCTCACGAAGCAACTTGCAAACTCATAAATTTCGGGGAATTCCTTCTTCAGGATATCCGTAAGGTTTGTGATGATGTTAGAACCCTCTTTCAGTTCTTTCCCGTGGTAAAATTGAAACTACCGAGCTTGATAACTGCAGTCGCTTAAGTGCGGCCAGTATTCAGTATTCGGGAGATAGTGGGTTCGAACCCCACCGTCGGCAGCCCTGAAGGAGGTTTTCCGTGGTTTCCCCATTTTCACACCAAGCAAATGCTGGGGCTGTACCTTAATTAAGGCCACGGACGCTTCCTTCCCATTACTAGCCCTTTCCTGTCCAATAGTCGCCATAAGACCTATCTTTGTCGGTGCGACGTAAAGCATCTTGCAAAAAATGGACCTCTTTTTGAAATTTAATTTCCACCCCTTGTAGTTTGACCTGTTTTCTCTCCGTAATTGTTTTCTATATCGAGGTTCTTCTTCTTTACCCTAAAAGCCACAATATAGCCTGTGAAGATTCAAGCAGCTCATCACGATCCTTGGTTTCGCGACTGTCCTCGAGCTGTTTTACTAGCTCTTCAAGGGCTTTAACGAACCCTTGCTCATCCTCCGGTAAATAATAGGATGTTGTGGGCTCAACGCTGGCCTTAGACTGGCACACGATATCCGAGTTTTGATCGAGTTCATCAGTAGCATGTAACATATTTGGGCGTAATGTTTCATAATCTTTCGAAGAACAGATGGAATTCCTTATCGCCTCGGAAGCATTGAGGCTAAGAAGCAATGATCTCACCTTTCGCGTCACAGCTGTCGGAAGAGGATGGTCATAAAGCCTTCCCAACCCTCGAAGCTGAGAAAGATAGGTTTCGCTAATGTCTTGATTACTTCTGTCACCATTCATTTAGGTCAGTGGCTTTAGGGAATAAATGAAAGTGTATGTTTGGTTCCTTTGCGTGCCTGTTATGATTTGTGCAGCCTGCAATGGCATGACAAAGCATATTGAAAAGTGTACCCTATTACTGCTTTTTACGTTTTATCACATAAAATAAACACACACGGTTTCTTATACACCACAGATATGTTACTATCGTGTATAATTAGCATCTAGCTTCTGCGTGTACAGCGATTCTTATTCGAACTATCTCTACCTCATTCAGAGCAGATTCAACGCGAGGGTCCTGCGTGACGTCACAGCTCTGCTTGCTACTGCGCACCTCTCTCGTGATCCCTACCTTGTATTCTACGTACCTTGGTGAGAAGCAGCAAGGGCGATAAAATACAGCCCAGCCTGACACCTGTATCGATGATGTTCGTTGTCACATTATCGGCCTCACACAACAGCTACTGTGATGGTACAAGCTTTTGAAGGTATTGTTAAATCAATCTGGGATACCATAGCTTCCTACGATGTTCCACGAGAGGTCTGCGTAGCACACAGTAGACTGAAGGTTGATTCAAGTCGCTGGTCCATGAGCAATGGGAATTTTCTGATTCGAACTGTTCATTTGACTTTATAGGAGTTGTGTCGCCTGGGTGCGAGCCAGTAATATAGCTTTTCCTAAACCAGATCGAGCCGAACCAAGACTCATAGCACCAAAGCTCTTACGGGCCTTGGCCTACCAAGCGACCGCCGCCTAGCCCCGAAGACCTGCAGATTACAAGGTGACTCGCGGTCATCGCGGCAAATCCTCTCGCCTTTCTAGATCGGGGTCGCTATCTGACCGTCAAATACTCAGTTGTTCTCAGTTAAGTCGAGTGGACTACGGAACCAGCCCTCAGATCCCTGATCTGGTCGGGAGTCGAACCCGGGGCTTCTAGGTAAGAGACAGGCTCGCTGCCCCTACACCACGGGGCTGACATAGTCACGGGCATAGATGAATGAAATTCCTCAAGGATGTGTATGAAAATGTAGTATGGTATTCTATTTGTTCTTCAGTCTTCGAAGTGATGCTTCTAACAATCATGACATCCTTCTGACTTAGGGCCGGTTCTACCATCTGCTGGTAAAGTGGCTGGCAGCTGCCCGGGAGGTAAACTACCTGGGGGTGTAAAGCAGCTGGTACTTTGCGTTGCGTCCAACCACCTCCGCGCAAGCGCTGGGTAGCTACCAGGAGCTAGACACCGATATATGGAGTTGGCTAGACTGATTTTCAGCGACTTCTCGCTTTCGAGTGTGCTGCTATCTATCGTCAGGTGTATGAAGCTCATTTCGATTGTCTTATTTTCCTGTGCTTGCATCTGTTGATTATCTTCAAAAAGCCTAATAAGGGGAGTCTTAAGAGTTATGGACAACGATTTATGTCAAGCTTTCGTGATTTTAATCTATGAGCTTCAAAATCAATACCTAATTGGGATTAAAATCTCGAGATTACATTTTCTTATGCCAGTTATAACCTGTCATGTAAGGCAGCGTTTCTGGAAAGTATTCTCGTAGTAGATTGGTCAAGTCGCTCGCTCCGTAATAGAAGGTATGCAGGTTTTCATCGTATTTCTGATTTACATTAAACAAATATTTTCGTTCCCTGCCGTTGTTCTTAACTCTTTTTCACGCGCTTCCATATACGTATAAACACCCAACATCTTCCTTACGGACTTATTGCCTTTGAGCATTCTATCTGCAGGCTTCTGTGAATTGATTTAAGTTTCTCTACGATGCTCTATTTGCAACTAGCTCTGTGCCCTCGTTTAGTTCCACATGCTTCCATTTATTTATAATGCATTTCATTTTAATGTTTATGAAGATAAAGTTGGAAGGCACCGTACTGTTAAAGAACTAATCGGGGTAAATATCCATCATAGGAAGAGGCATTCGGGAATGGAATAGTTTCCAATTTCTTCGAAATAATTTACAAGAAGACTATGTAAACAACTGATAGGGAATCTGCTACCTGGGCGACAGTCCTATACGGTATGCTATATTAATCGTATCTTCACTTTCTATAGCCTAAGTAGCACACATATAAAGCATTTTCCTAGTAGACATAATATTGTGATTAAACATTTCAATGAAATATGTTATTAACAAAAGAACTTATGAAAAGAGGCAAACAGATTAATACAACGCTAATAATGAGAAAAAAAAGGGTTCGTCATAAAGAAGACTCGAACCTGAAAACCTCGTATTATGAGCTGTGCGCGTTAGCCATTACGCTTAAGGGAATATGGCTACATAGCAACAACTTATACCTGGAGTTTGAAAACTGAAAAAGTATAATATTAAATCTAATTTGAAATTATTTCCAATTAGGTTTCGATTTTATATCCTTTTAGAGTTTATTTGCGAAAGCTTGACGTGTAAAATGTGTTCCCTACGCTATCAATGCGAGAGGCTGGTGTGACCGTTGCAATGTTCAAAATCCTGCAATACAGTATCGATCACTGTTACAGTATGCTTTTTTCAGTATACTAAGCTAATTTCAGTTTGTCACCAGAAATACAGCTAATAATGTTCAGCTCTCAAAACTTGCCCGGCAGGTAAAGTCTTATCGGGGCCTCGAAGTGGCCAATAAATTACGCGCCGGGTAACGACGATTTATGCTGCCGATAGCGCTACCTGGGAGTGGTCGAACGGAAACATCCTTTTACGCGGAGGGCAAATTACGCGCTACTTTACCAGTAGGTGGTAGAACCGGCCCTTAAATGAATAAAATAAGACAAATAATACTATGGTTGTGTTTTACTCGTTTAGAAATACAGCAGTCCCGTATGGGGTCATTACGGGAGAATCTTTTATGGCTTCAAATGCGGGACATTTCGTACAATACCTGGATAACCCTGGATAAAATAACTTTTGATAAAACTCATAAAATGACCTTAAACTAGAGCGCAATAAATCTTAGGCGTTAGGTATTTATTTATTTTTATTGTTTAACATTCTCGATCCTGATGAGCCATCGGGCAGCTCGTGAAGTATGAAAATGGGGGTTAACATATATACATGGGGCCGATTACCCAGGTGTTGGGTCCTTAAAGCAACAGTCATTACATACAAACATACATACTGAACAAACATCTTCACTGGTAGACTGTTGTGCCTTTCAGTGTTCGGTCTGCAAACCTCTGTGAAGTAAAGTAATTTTAAAAATGTGTAACATTTTCTCTATGGATATTAACTTGCTCAGGGATAAAATAAAAAGGGGCTGCCTGGTCGAGGCGGTAAACGCGTGCTCGGTTCAACCGGAGGGATGTGGGAAGACCAAAAATGTAAGAAATGAGATTTCCACTTCGGAGGTGCACATGGCCCTGAGGTTCACTCAGCCTGCACCAAAAAAATAGTATCAGGTTAATTCTTGGGCGTAGAGCTAACTACTCTATCCCACCAAGTGCCGAGGTTACGGATAGTGGAAGCCTTTACCTTCCACCCCTCCTAGGGTCTTCAAGGTCTGTACGGAGATGGCTTTACTTTGCTAGACATAGACATAAAATCAGGCCATAAGAATAAAATTAACTCACCTAAGCCAAAAATATGAAAGTCGATGGTGTTGCTGCTGAATATCTGTAGAAAAAATAAATTTGAGGCCTGAATACTCTATAACACGATTTACCTATACAAGGTCGGTCCTGAGAAATGTTCAGGGGCGGAAGCGACCTTCCCAAAATTTTGATTTCTAGTTTGTTTTTTCTAATGGGATACTTGAAAAGTTAGTTTCCTCACACTGTTTTTGTTTTCTGCCATTATAACTCATGCATTTGAGGCTCCCTACTGTTGCAAAATAAAGACATTCGCAATAACGCCGGCTTTCATGAGTTAACAGAAATCTGCATCATAAGAATGCAGTGTAACTACTAGTGAGTAAACTTTTCTCAATCTCCTGCACTTTCTATTGACGGTTTACAAAATAGAGGCGAACCCTGCTTTTGTGCCGCTGGTTCCAGGCACGTTTGAAGAGAGGATGATAGTGTGAGTGACAGAGATTAGAAGTATATGAGTCACAACTTTCTGTGGCGATTTGAGCATTAAAAAAAAAAAAAAGACAAACGAGACCTCTTGAAACGTGTATCCCGCCTAGGGCAATTATGGAAGCGTTTGCTGGTTCACTCGACAGAATGGACAATCTGGCTGGGTTCGCTTAGAGCTCCTGTATGCTCTAAGCCAAGAAAGCCGAATAATCAGCAGTATCCACCCTGATTTTATCCGTAGGAAAATAATAATCAGGAATATTTGAGTGGCAGGGATCGGTAAACCATTGAACCTAATGAGAAGCCGCGCCTTTAAAGGGCACCCGTCGGAGTGAATTAATCCCCTCAGTTTTTCTTTTTTTTAAGTATGGTGCCAGGCATTATGCATATTGTTGCATGTTTCTTTACAACAATTTTTTTAGGTAAGTATAGGTCAAATAAGTGTAATGTTACATTCTTTGTTCCCTTAAAACGACAATTACTACCGTAAGTAAGTTGGAATTATGTCAGTCTATTCCAGCTGAAGTGTTTCGTAGATTGAAATGTGAGAAAGAAATAACTACTTCCTAAAAGTGAAATGTCCTCGGGCCACTTTCTGTTCAGGATATTGGAACCCACATTTATTTGTGGCCTCGATTCTTGATGTCTTGTTGCGTGACTTTTCGTAGATTTAAGTGATGTATATTGAAAATGCTTTAAAATCATATAAACTACTGATAACTTCACCGAAATGGCGGTCATCGAAGTGTGTACCAACAACCGTCGAATTCGTTTAATAATAATAATAATAATAATAATAATAATAATAATAATAATAAACGTTTAGTACGATACCCATGTATTAAAGTGGATTGAATGAAGAGAGATTGGATCGAGTTGATGAGAAAAGAATGATTTGGTGAAATTTGACCAGAGATGATATGATATTCGGAGTCGCCTAGAATATGTTCACTAGTTTTTTGAGGTAAGTGCAGAAGTTGCGAATGGTATGAGTGCATCAGAACATAAATATGACTCAGATGTTGAATGCTGTGGTTCAAATAAACAGGTTAGATTTGGTTACAATGACCAGATTTGCATCGAACTTGTTCATAGACTAATTACACCAATGTTTTTACTGATTATTTTACTACGGAATTAAGGTATAAGTTTTTGCTGAAAGTATGAACTGGAACTGTGCTGGAATTGTGGTTAGACGTTTTCTCTGAAAATATGAATTGGAACTATGTTGGAATTATAGACTTATTCGGAACGGTGTTGAAAAACACCGAGCGAGTTGGCTGTGCGGTTATGATCGCTCAGCTGTGAGCTTGCATTCCGGAGATAGTGGGTTCGAACCCCATCCATTTTCACACCAGGCTAATGCTTCGACTGTACCTTAATTAAGGCTGTGACAGCTACCTTCCCAATCCTAGCCCTTTTCCATCCTTCCGTCGCCGAAAATCTTCGATGTGTTAGTGCTGCATTTAAAAAGTAGCAAAAAATAAACATAACGTATAATTTAAGAAATTCAATTTTGTTTTAATGAAAATCGAATCTCACTCCCACTATGAGCAGTGCGTGTTATTCCATGAAAACCATATCAGATCGTCACTTTTTCTAGAGTGATGATCAAGTGATCGTTGCTAGGTTGTAAACGTGTGTTATTATATAGTAGATTTCATTTTCTTTATCAGGGGAGTGTTATTCTTTGAAAGTTTCGAGAATGATCCCTGTTCTCGATTTCTAATTTTGACTTACTGAACTAAGAGGACGGATGGAAATGTAACACACTTTTTTAAAGAGCAGTATGTAACGACTAGGAAAAAAAGTCAGCCTTTACCGTTTTTCAACATATGAACCAGATCTCTCGAGATACTTCCTCCCTCGGACACCAGGTTGAATATAGCTCGTTCATAGAACTCCTCTACCCGGGAATATAGCTATCTGCGCACGACAGATTTCACTTCATCAGAACCGAAATGAAGACCACCTCGGAATTTCTCAGTGATCAGACGATGAGGGGTTAGGACTGTATAGTGAATATTTGAGTACCTCCCAGCCATAAAGTACTTCTGTTATTTGCTCGAACGGGAGAAAATTCCGGAATCTCGGCGTCTCTGAAAATCGCACATGTAATTGTTGGTAATGATATTATTAATTTTCAGTTAGATGAACATGGTTTATCGCTCTTTGAAACATCAACCACTACCATCACATTGAGAGTTAAGCGTTTCTTGTTTTTAGTTAATGCCATTTCCACACCTTTGACCCTAATCAAATAAGTTTTCACTTTTCTTGTTTTCCAGGAAGTTTTCATGTCGATTTCGGAATATTTAAAAATAGTAAGGCGAGACGAATAATTTTTCAGTAAAAACATGTTCTCAACGTCAAGAGGACCGAGTGACTTGGCCGCGCGTTTAGTCACGTAGCTCTGAGCTTGCATTCGGGAGATGGTGGGTTTTAATCCCACCGTTGGCAGCCCTGAAGATGCTTTTCCTGACTTTCTCGTGTTCACACCAGGCAAATGCTCGGGCTGTACCGTATTTAAGGCCACGGTCGCTACTTTCCCAGTCATAGCCCTTTCCCATCCTTACGTCGAAAACCTTCGATGTGTTAGTGTGACGAACCATTAACAAAAACAAAAAATAAAAATAAATGTTTGGCTGCCGCACTTGGCAGGTGCATATTCCGTAGTATGTGGGCTTGCAGTATCTGTCAGATGCATTCGTATGGGAAAGAAAGTGAAAAGAAAAGCAAAATATGAATGCGTATTGTTGCACGTTTCATTACAACAAATATTCCTCTTCATACTCTATGCTCTTTCGCACTTTTGTTAACATTGCATGTGTTATAGTTGCCACTGCTTCACGAAGTTTACGTACTCACAAGATCGTGCAGAAAAGTCTATATCTTGGAGGCGTAACCTGGTAGACCAAAATACGAGACACTACATACGTAAATTTACAACATTTATATAAGAGCGTAATTAATGCTTAAGTGTGTGGTACTCACTTGTTGAGCGATCCACTCGCAGAAAGCCTCGCGACTGGTATGGTAATCTGGTTGCAGGCTCAGATGTGTGCGGTTTGAACGGGTACCAGTGCAGATTGTTTAATAATTCCGTGCTCTTTAACATGATGTAGGTATTCCCAGTATGTGTGCCATTGCTCTAGTCTTTCCATGACGTTCTCGTCACTTCCTCCTAATTACATAGCCATAAAATCAAAATATGGATACATATTCTCGCATGTTTCATTACAACAAATATTGTAGAGGCCCTCCCATAGTATTCTCATTATGCTCTCTCGCACTGTTGTTCTACTGCAATGTATTTGACGCACCTGGTACATCTGAAGTACATTATCTCCAGCGAAGGACTACTTTTCCTTACCCGATACTCCTTTCTAGACCATGTTAGATGAAGCATTAGCCGGTGAGCTGGAGGTGGAGGGTGCTTAATGCTATGGGCACAGACCATTTTGGAGACTCCTTCTATGGTACTATAAGTGAAGCCTGCAGAATCGTAATACAGCTCGATATTTAAAGATGCAGAGTTGTTGATTATTATCTACAAAATTAGTATTTGTAATATTAGATTATGAAGTGAATGTTATAAATATGCCACTTAAATTTTTTGGGTATAATAATGAATTATTAGTCTACACAAAATCATTAATTATAACAGGAATATTTAATTAACTCATTTACTTTGAAGGTTTTTCTAGGAACTGCGTGATCAGCGTAGAAATAATGCCCATGTGTAAGTGTTGTAATTTGAAAAACATTGATGTATATAATCACCTCATTTATAGGCTGTGTCAGATCGGTGAGTTCTGTAGTGAGAACTCTCTATGTTCTAAAATATAATCTTAACATCTTTTAGAAATTTTATAATACGATAGTTAGGTGATCATTATTGCTTTTATTATTTACTAGCATGTACCCCGGCTTTGCCCGCGTTTATTAATTCAACTGTTGTATATAATAAACTATTTTTTTCCTTATAGAGCTTCCGGTTGAACTATATTAGTGTCCTTCCAAATGGAGCTAAGATATATAGTGAGTTTGCCTTTCCAACTCTTAAACAAACCACAGTTGACAATGGGAGAAGCAGCCTTTTCGAAGACGGAGTCCTACAACTTTAAGAGATTTTTCTTGTGCCTTGTTGATGTTCATAGCGAAACAAACTGTATATCCGAAGAAATGATTCGAATCCGAGGAATGAATATTACATGCCCAATCACGAGAGTGGCTTCAATAATACCTGTATTAGTCATCAGTTTCAGAGTCGTGTTCATTGCAGACGGCAGGATTCTTATTCTTAAGAAGGATAATCGGTGCCACAATCGTCCGCTCTAAGATGTTCGAGGGTACTCCAGGTGACTCCCAAGTCTTTCAAAAGCTCTGCCGTGTAGTCGATAGACTTGTAACTTTGTAGAACATCGGGTAATTCTTGTAAAAGTTGCTTATTGATGACGTTGACAGCTTCATGTCTTGGTGCAAGAATATTGCTCTTAGACACAGCCATGCGTCTTAGGTGAAAACCTGTGTCCACCTATGACAAACATTTCAGATCTTTGTTTGCCGTAGATTTGGCTGGGCATCGCACACATGCACACAGACAGACATGGACCGAAGGCTTCCTATTCCACGGACTTAAAATGGCATCTTGGCTGATATATGTATTATTCCTTGTTTATTCTTATCGTCTATCTTGTGTCCTATGTATTTCCTCTAAATGGTATACATGTCCAACCGACTGTGTCCAGCCCATGTCCCCTTTCTCTACGCGGTTTGGGTATGAAGTGGGATGAATCTTCGTAGAGAGTTTTTACGACCGGATATCTTTCATGACGTCAACCTAATCAGATGAGTTAATGAGATGAAATGAATGACATGAAATACGGTAGTAAGAATGAAACCCGGCCCCGGCACATAGCCCACTCCTCTCGAATAGCTCAAGACTTTACGTCTCCATCCGACTGACGAATCACCTCAACAGCGTCATACCATATAAGACCAGAATCGGCTTCCTACGCCTTGGACGTAAGACGGCTCCTTGAATTGTGTTCTCTACCTACCTTATGTACGTTGCTTAGCGACAGTGATTCTATGCATATAATCTTGGTGACAGGACGTTGGATTGTAATATCCCAATACACGTTTTCCGATGGTTTTTCGTTCATAACTCACCAACGAAAGCGAAAATGAAAATTCCGGCTTCGAGGTGTATTCGGACCCCTTCCATCTACCTGTATTCAAAATTTCAGATATCTGCGTGCTGTAGGTTTTGCTGTGCATCGCGCACAGACAAACACTTCCTGTTATTATTATAGATATATAATGTAGCAACTGTTTAATTTCAGTTAAAAACAAGTTAATTTACTTAACTTGAAACATGGAACAGTAATAAATTATTACGTTTTGGCGAACTCCCCATCTCCATCCCCCTCCTCCTCACGTTGTTCCTCTTTGAGTGGCACTACTCTTTTCCTCTTGAAGACAGCCAAAGAATACTTCACTTCCAGGAAGTTGTTCTCACTGAAAGCTTATTGACATTATCTTTGTCGATAATTTTTTATTCCGATGAGGGAATACTCTTGAAAGTCCTAGGGCCTAGTTATTTGACTGCTTTCCAGATTTAAAAAAAAATCGTTTTTATACCTAACTAACCTAATATTACCTTGGATGTTGGACGCTGGCTCACAAACCAGTAGGTTTACGAAACTGTTTTTCAAAGTTGGAACATTATCTTGTGCAACGGTTGTTGATAATAACCGATGGTGTCATAATCACACCAAATCGCTCGGCCTGGTGAAGGTCGGCCACCTACTAATAGCTCAGGTACCTGCGGTAGCTTCATGAGGAATAAGGTACATCCAGAAGTCTTAGAGAGAGATAGAACAGTCAGTGTAATGTTATTGTTGATCAGTCGTATAGGCTAGTTTTCTTCCGTCTCCGGGAAACTAGGGCGTCGGAGCACAAGGAAATTTTTAATTTCCACCTGCCTGCATGACTCCGTTTTCTCATATTTTTCTCCCTGTTTTCTTCTCGTTTCGTCGGTTGTCTTAATCATCTGTCTGATCTGATGATCACGCGGTTTTGTATCTCATAAAAACAATCACACACCGGGCGAGTTGGCCGTGCGCGTAGAGGCGCGCGGCTGTGAGCTTGCATCCGGGAGATAGTAGGTTCGAATCCCACTATCGGCAGCCCTGAAAATGGTTTTCCGTGGTTTCCCATTTTCACACCAGGCAAATGCTGGGGCTGTACCTTAATTAAGGCCACGGCCGCTTCCTTCCAACTCCTAGGCCTTTTCTATCCCATCGTCGCCATAAGACCTATCTGTGTCGGTGCGACGTAAAGCCCCTAGCAAAAAAAAAAAAAACAATCACATCTACGACCATCATCGCCTGTTAACTCGTTACATGACAATGGGACAGTATTTTCATGACAGGGCTGTTCGATGTTGAATCTAAATTCGTGAATAGCTGTTATCTTACCCCTTGCTGTAAAAATGTATGAATTACGAATGGTTGGAAATTGCTGTTTCTATCACGTAGTTTTAGTGCACTCTCGGGAATTTGTCAAGTCGTTTTCGCGTGATATTCATACAGACAGCAATTGAACTGAATTTATTTTCGTCTTCAGTGTACGTAATCCGAGATGTATGAGGCCAAAGTCTGAAGTGTACTGACAAAATTATAAGAATGTTTATATAGACCAGTAAATTATCTCAGTTATTTTTTGTAATTGCCTGGCTGAGTGACTCAGACTGTTGAGGCGCTGGCCTTCTGACTCCAACTTGGCAGGTTCGATCCTGGCTCAGTCTGTTGGTATTTGAAGTTGCTCAAATACGTCAGCCTCGTGTCGGTAGATCTACTGACACGTAAAAGAACTCCTGCGGGACAAAAACCCGGCACCTCGGCGTCTCCGAAAACCATAGAAGTAGTTAGTGGGACGTAAAGCAATTATTATTATTATTATTATTATTATTATTAGTAGTAGTAGTAGTAGTAGTAGTAGTAGTAGTAGTAGTAGAGTATTGCAAATTATTCGAGAGAATAATACATCGAGGAGCGGGCGATTTCTAGCACTGATAGCCGAGTGACATTGTTACTAGTATGAATTTTTGTCGCTGTTGTAGGATTTTAAAAGAAAAGTCACGCCGCTGTGGTTTGGATTCTACGTGCAACTGGATGTGAAGAGTCTCACAAAACTGCGAAGGCTAGTAGGGAGTCTTTCATTTTCACGCCTTTCGTGGCCCATGTCTTTCTTTGACGATACCCTCTTTATCGAAGTGTCGGATCTTTTCTATTTTTTCTCCCTGATTAGCGTTATATACGGGATGGTTGCTTAGTTGTACTTCCTCTTAAATTAATAATCACCACTACGCAGTGGAATTTTAACTATGTAAATTTATAGTGCAGAACTACGCGAGCATGGCCGCCACATTCATTCTGGGCCCCTCTTCCTCAACTTCAACTACCAAATAACATTTGTGCAATGATGGATGCCGTACTGACGTAAGAACATATGTGCGGTTTTATCCCCCAGAAATGCAATGTAATATATTATTCAGAACAAGTAGAATATGAAAATTAAGAGTTAATGTGAATGTAAAATGACAACTTCGCAAGTCTTGGGCATTGTGAATATTTTTCACTGTTCCATTGCAGATTTTGAACAGATGATTAACATCTGACATATTGATGCATTATATTTGATATCTGTGGCATCCTGACTTTCCTCACACACTACCGTTCCTCAGAAACATAATCATAAAAGCTCAAGGCAATATTAGCTGAACGAAAACAACTGATCGGCCTGTCATCCCAATTTAAATTGTCGAAGATGAACGCAAACAATCATGCAGTTAACGAACGAAGATTAGGAGAGATGTTATAAAATATTAGGCTAAATATCGTACATGAATTCTTTTAACTAGCAAACACGTGTCCCCTCTTGGGCGGCCCTGTTCATTTCTGTTTATTTAAAACAGAACAGTTTGTACAAGATCTGGTTGAATAAGAAATCAAAATTCAAGCTGAACTTTGGATTGTATAAAAATTAATCCTGTATAATTTCATCTAGGTCTTACGATGAAATTTAATTGAGAACTTTCTCAGATTAAACAGTGTGAACTTTCGTTAGAGAAAGATACGCAGTTGCTCGTATCTACCTTTCAAGGTAAAGGAGACTAAAAGAGTGAGCAGTTATATTTGTAATTGCATGTGAAGAGGCACGTGTACGAATATTTCGCTTTATTTGTCTCTTATATCTGTTTTTATAATAATGAAATGAAGAGTGCAAAGGATGCATTTGTTGTTTTAGATTTATGAGTTATTTTCGGATTACTTTTTACTCTCATTTTTTGTCTAAAAGCTAAGGTTCTGGCTTTCGGTGGACTCATCATGTATTTCCCTATATTGAATTTGTTGATAGTGAATTTAAAATGAGTGTTCGATTATCAAAACATGTACCAGAAGAACTGGAACAGTGACTTACGTCACAGATTACTGCGTTCTGTGATCTTGGGTCAGCTCTAAACTAAGTTCTTGTGATCTTAAGAGTTACACAACGCGAATAGAGAGAGGAAAAGAACTAATTTTATTTCTGAACTTCTATTAAAAGTGAATTGCAATGAATAGATTGTTTGCAGTCGCCCCTGAGAAATATGAAGATCATTGAAGCTATGATTTTCACGGCTGAGTTTAGACTCATCCCTATGATTTGATCTTAATTGCCGCATGGAACAAAAGCAGCTTTAATTCACGTGGGTGTAGACATTTTTCCTAGCCTCGTTTAGTTAGAGAAAGCCTGGGCGGATAGAGTTGAGTGGCCAAAGACTCGAGCTGGCCTAGAGGCGACTTTACAAAACAGGAAGCGAGAGAAGACTCCTCTCTCCTCTTCAGATAACCTCCGGACATTCAGATGGGTAAACAATGCAGGGTCAGTCACGTGGCAGAGCGGGATGTGACAGATTGGCTTAATCATTTTCTTTCCTGACATCAGTTACATGAAAGTTTCAGGAACTTCCTACTGTGATGTACGTCCAACTGTTCGCATCCCGTTCTATGCAACAGATGTGTTGCCAACCACCACCACTCTAAATGCGAGGTACCCGAACAGAAGCCCACTTGTCTCAACTGTATTGGCCTCCTATCCTGGTTGTCCGTTTGTGAAGGCAGAAATAAGGAAAACCCAAGCATAACATTGAAAGGACAAGGCACATATTCAGTTAACACCATCCACGAAACCTTCATAACAGACACGATGGTACTGATTCTGGCCCTTACGACTGGTAACTAGTCCCATCGCGTCTCACTAGAACTAAGGGGCAACGAAGGTGCGTGCAACCTTTCAAAATGTGAGAACGCCTCCAAACCACCACAAACACCGGTACAGCGATATAGTACCTATTGACGTCAGAAAAGTTGGATGGCGCAGCCACGCGGTAGAATGTTGAAGCTGCAACATAGTGACTGGTGAGGTTTATTTACATAGCGAAGCATTGACGTCGTGATGGAAACAGAAGGAAAATTGTCAAATTTGAGGAGGTACTGCTCTGTATACGGTTGCAAATCGTATAAAACGGATGCGAAATCTCTTCACTACTTTTCCTGTACAAAAAGTTAAGAGAGAAAGATGGGTTTCCGCGCTGTCAATTGGAAAACGCGTTACGCGATACATGACAGTGTACAGTCTGCATTCTCGTGAAGACGACTTCTTTCCACAGCGTAGGTACCGGTACTGTTTATTGTACTCATTGATAGTTATTGTCTCTAATTTGTATTCACAAAGATTGAGCTACATCAAAAAATTCTGATAAACTTGTAGCCTAATACTTCTGTGCCGCACATAGAATGTAATCCGCTCTTTGTAAACTTCTTCATATGTGTAACTGCAGACAGTAAATTAACTATCTACATGTGAGTAATATCTTTAACTGGTAGTAATTAAGCACTGCATTTACAAAGATAGGTTACAGCTAATAAATTACATTTTTTTCTTGACGAGCGAGTGTTTTTATTTTGCGCGGGTTGGTGTGGCGCACATGCGAACTCTAGCGGAAAAAAGTTACATAGGCTTCTTCACAGCTGAACGGAGCTGGCCAGTGGGAGTAAAGATAATGGTGGCAATTTCTTCTTTCATGTTGTCTTGCTTTCAATTTTCCTATATAAGAAAGAATGTCTTTTGGGGCGGGATAGTGGGATTATAGCAAGCGTAGATGAAGGATCTCTCATCTCTGGTACTCCAGGTATTGTAAAACTTTCCTTTTCAGTCTTTACTAATGATTACCAATGCCGGCCCGCTTGCGGAAGCGCCACCATTTCTTCCCCTTCCACTAACGGACGCGTGAAATCTCCGACAACTCTCAATAGTTGCGCATACGATACCAAAGACATTTTGAACACTTAATAAATCCTACAAACGCACACCCGATCACTGTCGTGTTTACTTCCCGTCACTATCTCGCCGCTATATTGGAAACAGCTGACCGTAAGTTCCTCCCCCGTTTCGGACGTCAATAGTTGGACCCACGAGAGTTGAAGTCTGACATTTGAACGGCGAAAGCAGTAACTACGAAATACGCTGCGTTGTCATAGTTACCTCAGTCTGTGGCATATCAACCTTTCATACAGCCTGCTGCATATTTAATCAACTAGCCTATGCTGGCCTAATGCAATTCAATAAAATTTGACCCGTTCCTAAGCTCGTGCTAATAATTCCGGCATTTAAGACAGAATACGTCATTGCCGATAAATATGAGATTTCATATTCACTAAACTGATATTAACCTCAAAAAAATGCACATGTTAAACAGAGAATAGAACTGTACAACTAGCCACTGATCAACTTGCAAAATCATAAACTAATAACGAAAATAATATACAGGAAACAAACACTTAAATTATTACATAAACCAGCAACAACTAACACAGTACCATTCCAAATTATATCACAAAAGCGACTGAGAGCAAGCAACCCACGTGCCGATAGCATCCTTAAACGTGGCATCTCTCTTATCGTTGCCATAGCAACAGACGATTTTCGAGCAGCGTTAGTCATCTTTTTCTCGCCGATGGCGCTAAACGTCAGACTTAAACTCTCGTGGGCCTATCTATAATAACCAATTTAAGTAACATTGGTCGCGGTGACCTGATGAATGGGTGACTACACACACATGGGCTTTGCTCAACCTCAGATTGTTTTGGCTTTTTCACATACCAGTTGTAATTAGTTGTGAAGTATCCTTTATGTACCGAGCGAATTGGCCGCGCGGTTCGTGTTGCGTAGCTGTAAGGCTGCATTCGGGAGATGGTGGGTTCGAAAAAAGTTTTCTATGATTTCCCATCTTCACATCAAGGACAACTTACTAGGTCACTCAGCCGTTGCCCTGGTTCACGAACTAGGACGTGACTACAGTAACCCACACCACGAACTATTACTTTTAATTAATTAATTATAATTTATTATTTATTTATGCCCGCCTTGTGGTCATGGTTTTAAGGCAATAAGTCTGCAGAAATTATGTTTTCCCAGGGCTAAACCCTTTCTATCGGATTGAACAGAAGGCCAATCCTCTGCCCATTCAGACAGTTGTTAAACATGTCTTTATAAACAAGTTCTACCCTTATCTGTTTTCATAGAATATGAAAATTAAGCTATTATTTTTACACATTCATAATTATCTTGAGGGGGAACTCATCAATGCAATAAGAATGTTTATCATCACACTTTCTTCATAATCCTATTACGTGAAATTTGTTTAAATGCGAACGAACGCATTGTTTTTATTTTTACATACGATATGAAGTGAACGTTAAGAACTTCTATGTATACGTATAACACTGACAGGCGTCCTTGACAGCTGCCTAAGAGATATTTATTAATACAATTATAATAAAATTCGTCAATGCAATATCTGACTGGGACGAAATTTTTCTCTCTATCGGATTCATCCATTTTAGTCTGCTTTGAAAATGATTTATTATGAAATATAAGTTGTAGTAATTGTTTCGCCCTGCCATCCAGGTAAGGACATTGGCACCTCGATATGTGATATCCCGGAAAATTAGTGTTGGCAGCATTGTTACTACAGCGGAGTTGTTGACGTTGGGTACTTTAGCATTCAAATTAAACTTCAAACAGTGCTTGATTTTCTGAAAATGGACCTAGAAAGTGATTGTGATTGTTATAGTTCCAATGAAATAGCACTAGCTATTGGGAGGTGGTGCTAGGGAGTACCTGTTGTGAAAATATTCCCTTCGTTTTCTCGTCGAAAAGTAAATTAAGGTCCGTACTCTTAACCATTTACTTCGAATGATGGAATTGGGTGCCCTTTCATGATATATTACTTAAATATTTGCTATTAGGCTTGGTGGTACAAACATATTCGGACTTCCTACGTTGAAAAATCAGTGACGTCTTACGGTATCATTGAGTAGATTCAGCATTAGTCCTTATGGAAGTTTTTCATTTGTGTGAATTAGGAATATAATTTAAAATCCATTAGCAAATTGTCATATGGTTAAGAGAAGTTTACATTTAAAAAGGACAGAAAAAAAATACTGAGGCTAATGCTTATACGTTTACATGGGGACTGAAATCGATTTGAGTACATTTACCGTACTGAATACGATTCCCGTTGTAACTGTCCAGGCTTCTCCAGCCCTACTAATTTAATATTATATCATTTTACGCGATATCATTTGATATCAAGTTTATCCGCCATCGACAATTATTTGTAATAACATATTTATTCAACGTCAATCATTTGTAATCAAGGCCTTTTGGAATCATCTTGTATATATGATAACATCGTTTTATTATTTAAATTATTATATTATGTAGGATAAGAGTTCATTATGTTGTAAATACGGTCAATATGTTGAGACATAGTTGTTTTCATTTCATCTCATATTTGTGTATACGGAGGGTTATTCTTGAAGCTTGGGATTTTGCGTGAGTCATGGGTTTATTTTATGACCAAGGCTAGTAAACAGCGACCCGCGCTCGAGGCTTGCAAGCTGGTCAGCTATATCATCGCCACGTCTTCTGGACTTGTCGAGGAGGAAGAGGAGTTGATGCTTCGATCTATCGAATCAGATACTTCGTTGTATATGAGTTTTGAGATTGAACTGTTACCAAGAGTGGGAGTGAGCCCGGATATATACTGATTCTCAACATGAGAACGGGACCTTACGACCTTACAACCTAACTACGTGAACTCCATCACTAGTACTTCTACTGTGAACATCTACTTTGTACGACGTGATTTGATTTTGAAACAGTGTGTGGTCGCTCCGCGACATAGTTACTTTTGTACAATGTGTTGTCGCTTCGGTTATGTTATCGGATCTACGAGAAACGAAACAAGCTTACGGCTTGTGTTATTTTCAGCAAATCTTCTGGACGAAGAACTATGTTTAGTTCAAGTCTATGGAATTTTGGTACAAGTCTGTACCGTATAAATAGTATAGCTCAGTTGGTTTGAGATTTCTACTAATATGGAAAAAATCATATCTCTGAATTTTCTCCTCATACGATCAACGCTGATCAGTTTTTACAAGTATAGGGCCAGTGTCTATTTTAAAGACTAGGCAAGTAGGGAGTGTTAGTCCAGATAGCCCATACTACATCAGAGAAGGAAGGAAGGATGCCCATGGAGCAAATTCTACATTGAGAAGAAGAGAGCGATTAACCACGGAAACCGGATGACTTCAACGAAAGCTGCAATTGGTGAGCTTCAATTAGATAAAGCAAGCAATAGTAAATTCTAAATCCCTCCACGCTTTAAGAAACTTTTCCGATTCATCTCATTTTTTTGTATAATAAATTCATTTGTATTTTATATTGCGTTAATTTTCTTTCTTAAGCGATACTTAATGGTTAATTATTTAAAATCCTACCCCTGTAATTTAAGTAACTTATAAGTCTCTATGCTAGTAAATATAAATCTTGGTTTACAGTTTTATTTAAAACTGTAACCATGGCGCCCAAACATTACATAGAGAAATGGGGAACCATGGAATGTTAATTGTATCTATTTGCGTGGCAATTTGCGGACAAGCCACAAATAGTTTATTTAATATTCATGTGTCCCAAGATAATAACTTTCATCTCCTCAAGTGTTTTGACGAGAGGGAACAGTTACACCGTTTACATATTGTATTGCGTATCGTATTGGATCTGGCAAATAAACGACACAGAATAGCGATAATTCCGATATCACCTTGGGGGTATATTCTTTGATCGATATAATCTATCGCTTCGTGATCGATTGTAAGGTTTCATAGATGCTTTTAAAATGGCCTACCGAAGTGAAGAAGCCTAGTAAATGAATTATGGATGTTTTAAAAGCACTTCTGTGGATGATATTTTTCTCGCGAGTCTGTTACCTGTCAGTATTCAATCGGCTATTGATTATGAATGAAGGTGAATAGCACAGATTCGATAATGGAAATTATTTTCGACAAAACAAATATAGAGTGCACGCGCAGTCTTTTTCGGTACAATCCGCGTTTACATGAAAGTCAATTCGAACAGAGTACAGTAAGATCCCAGATTTTACCGTACCGACCTTGACTCAGTCCGGCGTTTTCAGTACGGGGAGTGCGCTCAGATCGATTTGAATCCTGCATGTAAACGTACCAAATAAAATGGAAGGTATGGAAACACACAGGGCAAGTACAAAGTCTAAGTAAATGCGGAGGAAATTAGTCAGAAAATTGCTGCAGTTGTCCCCTAGTTTCTTCATATGAGCATCATAAAATGAATTCCATCTTTAGTTAATTTGAGAATAACAGAGCATAATAATGCTATAATTTATTATAATTCTTTTTTCCCTGCATTCTGTAAGAAATTGAGTTGAAATGTAATATTAATATATGATAAAAATCACGAGGTTGTAATACGACCTACCGAGCTCGATAGCTGCAGTCGCTTAAGTGCGGCCAGTATCCAGTATTCGGGAGATAGTAGGTTCGAACCCCACTGTCGGCAGCCCTGAAAATGGTTTTCCGTGGTTTCCCATTTTCACACCAGGCAAATGCTGGGGCTGTACCTTAAGGCCACGGCCGCTTCCTTCCCACTCCTAGCCCTTTCCTGTCCCATCGTCGCCGTAAGACCTATCTGTGTCGGTGCGACGTAAAACAACTAGCAAAAAAAAATAAATTATACGACCCCCGTTTACATATTGTACTGAGTATCGTACTGGATCCGACTAGCAAGATCGACTTAAATGAACGATACAGAATCGCAATAATCCCGTTAAGTCACGAACATACTTTAAAGTTTTGGTTTGATCGTTTAAGGAATGCCAGCTATCTCCTAATACCGCACGTAAAGTTAGCATGACGCCACATGGCTTCATGGAGAATTATAAATCGACTAAAACGTCTCGAAATATCGTGGTATCAAATGGCATTATAGGGCTGAAAAGGGTTAAAGAAATGCTATATGTAAGAGAAGAGAAGGGCAAATATTGAATCATGATGATGTCCCTCTGTTTTTACACTCCTTTTTCACATATAGAGATGGCCGGAGTGGTCAAGTTCTAGGTATTGCTTTCATTTCTGAGTATCTGAGATGAGCTTCATTACTTTTTCAGGATGCAACACAGGCTTTGCTGTGCTCACATATTTCTGCAGTTGTCGGTAAGAAGTAAATGTGTTAGTCCTGAATGTATAGAGATTGTATCGAGATTGGAAAACTATGAAAATGGAGTTTTTTTTTTTATTCAGAAAACAATTCCTTTAGTTTAAAGCAGTGATAACTAGATTACCCACTAAACTCTTGTGTTTATCCTTACATCGCCAGTTGTGGTTTCCGCCTACGGTTGTGACGTCATTAGCTTGTATGTGGTTGTGTGAGGCCCGTGGTGATTAGGAGGCCTTGTATAGTGTCAGGTAGTGCAAAACCGACTTTAGACTCTTAAGAGTTGAATAATTTACTAACAAATATTTGAATTTTAATCTTGTTTTTACATTTGCGCACCTTTTTTGTTATTGACTTGCCTTCCTTCTCGAAACATTTTTTTTCTCTGGATCTTTAGTTTTTATGCCGTATAATGAAAGAATGCAGTGCTCAAGTTCTAGGTACTGCATTCAGTTCTGAGTATCTGAGATGAACTTCATTACTTCTTCAGGACGTAATACAGGCTTTGCTGTATTCACATATTTCTGCAGTTGTCGGTGAGAAGTAAATGAGTTAGTCCTGAATGTATAGAGATCTATGCCATGCACATGTTTCTTCTGTAGGCTAGATTTTGCCGAACTGCGGTCTTCTCACGAACTATATTCAATTACTAGGCAGAATTCAGACCATGATCTGTGTTTGGCTTTCGTTTTCGTACGTCACACTCAGGAGCAACTTTTTTCTGCATTTATAATTAAGGCGAACTCATGCGTCCTCTTCAGAAGGCTGCTTGTTTCGACTAGTCTCCACCTTTTGTCCTTATGTGTTGGTTGGTTGGTTGGTTGGTTCCATATCTTCATAGATGTTTGGCAATATCGTAATTTTAAGTCCTAGTTATTCTGAAACAGCTCTAGGTTAACATAGTCCCAATGAGTTTAAGATCCTTAGTCCTCTTGGCAATACGCTGTAAAACTACCAATCATTCCGGTTCGATTCAAATCATGCTTTTATAACACACACAGATTTTCACTCCATTTAACATACTGACAGATTTTCAATAACAAATCTACATTATAATCTAGGAGTATAGAAAAATGGACTAAAAGTAGAAATGAAAAGCAATAGTTAATTTGTAGTAATGGTAACGAGAGCTCCAGAATTAATGTTGATAGAATCTGAAGCTCGAGTTGTATTTATTTATACTATATTTAGCGAATAACTACAAAATTAAATAAGTAAAACTGAATAAATATCAAACAGTTCAAGTAAATATGTAATAATAGGAATGTTATTCGTTTTTACGTCCTACTAACTACATTTTTACTGTTTTCGGAGACGCCGAGGTGCCGAAATTTAGTCCCAGAGTAGTTATTTTACGTGCTAGTAAACCTGTTCAAAATTGTTGCAAAGTTTGAACTGAGAAGACTTGGGAGAAAGGAGACGAGCTGCTCGACTAAATGAGTGGTATGTTCCGAGCTGTCAGTGGAGAGATGGCGTGGAACGACATTAGTAGACGATTAAGTTTGAGTGGTGTTTTTAAAAGCAGGAAAGATCACAATATGAAGATACAGTTGGAATTTGGAATAACTTACCAAGGGAGATGTTTAATAAATTTCCAATTTCTTTGCAATCATTTAAGAAAAGGCTAAGAAACAACGGATAGGGAATCTGCCACCTGGGCGACTGCCCTAAATGCATGTCAGTAATGATTGAGGCTGACGTATTCGAGCACCTTCAAATGCCACCGGACTGAACCAGGATCGAACCTGCTAAGTTGGGGTCAGAAGACCAGCGCCTCAACCGTCTGAGCAGTAAAATTTAGTTATGTCATGGTCTGGCTGCACCTGTTCAGATAACAAGACTTTCAGTCCGTAATTATACTGTTTTATTTTCCATTTTAACTCTTTGGTGGTGGCCTGCTAATATGCAGAGTTCCGTCTTGATGATTGTATACTCTATGGCTAAATGTACTGTCGAAGATAAGGAAGCTATAAAGATGTTTCAGTGTGCTGTTCTGATGAACTTACGTTAAAAAAACAAACAAAAAAAAAAGTGCACGTAAATTGCGATAAAGGTGATTAAACGAACACAACAAAATTGTGGCAATAGACAGCCGTGATTGGTTGAAATTCCTGATATTCTTATTCCGGTTTGGTATCTGATTCATGTCGCTGATGGCAACAGGAGAGATCTCTACGCTTGAATTCGTGAAACCAGTCTGTTTTAAATTTTCGCCCTCGTAAATATTCAATTCATGGAGAAAAAAGGGACACTGATAACGCAGTGATAATTTTTTAACCGCGATACTGAATACATTCCCCCGGATAGGTTTGATGTTAGGAAGGGCTTCCGGCCGTTAAACTATACCAAATTGTCAATACGTGCGACCCCAGTACATTGATAAAAAGACCAGGATGAAGACAAAATGAAGGCAACATCCAAGCGGTGTTCTCTGGGGATGCTAATAGGCTGGCCGAAGAAAATACACATTTGCTACCTAATACTCACCAGAACTCAATTTAGCTATATCCTTCATCCAGTTGGAACTCAATCTGCTGCATTCTTCTTGCTCGGGAAGCAGTTTACCGCCCCCGTCTGAAGCATACTATTTTCCCCTTAAAACGGCTCCAGTGTAGGAGTGCCGTTCTGTTGCGTCATGCAAGTGAACGTTTTTCTGGAAATGAGTCAACCTTGATCTGTTCCGTCGCGAATTCCCTGTAACCACAGGTTGGAGTGCGTAATATAGCTGGGGTTTTCCAGACCACTGTGCTACGTTTCAGCTCCATTACTTTTGTGTAGTTTTCCTTGGTCATTGCTGAGTATGGGTTAGTTAATGATTTTTATCTCGTTTGCTGGGCAGTTAAGGGAATTTTATCACAGTTTTAGTCTAGCTACTTTTATCACAGAACTCTTCCATCATACCTGTGAGAGATCCGGGACCTACTGAAGAAAGTTTCGTGACCACTAAATTTACAATTCGGCTTATAATTACCATATGCAGTACCGGTGTGATGAAATTTTGTCTCCAGGTGTAGAAGGGATCAGTGATTGGGCGTGATGGCTGTGTGATATGGTTCCCATCTCTCACCAGGGAGGCCATGTTTCGAATCTCGGCCTATGCATGTGGTTTAAACACATGAAGAGACAAGTCGTTGTGGTTCAGATTCCCGTTGAAACAACTGGATATCCCGGCATTCAAGTTAAACTTGCTTGCATGACTATTCTTCTGACTGGACGCCATAAGACCTATTTCTGTCGGTGCGACGTAAAGCCCATAGAAAAAAAAAAATCTTCTGAATCGCAGAAGGAAAATACCAAGCGCTTGTTTCATCCGGTTCTTTAAACAAAACATTATATATTAACCATGACTCAGTCTCAGGTAGTGGCGGTTGGTAATGATTTCAGCGAATGGGGTATTCTTGGAGTATGGTACAGTGAAATTCTGATTACTCCCGTTTATGTTGGAGGTAGAGTTCAAAATTAAAAGCAGTCGATCCAGCTCTGGCAGAACGTTAAGTGTTCACCTTACAGAAGCTCTTAATTTCAGGTTTAGATACTGGTAAAAACAGGTATCATTCACGCACAGCGCGCTTTTCAATAATAATTCTGCGGAAGCACTTCCATGTGTTTTCACTCACAGGCAAAACAATTAACTTCCGCGATTTAAAATTTATCGACCAGGTTTGTAAAATAGCCTACCTCGTCGAAATAATTGTACTTCGACAGGTTTAAAACAGTCTGGAAAACCACTTCTTAATAATGTATTTAAATCCTTTACGTATTTATCCCTCTATACACATAGCTCCCACTCACCCTTATGTCGTTCGCATGTGCTATCGCTTGGAGATAGGAATCGAGGAGCACCGAACGCAGTCGAGCTTGGAGGAACTCTGATTTGAAATGTGTCATCGGATCTGTATAAAAAAGGAAATGAAATCTATGAGCTGTTCAAGTGCTGAGAATACATATGCTCAAGTGTGATATCCACCGGCCACTACTGGTCGCGGGTTCGATTGGCTGTTCTGCGAGGAGTTAATACTTCGTGTTTTTTTTTTTTTTTTTTTTTTTTTTTTTAAGCAAGCTTACTGTCTCGTGAAGACGATTAACGGAAGTGGTGATTTAGGATGCGAAAACCAAAATAAGGACAATGTGGTTATTCACGGCCATCGCAAGGACGTTATTATTTGACAACGTGAGCGATCATGGAAGACTCTGACCTCTCACTTGAAAGCTCAGGATACGAACTTCGGTTCAATTGGCCTTTGGTTCGATTCCTGAGAGAAGCCGGGAATTTTTGTCACGTTCGCTAATTCTTTAGGTTGAGGGACTGTGTGTTTGTTGTGATACTGACTTTATCTTCCCAAAACACACCATAGAAACACGCAGTAGTGAATAAATTCCTCCTATAGGATTGGCATAGGAGGAGTGTTTGGCCGTAAAGCTGGGCTTAAATCCACCCTAGATAATTGGGAGAAGGCCAAGAAGAAAGAAAGAAAAAACAATCACCTAACGACCTTACCTCCACAAAAGTGCTTTGCTTTAAGTTTATTGTTTATGCAATTGAGGGGCGTTTTCATAAAACGTATTGCCCGCAACGATTATAATTTTGTGATGGCCGAGCGAGTAGGCCGTGCGGTTAGGGGCGCTCAGGGGGTTGGAACACTTGCACGGAGCCCTTCAATCTATTTAACAGTACTTGCTGAATCAGAAGGATGGCGACATTTACACGGAGCCTCGATATCACATACTCTTGGTATTAACAGACACGTACAGTATTTCTCATAGCCTCGATTGAAGAACTGGCCTACCTGTTCGGTGTAAATTGTTATAAATGCTGAGCCCAAGTTGGCATGCTCGATCCGAGCTCAGTTCAGTGGTATTTGAAGGTACTCAAATACGTCAGCCCCGTGTCGGTAGATTTACCGGCACGTAAAAGAACTCGAGCCGGACAACATTTCAGCACCTCGGCGTCCGCGAAAACTATAAAAGTAGTTAGTGGGACATTATTATTATTATTATTATTATTATTATTATTATTATTATTATTATTATTATTATTATTATTATTATTATTCCTTTAAATTTAATTCTCTTGAAATCTACGTTGTAATGAGTCAGTAGATTTTATTGGCATAGTCCACAATGTATCCACAATGTACTGATATCCGTTGTAAATCAACAGAGGCTTCCGTTTTGGTGGTTTTAGTGAATTCTATAGCTGTAGAACAATAGGTGGAAGGAATATTTTGAAAATCTTCCCAGAGTAAAAGGAAATATTTCTGGCGACATCACGAATAACCGAGCTCATGGGGAGGAAAATGATATTGGTGAAATTACGCTTGATGCAGCGGAAAGGGTGGTAAACAAACTCCATTGTCATAAAGCATCAGGGATAGATGAAATTAGTCCTGAAATGGTGAAATATATTGGGGAGGCAGCGATGAAATGGATTTATAGAGTGATAAGATTAGCATGGTGTGTTAGTAAGGTAGCTTCTGACTGGAAAAAAGCAGTAATCCACGTATCTATAAGCAAGGGAACAGGAAGTATTGCAACAACTATCGAGATATCTCATTGATTAGTATACAAAGCAAATTATTCACTGGCATCGTGGAAGGGAGGGTGCGATCAGTGTTTGGGAGGAAGTTGGACGAAAACCAGTGTAGTTTCAGACCGCAGAGGGGCTGTCAGGATCAAATTTGGGCCGATGACCTCGATGTTAGGCCCCTCTAAACAACAAGCATCATCAACAAAACAGGATCAAATTTAAGTATGCTCCGGGTAATTGAAAGATGCTACAGAGGAATAGACAGTAATATTTGTGTGTCGCAGATCTAGAGAAAACATATGACAGAGTACCGAGGGAAATGTTTGCCGTACTGGTGGACTATGGGATTAAGGGTAGATCATTAAAATCAATCAAAGGCGTTTATGTTGACAATTGGGCTGCAGTGAGAATTGATGGTAGAATGAGTTCTTGGTTCAAGGTACTAACAGGGGTTAGACATGGCTGTAATCTTTTCACCTTTGTTGTTCATAGTTTACATGGGTCATCTGGTGACATGTACAAAGTGGCAGGGAGGGATTCAGTTACGTGGAAATATAGTAAGCAGTCTGGCCTACGCTGATGACTTGGTCCTAATGGCAGATTGTGTCAAAAGCCTGCAGTTTATCTTGGAACTTGAAAATAGGTGCAATGAGTATGGTATGAAAATTGGCCTTTTCAGGACTAAATTGATGTCAGTAGGTAAGTATCCAAGAAAATCGAATGCCAGATTAGAGATACAAATCTGGAACAGGTAGATAATTTCTAGTATTTAGGAGGTGTGTTCTCCCAGGATGGTAGTTTTGCAAGTGAGATTGAATCAAGGTGTAGTGAATGTAATGCAGTTAGCTCGCAGTTGCGATCAAGTGTTCTGTAAGAAGGAAGTCAGCTCCCGGACGAAACTAGATGGGATCTAGACAAGTTGAAAGACAAGAGTATGAGGGATTGTTTCAAGGAACACGTTGCACAAGGGCTAAATGAAAAGGCTGAAGGAAACACAATAAGGGAAGAGTGGATAGTCATAAAAAATTAAGTCAGTAGGGCTGCTGAAGAAATGTTAAGAAGGAAGAAAAGATCAACTAAGAATCAGTGGATAACTCAGGAGATATTAGACCTATTGATGAACGACGAAAATACAAGAATGCTAGAAATGAAGAGGGCAGAAAATACAGGCGATTAAAGAAACAAGTGGATAGAAAGTGCAAGTTAGTTAAGGAAGAATGGTTGAAGGAGATGTGCAAGGATATCGAAGGTTGTGTGGTCCTGGGAAAAGTAGATGCTGCATACAGGAAAATCAAGGAAACCCTTTAAGAAAGGAAATCTAGGTGCATGAATATTAAGAGCTCAGACGGAAAGACACTTCTAGAGAAAGAAGACAAAGCAGAAAGATGGCAGGAGCATATCCAACAGTTGTATCAAGGTAAATATGTAAATAATTTGGTTCTGGAACATGAAGAGACTGTTGATGCTGATGAAATGGGAGACCCAATTTTGAGGTCAGAGTTTGACAGAGCTGTGAGTGACCTAAATAGGAACAAGGTACCTGGAATTGATGATATTCCCTCTGAATTACTGACTGCCTTAGGAAAAACCAGCATGGCAAGGTTATTCCATTTAGTGTGTAAGATGTATGAGACAGAAGTAGTCCCATCCGATTTCCAACAGAATGTTGTTATACCTATTCCCAAGAAAGCCGGTGCTGACAGGTGTGAAAACTACCGCACCATTAGTTTAGTATCTCATGCCTGCAAAATCTTAACACGTATTATTTACAGAATAATGGAAAGACAAGTTGAATCTGAGTTAGGAGAAGATCAATTTGGCTTCAGAAAAAATGTAGGAACACGTGAAGCAATCCTGACTTTACGTCTGGACTTAGAGGATCGAATCAAGAAGGACAAGCCCACGTACATGGCATTCGTAGATCTAGAAAAGGCATTTGATAATGTTGATTGGACCAAGCTATTTAAGATTCTGAAGATGATTGGGATCAGATACCGAGAACGAAGAATTATCTACAATCTGTATAAAAATCAGTCTGCAGTGATAAGAATCGAGGGCTTTGAAAAAGAAGCAGCAATCCAGAAAGGAGTGAGGCAAGGCTGCAGTTTGTTCCCCCTCCTTTTCAATGTTTACAAAGAACAGGCAGTAAAGGAAATCAAAGAGGAATTTGGAAAGGGAATCACAGTCCAAGGAGAGGAAATAAAAACCTTGAGATTTGCCGATGGTAGTTATTTTATCTGAGATTGCAGAAGATCTGGAGAAGTTGCTGAATGGTATGGTCGAAGTCTTGGGTAAGGAGTACAAGATGAAAATAAATAAGTCGAAAACAAAAAAAAAATGGAGTGCAGTCGAACGAAGGCAGGTGAAGCAGGAAATATTAGATTAGAAAATGAATTCTTAAAGGAAGTAGATGAATATTGTTACTTGGGTAGTAAAATAACTAACAATGGCAGGAGTAAGGAGGACATAAAATGCAGACTAGCACAAGCAAGGAAGAGCTTTCTTAAGAAAAGAAATTTGCTGACTTCAAACATTAATATAGTTATTAGAAAGATGCTTTTGAAGATTTTCGTGTGGAGCGTGGCATTGTATGGAAGTGAAACATGGACGATAACTAGCTCAGAAAGAAAGAGAATATAAGCTTTTGAAATGTGGTGTTGCAGAAGAATGCTGAAGATGAGATGGATAGATTGAATCACGAATGAAGATATACTGAATAGAATTGGCGAGAGGAGATCGATTTGGCTAAATTAAACGAGAAGAAGAGATAGAATGATTGGGCACATCTTAAAGACACCCAGGACTTGTTCAGTTGGTTTTTGAAGGAAGTGTGGGTGGTAAGACCAAGGTATGGATATGACAAGCAGATTAGAGCAGATGTAGGATGCAATAGTTACGTAGAAATGAAAATGTTAGCACATGATAGGGTGGCATGGAGAGCTGCATCAAACCAGTCTATGGACTGATGTCTCAAACAACAACAGGTTTGATATCTTACTCATAAGTTAGAAGTAACAGACATGAAAGTAGCGAGAATGATTGCTGGTACAAATAGGTGATAACAGTGGCAGGAGGGTACTCGGAATGACGAGATAAAGGCTAAGTTAGAAAGTACTCGATGGATGAAGCTGTACGCATAAACCGGCTTTGGTGGTGAGGCGAATGGAGTAGGATGGTTACCAAGGAGAATAATGGATTCTGTTATGATGGGTAAGAGGAGTAGAGAGAGAACAAGACGCCGATGTATAACTCGGTTTGTAACGATTTGAAGATAAAAGGTATAGAACTAAACGATCGTGGCGACAAGGCTTGCAGACTGAACGCTGAAAAGCATAAATCTATAATGAGAATGTGTATATGTTTATTGAAGTTTTCACAAAACGTATCTATTGCAATATAGGAGGATCTAATCTATTTGAAAAGAAGTGGAATCCTTCTGTTGGTTAATGTTGGCTTGCTATTTGAATTACCATCTCTTTAGTTTTGAGTTGTTCATTGTGTTACTCAAGTTATTCTGTGTAACTTTTGACTCATGTAAAGGCATACTGTATTTGTTGATTCTGTCACGATGTTAAGCTGTGCCTGCTCAAGTGATTAGCTCACCTACATTGGGAGTTTGCCTGAAAAAGAGTTGCACCTTCGAGGAATATGAAGGCGCAAGTTTACTTTTAGTTTTCAATTTGATACCATTTAGGCTGCCTGCGCATCGATTTCGATGTTCTTTTTTACTGTACTGAATAGCAAATTAAGAGACCTCTGCTAGGTTATCTGGAGCAGAGTTTTAATTTTGTTGGGTAAACATCAAATGTGTCAAGAGAGATCTTTTACATGCTGAATCGTACATGTCCTGTCGAATAGGCTTTATTCCGCTCGTCAAAAATCCGACTGCCTCTGCTGGGGTTGAACCCGTGACCATGCGATCTGGAGGTCGACATTGATACTGTGACATGTTCCTGAGTCGCTGACTAAATAACTTTACAAACATATATAAAACTGCATTTATATTGAAAATCTGAATATTTGCATTTATAATGGAAATTATGAAAATTAATATTCATTAAATAAAATACACACTCGTCGAACCTTGTACTCACACTTACTTGTTACCTGCTTACTTACACATACGTTATTTAAAGGGCGCCAGCTGTCACTCAGTACAGCAATAATAGAATGAGACTCTTGACTATCTCTAGGGTGTGGGGTAATAAGCTTACTTTTGACAACATACCATATAAGTTCTGGGAAAAGGAGATTGGCGTTCGATTTCCCCATTAATTTTGAGGTTAAGATATTTTACTTTCAATGAAATGAAACTATGAATTCTTTTGATAGAACAATATATATTCTTTAAATAATATATCAAAAAAATAGTGAGTCTTGTTGCGATAAAACAGATGAGAATATGAAATTATGACATTGCAACAGAAAGAAACTAGGCATGAATTTGAATTCTTCTTGACCGGACATTTAACAATTTATACGAAATATTTCCCTCACTGATTCACTTGACTGTACCTTCAACACTTTTAGTGTAATTACGACGTATTCCCTTGCTCTGGTGTTTACTGTAGATGTGTCACGCCTAACGTGGTGATACATCCTTGCGACTGCTTCTTCTCCATATCATCTGACTTCTTTGTAAGTCACTATGGTATGACCTCTTGGCAGGTCCAGGGTTGCCCTCTCTGACTCCTTGGTAAGCCTTGCGTCCACGTCTTCCACTAAGTGACGGACCAACCATTTGGTCTCACTCTCTCAATGACCAATAATGGCTCACTGAGTCTTCACCATCTCTCGTTCACTGGCCAACTAAGGCCTCTTGATCTAGTAGACTTGTTCACTGTACTGCATCCGTATAACTAATGACTGACGCTACAATGTGCACCCACCTTATATATACGTTGGTTGACACAGCTACGTAATCTCCAGAAATAACAATGACATACTCCCACCTACGCGACAGATATTACGCACAGTGGTGAAATAGCCCCGCGGCGATGACACCGTGCGCGCACATTCTAAATAAATACAATGACGTAGCCATGGCGCGGCGATGACTTGGCAGAATCGCCAACACTATTGCACAAGGTACCAACGTCACATCCCATCTCTGATATATATAACAATTCTCACTGTACAGGTATTGAGTGTTATACTACACATACGTATATATGTATACATCTAACTGCAATCTTGCAAGCAACAGGCAATTGCAAAATTGAATAAAACGGATAATTACAATAATAGTACAATATCACAGATAACATAATAATAATACTGCCACAATAATAATAATAATAATAATAATAATAAAATACAGATAAAATCATACAATAATAAAAATACAGATATCATCTTGTAACGGGATTTGAACCGTTACAATTCGCCTCCCTCATAAATAAATCGAAGAACAAAGAATCGATTGATTTATGAACAAAATTATATATATAACACTGACACAGATAAACACTTTAAATGAGTATACAACAATAATTTTCTTTTTCAGCATCCATACATTTTATAATACATCACATATATGAGAATTCTTCTCGCACATTGCCATCGTAGATAACTGTTCAGTGTCCCATTCTCATACAATTCACAAGAGCATAGCCCTTAATTTAACACACACAAATAATTTTTAATGATTACACTACATTCTTCTTTTTTTTTTTTAACATATCAAAACATTTTGTGAAAATTCACTTATATGAGAACTTTTCTCGCATATTGTTATCGTAGATAACTGTCCAATGTCCTGTTCTCCGTGTTTTGTCACACAGTACATGACAATGTAGCACTTATTCTTCCAATACACCAATACGACACTTGGTTCACACACATATCGCAGATGTTAATTTTATTTTGCCAGTTTCTCACAAAATGTAATCATCTTACTCTTATTTCAACAAATCTCACGTGAAATACTTCTTTAAGTTCTTAATGTTGTAAGTACCGACAATCTTCCCTTCCTGATCTTTTAAGGAATATGCACACTTCCCGATACGGTTCACAATAGTGAAATACCCCTGATACAAAATAATAACTTCAACATATTTCCCGCCTCTGCAGATGATGAAATGGAACTCTGAGTAGCACTCTGTCACTCAAACGAATCAATTTTGCCCTTATTAACTTACGTATCTCAATAAATCACATCCTTCTTGGCAACAATAATTAAAGAATCAACACTATGGCTACAAGATGGTTCAATTATTCCGTAATGCAGCATAATGTTTATTTGTTCTTCGAAAGCAGTAGCATATTTAAGTTGAATGGGTTACTTACCTCCCACAAATGATGAATGGTCATGTACTACAAATTTATGTTCATATACGTGTTCTTCCTCACTTACCACTAAATACCTCTCGATGCTTACCTAACATCGAACACAATAACTCCTCCTGTAATTCACTCAAATTACCTCACGTCACTGCCTCATACCGACGATCCCTCGGATACTGGTCGTATAGACACGTAACACACCTTAACATTTCCTCTCACTAGGAACAACTTCACTTACCTCTCATATCTTTCAAAGAACACACGTCACCAACACACTTACCTCAGATCATCATAATTAACACGTACTTCTTTGCTAGTTTCCTCATAGAACAAACACACACTACCTAAATTAAAGTCTATTCTACTTCCATGATTTGCAACCAAGTCAGCTCCTCAAACAACTGAATACACAAGTTCTGGTACAACAAGGCGTGGCTGAAACTTACAATTATCTTCAATTATGATTGGTACCGCTATCATTTTATTTACTCACTGTGACTTACCCAACGGCTGTTATAAGATCTGATAGTACCTTCTCTTACCTTCTTCATATCACAATTTCCATCATCGGAGTTACTACCTCACTACTTACGTCATATTCTCGGCATTACAAGTACTTACATCACTTAACAGAACACTTCTTACGTCTAACTTACCGCTACCATTAATTACTTCATTATCTACGACTACGTCATTACTTAAATATCTCACTTAACATTACTCAGGTCACAATCACACTATACTTAAATCTACTTTCACTACATAACTACTTATACTAAATACCTGTTCATCTACTACCTTCAACCTGTCCACTTAACTTACCCGATTCCCTGTGAATCTGAAATACTCTGGCTCGATAACGACACCTGTATAACATTCATATTCATACTATCATAGTCTCTCTGATAACTCAAATCCGTACGCCTCCCATCTTCCGATTCTCTCTGATTACTCCTCTGACCTTCTCTCTCATAACTCAAATACATACGCCTCCCATCTTCCGATTCTCTCCGATTACTCTTCTGATCCTTTCTCTCACAAATCGAATCCATACGCCTCCCATCTTCCGATTCTCTCTCGTTACTCTTCTGACCACTATCACCATCAACACAACTATTAATCCTCTGCGGATCATGATCACCCCCTCTCCTCTGATACACGGCTAACATTTTCCCCCTTCTCTCTACAATATTACTTTCCCTAGACATCATGCGCTCTCTCTCTCGCGCGCGCCCTTGCACACATTCTTCCCAAAGCCTATCAATGAAAACTTTAAACTCTCCTAAATTAGACCTATTATCCCAGTACACTCGAAACCATATTCTACTTTCACCGATAAAAACATTCGACAAAATCTCCAACACATATTCCCATTCATTAATATTATTCCTCGACTTACTTGTAAATCTTTTCTCAACTCCTTTTACAAATTCTGTAGTACTGAACTGTTTTCCAGAAAACCCAGTTAAATCACGATCCCTACTGAACAAACCACTCACCACTATCATTTCTCCCGTCATCTCACCTGCAAATTCAAATTCCTGCCGAATCAATCCCTGGCAGTTCACAACTTCTTCTTCTTCTTCTTCTTCTTCTTCCGCTGCTCTCTCAGAATTCTCTTCCACTATTCTCACGTCTTCCTGCAATTCTTCCCCTCTCTCTCTCACCTGCTGTGATAGCATTTCCTGTTCGTTCCGTAGTTCACTGACTTCCACAAGTTTGCTTTCAATTTGTTCAATTCTACTAATCTGTTCCCCCAACTCTTCCCCAACTGCATTGCAAATCTTGTCCAATCTCTTCTCGACTACCTCATGAATTTCTTCCCGATTACTAGAACTTTTGTCACTTAATTCTACGACATTCTCTGTACATATTTCTTTGACATGCTCAATCTGAGTATGAAGCTCGCTCCGACTCGACTCCATTTCTTCCCTAAGGTCAACACACTTTTCATTTGACTTACTTTCTAACTTACATGTTGACTTAGATGTTTGATTATTTATCTCTAATACCTTAGTATCTATATTACTAATGATCACATCACAATTTTGGTTATTGCTGCTAATTAATTGATCCATTTTGCTACTCACAGAGTTAATCTGTTTATTACAATTTTCATTATTAATACTAATTAATTCTTTCATCTCTTTCTTATTATTTTCACTACTACTACTAAAGAATTCTTTCAATTCTTTCATCTCTTCCTTACTATTTTCGTTACTACTAATTATTTGTTCCATTTTATTACTTAGAGAGTTAATCTGTTTATTACTATTTTCACTCAGTTGTTTACAGTTTTCATTACTGATCTCGGTAAATTTGGCCATCATTAAATTTATAAAATCTTGGTTCATTCCCCCTACGCTTTCCTTTTGGGTTTCAGTATGCTTCTCAATTTCTGCACTTTCCTGAATTATCACAGAAGCTTCCATCGTATTCACCTGTTCCCTACTCTGAATTTCACCTTGGATGTCCGCAGAAGCAATGACCTCGTCGTTACATGACTTGTTACTGTCTTCCGTGTCCATCTTTGGTTCACTAGTAATAGTCCGCGATCTCAAATTAATTTCCCTCTTCAAATATCCCCAAAATACAAATATATATCACAAAATTATAGTCCTGAAATTTACCGGTAATACTTCCGTTGGCTTTAATTGTGCATACTCTTCCCAGATGAACCTATGATATGCTGTCATTCAGACCAAATTCTGAATTTCTTCGTGCACCACGTTGCGGCGACACATTGTGACATGTTCCTGAGTCGCTGACTAAATAACTTTACAAACATATATAAAACTGCATTTATATTGAAAATCTGAATATTTGCATTTATAATGGAAATTATGAAAATTAATATTCATTAAATAAAATACACACTCGTCGAACCTTGTACTCACACTTACTTGTTACCTGCTTACTTACACATACGTTATTTAAAGGGCGCCAGCTGTCACTCAGTACAGCAATAATAGAATGAGACTCTTGACTATCTCTAGGGTGTGGGGTAATAAGCTTACTTTTGACAACATACCATATAAGTTCTGGGAAAAGGAGATTGGCGTTCGATTTCCCCATTAATTTTGAGGTTAAGATATTTTACTTTCAATGAAATGAAACTATGAATTCTTTTGATAGAACAATATATATTCTTTAAATAATATATCAAAAAAATAGTGAGTCTTGTTGCGATAAAACAGATGAGAATATGAAATTATGACATTGCAACAGAAAGAAACTAGGCATGAATTTGAATTCTTCTTGACCGGACATTTAACAATTTATACGAAATATTTCCCTCACTGATTCACTTGACTGTACCTTCAACACTTTTAGTGTAATTACGACGTATTCCCTTGCTCTGGTGTTTACTGTAGATGTGTCACGCCTAACGTGGTGATACATCCTTGCGACTGCTTCTTCTCCATATCATCTGACTTCTTTGTAAGTCACTATGGTATGACCTCTTGGCAGGTCCAGGGTTGCCCTCTCTGACTCCTTGGTAAGCCTTGCGTCCACGTCTTCCACTAAGTGACGGACCAACCATTTGGTCTCACTCTCTCAATGACCAATAATGGCTCACTGAGTCTTCACCATCTCTCGTTCACTGGCCAACTAAGGCCTCTTGATCTAGTAGACTTGTTCACTGTACTGCATCCGTATAACTAATGACTGACGCTACAATGTGCACCCACCTTATATATACGTTGGTTGACACAGCTACGTAATCTCCAGAAATAACAATGACATACTCCCACCTACGCGACAGATATTACGCACAGTGGTGAAATAGCCCCGCGGCGATGACACCGTGCGCGCACATTCTAAATAAATACAATGACGTAGCCATGGCGCGGCGATGACTTGGCAGAATCGCCAACACTATTGCACAAGGTACCAACGTCACATCCCATCTCTGATATATATAACAATTCTCACTGTACAGGTATTGAGTGTTATACTACACATACGTATATATGTATACATCTAACTGCAATCTTGCAAGCAACAGGCAATTGCAAAATTGAATAAAACGGATAATTACAATAATAGTACAATATCACAGATAACATAATAATAATACTGCCACAATAATAATAATAATAATAATAATAATAAAATACAGATAAAATCATACAATAATAAAAATACAGATATCATCTTGTAACGGGATTTGAACCGTTACAATACACAGGAGAGTTTATCTATTTATTTATTTATTTATTTATTTCAGAAGAACAAAATATGAAAAAATGATAATATACAAGAAGAAACATTCAATGGACACAGGTACACAAATACATGTACTCGAAAACGTATTCGTTCACATCACATAATGCGAGAACGGGACGCGCATGTGCGTAGATTCAAAGGCGAATATCAAAATGTAATATAAAACACAGATTGCATAGTTTGGAATGTTAGTAATTTATTTCATCAATAATTGCTTATAATATGAAGGTACGTCTGAAACAAAACAGACAACCGCATTCCCTCTAAACAGTTACACACGGAAAAAGTATTCGTACACCATATCCAGTCCGAGACGTTCGTTCACTTTTCAATACTTCGTGGAGTTCCCCTTTGCCTTTATTATTGCCTGCAGTCATCGTGGGATGGAAGCATCCGAGTTCTCGGTAATCAACGATGCAGTTTGGAGATCATTCCTGTTGGAGATTACCCTGGAACGTAATTTTCTGCCCAATGTCTCCCATGGTTGCTCTATCGGATTGATGTCGGGGGTCAGAGGGGGTTTAGGAAGATGCTTCGGCACATTGTAAAGTATCCACATCTTTGTATTATGGGCGGTGTGTTTTGGATCACTGTCCTGCATGAACATGAAATTATGTTCCAAACCAAGTTTCCTAGCACTGGGTATAAGATGTGTTTTGAGAAAATTCATGTAGCATTTGTGATCCATGATTCTATCTATAAAACACAAATTTCCAACATCGGCAGCAGTCACTAACCCTCCACCAGACAAGAACAGAGCCCCATCCATGTTTGACCGTAGGAGTGAGATTTCTGGAGTCCAGTTCTGTGTTCGGTTTTCGCCACACCAATCTTCTCCCAACGGAATCAAATGCGCTGTATTTATTTTCATTGCTAACAATCACTCGCTTCCAAAATTCGTCCGTCTTATCCACATGTTTTAAAGCGAATTCTAGGCGTTTCTTTCCGTTCCTTGCACTGAAAATGAAATCTCCTAACTCGACCATTATACCCTACTGCTTTCAAGGTATTTCTCACAGTATCCGTGCATACCTTAACGCCCCGCTTCTCCATCCCGACAGCAGTCTGAGGGGCACTAGTTTTCGGATCCTATTCCACAGTTCGAACAATAAATGCCCTGTTGCCATTAATGCTTTCACGGCCCGTACTTATAGACATGATAGTGTATAGGCTTTTGGGCATATGCCGTGAATGAAAATTCAACCAGGTGTCATTCAGACAGAAATCGAAGTTCCTCCGTCTAGCTCAGAAACAGGCGGTCTCTCGCACGAACCCGGATACTAGTAAAACTGTTGTCAATCTTTCCAAGAAATCCTTGGACGAAAACCAAACGGCAGTGCTAGCTAGGGGTCTTAATTTCGCTGCCGCTCCCTCTAAAATTCCCACTGAGGAGTTAATCACTTCCGTTGAGGCAGCCATCCACAAACTATCTATGGATGAGGCTGAGGAGATAAGACAGAATTGTGTGAGACTCATAAGGTCCGTTGTTGTACCCGCGCCCAATTTCACACGAGGCGAAAGGAGAACTCTGAAGGAACTTGGAGATGATTCTGAACTGACCATTCTCTCAGCTGATAAGGGTAATGCGACAGTGGTTATGGGCACTGACGAATATAAGAATAAGATCTCGGCTATATTGTCAGAGCCTGTCTACAGACTGAGGTCATGTGACCCCACCACTCGTGTCCAACGCCACCGTGAAGCTCTTAAGGCAATCTTCAATTCCAAAGAGGAGGTTAAACATTGTCCCCGGGGGATGCAGTGCCACCTAGATTATATGGACTGCCTAAGATCCATAAAAAAGATGTTCCCCTCAGACCTATTGTTAGTGCGATAGGTTCTCCTACGTATGCTCTGGCTAAATACCTAAGCAAATTGCTTCAGCCACACATAGGACGTACTGAATCATACGACAGGGATTCTCGGTTTTTCGTCAACAAGCTGTCAACCATAACCCTTCAACCTAATGCACTTTTGGTGAGTTTCGATGAGGAATCCTTGTTTACTAAAGTGCTGATTGAATCGGTCATGTCTCTCATTGAACACCTGTTCCCTGAGGACATTACTAAGCTATTTTACCACTGCATGACGTCCAGCTATTTCTTGTCAGTCTAACCTAGTCAGCGTTCGGTGACAGACGTGCTGAGTGAGGTGCCGGTAGAGCCGGTGTGGGGTGTGACCGGTGAGTGGAAAAGTAAGATGGGAGGGAAGAGGAAGATGATTGGTGTGGATCAATATCGTGCAGCTATTGGAAGATGGCAGGGGAGATGGAAAAAGGAAACAGTTAGAAATAAAGGAGGTAAAGTGGAAACAAGAACGATGGGAGAGATGATACTGGTGGCAGCGGTGATTATGGCACTGTTAGCCATAGGAGGTGTGGAGGTGAACCCCGGCCCGACTTCCAGTGGCAACATGAACTGGGAAGACGTGGAGGTCATAAGAAGAGTGGTGAAAGAAGTGGTGGAAGAAGTATGTCCGTTTGAGTAGATTAAAAATGTGATGAAAGAACAAATGAAGGAATTTGAACATATGAGGCGTTGGATACAGGGAAAAACAGAAGAGACAATGAACAAAGTGGAAAACAGCGAGAGAGAAATGATATCACTAAAGGCAAAAATAAAGGAGATAGGGGAAGAGGTGGTGAAGCTGAAAGCAGAAATTGAAGACAGCAACCGAGAACGCAGGAAGAAATCCTTATTTATATATGGAGTGCCGGAAGACAAAGGGGAAGACAAAGTGCTGACAACCTACAAAGTTGTGGAAGTTATTCAGAAAATGATGAAAATTAACTTTAGTGACGTTGATATTGATGATGTGGAAAGGATAGGTAAAAAACGGGGTGATAGGCCGATAAAACTGAAGTTGTTTTCTACCCTGATGGCGGAAGTAGTGATAAGAGGCGCAGATAATATACGTAGCACAAACATTTGGATTAAAAGGGACATGGGAAGAGAAGGGGTAAAGAATATAAACACCCTGAAAAACATTTAGTTAGGGCTAAAATACAAGGGTTAAGAGCCTACATTAAGGGGCAACAGCTAGTAGTATCCAATGGACTATGGACCAAAGTGTAGACAGCGAAGAAATTACAGGAAATGGAAGAGAATAGGAAGAACGAAGGGGTAGTGGGGAAGAGTGTGGAAGAAAGGCAATTCAGAGACAGTAAAGTGGGTGAAGACGGACCTGGAGATAAAGAAAGAACCAAAGAAAATAAGACGCTGGACCAAAGCTCGCAGCAAGAAGAAATTAACTTGATAGGAGCTATTTACAAATCAATCGAAGAAGGAGCCACAGAGGTAACAGCTGAGATGAGGAGGGAAGTAAGGAAGGAAACCAGCGAGACCAGGGCATTATTTAAGGAGCAGAGGACGAAGGCCTGTGGGAGAGAAGAAAGGAAGATACAGGAAGTCATTGTGGGGGCGGAAACACAAGATGTGACAAGAGCACACAAAGGAAGTGAAATTACGGCTGGGAGACAGGAAGAAGAAGCAAGGAGTACCCTGGCGAAAGGGAGAAGTTTGAGCCTAAGGGAGATATGGGGTAAGAAGAACAAATTGGACGAAGGCATAGTGACAAGAAGCAAAAAAGACAATTTGCAGTAGAAAGTAAATTGGTGTGCACATGAGAATTGCGGAGTTTGTGTGTTATTCGTAACTATGACAAGAGTGATTAAATAGTTAAAGTCGTAGACGGTAAAGTGTGCAGTGAATGAGGAAGAGAGCGATTGTAAGTTGGATAGGTGTTAAGGATAAAGCTAATATGTGGAGATGGTTGGTATATGAGCTGAGGGTCCAAGTTAATGGTGAGCGAATATGGTTTCAGTTAAGGTAGTGATTTGTCTGGATTCTAAAGATAATAAATATAGTGAGACAATAGAGTTTAAATAGTGGTCAACAGTAACGAAACGTAAGGTGAAAATACGAAGTGGAGGAAATACGAAGCCATGTTTGCAACTTAAGTAGAGAACCAGAGAGGCCAACGTTCAAGAAAGAATATGCTGAGTGCGAACCCGGCCGGAAGTGATATACTCTTTGTTTAAAGTGCAGATGCAAATCTGACACAAATTCGTACTCTACATAGCAATATGTTACCAGTTTAGCTTCTCATTGCCATACTGTCATATTGTCTTGTTTAAAGTGCAGATGCAAATCTGACACAACATCGTACACTACATAGCAATATGTTACCAGTTAGTTTTTCATTGCCATACTGCCATACTGTCTTATACTAGGGACAACAAACCATTCTGCCTCGTTGCCATTTGATTATTATTATTTATATCAATATGGCTTTTTTCCTTGCTTTGGTGTCAGATATGTGTATTTTACAGGAATTATTATATGTGTATGTTAGATTAAGCTGCCTAGGTTGGGCATTATTATTCTTCTCCTTAGTAGATCAATAAGGCTTCAATGCTGTAGATCGGAGGAAAATGAAGTCATTTACAGATTTACAGCTATTTCTTGTGGGATGGGAATTTTTACGAACAGACGGACGGAGTGGCTATGGGAAGTCCACTTTCGCCCGTAGTGGCTAATTTCTTTTTGGAGCATTTTGAGGAAGAGGCTGTTGCTTCGGCGCCCGTCAAGCCCATGATATGGTGGAGGTATGTTGATGATGCATTTGTGGTCTGGACAGAAGGTCCTGAGAAACTTCATCTATTTCTAAACCATCTAAATCAGCAACATCCGTCAATAAAATTCACTATGGAGATTGAGTCGGACGGATGCCTTCCTTTCTTGGATGTTCTAATAAGAGAGAAACCGGACGGCTGCTCAGGACATACAGTCTATCGTAAGCCTATCCACACAAATCGCTATCTTCATGCAGATTCTCACCACCATCCAGCACACAAACAAGGCATTCTCACGACACTCGCCAAGAGGGCGAGACGAATTTGTGAGCCATCACATATCCAGATGGAGATGAACACGCTCAAAGTCGCGTTCAAGGGTAATGGTTACAGCGATTTGCAGATTCATAGAGCCCTACATCCCAGAGAAACGACCAAGCAAAGCTCACAGAAGGAAGAAGTGAAGGGAAGTGCCTACTTGCCTTACATTCACAACAGATCGAATTGCCAAGGTCCTCCGCAAACACAGTATAAAAACCGTGTTCGGCACCGCCACTAAAATTGCTCACAGTCTGAGTAAAACCAAGGAAAAATTGTCCCCACTTTTACATCCTGGGGTATACGAAATTCCCTGTACGTGCGGTAAAGTATACATCGGCCAAACTGAAACATGCCGGTCCATTGGTACCCGCATCAAAGAACATGAAAGTAATATTCGTCTCAACCAACCTGACAAATCGGCAATAGCTGAGTATGCTCTATCGTCGGGTCATGATGTCATGTTCCAAGATGCTCGAACTCTTACCCGCACTAGACACTACAGGTCCAGGATTATACGGGAAGCTGTGGAAATTCGTAGAAATCCTAACAATTCCAACAGGGACACTGGCTATCAATTACCTGGTTGCCAGCCATTAAGAATTTACGTAGGTAGTTCCCTTCCCTGTCCCTTCACTATTGTTATTTCGTCTCGGTGTTTTCCAAATTCGTACTTTCCTTGTCGCCAGATGTTTCATTCCAGGCTTATGTCTATGTCTTACGCCTACCATATGTTACGCAAACACGATATGTGAACCGCATAGTCTGATTGTGATGATTCAGTCAGCTTCCGCTTCGAACGCTAGCGTTTTGCCACGTCATGGGAGCCATCTGCTGGTGAATGAACGTACCATTTCCACTTCTATTATAACGTTCCGAAATTCAAAGTGCCATTGTTTAAGAAGCCTTTCTCGTGGACAGTCGAGATTTCTTCTGAGGACGCACAGCGCAGTTTTCTGCGAAACGTTAAGAATTTCACCTTATTTTCTGACACGGCATAAGCCCAAAAGCCTATACACTATCATGTCAATAATTGTCCTGTCCCCTTGAGACAGTATTGGGGACGACCGCTTCTGGGCCTGTTCCGTACACTTTTAGTCACACAATACCTGTCATTTATGGATTGAACTGCCGACCGAGGTCGATTGATTATTCGTGAAATCTCAGACAGGGACTTTGTTTCATTGTGAAGCTTGATACTTATTTTCCATTCCTCTTGTGTTGTTTCGTGCTCTTTTCGCCCCATTGCGCTTGTTTGGACCTTGCGTCAACTGCAGGCGTACACAGTGATTGTTCATGGACTGCAGTACTCTCTTTTTTACGGGGGGTGGGGGGCGTAGCCCGCTCTCCCGCCGTAGCAATCGACTCAATCTATATTGCCTCCGACATGCTATTAGTTTCTAAGTAGAAAAGAACAGGAAGAGTGGGAAGTGATACAAGGAGTATCTGCCGGTTTCCGCGTTTAACTCGCTACCACGGCAAAGTTTGTGTTGGTAAGGTAGTGTTAAGGTGTGGTATTGAAGGTTCAGGGAAAAACCACATAGACAGAAAAGAGAAGGAGCCTACATGTAAAACCTGACATCTTTTGATAGCACATGCAAGGATGTGGGCTGGAAAAGTTCAGAGGTTGTGTTAGTTAGGAATATGCAATCATAACCATTTCCTTGCCATTGTCTGTTATTATGGGGATCAGTCCTTGTCACTGCCGGGTCGGCTCGGGTCTACTAGCGTCTGGGCTTTGGGTCACAGGTTCGTCCCATTGCCCAGCAGCTAGCAGTCCCTAGTGCCAAGTCTCCGTTTGGAGAGGGGGTTAAGAGCCAAGCCTTACTTGGTGCAAGGGGCTATCTTCTTCCGCCTGTCGATGTCCCTCTATGCGGTGTTGTTGGAACACACTTGTCACTGCAGTTCTGCAACTATGCTAAGGTTATTAGTAACAGCAAAAACACACACACATATATATATACTCATTGGAGTGCCGGCTTGCTTGCCTGCTGCCGAACTGAGTGGCCTTCTGACCCCAACTAGGCAGGTTCGATCCTGGCTCAGTCCGGTGGTATTTGAAGGTACTCAAATACGTCAGCCTCGTGTCGGTAGATTTACTGGCACGTAAAATAACTCCTGCGGGACAAATTCCGGCACTTCGGCGTCTCCGAAAACCGTAAAAGAGTAGTTAGTGGGACGTAAAGCACATAACATTATTATTATTATTGCTTCCCACTCCCAGCTCTTCCTTCTCCCATCGTCGCCATAAGACCTATCTGTGTCGGTGCGACGTATATCAACTAGCAAAATAATCACATCCTTACTTTTCAGGCCATATGCTTTGGGTCGTTATCTTGGCAAAACTTAAAATGTTCACCAATCCCCATATTTTCGGCACTCTTTTTCATATTGTCTCTAATTATTTTAAGGTATTGGAAGTGGTCTATTTTACCCTCAATAAAAACCAATTCACCAACTCCATTCGCCGACATGCACCCCCACACTATTACATGTCCACCGCCATCCTCCACAGTTGCTTTCAGATTTTTCTCTTGAAGCTCAGTATTAGGACGCCGCCAGACTGTTATCCTCGCATCAAACTGGAATACGTTAAATTTAATCTCATCAGAAAATGTAACGTCGTTCCACCACTCATTGTCTTCTCTAACACGCTCTTTGGCAAAGAACATTCCCTTTCTTCGATTTATTTGATTTATGCAGGGCTTCCTTCTTGCAATACGGCCGTGAAAGTTACCTCATCTGAGCACGCTCTGTATTGTTTCGGGATGCACTTCCTTTCCGGTGTCTGCGGCAATGTCCGTAACGAGTTTTGGAGCACTTAACTTGGGTTCCTTTTTTTGTTTTCTTGGACATCCCGTATGCGGTAGATGTTCAACCCTATCTTCCTCCCAGAATCTTGTGATAATATCAGAGACTGTACTTTTCTTTATTTGTAACATTTCAGCAATTAGACGACAAATTGTACCTGTACCATGGTGAAAAATTACTAGCTGCCGTTGTTCGATTGCGTTCTCTTCTTCTGTGGCCCATTTTCTCTTAAGTTCTACACAGTAATCTACGAGTAACTCACTGAATGTATACATTCATATTGTCCGTGGCTAGTCACTGGAATTCTATACAGTCCACGTGCGTATCAATATATTTATCTAGAGACGCCATGAATGTATAAATAGTCAGCATTTTCACGTGTACGAATACTTTTTCGAGTATCTGTATGTGTTTATCAAGTAACTTCAAACGGTTACCGTCCAAAATTTAGCCACTTCGAGAACACTTGGATTAGCTTGAATCAAATCACTCATTGTACATCTGGATGGGCACAACGGACAACATAAGAGATGTTGTGTTGTTTGAAATTCGCCCCAAGCACATAGAACTCTCTTGGTCGGAAAATGCCACTTAAGTTGTTCCCGTTCTTGGTATGTAAATTGCAAGTGTTCTGTTACTCAGGGATCTCTGGGCCCCTTTTGACTCGTTAGTAACCTTTTCGGCTTAATACAATAGTTTTGTATTTACCGGGCGAGCTAGCCATGCGGTTAGGGGCGCGCAGCTGTGAGCTCGCATCCGGGAGATAGTGGGTTCGAACCCCACTGTCGGCAGCCCTGAAGATAGTTTTCTGTGGTTTCCCCATTTTCACACCAGGCACCTTAAATCGAAGGAAGATAACAAGAAAGTCAACACCTTTTTTGCCAAGTCTGGAAACGTAGACAATGACGTAATTAGGACCGAGTGTCTACTTCCTTTTTGGTGGAACTCAGTGTGCCCTTCAGTGCAGTTGATCATGCTGGTGCTTTATTGAATATGGTGTCCCATTGTCACCATAAGACCTATCTGTGTCGTTGCGACGTAAAGCAAATAGAAAAAAATTGTACTTCGTTTCGAAATTCCTTCGTTGAATAAATAACACCGGCCTGCGAAGATTTTCCAGCAACAGTAATTGTATGTGATATACGTTACATTAAGTGTCCTTATGTAAAAAATAATACCAGTTTCGTATCACATACAGATTTGTCACAAATCCATCTCATGTTTATGCTTTGGAGCTTCGTTGTAAATGAGGTTTGGATTGGTTGTATGGAATGCAGGTATGGACATGTCTGAAAGAAAATATTGTATGTGCTCTGTTTTGGAGGGGAGTAGATAATCATCTGTAGGATTGAGACGGCGGTGGTAATCATACAGGAGCACCGGAAGAACAATTGGAACAGTTGCAGTTCGTGCATGCGCAATGTCAGACAAGGTCAGAACGTCAAGATCGCGTTTCTCCGTAGCCTGAGAGGAGAATCTGAGAACGTGTGTCACGCCTTTGTCTACAAGTTACAACGTGCACTTGCAGTCGATTGAGTGAATAAGTGAGTTAGTGTTAAAATGGCACGTGGCAGTGATGTTTGGAGGCGAAAATGTGTGAACAATCTCAACTCTTTCTGTTATATATGTGGCCAGTATACAATTAAAGACCAGAAGACCGAGCTCGATAGCTGCAGTCGCTTAAGCGCGGCCGGTATCCAGAATTCGGGAGATAGTGGGTTCGAACCCCACTGTCGGCAGCCCCGAAGATGATTTTCGTGGTTTCTCATTTTCACACCAGGCAAATGTTGGGGCTGTACCTTAAGGCCACGATCGCTTCCTTCCCAGTCCTAGCACTTCCCTGTCCCATCGTCGCCGTAAGACCTATCTGTGTCGGTGCGACGTAAAGCCAATAGAAAAAAAAAATGCCAGAAGCGAAATATTACGTCATTTATAAAAAGCCTGTAGTAAGAATATTTTAACATGAAGTTAGGTGATCAGGGCAAGAATCTTACACCCCATATTTTATGTAAAACGTGTGTAGAAAACCTGCGGCAATGGTACAATGGGTCGTTGCCGTCAATACTATTCGGAATCCCAATGGCTTGGCGGGAACAATGAAATTCATTTTGACGAATGTTACTTTTGTGTATGTAAAGCGTCCGGGTTCAAAACGAAAAGCACCTTGCGTATCCCTGCCTTCCATCTGCCATAACGCCCGTACCACACCGACCCGATATTCCTGTCCCAAAATCACCAATGCATTTACCAAAGTGTGTGTCTTCGTCATCTTCAAGTGCGGAGGATGGCGATGATGATATCGATGATACCTTTGTACCGGATGTTGAGGATAAAACTCCACGTCTTTATGATCAGTGTGACTTATGATTTGGTGCATGTCCTAGGCCTCACTAAAGAAACGTGTGAACTTTTAGGATCAAGATTAAAAGAGATATTTTTTTTTCTTCCTGGGACAAATTCATATTGTTACAGAAATCGGGAGGAAGAATTCCAGCAATTTTTTGTTTACGAAGATGAACTTGTGTTTTGCTGCGATATCCCTGACTTGATTCGTCGTCTTGGAACTATTAACCAAGCAAAGGACTGGCGTCTATTTATTGATATCAGTCTGAACTTGTTTCAGTGCCAGTCGCCCATTCAACATCTCTTCGTGAAGACTATCACAATTTATCTATGGTGTTGCAGAAACTGAACTACAACGAACACAGATGGTTACTGTGCTGTGATTTGAAATTGTGCGGTATTATATTAGGGCAGCAAGGAGGATAACACAAAGTTCCCCTGTTTTCTGTGTCAGTGGGACTCTCGGGAGAGGGATCGTCACTTAGTGTCTGAGTGGCCGAAGAGAAAACATTTCGTGTCTGGAGAAAAAAAAAAAACATTGTAAATCGTCCATTAATTGATCCTCAGAGTGTGTTATTGCCCCCTTTACATGTTACATTGGGAATTATGAAGCAGTACGTCAAGAGTTTGGATAGAGGCAGCCCCTGCTTTCGGTACCTCTGTCAGAAATTTCCAGAACTGTCGGATGCCAAAATTAAGGAAGGTGTTTTTGACGGCCCCCAAATTCGGAAGCTTATGAAAGATCCGCCATTCAGTACGACGATGAACACACAGCTTCAGGCGTGGGAATCGTGCAAGGATGTTTGTAGCAAATTCTTGGGTAATGTTAAAGATGTCAACTACAAATTGATTGTGGAAACCATGCTGTACAACTTCCAGAAATTGGGTTGCCGCATGAGCTTAAAAGTACATTTCCTGCACAGTCATCTGTATTATTTTCCTGCGAATTTAGCAGCATTCAGCGAGGAACATGGCGAGTGGTTCCATCAGGATCTAAAAGAAAAGGAACGAAGTTATCAAGGGCGAAGGGACGTCTCCAAGATGTCAGATTACTGTTCGCGTTGGTGTCTACCCAGTATAATGCGAGAGAACACTACTGAGGAGCACAAACGCAAATCAACACAGCGTTCATTCCCATCAAATTGCAGCAAAGAACAGTGTTCTTGTAGTGGGATTCATACATTCTAGCAATGAACATGTTACTTTTTGTCTGTTCGTAGCAACTTGATCATGTACCGTTAAAATTACATATATTCTCAGTTATGGTGTTTTCTATTGAAATTACAACAATATGTCAAATTTAGATTTCAAACAGCAAAAAAAAAAAAAAAAAATACAACTGTGTGTGATAGGCAAAAGCGGTTTACATATTTGAAATCAGCACACCTAAATTAGTTTAAATCACCTCTTCAACCTTTCGCCGGAGAGTTTTTTTTCTTTTTTTTCCGCAGGGCAGTGGAATTGTTTTCTTTTAAATTTATTTTCCACTTAATTTGTTCAGAGAGGATGATTACCTAGTTGTACTTCCTTTTAAAACAAAAATCACCACCACCACTCCTTTGTTCTTGCAACTTCAGCTTTCAGTATATTCACGGACTTCCAGATTGGCCAATTCTCTGTGTGGCCAGAAGGTAGTTTTCGTCAGTTGCATCCATTCAGACAAATTACTAGCTCTATCCTTCCACATGGCAACTCATGCTTTTGCAACTGTTCCTTGTAGCGGTTGAGTAGTTGTTGGGAAGCTCTTTCTTGATTTTAATCTCCTTTCAATAGGTTGATATCCGTAGAGTGGGTGTTAGGTCGTAGATGTTTTTATCCTTTCATTGTTGGCAGCTACTTCTCTTCTGATATCAGATGGAGCAATCCCAGCCAGATAGTTCACTTTATTGACGGGGAGTTGGTATCAAACAACCTGAAATGATCCTGTAACTCTCGTTTAAGGCAACTTCAACCTGTTTTGATGGGCTGACTTATACCACACAGGACAGGCATATTCTACTGCTGAATAACATAAGGCCATTGCTGTTGTTCTTAACGTTTGGGGATAAACACACTCTTCATCAATTCCTTGTTCAAACAATAGTGGGAACACACGCCCATATCTTGTCTGTAGCTCTGAAACAGGATGAACAGAAAACAAAGTGTGTTTCCCAGATGTGCAAGGTAGGGACATGCTTTTGGCCCCAAGGAGTTTGAGAGCTCCGTGGTAAATAAACTTTTCTTCTCCACTGTCAGTCCATTGGTGGGCAGCAATATCCAAAATATAGTCTCCGTAATTAACAGTTCAAGGTTCTGCAGCATCGACGTCCCTTTGATATCCGAAATACCACAAAACGGTAACAACATGCGGACAGCAATTTAACATTATTGATAGTATCATGAACAAATCGGCTTTATGCATATCTTGCAAGTATGTCGCGATTGTAGCTGAACACATTTGATGTCCTCGCTATCTTTATGCTCATATAGTTTGTACATACCTGATTCGTTGAGAGGCTCTGTTGTATAGGATTCTGCTTCTTTTAATGTATTAGACCTGCTCACAGAGGTATTCAGCTACGTAATCGCAAGTTCAAAGCAGGTCTACCATGTAGCCTAGGGTTCGCATTACCTAAGTTACTTGTGTTTTTCACTTCCATATTGCGCCGTCCCGCGTCCAGGTAGGGTCGCGTGAGATCCAGGCTAGCTTGAAGACAATGTCAATTTCCAAAATATAACGTAAAATTATGGGCTATGAGTCCCGAAACTAGAGAATACACCGTCGTGGTAAACCATCGGATGAACAAACCTACGCAAACGAACGTCTCCAAATCGCGAAACCGGTTCGTATCCAAATAAAGTACCACAATTCTTAATCTGTGTCTACTTCCAAACTAAGTCCATAATCTAGTAAGTCATTGAAAGAATTAGCAGTTTTAAACAATACCATTTATAAAAAAAGAATGAATGAAATCTTGAAAAACAACTTTAAGTGCGTTGAAATACCATTAAAGTAATGAACAATAATTCATCAATGTCGCATCTCATCAAATGCTTTCAAAGTATTTTAAATTTGGAGGCCTCCAGGTAATTAACATGAAAGAGAACTCAAACATTACACCTTTGATTGGGAGTAGTTTAAAAATGTCTGATGCAAGATATTTACATTTTAAAAAAACAGGATCACGTTTACAACATTCTTCCAATATTACATAATCTGTTCCTACAAACTTTCGCTCGATTTAATTAATCATTTCCCAACTTAATTCGCGATATGGTAAACTCATTTTTGCTAGTAATTATCACATTCAGTTATCAGGGATATCAATTATCAGAGAAAACATTCTTTCCAAGTGTCCCAAGCATTTCACCTGTCTAACTTTCCTGAGTTTTCGATACAGTATTTTGTAGGCATTGAGGAAAAGATAACTCTCTACGTCATTCTTCTATTTAACATAAATAATTAAAATATTATTATAATTATTAATTAAGTTGCTCGTTAAAGCAATACTAATTTCCAAAGAAATATGTATATACACCCTTAAGTGCCAGTTCAGAGGTTATATGTGTCCTACTATTCAAGCTATCACTCACATCTAACAAGCATCTAAACTAATTCAATTAAATATTAGGCAGTCGTGTTTGTGAGAAGACTCTGTTATCATCAACCTTTAATTACAATGTTACCAGTGATATCATATGATGTAAGTAAATAAACTTCTGAGCTTAGTTTACCAGAGTAAAAATACCTATGGCTAGGAAATTCTACAGACGTAAGTTGCATTCCTAATATCATCTATGTGTGGAATCATTTTCGATGATCATATAAGTAGTTGCGAAGTTAGATACGATATTTGGATTGTAATTGACATTGTATAAAGCTTCCTGAAAGATTAACATATGTTTGAGAACCAATTATATTATTATTTATCTCGAATAGCATCAATTGACCTCATTTCATCTCTTAGAAACTATCTATCTCTTCATTTGCGATGTAATAATAATCATCGTCATCATCATTACTCCTACCATATTACTATTCTTCCTATACAATTCATTTACGGTATTTCATATAACACGCCTCATGTCTCATCTCAATACTGTAACATCATCACAGTTCACCTTAACTTGACGCACATTACATCCTCGCCGTTATTCATCCATCAAATATCCTATTTTATTCTCAAACCGTCTTCGAATTCCATAAATTATCTCGTTATGTCTTGCAACGATGTTGTAACAACTTTCCATGATCATATCTTACCTCAGCTTGATTGTACATGCATTATCATAGACCTAATGTCAAACACAATATGGCTTAATATCGCATTTACATGAACTAACCTCCTTTCCTTCCCCAAGGGCAACATTACGAACGCAAAAAGAAAATAAGTTATCACTGGATAATCACTTCCTATATGAATGGATTTGCCTTGCGTGTTAGAAGATTACCTACTAACCTCTGATACTGTGAATTCAGATAACCATTCACGTAACATCACTCTTATAGGACACTTAAAATAGCACTTTCGAGTAAAGAATGCAAATATAAATGGCACTTTCCAAATAACAAATATCTAAACTACTTACTAAAAGAATGACAAGACTTATCTTTCCCTCCCGCTCTCGTTGCTGCTGTCACATGTCCAAATGATTAGGACATGTGGTCTCCGGGTTCACGGCATCACTTTAGCCTGTCGGGAACGTTTGGGATGGTCTTCGCTCGTCTCCGGCTCTCATGTGCTGGACTTGTCGATCGTGATACCATCATCTAGGCAGCCTCTGCCTCTGTACGTCTAGCACATGACGTAGCCGGTTTCTTGCGTGGCGAACATGGAAAAACAGATCAGCATGGTCAATTTCGTCATTGCTGGGAAAAAGCCTACTATGAGCTACTTATTAGTCTGATTGTTGCTTCTTATGTGGCTTATGATATTTTAGAATCTTTCTCTACGTCTGTTAAAGCTTCAATTAAACCGCAATATAATTCTTTCTATTTCTTGCGCTACAGTTATTCTTCTGCGACTTCTTAATATTGAATTCCTTGCGTCGTATAAAAGTTCTTGCTGGTCTTCCGTGATGTAGTACTACGGTACTCTGTCAATTAAATTGTGTAGCTTTATATTAAGAGATGTTACAAATTCGATCTCGCCGGTGACTTCTATTGCTTGTGAAGATGTTTGTTATTATTTATCTCCAACTCTTATCTGTTTTCCTCTTCTCAATCAGTCTTCCTCCAGAAGCTCTGTGTTTTCAACGATTTTTTTTCTTTCAATAAGCATATTTTAACTATATCGATGTCATCTTTTCTCACCGCCTTCTGCAATTTCTTCCCTTCTTTTACCTGATGGGAGTATCATTTTCTTATTCAAGCACACGTTGACGTTCTATGTCTGGCGCTCGTACGACATAGCCGCCATTTTTGCTCCGGATAAACCTTTGTACGCAGTGAAATGGCACAATATGTATGTAATCTATTGTAACATACTTTATCAGAAACTGTAGGTGCTGTTTCCTCAGTGCGCCCATACGATAATCAGTGTCAAAATATCCCATTGTAGACCATTATGTAGCTAACCTACGGGCCGCTTCACACTAGGCGACAGGAATCGGCGACCAGCCGCCCGTGCTTGTGGAACATTGTTTTAAATGGAGCCCTTCACACTGGGCTACTCAGTAGCCGAGTTACAGAAAGAAGCTCGGCGACCGACCTTGCAGTAGGTCACTCCTGCTACCGGTCGCCGAGGCAGATTTCGCAACCCGGGCTGGCGACAGCTGGTGAACCATTGTTTTGCATTGGAGTCTTCACACTAGGCGACTGTGTAGCCAAGGCCGTACTAGATAGACAGGCCACAAGGCTCGGACCGTGACGTCACGAGAGTGGCTGGCGTTTACCATGGCGGTGTACGGCCCGCTCTCACTTTCACCATGATATTGTTCATTCATTCATTCAACCTTAACGATGTAATTGAACACTCCTTCAATATTGTGGCTTTATTTAGGCTTGTATACTACACGAGTTTTATGCGGGGAGAAAACTTGCGGGGCAGTTTATGTACATTTCTTTACGTAAAATTAAGCTGACGTCCGTCATTTGTAACGGAACATTGTTTCATGTAAAAGATTAGAACGCATAATACATATAAACATAGTTTTAATGTTATTAGGCAAATACATTATGGCAATTGGGAACATGCATCATTTTCAAAAATATGTTTTCTTTTAAAAAGTACACCAATGAAATAGTACGTAAACGTATTACATTGTGGTATGTTGCCTTGTTTTCTACCATTAAAAAAATATTTAATAGTGCCTTTCCGCAAGGCGAGTGAAACGGCCTCTGACGTAAGCGGCGCGAAGTGACGTCACGATCCAGTACCGCATGGAGCTCTACCAGCCGTTGTGCATCAGCCGTTGCTAAAAGCCGATTGTTTATTATTCATGATCGCGAATAACTTCGAAATGACAGAAGAAAGGTTCAAAACAGCACAGTCAGACAATCTGCCATGTATAGATGTCATCATTCTTGAAAAATGTGACTTTTGTGGCCGCAGAAATTAGCGGATAACAAGCAAGTTTGTAAGTGGCGTCTTTTATATACGTGCAATGTTCTGTAACCCATAGTATTAGGATAACAACGAACCTGGATAGATATCACATCACTTTCAACATTTCCTTCTAGACTGATTCCCCTATTAAAGAATAACATTACATTTTCGGGCTTTCAGCATTAGTAAAGTAAGAAATTGGATTTCAGCACTCACATAAACATATAGGTAGCATTATAGTACTAGTCCGCTTCTGTGGTGTAGTGGTTAAGGTGTGCCACTCCCGGAGGCCCAGTTTCGATTCCCGGCTCTGCCATGAAAGTTGAAAACAAATAGTACGAGGGCTGGAACGGGGTCTACTCAGCCTCGGGAGGTCAACTGAGTAGAAGGGTTTCGAATCCCACCTCAGCCATCCTCGAAGTGGTTTTTCGTATTTTCCTACTTCTCCTCCAGGCACCTAAGGCCACGGCCGTTTCCTTCCCTCTTCCTTGTCTATCCCTTCCGATCCTTCCATCCTCCAACAAGGCCCCTGTTAAGCATAACAGGTGAGGCCGCATGGGCGAGGTAATGGCCCTCCTCACCAGTTTCATCACCATACTCAAAGTCTCACGTTCCAGGACACTGCCCTTGAAGTGGTAGAGGTAAAATCCATCGCTGAGTCCGAGAGAAAACCAACCCTGAAGGATAAACTGATTAAGAAAGAAAGATCATAGTACTGTAGGTCTATAACCTATCATTTCTGAAAAAATATATATTTATGGTTGGGGCAACTGGCCTACCCACTTCCGGGGCCCATGAAAGATAATTAAATATCTTTGTGGAGGGAAAAAGTTAAACATGATAAAGATAAATATGACTTCATCTAGTTTTCACAAGTTGGGCTGAGTGGTTCAGACGGTTGAGGTGCTGGCCTTCTGACCCCAACTTGGCAGGTTCGATCCTGGTTCAGTCCGGTGGTAGTTGCTCAAATACGTCAGCCTCGTGTCGGTAGATTTGCTGGCACGTAAAAGAACTCCTGCAGGACTAAATTCCTGCACATCTCCGAAAATCGTAGAAGTAGTTAGCGGGGCGTGAAGCCAATAACATTAATTACATTTGGCTTTTAACAAGCTGAGCATATCAGGAAAGAAAAGTGTCCTGGTGACATTTTAGTCGCTCAATACAGGAATGTCTTTGGGTGCTGTGACTTTTACTTTCGTTTTTTGTTTTTGCTGTTTGCTTTACGTCACACCGTCACATATAGGTCTTATGGCGACGATGGGACAGGAAAGGCCTAGGAATGGGAACAAAGCGGCCGTGGCCTTAGGTACAGCCTCAGCATTTGCCTGGTGTGAAAATGGGAAACCACGGAAAACCATCTTCAGGGCTGCCAGCTGTGGGGTTCAAAACCTTCTATCTCCCGGATGGGAGCTCACAGCTGCGCGCTCCTGACCGCACGGCCAACTCACGCGGTATTTTTACCCTTCGGTTTATTGACTTGGCTTGTATAACCTAAAACTTAGGCTAAGTTGGATAATATTTTAAACACCTACATCACTATTTTCACCTGTGTGCAATTATGTTATTTATTTCATTAATATTATGATAATTATTATAATTGAGCATTGTTAACTTATAAGACCCCAACAGACAAGCATTGGTTTTGTGTAGAGTTATACATTTGTTAAATTCACGTTGTTTCCTTTCATGATGTACACGCCTATTTGTTACATTATAGAGTATTTAGATATAGCCTACATTTCTTTACCAGTTAAGCTCTTCAATAAAGACATACATAACTGTCCCATGCCAAGATATATTGGTAGAATTAGAGCTGTCAAAATGGTTCATAACCCCTTTGATTTATTATCTTGACATGATCACCCAAAACATAGGTTAGGTTTGGAGAATACTTTAATAATCAGCATTATTTAATGCACTGTTTATTACTTTCATATTCCAAGATGTAATTGAAGCATTTAAATAAAGCATCATACATTAAAATTTAAAGTTTTACCACTAGAACAGCTGACATGGAAAAGTGATTTGAAAATTCAGACAAATTCATCTTACGTTAAAATCTTCAAAAAAATAAACTGTAGACTTTTCCGATATATCACCAGCATTTCTCCCTAGTTTTAGCGTCTTTGGAACATGTATAAACAATTTGTTTGGTATGGTATGCGATGTGCTATTGCACATCGGAACTCTACACCATTTATAATTTTTCTGCCTCACTGTCTGCGCAGGATTCATTTTAAGTCTAAAATATACCACTCAGATTATTATCCGATGTATAGACCTCGAATTTAACCATACTAGACACTAACGTAAAGTAAAAGCGCGAACTGCATCCTGCTTCTCACAGCACACTGTGTTATTTCGTCTGCTAATTCAGTCAACCTGTAAGATGACGTCAGACCAATGAGATCGCGTACTTGCGTGACGTGACGTTTTCGTAGATTTTTATCATGTTTGGAGTTATTATTTGTACATTCTGATCACATTTTTGAATTCTGCATGAAATTTTGAATCAGATTAGCATATTTTTAATTAAAACCCCGGATCATGCATGTTCCCTATTCACAACAACAGCCTGGAACCTTTCTTAGAAATTAAGCTTCAACTTAAAACTTAACTAACAGTTCCTACGGTTTCAGATTATATATTTTTCTTTTCTTGCGGATTTCTTATTCTTAGCCATGAGTTTGTCTACGATAACTTTTCTATTGTTATTCAATAATATATTACAAAAGATGTGTATACATTTGTCAACGAAATGTTTAAAACTACTACTACATTCCCTGCATGTTTTAAACATGACGTTTTCCAGAACAAGCGAAATCAGAATGTTTCTCTGAGAATCCTCATGTAAAAACATTAGTATACAGGTTTACGTTTTGTAGCTCTAAAGGAGTTGGGTACAACACTTTTTGGTTTAGGGCAGGAGCAAGCCAAGGCCGCACTAGATAGACTGACATTTTTTGTCTGACTCAAGGTCGTCAGTCAGGGTAAGTTGTCAGCTTGATTAAGGCAGATATTTCTTTCTTTCTTTCTTCTTTTTTTTTCCCGTTTCTTAATTTGCTTACCCTCCAGGGTTTGTTTTCCCCTCGGGATCCCACCTCTACCGCCTCAAGGGCAGTGTCCTGGAGCGTGAGACATTGGGTCGGGGGATACAAATGGGGAGAATACCAGTACCTCGCCCAGGCGGCCTCACCTGCTATGCTAAGCAGGGGCCTTGTGGAGGGGTGGGAAGATTGGAAGGGATAGACAAGGAAGATGGAAGGAAGCGGCCGTGGCCTTAAGTTAGGTACCATACCGGCATTTGCCTGGAGAAGAAGTGGGAAACCACGGAAACCACTCCCAGGATGGTTGAGGTGGGAATCGAACCCCTCTACTAAGTTGACTTCCCGAGGCTAAGTGGACCCAGTTCCAGCCCTCGTACCACTTTTCAAAATTCGTGGCAGGGCCGGGAATCGAACCCGGGCCTCCGGGGATGGCAGCTAATCACACTAACCACTACACCACATGGGCGGACCAGTTATTTCTTAAGATTTTTTAAAAAAATTAACAGTATCAAACATTTATTTTTTGTCTCTCGTCAAATGGGCTTTGAAAAGTGGTTTGTACATTGCTTTTGCACAGCTTTTCAAATATTTTCCTACTAACACTCTTATTATCAGAAATTATGCATGTTACTTTATAACCTATCGGCCTGTCTGTTAATACTTTAAAGACTTGCAAAGTTTGTCCTTCTAAGAAATGTCACGTTAGGTTCTTACATGGAAACAAATCAATAACGTCTTTATTTGTTTTAAGACTGGATGAAAACATAAAAGTTTGTGCAGTTGTAGCTAATGTAGTGTTATTTTCTCCACTTTTACTACTAAAAGCAACTCCCTCTGCCTTTCCTCCTACGGGTCGATTTGGCCGTGCGGTTAGGGGCGTGCGGCTGTGAACTTGCATCGGGAGATAGTGGGTTCGAATCCCACTGTCTGTAGCCGTGAAGATGTTTTTCCGTCGTTTCTCATTTTCACGCCAGGCAAAAGCTGGGGCTTACCTTAATTAAGGACACGACCGCTTCCTTCCAGCTCTTAGGCATTTCCTATCCCCTCTTCGCCATAAGACGGGGCGGGGCTACGTAAAGCCACTAGCAAAAAAAAAAAAAAAAAAAAAAAAACCCTTTCCTCCTTTATAGTTCAGCTCAGGTTTTACGTAGACACCATCCAACAATGTACAAAATATTTCATGCTCATTTAACAATTTTAGTTTCTTTTCCAAGTAATTCCAATGTGAATCATCAATACCCGAATTTCCCTTGCCTAGTTTTGCAATAAAAGACTGTAAATACACCGGGTGAGGCATTGTACGAAACGTTGACTGTCTAATCTTCTTTTACGCCGCAGGAAATGGGAAAAATATTGACGCGAATCATGTTATTAGTATAAAGGAGTAGATACTTTCTTTGCAAGAATTTAACTGTTTCTTACAAAATTCTAATTTATCAGTAATGAGACACTCATCAACTTCACTTTCAATTTAATCGATTATTTTGGGTACAGTTTCTAATTTGTTGTGGACAATCACTTTTGAGTTACAAGCAGGACTAAACGGGAAGTTACAAATACTTTTCAAATTTGACCATTTTAATATCTTGCCCCCGTCACTTAATGCACCTATATCAGAGTTATTCATGAAAGTATCATGTTTAATGGCTTTAAAATCAAGAGCCTCGTTTAATGTTAAAGAAGTACCAATTTTCGGAATATTTTCCTCCGTCATATAAATTTTGAAAATATGGAGACTTTGGCTGTTAAAATTGATAAAAACTTTTTCAAAATCTAATTTGCGTTTAATACTGAAATTATCCTGAACGTCATCGAAGTCCTTGATCCTGTCATCATCTTCCTCATCTTTTTCTTTCTTTCTTTCTTTCTTTCTTTCTTTCTTTCTTTCTTTCTTTCTTTCTTTTTCTTCCCGTTTTTCAATTTTTTCTTGTCTTTGAATAGGAGTTTTGTTCGGTGTTGGAAGATTTTTAGACAGATAGGCAGGTACATTTTGAAACTTAGGAATCGCGTCGTTTGAGAGTTTTAGATGGTTAGGTTTTACAGTTAAAATAGACTCATCAGGTCTTATAACAGAATTCTCCCTAATTACAAAACGTTCGTTGAAGTGTTTTATGCACACAACTGAGCTTGCTGAAGTGACGAATTCGGTTCGATTGATGGCAATGATCCACTTTTGTTTCCGAAACAAGTCAGTAAGAAATTTAAACACTGAAATATTAGGCTGTTTTGAACTATAGTTGATTCTACAACCAGGTATACAACACGACGTGGGTATAATTCACAATGTCCACACACGTTTAAATCATTCAACACCATCAATAGCCTCACTACTGCGAGGTTCAGATCAGCCTACAAGTCACTGGCGAGAAGCAGCCGGCGCCTTGTGTGACGTAGCACCCGAAGTGGAAGGGGGAGCCGTATGGCCTGTCTATCTAGTCCTCTTTGCGTTCCATTCAGAACATCGTTGAGTGCCATTGTGCATTTCAAGTTCCTTCCCGTTACGGATTCCGTTTCAGAATATTATAAACTCTACTAAATAAATATATTAATTCAGTAATTATACAAATTGAGCAGCGTCCAGCTGGAAACTGTGACGAGTACGCTTTGGCAATGACGTTGAGAAGAGAAATGCATACTATGAAGTAATGACAGTTTTTCTGCGACTTTAAAGTAAGAACATCCCAAGAAATAAAAGAACTTTGTAATTTATTACAAACTAGCTGATGTACACGTGCTTCGCTACGGGATTCTCAGAAAGACTGACTTGGTGGTTTTCCTAACTGAATTCAACATAGTTCATTACAAAAACGTCAGTAGGAATGTAGCGATTGAAAGCGATGTTATCATATAAAATACTCGATCAAATGAAAAACCGCCCACTTTCTCACTTTCAACGAACAGTACTACGTTGCCGATCTAACAGCCCAAAGTTTCAGAACTGGAACAACCAGGTCGCAGACTGCCATGAACACTCCTCTGTCATTATTCCATTAAATATGCACACTACTCATTCCAATCAGTGCCTCAGAGTAGGGATTGAATAGATCGAATGCTATGATGAACCAGTGTTACGTACCTGCAGTATCAGAAAATGTATGAACCAGAGGAGTGGCATGCTAAAGAAGAAAGTTTTCCAACTCCCTAGCTATTTCCCGCCAATGTTCAGTCAGGCTGTTATACTCGGTACGAACCAGTAATGCCATCTATCGGAGTTGAGCGGCACGAAGAACATCACAACAAACAATAGTCAATGTAAAGTTATTGTTGATCAGTGTTATGCGCTTTGGATATTGTAGGCCTTCTGAAATACCACTCTTATCATAGTCGGTACAGTAAAACTGAATGAAACATAAATGATCGGAAATCGTATTGTCTATAACTCTTGTTATGTAGTACCGTACTTTTCGATAGCACCAATAACATAGCTACCGGTATTTAAAAATTAAATTTCAGGCGCCTTCCCCTAAACTACCATTTCATCTCGGGAAAATAGAATTATTTACAGATTAGACTGTAGTTTCTTATTCCCTGACTCTATATAGCGGTTTTCATAAAATTCTGTTAACCCATTTTCTCGTGGCTCGGCGTTGATATGGACTTAGCAACAAAAATACAAATTCATTAATATCTGTGTTATCAGAGCCGTTACGGTAAAAATGTATACGACATAAATGATTGGAAATTGAATTGTATATAACTTTAGTTATATAGTATTTATCGATAGGACTGCTCATAATATAAATATTCGATAATTAAATTTAAGGCCTTCCACTAAACTACCATTTCACTCAGCATGAATAAAATGATTTATAGCCTAGATTGTAGCGGCTCATCCCCCGACTTTATATACCGATTTTCGTTAAATTCTCTTCAGCCGTTTTCTCGTGATGCGTGTACATACAGACAGACAGACAGACAGAAATTACGGAAAAGTAAAAAGTACATTTTCTTGTTACTATGGACATGACCGATACAGAAATACAATTCTTTTCAAATTCTGAGCAATGTACAGACAAAACTCTTATTTTATATATATAGATTACATTTCAGGCCTTCCCCTAAACTACCATTTCACTCAGTGTGAATAACATTATTGATAGCCTAAATTATAGCGACCTATTCCCCGACTTTGCATACCGATTTTCGTGAAGATACGACCGCTAATAAAATAAATATTTGACAATTACATTTTAGACCTTCCCCTAAACTACCATTTTTCTCAGCGTGTATAGCCTATATTGTAGCGACTTATTTCCCATCTTAGTCTGGCGATTTTCATAAGGACACGACCACTAATAACATAAATATTTGAGAAGTAAATTTCAGGCCTTCCCCATAACAATCATTTCACTTAGCGTGATTAAAATAATTTATAGCTTAGATTGTAGCGGTTCATCACCCGACTTTACATTCCGATTTTCGTTAAATTCTCTTCAGCCGTTTTCTCGTGATGCGTGTACCTACAGACAGACAGACAGACAGACAGACAGACAGACAGACAGACAGACAGACAGACAGACAGACAGACAGACAGACAGACAGACAGACAGACAGACAGAAATTACGGAAAAGTAAGAAATGCATTTCTTGTTACTGTGGACATGACCGATACAGAAATACCATTCTTTTCAAATTCTGAGCAATGTACAGACAAAACTCTTATTTTATATATATAGATATAAGCGACATCACTTTTATTAAATTTTCAGTATAATTAGGATTTTGCTCTCCGACTAGTTTGGCTGTATGCTCAGCACAGCTTCCTTCGGTCCAGAGGGTCATAGGTTCTATTCCCGGACGAGTTTTTTTTTACAATTTGCTTTAGGTAGTACCGAACAGATACGTCTTATGGCAGTGAGGGTGTAGGAAAGGGATAAGAGCGGGAAGGAAGCGAACTTGTCCCTAATTAAAGTACAGTCCCAGCATCTGTCTGGTTTCAAAGTGGAAAACCACGGAAACTCATCTTCAGGACTGCCGACAGTGGAGTTCGAACTCACTATCTCCCGAACGCAAGATGATAGCTACATGGACCAAATCGCGTGGCCGTTTGCTCGGTCGGGGATTTTAATCTCGTATAGTTAATGCCTCTGCCTCGGGGACTGGGTGCTTTTGTTCGTCTGTACACACAACACACCACACTACCAACCATCACAGATACAGGCAATAGTAAATACATCGCTCCGTAAAATTGGGTCAGATCCACATAAGGTACCGATTTTGTCAATACAATGACAGGCATTTTTTAAAATTAATTTTTGGATGGAACTATATTTAAGGCACCTTGTTGCGAACGTTCTTGATTTTACTTGAAAAATCAGGATTGAATGGAATCAACCTATAATTTTCAAAATGCGGCTGTGTGTACTAATCAGTAATCACTCTACAGTACCGTCTTCTCAGTAGTCTACAGAGAAAAACGAAGTACCGGTAACAAAAATACTTGGTACCATCATCACGTAAATCACTGGATAGTTTATAGGAAAGTACTTTTTTTCCAAACGATCTTTCAACATAGGATGTGCATGAAACCTACGAAGCTTTCCTTCTTTCTTTCCGACACTAATAAGAGCAGCAAGAAACACTCGTCTGCCTGAGAACTCATTAATGAAAACTGTCACTAGGCCGGGGAAGGCTACCGTACGGCGACACGGAATTCACCTGAGCTACTCTGTAGCCGATTCTGGTCGCAGATTCCTGTCGCCTAGTGTGAAGCGGCCCCTACAAGTTTGCGCATTAGAAGCATTAACTATATATAAACGTATACATTGTATCTTCCAGATGTTGCTCAATAACTATTGCTACATCGTCTGGCCATGAAACCTTTCACGTTTTTTGGTACTTCTTGGGGCTGTATGGCACCCCTCCAATCCTTCGAAGGATGGTGTGGGGCTTGTTATTCACGTAGCTTAAGTGAGCAAGTTTTGGTCATAGTATTTGATGGAATAATCATCATCCTGCATATTTATGAAACTTGACAAGTTTTCATCTGAAAAAAAAAAAAAAAAAACGAAGAAAATAAAAGTTGCATTGACGTCATAGACTAGCGTATTTCCCAACCGGGCAGGTAGCAAAGCAGAATGACGGGTTAGTGAAGCTGAAGGTCTCGCTTTCCAGCTCTATCGTGTCGTCCTTCTCTCCAAAATGAAGAACCTATTTCTGTGTTATGGTCTGCCGACTTGCGTGACCGCTACTGACTTTGCACGGACATTATTGCGTAAAGCTTCTTGGCCATGAAAAGTTATATGCGTGAAGTGCAATTTAAATTCCTCCTCTTTATTGTGTTGGTCTCCATATACAAACCGTTTACGTGTAATGCTCAGTTCCTCTTATCTCGCATATGACATAATCTTGAGTGTCTTTATCTGACTTATGTCCTATTTTTATTAAATAAGAGTCGTGACCGAGAGAGATGGCCGTGCGGTTAGGGGCGCGCAGCTGTGAGCTTGCATTCGGGAGATAGTGGGTTCGAACCCCGCTGTTTGCAGCCCTGAAGATAGATATCCGGGGTTTTCCATTTTCACACCAGGCAAATGCTGGGGCTGTACCTTAAGGCCAAGGTTGCTTCCTTCCTACTGTAGCCCTTTCCTGTCCCATCGCCGCCTTAAGATCTGTGTCGGTGCGACGTAAAGCAGCTTGTTAATAGAATGAGTCGTGGCCATCTAAGAGGTCGTGATCTACGTTGATCTTTCCAAATGAGGACATGGAACTGATTCATTTTAGTTTTCCTTAACTAGCAATAAAACTTCTTGGGTTACTTAGTCTTTAATTGTATTATTATTATTATTATTATTATTATTATTATTATTATTATTATTATTATTATTATTATTATCCGGATTCGGTTCTAAGGATCAGCGTAGTACCCGTTGGTTTAGAGAGCCCCAAGTTAGATGCCTGGCCTGGTCGGGTTTTTTAACCCCGTCTGGTTAATTCCTCTAGCTCGGGGACTCGGTGTTTGTGTATGTTAAATACGCACGCAACACGCCACACCACCACACAAGCACGCAATAGTGAATGCATTCCTCTACAGAGGGTTGCCGTCTAGTGGGCATCCGGCCGTAAAAATGTGCTGAAGTGTCAACCCCAGGTAATTGGGAATTTTTTCATTGGGTTAAGATAACTGTTCCGAACTAGTCAGATATTATACAAAATATAATACTCAAATATCTGTGTAAATTAAATTGCCCTTCAGATTTTTGCTTCATCAATCTCGGATTAGGTGCACAAGAGTCGAAAGTGGGTTCAATCTGTTTGTGGTGACATTACGGAAAAACGGCTGAAGAGATTTCTCGAAATTCGGTATTAAAGTTGAGGGATAGCCGGGTAGTCCATTGGGCTATGTAGTCAGTGGCATAGCGATATTACGGGTATACAAATCAGGGAACCTCAAATTTCTTCGTTAATATTGTGTACAGTAGATATAACCATGGAAATGGTCATACAAAAGAGGTCAGGCCGAGAATATGCCTGGTCGTTGGCCGGAAAGAGTGTTTTCAATACATTGGCTCCACTTTCTTTATTCCATGAGCCCCACTGATATTGTTAGCACTCCCTGAAATTCCGTTTCGTTCGGCAATTTGTATTCAAGGAGCTCCTGACCTGTCTTGTAGAAGCGAGTCGTCGCTTTTTATTTTTTATAAGATGAATTGCTCAACAAAATATACAGTATTGCTACAACATATTAATGATCACAGAACAGAAAGAAACATAATACCAATACAACCGACTTTGGTTATTGTTAGAGGGAGGTCAGCCCCAGCGGACCCCGCGAGTGCAGTTTATAATACATTATTGGTTAGTGAACATGAAAAACTACAACCTGTTTTCCAGTCAATGACCGGCTCAGGGATGGAATGAATGAAGCCCCCATCTTCCGGCGAGGATAGGAATTGTGCCGGCTGCCGAGGCCTGTCGCACTCCTCTAGAGCAATGATTAATAACTGACAAATGAAGTGAAATTATATTGGAGAGTGTTGCTGGAATCAAAGATGACAGGGAAAACCGGAGTACCCGGAAAAAAGTTTCCTGCCTCCGCGTTGTCCAGCACAAATCCCACGTGGAGTGACCGGAATTTGAACCACGGAATCCTGTGGTGAGAGGCCGGCAAGCTGCCGGCTGAGCCACGGAGGCCATGTTATTGGTTAGTGTTATGGGGATACCCGTGGACCAGCAGAGGTGAAAGAAGGTGCCGGGGTGAATGGGTCTAACTACAAAATCAAACTTAATTTAAAACTGTAACAAAGGTTATATACTGTATATACATTTTGAATTTCAAAAATCAACAAATAACTATGTAACAGGTACCAGTAGCAATAAACAAGTCTAGGAAAGACAAGATTGGTGGAATAAACAGATCTTGGGCTTCAAGCCCTCACTTTACAATTCCTGAGCTACACGCTCAACTTTACAAAGATCACAATTTTACTTAAGGGCAGAAATCCCCTAATACATGGAGCCCTTGCTCCACCAATTACAATATCAGGCCTCCCAGAGGCACTTTTACAAAACTAGAAAAAGAGCTAACGTGCTCTCAGTTCTCAAGCCTACTCAAGGCAATATCAGAAAATTACAATTACTTGCCATAAAGGCACAACTTACAAAATTTGAAACAGGGATATCTAGTACCCAACCTATTGGGCCGTAGTAGAAAAGAACAGGTTAAGTAAATGGCCCGAAACACAAATAGAATGGAGGCGAGTATCTGCACTCTTAAGATATGAAGTCTGAAAACCTAAGGGGCACTAGGCCGAAGAAACAGGGGCTATTCCCAAACTATGGAGGTGACTCGTATAAGAATAATTTCAGACATTACGGAAAGGAAGAAAACCAGTTACAAAACGTAGTCACCTCAAACCAATATGAAGGGGAGCTCGTGAGGGTACATCCCTCTCTATCCCCGAATTACAGTTAGAGATTTTATGAAATTTTTACATTAGCCGACAGAACTTATATTTTAGAGAAGTTGGTTACATAGTTAAGGTTTCGGACCCTTTCCTCGGGTTAAACTGCGGAGCTAGCAAAAAGGTAAGATGTTAGATGGTCATTACCTTGCTGAAGAACTGCTCCCTGAAGAAAGTGGCGCCTCCTGCTTGACACACACACTAAGTTAGATGAAGATCAGTTGGCCAAGAAACGTGAAAATCCGCAGTTTATAAACCCTCGGGGAAGGTTCGATACCTTTCATGAATAAACTAGCCACACCCTCTCAATTTTATTGGAGAATTAAAAAGTTACACTCAGAATCGAAGAAGAAATACGGGATTGGTTGGAAATTAATTACAAAATTTAGGGATTGGCTGGATTCAAAACTGGCGGAAAGAAAAGATAAATATAGCCAACCCAAAAATAAATGAACACCAGTTAGTAAAAAAACTTATTAATACAAACTTCTTCAAAAAGTTCTTTCACTTCGCACCAGGGTGCATGATCATAGTTTTCTAGCAATGACATCTTGTCCAAACTTCTTGATGAACGGAAAACAAAAACGAGTTGAAATTCACACAGTACTGGAAACTTCACAATAACAAAATTACGTCGAATTACAGTAGTGACATCTGAGTAAAGGTTTAAGTAGGTCTAGTTTCAAGTTCACTGTTCCTCGTGTAGAGGAGTTCTTTTAGGTGCAAGATTTAAATGCGCGGCGTTGGGGGTGTACCTCCCGGTACAGTTAGTATTAAGTCAAATTGTCCTTAACGATCTTTTCAGTTAAGACACAAATGAGCATATCCGTGGGTATGTAAATTTACACATTTGTTTACGGTGATTTCTTTTGTGTTAAAAATAAAGCACTATAACGTCTGTTTCTTTTTTTTTTTAGATTGAGGTTGCACCGAAACTAGGCGAGAAACACTGAAACACTCATTCCTGTTCATCTTTAGAGAACACTGAACTAAGATGCAGGCACGGCTGAAACGTAACTTATCCCTGTTCAATTTCTGAATCAGCTGTTGAGAGTTATATATCTTCAGGGAAAAGAGGTTTCGCTCGACGAAGGGTTTAGTTTTAATTGTGTGTTCGTAATATGTATCACCGGGAACATTTATGAGTGCGGAGAATAATTTTTTGAGCCACTTTACTAATGTGTTCAGTGATGTATGGAGAACTGTATTTAATTCTCGATGAATATGATTCATTTACATATCCCATTTCTAACTACCATGATCATTATATAAGGGTTGCCTAAATGAATCAGACTTGTTGGTTTCTGTTACCTATGTTTTTTTGCAATACGTGAACATATAGGGACTAAAGAGTGATGCATGAATTGTTCAAGCAAGTGTCTCAGCGGTCCACTTGAGAGAGATGACGACCGAACGTCTATGGTTGCTTGAAAATCGGCACCCCTAGATCGCTTGAGGACGATTACCTAGTTGTACTTCCTCTTATAAACTAAAATCACCACGTTAGATTGTTTTTATTTTCTCACAAGCCTGCCCCCTGCGTCTGGACTGGTATTGGCACGTCCTTGCTCGTCCATGATGAAATGTCCAGCGTGATACACACTCATTTCATAGACATCCTTCTCTTCGCTAAGACAGTCTGCCACCATAAACTGAATAATCGACGCTGGGGGTGGTAGAAGACATTCATGGTATCTCTTGCCTGTCGCGAAAGGTGACGGACGTTGGGTAATTCTGAACGAATTCATGGCAAAACTGTACTTAAGTTACTTCCGTACGTACAAACAGCACACTAACACTTATCTCCGTGACATACGTAACCATCCACCGACGCATGATCTACACTCATTTTTGAATTATCAGGAATTTTCAGGCATGTAATTCTTTCATGAGTCGGGAAACAGAATACCGCTGTTCATGCTCGGTCATAAAAATTGACTGAAAGTTAATTACAACGACGGGTGGCGAATCCTCAGGTTATTTCTACGGTAAGGTGCAGTGCGTTCCTCATTACAATTTATTTTATCAAACCATCGTCATTAAAATAAATTTAATAATATACGGGTTGTCCAGTGAAAAATTCATTATCTTCTAAAATATGCGGGGTCGTACGAATACTTTTTATACTCACTGTAGTCTAGTTGTCAAGGAGGGCTACGACTGATGCTCGCTCCTGCTTTCGTGACTCGGACCACTGAATCCCTTTTGATGAACTAAGGGAGATAATTGATGTAAAAGGTGAGCGCAGTTTGGTAGTCTTGGAACAAACACTGGGGAGTAGGAGACTTAACTGCTCGACAAGGCTGTCAGTGGTGAGTTGGCGTGCAGTGCTATTATGAAGACGAATAGACGAATAACCTTGAGTGGAACTTTTAAAGGTATGAAAAGTACCTTAAGATAAAGTTGGAATTCAAGAGGACAAATTGTGGTAAATATTCATTTATAGAAAGAGGAATTAGAGATTGGAATAATTTATCTCGGGAAATCTTCGATAAAATAATGTCCAGGTTCTTTGAAATAATTTAAGATAAGATTGGGTAAACAAATGATGGGGAATTTGCTACTTGCGCGACAGCCCTAAATGCAGATCCGTGGTGATCGATTGACTGAATGGGCCTTAAAACTGCTTTCCTCACCGAGCCAGAAGTTGCTGTTACATACCAGTCTGCCAAGCCTACCGAAATGCACGCATGAACTGACCCTCTGATCAACATTTTCACACCATTCATAACTGGGACTATCCGCAAAAGGAATGGCATTGCTCATACCTTAGTCCAGGGATGGCGAACCTGTGCCACGCGTGTCACTAGGGGACACGCGAACACAATTTCGGTGGCACACCACATGCACATATTAACGTTCTTATGCACGTCTTGTTCTATAGACTATACATGTCTCATGCATCGTATAGTCAGAATGTTTCACGTTTAAGAAATAAGTACCGAAAATCTAAATTCAGGTTCCATTCGTACGTGCATTATGGCAACACCGATAGATATAAATGTCAGATGCAGCCGGCGAGGCATTCACTCACCCACATCCGTCAATTAGTGAAGTTAAGTGTGTGTGTGGTTGTGTAACTGTTTATTGTTTTGAAATTTGTAAGAGAAATAGTTGCCAAAAGATTATCCAATTTAGAGATTTGGAAAAACTATGGCATTTTATTTCAAAACCTCATATTGTACACATGAGTGATATGGTCAATTTTTTTAGTGGTTAGATATTGACAGTTTAGAAATGGAGTTGACTGAATTTCAAGAAAGCAGTACCGGTACATGGAGAAAAAATTCGTACAACTTGGTAAAGCATTGGTGAAAATAGTGTGCTTTTGATGGTGAATACTTCCTCCACAAAACGGAGAACTTAATGCTTGAACAGAGGAACAGCCTCGGCCATGAAGAAACTTGCTTCAGCGCTACTTACACTGTTTTCTACAATGAACGTCAACAGTTAGAAACCGTCTTGTTTCAGATCTAAGTGCTTCTTGCTTGTTATTGAAGACAAGAAGTTATGAACCAAACATAAATGACATGGCTACCAAGATTGAGCAACAAGTTCCAACTGAAGTTGAGAACGCTATTTCACTTAATGTCCTTTAGCAATATTAGTAATTTTGATTTCTATATCAAATAATACTTAATACAGAAGTGTGTTACATTGGGCACTTAATATACCTTTTTAAAATAAATAATGTTAGGTATTTTAAATCTTACATATTTAAAAATGTATTTCTGCGGTTTTGGCAAAATACGATCTCGGAACGTGCAATCAAAAGTAATATTTTACAATATATATGTAATAACATAAGTTATTATGAAACATAATTTGGAATTAGGGATGGAAGTCGGGGGTGGGGAGTTGTAGCCATTCCAAAGGAAAATAACAAGTGGCACAGTAGACAGTTGAGAATAATAAACCGGACTTAGACACTTCGACTTTGTTTAAAGCCAAGGATGAGACTGAGACAGGTCACTGGAAGTAACAAATTTGTTTAGCCCATAACAGAAGACAAAGTAAACAACAGGTCTCGCCAGATAAATTAATTCAATGTTGTTCATATGAACCGATCATTTCGATTCCTATCAGATCCGTTAGCTTTTGTTCTTCATGGAAGATGATACTTTATACAGTTTTCCATCTGTATCTGTTCGAATTCCACTGTCGGCAGCCCCGAAGATGACTTTCTCTGGTTTCCTATTTTCACATAAGGCTGTGCCTTGAGGCCACGGTCGCTTTCTCCTGGCCCTTTCCTACTCCATCGTCGTCATAAGACGTATGTATCGGTGCGACGTAAAGCCATTTGTAAAAATAAAACCCACCAATACCTGTATCCAAAAAGCGTTTTACCCTATTCAAATGGGCCCTGAAAAAAGAAAATAGTGCCATCATACTAACATTTTAGGGAAAGATATACTTTTTGGAAGACTTCCTCCCAGCTTTTAAAAATGTATCTGTTGGTGGTAAATACATCTGTGAAGGGTACCTAAAAGGTTCGCGCGAATTTTCTTCTTATCGAATAGTTTTCCATGAAAATTCTCGCGTTTTGGCGCGTTTTTCCAATAAATTATTAAACGAGAGGAACATACAATACCATGCGTGCGTTCTTTTTTTGAGTGATTAAATGTTTAAGACACTTAAGCGGATACACTGCCTAATACATTAGAAGTACAGGTTCTTAAAAAGGCCATGTTTCCTGGTTGCGGCCTTGAACACACTAATTGATGTGTTGGCCAAGGGGGGAGATGAAATTTGACAGAGGATGATCAAGGGTAAGTTGTTATTGGACTGTTCACTGTTGTTACCATCGGTGCACAAAGCTAATGAAGTCTGATTTGAACTGGACGGATCCACGGGAACTGCTGTAGTGTACTTCATTGTGAGTATGGACACCTGCAACTTGTTCTGTGTTGGTCTCATGACAGCGCTTTTGCTCACGAATTCCGTGATGGTTTAGTTCGTTTGCCGCATCGTATTCAAGGCCACATCTATTCCTTTTACGTCATTATTATATAATTTAAGGTTATATTTAGACGTGTAGTTTATGGTCATAACATTCAAGAAACCGAAATATGTAGCCTGTGACTGCTTTCAACTCTCAGCTGGCCTTGACAGTTATTATAGTAAGTCTACTCACTGCTCGTGTGTTTATGAGGTTAGAATACAAAATCATTTCCTATCCTCAGACTTTATATTTCATTTTTATTACTATCAAAATATAATTCACCCCCCCCCCCCTCCCCTGTAGATGAAAACCCTTGGGTATCCACAACAAACATATCTATAGGCCTAATTGTTTCTGATAGTGTTTTTAGTGACTGCACATTTGCTTTGGCTTGGTCCACATTTGCTTGGGGCTTGATACTTTACTCTCGAAAACTTGATGGATTTGCGGACCACTATTTCAAAAATCCGTCTTGCGTGCGCGCGTGTAGTTCTCAGTCCGAACGCAGAAGAAAGGGAGGGGCCACGAATGGCGTAAAAATGACTCCGTAGGCCTCGGAAACATAATACCGTCAGGGTCGGAAAAGAACAAGATTTGATCAAGGGAGGTTCGATATGGCACAATTAAGTGGAAGCAGTGCGAGGACTCAGCCAAGGGACCCGTAGTCGCCAACTCATACTCCCTTCCCCCGCCCCCCCCCCCGCCAAAGTTTAGTCTCTGAGGCTCCTTTTAGTCGTCTCTTACGACAGGCAGGGGATACCGTGCATGTTACTCTACCGTCCCCAACCACCCACAGGGGGAAGAGGTTTGTCACTGACTGGAGAAATACACACAGAGTATACAGTAGGGGGGTACCGAGGCATTGGAGGGCAGAGAAGCTGTGATAGCGCAGTGCCCGCAATGGCATGCGGACGTAGTAGTTTCAAAGAAGTGACATGGTTACGGCTATGGGAACTAAACTCACTAGTTAGGCCTATAAGCCTATGGATGCTCAGGACATATAAATAAATAAATAAATAAATAAATAAATAAATAAATACATGAATAAACAAATAAAGCTAACAAATAAACCAGTAAATGAAACTGAACTCATCAGCGAGGGAGTCCGGTAAGATCGTAAAAATAATTCATTTTTGTTGCATTACGTGCATTACGAATGTGAAAAACTAGTTTCCTGAGCTACTCTCCGAAGCGACTTACGTGGGCTGACGTGCACTCTTGCCTCTATAGTAGACCTACAGTATATCTTCTAACCTCTCCTGTGCGAGAGCTGTTCTTCTTCGCTGTTTTTCCATATTAGTTACGGAACCAGCAGTCAGGCTCCATGGCTAACTGGTTAGTATGCTGGCCTTTGGTCACAGGCCCCCGGGTTCGATTCCCGGCAGGGAATATTTTGTTTGCTAATTAAGTCAGTTGTATATAGCACAACATAATCTGAAAGTCTTACAGGTGTAGCTACCAATAAACGAACTTCCGTCCTTCGTTGTAAAACGATCATTGTTATTTACACAGATCAAAACAAGGTTTGCATATTACCCCATTTCACAGGGTATGCGCACTGTACCTCAGACGTGTTTCCAGTATGCACTGTAAGCCAGTGTGCTACAACACATGGTGACTCTAAACCCCGATCAAGTCCGATATTTGTCCGATTAGAAGCATTTGTCGCGTCGGTCAGTTAAGGTCGGTGGTGTATAGATATTGCGTGCAAGACAGAAGTAAACATGGCTCTAGTACCCATTTCTGCTACCGACAGCATTCGCATTGTGGCATTGCTGCAGAAAAGGTGGCGACAAGAGTTGGAGAGAGTCAGAATGTCTCCCGGTTTCAGAAAAAGAAACGGGACACCCTCAACCTCAGGGAGGATCGATATTTGCGACTTTCAACGTGTCGTAGATCCACTGTTACTACCACCTCGTTTCTGTCATGAATGATATTCGGAGGACAACCGAAGTGAATGGATCAGATCAGATTGTACAAAATCGACTGGCTGCACAACGGAGGCGCCCTTTTCCTAAGCTCCTCTTAAAACACACCGCAGGGCAGCTCGTGTAAGGTAGGCAACAACTCAGGACTCGTGGCATCTGGAACAGTGGTAGCGTACGTATCACCGTAAGCTTGCACCCGTACAACAGGAACATTAGAATCAGTGTTGCCAACTTAGCGGATTTTCCGCGAAATTTGGCGGAATTAGAAGACTGTCGGCGGAGAAATGTATAATTTAGCGGACAGCGGATTTTTGGGCGGAATTCTAGATTTATTATAGCGGAATTTAGTGTTTTATCCATTTTACGTTTTTTTTAAATGTTCTCCAGTCTGTCTCCGAGCTATTCCGTATTTCTTGTCAGGACCTAGCAGTGACATGAGGAAAACATGTTATTTGGATTTGATGTTACGAGATCATGGTATCATAAATGTGTAATGCGTGGGGAAAGGTTACTTGTTAGTTGACGAATGACGACGGATAATGGAACTGTGAGAGAGTAGCGTTTATATTTATGCTATGAAGGAAGACCGTTTAATGAACTGGCCTGTTTTGTGTGTGGCCCTTGCGGTAGGGGATTCACGTAGTTTGCACCCGGCAGTAAAACGTCTACAAGTTTTAGCTCGCCGGCTCGCAGGCAGGGGTTAATCCCAGTGAAACTCACACATCAGGTGAGTGCAGATATTATTATTATTATTATTATTATTATTATTATTATTGCTCATTTTATTGCTCATTATTTGAGATCGGATTTCTTGGCGGAATTTCAGCGGATTTTTAGTAGTATTTAGCGGATCTTGAAAATATAAGTTGGCAACACTGATTAGAATCTGAAGATGACCCGGTGAGTTATGGAACGAGCTCGTCATCCTGGAGCGCCATCAGCTGAAAGGTGGTTCCGTCATGTTTTGAGGTGGGAATCTGCTTGGTCGACGTACGTCTCTAATTCCTATACAGTGTAGCATGACTGGTCTGGTATCCAGAGATAACCTCTTCCAGCCTGTAGTTACAGGATTTACTGCCACTGTGCGCGAGGGCTTTAATGCCAGAGTGGTCAGTCAGTTCCTTGAACCGCACGGCATATGCCCGGCATGTTTTGCTTGCATGAACTGTACTGAACATGCAAGGTGTGCTCTCAGTTGCAATCCTGACTGAAACTGCTTGCCACGTGTGGGATAATATGCTCCGAAATAAATTTGTTTCTTTGGTGCTGAGTATGCCTCATCGTGTTCAAACATGCCATGGCTACACACGGTATTGATCTGCCGCACAATATGTTCGAAACCTCACGTTACCACCTTTGTTCTATTTGTTACTTTTGCATATTTGACTTGCATGATTTATCCTTTGTATATACCCTTCGTAATGTACAATGAACGTACGTACACACAGAGCAAAATAGAAAGTGCACTAAACCGGAATACGCAAAGCGTACTTATAGCACTGTTATCACTAGTGTTCGGAAGTGTATGACCTAAGGAAGTACAAAATATACAAATATGCCCTAAAAACCAGACAAATATGACCGGAAAAAGGTAAAATATGACTTTTGGAATTTAGTGATAAGTAGCAAATATGAGAGCATTATTAACATTAAATGTCTTAAGTACCAAAAAGTGATGAGTGATAATTAGGGCTCGGAAGTTGAGGAAAAATCCTTTATTCTCGAGTGTCCGAAGACGATGCCCAGCATAATGTATATGTTCATTCTGGTTCATTGTAGGCCAGAAAGGGTGAGTTTTTATTGGTCCTCTTTTGCCTTTTTCGTCGTTTTTGACTTATTGGTCCTTTTTTGCCCTTTCTTGGGCCTTAACGACTTTTTTTTTTTTTTTTCAATTTCAGCGTCTTTCGACTACATTTTTACTGCCCATTCTCATTTCGAATCGTCATCAGTTCATCCATCACCTGTTTAACATATTTTCTCTAGTAAAAGTCATTTATTTGAACCATATCTGAAAAGAGAGGAAATTAAATGAAATTTTAAAAATGAAACTAGCGCTTGGAAAAGCAAGGGGTATCATATTATGTGCAAGATTATGTTGAAAACTGGACGCAGATAACATGTACCTTTTTAAAACCGACGCCTCAGTTTAAGTAAAATTGCTCAAAATAGAACTAAATATGACCTTATGTCATTAAAATAAGCAATATACAGTAGACCGCAACAATGAAAACGGCCGAAATATGCATTTATAAGTAACATAAAATTGCTTTAAACAAGGGCAACGACCCATCATTCATACGTATTTTTCATATTTTCGGTAAAATGAGCTCAGGAAAGATATATGACATTTCCTTAACATCCGAACCTTAGTTATCACAATAATAATGGATTTCACCAGCTGTGATATGTTACCATAACATATTAACACTAGATCATTAAGGGTTGAGGTAAGAAAACATTCAGGAACTTGATTTTTATGAATCTCGAACCAATGGCAGTGGGACGTGTATATTCAAGTGTGTTGAACAGCTGGTTCATTTAGCGAGGCAAGCGCTGTCTCTGAAGCCTGTCTATTGATTGATTCGTGAGTAAACAAGGCTGTAGTTGCCATAGTTACGTTTGATGCGACCTTTTAATTGATGTTTGACTCTTATTGACGTTGTGTTCAATGAAGAATAATCGTGTTAATTGACCAGCGACCTACGTTTTATATTATTTTGGTCGAGATTCTTGTTCGTTGGATAGTATGAGTCCGACGTTCTATTATGTGTACTGCGAGCCGTCCTCAGCGCTTGTAGAATAAAGTTAAATTACGTTGTAGATGTTTCCCTTTTGATGTTATTGAACTTGGGACTAAAGTTCTTGGTTATGTCGTTGCTTGTTTACACCTTTAAAAAAATCCGAACGCTGGTCGGGGCAGGGAAGGGGAGGTGGCGGTATACGATTTCTGACTACTAGATTACGTGCCAAAAAGCCCGGATTCCAGACCTCTCCGCAGTGTTCGTTTGGAGTGAGGGCATATAACGTTGTTGATGATTCGTCCATCGGATGGGGGGGGGGGGGGAGGGAGGAGGACATTGCTCGTTGAGCAGTCCCATTGCTCTTATTCGAAAAGGAGTGAGCTATGTGCTGACATCGGGATCCACTCTCTCCCTACATATCATCATCATAATAATGCATGCACACGCGCAGGTCGCCCGTGGGTGTCAAATAGAAAGACTTGCATCAGGCGAGCTGAACATATCCTGGGACACTCCCACTAAATAAAACTTGAATCATTCATAATGCCAGTTAGGCTTCCATGGTCGCAGATTGTGCTCTTTTTTTGCTCCCTCTTGTGGTTGGGGTGGTAGAATACATTCACAATATCGCCTGTGTGTCGTAAGAGGCCAGTAAAAGGGGCCCTTGCTGAGTGTGTCATTGGTTCCATTTGTGTCTGGCTCGTAACTTTCTTTCTTATCCGACCTCCCTTGGTTAACTCTCGTTCTTTTCCGACTCCGTCGGTGTTAGGTTTGCGAGGTCTAATGAGTCATTTTCACGGCCTTCGTGACTCCTACCTTCGTTTGCAATACCTTCAATCTTAGAAGAGTCGAACCTTCTCCTCTTTCCTTCTATATATTGTTAATAGAGGATGGTTGTCCAGTTGTACTTGGTCTTTAAACAGTCAGTACCACCACTCTTTTCGTTGTACAATAAACTATCAGTAAAGAAATTTTTAAAAAAAAGTTTTGATGCTGTGAATTAGTTTGTGAAAGTTTTATTTGCAGTGCGAACTATACAAATCCAAGTCTTTTCTTGATAATTTCATAAATCACCTTCATTTGTCATAGAATAAATGTATAGCTTCAAACATGGATTACACATTTATTATAACGTGGACATATTTTTATTTTAAATTGCACCCGGTGTTTTGTAATGAAAGTTAGTACCCTTCAGTGAATACTTTTTTTTTTCATGTAAAGGGGAGAGAAAAAGAAAAGAACGAAATAAAATAGAGCTATTACACCTCGAATACGAGACGCCCGCTGTTTAGTCACGGACGCTGACCACTAGACTAGCGCGTAGATTGCCAACATGTATGCCGGATATTAAATTTAAAGGTCCAATGGTACAAACCTTCGGACTCGTGTTTATTTTTGTCGTAGAGCAACATCCTAAAGTTTGAACGAACTTGCAGATTAGATACTAGTTTTCCACCTGTTTTGATGCCCCCATCCCAGTTCTCAAAAGCTGTGCGCATAATGAACTCGCTGTTGATGTTAAATAGTTTTGGAGATAGGATATGTCCTTGTCTGACACTAGCTGCGATGTTATTTTTTTTCTTTATTGACTTTAGGTGCCAGACCAAACAACCAGCTACAAATACACTGGAAAACAAAATTATGAACTAAATTTACACGTAGAATTCATGCACACGTATGAATCTTCCATAATATTGTACTTGGATTTCGTAGTTTTAATATTTCTGAGTCCGTACAGAATACACACACACACACACACACACACACACACACACACACATGGTTTTGCAAAACTGCCGTGATTGAACCTCATGCGAATAAGAGAAGTGACATAACGGCAACTAGCATTCCATTTGTGTAACCAAGGTGAGTGGGAGCTGGGATCTTAAACTCTTTGGAGTGTGATTTGCCTGTCCGGACTTTTACTGTTTTTCCTTCGTAAAGCTGCTTTACCAACCAGTTCGGAAGCGAAGGTTTGTCCATACTGCTAAGAATCGTCCTTATCCACAGTTTGTTCTATTTTACTTTATCAAAGGCTTTTTTTGTAGGCGATAAAGCACATGAATAGTTTCGTTGAATTCTGTGGCCTACTTGACGAGTTGGATGTTCAGTATCTGATGGCGTGTTATGTGTTTCTCGGCCATAAAACCCCGTTTGCTTCTCTGCAATTTGTGAATGTTGATTATATTCAATCGGATGTTGCTTGCATGGGATATTAGGGTATTGATTTTGAAATTCTCACAGTTCGTTGAGTTGCCTTTTTGTGCAATGGTATGAATATGGGTTCACTCCAAACCCTGTGGCAATTTGCCGGAATAGCAAATTAACGGACACGGTCGATATATCACCTCAGTTTCAGCAGAACCCATGGCTTTTGCTACTTTTGCTGTAACGCGATACGTACCAAGAGCTTTTCGATTGCTTAACTTCTTTATAGCTTTCTCAGCTTCGGATTTCAGTATGACTGGCTGATGTTCATGTTTGGCAATAGTTTGTTTATGCCATGGTAGAGATAAGAGCAATATTTTCTACATACTTCGGCTATTCCACCGGCATCGGTTACTATTTGGCCTTGTTCATTTTTTTTACGACTTTTAACTTTGATTTGAAGTCACGGGAGAGAGATCGAACTTTTTCGTACAAATCTAAAGGCTCGTTATTATCTGAGCGGTTCTCTATTTCTTAACATACTGCTTGGATATGATTATTTTTGTCTTCTCGACAACTGCTCTTCTTTGTGGTTGTGTTCCTGCATTCTTGTTTCGTCTACTGAAAGATTGGTGAATCAGATAACCAGTGTTTCCTTCTGACAATTGCATTCGGGCCACGGACCTTTTCATTATATCACTGATCCAGCATTTAATGTCTGACCACAACTCTTCGCTATTTTCGGTGACTTTTGGTTGTGGGGTTTCTAGGAAAGTTTTGTAACTAATGTTGCGGGTAGTAGATAGTATGGTGGAGTGAAATTTTAAATAGAATTCTTCCGACAAAATGCGGTGTTCTGAGCCACATTCAGCACAGCACATTGCAGATTGAAGAACACAGTCTACTTATTATGACCATGTAGTCAATCGGGTTTTTAATCCTCTTGTTCGGAGCTGTTCAAGTAAACACCCTTCGATGATGATGATGATGCTGAAGTACGGTATTCATTACGGTTAGGTCTTTGTCCAAGACCGTTGCCTTCCCTGTCCATATACCGTTGATCAAACTGTGTTCGTTCGTCTACCTTTTTGAGTGATTTCTCATACTAAAAACAAACGTGTACTTTTCTTAAATATATTCATCCACCTCTTTTGTTGAGATTTAGGTCTTCCGCCATCAGATCCGTTGATTGTGTTCGTCTACAGGCTATCTTCTATTGCAAGGGTCCGTACAGGTTCTTATAAGCCGCTCCAAACGAGGAGAGCAGACGCCTTTTGCAACCTTCTCTAAGCTGGAGAACTGACATTGGACAGTGGATACGAGTGGCATTTCCTCCACTCGGGGAACTTCACCCCACCTAGAAGGGACTCACCCGTCCGAAGCCTTTGGCACATTTGGGGAATTAGGTGTTGTGTCGCTGGCTGTACGACCTACTCCATTATTGTAAAGATATGCACCGGGTAGACTGCTGAGTTCTGTTTGCGGAATTTAAATACGGAATCAAAATATATAAGACGAGGCTTCGAAAAACACAAGGATATTAAATAAGTACCTAAGTCACAACGAAATTTCGGACAAATAGTAGCTGTGACATACGCGATAGATAATAACTTCAAAACTTGTGACGTTTCGTAGAGCGCAATCAATCTGGAGAACAAAGGCGGGAACGTCGTGAAGGTATTTTAATGTATGGTTATGCATATGCTGTCAAGATTCAAATTACGGCATCAGAGTAAAATAGGACATACGCGATAATGAATTTCATAGACGCATTAACAGTAAACATTCTAGATTCAACACCGAACAAGTTGGCCATGCGGTTAGGGTCGCGCAGATGTGAGCTTGTATTCGAGAGATAGTGGGTTCGAAGCCCACTGTTGGCAGCCCTGAAGAGGGTTTTCCGTTGTTTCCCATTTTCACACCTTAATTAAGGCCACGGTCGCTTCCTTCCCACTCCTAGCCCTTTCCTATCCTATCGTCGCCGTAAGACCAATCTTTGTCGGTGCGACGTAAAACAAATTGTAAAATAATAAATGAAAATTTACAGTTAATGCTGACGTGGAATCTATGGGCATGGTAACCTTAGGTTACGTACAGTACGTAATGCAAAGTTAAAGCACGAAAATTTTATCAAATAATGTGCCAACTCCCTCACACGCACTTTCTCTTTTTAGTATACGATAATATAGCTCATGTTGTATTTAAATAATATGTATGCATTCATGTATATGGCCAGCCCCTGTCCCGTTTCTCTACAGGGTCGGGTATGAAGTGAGATAAATCTTCGTAGAGAGTTTTTAACGCCTGATGGTCTTCCTGAAGTCATCCTTATCAGATGTGCTAATGAGATGAAAAGAATTACATGAAATATTATGATAGTAAGAAGAGAGAGAATGAAACCTGGTACCGACCCATATCCTACTCATGTGGAATAGCTCCAAGGGGTATGCCCAAGGCTTAACGTCTCTATCCGACGCACGAATCACCGTCAGCAACGTCATAGGCCCTCACTTCATATGAACAGTACGGGAAGGTTTGGAGTTGAATCCATGTTTTTGGCACGCGGTGTAGTGATTAGAAATTGTATACCACCACCACCACCACCTCTCTTACCGTACCGGACGGCATTCAGATGGTGAACCTTCTCTGAACAGCGGGACTCGAACCAGCTAACCACGGTGTATTTAAATAATAATAATAATAATAATAATAATAATAATAATAATAATAATAATTTTCCCATTCTAAGAGGCGTAGAGCAGGGCGACTCCATATCTCCCAAGCTGTTATCAGCAGTACTAGAAATGGTCATGTCAAAAATCTGCTGGCAAGGTACAGGAATCAGAATCAATGGGAAAAGGCTGAACAATTTAAGGTTTGCAGGTTGGCCAACGACATCGATGAACTACAAACTCTAATACAAGATCTTGTCTCAGCCTGTCAAAAAGTGGGACTATCCATGAACCTTTCTAAAACCAAAGTAATACTCAACAAATGGGCCCCAGCAGGAAAACTTCACGTGAGAAACTCCACACTAGAACAGGTCAGTGAGTATGTCTATCTTGGGTAGCTTGTAAACATTAAAGAGGACTTAAGACCGGAAATCTTCCGACGTATCAAACTAGGATGGCAAACCCACGGAAGAAATTCTTCAATCTTCAAATCCAACATGCCAACCCACTTAAAGAAAATAGTCTTTGACCAGAGGGCCAATGACCTTCGATGTTAGGCCCCTTTAAACAAGTATCATCATCATCTTTGACCAGAGTACTGACTTACGGTTGTGAAACCTGGACATTGAGCGAGTTTGTTAAGCAAAAACTCGAACAGCCCAAAGAGCTATGGAACGGTTTATGCTAAGCTTCACGAAGAAAGACAGGAAGAGAGCGGATTACATCAGGTCAATCAGAAAGGTCAGTGACATTTTAGAAAGGGTGGCTACCCTAAAATGGCAGTGGGCAAGCTATGTTGCTCGGAGAACTGATGGTAGGTGGACAAAGCTTGTGCTTGAGTGGAGTCCGAAAGACCATCTGAGACCAAAGGGAAGCCCACCGGACAGATGGTATAAAGACATCCGGAAGATTACTGGGATCAGTTGGCAGAACACGGCTCAAGACCGTCCCAGATGGAGAGACCTCATGAAAACCTACCTTGCTTCGGACTTAAGAGGCCACATCGCAAAAACGATTGAATATGGCTGATAGTGAATAATAATAATAATAATAATAATAATAATAATAATAATAATAATAATAATAATAATACAGTTTTACTATCGGATACCCTGTCTGACAACAACCCTATATGAAGGGATATATTCGCTATTGCGTCTTCCTGTGTTGGTTATTAGTGTCGTGTAGTGTGCTGTGTATATATGAAGAAACGAATACAAACGCCTAGTCCCCGAACGAGAACCATACGCAGTTAAAATCATCGATCCGGTCGGGAATCGAACCCGGGGCCCTCTGAAAGTACGCTGATCATTCAGCCAACGAGACAGACAAACTTTCTTGAGCTTGTGCCAGATACTTTATTTATAGGATCGCTGGAGCCGGCTTTGACCGGGTCCCCTTCCTGGCGCCTATGGTGTTTCAGTCGATAATTCTTACCAAGGCTCGACCGGGATTCGAATCTCGGCCGTCCGAGTGGAAAGCTAGTAGCCAAGCCACTAAGCTAATCGTGCCGTCAAGAATGAGAAGTGGACAACTGGTGCAAAGTGGTCGGATGAACGCCGTGCTCGACAGAAGCGATCTAATGAAAACCTACTGGAAATTGAGAAAGACACTTGTGTATGAAAGATAAATTTTGCACACCCATTTGAATAGACCACGAGCTGCCACTGGTCTCCACGTAATTACTTTCATGAAATAAATTGCGGAGTAAAGTGTCGCGTAGAAAGTAGCGTTGAATCAGGCAAAATTTAACGATTCAAAATTCAGTAGATTCCTTCCTTATAGGCCGGTCTCAGTAGATTTGTTAATTAGGGTTGGACCAGACAGATCCTAATGAAAGTCGGTACGATGATATATTACAACGTCAGAACATATGAAGGATTTTAAAAATACTAATGGCGTTCGGTCTCGGAAGATCATGCGACCAAATGAGAGATTTCAAACAGGAATCTGACAATTTTCTCGTTTGTGCTAATGCAGGATTGCATTAATAGCATGCACGTTTAGTACAGGGAGAGCCTGTCCTCTGGCAAAACGGAGGTTAGTATTAAGCCAAGGAGGTGGTCCATTACACTACCACTGTTTGTTTATTACGGTCGGTTTATACACAGTGTTTCCTCTATGGGAAGTGACTGGGGCGATGATAATGAGGATAGTAAGCCAAGAAGTATGGTCCGGTACACTAGTAGGTACTGTTTGTTTAATACAGTTTATATTCGGCGTCTCTCCCTCCTATGGGATCCTCATCACGACGCGCAGGTCACGTACGGGTGTCAAACCAAAAGACCTGCACCTAGCGAGCCGAAGTCCTCGGATACATCTCGGCACTAAAAGCCATACTCCATTTCATTTTTTCCTTTATGGGAGGTGACTAGGGCGATGATGTGGAGAATAGTTAACCAAGAAGTATGGTTCAACACACTACTACTGTTCGTTTATTAAAGTTTATATACAGTATCTCTCTCTCCTCTATGGGAGTTGAATAGGGCGATGATATAGAGAATTGTTAGCCAAGAAATATGGTTCAATGCATACTACTGTTTGTTTATTACAGTTCATCGAATTTGGAGGAAAACGCACACCGTGTTGCATTGCCTCGGCAAGCAAAACATGTTTACTCAATGTTTACTAACGCTGTTCGATGTTGTTTCTCGCCCTAACCAGCGTAGGCCCTGTAACACGAGGCGCATTCATCAGTTTGCCCGCATATTTCGATTCGGTAAGGTTTCGCACACTCTGGCTATTCGCCCTTACGTTTTAATTACGTATGTTATGAGTGTTACTAGGGACTGAGAGTTGCTCTAGTTTCATTAGATGCATGCCGTGGTGCGCAGTTGCTATCTTAGCAGCGTACAGTTGTAGCACAAAACCGGTAGTGAACTGGACAACACATCTTGGCTGTATTATCTTATCACCTCCCGAATCACCACCTTGTTTTTTCCATACAAGTGAGATGTATATAAATGACCCAGATTTCATATGGCACTATAGTTTAGAAAGGTTTTTACTTGCACGGTCTTACACTCCTCTTTCTTGTTGATTTATAACTGTTACCGTATATTCTTCAGGACTTAATGAAGATAAGTTACAAATGTCAAGTTTTTAAGGTTTAAAACAGAAATAAACGTAATGTTTATACCTTTCTAAATATTTTGAGTGTGATTTGATTGAATCTGATGTTCTTTCAAGAAGGAAACATGTCATTCTATTTTAATTTTTATATTTTTACGGTATAATTATGTCACCATGTTCCGAGATATCACCAAAAAAAAATATTGTTCACACAATTGTATAATGTTCCGTGTTGTGTTTGCGTCCCTAACTGTTGCTGTAATTGAGTTGCGCAGAGTTAGTTTGAGTGTGTAAATATCTTTATTATGGCCGATAATTTTATTTGCGGGTTCGTACCAGTGATATTCGGGAAGTAACTTGCGGCCGATTTAAGTCATGATTTACCGAGCTCGATAGCAGTCGCTTAAGTGCGGCCAGTATCCAGTATTCGGGAGATAGTAGGTTCGAACCCCACTGTCGGCAGCTCTGAAAATGGTTTTCCGTGGTTTCCCATTTTCACACCAGGCTGTACCTTAATTAAGGCCACGGCCGCTTCCTTCCCATTCCTAGCCTTTTCCTGTCCCATCGTCGCCATAAGACCTATCTGTGTCGGTGCGACGTAAAGCAACTAGCAAAGCAAAAAAAAGAAAGTCATGATTTGTCAGATTTTGAGATGGACAGTACTTGCCATTCTCATGGTCCCTTACTGATTCATTCCTCTCGCCACTCTGACCTAGCACTGTCGTTCTTGACTGTAAGCTGATGCTGTTTGAACTGATGGTGATCCAGATTGAGACCTTTGAATCCGACAGCTGTACCATCATGAAGGTGAAGAGCTCTGTTCAGCGTGATCATGAAATATTCTCAAACCGGATTATTGAACCCTCTTACAGAAGAAGGTATTCGACGTGGACAAACCAAGAAATCTGCTTCCTTCCCCTAAAAGGAGAGAAAACATGACGTAGTTTCTTTCTTTGCCAACCGATAGTAATTGAAAGGAGTTTCTTTGGCCCCTTTCTTGGGCCTCTTCAAAGCTGATGTTCATTATCAGGAGCTAAATTGAGTTTGTCATTAAAATTGCCCAATACTTGACGTCACCTGAATCATTCTCATCACCAACGCATTATGTACAACAGATCTAATCTGCCCCTTTAGTTCGTTGCTTTTGCTTCGTAGAAGGACTTATGCAATCTCTCTCGATAGGGATATACAGAAACACTACCGACAAGATGTCTCACTTCTCGCATGTCTTCACCCCTTGTGGGTGGGGGCGGTAGAATAACACCCACGCTGCCTGTCGTAAGAGGCGAAGAAAGGGGCTCCGGGAGTCGCAATTCGGTCTGTGGGTTGGCGACCATTTGGCCTTGAGCTGAGTCCTGGCATTGTTTCCACTTAGTTTGTCAGGATCCCCACTTTCATCTATCCTATCTGACCTTCCTTGGCCCACTCCTGTTCTATTCCGACTTCGACGGTATTAGAGCACTCGAAGCCTAGGGAGTCTTTAATTTTTACGCCATTCGTGGCCCTTGTCTTTCTTTGGCTGTTACCTTCATTTTTCGAAGTGTTGGATACCTTCATTTTTTTCTCTCTTATTAGTGTTAGAGGATAGTTGTGCTTCCCCTTAAAATAATCCAAGAACCTACTACGCTCGCGTAGCAGGGGGAAGACGTGATACTTCCACGTGGCGCGTCCCAAGTGGCGGATAGGGGGGTCCTAACCGGCTTGCCGGCGGACTTGAGGGAAATAAAATACCTCTTGCGGACCAAACACACAACCCCTTGTGGGTGGGGGACGCAGACGAAGAATTCACCCACGGTATCCCCTGCCTGTCGTAAGAAGCCACTAAAAGGGGCGACCAAAGGATGATCAAATTAGAACCATGAAACTAGTTGTGATTAGTACCACCACGCGGGGAACACCATGGGTCGCTTTTACTTGCGCGTAGTACCACGATGTTGGGTACCAAATAGGTTTGTGGTTAGTAGCAAACTAGAGCGCGACGACTTTTACAGTATCTGTGATTAGTAGCACTATATGAGCGACACCATGGGATGAGGGAACCCATGGTTCTGGCTTGCCTATGATTAGTACCCACTATATGAGGAACGCCACGGGATAGTAAGAGTCCCTGTGGTTTGTACCCTTATGTGATGAACACCATAGGTTTGCGTTGCCTGTAAATGGCGCCGCAGTGTGCGAAACAGCGTAGGTCTGTAATACATGTGCGAATTTCATTACCTGTGAGTAGTACCATAATGTGTGGAATACCGCGAGTCTACGCTACTTAGTACCGCAACTTGACAAATACCATGGTTCTACTTTCCTGGCGATAAGTACCATTGTGAGGGGCCACTGACTTGGATTTTGGACGCATTTCGACTACAAGTATCATCGATTCAGCATTGTTCTATAGAAGCAGTCCCTTGATCAATAATACTATTGTTCTATGCCAACTTCTGTGCATGTGAGGAGGCACTGTGGGTCGGTTCCACTGATCGTTTTAAATTCATCTCCATCCATCCACCCACCCACCCACCCACCCACCCACCCACCCACCCACCCGTCCGTCCGTCCGTCCATCCCATCCATCCCATCCCATCCCATCCCATTCCATCCCATTCCATTCCATCCATCCATCCATCCATCCATCCATCCATCCATCCATCCATCCATCCATCCATCCATCCATCCATCCATCCATCCATCCATCCATCCATCCATCCCGTTTTGAATTGTGGTCAGTGGATGTTTTTGAGCTTTTAATTTGTCATTTCATTTCGTACCATTAGGAGCCAATAACCTAGATGTTAGGCCCCTTAAAAGAACAATCATCTTCATCATCAAAACAATCACCATCACCACCACTCTGGCATGTAATTTGTTGTGCTAATTTTAAATGGGAGGAGTTCTACTGTCAACAGACGAAGTTGTGCGCTGTTGAATTTCTAATAAAAATATAACTACTGTATTACAAAAAAAGACGAGAAAACTTCATTACCTGACTCGTTGTGTTCCAGTGTGCCAAAGCATTCGTCAGTCAACTGTATTCGCACTAGCACTACCCTAAATGATTGCATACAACTTGGGAAAGGTGTGACCCGATCGAACCTGACCTGTCACTTCACAGACTGTATCCTGAATCACCGAGCGACCTATAATTCGAAACTGGAACTTCATCAATTTCAAACTTACAAACAAACAAACAAACAAACAAACAAACAAACAAACCCCATGATGCTACAAGCTGGATAGGCATTGGCCTACCAAGCGACCACTGCTCGGCCCAAATGTCTGCAGATGACGAAGTGACTTGTGGGTAAGAGACAGGCTCGCTACATCTAGACCGTTGGGACGGCTCAGACTTCCTGAAGACGAAATCATTTAATTCCAGTTTTGAAATATTTATTTCTGCCTGGAGCTAAATTAAGTCTTGCAACTAGTAGAACTGAGGGGGCCAACTAGTAGTAGCGGATATTATTGCAGTCCTACCAACCTAACCTTAACAAAAATAAAGAATACAATTCGGATATGTTTAAAAAAAAAGCACATGTCCACTTATAGAATTCGCTGATTAACAGAATCATTTTTTTTTTTAATTTTGCAAGTTTTGATGAGAAAATCCCAATTTCTTAAATCTGTACAATAAAACTATGATTTTGTCTGTACATTTAAAATGTTGGCCTCATTGTTCGTATTTATCTTGGATTAGGTATACAAAATTCGAAGATAGGTTCAGTTCATTTCTTGTCTGTCTCATTGTCAGCAGAATTTTTGAAAACTGTGGTTTGAAGTTCAGGGCTATCCGGAGAGTGCACTAGCTATATATTATCTGATTAGTAAACAGTGGCGTAGAAGTATTAATGGGACCAAAAGGGGAAGTGTCAAATTTCTCCGTTAATATTAGCTGTAGTGCGGCAATTTGCACATTTGTCTGGAATTTCGGTTAAAAACGCGCACTACGACTCTCGTTTATATACTGTCTGGGAGAATATTATCTAATTTAGCTATGCCGAAGTTGGAGAGTCAATTAATGCTCTTATCTGGGACTTCGCTCCTATCGGGGATGCTACTATAAGAATCTAGATGGCTGCACATCTGATGCATCTGCATCTGCTATACGAAAAATAAGTTGTTATAAATGATAATGTAATCTGTGTGCATAATATATCACTCTTCCTGTCCAGCTATCACAGAATGTTTAAGACTTCCCGAGCTAGCAAGTTGTTGCTGTATGAGTTGCACACAAGCAGCGTAATGACAAGCTTCGTTGGTAGCCATAGGCATTACGGCGTCATCGCTTGATGCTGCTACGCCTTTATTTGTTGGTTCGAGTCGCATAAGTTTTTAACCTTCTAAATGTTAGTCGACAGGGTACTGGAGGTGGTGATATGCATTTCCTAATCACTAGAGTGCGTTTCAAAAGCTTGGGTTCTGTTTCAAACTTCTCCGCGGCGCTCATTTGGAGTCAACGTCATCGAAGGCCAAGCGTGGTGGGGAGACCTGCGCGTGATCCCTACCTCTTACTCGAACTACCTTGATACGGAGTGAGGTAGTGATGAGCTATAAAAAAAGAGCGTTCCCAACTTAAATTGCAGTACAGCAGTAATGGGATAATTCCGTCTCTTTCCCTCTCCCATGTTTTGCGGGTAGCGCTGTCCTACTCTACTGCAGCGGGTTTGCCAAATATCCGTGTATCAGCAGTATGTTATCGGTTAAAATGGGTGAATATCGTGTTATGTACAGAATTTCAAGGCGCATTTGATGCTGTTAAAAAAAAAATTTAGTGTGAAAATGGTAATATAATGGAAAGTTTCGCCAAATGCAAAATCTTCATTGCATAGAACTTATCATGCTATAACTCCTATTTTATATTCATTATTTTCCTAATTTTTTCACTGCTGGTAAAGAAACATTTCAGCTCGATGTAGATACGTTTATTTTTAAATTTAAATGATAACAAAATGCAGTATATGCGTTTATTTTCAGTCATGTTCAGGGAATTTTATGTGTAATCACGAAAAAGTCAGTCGCTGGCCAGCGTCGTTCCTATTGAACTTGCATGGGGGGACAAAGCGAGGCAAATGGTCTTCAGATATGGAAGTTATTTTTAAAACAATCCCGAAGTTCCTATCTTGCTTAGTTATTAATTTGTGACAGGAAGGATATCTCCTTGAATTTTGGTTTCGCGCGTGACTCTGCTGTCTGGCTGGCTGAAGTACCGGTAGTGATCTCCCAAACATGCGCTTTTAACATTTCCAGACAGTCGCATGCAGTGCAGTGCTCATTTCGTCAGTAGTATGTATAATAGTGATTAAATACATATCAGTGACATATGTACAATTCTTGAGTTCGTGCTCGTGTGTGAGGATCTAATTTCGAAGAAAATGTGCAGAAGGATCATGGCGTGGTTAAAGCAAAGCAAACGCTCTTCGAATATGGAAGTTATTTTTAAATCATACCTCAAGTCCCTATCTCGTTATCTCTTAATTTATGACAGGGAGAACATCCCGTTTGTTTACGTTTCACGAGTGACTCGGCTGGCTGAGCTTTTAAATATACTGGCAGCCGTGTGCAGCGGTGTTCATTTAATCAGTATTATAAGATTGATTAAATAAAGATCAGTGATATATATAATATTTAATGGCGTGTAGCCTCCGAAGAGGCCAAGTGCAGGTCTTTCCAGTGTTGACGCCGCATAGGCGACCTGCGCATCTATAAGAATGGGCCCCCTACCTGTGATGAATTTTAATGCCGAAGACGGCACACACACACACACACCCAGCCCCCGAGCCATTGGAATTAACCAATGAAGGTTAAAATCCCCGACCCGGCCGGGAATCGAACCCGGGCCCCTCTGGACCAAAGGCCAACACGCTAACCATTTAGCCATGGAGCCGGACAAGATCAGTGATAAATGTACAGTTCTTGAGGACAAGTGGATTGTGCTTGTGCAGTCTGTGTAGTTGTCAGTTCATGCTCGTATGTATAGTTCGAAGAAAAAGTGCAGAAGGATGTATAATGTATCGTCAAATTAAAAAGAAACGTTCCGTAGGTAAACTGAGGGGAAAAGAACGTAATATTACAATGAGTGTCCTGGATTATTTTTTAAAGACTATGAATATGAGCAGCGCAATCAGTGAAACAGCTAAAGCTACAGGTTGTTCCGAAAGAACAATCTATGCTATAAGGAAGGAATGCACACATGGTGCTTTGCGAACTCTCGGGCGAGGGGGGGAATGAGAAGGACGACAAAAAAATTAAATATGATGAAATTGTTAGAAGTGGATGCGTCGGGTGGTTCACTCTCTCTTATTTGCTAACATACCACCGACTGAACGTGATTTTGAGTCGCGTAAATGGAGAAGATTCTTTGCCACGATTTTTCAAAACTACGTTGTATCGCTTCTTACATGATATAGGCTTCCGTTATTTAAGACGGGGTTATAAAGCAGCTTTCACTGAAACCGATGAAATTATTAATTGGAGGCACAGATATCTCAGGGAGATAAAACGTTTGAGGGCACAAAATAAAGCTACAATTTACACAGATGAATCGTGGGTAAATATTGGGCAGACAGTGACAAAAGAATGGAAGGATACGACAGTGAAAAGTGCACGGCAAGCCGCTTTTGAAGGGGTGAGTTTGGGACTAAGACCACCGAACAGCCGAGGGCCGTGATTTGCCTTAGTCCACGCGGGTAATGAACATAGTTTTGTTCCAAATGCTGAACTAAAATTTTTATGCCATAAAAGCATAAGACAATTGGGCAAATTACGTGAACGACGTAAAGAAAAATGAAAGAGTTTTGTGGAAAGCAGACGAATTACAGGACGATGTCGACGATGAAAAGTTTTTAATACGACTTTCTTCATCGTCCGTATCATCCTTAAATTCATCTCCCGAACCCGTTTCATCCAAAGCGGGAACATCAGGCCTTGCAGAAATGTTAGAAGGTGTACGTCCAGTGTCTGAGAGCAACGCCAGTGATTAAGGTATGTTGTATTTATTTTACCATCCTACAAATATTAATTTATGAATGAACTTAAAATTACAAACGAAAAATGTGGAACTCTGACGCCCTGTTTGAGTCACACTCGAGCGTGATCTTCAAGAGTCGATTTCGCAACAGCGCGCTCCATCTACGCTGTACTGCAATTTAAGGTTGGAACGCTCTATAGCCACGGAATCGAGTAGAATCGAGTAATGTGCTCTTAGAATCGGTATACTCAAGACCAACTACAATATATTGTAGATGGTCGTGGTATACTCGACTTGTCCAAGCATACTAGTGTCGCTATCTGTGGACATGTCTTATAACTATAATCTATTGTACTGGATTGCACGGCATTCAGGGTCACTCACAGAATATTTTTGTGATGTGGATTGCAATATGTTTGCTGCTGATGATTGGTTTCATTGAGTCATCGCTCGTCAATAATTTGATTGTTACGATAATTATTATCATCATAGGCAAAATATTTATGACTTACTAACAAACCGTCAACTTGAAAGATAGACACGTAGGACCGAAGATGAGCGTGGGATGGGGACAATTTCCACACTGTGGTGGGGACCTTTTCTAATGTCGATAACGGCAGCGTTCTATTATTATTATTATTATTATTATTATTATTATTATTATTATTGTGCAGCCTGGAAGTAGCCACCAGGGATTTGTTGATAGCTATGAAATATTATTCCCGCGACGTCCTTGTAGGAAAACGTGTAAAATATTGTGCGAAATAATGACAATTTACTGCCAGATAATTTATTGCAAAGATACATGATTGTGTATGGCGTTCAGAAACATACATGTGCTGTAGTATCACTTATTGTTATTGTCCAACTCGTTGGCTGAATGGTCAGAGTACTAGCCTTTGGATCAGAGGGTCCCGGGTTCAATTCTCGGCTGGTTCGGGGATTTTAATCGCTTCTGATTAATTCTCCTGACTTGGGGACTGGGTGTTTGTGTCCTTCCCAACACTCTCCTCTTCATATTCACACAACACACTACACTACAAATCACCACAGAAACATGCAGTTCGGTTAGGGGCGCGCGGCTGTGAGCTTGCATCCGGGATATAGTGGATTCGAATCCCACTGTCGGCAGCCCTGAAGATGGCTTTCCGTGAGTTCCCATTTTCACACCAGGCAAATGCTGGGGCTATACCTTAATAAAGACCACAGCCGCTTCCTTCCACTTCCTACGCCTTTCCTATCCCATCGTCGCCCTAAAACCTATCTGTGTCGGTGCGAAGTAAAGCAAAAAAAAAAAAAAGTACTGCTTACATCCCGCCGCTATTCTTCGACCTTCGCTCAACTTCTAAAGACTACACTCGGTTTTGTTCCTTTGCACAGTCATGTGTTGCAATGATAAATGTCAAAACAGAGGGTGTATTTTGTTCATTGCGTTCATTGTTTAGCTAGAACAGAATGATGTTCTGTCTGATAATTTGCTTCGTGTACATACATCACATTCCGGACGCCTAATCTTAATACCCTACATTATATCTGCCGAAAGTATGATGTAAGTATAAACTATTCACCTGTCCCCTCGGACGATTGTAGGCATACCGTGACAGTAAAAAAAAAAAAAAAAAAATGAAATGGCGTATGGCTTTTAGTGCCTGGGGATCCCAAGACGGGTTCGGCTCGCCAGGTGCAGGTCTTTTGATTTGACTCCCGTAGGCGACCTGCGCGTCGTGATGAGGATGAAATTATGATGAAGCAACACATACACCTAGCCCCCGTGCCAGGGAAATTAACCAATGATGGTTAAAATTCCCGACCCTGCCGGGAATCGAACCCGGGACCCCTGTAACCATATCCAACACTCTAACGATTTAACCATGGAGCCGGACACCGTGACAGTGATTTTAAATAATAACAATGTTATGAGTTGGATCCCTTCCTTTTTTCTCTCTGATTACTGTTATATAGAGGATTGTTACCTAGTTGTACTTCCTCTTTAAACAAGAATCACCACCACCACCACCACCACTTTTACGTCCAACTACGTACATTTTTATGGTTTTCGGAGATGGCGAGGTGCCGGAATTTAGTCACCCAGGAGTTCTTTCATGTGCCAGCAATTCTACTGACACGAGGCTGACGTATCTGAGCACCTTCAAATATCACCGGACTAAACCAGTATCGAACCTGTCAAGTTGGGCTGAAGGCCAGAGAAGCTATGCTATCATTATTAGAATATTGGGCATATTCAGTGGAGTGGGTGAGAGACGCCGTGAACGGATATTTTCATACTTTATTATGCGTATATAGTTGTAGTATTATCTTTCGCAAGTCATCATCAAATTCAGATTATTTATTTTTCTCACTCGTTAAGAATATTTATATCGTACCGGCCCATCGCTATCCCATAAAACCTCGGCGACCACTTGTATATATGCTCCATCCATCCAAGAGCGGGCGAGAAAGCGAACGTGTGACGTCATGCTGTCATCGAGTCTTCGCAAGCGAAACGAGCCCGAGCCTGGACTCGAAAGAGTCGAGTACCGCGATTCCAGGCATCACTCGCGCACATCACTAGAGTGAGGGTATATGACGTTCGTGGTGATTCGTCCGTCGAAAGAGGACGTAAAGGAGGTTGTATTTCTTTGACTTTATAACATCTTACAACACGTAGGGAAAAAAAGTACGTAACTGCTTATTAAATTGGCAACAATAATTGAGTACTTAATAATAAAATGATTGATCCTCCGCCGCATGCATGCCGCTTACTGGTAATATCCAGGTTTCCCAATTTCACATCTTAACGAAATTGCTGGCATTGATTACGAATATAAACTTTACCTTCGTCGTAACGCGCATCCTCGTAATTAGTATTAAAGAATAAACAAAATTATATCGTGTGGTAGGAATTATTTGATAAGATACATGACTTGAATTTTACCTTTCGCGTCCATGCATTATTTTCAACCTTTTTATTTTCTACTACAGTTTCTGTGTTTTGTTACATATTTAATTAATTTCAAAATATCTTGATATGTGCAGATTTCCGTCCTAATTATTGTATTTTATGGAACTTCTAATATTAGACTTTAGTAATATAATTTCAAAATAAATTGCGCTAAATAAACGAAAACACCCGGGAACAGGTAAACCACCGCGCTAAATTTCATTACATTTTCAGTAACATTATTCCAACTTCTTGTTTGCAAAACTGCAAGCTACGTATCTGGCTGTTTGACGGTCGTAGTAGCCTACAGGCCCTTGGTGTTTTATTCCTTTTTTCCTTACGAATAATTGAAACGGAGATATTCGCGATTATTATATTTTCGCACACTTCCAAATATTTGTGGAAATAGTAGTACTATCTAATATAGAGTACTCAGCCCGAAGGCTGTTACATTTATTTAGATAATATTTCTGTTTAAACACGGAGTAACGGATGTTAAAATGCACCTGTCTAAAGTAAACTTTAGGTTATAACCTACTACCCTTAATAATGGATAAGGCCATAATGTCTTGAGTGTTTCTGCTGTAGAATAAGAGATGGCTGAGCCTACTAAATATAAGAATCGGATGGCGAAATGCAGGGCAGAAACGAAGGAAGATGAAGCTATATGGGAGAAGTATCTGCAAAAGGATAGGTAAAGAAACGGGAATAATTAAGAAAAGGAGAAAAGAGTGAAGGTAATGAAAAAAAAAAAATGCGGCAGCAAATAAGAAAGAAGAAAAAAGTGCAAAAACGGAGAAGGCAGAAGAATAAAACTCCTGAATACGCACTTAGAACATACAAATGCTCAAGCACTTAAAGAAAAGCAGTTTCCAAAGTACGATCTACCCTTTCACATAATCCGACAGAAAGGCTGTAGTTTATAAGGTTATGAGAGAAACTTTCCACTATGACTTCTAAAGTCCAAAGGAGCTAACCACTTCCAAGATAAATTTTGTTGGAAAAAAAAAAAAAAAACAAACATTGGATGGCAGTTTAATGGTAACAGTACTTCAGGACAATGAAACGTTAATTTTTAATGAAAATAGATGCTTATGCACTTTTTCAAGGAGAGTTCAATACCTTTCTCCTTAAATTTAAATTTTACGAACTTGACCAAAGTATGTAGGTCCTACCTTACGATAAAGCCCCTTACAATGTGAGTGAGTGGGTGATATATTTTTTTTCATTTCGGACAGAAGCTATATCTGAATTATTTAATAAAGGCACTCCAAGGTCGTTGTTACAAGATATATATGACCGGGCGAGTTGGCAGTGTGGTTAGGGGTGCGCAGCTGTGAGCTTGCATCCGAGAGATAGTGGGTTCGATAGATGGTTTTCCGTGGTTTCCCATTTTCACATCAGGCAAATGCTGGGGCTGTACCTTAATTAAGGCCACGGCCGCTTCCTTCCCATTCCTAGGCCTTTCTTAACCCATCGTCGCCATAAGACCTATCTGTGTCGGTGCGACGTAAAACAGATAGCAAGATATATGCTGTGATCTTGATAGTGCATTCTGCATAACAAACCCGTGTGAAATATGCTACGAAGATAGTTCCGTTCTTATCAGATTGTACTTTTCACAAAAACAGTAAAGTGAAAAAATACGGGGGCGGGCGTCGGCGAAGTACAGGGTGTTGTCGAACATTAATCTTCACTGGGATATGTTATGCAAAGCCTGAATGAGTGCTTAGACTTCTTAAGAAATCTGCATTTGTAAAATCACAGCAGTCGCAATATTTTGATCACCTGAAAATGAGGCGAATCACTTATGCAGGGGGACTATGCTAAAAACTCCAGTCTTGTACCCCAAGACGAAGTACACAGGTACCATTCCCAAGTGACTCTGTTTACATGCTGCATATGGTACAAAACTGAAGACCGTGCATCGTATGTTGTAATTTATCATCTCATTCCATGTCCGACTCGTTGGCTGAACGGTCAGCGTACTGGCCTTCGGTTCAGAGGGTCCCGGGTTCGATTCCCGGCCGGGTTGGGGATTTTAACCTTAATTGGTTAACTCCAACGGCACGGGGGGCTGGGTGTATGTGTTGTCTTCATCATCACGAAGCGCAGGTCGCCTACGGGAGTCAAATAGAAAGACCTGCACCTGGCGATTCGAACCCGTCCTGGGATATCCCGGCACTAAAAGCCATACGACATTTCATCTTCATCTCATTCCATACAGCCGTCATGTGAAGAGCACATTTTGGCTGGTCTTGCAGCAAAATCAAACTTCGAACTTCTTCGTAGTACACATATCCGTCTTCCAAAGAAACACCACTATACTTGTAAACTACAGAGATGTTTACACCGATGATGAGGAAGGATGATGTGTGGGATGTTAGCTTGACATGCGGTTCGCCAAGCAGGTTGCGGCAGGCAACGCGCGCACTCTCAGCCTTGCTCCCGGCTTTGTGACGACACGTTATTACGTCATTTGTTGTTGTTGACATAGTAGTAGCTGTAGAGTGTAGCACAAGTCTGCCAGTCACCACAGTGGCTGTTCCGTCGGTAAGTAGTCCTTGTAAAAAAGATTGACATGTAAATACTGTATGTGGCGCGTACTTCTGCGTTGTGAAGGTTATGCCCATGATGACTATCCTTTATTTCCTGGTATCGTGTATACGTGTTTTTCTAAGTTTTTGTAGGATAATACAGAATGCTAATGTGATGGGGCTTTCCGTAACAGTGATTCACGTTCGAAAGTACCTGGAGGACTAACCAAACAGCTGAGATTGTTATATATCCCTGTAAATGATGGCCGTTAAATTCTTTCAGAACTCCTGCGGGACTAAATTCCGGCACCTCGGCGTCTCCGAAGACCATAAAGGTAGTTTGTGGGACGTAAAGCAAATAACATTATTATTATTATTATTATTATTATTATTATTATTATTATTATTATTATTATTATTATTATTAATTCTTTCAGATGTCGGGTGGATTGAAGACTTCATATTTTGAATTTTGTGATTGATCCGCGAGACGTACAGTATCTGAAGACTTCAGAAGCCCAGTCGATTGAGGCATTCCTGCTACCGGCTTTTCTCTTTCATCTAACCTGGGTGTCCATTCCACGTATGCGATTAATACCCCTTTATCTTAGATGTTCAATCATTCTTATATTTCGAAGAGGGTGGAGGAAGTTCCCTTTTCTCTATTGGTGTTTTTTGGCGTAAAGATAATCCTATTACCGACCGATTTTCCTGTAGATGATGCAATTTTACGGTCCCATTTCATGCTTGAATTCTCGTTCTTGGTTTTCTCTTGTTCTTTCTCGGTTATTATTTCCAGTACTAGGTAAATGTATAAGCTACCAAACAGTTCTGAAGGACCTACCAAGCGACTGCTGCTTAGCCCGAAGGCTTGCAGAGTACGAGGTGTTGTGTGGTCGTTACGACTAATCCTCTCTGCTTTCAAGACCGAGGTCTCTATCTCACCGTCAGATAGCTCGTCAGTTGTAAACAAGTGGACCTCGAACCAGCCCTCGAATGAGAAAGAGTGAGGGTGGTACTTATACGGAAAACTGTTTGTCGACTTGTTGTCGGCGAAGGGAGGACCAGGCAAGTTGGCCGTGCGGTTAGAGGCGTGCGGCTGTGAGCTTGCATCCGGAAGAGATAGTGGGTTCGAATCCCACTGTCGGCAGCTCTGAATATGGTTTTCTGTGATTTCCCATTTTCACACCAGGCAAATGCAGGGGCTGTACGTTAATTAAAGCCACGGCCGCTTCCTTCCAACTCCCAGGCCTTTCCTGTTCCATCGTCGCCATAAGACGTATTTGTGTCGGTGCGACGAAAAGCCAATAGCAAAATAATAATAATAATAATAAAGGAGGAGGGACTACGATTTCACTTTTGTGGGTGAATGTTGTCTCGTACTTTGTAATACTGTATTGGAATTCCGACGCTTGTATCGGAGATCATCCTACAAATTTGGTGGTGTGTTAGTGTAAACCAGATTCAGGATGACCGCTCTCATCCTTGAGATTTTAGCGGATACTGATACAAACGCTTTTAGTTGTGTCAAATGATGGACTCTCACTGCACTACTTTTGTGGCGTTTCTTCACCGGCATGCAGTTTCCTCAGCGGGCCATCCAGATCGCAGCCGAGAATGGATCTAAGGCAGGGGATTAAATGCTGTCTTTGATGGCGCGAGCAAGAATCTAGCAGTTCTTTCTGACAGAAAACAGTTTCTTAGTACAGACTCCTTCCAATCTTCTGGAACGCTCAGCTAACTACCCAGCATTTTCAGACCAAGAGATATAATACAGTATCAATTTGATCCTTAACGTCACAGCAATTCATGGTGCGGCCGTCCATAGTTAACAACGGGCAGGTGTTTCGACAAAGGAAATAAAATTCAATTTGATAACAAAATATACATTTTTCGAACTAGTAACTGACAAGTACCGCAATTTCAATTTTTGAATCAAAATGAAAAATGATTATTTTCAGTTACATTTTTGACGATACGCTAAGAGCATGTTTTTATTTCTGCCTTTACGGCGTGTTGGCTCAGCTCACACCCTTGTCTGTCTCGCAGTAAGCGCTCTGCCGATGTATAACATCTCCCTGAAGGTTATGGAAATGTCGGAACTTGTCATTGTCGTTGCTCCCGAAGATGTGAAAATAGTGTCCACTAGGTTTCACTTCTCTTAGTTTGGGATGCCGAATGATTCTTGTCGAGTGCCGCTGAATAAGCAGAGATCAGTTACTTGGTGCGTGACATTTTGACCTGCATTCAGCGATCATATCTCGCTGATACGGCGCCTGTAAGGATCTTGTTATCGCTGTTACATGCTCGACCTCGTTTCGTTTCTGTTTAGTTTTTGTTTGTGATGGATATCCGTTCTTTGCATGGATCAAAAAGAGCGTCTTCCCTGTCGTGTAAGTAGTGTATCTCGTTGCTTGAATGGTCAGCGTAGCTTCCCAGCCGGGTCACGGAATTAAGCCGCGTGTTGTTAATTCCTCTGGCTTTGTGATAGTCTGTACACAGCTTCACTTAGGTACAACACGGAATAGTGAACATATGCACCTGGCTGTAAAACTGGGGTTTACCCAGCGGAACTTGTATCTATGCGCTTGCATTCCGGTTCGAACCTCACTGTTGGCAGCCGCGAAGGTGGTTCTCCGTGATTTCCCCATTTTTACACCAGGCAAATGCTGGGAGCGTTTACCACTTGGCTGAATTGTTAGCGTTCAGACTTCCGGTTCAGAGGGTCCCGGATTCGATTCTGGCCGGATCGGGGATTTTAATCGCGTCTGATTAATTCTAATGACTCGGGGACTGGGTGTTCGTGTTTGTCCCAACACTCCCTTCATATTCAGACCACACCAAACTATCAACCACCACGGAAACATCCCTGGACATAGGGTAAATAAATTCAATCCATCAATCAATCAATACTGATCTGCATTTAGGATAGTCGCCCAGGTGGCAGATTCCCTTCTGTTGTTTTCTAACCTTTTCTTAAATGATTACAAAGAAATTGGATATTTATTGAACATCTCCCTTGGTAAGTTGTTCCAATCCCTAATTCCCCTTCCTATAAACGAATATTTGCCTCAATTTGTCATCTTTAATACTTTCAAAGATACCACTCAAACTTATTCGTCTACGAATGTCATTCAACGCCATCTCTCCACTGTTAGCTCGGAACATACCACTTAGACGAGCAGCTCGTCTTCTTTCTCCCAAGTCTACCCAGCCTAAATTTCGCAACATTTTTGTAACGCTACTCTTTTGTTGGAAATCACCCAGAACAAATCGAGTTACTTTTATTTGGATATTTTTTTCCAGTTCTTGAATCAAGTAATCCTGGTGAGGGTCCCATACACTGGAACGATACTCTAGTTGGATTCTTACCGAGCTCGATAGCTGCAGTCGCTTAAGTGCGGCCAGTATCCAGTATTCGGGAGATAGTAGGTTCGAACACCACTGTCGGCAGCCCTGAAAATGGTTTTCCGTGGTTTCCCATTTTCACATCAGGCAAATGCTGGGGCTGTACCTTAATTAAGGCCACGGCCGCTTCCTTCCCACTCCTAGCCCTTTCCTGTCCCATCGTCGCCGTAAGACCTATCTCTGTCGGTGCGACGTAAAACAATTAGCAAAAAAAGAAAATAAAAGTTTGATTCTTACCAGAGACTTATATGCCCTCTCCTTTACATCTTTACTACAACCCCTAAACATCCTCACAACCTCGTGGGCGAACCGAGTGGCTCGGACGGTTGAGGCGCTGGCCTTCCGACCCCAGCTTGACAGGTTCGATCCTGGCTCCGTCCGGTGGTATTTGAAGGTGCTCAAATGCGACAGCCTCGTCGGTAGATTTACTGGTAAGTGAAAGAACTCCTGCGGGACTAAATTACGGCACCTCGGCGTCTACGAAAACCGTAAAAGAAGTTAGTGGGACGTAAAGCCAATGACATTACATAACCATGTGCAGACATATGTTCCCTGTATTTACAATCCCATTTATGTGATTACCCCAATGAAGATCTTTCCTTATATTAACACCTAGATACTTACAGTGATCCCCATAAGGAACTTTCACCCCATCGAAGCAGTAATTAAAACTGAGAGGACTTTTCCTATTTGTGAAATTTGCAACCTGAATTTTAATCCCGTTTATCATCATCATCTCGCTCTCCATCTCACAACATTATCGAGGTCATTTTGCAGTTGCTCACAATCTTGTAACTTATTTATTACTCTATACAGTGTGTCAAGGAACATGTTGCACAAGGACTAAACGTAAAGGCTGAAGGAAACACAATAAGGGAAGAGTGGATAGTCATAAAAAATTAAAGTCAGTAGGGCTGCTGAAGAAATGTTAGGAAGGAAGAAAAGATCAACTAAGAATCAGTGGATAACTCAGGAGATACTAGACCTGATTGATGAACGACGAAAATACAAGAATGCTAGAAATGAAGAGGGCAGAAAAGAATACAGGCGATTAAAGAATCAAGTGGATAGAAAGTGCAAGGTAGCTAAGAGAGAATGGCTGAAGGAGAAGTGCAAGGATGTCGAAGGCTGTATGGTCCTGGGAAAAGTAGATGCTGCATACAGGGAAATCAAGGAAACCTTTGGAGAAAGGAAATCTAGGTGTTTGAATATTAAGAGCTCAGATGGAAAGCCACTTCTAGGGAAAGAAGACAAAGCAGAAAGATGGCAGGAGCATATCCAACAGTTGTATCAAGGTAAAGATGTAGATAATTTGGTTCTGGAAAATGAAGAGGCTGTTAATGATGATGAAATGGGAGACCCAATTTTGAGGTCAGAGTTTGGCAGAGCTGCGAGTGACCTAAATAGGAACAAGGTACCTGTAATTGATGACATTCCCTCTGAATTACTGACTGCCTTAGGAGAAACCAGCATGGCAAGGTTATTTCATTTAGTGTGCAAGATGTATGAGACAGGAGAAGTCCCATCCGATTTTCGGCAGAATGTTGTTATACCTATTCCCAAGAAAGCCGGTGCTGGCAGGTGTGAAAACTACCGCACCATTAGTTTAGTATCTCATGCCTGCAAAATCTCAACACGTATTATTTACAGAATGGAAAAACAAGTTGAAGCTGAGTTGGGAGAAGATCAATTTGGCTTCAGAAGAAATGTAGGAACTCGTGAAGCAATCCTGACTTTACGTCTGATCTTAGAGGATCGAATCAAGAAGGACAAGCCCACGTACATGGCATTCGTAGATCTAGAAAAGGCATTCGATAATGCTGATTGGACCAAGCTATTTATGATTTTGAAGATGATAGGGATCAGATACCGAGAACGAAGAATTATGTACAATGTGTATAAAAATCAGTCTGCAGTGATAAGAATCGAGGGCTTTGAAAAAGAAGCAGCAATCCAGAAAGGAGTGAGGCAAGGCTGCAGTTTGTTCCCCCTTCTTTTCAATGTTTACAAAGAACAGGCAGTAAAGGAAATCAAAGAGAAATTTGGAAAGGGAATCACAGTCCAAGGAGAGGAAATCAAAACCTTGAGATTTGCCGATGATATTGTTATTTTATCTGAGACTGCAGAAGATCTTGAAGTTGCTGAATGGTATGGATGGAGTCTTGGGTAAGGAGTACCAGACGAAAATAAATAAGTCCAAGACAAAAGTAGTGGAGTGCAGTCGAACGAAGGCAGGTGATGTAGGAAACATTAGATTAGGAAATGAAGTCTTAAAGGAAGTAGATGAATACTGTTACTTGGGTAGTAAAATAATTAACGATGCCAGAAGTAAGGAGGACATATAATGCAGACTAGCACAAGCAAGGAAGAGCTTTCTTAAGGAAAGAAAGTTGCTCACTTCAAACATTGATATCGGAATCAGAAAGATGTTTTTGAAGACTTTCGTGTGGAGCGTGGCATTGTATGGAAGTGAAACATGGACGATAACTAGCTCAGAAAGAAAGAGAATAGAAGCTTTTGAAATGTGGTGTTACAGAAGAATGTTGAAGGTGAGATGGATAGATCTAATCACGAATGAAGAGATACTGAATCGAATTGGTGAGAGGAGATCGATTTGGCTAAATTTGACGAGAAGAAGAGATAGAATGATAGGGCACATCTTAAAGACACCCAGGACTTGTTCAGTTGGTTTTTGAAGGAAGTGTGGGTGGTAAGACCAAGGTATGGATATGACAAGCAGATTAGAGCAGATGTAGGATGCAATAGTTACGTAGAAATGAAAATGTTAGCACATGATAGGGTGGCATAGAGAGCTGCATCAAACCAGTCTATGGACTGATGACACAAACACAACACACAGCGTGTCATCTGCAAAAAGCCTTTTCTCTGATTCCACTGCTTTACTCATATCATTTATATATATAAGAAAACATAAAGATCCGATAATACTGCCTTGAGGAATTTCCTTCTTAATTATTAGAGGGTCAGGTAAAGCGCCGCCTACTCTTAATTCTCTGAGATCTATTTTTTAGAAATATAGCAGCCAATTAAATCACCCTTTTGTCTAGTCCAATTGTACTCATTTTTGCCAGTAGTCGCCCATGATCCACCCTATCAAATGCTTTAGACAGGTCAATCGCGATACAGTCCATTTGACCTGAATCCAAGATATCGGTTATGCTGGAATCCTACAAGTTGAGTTTCAGTGGAATGACCTTTCCTAAACCCGAACTGCCTTCTATCTAACCAGTTATTAATTTCGCAAACATGTCTAATATAATCAGAAAGAATGCCTTCCCAAAGCTTACATGCAGTGCATGTCAAACTTACTGGCATGCATTTTCAGCTTTATGTCTATCACCCATTCCTCTATACGTATACAGGCGCTACTATAGCAACTCTCCATTCATTTGGTATAGCTCCTTCATAAAGATATAAGAATTTCATATTGTTCCGTATTGAAGTGAGTTCACTAATAAGTTAAAAGAAAGTATAAAATGGTTCAACCTTTCAATACTACTAAAATAAGAAATGTAAGTTTACATTCGTATTTAATTAAAATTGGTACCGTTGTCGACCAGTAATTTTGGTCATCATCAGCCGATCACAAATAAGTGTAAAACAATGCACAGTTTATTTATTTATTTATTTATTTATTTATTTATTTATTTATTTATTTATTTATTTATTTATTTGTGCATTGTTTTACACTTATTTGTGATCGGCTGATAAGCAGAAATACTGGTCGAAACCGGTGCCAATTTTATTTAAATAGGAATGTAAACTTACCTTTCTTATTTTAATAGTGTTGAAAAGTTGAACCGTCTTATACTTTCTTTTAACTTACACTGAAGAAAATGGAAATTGCAACACCCGGAAGGAATGGTGCTACATTGCTGCAATTGAATATGCTGGACGAGTGTTCGGTTGTGATTCGATGATTACACTTTCAGGTCCCTGTGACCGCAAGTTTGGACAACAATCAATACAGGATGTGCCCACCCCGAGATGCAATACATTGATGAATTCGTCGAGGCATTGAGTCAATGCACTGGACGGGTCAGTTGTTCCAGAGTTGTGGGTGGCTGAGGACGGTTGGCCAGTTGTTGACCCATCATGTCCCATGCATGCTCAATAGGACTGAGGTCCGGGGATCTGGCGGGCCATTCTAAGGTTGTGATGTCGTGGAGAGCTTCTCTGGAGATGCGTGCAGTGTGAACCCGGGCATTGTCCTGCTGAAAAATCCCATTAGCAATGTTCGCCATCATAGGGACAACCACTGTATTGAGTACCCTATCAACGTACTGTCGAACAGTCATAGTGCCCTCAACAAGCACTAATTGTGATTTCACATTAAAGCCAATAGCTCCGCAGACCATAATGCTTGGTGTTGGCCCTGTGTGCCTCTCGACAGTAAGATCTGGGCGGCCCCTCTCCCCGGTACGTCGGCGCACACGATTCCGGCGATCACTGCGGGCAAGAGAGAAGCGCGATTCATCACTAAAGACGACCCTATGCCAGTCGTCGACCCACGTCGATCTTTCTCGACACCAGGTCAGCCTTACACGTCGCTGTGGTGGGGTCAATGGAACACCTTCTGCAGGGACACGGGCTCGTAAGCCAGCTGCACGCAGGCGATTACCAACTGTTTGTTGTGTAACGTGGGGTGCCACAGCTGCTCGAATTTGCGCTGCTGTTGCATGGGGTTCCATCCGGGCCATCCGAATGATGCGCCGATCCTCTCTCACAGTTGCCTGTCGCGCTGGGCCTGTGTCAGGTCTACGAGTGTGGGTACCTTCATTTGACCACTGCTGCCATACACGTTGTACCGTAGATGCCCGTCGGCCAACACGTGCAGCGACAGTCCTTAGCGATAATCCAGCCTCACACTGTCCAATTATCCGAGACCTCTCAAACGGCGACAGTTGTTGATAGCGTGCTCTTCTCTGTCGTCTAGGCATGCTTGAGGGGGAACACTTCACTGCACAGACTGCAAGTCAACTACGCTACACCAGGAGTCCGTATACTGGAGTTGATTCCTCCGCGACAATCACGTGGGGAGACCTGTAGCAACAATCCAATGGGTCTGAAATCTTGATCGTTTACATACCTACTTGGCATCGTTCCATATCTTGAAAATCAGCACAAACGACCAATGCTTTCATGGTGTTGCAATTTCCATTTTCTTAAGTGTATTAATGATAGTTTCTTAATGCAAACAATAATCAAATAAGTACTTCAGAAATGGTACTATATCCCAACCCTTTGCGTTTAGTATGTCCCCAGAAATCTTATCAATTCCAGCCGCTTTTCTAGTTTTCAACTTTTCTATCTTATTGTACATATCATTGTTATCATAGGTAAATTTTAATACTTCTTTAGCATTAGTCACCTCCTCAATCTGAACATTATCCTTGTAACCAACAATCTTTACATACTGCTGACTGAATACTTCTGCCATTTGAAGATCCCCACATACCCCCCCCCCCCCCTCTTATTGGAGCCTGTTTCTGCCTTAAAGTACCTATACATACCCTTCCATTTTACACTAAAATTTGTATGGCTGCCAATTATGCTTGCCATCATGTTATTCTTAGCTGACTTCTTTGCTTGATTCAGTTTCCTACCAAGTTCCTTCAATTTCTCCTTACTTCCACAGCTATTTCTAACTGTATTTCTTTCCAGTCTACAGCTCCTTCTTTGTCTCTGTATTTCTCTATTATAATAAGGCGGGTCTTTACCATTCCTTACCACCTTTAGAGATACGAACCTGTTTTCACATTCCTCAACAATTGCTTTAAACCCATCCCAGAGTCTGTTTACATTTTTATTTACCGTTTTCCACCGATCGTAGTTACTTTTTGAAAACTGCCTCATGCCTGCTTTATCAGCCATATGGTACTGCCTGATAGTCCTACTTTTAAGACCTTCCTTTCTATCACATTTACTTTTAACTACGACAAAAACAGCTTCATGATTACTAACACCATCTATTACTTCGGTTTCTCTATAGTGCTCATCTGGTTTTACTAGCACCACATCCAGAATATTCTTCCCTCTAGTTGGTTCCATCACCTTGTGAATCAGCTGTCCTTCCCATATTAACTTATTAGCCACGTATTGGTCATGCTTCCTGCCGTTCGCATTACCTTCCCAGTTGACATTTGGTAAATTTAGATCTCCCACTACAATCACATTCCTTTCCATGTCGTTTCCTACATAGCTGATTATCTTATCAAATAATTCTGAATCAGCGTCAGCGCTCTCCTTTCCCGGTCTGTACACTCCGAAGACATCAAGTTGCCTATTATCTTTAAAAATGAGCCTTACACCTGGAATTTCATGTTTGTTATCAACTTTTTCGTAGCTAACAAATTCTTCTTTCACTAGAGTGAATACTCCCTCTCCTACCATTCCTATCCTATCTAAACGATACACACTCCAGTTCCGTGAGAACATTTCTGCATCCGTTATATCATTTCTCAGCCATGATTCAACTCCTATAGCAATATCTGGTAAGTTTATGCCTGTTAAATTACTTAGTTCTATTTCTTTCTTTACAATACTTCTACAGTTTCACACTAACATTTTTAAGTCATCCCTACTTGACATCCAGATTCCTGTACCCTTATCACCGCTCCCTAGACCACCCCGTTTCCCTGAATCTACTCCCTATAACCCTCCCAAACAAATTTCCTAACAAATACGGCCCACTGCGGTTTAAGCGAAGGCCATCTGAGTACAGATCCCTATCTCTAACCACCCGTTAGAATCTAGAAATCTCACTCCTAGTTTCCCACGTAACCACTCTATAGTCCCATTTAAATCCCCAATCACCCTCCAGCGAGTATCCCTCCTACACAGTATTCCGCTGATAACAATCTCCACTTCCTTAAACTTCACCCGTGCTGAATTTACCAGATCCCAAACATCCCCAACTATGTTGGTACTTATACCAGCTTGCTTTACGTTGTTGGTACCAACGTGAAACACTACCACTTTCTCCTTTCCCTCCCTTCTCGTCTACTGTCTTCAACATCTGCCTCAACCTAATTCCTGGATAACACTCTACCCTGGTTCCCTTTCATCCACATACTTTCCCCACATGTCTAACGATGGAGTCCCCCATGACCAGAGCCTCAACCCTTACCCACCTCATTTGATCACCTCCCCTGTTGGTCAGCCCTATCTTGCCTGACAGCTTCAGAAGCTACCTCCTCCTCCTCCCCCCATGACCCTGTTCTGTTTCTATCCTCTACTTTTCCCTTTCCTACCATTTCCCTTCTTCCTATTTCCACACTTCTCAACAGCAGTTCCCTGTTTCTCATTTTCCCTCTGTTTACCTGCAATGACTCATGCCGATTTCTCACTGACACCTGTCCTGAATTCTGATCCTGAAGAGAGCCCTTAGCCTGCAATCTCCTTTCCCTTAGAACATTAGACCACCTGTCTTCTACAATTCCCCACTTTCCTTCCCATCCCTCAGACCTACTGTATCCTGTACATTGTTTGAGGGAGGCCTACCGTCCTTCCTGTCTTCCGAGAGAATCCTAATTAACTACCTCAAACTCTGCAACTCCTCACTCATACTGCTTAATGTCTGGCCAAACCCACAGTTCCTATACCGCTTTTCACGAGAGTTTAACTCTGATGTAAACAAATAGGCGGAGCACCTTGCCTTTATGCCTTTGCTGGCAGGACCTAGTGTTTACAGTGCACTATGTCTTCTGGTATAGGCTAGAACAATTTTGTTACTTCCATAGATCTGTCTCTGTCTTATCCTTGGCTTTGACAACATGAAAGTGACTGAGGTATGAGTGATGCTAGTAATGCCAATCCTTATGCAGCCAGTCCCTACTATGTATGGTGTGAAAATGTTGCTCATAGGGTCGGTTGGTGTATGCATTTCAGTGGGCCTGGCAGACTGATATGTAATAGCAACTCTGGCTCGACGAGGAAAGCAACGGGAAACTACCTCACTCCTCATTTCCCTAGTACGCCTCTTCAGTGATGCCTAGGCCATCTATGACAGCTGATGGCAGAGTTGTTGAGGATCCCACCAGCGGAATCGTTGACGGACTGAACATACATACATACATACATACATACATACATACATACATACATACATACACACACTGACTGACAGAGCAAATGCAACACCAAGAAGGAGTGGTTCGAAAGGGATGAAAGTTGGGGAAAAAACAGAGACGGCACGGACGAATAATTGATGTTTATTTCAAACCGATATGCAGGTTACACAATGCGCACGGCATCGACTCAGTAGGATGTAGGACCACCGCGAGCGGCGATGCACGCAGAAACACGTCGAGGTACAGAGTCAATAAGAGTGCGGATGGTGTCCTGAGGGATGGTTCTCCATTCTCTGTCAACCATTTGCCACAGTTGGTCGTCCGTACGAGGCTGGGGCAGAGTTTGCAAACGGCGTCCAATGAGATCCCACACGTGTTCGATTGGTGAGAGATCCGGAGAGTACGCTGGCCACGGAAGCATCTGTACACCTCGTAGAGCCTGTTGGGAGATGAGAGCAGTGTGTGGGCGGGCATTATCCTGCTGAAACAGAGCATTGGACAGCCCCTGAAGGTACGGGAGTGCCACCGGCCGCAGCACATGCTGCACGTAGCGGTGGGCATTTAACGTGCCTTGAATACGCACTAGAGGTGACGTGGAATCATACGCATTACGCAATAGCGCCCCAAACCATGATGCCGCGTTGTCTAGCGGTAGGGCGCTCCACAGTTACTGCCGGATTTGACCTTTCTCCACGCCGACGCCACACTCGTCTGCGGTGACTATCACTGACAGAACAGAAGCGTGACTCATCGGAGAACACGACGTTTCGCCATTCCCTCATCCAAGTGGCTCTAGCCCGGCACCATGCCAGGCGTGCACGTCTATGCTGTGGAGTCAATGGTAGTCTTCTGAGCGGACGCCGAGAGTGCAGGCCTCCTTCAACCAATCGACGGGACGGGAAATTGTTCTGGTCGATATTGGAACAGCCAGGGTGTCTTGCACATGCTGAAGAATGGCGGTTGACGTGGCGTGCGGGGCTGCCACCGCTTGGCGGCGGATGCGCCGATCCTCGCGTGCTGACGTCACTCGGGCTGCGCCTGGACCCCTCGCACGTGCCACATGTCCCTGCGCCAACCATCTTCGCCACAGGCGCTGCACCGTGGACACATCCCTATGGGTATCGGCTGCGGTTTGACGAAGCGACCAACCTGCCCTTCTCAGCCCGATCACCATACCCCTCGTAAAGTCGTCTGTCTGCTGGAAATGTCTCCGTTGACGGCGGCCTGGCATTCTTAGCTATACACGTGTCCTGTGGCGCACGACAACACGTTCTACAATGACTGTCGGCTGAGAAATCACGGTACGAAGTGGGCCATTCGCCAACGCCGTGTCTCATTTATCGTTCGCTACGTGCGCAGCACAGCGGCGCATTTCACATCATGAGCATACCTCAGTGACGTCAGTCTACCCTGCAATTGGCATAATGTTCTGACCACTCCTTCTTGGTGTTGCATTTGCTCTGTCAGTCAGTGTACATACGTACATGCGAGCACAGAAATGGTGTCCCGGTATAAACAAAGCATAGTATACCCCCACCTCCACGCTTAAAGCATTGCTGCAGGTAGACAGCCCGCTACAAGACTGTTGTGATTGAAGTGGGCACAGTGGTGGATGTATAGCAATACACACACCCTGCCTTCAGCACTACCCGTTCTCTCCCTCCCCTCTTTCTCGGTACTGGAGTGGCCTTCGACACTACCCCTTCACTCCCTCGCCACCTTTCAGTACTGGAGTGTTGATTGTTTACGTCGGGACACCATTTCTGTGCTTGCATGTACATACACCTTGCCTTTGCACGGGACATAACGTAGTTGATTGGATAAGCAAGCGTCGCACTCGCTCGACTGTATGCGCGGTCGAAGAAAAGTAGTACGTCGCATTAATTTTGTTTTAGTTTATTACATTTAGAGAGTTTTGAAGAGTACGTAATCTAATTAAAATATGGTTGTCATATATACCGGTATATATATGCTCGTTTTATATAAAATAGTGATTAATTAACGAGAAGTGAAGGCACAAGGCGTGGTGTAATACAGGAAGTCTTCTCGTAGTGGGGAAATGTCCCAAGCTGTGCCGTGTGGAGATAAGTGTTGCATTTGCAGCAGCAGTCAGGGAGTATTCATAGAGAGAGAAATGGAGCAAGAGTCAGTAGGACCATCGCGTGTAGTGGATCACAAAGAGGAAAACCGCTCAGAAGTGACCATAGACAGTGCAATGTGAATGTGTTCGATAAACTAAGTGAACATAATCCGTTTATTCAGAAGTTCAGACCTTCGCGCTGTTGTATGCGATGCGCAGCCCTGCACGCCTGAACACGAGACGTTGACGGGGTGGAGGTTGGTACTACACGCTCATCGAATCACTTTTTTTTGCGGAGGCTTGGACACACTATGTTTACATCAGGATTAAACTCTCGTGAGAAGACATATACTGTACACTTGCACTCCTTAGCCGTTCTTTACGGAAAAATGGATAAGGAAAAAAAATAATTATGTGCAGAGAAATGAGAGGAAAGAAATATTGCCTGGGATAGTACACAAAGATTACACGACAATAAGGTAATTAATATACTACTACACTACAATACTACTTACTTGTACTATATGTTTATCCTACAACACCCTAACAGAATAAAAACTGCCGTTAATTACTGAATATCGAAAGGAATACACAAGAATTACGCAATTTTAAAATGCATTTAAGCCTATCCCAATTACAACAGCAGAATTCTAGTAATAGAGTTTCTACAGATATCTCTACTATAGGCCTACTACACAAATATTTTACAATAATAGAATAAGCACACTAAATTTTAATAGATATTACTTGTATACCACAGTACACTACAATAATTTTAAACTACGTTCAGACGTATCCTAATTACAATACCGCATGTTACTTTTAAGCGCAAACAGAAATGAAAATTAAAAGTTTGAAATTTGCAAGAACTACTCAAAGATTACCAACAAAGCTAAATGCCGAGACAGGTTATTATTAGTACTATTTTATCTTACTATGCTCTAATCGAGGCACACGAAAGATATACACAGAAAGATACACACGAATATAGCAGGCAAGATACGGTGCTATCTAAATATAGGTACCCTATCTTCACTACAATTATTAACTGAAATGTGGTTATATGATTTTTACAGCTGGTGGATTACCGTTATTTTTCCTACTACGCTGGAAAGAGAATAAAAGTGTCCTTAAATGCTGAAAAATAAGAGTTTGTCTACAATAATTTCTGTCAAAACTATGCCGGGGGCTTGAACTGCAGTATTATTGGGATACAGGAATTTGATTAACTGTTACTCGATGAATAAACGAAGGTGCAAAGTACAACGTATGGCGGGAATACCGTCCAGTTATACAGCCGGACGCATTTCCTGACGCCACCCTAAGTGGTGGGATGTGCTCACTATTCCGTGCTTTACGTAAATGAAGCTGTGTTAATACTATCACAAAGCCAGAGGACTTAACAACACGCGGCTTAATTCCCTGACCCGACCGGGAAGCTACGCTGACCATTCAAGCAACGAGAAACACTACTTAAGCAGGGAGCACACTGCTTCCGTTCAGTTCAGTTGACCTTGGATATTTGGTTCACATGTAATCAAATGTCCAGCCGCCTACTGCTTCAGTCCCGCATGCTTCAGCATTTCTCCGCCACCATCCGTTCAGTCGAGCTTGCCCTCAAAAGCAAAGTTGACGGAAGGTAGACACCACCTTGCGAGCCTCTGGCGAAGTGTTTTATTTGGGAAGACGGAAGGTAGACACCACCTTGCGAGCCTCTGGCGAAGTGTTTTATTTGAGTTCAATGAGTATGATCTATGAAGAAGGGCTGACTGAAGTCGTAAAATGACATTCTGATATCATGATATGGCAAGGAGAAGATCAAGTCAATCGGCAAGAAGTGATAATGATGCAGCAACTCTGTACACGGTTTCTATGCAAAGAAAGAGACTTACCTCTGTGGCCAATGAGTTGGACAATTTTTTAACTGGAAAATATGCAAAAGTGGATAGAAAGCCCGCGGATTGCCGACAAAATGTTTTATGAAACCGCGGAATAAACAGTCCTCTGCTACAAATTGAATTTAAATCTAAAATAACTACTCTAGTGACGGAATATGACAGACTGTACACTGACTTGTAGTATTATACAATTCTAATTACTTTGACCATGTAGTATTGTTAAATAATATGAAAGAAAATCAATAGTTACTTCATTGTTGCTGTTAGTCGCTCAAAAGGTGAAATTGGTTTTCTGAAAGTTGATTTTTTTTTTTTTTTAAGGTAGAACGCTTAGCAACTAAAAAACTTGAGAGAGTAGTGTTCTTAAATATTTAAAGAAGTTGTGCTCATCAAGTAGCAAGTCCGGAAAGTGAAGGTAATATTCACCACAGTGTTCCCTTTTTAAATGTAGTTCATGTATACAAAATCATATCTTTTCCTTTTTTTTTTTTTTTTTTTCTTCTAGGGGTTTTACGTCGCACCGACACAGATAGGTCTTATGGCGACGATGGGATAGGAAAGGCCTAGGAGTTGGAAGGAAGCGGCCGTGGCCTTAATTAAGGTACAGCCCCAGCATTTGCCTGGCGTGAAAATGGGAAACCACGGAAAACCATCTTCAGGGCTGCCGATAGTGGGATTCGAACCTACTATCTCCCGGATGCAAGCTCACAGCCGCGCGCCTCTACGCGCACGGCCAACTCGCCCGGTCTTTTCCCTCTTCTTCTTCTTCTTCTTCTTCTTCTTCTTCTTCTTCTTCGCAATCTATATTTTCTCTGTCTTCGAACAAAGAGCTCGACATTACTACAGGCGCTGTTCCAAGTGGGGTTCACTGACAGCTTCCGAAAGAGACGGAAGGTATGTGCGGCAGACGAATTGATGCGAACTGATACGCGGGAAACTGAACTGAACCGAGCGGGACGGATGCAATGTGCTCCCTGCTTTACACGACAGAAAAAGACGTCAGGAAGGGTATCCGGCCGTAAAACAGGACCACAACGACAAGTGTGACGCAGTTCGCACCCGCCACCTCACAGTTCACTATCCCTACACTACATGGCCGGCCCTACCTGAGACGGTGGGACGTAATGCGGATAGGAAAGTCTTAGTGCTGAGCTAAAGTAATTGGGGATAATAGAGGGCTTTATATTCGAGGTGTGTTCAGTTCATGAGGAGGGGCGTGAGTTTCTTCAGGGACTCTTCAGCATGGCGACGAGGGCTGCTGCTGAATCCGGCACTGGTTTCTAGACCACTCAATGGGTCGGATCTCTTTCTCAATGTCCTGTCAAGGAAATACAATTTCAGCGTTCGATTCCGGCTGGAATTCAAGAAATTTAGAATTGCTACTGCCCTGTTGGAGATGCTCTTGGCTGTGGGGTTCATTCAACCCATTACAGAATTGAAGACCCGATTGATTCCTGGTCTGGAATTGCTAAACGATCTACAGTCACTCCCATAAATATTCGGCCACTGATAAAATCCGCGAAAAAGTGGTGACAATAACGCACCAATGAGCCGAATATGAAACCAAATGTGTCCAAGTTATGAAACTACATTTGGCTGCTTAGGCCGAAGAGGAATCACGGAACATTGATGTACAGAATGCTGTTAAAGAAAGGACATAGTGGACATGGGTGAAACGACACGCCTCAAATATATTCGGTCACCCGAAAAGGCCGGGATTGCAGTTGTGTACATTGACAGAGACAGGGCAGATAGCGTTGCAAAACGTTCAGTTCAGGAGTGCGGTGCCGCGTGACACGTCATGCAGAAATCAGTTGCTGCAGTGTTACGGAATGGTATTAAATGGGATGCAAAAGACAACACAGTACCACTTTTGAAGAACGCCAGCTCGTGATATTCCATCGTGCTCGAGGTAAATCGCATAGAAAGATATCGCAGATACTGAACATAACCAGAACAACAATTGGAGATATAATAAGACAGCAACATTTTGGGGTGAAAGCGGTACACCATCATAGCTCCTTACGAGTAAATTATCTGTAAGCTTGGTTAGCGACATTAGATTATTGGCAGTTTAAACTGAATGTTATTATTCAAAGTTTTACATTCTGGAGAGTCTACTTTCAGCTGAGCCTGTAAAGTATGTCCTCAATTCGTACAACAAACGGTTTCGGGAGAATGATTATTTTCTGCTCTAACACTCATTTGAACCCCATATAGAAGAATTTGAATGTTTTAAATCCTATTCTATTTAACAAGTAGGATGTAAAAGCGACCAGTTAGTGAAATTTTGATTTTGTACGTCGAACAGTAACGGAGAAATGAATACTTTTTTAAAGGTGAATGTTTTAAAGTATTAACTTCTTGTATATAGAAGACCACCCTTCATTAAAAAAAGTTCGTGCCTGAAACGATTTCCGAAGAATATATATTCTGTTTTCGAGAGTCGGCCACCATCCAAACCCCTTCGGGGAGAAATATTTTGAAATATACGCTATTTTACATCTAGGACGTAAAATTATAACTTGTACGTCAAACGGTTATGGGAGAATGAATGATTTCGTTTACGGAGCTAACCTCATTTAACACTTTAGGGGTAGAACATTTAAAAAATTTCCAATTTCACACCTAGGATTTAACCTAAAACTTACACAACCGTTTTGGAGGAAGGAATGAATATATGTTTTCGGATCTTAACCCCCATTAAACTTCCCGAGGGTTTAAATTTGTTTCAGACCTTCTGTTATTTAACACCTAGGATATCGTTTGAAATTTTTAACTTCGTAATTAAAACGGTTTCTTGAAAATGCATATTTTTGTCATCATTCCTTATCCCCAGTCAAAATCCCTTGGGGGTGTATTGTTTTAAGTCCACTTCTTATTTGTATCCTCATGAAGTATTAAATTCGTTTTACACACCCGCCCCTTAAGCTGATTCCACCCCCTCAAAATACGTGTTTTTTAAATTTTTAAACGAGATTCCAAATACCAATTTTCACGTCCGTAACATCCTTCGTTTTTGAGATATAAGTATAATCATACAAAGAATTCAACACATTTTTCGATTAATTTACCCCCTACCCCCACTTAATTGGATATGCGTTTATTTTTGAAGGAGATTCCAAATACAAAATTTCACGTCTGAAGTATTTGATATATAAGTATCCTTATAAAAATAATTCAACACTTTCTTCTTCTTTTCACCCACCCCTTATGTAGAATTTTCAAAAACAAAAAATGCGCGTTTATTTTTAAAGGAGATACCAAATACCAATTTTCATGTCTGTAACATCTTCAGTTTTTGAGATATAAGTACCCTCATAAAAGATATTCAACTCCTTGTTCACCCTTTTCACCCCCTTAAGAGTATTTTCCTAAAACCCAAAAATACGTGTTTCCTTATTTTAAAGGATATTCCAGATACCAATTTTCACGTCTTTAAACGGTTATGGTTTTGAGATTTACTGTAGATATACTCATTTTAATAATTCACCCTCGCCCTTCCCCCTTCCCCCCCGTTAGCGAAGGAATGTCCAAAAATCCTCCCTTAGTGAGCACGTACGTTGTAATATAAATGTATCTCCAAAATTTAGTTTCTTTATGTCCAGTAGGTTTTGCTCGGCGGTGATGAATCAGCCAGTCATAACATGTGGTGCGGGTGATGTTATTCTGTATAGAGTAATAAATAAGTTACAAGATTGTGAGCAACTGCAAAATGACCTCGATAATGTTGTGAGAAGGACATTAGGCAAAACTGATGAGCTAACAAATGCCCTTACGACAGTGCGAGGTCTACCGCACCTCCTCCGTTCCGAGATATGAACACCGGCCTCCCAGGGCCGTAGTGCGTCCGCGAATAGTATGATGATAAACGGAGTTAAGTCAGGTTGTGAGTTTTACAAATAGGAAAAGTCCTACCAGTTTTAATTACTGCGTTGTTGGGCGAAAGTTCCTGTTGTGGATCGTTGTAAGTACGTAGGTGTCTATATAATGAAAGATCTTCATTGGAGTAATTACATAAGTGGGGTTGCAAATAAAGGGTTCATATCTCTACACATGTTTATGAGGGTGTTTTGGGATTGTAGTAAGGATGTCATGAAGAAGGCATAATTATAAGTCTCCGGTAAGACCCCAACAAAAGTATAGTTCCGGTGTATGGGACCCTCACCAGGATTACTTGATTCAAGAACTGGAAAAAATCCTTAGAAAAGCAGCTCGATTTGTTCTGGGTAATTTCCGACAAAAGAGTAGCGTTACAAAAATGTTGCCAATTTGGGCTGGGAAGACTTGAGGAAAAGAAGACGAGCTGCTCGACTAAATGGTATGTTCCGAGCTCTCTGTGGAAAGATGGCATGGAATGGTATTAGTAGACGAATAAGTATGAGTGGTATATTTAAAAGTAGGAAATATCACACTATGAAGATAAAGTTGGGATTCAAGAGGACAAACTGGGGCAAATATTCGTTTATAGGAAGGGGAGTTAGAGATTGGAATAACTTACCAAGGGAGATGTTCAATAAATTTCCAATTTCTTTGCAATCATTTGAGAAAAGGCATCTGCCAGTTGGCGACTGCCCAAAATGCAGATCAGTAGTGACTGACTGACACGTGCTCTAGCCGATGATTACAAGATGGGCATTACCGGCGGTTGGTGTGCGCGTTATCGTACGTCAAGAAAGGCTTGATAACCATAAGGTCTGTATGCCAAGACGGATTGAACCATTTATCACATGAAGTGGACAGGGCTACGTAATATCGACGTTGTCAAGATTGCCCCCCCCCCCCTCTCCTTCCGCCCCCCACCCCTACCATCGAATGTGATCTTGTACGGAAGTGTTTCCATTTTTGAAATTTTTGCAAAGGTACCATACTTTCATTGAATAAAGTCCATTTTTGTGTTGTCAGCTACTGCATATAAGACAATATCTTCACTGACAGGCCCATAAACGCCCAGCCGAGGCCATTCAGTCTAGACACATGAAATTTTAAGTATATGTTCTATAAGTGGGTATGGGAGTGCTAAGAAAGGGTTTTAAAATTTTGATTTGAAAGGTTTGATGGGGGGTATATATTCGAATTTGTTTTTATTTTCTCGGCCGCGAAATAAAATACAACTTCGTTTTTCACTAAAGCATTCTTCATATAACTTACTAAAGTATAATTTCCGCATTTCTTGAAATTCGACGTACAATGTGTGGAAAGGATTGAACAAGCGTATATACGAAATTTATCTCTTTTTCTTCGATTTCCTGGGCTACGAAATACAATAAAACTTCGAGTTTGCGCTAATAAATCCTTCTCCATATAAATAGTAATGCCTAAAATGACATTTTTTTTAAAAAATTCGACTGGTAAGGAGTGTTAAGGTTTGGACAAGGTTATATTCAAATGTATGAATGAATGAATGAACATACAAAATACTGATTAGCTCATAAACGCCCAGCCGAGAACATTAAAACTAGAGACATGAAATTTTAAGGATATATTCATATAAGCGTATAAAGGTGTGCTAAGAAGGGTTGTTATAAAATTTTGATTTTGAGGGGGTTTAAATGCGGTATATTCGAAATGAAGTTCTTTTTCGATCTTCTCGGCCGCGAAATGAAATGACTTCGTTTCTGCGGTAAACATTCCGCATATAAATACCTGAAATGTAATTTGTGCATTTGTTTACTGTAAGTTCGACTTACAAGGGGTGCAAAGGTTCGAATTAATGTATATTCTATATTTACGTTTCTTTTTCAAATTTTTCCGCCGCGAAATAAAATACAGTTTGTTCTTTTTTTTGAAATTCGTCTCACAAGGGGTGCAAACACACCCAATGCACATTCTGTCATGTAAGGGCCCAGAGCTGCCCAGCCAGATGGCCTGACACATGGTAAGGGTGATCACGAGGCTGAGAGATCTGATGTATGTCAGTGAAACTTGGATGAACAATCGCTATTAACATTATCCTAAATTGAACGGTACCGTAACAGTCATTTTGCCTTATTTGTCAACGGTAGTGTTGTTATAATTAATTGCTGAGAAATAACCGGGCTGCGCTGACGACGTATCTTTTTTGTACGCTGTAGATATATACCAATGATTCTATTTTCAAATTAAAACATTTTATACCGAAACTGAGCCTTTGGAGGCAAGACCAGAATTTCACGGTCTACAAACCTATTTTACTAACGCGCACGATATACTGATATAAATCAAAATGTTAGGGTCTGCTAGATTGTACACGCACAATTTAAAGAAAATAAATACATAATACTTCTGCACCGTTCATATTGGAAGTTATCCCCGTCGGTATTTTACTACACGCTATTAGCTGCCATCCTCGGGGGTCCGGGTTCAATTCCCAGTAATGTCAGAAATGGCAGGAGAGCTGGGATGTGGTATACATAGTTCGCCTCCATTGAGGGTGTGCCTGAAGTGAGATGTACCGCCTCGGGGCGAGGACACGAATGTACATAACCTTTTATTAGCAAAGACGAAAAAACTGCCGATTTCCTGTTCAGAATCAGTCATTTTGTCATGCTGTGGACAGCCTTATGTAGGCTAAGAACGGAAGGCGTGCGTGCAGCGATCGTATGTCGTCTCCACTGATCATCCTACCAAGTTTCAGTCGGCCTACTACGCGACAGGTTATTAGGCTACTGTAGCTTCAAGTTCCAAGCAGTCGGGCTGGTCCAAGCCATGGACCTCTCTTCCTCATGGTGACAGTGTTATGAATCTGAAAGAGGTCATCGCAGCATATCCCCTAGTTGTGTGTAACTGCACCTCTTGAAATTATCTGGGGATATTTTTCTCCGTTTGAAGGAACGCGATATCATCATGTTGACTGCCCAGGTAGGGGAGGAGCAGCCGCCAGTTTATTTTCTTGTTCACTCTTCTCTGGATAGATGATATCGCCTTTGTAATATTTATGAAATTAGTTTGTCTCCAAGCTATTCTCTCTCAATTTTCTTATGTAGTGGAATCGCTCTCCCACGTGGTATTCTACCAAGTCTGTGAAGCAACTAATGTACATGGGGCTTGCCCTTTTTCACTAGATCATCCATAAAATCTTTATAATTTGTGGTAAATAAAGTAATAATAATAATAATAATAATAATAATAATAATAATAATAATAATAATAATCTTCCCCAAAGGTGGTTCTCCTCGACGAGCAGTGTGACCGAAGAACTGCAGTTTTTATTGGAGACAAAAATGGACAACTTTTTCTTAATTTTCAGTTCGTTTATAATTTAGTCGTTCGTTTTATATAATGCGCAAGAAATACGGAGTAGTATTCCCCAACACCATATCTCAAAGGCATCTATTTTCTTCCTATTGATGCCTCAACACTCCACGTCTCCACAACGTAAAGGGAGATAGAGATGAGCGTATGGACAAGCCGTACCTTCACTGACTTCAAAAGAAGTTGTGATATTGCCTTCTTCGCCATTGCAATTGGGCGCTTGAGATCCCTGGTGCATTTTTCATTGCTGGTAATATTTGAGTTGAGGTATTCGAATCCGGATTCAATTTCAAGACTCCGGAGAATATTCCCCGTGTTTTTTAAGTAAGTTCCGTTTTGTTGTAGACACTAGTAGTTCGCCCTTCTTTGATTACAAACGATTTGATGGCTTCAGTTGAAGCGAAGATTCGTGAGAACAGGCGCTTCACAATAACAGGTCTCTCAAACGAATTTCCTGACCTGTCGAGATCAGTGCTTTACAACATTGTTTCTGAACACCTAAAGTTTAGGAAACTGTGCTCCCGTTGGGTCCCGAAACTCCTAACAGAGGACCACAAAAACCAAAGATTTGAGTGTGCGATGACGTTCTTGACTCGTTATGACGAAGGTGACGGCTTCTTGAGTCAGATCGTAACTGGAGACGAAACATGGGTTTCGCATATCACTCCCGAATCGAAGCAGCAGAACATGGAATGGTGACACACTCACTCGCCTGTAAAGGTGAAGGCCAAACAGACTCTGCCCCAGCGCAAAATCATGGCGTCGGTGTTTTGGGATAGGCATGGTGTTTTGTTGGTCGACTTCATGCAACGAGGAACCACTATCAATGCAGAAGCATACTGCCAAACCCTGAGAAAGCTGCGCAGAGCGATTCAAAACAAAAGACGCGGCATGCTGACAAAGGGAATTGTCCTTCTCCATGGCAATGCAAGACCTCACACTGCAGGTCAGGCCCGCGATTTATTGGACAGTTTTTGGCTGGGAAGTTTTAGACCATCACCCTACAGTCCTGATCTTGCGCCGAGCGATTACCATCTGTTCCTCCAACTCAAACATCACCTCAGTGGCAACCATTACAATGATGACGACGACGTGAAAACGGCAGTGAACTCTTGGTTATCGGAGCAGGCGGCAAGTTTCTATGAAGAGGGTATTATAAAATTGGTTACGAGGTATGATAAGTGTTTGAACAAACTTGGAAACTATGTCGAAAAATAGAGTGAAGTATGTACTTTCTGAAAATAAATTTACTTTTTTGGAAGAACCTTTCGTTGTGTACTTAGTTTCAAACGGACCTTACTTAAAAAACACGCCTCATACATCTTCCAGAAAGTTGGTTATTTCGCCCACCACCTTCATTATTTTTGTTTTCTGATCTCCAGACCAGTTTTTTACTTTAAATCCTCAACTTTTTTTAGCAGAACAATTCATTCTTTCTCATCTGCTGTGATGAGCGAATCCCAAGTGAAATGAGTATATCAGGAAAGAATAAATCTACAGTAGTTTCTCTTCCTGCAGGATTGCAGTGTTAGGGTTGTAGATAGTACTGTACCAGACAACTTCACGCAAAACTTATTTCATGCATTACATTATTTAGTGTATTTTGGTCAGCAGCTCCATGAAGTTGGACGGTCCGCGTGGCTAGGTTTCTCTGTTCTTATTTGAAATTAAGTCATTCTGCATACGCTTGTAACTGGAAGTGAGAACTGCATTACTCTTCCAAGAGGGCTGAGAAGTGGGATTTACACATACATTATATCTCTTCTCGGTTGATTTACAGAATACTGGGCATCTTCCATTTGAGTTATTCAGTGTTGTTTTGATTATTAGTCCATAGACTGGCTTGATATAGCGCTTCAAGCCACCCTACCTGTGCTAACACTTTCATTACTACGTAACTACTACATCCCTACATCTGGTCTAATCTGTTTGTCATATTTACGCCTTGATCTACTCCTACCGTTCCTAATGCCTACACTTCCTCCGAAAACTGACTGAACAAGTCCTGTGTGTCGTAAGTTGTGTCCTATCATTCTGTCTCTTCATCTGGTCAAATTTAGCCGAATCGTTCTCCTCTCACCAATTCGATTCAGTATCTCGTCAGTCTTGATTCGATCTACCCATCTCACATTCAGCATTCTTCTGAAACACCACATTTCAGAAGCTTTTATTATATTTTCTTCTCAGCTAGTTGCCCATATTTCACTTCATACAATGCCACGCTTAGACAAAAATATTCCCAATTCCTTTATCAGCGTTCGAAGTGAGCAGATTACTTTTTTAAATAAAGGCGTTTCTGGCTTGTGTTGGTCTGCATTTTATGTCATTCTTACTTGTTAGTTCCTTTAAGACTTCATTTTGCTAATCTTATATATCCTGCATCACCTGGATTCGTTCGACTGCGCTTCATTACTCCTTTAAGACTTCATACCATTTAGGAATTTCTCCAGATCATCTGCATAAACAGATAAAATAACGATATCACCGGCAAATCTCGGGAGTTTTGATTTCTTCTGCATGATTATTATTCCCTGTACCTTTACCGCCTGTCCAACATGAACATAATGAGAGGATACAAACTCCAGCATTGTCTCACTTCTCTCTGGATTGCTGCTACTTTTTCATTCGATTCTATCACTGCAGACTGATTTTTGTACAGATTGTAGATACTCCTCCTTTCTCGGTGATCCAGATCACCTTCTGAATCTCAGATAACTTGGTGTAATTGACAATATCAAATGCCTTTTCTAGATCTACGAGTGCCAAGTACGTGAGCTTGTCCTTAATTCGATTCTTTTTTAACAGTTTGCTTTACGCCGCACTGATACAGTCAGGATTTCTTCATCAATCCTACATTTGTCTGAAGCCAGTTCGGCCCCATGGCTAAATGGTTAGCTTGCTGGCCTTTCGTCCAAGGGGCCCCGGGTTCTGTTCTCGGCCGAGTCGGGGATGTTAACCTTCATTGGCTGGATGTGTGTCGCAGTGGCGGCTCGTGAAAAAATCGTCCTACGTGCTACAAAAAACAAGCTAAATACGCTGTTTTAAATCTGCATATTGCCATGATGAACAACGCATACTTCAAACTTGGTAATACTACTACTACTACTACTACTACTACTACTACTACTAATAATAATAATAATAATAATAATAATAATAATAATAATAATAATACAACTTTTCTCACAATTTATAACTCAGAACAAACAAAAACAACATTAATTTGGAAGTAGATGAATTCTTCGACAACTGTCTACGAGATAAATAATTCATTGGCGAAATATTGTTTTTACTAACCTAATGGCGCAACTTATATCAGTGCAAATAGAATCGTGGAAATATAGATCCCCACTAAGAACACTAATTTAATTTCACTTTATATACACTGCAGTGGATAAATAATTTGATAAATCTTCGTATAAACTTTACCACTAACACAATGACAGAAAAAACACGCACCAGTAATATAACCGCGAGATTAAAAACCGCACAAAGCAACTGAAAGAGCTGGCAACTGATTCATTGAGACCTCCCCTATTACCAGAGTAAATGTCCGGCTCCATGGCTAAATGGTTAGCGCGCTGGCCTTTGGTCACAGGGATCCCGGGTTCGATTCCCGGCAGGGTCTGGAATTTTAACCATCATTGGGTGTACGTGTTGTCATCATCATTTCATCCTCATCACGACTCGCAGGTCGCCTATGGGCATCAAATCAAAAGATCTGCATCTAGCGAGTCGAACATGTCCTCGGATACTTCCGGCACTAAAAGCCATACGCTATTTCATTTCACCAGAGTAAATTACATTGTAATGCGGGATAACATTTAGGGTCAGTCAAAGATTCTTTGACTCACCTACGAATTCCTTATTTTTGACACAAAAGGAAGATGGATATTTTAATAAGCATGCGTGAGATAGATTGCCTCCACTTACTCTTTACTTTCGAACCCAGACGATGCTACTCTCTAGTGGCAGATTCGCTTACCACGTTCAACATAAGCACGGCCGACTGGATCCCTCGCTGCGCTCCGGGTAGCAGGAGACATCGAGTAGTTCTACCCCCTTGCGGGAGAGGAAGTAACTATAAACGGGATCAGTGAAAGTTGATCCCGGTTTACGGTATACTCCGCCGGCTAGGGGGAGTGTTGCAAGCTTGGCTGCGTCTGCGTATTGCTTCCTTCAGGCTACAGGCAAGGGCTCACTTCACATGAGCACGAGCCTTGTTCCCCGGGAGAACGGCGCTAGGTGTTCGACAGATCTCGTCCTGATTTGCACAAAACACAAATTCATATCGTACTCAAAACAACGAAAAGGCACCAGGATAATTGTACTGTACATAAATAATATTCCTTGCAGTTCCAAGCTACGTGCTGGAGCCCGGTAGCACGTACTGACCGGCCGCCACTGTGTGTGTGCCGTCTTCAGCAACTAGAATTCATCTTAGATAGGGCCCCATTCTCACAGACGCGCAGGCGTCAACTTGAAAGACCTGCACGAGGCCTCTCCGGAGGCCACACGCCATTATATTCTGAAACCAAACCGATCTCCCCCCTCAGCTTCAACTTGCCTTTCCATTCTTCCTTAAATAATGCCCGTTAAATCTTTAGAGGCGTGAGATTTTAAACTAATGGCGTGGTAGTTTTCACATTTATCAGCATCTGCTTTTTAACGGAATGGGTATAACAGCGTCCTGTCTAAAATCGGATGACACTTCTCCTGAATCCATCTTGCACACTACACCTCGCCAAGCCGGATACTCCCAAGTAGTGATATAAGGAAGGCACTGGCACCGTGCTTTGACACCGGTGCCAAAGACGGCACGGTAGGGACGGTGCCACGATTTAAAATGAACCAGGGCCAGTGGCACTGCCATGAAAAGAAATCTGTGAAACGTTTACAAGTATAAAAAGGTTTGTGACGTGAATATTGACCTTTTTTTTTTTTTAATACCGTTAGTAAGGACAAGAACACACCTCAATCAAGTCTGCTTTTCCATGAGTACATCGAACATTATGGCGGGCACTGGCGGCTGGCACTGTTGCCGAACGAAGGGTATGTCAAATCGAGGTACTTTGTTTCTGTTTAGGTCTCTCAAAGCTCTGTCGAATTCTGACCTCGTAATTGGATCTCCCATTTAATCCTCGTCAACAGCCTCTTCTTGTTCCAGAAATTATTATTATTATTATTATTATTATTATTATTATTATTATTATTATTATTATTTATTTGCACGAATTTCTCGTGTTTGCTCCTCTCTCTTACCATTCGTATGACTTCCCTGGCCTACTATTGTATATTGACCTTTAGAATCCACAAATTGTTATACTAATTTTCCCGCGTTTTTCACATATGATTTACCATGGTATATTTTACCATCGATCCTACAATAACACATCAAGGCCAACTTATATCAGACCGTAATACAGCATTTAACATGTCGGCAGCCTTGGGCCTTGGCCCGTTGCGTAGTATTGCTGTCTGATGCGAAAATAGCAGAAAACGGTGGACTAAGTCATAGGTGAAGCAATTAACGCTGATAATATTCATAATTTGTTATAATAAATACACAGCACATGTTCCTGAAAATATTTTGGCTGCAAGGCTAACGTTGTTAATTATTCCGGGCAATGGAATGTAAACAATTCAAGGTCGCATTAGCTCTTATTGATCCGGCAAATGATAATACACATGACGCTTTTATTAAATGTCCGAGCGGCTCCCGAGCACTGCTTGAGCCATTTGCGAGCAGGATAATTCCATGGAGAGATGTCTGCCATTATAAGAACAACTTGCGGGTCATCAAATGAAGTTGCCGTACTTTATCGAAGGTGATAGTGCATTTGCACTCAGCGAAAATATTATGAAACCATACCCGGGAGATCATGTCTCTGGAACTTACACACCTTACAAGAGAATCTTCTACTAGCGATTGAGCAGAGCTCGACGAGTAGTGGAAAATACCTTTGGTATATCAAGTTCAGTGTTTCGAGTTTTAAGAAAACCAATGATTTTGAAGCCCCCAAAGCCGAAATCATTGTTATGTCTGTATTAGTTTTGCATAATTACCTGAGGATTCATTCCCCTAACTTATACACAACACCCGGTTCACCAGACCATGAAGCGAACGGAGAGATTATTGAAGGAACATGGAGACACACTGAAGATATTACTTCCATAAGACAATGTTCCTAGGAGATCTTCTGCTTACGTAAACAAAATTAGAGATGAAATAGCTGACTATTGCACGAAAGAAGGAACTCTGCAATGGCAAAATACGTACGCTTGAAAAAGATAAAGGAAAAATACTCTCTGTGTTTAGCGTCTGTCTTGGTTTATATCTTTCATTGAGGAACCCCAAAGCTTCATACGTAACCCATCGGCTTTTGTAAATTTCCGTAGCTTCTTTAAAAGAACGAAATGTACAAAATATGTATGATTGAATACGGTATTATAGGTACTACCTATTGAATTGCAACCTGTGTTCACTTTTGATATTTATTGGTTGTTGTATCATTACTTGTTTACTACAATTCTTGCTTTAAAAAGATAATAAATGAATACATCAAGTACAAAAAGGAAGTTTAAACACGAGAAACCTTTTCCAGTAGTGCGACTGCTTTTCTCTTTGCTCCTTCCCTCCCGGTGTGATCCCAACAAAGAAATAATGTTCTTCTAACATTCATCCGCGGGTCGTCCAGTTGTACCAATATCCCGCCATGCATCCTCTTTCACATTCTTTGTCAAGTGATCGCCATTTTTCGGGCCCCATAAAATATAATGTGTCCGATAAGTGTCTATTAGCGTAAGCACATCTTCATCCGACCAGGCCGCCATGCTCGCGGGATGCTCACTTTAGCTGTACACACTTGCCAGCACGTTCCTTGGCCGTCCACACTGAGCGCAAGCATCCCTTTGTGCTCGCCTCCAGTCGGCTCGCAGTGAGCGGTGGTTAGCGTGCTGTCCTTTGGTCACAGGGGTCCCGGGTTCGATTCCCGGCAGGGTCAGGAATTTTAACGATCATTGGTTAATTTCTCTGGCACGGGGGCTGGGTGTACGTGTCGTCTTCATCATTTCATCCTCATCACGGCGCGGAGGTCGCCTACGAGAGTCAAATCAAAAGACCTGCACATGGCGAGCCGAACTTGTCCTCGGACACTCCCGACACTAAAAGCCATAGGCTATTTCATTTTGGCTACCGTCAGGTGAGCGGCACCATTTGTATACGTGGCTTGTGATTAGTTCCACTATGTGAGCAACTCCATGGGAATACCGGCGACCGTGATTAGTCCCACTATGTGAGGAACACCATGGGTCTGCGTTGCTTGCAAGTGGTGCCCTTATGTGAGGAACACCATGGGTTTGTGTTCTCTGCGAGTGGTGTCATTGTGTGTGACATACCATGTGTGCCCTTCAAGGCACCCAATGCGGTGGTCTTCTTTCTTGACATGTGCGCCGGCTACTCCTGCAAATAATGACATATAAAAAATACCTACCGCCTCATGTAGACTCTTCTCCTCAGGGGTGATGCGTTCATGGAACCCTCGGGTTGATGGGCCACACGTCGATCGGGGGGTGAGGAAATGAAAGATGGGGTAAACTAAACTATTAAATGACGGTACCCAAAGACTGAATTAAAATTGAAATAAATAAAATGGTTTATTTAACAAAATTTGCAAAGTGTAAAATGAAAGTAAAAGAGTGTAAAATAAATAATGTGAAATGAAATTAAAATTTAAAAACAATTAATAAAAGGTCTGCATTACAATAAGTTAATTATCTGCCTTAATAAAATTCGACTGAAAGTCGATTAAATTTAAATATTCTGGTTTTCATCGAACCACTGTCTCCATGACGATGACGTGACCACATTTAAAACACTGGTCAGAAATACAGCCTCATTTGAATAAATGATTTGCAATACCTTGGAAAATGTCCTCTCAAAATAAATTCAGTAATTGCTTAGTTAATTTGTTAATTCAACAAATTGACATTGACTTTGAGGTGTCTATCAAATATTTAACCCATATTCAAATTCAGTTGGGAAACACCCAACTCTAATAATGGAATACACTAACCATGTGTGACAATAAAAGGAAGAGAGAAAAAACATGAACATGGTACTTTATCCGTTATATAACCTTTGCCACATATTTAAACTACTCGTGGCTGAAAACAAGAAAATTTATAGAACCAAAAACCTGAGTGCTACCATCACTCATTTAATTAGTTAAACCTTACTTATTTAACTGTGATAGTCTGGACGCTTAAAATACTCAAATTAATTAGGCCAAGTGCCTCAAGTTTACTCCTTAAATGAAAGCGATCCCTTTACATAGTCAACTTTACCTAGTTTGCCGCTGCCTGCATTTTCATTGCGAATGCATATTTGTGTGGTACCAACTCTAGATGGAGGCAGATCCCATCTTATTTATGTAACTCATCTGCGGCACTTGTGATACAACTGCTTATTAAAGATCGCTTCATTTGCCTAACTGAAATGTAGTGGATTTCTAAGGCTTGGTGATTACTAACTGTCTTCTGGTATGAGCATACCACTACTATGGTTTTGACTATGAACTAATCGATGATCTATTACCCTAACACATGAAATCTTATTTACAAAAATGAACATGTCAATGGAGAAACACTGCTCCCAAGAAATACTGAAATTAAAATAACCTGACTACACCTATTTTATTTACATAAATTAAATACAAACACTATTTACGTATCATCAGCTTCTAACATAATACGGTGACAAAATGTGTACAAAGAAAGGATATTACAACAAAAATCCAGATCCCAAAAATCGCTGCCTAATAAAATTTTAAAATAAAAATGCGCAATATCGAAGTATAAAATATTACCCCACACTGATTCAAGTAGCAAAATTATGTGAATTTGATGGCAGTCTTCTCACCTCAGACGAAAAATGTCTGGACATGACCCTATTCAATCTTTACGGACAATAATTATTGGTATTACATGTCATCAATGATTATACATGATTGTCGAAACACACATTGATCGGTCGCTCTGTTCACAATTCACCTCGGACTCTAACTTGCATATTTTCCGAGCATTTATTTTCCCTGGAAACTATTTGAAACAATACAGGCTTTTCACCTACAACATTACACATGTCATCGCATATTTAACCCTCTCGGTTAAATTATTCATCTCTCAATTCTATTTATTCATCAGTATTCTCGACGTAGAAACTCATAATACGGCCTCGCTCGTATCAGGCGGGCGAAATAACTGTGTCGTTCACATATCAATTTTTACGACATTATTCATGACATGGTCCAAATATCACATTTTCCACTTTTCAACGCAGAACATCAGGGATATTACTATTACTTTGCTCGTTATTTTGATCATCTACCGTTTCACATATTATGAAATATCAGAGCTAACTTATCAATGGCTTCCTGTCACTAATTATTTAACTGAAATAACGAGATTGCCTCTCAAAAACACGGCTATCGAAATGTGTAACCACGTTTACATAAAGAAATTAAATTTTGCGTATCAACCAGATCGTCGCGAAATACAAAGTATGAGAGCTACCGGAAACGGTCATCTGAATAATGATTACATAACATGAAATAATAAACTGGATGCGCCAGCAGCAAAAGCAAACATTTAAACTAACATGGCGGCGTGTACAAAATCAAAACGTCAACAAAAATATAACGCTCATTACCATAGTTATTATTATTATTATTATTATTATTATTATTATTATTATTATTATCACTTTAGCATCTGCACTACACTGTATGTTAATTTCTTAGTAAAATAGGATTCTCATATGTCAAAATGACTTACTTCAAAATGATCCAGAAATAATATGAAAAATATTTACTTAAGGAAACTAAGGAAACTACGCAAATAACACTCGCTAACACTTATTTACTATTATTATTATTATTATTATTATTACGATCATGATTTTTATAATTACTATTATTGTGACACTGTGGCATTTATATTTCGAATCGTCAAATATAATTGTCGTAGTCTCACGTTTAACTCAAAATGAAAATGATATCAAACTACAATTAATACCATCCGATCCGTGAATTATTTACAGTCCTATCTAAAATTCTAAACTACATTTTTGATCTTCGATTGTTCATAGTCCTACATATTTATATATTTACATTCTGCTCATTTATCTTATTTGTGCTGGAGGCAGGTCAGATCACCCTCCGGACTCCGTCATTATGAATTTAGTACTCCATCTTCAAGCTGATGTGGTTATCCAAGAGGTCACCCGCACAAACTTGATGCATTTTTACGATAGCGTTGCACACGTCCATATTTATATTAGCACTCGCATTTTTAACACTCCTATGAAGATTATTCAATGACACTGCATTGAGCACCTGACGTAAAGTTGAAAGTCTGGACTCCGCTACCTGCCTAGCCTCCTACTGTCGTCTCTCTCACCCCTCTCAGTTTGTTTGTGTAAAAAGATTATTGGTTATTCACCTTTTCTGACCAAAACACTGGACTCAAGGTCTTAGTGCGGCAGCATTCCACTAGCGAAAACAAAGTCCTTCTCCCTGTAACTGGCTTGACTAATTCTGCTCCCAAATATCTCACTTGCAATAATAGTTCTATGAGAGTGTGGAAAAATTTAAATGTAATGTTCCCGATGATATGTGGAGAATTTTATAATAATCGTCCTCCAAAATATGACTTTTCCACAAAATATACAAGCTACACGTGAACTAGGGAAAATGCTATGCAGCTACGTGTTACGAAGAGATTCATTGTTTATTCCGGTCCTAGCATGTTATAAGTTCATTCAAGGCAAGTGTTGAGAATATAACTATCATTGCCATTCGTTAATTTAATTGCCTGATTATCTCTGCATAAACTAAAGTTGAATAAAAGTTTGTCAAAGTGTTCATTTCGGCTAAGATATTACTCACACAAATAAATACGTTACTCACTCGGATGCCAACAACTGTACAAGACTGAGGATTCTTACAAGACTGAAGATTCTTACAAGACTGAGATTCACCACACTGGTGTCGTCGGTTTTGTAAACAGTCCTCCCCCACTTCGAAAATAGTTCTGTGGAAGGGATGTGGCGTAATAATCCTGCACTTGGGGCCGATTTATCATACGTCCGTAGGTTAGAATTTTAGGAAATGTGTTCTAAACATTCCTAATCTTGGTCCGATTTACGTGTTACATTGCGTTATGAGAAACGATCACAGGTTAATTCATACGACGGCGCGCGTCACTGGCTCTATTTTCTGCAAGAGTTTGGCGTCTTCCCGCCATGACTGTTCATTTCCTGGGCGATACCACTCTTCCATGTAAAGTTGAAAATTTCTTATTTAACCACTGATTAACCACACATTTGCACTGATAAATCCTCAAATATTGTTTGGAAGTCAGGACACAATCTTTCACAACTACTTCGGGCACCAAATCGCGAAATACTAACTGTAGATTCCCGCTATGACAAGACATTAAAATTTGCAGTTTTGTGATTGGCTGAGATCTTCCATTTTCTGCCAAGGGATGACGGGCATTATTCGTTTCTCTCTCGCACCTCTGGGTAGGGAAAATTCCGATGTGCGGATTCACGTGGGAACTGGATAGAAAGTTTCCACCTCTCGTCGGCATCATAAACATAATTGGACGTACCACTCAGGCTAGCTACTTCCTGTTCGTGCCTTAAGACGTATTCTGGGATATATTTTCAGTCTGAACGGCGCCTGACTGTTGCTTTGTGAGACTGCAAGCTTTTCCCAGCCTACTGCAGTATTCCCATATGCGAATTATTAAACATTTAATTCATGCATCTATTATGCACATACGCTTATGGGTACACATGGGTCTGCATTACCTGTGATTAGTACCCACCATGCGAAGAACGCCATTAGTCTGCGGTACTTTTGATTAGAACCACTCTAGGAGGAACTCATTGGTTCTGCTTTACTAGTGACTAGTACTATTATGAGGGGCCGGTGACCTGGATTTTGGACCTCTTTTTTACAACGAGAATCATCTTAGAAAATAAAGCATTGTGAATTGGATCCACTGATTGTTTCGGATTCGTGGCCATTTTTTATCACCATTCCTTTCATATTCTAGTCAGTGGATACATTTTGAAGATTTAATTATCGTTTCATTTCGTTGCACCTCGTACCATTAGGGACCGATGACCTACCTGTTTTTTCAGAAGTTGCTTTACGTCGTACCGACACAGAGATGTGTTATGGCGATGAAGGATAGGGAGGTGCTAGGAGTGCGAAGGAAACGGCCGTGACCTGAATTAAGGTACAGCTCCAGCATTTGCCTGGTGTAAAAATGGGAAACTACGGAAAACCATCTTCAGGGCTGCCGACAGTGGGGCTCGAACCCACTATCTTCCGAATATTGGATACTGCCCGCACTTAAGCGACTGCAGCTATCGAGCTCGGTGACCTAACTGTTAGGCCCCTTTAAACAACAACAACAATCATCATCATCATCATCATATTATTATTATTATTATTATTATTTATTTGTGAATTTTATTTTACGGGTACGTTTCGCCATTATCTTCATATAATTATGTCGTTTCTAGATAAATTGGTTGTAGTTTAAAAAATCGCAATCATTTCGTTTTTTTGTTATGAAACCTGAACCGATTTCTTGTTCATTCTTGCGGTGCCCAAGGGAATATCGTGATACATTTTACTACCTACAGTCTGATATTCTTGCATTTCGGTACGTGACCCTCGTACTGTGTGGACGTAGATTAGTAGTGTTGGCGCTGGTGAAGGCTGACTTTTCGGCAGCAGATGCCGGTCGTAGGGGAAGCGTTCCCGCTTCTACTGCTAGGCGATGGGTCAAGTTGTGCCGGGAATATGCTCAAGAAGCAAAGAGGCATTCTATAGGCCTTTTACGCATTTCTGCTAGAGAGCAAAATGAGAACCCCCTTCTTCTCAGTTGTTTCACTGAAGGCCTTGTCTCGCTTTCCGGTGGTGTGCTGACTACACGTAACCGAATTAGGGATGCGGGACTTCGAAATTACGTCGCCGCTAGGAAGATTCATTTGACCGAGAGCCAAATAATTGATCGCCTCGCATATCCCGTGGAATGCTGAACTACTTTAGTGATTAAGTCACGTTTTTCTGCGGAGATTCGGGGCAGATCCGCGTCTACCATGAACCCAACGCCATGTATGATGCTAACCGTTACCTCTTCTCATAGAAGTGACCATTTTAGCGCTCATTGCTGGGGTCAGTTTACAGCACACGATGCCGGTTCCGAGAATTCTCAACGCCGAGATTTGCCAGCAGCTTTTTGGTCCGAAGGGCAGCGTGTTGGCTTCCAGCTGGATACACACTCGGTTCATATCTCAAAGACAGTTCAGGTATGGTTTGTTTCGCAGACAAGGATCGAGGCGATACCGTGGACTCCAAATAGTCCTGGCCTGAACCACATTGCGGATGTCTGGGGTATAATTCAGAGGACCTTGCGGAAACGCCGTTGTCGCCCGAGCTCAGCGGAAGAACTGAGGACAGTGGTGCTCATCCTTTGGGAAAAACTGGCCTTTAAGGAGGGGTTCATCCAGGTCCTTGCTTCTTCTGTGCCCAATGGACTTCGAATGGTTATAGAGCAGTAGGTTCAGCGAGCAGACCTGATACTGATTTGTGTTTTTTTTTTCTGGTTTTATTTTTAGAGACTGCCGTTAAGTCTCGAAGTACATGTTTATTTTCTTTCTTGTTTATTCCTCGAGCGCAAGGGCAAAACTCATGGCAATAATACTTATCTAAATAGTCGTATAGTAACGTCCACATCTCTCCTAGCAACGAGGAATCGGTACGTAATTAAACTGAAGAAGAAAATAATTAGAACATGCATAAATAAAAAAATCAAGTTAATGGAGAATAGCATCAAATAAAACAGTTTATAAGGAAATTGAAATGGTATTGGGCACAATTAGGAAAAGACGTATATCATTCTTTGGACATTGTATCAAAACACCTGACGCCAGAATTAGCAGGACAATAATTGAAATTGTGGAATAGCAAGACCAAAATTAAATGGATTTTGGAAATTAAGGATGATATTAAAGAACTCCAACTAACAAAGAAGAAAATAGACAAAATTAAAATGCTTTAAGACACGCACACACACACCAAGCTACATACCTCTTCTTCTTTCCCTTTGTGACGTTAGGCGTCGGGACATTTCAGCCATTTACTAAAGATTCTTCTGTCGTGCGCCATTTTCTGAGCCTCACCCAGGGTCTTCCCTCGCTTCCTGATCAGTCCCAAGATGTACTCCTCCCATTCAATCCGTGGCCTCCCTTGTGTTCTTCTTCCTGTTGGTCTGGCTCGCCACACCTGCTTCGCTTTCCTTTCATCCTCATTCTTTCTAGGTGACCAATCCAGCGCAATCCTCTCCTCTTAATGACGTCCATCATTGGCTCCTGCTGAAGCTCATCTCTCACTGTGGTGTTTCTAATATGGTCTCTTCGAGTTTTCCCGGCAACTTTCCGTAAATATCTCATCTCAGTGGCAACTGAACGGCTCTCCCGTTTTTATGCACCGTCGAACTCTCTGCACCATACAGGAGGATTGGCAGGTACACGGCATGATATACCCGCATTTTTGTGTTTGTAATAATTTTTCTTCCCTATGATTGTGTTGTTTATACCATAGTAAACTTGATTAGATTTTCTAATTCTGTTGTTTATTTCTGCCTCTAATTTTCCATCCTCTCTGAAAATGGTGCCCGGATACTCAATTTGTTCTACTTGCTCAATATCCTCGTTGTTCCACTTGATCTGAAGCTGTACTTTTTCTCCTTTGGTGAACTGCATGACCTTGGTTTTGCTCGCATTCACTTCCATCCCACAGTCCTGGAAGGCATAAGCCCATTCTGTAAGAGCTTGTTGGAGATCCTCCTCTTTCTCAGCCAAAATCAGAATGTCATCTGCATAGACCAAGGATTGGACACATATTGGTCTCATGTTCCAGTTGCCAACCTTAATTCTTTTAGTTCTTCTTTCACACTTCTTAATGCCTTGGTTCATGAAGATCACGAAGAGAAGAGGGCTCAAGCTGTCACCCTGCTTTACTCCCTTCGCCATTTCAAATTCTCTAGAGCATTCACCAGCTATTCTCACCACTCCTTGGACTCTATTGTACATGCTCCTAATGCAGCATAAGAGAGTCTTGGTTATCTTTTCGTCTTCAAGTGCTGCCAAAAGCTGTTCCCTGGGGACCGAGTCAAATGCGGCCTTCAGGTCGACAAATGCAGCTAGAACATCCTTCCCTCGACTAAGTCGTTTCTCTATAACGGTTCTTAGTGTGTATATATGGTCGTGTGTTTGTGTTTGGCCTGAAAGCACACTGTTCTTCTTCCAACTTATCCTCTACTTCTTTGTCTCAGCCTTCTCTCCAGTATGCGAGAGTATATCTTTCCGGCCACACTGGAAAGACAAACTACTCGATAGTTTCCACAGTTCAGAGTGCTGCCCTTCTTATGGATAGGAACAATAACGTTCTTCTCCCAATCCTTTGGAATCTTCTGGATGCTCCATGCTTGTTGGCATATACTTGTCATCCATTTCACCACAGCCTCTCCTCCATACTTCATCAGTTCCGGTGAAATTCCATCCCAACCAGCTGCCTTGCCCACCTTCATTTCAGCGACAGCCTCTCTTACTTCACTCTGCATAATTGTCTCCCCTTCTTCTAGTTCTTCTTCTGCCCCGTTACTGGCGTCGTCTTGTGGATTATGGTCTGCGCGGAACATCCTCATAGTACATGTTCCGTGTATCTAGGATGTCCCGTGGCCTCGTTAGGATCTTCTTGTTCCTGTCTTTAATGTTTCTGGTTCTCTTTCCAGTTTTGCCTTGGAGGGATCTTAGTAACTTCCAGAACTTCTCATGATTATTTCTGTATTCTGATTCCATTTCCTCACCAAATTCTTGCCAGTTCCTTTCTTTTGCATCTTGTACTTGCCGCTTAACTTCATTACATGCTTCAACAGAATTCCTCCAGTCCTCTACTCTTCTTGTTCTCATATACTCCTTCCAAGCTACCTTTTTCCTCCTGACACCTTCCTTGACGTCCTCAGTCCACCACTGTGTTCGTTTCCTTCGTGTGTTTACTGTAGTTTTCCCACAGACCTCTTCTGCTACTTTGATAATATTCGTCTTAAATTCCCTCCATCTCTCTTCTAAATTCCAACCTCTCTCAGGTTCTTCTCTTTCTGTTTGCTGAAGTTTTCCCCCCAACTTCAGAACATAATTCTGCCTTACCTCTTCCTCTCTAAATGCAGAAATTCGTATTTTCTCAAATCGAAGATGAGAGGCTGTGGGTGTAGCCTTGAACCTTGTTTTCATAACCAGAAGCCGATGTTCTTTACTCATTTTTGCACTGCGGAAGACCCTTACATCTAGTGCTGCATAAGTCATGTTCTTAGTGTAACAAAAGTAGTCAATGCAACTCTTTGCTCCTCGGCCTACTGCCTCAAAAGTTATTTTGTGGATACTTTTATGGGAAAAAAAGGTGTTGCCAATCCTTAGCTCATTATCAATACAGAATTCCAACATTCTTTCACCATTGGTATTGAGGTACGTTCTGCTCCATATTGGCCCATACATCCATGTCCTCGACGTAACCTATTTCCAATCCTAGCATTCCAGTCCCCCATCTCAATAACATGTCTACTTCTTTCCCATGCTTTGTCTATAGCTTTTTGCATTTGAACAAAAAATTGCTCCTTATCTACTTCTTGAATATCTTCAGTGGGGGCATAGATCGACACAAGCGTAATACTTTCGTCTAGTTCCACACCCACTGTGATAAGCCTGGAGTTAATAGGTTCCCATCCTGTCACTTTGTTTTCCACTGATTTGGACATGGCCACTCCGTTTGCCTTTTGACTCCTGAGTATCTCAATTACGTGTCCCTTATCCAAATTTATTTGGCCATTACCTTTTCTCTTAGTTTCACTGACTCCGAGTATGGCAAGCTTGTACTTTTCCATTTCTTCGACTATTTCTACCTCCTTCCCTGACAGCGAGGTCATATTCCAAGTACCGATTCTCATATACCTTTTCGCGCCAGGTTGTTCCCTTGTTATCCGTTCGGCTACTCTCATGTTTCTCTGAATAGTTAATTTCGCTCCGCGTTGGTTATTAGCCCTACGGAAGCTAGCATGATGAGGGGGCTGCCCTCTTGGCTGTCATGGCAGCCCGTTTTCTGTCAGGATGTCTTCCCTTAGCCTTTGGAGTCCACTCCCTATCCTCAAGGCAGCAGTTTGCGGTTCGCAATTCCTCTGCCTACTCCGCCGTTGAGGTGTTTACAAGGTTCCTTCTTCCGCCTTCGTAGCCATTGACTGCGCCAACTTCTGATGAATTTATGTGCCATTTCCTGCCCAAAGGCTTCAGCTGGCCTCCAAAGGGGAAACTCCTCCGCCCGTAGCCGTTGGTCCACCTTCTGGTTGTCAGGTTTGGTAATGGCCGCCTGACCCTCGGCCAGACAGTCGCAGGTTGTACCGTCTACTGTCACATACGGTAGCGGGATATTCCTGACCTGACCGGCAAGCTACAGACCAAGATTAATAAAAGGGCTAATGGAAGGGTGTTTTCAATTAAAGAAAGGAAGGCAGCTTCTCTCAGAATGAAGAAATACTGGGCTGATAGAAAAAAAAAATCCTCTGTATAATTAACTAGAGTGGTCCAATTTAGACCATAAAATGTAAAATTAAATTAAAATTAAAAAAAAAACAAGAGGCAGTGGAAATGTCAAATATACAGATGGTACGTTTATGCTGCAACTTCGCTGTTGGCACATGGTTGCTCGGCCCAGCATCTCGCTGCAGGCTACAGCCAGGCTGCTCGTCATTAAGCTTTTACCCTGCCTCAGTCCGGCACTAATGCTGCTAGCAGCTCTCAGTTGTAGTCGAAAATTCATCCTGTGAAGATGCTCTCGTCTTCTGAGAGTGATAGTTCCGATTCATCAGTGACAAGACTGTAGTACGTGACAAGAAGGAAGAGAATGAAATATGAAGTTCACCCTTCAAACACTTTAAAATTATATATTTAATTCAAATTAAAAGCTAAAACATATTAAAATACACAAGGTTAAATAAAACCATAGTGAATAGAATAAATAGGAACTTTACTTTAAAACACGGTAAAACCGGTCACTATCCCTCATAAAACGGATGACGAGGTTGACTCATTGCTTGTCATCTCGTCATTCTATAGTTTAACCAGACTGAAACTGTTATGATGATCCGCATGCCGCTGGTTCCAAATTGCATTTCGTTCGAAGACAGCTGGTATCAGCATTTGTTTAAAATCATCACCCAAAGCAAAAACGAAACACACAACATCGAATCAGGTTCAGATAGCTAGTGATCATAGAACATCTGCGTGGAATGCGGAAAGAGGAAGAGTGGGTGAACTTGAAAGAACCAATCACAGTCCACAGGCCAGAGCAAAGTGTACCTTCCACTGAAGTCCCAGTCTCATCCATGGCTGTAACTATATGGAAGTTGCTGGGGTATGGGTGGTGCTGAGTAATGACATTCGGAGCACAAATAGTGTCTGAGTGTTATGAAAGGTGTTGCTTATAGGGTCAGCCGTGCTGCAGTGGCACATTCGGGCCCAGTGAGGAAAGCAATGGCATACTTTCACTCCTCATCTTGCTAGTACGCTTCATTTGGGCTCTGCCATTGGTTTTTGCCGTTTCCCTATAACTGCATAGCCTTTGGTGGTGCTATTTGAGGATCCAAACAGCCTCTGGGCTGATAACCTAACAGACAGACAGGAAGATTTAACTCTACGCCAGCTCCCAATTGCCACACTGTCAGTTCATACCGATACCTCTTCCCGCACAACTCTCACGCGGTTCCCTGATTCAGTGTCTTTCTGATGCATTCCCATTTGTTCTTATTTTTAGAGACTGGAGTTGTCTCAGGATACACTTCTACTTCTTTGTTTAGTTCTCGAGCCCAGAGCCAAAACTCAAGAAATGAGTAGAGTAACCTTTTAAAAATATACGAGGGCGGGAAATAGACTTAAATAGATCGTGTTAAGTACATATAGTACATACGGAAGAGATAAGCACAGCACAAAAATAGCAAACTGGACGCGAGTGGAATCCGAGCATTCATCCTTACGGTTTCGTGTCGGATACTCTATCCAATTGAGCAGATGTCATACTTGTTCTGAGCTACAGGTCTCGCAGTGCTGCTCAGAACTGTATAGAGTGCGTAGAAAGCTATGTTATCCAACAATCGTCAGTTTGTTTTAAGACTGTCATAGTATTGTTATATTGTTAAAGTGCTTATTGTATTTTGCAACTCAGTAGGCCTCAGTGAAAATGAAAAGTTTGCAACTAAGGACTAACTATTGGAAACTACATGCTAAGTTACAATCATTTCTCTACAGCCATTTAGATACAATTGACACAAAATTGAATAAATAATTTAGTACGCAGTCTTCTACGTTGGTACTTGAATTCAATTGTGAATATGCCAGGTATCAATTAGTAGTCTAAATAATAAGCACTTCAAAGACCTATTTTTGTACTGAGTGAACTCATCATTATCGTTGGCTTGACAGCCCTTTGTAGGCCTTGGCCTTCTTCAGAAATTCCTGCAAGTCTTTCCTGTTCACTGCCGCGCTCCTCCAGTTCTTAATTCTTAGGATCCTGATGTCCTGACGCACACATCCTCCCAACTCAGCTTCGGTCTTTCAACTTTTCTGGATCTTTCTGGCAACGTATTACTTCTATCTATGTCATTGGCACGAAGTACATGTCCAACCCACTCTAGCTTTTTAATCTAAATACCTTCAACAATGTCGTTCGTTAAATACCCTTTTAATTTCATGGTTGTATCGTCTTCTCCGCACTCGGTTTTCTTTTTTTTCTTTTTTCCCCCCCAAAAGTACATCTCAAAATTCCTCTCCGCTTCTATCCAACTGTCTTTCATCAGATCTTGACTGAGGCCATGTTTCAGATACATAGTACAGATCTCACGAAGGCCTTGTTAATCATTCCTTTTTTTCTTATTCAATAATTGAGACTTCAGATGTTTTGTAAGGCCATAAAACACCTGCTTGCACAGAGGATCCTTTTGTGGATTTCATCACTATCATTGTTTGCAGTTGACCTCTGATCCCCAGTGGGTGAAACTACGTGCGACTTCAAATTTGTATGAGTCAATTTCAACATATGGAGATGTTTCTGCATCATTTTTCTTAGCCTCATGCAAATATTTAGACTTACACTCAGTGATATCCAGATTCATATTTATTGCTGCCTTTTCCACGTTAGTAAAGGCCTCTTTCATACCTCTTGGTACTGTACCGTATTATATCAATATCGTCCGCATAATGCTAAAATCTGGAATTTAAAGATAGTGCCTGTCATGTTGACGCGAGAATCTTGAACCATCTTCTCTAACGCAATATTGAGCAGAAGACAGTCAGTGAATCTCCTTGTCCAACTCCATTTTTAGTTATTACAGAATTTGATAACATATTCGAGACGGAGTATTTTCTATGGTAGCTTTTACTAATAAAATCACTTTTTGTAGATTGCCAATCTCCTTCCTGCATTGCCATATACTGCCAACCTATATCATTGTCTTATGCCTATCGGAAGTCAGTACCTCTTGGTGCTTTTTATCGGTACCAAATTCGATGCTCTTCTCAGGGATTTGATGCATCGTAAAAATTTGATCGACAATTGATCTTCCTTGTTGGAATCCACATTGATTTGGTAGTCTCCAATGACATTTTGAACAAAGGGAAAAGGCTTGTTAAACAGAATGATCGAAAATATTTTGTAGGCAATGCACAACAAATGAATTTCCCCTGTAATTGCAACATATTATGACATCACCTTTTTCGTGAATTGGACATATAGTGTTCAGGTTCCATTCTTCAGGTATTTCTTCAGCAATCCATATCTTTTGTCATTAGGTTATGGAGGAGTTTAGTATACTCTTGTCCTGCATGTTTTACAAGTTTTACAAGTTCTGACTGCGTGAAGTCCTTTTCTGGAGCTTTGTTGTTCTTCAAGTTTGTAATAGCAAGACGTACTTCCTCAGTGGTTGGTACTGGCACTTGCATTTCCCAGGCTGTCTGAATTTTCTTCGATGACTATCTTTCCTTGATTGTGAGGTATATTTCCATTCAATAATTCAAGTATCGCTTCATCACTGCTCAAGATTGTGCCATCTTTATTTCTACACAGAGTTGTTCTTGGTTGAAAAATCTCCTGGCTCTTATTTAACTTCTGATAAAAAGCCTTCGTTTCATTGGAGCCTTACAGATGCTCTAACTCCATGAGTTCTCTTATAGACTTTTCTCTCTCTTCTTATGTAGTCTCTTCTCTTCCCACTCTGTATTCTTCCACAGCTTTTCTGGTATGATTCTCCTGCATCCTCTCGTATGCCTCATTTTTAAAATCTGTCACATATTTACACTCATCAAACCAGCCATTGTATTTTTGCCTATTTGCTCTTCCTAAGGCATTATCTGCAGCAATAACAAAGACATCCCACTACATGTTCATCTCATTTCTTGAATCGCAGTCAAACTGATCCAAAAGCTTTCATTAGGCTCCAGTCTGGTACAACGTTAAAACATTCTACGATCCAATTGTCAAGTCCAGCAAACATTTGCCACGTCGTCATAAATATATATATATATATATATATATAAACACACTGCTGGCTAATTCTCCTTTGGATTTCGAAACGAGTTTTATTTCACGGGATGGGTTTTCTTGTCAGCCCTACGCCAACCCTCAGCAATCCTGAAGGACTTATATTTTCTGCCACGAACCTACTACGCTGGCGTAGCAGGGGGAGAGGTGATACTCCCACGTGGCGCACCCCAGGTGGCGGATAGGGGGGTCCTAACCGGCTTGCCGGCGGACTTGAGGGAATTAAAATACCTCTCGCGGAGCAAACACACAACCCCCTATGGGTGGGGGACGCAGACGAAGAATATATCCCCTGGCTGTCGTAAGAGGCGACTAAAAGGGGCGACCAAGGGATGATAAAATTAGAACCATGATACTAGTTGTAATTAGTACCACCACGCGGGGAACACCATGGGTCGCTTACACTTGCGCGTAGTACCACTATGTTAGGTACACTATAGGTTTGTGATTAGTAGTAATAGAGTGCATTGGCGGCTCTTACAGTACCTGTGATTCTTACCCCTATATGAGCGACACCATTGTTCTGCCTTGCCGATGCTTAGTACCCACTCTGTAAGGAACACCACGGGATAGTGCGGGTCCCTGTGTTTAGTCCACTTATGTGAGGAACGCCATCAAGTAGCGCCGCAGTGTGTGAAACACCAAAGGTCTGTGTTGCATGTGCGAATTTCATTACCTGTGCATAGTACCATACTGTGTGGAATAGCGTGAGTCTACGCTACTTTTAATTAGTACCTCAACATGACACATAGCATGGTTATATTTTCCTAGCGATAAGTACCATTATGAGGGGCCGATTACCTGGATTTTGGACCCGTTTCGACTACATGCATAATCGAGTCAGTATGTGTTTTAGAAGCTGTCCCTTGGTCAGTAATACTATAGTTTAACGCTAAGTTTCTGGGAATGTGGGGCATTGCGGGTCGGATCTACTGATTGTTTTAACTTCATATCCATCCATTCATTCTTCGTCCTCACGTTTTCGAATTCTGGTCAGTGGAGGATTATGGATTTTTAAATTGTCCTACCATTGTCTCATTTCGTACCATTAGGGGCCGATGACCTAGATGTTAGGCCCCTTTAATCAATAAGCATCATCATCATCCTGATATTTTCTGTTAAGGTTATCTCCCGTAGCTGAAGGATCGCCATTTTACAGCTTGGACAACTCGCTTTTCCGCCTTTGCATGACAGTCGCATAAACGTTGCTCGGGGGACCATGGCGTGGGCATGTGTGCATGGGACTTGGCAGGACTGAATGGCATTTCCTGTGTTTTATTAGCACATTTCTGTCAGCAAGAAGAGCACCAACAGGGCCACATACTACTTTCTTGTTAGGTGTTTTTTGTAATTTCATGACATTTCGAAAGGATTTTAGGTCATACATGCCTTATCTATTGGTAGGGACCTGCATTCTTCGTTTTATTTTTTGTCGGAAATCGGGGTTATTCTTCAAGAATATTTCTCGTTATATTTTTAGAATTGCGCGTTATTTTTAATCACGTTATCATATTTTTGGATTAAGGCACTTTTCATGTAAATAAATTATTGAAGAACAATATGTAGTTTTATTTAAAGAGACACACACATTTTTATCATTCAATTATCACTGAAGATGGCATAATATGACAGAAAAATACATGTATTTTTTCCTAACTGGCAAAGGAGAACATCGTCACTTTCCAGTTGCAACCCAAGTCGCTCAAAACTCCTGAGTAGCAAGAAGAGAAACGTTCACAGTCAACATTAGCACATGGTTACCACACTGCTTGGAGAGTTCTGCCACTAAACTCAGGATGACTGTGAAGCAAACTAATCAGAACTTTAACAATATTTATCTTTCCATCACGCAATGTGGTTGGTTTGTTCTTGAAGTTCATTGTACCCTTTTGTGATCACTGAATCATTCTCATTTTTAAAGAGTGGAATAGACTTCACTTTTTTTTTCTGTTAATGAATACTGGACTAAACACTTATGCATATAAAATGTATAAAGTTGACATATTCGCGTTATTGTCTCATTTCGTTTTATTTCGCGAAATAAATCCGTCCAATTTTCGAATTGTTAACAACGTTATGTATAGGCAACTGTTTCCCAAGCATTTTAGGGAATATTTTTTTAAAAGTCGGTGTTATCGCAAACGCGAAAAATGCAGGTCGTTATCCATTGGGCGTTTTTCGATTATTTATAGGTCACCAAAATCCTAGCCCTAGTCATGACACGAGGACTTACCAACTGGGATGTCAGATTTAGCGTGCTACTGTATCTGCTGACAGAGCACAGGACGCAAACAAGCAGTAGTTCTTGACATAGTCGAGTGCTAACACGCTTTGAATATGTAATACTTCTCTTCTCATTTTTGGTCCAGAGTTTCTAAGAAAGTTCCTGTGTATCTTTTTTTCCTTTACAGCTTTTCGTACGTATCCATAAAAGCAATCACTGACCACATCCATCCACTTTATACCTTCTTTCAACACACCACCACACAGCGGAGTGTTTGAATCTAGCAGATCCAGATACTGGCTTACCTTTTGCAATAGACGTGAATATGAGGATTCTTTAAGTAACAATTATCTTTATTTTCGTTTTCTTTTCCAGTAAATTTCAGGAGGGCTGGTATGCGGTTGAAAAGTACATGGCGGCTCACATCTGTTGGGGTGGGGAAGGGTGTCTGAAAAGAGTTTGCTTACTCTGCGTATTATCTCATCGCAAGGTACGATGGAACTTGGCTGATTCGAACTTGAAGGGTTAAGGAAAATCTCACCACTAACCGCAAATTAGAATTAGGTAAAAAAATACCACGCGCCGTACTTACCAGAATCTTCAATTCGTAACGATCCCTGCTTTTTATCTACCTGAAGATGGTTTTCCGTGGTTTCCCATTTTCACACCAGGCAAATGCCGGGGCTGTACCTTAATTAAGGCCACGGCCGCTTCCTTCCCAGTCCTAGCCCTTTCCTGTCCCATCGTCGCCATAAGACCTATCTGTGTCCGTGCGACGTAAAACACGTAGCAAAAAAAAAAAAAGTTCGTCGGGTTACAGTGGCATTAGAATATAACGAAACAATAACAGACCATAATTGTACATGGCATTTTATCTTAAGACACTTCAAAATAACAACAGATAGAAATATTCAGGACTCTATAAACATTAATCCTTCACAAATTGTTGAAAAAATTGGTCATTTTGCTTCGTTTCTTTTATTTGCTGACAGATATCAATCAAGTCCAGATGGAGTTCTGGGTTTAGGTCTAATGAACGGATTTTCTCGGTCACCTAAACTCAAAGTTTGCTACCTACTAGACTGTCCAGTGAATATACCCTCTGGGGGCCTAGAGCTTGAACCTTTTCTTAGTTCGCGGCAACTACAGTTCCGTTTCCAGCATCAGCACGATTCTACACAACTTTTCTCTTTCACTCAGGCAGCATTCCACCATCGAAAATACGAGAGTTACCTCAAATTGAACAGTATCATGTTTGAATCAAACACGAAGTTTTAACGTCGTGTTGTATAAAAATGTCAAGGGGCCCGGAGAAAAGTTTAAATTATTCAAAGACGTATGAATTCGTACTGTATGAATTAGACAAAGATGTAGCAGTGCCAATTTCATGGGCGTAACGCGCCTTTCCTAGTTGTTAGGTACAGTTTCGTTTATATCTCACTGTTTCAAGTGTATGAATGTTATGATGTGCACCTTCGACAAATTGATCGTTACTAGGAAATCCTTGTTACTTTGATATTAACGACCGTCTCTCAGTGAGCGAGAGATACTTGGCATCTCGAGTGCATTCTCTTTCTTTCTCTGGCGCCATGTGACCTTCGGTTGTCGCGTAGCCTACTTTAATAGCTGAAATTACTACGTGAAACTCGCGTGTCCGTTCTTCCATTACGACTCCTTCATAGTTCCGGAGGAACTGCGTTGTAGATAGTTGTTTCGTTTTTGCTCTGGAGCGAGCTGTATTCCGGGCTATACGCACGCTTGCCTTGTTCGGCTTTCTAACTAGAACTAAAAGCCTCCATATTTTCCTCATTGTTCAGTTGTATGGAATGAAATGAATCTACTTACGTAGAATACTTGCTCCGGTCCGCCAGTTCCGGATCACTAGAAACGGGGAGTGAGAGTATTCATTCATTGCAATCAATTTATTTGATATACGAGTTAATTTTCCTTGTTACAACTACTGTATTTATCAGTTACTCCATTACATCTATTACTAAACACGTTTACAAAAACAGCTTTGTCCAGTCCGTCCGTTCTGCTGGATCGATTGATTAACTTTTGTTTTATTTTCTCCAGAATTATCTGCCGGTGAATCATAAGGCATTGATAGGTCTCTCAGTTCAGTCAGTTTTGTGTACTCATAAAATCAAATAGAGGGTCCCCCCAGTAATTGTAGACGAAGGCTTGCCGCAAAACATTCTCTACTTAGCGGGTTGCACACAGTTAAGGAGCAATTTCTTTTACGTAAAGATATCGGCGAAGTCAAACGATTTTTTTTTTTTTTTGCTAGGGGCTTTACGTCGCACCGACACAGATAGGTCTTATGGCGACGATCGGATAGGAAAGGCCTAGGAGTTGGAAGGAAGCGGCCGTGGCCTTAATTAAGGTACAGCCCCAGCATTTGCCTGGTGTGAAAATGGGAAACCACGGAAAACCATCTTCAGGGCTGCCGATAGTGGGATTCGAACCTACTATCTCCCGGATGCAAGGAAGTCAAACGATTAAACAGGACGGCGACTATAGGCAAACCTATAATTTCAACCAAATTTTTTACACATGTGATTTAATACACTTGCGGACAAAAACAATGGATCACTTTCTAAAAACGAAATCGTAAGTTTTAAACACCAACTCTTAGACGGAATCGATCCATTACATTAAGGCAGTTTATAATGTGTAATTTGAAGTTTTGGAGAGGAATGTGATGTTTCGAGATCATAAATAAACTTAAGGAGTCACTTTTCACTCCTAAGTAGGTACTAGACATTAAATTTTATTGCATCGACTAGCAATAACACCTTTGAAGTTTTACGATACTAGGGACGAGGCTATTGATTATCAGTGTGTGATCAGGCCGTCGGAGGTCTACATCTGCTAGGGACGATATGTTTCCGGTTATCCAAGTCTTGAACAAACGCCAAACTACCGCCGTTCTGGTCAGAAATCGACTCGAGGCAGTAAGAAATGTCACTGTGACTGCGAGGACTGTCAGACGAAGACTCCGGGAAGCCAATTCGACCTCAACCAGTCCTCATATCCTGAATGTCCTTAAATCAAGGCGGCAATCTCTCTCTACACACACACACACACACACACACACACAGAGGTAGGTGTAAAGGCACTATTTCCACGAGTTCGGCAAGTTCTTTTACGTTCAGAGCCAGTCCTGAGTGTCTGGTTTTTATATTCTGTGAAATGATTTGCCTTCACAGCAAGAGGCAATTATAAGATGGTGACTTGAGTTATATTTGAAATAGATGTAGAACTGCCTTGAGAACTTGACAAGTAATCTTAAATTTCTATTTTAAAATTGTACTACAATACAAGGATGGGAAGTGGCTTAGTTTTTATGACTGGCTGTCTTTCTCTTTCCAGCACCAAGCGTGGTCGAGGTATTTTAATAGTACTTGTTATCTGTCCCAAGGTCTGCAAATGAATAAGTCATCACCGAGGTGAAGGTTTTTACATGCAAATTTCATAGGAAGGAAGGGAAAATGTGCTGAAATAAGGTTAAAAAAGAACAAAAAAGTGCTGTTTTACTCAGCTAATTCAAAAATCTGTAATATATTCTAGGTTATTGAGTTACAAACAAATACATGAAATCATCACTCTCCAGAAATAAGAAAATACAGGAAGTCGTCGTATTGCAAGGCATGGAGCATTTCTACATTTAGAAAAGTATGTTTCTGTTAGGATATAGAACGTTCTTGTAGATGCTAAAGCTTTTTTCGACGTCCACAGAAACCAGTGGGACAAACTTCGTATTCACTCGGAATGGCGACTGTACGTTTGTGGCAAATTCCTCAGTATCCGGATTTTTCTGAAGACTAGCCTAAAGTTTGTCTAACTTGTCCCTCACCGAAGTAAAAGTATTACATTGTTTTTCCTTTTCTACACCTTGTTCTTTCAATTATTTTATAGCTGCAGTCAGGTAACTGTGGACACAAAATAAGTTCTGTCTGCAAATTATGTAGGTTTGGGGGGGGGGGGGGGGGCAGAGGGTAGCAAAAGTTGGTGGGCCTTGGTAATCGCACCTGCGTCGATTGGATCCAGTGGATAAAGCAGGAACTCATTATTATTCTCACACAACATAGCAGCACGCTAAATCCACGATCTCCAGCGAGTAATGACTGGAAAATTGAAGAGACAGGCCAATGATTTCCTTGTAGGCAACAGCACGACTCGGAGTTTTCCGAGACTCTTCTTCAGGGCAGAGATGAATTCATTTGCGATGCCGTATTCATTCCTTGTGTGTTCACAAACCCTGTGAAGGGCATGGACTAGGCATCACATGCTTTAACTTAGGGAACAAAGTAGTTTTTCAAACGCTATACCACTTGGCCGCAGCTTTTGACGGTAGTCCATGGTTGATTGCATTACTGTACTGGCATTAGCTTTCTCCAGTTAATACATTTTAAACAATATGGGTTCAACTTTTTCCCCTGATAGGGTAAAAACTAAAATGTTCAAAACGTATCGTTCCATTGAAGCAGTAGTTCCATCCAACATGATTCCCACATCACAACCAGTCACTTTCTCCTTGATTCTTTGTACGATTTCTTGGTAAACAGGTTCCATGTGGTATTTTCTTTCAGTACTCTCATCGGACACTTGCATCTTTATGCATTTTTCAAAGAATGCTTTGAAAGCTGGATGGTTTACCTTATTGAGCGCAATTCCCGCTTGTGTAAGAGCAGCACAGAAATCAATGTTGATTTCCTTCAAATTTTGAATTTTTGAAGAATACAGTTCAAATGCATTCCGTAATAAAGGTTGTCGCGAGTTATTTGTTTGAAGTCTCTTGTTCTTTTGATGCTTAGAACCCCGCAATTACTACACCGTATTACAGTTCCAGCTGTTTCTATGAAATCTTGTTTGAATTCCTGAGATAGATAAAAAAGTCGGGCCCTGGACACCTTCGGCTTGGCAAAATCTAGCAATAGGCCTACACTTGTTTTGCACTCACTATCAACAGAGTATTGATTCTGGTGAAGATAGTGGGTTCGAACCCCACTGTCGGCAGCCCTGAAGATGGTTTTCCGTGGTTTCCCATTTTCACACCAAGGAAATGTTGGGCCTGTACCTTAATTAAGGCCACGGCCGCTTCCTTCCCATTCCTAGACCTTTCCTATCCCATCGTCGCCATAAGACCTATATATGTCGGTGCGACGTAAACAAATAGCTAAAAAAAAGAATATTCTGGTGAAAATGGGATGATAGAAGTCAGAGAAAAATGATTTCCGCAAACACAATATTATTTGCCATTGTTGCAGGTGTTCATAGAATGAAATACGAATTTCCATTATAGCGACTCTTTGTTTGGGTAAAGTGTGATAAAGAGGATTTGCGTATATGCCCTACATATTATTTTCCATTGTTGCAGGTGCGCTTTCAATCCCACGTTTACTGGAAGTAAAATGGAATGAAACTCATATCTCTCTATAAATAATAAATGCACCCTAGTAGATTATTGAAAAGCTGCAGTATAAGAAAAAAGGGAATTATAGATACCGTTGAGGAAAAGAGGGTTAAAAGTACCAAAAAATGGGGAAAAGGTACTAGAATAATGTCTCTTTTCTCTACTAGAGAGAAAATCCCACACAGTAGTATATTTTACGAAGAGTTTTAATTGACCGTAAGAGAAAATGTGCGCACCTAAAAATCCTAACCCTGGTCATCACAGGGTTAGATCAGCTATCTTCAGCATTAAGAGAAATGAAGTAGCAAGTTTGCGAAGTAGTTCAATGTCTCCTATCCCCAAGTGGGTGGGGGCGGTATAAAAATACCCACGGTATCCCTTGCATGTCGTAAGAGGTGACTAATAGGGGCCCCATGGGCTCTGAACTTTGGAAGGTGGGTTGACGACCAGGGGGCACTGACCTGAGTCCTGGCATTGCTTCCACGTGTGCCAGGCTTCTCGCTTTCATCTATCCTATCCGACCTCCCATGGTCAACTCTTTTCTTTTCCGATCCCGCCGGTATTAGGTGTCGAGGCCCTTAGTGGCACTTGTCTTTCTTTGGCCGATACCTTCATTTTTGAACTGTCGGATCCCTTCCATTTTTACCTCACTGATTGGTGTTATATATAGAGGATGGTTGCCTAGTTGTACTGCCTTTTAAGACAATCACCACCACAATCTGTGTCCCTTCCACGGGGTCTAATAGGAGAAGGGATAAGCCGCAGCCTTGCCTCACTCCTTTCTGTATTGCTGCTTCTTTTTCAAAGCCCTCGATTCTTATCACTGCAGACTGATTTTTATACAGATCGTAGACCAAGCTATAAGTGTGCAAACAGATCAGATTAGATGTAGGATGTAGTAGTTACGTAGAAATGAAAAGGTTTACCACAGGATCGGGTGGAATGGAGAGCTGCATCAAACCAGTTTATGGCGATGACTCAAACAACAATAAGAAAAACTACCGAAATATCAGTCAGTTTTGAGGTGAAGATAAAACGATAGTAAAAAAGACGAGGAAGAAAATGTTCTGCGAAAAGTGATAATTTCAATGAATAATGAAGTAGTAGGGGGAGGTGTTTTGAGATTACAAGTAGATGATTGATCCATGCGTTCCTAGTATTTCGACACAGACATGTTTAAAAGCTGAGTGTGTGTCCTGTTATTTTCAGCTTTTTGTCTATCACCCTTTTTCCTTTATACATAGAGGCTACTATACCAACTCCCATTCATTTGGTACGGCTACTTCATGAAAACAATAATCAAATTAAGTACTTCGGATGTGGTACTATATCCCAACCCATTGTCTTGAGTATATCCCCCGAAATCTTATCAATTATAGCTGCTTTACTAGTTTTTCACTTTTTTAATCTTATCGTAAATGTTATCATAGGTAAATTTTAATACTTCTTTAGTATTAGTCGCTTCCTCTATCTGGACATTATCCTTGTAACCAACAATATTTACACACTGCTGACTAAATACTTCTCCCTTTTGAAGATCCTCGCATACACAATCCCCTTGCTCATTAATGATTCCCGGAATGTGCTTCTTGGAACCTGTTTCTGCCTTAAAGTACCTATACATACCCTTCCAATTTTCGCTAAAATTTGTATGACTGCCAATCATGGTTGTCATCATGTTATCCTTAGCTGACTTCTTCGCTAGATTCAAATTCCTGGTAAGTTCCTTACTTCCACAGCCATTTCTACCTCTATTTCTTTCCAGCGTGCACCTTCTTAGACTCTTTACTTCTCTAAATACTATATAGTGGTTCTTTACCATTCCTTACCGCCTTTATAAAGGTACAACCCTTTTTTCACATTCCCTCAACTGTTGCTTTAAACATCTCCCACAGTCTGTTTACATTTCTGTTTATCTTTTTCCACCGATCATTCTTACTTTTTAAAAATTCTGTTATGCCTGTTTCCATTGAAAAGTACGTAAGTTTTAAAAAACATACTTCTGTACATAATTTTGTTAATCGTATCCGCCAGTTTCACGAACCGCTCTGGTAATGTACAGTCTGTGGAAGTTGTTCTTCAAAATGTTTTTTTTTTTTTTTTTTGCTTGTACACTCATGCATCGTTTCTGTCTCCGATTTCTTTGTTGAGCACTTAGGCCGACGGCTGGGTGGACCCTGAACAGCTCCGCCATCAGTTGTCTCAGATGGCGTAGGCATTACTGAATAGGCGTGGAAGGAAAATGAGGAGTGAGGTAGTTTCTCGTCGCTTTCCTCATCGAGTCAGAAGTCGCTATTACATACCAGTCCGCCAAGCTCACTGAAATGCTCGCACCAGTTGACATTATGAGCGACATTTTCACACCATTCATAACAGGTTTGGCTGCATAGGAAATGGTATCAGTAATAAGTAAGGGCGACAATAATTATAATTTTAGTATTATGTTCCGTTTTTATATTTGCTCAGTTTTGTTCCTTTGTTCCTTACGTATTGTATATTTTCTAATTAGTAGTTTTTCAGTTCATTGATTTGTAAGCCGTACTGTATTATTTCTAATTAGGTTGTTTTTAGTTAGTTTGTTTGTTGTTGGTCTGTCTGTTTGTTAGTTTGTTTTGGATGGTGACGTAGAGCTCGGAGAGGGTGAGATAGGCCTGACCACGGTCACCTTGACATATAGAGGCCTGCTACCAATAGTTGTGACGTCACGCGTATAGTGCTCAGTCTCCGTCGTCGCGTGCTATTCCTATATTGCTGATACGATACTTTTTCTCACAACGTGGCAAAGGAAATGCAATAATACGCCTATAAACACGTAACATCGAAGAAACACTATCAAAAGAACACATACGAATACACAAATATATTCACTCAAGGTAGTAACTTATATTACATACCGTAAAATGTTTGAAGGGTACTGGCTTGGACTGTGCGCTGATGGTGACTAGTCGAATTGCTTTCTCTAAAACCAATGTCGTTCTTTTATGCTTGTTTGAGCACACGATTTTGTTAATTATTTACAATAACTGTTAAAAACTTATTTCCCAAAATATGACAGATCTTGGTCACAACAATCATTAACTCAGCAGCACATACCCACACTTGTCATAGGTTTTTTAACTTTCATTATCAAAACATTGAAAGAAACATCCCTACGATTTCCACCGTTTAAAAATGCGTCTTTGAATCAGATATCAAGGTCTGTGTTAATGTGTAGCTTTCCACCGTTTGAAAAGTAGTATGACGGTCACTAGGCAAACTGTTGCTGTCTCTAAAATGTAATTATATTACACTTATTTAAGCACATAGAGGTATTAATTATTTATGAATAACAGAATAAATACACTGACTGACAGAGCAAATGCAACACCAAGGAGGAGTGGTTCGAAAGGGATGAAAGTTGGGGAAAAAAAACAGAGACGGCACGGACGAATAATTGATGTTTATTTCAAACCGATATGCAGGTTACACAATGCGCACGGCATCGACTCAGTAGGATGTAGGACCACCGCGAGCGGCGATGCACGCAGAAACACGTCGAGGTACAGAGTCAATAAGAGTGCGGATGGTGTTCTGAGGGATGGTTCTCCATTCTCTGTCAACCATTTGCCACAGTTGGTCGTCCGTACGAGGCTGGGGCAGAGTTTGCAAACGGCGTCCAATGAGATCCCACTCGTGTTCGATTGGTGAGAGATCCGGAGAGTACGCTGGCCACGGAAGCATCTGTACACCTCGTAGAGCCTGTTGGGAGATGCGAGCAGTGTGTGGGCGGGCATTATCCTGCTGAAGCAGAGCATTGGGCAGCCCCTGAAGGTACGGGAGTGCCACCGGCCGCAGCACATGCTGCATGTAGCGGTGGGCATTTAACGTGCCTTGAATACGCACTAGAGGTGACGTGGAATCATACGCAGTAGCGCCCCAAACCATGATGCCGTGTTGTCTAGCGGTAGGGCGCTCCACAGTTACTGCCGGATTTGACCTTTCTCCACGCCGACGCCACACTCGTCTGCGGTGACTATCACTGTCAGAACAGAAGCGTGACTCATCGGAGAACACGACGTTCCGCCATTCCCTCATCCAAGTCGCTCTAGCCCGGCACCATGCCAGGCGTGCACGTCTATGCTGTGGAGTCAATGGTAGTCTTCTGAGCGGTCGCCGGGAGTGCAGGCCTCCTTCAACCAATCGACGGGAAATTGTTCTGGTCGATATTGGAACAGCCAGGGTGTCTTGCACATGCTGAAGAATGGCGGTTGACGTGGCGTGCGGGGCTGCCACCGCTTGGCGGCGGATGCGCCGATCCTCGCGTGCTGACGTCACTCGGGCTGCGCCTGGACCCCTCGCACGTGCCACATGTCCCTGCGCCAACCATCTTCGCCACAGGCGCTGCACCGTGGACACATCCCTATGGGTATCGGCTGCAATTTGACGAAGCGACCAACCTGCCCTTCTCAGCCCGATCACCATACCCTTCGTAAAGTCGTCTGCCTGCTGGAAATGCCTCCGTTGACGGCGGCCTGGCATTCTTAGCTATACACGTGTCCTGTGGCACACGACAACACGTTCTACAATGACTGTCGGCTGAGAAATCACGGTACGAAGTGGGCCATTCGCCAACGCCGTGTCCCATTTATCGTTCGCTACGTGCGCAGCACAGCGGCGCATTTCACATCATGAGCATACCTCAGTGACGTCAGTCTACCCTGCAAATGGCATAAAGTTCTGACCACTCCTTCTTGGTGTTGCATTTGCTCTGTCAGTGTATTTGCAATGATATGATAGATATTGGCCACAACACTCATTAACTCTACTACACACACCCACACTTGTCACAGAAATTACCAGGTTCTTCAACTTTCATTATCAAAACATTGAAAGAAACATCCCTACGATCTCTACTGTTTAAAAATGCATCTTTGAATCAGGTATCAAGGTCTCAGTTAAGGTGTAGCTCTCCACAACAATTTGAAAAATAGTATACTGGTCACTAGGCAAACTGTTGCTGTCTCTGAAATGCCATTATATTACACTTATTTGAGCACATAATCTTGAAGGTTAGTTCGTCATTCTGCAAAATATCCTCTCTCCTTTCTTCTGGTGATTTTCGTTTGGCAGGTGTTGGTTGAGACATATATGACGGCTACCCAGGAAATATAGTTGTCACAGCATCGTCAGTTAATTTTGGCTTTACCCTAGGCACAATTGAAACGGAACCGTCTTTTTTTTTTTTTTTTTTCAGTGTCAATTCGAATTATGTGATTTTTGGAAAAATGTTTAATACAGACACAGGCATATTCACTGGGTTCAAAATTAGCTCGTTGTATAGCATGAATCTATTTAGCTCACTTGTCTTTATCACTAAGAAACGCAAATGTTGAGATAGCCACCTCCTTATTTGAACGGTAATTGGATGTACTTCCAGGCACACTGCACGTTCGTCCCGTTTTGCAAAAAGGAGCATACACTACACATTATAATAATAATCACAATTAAATAATAAAATTGAGAGTACTTTAGACAATTCATAATAGCTCAGTGAGTTCACCTAACTTATCGCATAACCTAGCAATAATCCCTAACACCAGACTGCTGAAATTACAATGCTATGGTATTTAACACATACTATTGCTGAAAATATATCTTTTACTGGTGCGTTTTCATACAATTATCACTTGGAAATACGAATGAACACCTTTAATGACGTTGAAATAAAAACAACGTGCTACCAAACCACCACGAAAACATGACCCGTGCCTCCATACCAATGCACTAGACGGCTGACGTCATCACTATGAAACTGTCATATGTGGCAGGCCGGAACTTTGAGTTGGCCGTGGCCTGACCTATCTCAAGCTAAAGTGTTGATTCAGTACGTCTGCACGTGTAGAGTAGGGTAGTGAATAGTATTAGGTTAGACGTTAGAGGAAGTAAGTTGTCAGTGAGACAGTGAAAGATGAGCCGAGTTATGGCATCCGTCTCGGCAGAAGAATGCAGGCGTGGCAGGCTACATGTACAGCTGGCAATCCGCTCACATGTGGGCTGTTACATAAAGGAATGGGGAAGAAATAACATCGACAGCTTAAGGGGTTTCCTCACCAGGGGTGATGTCGCTACTAGACAGATTTAGGATAGAATTAGTATAGATTTAATGTAGTTAAGTAGTTAGTTTCGTTAGATGTAGAGGTAGCGTGTTGCATGTGGAGCTGGCTATCCGCCCATGTGAGGGGCCACATAGTAGATTTAGTTTGATTTTATTTGTTTATAAATGTTCACTTCTGTGGTTATTTTGAATTTGGAATAGGGGGACATTGTAATTGGGCGAAAGCCTGATATGTTCAATAAATACTTATCTCCATGTTCGTTCGATTCGTCTGTTGCTCGCTCACTCGTTTTCTTCGCCCTCCCGCTATCTGCGTCACTCATTACCCCCTTCACTCCCAGGCCAATCCTACCTATCAGCTCCGTTCTTACTAGTGATGGGATGTTCGATTCACTTTACTGAATCGATTAATTTGATTCCGTTGACGTTACTGAATCGATACAGTGATCCGATTCACGGCACATTAGAGTCACTGTTCCTCTTGCATCTGTGTAGTGTGTACTGATACGACTGCAATAGCAGCATTGAATGCCCGCTGCTGCTGGTCTTCATTCTATAAACTGCTTTCTTATGTGTCAGCCAGCTTTCATATTCAGGTTTCTCCTACAACCACCCCTTCGCATCAAGTTCTGATGTTAAAAAGCCTTTCTCCCACAGTGACAACTCTATAAAGAAGTATATAGAATTAGATGAAAAACTACCTGTGCACACAATCATCAGTAATCTGCATTTAGTGCTGTCGCCAAGGTAGCACATTCCCTATCAGCTGTTTGCCTAGCTTTTTCTTAAATGATTTCAAAGAACTTGGGAATATCACTGTATTGACGGTTTTCTGATTCAACGTCTTTTTAGTTAAGTTATTGCGTCAGACGGCTTACTCACTGTCCATATATACCAGTGATCTCGGTTATTCGATGATTGAAATCTTGTGTGATGATGCGACGTACAAACTGAGAGAAGACTGAGCGGTTCTCCCAATTTAAAACAGATAATTTTGAGTGATCATGAGCATTACTCATAGTCATAGAGAGCTGACTTGAATTAATTGTCGAATATCAACTAAGTTATAATACTACGAAGGTAATAAAAAAAATAAGTTTGTGCCGAGAATGAACCGTGTGCGTGTTGTGTCTCACTGATCTGAGAGTGCGCTACTCAGCAGTCAGCACTGTCTGCTGCGAGTCAGCTGAATCGTGTGCCGTCGGCACATTGGGCATTGGCGGGGAGCCGAACTTCCGTTGCAGCGAGACATACGGAGCCATAGCACAATGAAAGAATAGTACACTATAATATATTCCTGCTCTCAGCTCATTTGAAAATAATACCCACTTGCATTCACTCTCCTCTTTTTACAGGTAGGTTTAAATAATAGTTGGATTTATTTGCAGTGTTAAAATAGTAGTCAGAACATAATTTCCAAAGTAGGTACTAAGTAGGTAGGCTATTAGGTTATTCTATTTATTAGTTCAATGTATATTAGAATTATAACTTACAGTATAATCCCGAATATCACCCGTCACCGAATAAGACCCGCATCCTACATTTGAGACGTCAAAATACGAAAAAAATCAAATAACTTGCATACCTATTTAATTTTCTTCAAATATACCACAAATATAAATTCAAACAGCTTACAATTAATAAAATCATCTCAAAAATCGTAAATAAAATCGCTCCAATACTCAGATCATTCACAATTCACCGTCGTCATCTGAAGTTTTGCCATAGGAACTTTCGTCGCTGGTATCTTTCCACAAATAGTCGTCCTGACTGCCGTCCACTGAATTTGAAATTCAAAGCTTTTGGACACTAGATCGTTGGGAATGCGCGCCCATGCGGTCTTCATCCAGCTGCATATTAGTCCCACTTCAGGCTTCTTCACTCGTCCGGTTGATGTTAACGTGTGATCACCATCAGACATTCATTCGGTGTACAACTGTTTCATTGCAGTTTTGAAAGGTCGGTTCACGGCACACATCAAACGGCTATAGAATAGAAGTGAGTCCTCCGGGAATTATTGCAAGATCGGTTTTTCCTCTCGTCATATATTTTACGGCGTCAGTTGTATGTCCTCGGTAACTGTCCAACACAAGCATGTTTCATTTTTGTAACAAAACTCCTCGACGACTTTGCCAAACGCACTTCACCCAGTCCTCAACTAACACACTGTCCATCCAGCCGGACTCGTGTTCTAACAACACCGGACGACAAGTTTCCTTTCAGAAGTGTTTTCCTTTTCAGAACCACACATGGAGGGAGTTTGGTTCCATCCGCTAATACGCACATTAGCGTGCATCGTTGCTTTTCGTTATCACCTGTTCTGATGGTTATACTTTTAGAACCCTTCGTATCCACTGTATTTTCCAACGGCATTTCAAAATAGACAGGTGTCTGGTCAGCATTCCCAATTTGCGACAACAATTAAGAATTTTGCTTCTTCAAATGAATAATGTGACGCTGAAAGTCCATTAATTTTTCTTCAATACTCCCCAGGGAGACGTGAAATAGACGTACGTCTCCGAATGCACAATCCCTTTCTCCGATAAAAATTTCGGATCCATCCGCGGCTTGCGCAGTAAAACCCTGTGTTTTGAGTTCTTTTGATATCTCTAGTGCTTTCAATAGACACGTTTCACTAGAAACACCATATCCTAACTCACGTTTTTCTATCACACATTTGTGGAATCGGTCTTCAATTTCCGCAAACACTGTACTTCGTCCGCAGAACGCTCTGCGATCGCCATTAATTTTTAGAAGTTTTTCCTTCTTCCGCCAATCACGAATACACGATTCACTAATATCGTACTTTCTGCCAACGGCACGATTTCCGTATATTTCAGCTTCGCTTACAACTTTTAAGTTTCTCACGCACAGTGAATGACCACAGACGCCGTTTTGAATCCATCACTTACTATCGAGGCAGCACTTTCACGGGACAGATACGGAATTCGAATGTGAGCGAGGTAGACTTCCGTAACCAACAGTCCGACTCTCGCAAAGTACGATATCCCGCGAGATCAGCTATTCGCGCACTCAGCATGCCAGCAACACTTGTGAAACAAATGACGATCGAACATCCGCAGCAGCGGCTTTCATATTTATTTTTATTTATTTTCATATTTATTTTCATATTTCATATTTTCATATTTATTTTCATATTTTCATATATTTTTTATTTTCATATTTATTTCATTACCTTACATTTAGCGTTTACATGCAACTGTAACGGTATTGAGAAAAAATCGATGTTGTTTTCTAGAACGCAACTAAAACACAATAAGACCTGAGTGCCCGTTTACATGTGGTATATTGAGTACGGTTAGTGTATTCAAATCTATTTCAGTACTCCATGTAAACGTAGAAAATATTTACGAGAATGAACGGCTTGATACGACCCGCACTCACGATTTAGAACCAGTATTTTTTGGGGGAAAAGTGCGGGTGGTATTCGGGATTATACGGTAGTTGATATTCGACAATGAATGCAAGTCAGCTCTCTCTGTTCCGCTGTAGTGGAAGTTAGGCTCCCTACCAATGTCCATTGTGCCGATAATGAACCGTGTGTGTGTGTTGTCTCATTGATTCGTGAATGCGCCACTCAGCACTGTATTGTTGCGAGTCAGCTGAATCGTGTGCCGTGAGCTCGGTGTTTCTGCGATTCGAATCATACAGTCAGTAGTCAGCACTATTTCCTAAACATATTTCACCGGGCGAGTTGGCCGTGCGCGTAGAGGTGCGTGGCTGTGAGCTTGCATCCGGGAGATAGTAGGTTCGAATCCCACTATCGGCAGCCCTGAAGATGGTTTTCCGTGGTTTCCCATTTTCACACCAGGCAAATGCTGGGGCTGTACCTTAATTAAGGCCACGGCCGCTTCCTTCCAACTCCTAGGCCTTTCCTATCCCATCGTCGCCATAAGACCTATCTGTGTCGGTGCGACGTAAAGCCCCTACCAAGAAAAAAAAAACATATTTCCTTCTTTATATGAGACAGGCTTCTCTGTTTATCTTTTCTTTGTCCCTACCAACCATCATCTAGATGCTGTAAACGGGTAAGCCGTTGGGCAGGAATGGCGAAGTTACGACACGCGAACACGACTTCTATGGCACGTTAGACAACACACTAACATATTTTCATGTTTCAACATGTAATACATAGGTCGGAAATCTAGATGCGCAGCATATTTTAATATCACGCTTTAGTAAAGAAGTATGTCTCAATTCTATGACCATAATTTTTACAAATTTCATCAGGTTAAAGCAAAAATATACCTTATTCTTAAAATTTAAATGTTTAAAAAAATGTAATTTTCATTGATGCTTGCAAAATAAAGTCGTGAAACATTCAGTTGAATGGATTTATATGGACTGCTGTCTAATACCTAAGTGAAATCAGACTGCGAGATTATTTTAAAGGAAAATAATCGATGGCACACTAGACAGTAAAAAGTAATAAACAAGACCTTAACTGACACGCTAGTCAGTAAAGGTTTGCCATCCCATCCTTGCTATAGGGTGTCCATAATTACATAGCTAGCTGTGCCATCTGTTGATAATATTATGAAGCTTTGTGAGCGAGTGTGGCACCGTGAACGAAGTCGCTGCTGAATTACATAGCGAGCAGCTTCGTCAGGCTTCTTTACTTCATGAACGAACTACTTCATTTGAACGATTCACAGTAAAGAGTGTAAATGCGTGAAGTAGTTCATACGAATAAAGTGGTTCGACCCATCGCTACAGCAGAATGGGTTAGAAGAGGAAGCCATTAACTCCACGATATGGAAATTAGAACGGGCATACCATCTCACGAGGAACATGTACAACAAAAAGACAAATTGTATAGGAGCCAAGTTCAGGCACTACAACAAATTTGTTAAAACAGAGGGATTATATACATCGGAAGCCTAGCTCATGGATGGACAGGGACAAGTCAGACAGTAAAAAGAATATATATATATATATATATATTAAGGACGATCCTAGGTAACAGAGGGTCTATGGGCAGGTACGATTGAGATCTAATGAAGAGGTGTACAGAAGATAGAACCAGCCACAGCATCGCATAAAAAGAAAAGCCTGCTATTCTGCGGACACATTTGCAGGATGTCAAGTGATCTGCTAACAAATAGAGACCAGGCGAGTTGGCCGTGCGGTTAGGGGCGCGTGGCTGTGAGCTTGCATCCGGGAGATAGTGGGTTCGAGCCCCACAGTTGGCAGCCCTGAAGATGTTTTTCCGTGGTTTTCCATTTTCACACTAGGAAAATGCTGGGGCTGTACCATAATTAAGGCCACGGCCGCTTCCTTCCCATTCCTAGCCCTTTCCTATACCATCGTCGACATAAGACCCATCTGTGTCGGTGCGACGTAAAGCCAATTCCAAACAAAATAGGATATGGAATTTCATCAAACCGAAATCAATAAGTTCGAGGTTCCAGAAAAGTGGAAACGATCTGAGACGGATCAGAGTCCCAGGTCTAAAATTGACAGGGTCAAGGTTTTTAAGATGAAAAAAGCCAAAAGATGGATAGGACTTCTACCCGAAGAGCACAAGAAGGCTCTGGCTGATGAACACGCAGTTTTTACCTTATATAACAATCGTAACAACGACCACCTCCGCCATTTAACTTGTTACCATGACGATTAACAACTCTTCCTTGTCAGCGATCTTCGGTGTTAAAGATGGACTCTACGTTCAAATCTAAATTCGTGAATTCTCTGTTATAGCCCGTGCGGTAAAAATGTGCGAGGGACAAATGATAGGAAATTGTAGCATATATATTATTGTCTATAATACCATGCCTACATCCGTTCTGCGGGTCTCATAAGTAGAGACGAGAATTATAGGCACTAAAAACAGTTAAAATAGGCAGGCATATAGGCTCTTAAATTAGCCAAAATAAGCATTTAAATAGGCACTAACGTGTAAAATAGACAACAAAACAGGCAAGAAAAAATCTAATAATTTAATAACACACTCAATTACTATAAAAGGAATTTACAAGCAACGTTTCAATGTTTTCGGGTAACGATCTTGTTCTCCTCTCGTGCATAATATCTTTGTACTGAGAGAAAGATATCTCAGCATCACATGAAGTGATTGGACAAAACTTCAATGAAGTCACTTCATCTCGTTTTATTTCGCTGACAGCGGCTGCCTTCCCTGAGGTTCAGTCAAAACTTCCCCTGACTTCTTCCAAAATCCTAAATGACTCCACCAGGGGCATGCCGCTCTTCAACTTCGTGATTGCTCCCGGCAGCTTGTTGAAATTTGAAGATACTCCGGTTTATGCAGGGGCATATTAGGTCCCAACATTGCAGTGCATAGGTCTGAAGAAAATGGTTGTTGGTCGCTGCCCAAAGTGGACTGGTAGAAAGGCCGCGTTGATAAAGGTCTCTGTACTCGTCTGAATCGCAGTATTTCTAAGTTGATCTATGTGGTATTTTTCTCACCTTTGATCTGAAAAATAATAAAATTGACATAAATTAAATTGTGTCTATATCTTAAATTTCTACAGTTGGGCTAATTGGCAATAATGCTTAATATATATAATTTATTTGTTTCATAAAAAATGACTGTTAGAGATGATGTTTCTGGAAGTACAAAACTTTAAAGTAGGAACAAGGGAATTAGTAATTTACATAGAAGTATGTCCTCAAGGATTTTCAGTTATAATTTGGCAGTATCGTGTCGAGTTCACCGGGTGAAAAATATAATAAAGACGTGAAACTTTACTGGAGTAGCGTAGAGGAGAGATCCGTTCTTAATGCTTGCCAAGTACCCACCAAGCTGGCGCTAGCAGTATTCTTACTTATATAGAAGAATGAAAAAGGAGGCACCATAAATCTCAAGTCATCTCCATACAGGCCATGAAGGCCCTTGGAGGGGTTGGAAGGTAAAGGCTTCCACTATCTGTAACTTCGGCACTTGATGGGGTAGAGTGATTAGCTCTACGCCCGGCCGCCTTAGCCCCAGGAAGTATCCTGGTACTCATTTTTGGTGTAGGCTGAGAGAACCTCGGGCCCTTGTGCACCTCCGGAAGTGGAAATAGCATTTCTTAAATTTTACGACTTCCTTACGGGGATTCGAACCTACGTCCTTACGGACGAACCGAGCACACCATTACCGCCTCGGCCAGGCAGCCCCCACCATAAATCTCACATTTGTGAATATTTTATTTGTTTCTATTCGCCGGCTTTGGTCAGCCGGGTCAGCTGTCATGAAGACTATTTTCTGTTGCCTGCAATAGATCCTGTATCATGTGTGCTCACAAGGCTGCTACCCTCGTTGAAAGTTAAACACCGCGTAATTTGAAATGATCGTGACATGCGCCCATAGCCTTATTTTCGTGCAATTTAGCAAGACTCTAGAGGGGATGCTAGAAGCTTGTTAACCAGGGCGCTTACGCCCCTCGGACTCTCTTTGCTTCCTCCCCCTCCAAGCACAACGGTTGCTAACCGGACCTCACCAATCCAGACCAACGGTCTTTTCGCTGGCATGGTCTTGTAAGGATAGTCTTGGCAACCTTGTAAAACACGCTGTGGCATCATCCTAGCCGGGCTACATTGGATCTGCAACCTGTGTTTCGCGAAGACTTAGCGGAAGTGTAATAGAATTCACGATTATTAAAGGGAGTTTTAAAAATTGCATTTCATTTGTAAATCTCTATTTTCACAGGAAATGAATCACAGTTCAAAATACCGATTTAATTTTTATCTATTCTGTGACAAGAAGCCACCGGCGTTCTAACTCCTCGTTCAGTAATTTAATGATTATTTACATTTTAGTATTATAATTTTATTGAAAGTTCACGACAATACAGCATCGCAACAAAACAACTCGCCACAATACATACATTAATAGGCCTATATATGCTGTAGTGAAATGCGATCATAGTTCTCAGTCACAAAAAAGATAAAAGGAACAAACGAACTTGCCAACTTACAGTATGCTTGGCAGACTACCCTTCCATCCGTAGTGAAATTGGGATCCCCTGTGATTCACTGCTTCAGCCAGTAGGACTTCGACGATTTTTCTTTGGGCATTGCCCCAAACCCACTTCTTCTTCTTCTTCTTCTTCTTCTTCTTCATAATAATAATAATAAATCACAACACGTTCTGAACTTAAAGCGTACGCGTACAACAGTTCGCATCGAAGGGGCATATGTAGGGGCATGATTTTTTTCGCATCAATGTATGCTGGATTTCGCGAAAAGGAAACAATTTTTCGCGTTATTTCGCGAAATAGGGCTGACCCCATCGCTTTAATTTCGCGTTAATCATTTCCTAAAATTATTCATAAACGTTTAATTCGTCAGACTTGTGAATTATTCATGTGAAAGATAAATAAAGAGAAACAATATTGATAATAATTTCTTATTCCTTATGTAATCTTGATGAGACTATAATATAGCCCTAATCAAGATTACATAACAAATTACCTTTCACTCTATGTGGCCATACTTTTAAGGGGTTTTATACAATATTAATACGCAGAAATACTTCTGTCGAAATGAGAAATCTTATTCTGTCTCCTGTTTCCCTTCACACATGTGATATTGGAATACAATTTCAAGATCCTTATTTTCCACGAATTTCGCAGAATTTTCGCACTTATCGCAAAATAAGCAAATTTCGCTTTAAATAGGCCTTGGCGCTGTAATTCGCGAAAACAAAATCACTAATTTCTTAACTAGAATCATATGATGCATTAAGATATCTCAAAATCGCTTCAAAATATTTCTTGTCGCGCTTATCGTTAATGCGAAAAAATCATGCCTCTAGACATATGGGTTGTGCAACATAGTTCGACGTTGACTAGTTCTCGCATATCTAGGTTGGAGGGGTTGAAGGCTTCGAGGTCAAATTGTTCCTTGTTTCTCATGATGGAAATTTCCCTAGAACTATTTCTGATGACTTCAGAGAATTCGCATTTTTGTTCGTGGGTTAAACAGATATTGAGAAAAGAGAAGACAATTCTGTCGAGCACACTAGCTACACTGGATGAAAATCGTTTTTTTTTAAATTACAGTCAAAATGCATCAAATAGGCAATTATACTCCAAATAGGCACAAACCCCTGAAATAGGCATTTATAGGCACAAAAAAACAACGAGATATAGCTAAAAAGACCATAAAACGGATTTATATCTCAAAAGCCTACTTTTCTGGACACAGTAATAAAATAGGCAAATTCCCGTCTCTACTCATAACCAACCGATCTTAACAAATGAGGTGTCAAATGAAAGATGATTTCCCGGAGGAATGACCAATTGCGCGTACACTGTATAGATATTAATAATTTGTTTAAAAGTTGCTCTCATTTTCGCTAAAGTTAGCTCTGCCATTGCTGTGGGACATATTTCCTGTGCCATATACCGCTTGCCACGGAACTACGGTATTTCTTACTTATCGTTGATTTGCCGTGGAAAAGACATTCCAGGCCTTATTTTAGTATGAAATTTGCCCGTCTTTTTACGTCATTTGTATGTTTTACGTCCCGTTTAAAATTGCCTATGCTATGATTATAAATATATTGCAAGGTCACACATTGCAAAGAGCAGGGTTGTACGTACTCAGTCCCATGTTCTCGCATGGACAAGTTTATGTAGCTTTCCCTAGATTGGTTTCTCTAATATTTTGACATATTATGTATTGGGGGGGCGGGGGGTGAGGTCATCTGAAATTAGTAGCCGTTGATGGATGGCCATGACCGGGAGAGACATATTTATGATAATTTTATTTCTTTTATTTCTTTATTTCTTTTCTTTTATTTCTTTTTGTGTCTGTCAAGGAAATCGACAATCTCTTATTGAAGTGCTTCCAATGTTGTTTTAAATGAAGTGTTGTAAACTGTTCCGGAAACTTTTATAAATATTGTAGTATTGAATAAACAAACGTTTGTGAAAAATTGTTTCGAAAAATAAGTTTTTGCTAAATATCAGTTATATTACTTTGATATTGATTTTGTATTCCATAAGTGAATTGAAAGTAAAAGTCTATATAATTTATTCTGCAAATAAACATTTTTCGGTAACATCATTTACCCTTCATACGGATATGTTGGGAAGAGAGAGAGAGAGAGAGAGAGAGAGAGAGAGATTTGGGGGGGGGGGGGGGGAGGTCGGGTTTCCACATGCAAGAGTTCTTGCACGGGTAGGCACGCTTTCTATGTTTTCTTATGTACAGGTTTTAGGTGGGAAAAAAAATCTGGAGATATTTGGAAGTTTGTGAAAAAAGTAATAATCGGAACGCCTCTGTTATTATTATTATTATTATTATTATTTATAAGATTTATTTATTTATTTATTTATTTATTTATTTATTTATTTATTTATTTATTTATTTATAGCAAATGGCTTCTTTTCAGCGTCGGGAGTGTTCGAGGACATGTTAGCTTGCCTGATGCAGAATTTTCTATTTGGCGCTCATGAGCGACTTGCGCGACTGGCTGTCGTATTACGATAGTGAGGTAGGGAGAGGGTCAAATTCGGTGTCTGTACAAAGCCTGCACCTGTCGAATAACACCAAGGGGTCTGGTCAAGGCTTTTATCGTCCCCATCCGACGGGCGAGTCACCATCAATGGAATCAGAGATAAGGCCTTTTGCGGATGATGTTATTCTGTATAGAGTAACAAATAAGTTACAACATTGTGAGAAACTGCAAAATGACCTCGATAATGTTGTGAGATGGGCAGTAGGCAATGATATGATGATAAGCGGGGTTAAAAGTCAGGTTGTGAGTTTGACAAATAGGAAAAGTCCTATCAGTTTTAATTACTGTGTTGATGGGGTGAAAGTTCCGTTTGGGGATCGTTGTAAGTATTTAGGTGTTAATATAAGGAAAGATCTTCATTGGGGTAATCACATAAATGGGATTGTAAATAAAGGGTACAGATCTCTGCACATGGTTATGAGGGTGTTTAACGGTTGTAGTAAGGATGTAAAGGAGAGGGCGTATAAGTCTCTGGTAAGACCCCAACTAAAGTATGGTTCCAGTGTATGGGACCCTCACCAGGATTACTTGATTCAAGAACTGGAAGAAAATCCAAAGAAAAGCAGCTCTATTTGTTCTGGGTGATTTCCGACAAAAGTAGCGTTACAAAAATGTTGCCAAGTTTGGGCTGGGAAACTGGAAAAAGGAGACGAGCTGCTCGACTGAATGGTATGTTCCGAACTGTCTGTGGACAGATGGCGTGGAATGACAGTAGTAGACGAATACGTTTGAGTGGTGTCTTTAAAAGTAGGAAAGATCATAATGTGAAGATAAAGTTGGAATTCAAGAGGACAACCTGGGGCAAATATTTGTTTATAGGAAGGGGAGTTAGGGATTGGAATAACTTACCAAGGGAGATGTTCAATAAATTTTCAATTTCTTTGCAATCATTTGATAAAAGGTTAGGAAAATAACAGGGAACCTGCCACCTGAGCGACTGCCCTGAATGCAGATCAGTACTGACTGATCAACAGCGCCATATGCTCTGACTCCATATGAACACGGCAGAGAGGTTTTGATTTGAATCCAGGCTTTTGTCACACAATCTAATGATTAGGAATTTTAGACCAGTAGACTTGACGCCTCAACGATCATGACCACCAGACGATTCGTATGGTAAGAGTGCATAAAATATAAAAGGTAGACAATTTTTACACATTATAATGTGCGGTATTTTGATACAAAAAAAAAAGACATTTCGTTCAGCGTATTAGCTCGTGTTGATCAGACCTACATATAGTATATGCGGAGGAAATATTAGTACAGAGCGACCAGTTACCAATGGGATCTGAACCTACACCCTTACATTTTTCGTGTACGATACTCTACTGTTTGAACTATGGTGGCCTGGGTCATGTGTGTTCTGTTGGAAGTGTTGTATTGGCGGCAGTGCCAGGACGTGTAGTTCAGATCCTTGGACTACCATAGTTCAAACAGTAAAGCATCCGACACAAAATCGAAAAGTTGTGGGTTTGGATCCAACTGGTATTCGGTTGCACTTACATTCCTTCGGCATGTGCTTACTACATGCACTCAACACGACGTAATATATTGATAGTGTATTTCAAATGCAGTGCGGTCGTGAAAATGAAATATACACTTAGTATTCCCTCTTTTGATCTTCTGAACATTGCTACTCCACTGTGTGCTATTTTCCAAACCCCCTTGACCTTTTCAGTACAGAGTTTCAAGAAATTCTGCCTGTTCACACAAACAACCAAGCAGACTGACCCTACTCGCGGCTTTTTTATATCTCGTGAGAGTTATAAACGAAGTCTTCTGCTGCCACTCACCTCCGCTCTAAAAGTGTACAAAAACATGTATATAATAAAACGATGCAGTTTCTAATAATATGTCTGTACCGGAGAGTGTGGACTGAGCCAACGACGGAGTGTCAATAATGAGGGAGTGGAGCAATACTGCAAACATGTTGTGATACCTCAAGTTCAAGTTCCGATTAGACGAGCGGAAAGTCCCCACTAGTTTCATTTTACTGACTCCTATAGTTTGCTTGGTAGTCCTGGAGACGAGGCTGCTAGTTTGGTGCCCTTCGTTCAACATTCGCCCTCATGGATCACACTCAGCTGTACAATACGCCCGGCTGTTGGTTCGTACAATTCTGGCAGTAGCTTACTTCGTGTACACAAGACATTGTAATTAAGTGTGGACAAATATCACGTGTTTGTTGCGTGACGCACTAAATTGGGTGGGGCCCCTTCCTGTCGATAGGAAGCTAGCTTTTCTAACGCTTGACGATATTCTAATGTATGCGCGTTCCTAATTGTATGCCGGGGAGAGGACAGCATTGCGTATGTTTCTGTAATATGGATTTATTCATTTCCAGAACACATCTGAGAGAAAATCTATAATTTGAAGTTCTTGTTAACAGTATTTTTGGGACGTAAAGCCAATAGCATTATTAAAAGCTATGTTTGAAATGTGTTCACAGGTATATTGATTTCCATATGTTGGAGATTTAGGTGGAGGCTTTGTTTTGAAAGTTAGTAATTCCTTCTTTCAGGATATTCCAAAAGATGAAGTCCAATGTCTTGGCGGATACTTCTTAAACTCGTGTTTTTACGCCACGCCGACACAGATAGGTCTTATAGCGACGATGGGATGGAGAAGGCCTAGGAATGGGAAGGAAGCGGCCGTGGCCTTAAGGTACACACCGGGCGAGTTGGCCGTGCGGTTAGAGGCGCGCGGCTGTGAGCTTGCATCCGGGAGATAGTGGGTTTGAATTCCACTGTCGGCAGCCCTGAAGATGGTTTTACGTGGTTTCCCATTTTTACACCTTAAGACCACGGCCGCTTCCTTCCAACTCCTAGGCCTTTCCTATCCCATTGTCACCATAAGACCTATCTGTGTCGGTGCGACGTAAAAATCATGGTACAGTCCCAGCATTTGCCTGGGGCGAAAATGGCAAACCACGGAAAACCATCTTCAGGGCTTCCGACAATGGGGTTCGAACCCACTATCTCCGGGATGCAAGCTCACAGCTGTGCGCCCTACCCGCACGGCCATCTCGCCCGGTCATAAACTCGTTGACCTAAGCTTTGAATGGAAGCCTTCAAAGCAACCGTTTTACTTTATTGCACTGTTCATAACATGATTTTTTTTTTTTTCTTTTCCTAATGCGAGAATCCCTCAGCCTCACGATTGACGCGTAGCACGACCTACCCAACAAGTACTATTGATATGCATTTGACGGTAAGAATTTAAGCTCAGAGAGACTAAATATCAAGGTTCTCCTCAAGAAACAGCCTCTCTTGCGCCCATTTGTGAAGTACCTTCTGTACGCTACATGTTGCGATTTTTACGATGGTGTATGTGAACACCAGAGATCCCAGCACATTTCAAACTTCTTTTTCAAAAATCTTTTTCCCTTTTGCCACCTTTAGGACATTTATAATAATTGCTGCTTTATTGATTTTTCTCCCTAGTTGGGATATATTACCATGGAATGCCTCTGAACCGAACTCACGGTACTTAAAGGCTATTTCTAGCAGATCCTCCGATGACGGTGGGCGGCATCTGCAATGCGTAGGTAACTGCGTGTTATTGTGGTGGAGGATAGTGTTATGTGTGGTGTGTGAGTTGCAGGGATGTTGGGGACAGCACAAACACCCAGCCCCCGGGACATTGGAATTAACCAATGAACCCGGGACCCTCTGAACCGAAGGCCAGTACGCTGACCATTCAGCCAACGAGTCGGACTAAACTCGTGTCCTCATCCCGAGGTGGTGCAGCTCTTTTCAGTCACGCTCCCATTGGAGGTGAGCTGCATGTACCATGTGCCATTTCCTGCCATTCTTAAATTTCTGGCAGTGTCGGGAATCGAACCCGGGCCCCTGAGGACGGCAGCTAATAACAGTAACAATTACGCTACGGAGGCGGACACTTAAAGGATGCAGTGACATGTTATAATATTGTTGCTTTATAGGGGAGCGTTTGCAAATAAGTTTCAATTTCGTCTTAATTATAGCATACTACTGTTTAAAGTTTATTTCAGAGACCAAAGAACAGTTGTAGACATCCCCACTTAATTCATATTTAAGAGAAAATGGCAAATTTGCGAAAAGCATTGACTCGCCGGTAGACTAAATGCAGTAGCAACAGTGATGAATTCATTCCTCCTCTAACAACCTGACAACACGGTGCCTTCACGAGTTTCGAAATGAGTGGGTCAATGCAGCGACATTTTAGAGGAGCCACATCATAAGTTTAGTGTGAATAAGTCGATTCAAAAGCAAGCCATGAACTTTCGAAATTAACTAATCATATTAGAGCAACTCTTGAAGCAGCTGTCCATAGTTTTCAAGAAAAGCAAACAACAGAGAAGTGTTTCAGCAGAGAGTTTAACACGCACTTTTTATGTCTGTTATTTAAAGGGGCTTAATAGCTAGGTCATCGGCACGCACTTCTTAAAAACAAAATACTGGTTGTAATGACTTCAACATAATTCTAAAGATTTCAAACGACTAACAAATTAAATTTTATTAGAGATTAAAGGAGTATTTTCAATTTTTTAATATTTTTCCCTTGCGCTAACTGCATGTATATTTAAATGACTGTTCGGCGTACCAGCCCAACTACGTACAGCATTGCCTAAATGACGTCAAATCAAAAATGTACCTGAGACCATACATTATTATTATTATTATTATTATTATTATTATTATTATTATTATTATTATTATTATTATTATTTACATCTAAATCATTCAGCGTGACCGAAAGTTGAAATATTTCCAAGACAAATCGATGAGTAGGTATTCCATTCGTCGTGGTTTTCAGTGAAGTGTCTTGGTGTCCCGGCGAATTTCATTCGGGATGCGATTTGTCCCGGTTTTTGTTTGTCATAATTACCGTGATATATAAGTTAAATATGAAAAAAAAAACTTACGGATGTTTATTCGGTCGAGATCGCGTAAATAGATTGACAGCACTTTGGAGAAAATTGGCTAATTATATATATATAATAAGAGTTTTGTCTGTACATTGCTCAGCATTTGAAAATAATGGTATTTCTGTATCGGTCATGCCCATAGTAACAAGGAAATGCACTTTTTACTTTTCCGTAATTTCTGTCTGTCTGTATGTATGTATGTATGTATGTATGTATGTATGTACACACATCACGAGAAAACGGCTGAAGAGAATTTAATGAAAATCGGTATGTGAAGTAGGAGGATGAGCCACTACAATCTAGTCTATAAATCATTTTACTCACACTGAGTGAAATGGTAGTTTAGAGGAAGGCCTAAAATTAAATTCTCAAATATTTATATTATTAGTGGTCCTATCGATAAATACTACATAATTTAAGTTATATAGAATTAAATTTCCGATCATTTATGTCATACATTGTTACCGTACCGGCGTAGATAACACAGAAATGAATTTTTATTTTTGTTGCCAAGTCCATAACAACGCCGAGCCACGAGAAAAAAACGGGTTAATAGAATTTAATGAAAGTCTGTATATAGAGTTGGGGAATAAGAAACTACAATCTAAGTTATAAACAGATTTATTCCCCCTGTATGAAATTGTAGTTTAGGGAAAGGAGCCTAAAATTTAATTAAACCATGTTATTGGTCCTATCGAAAAGTACTACGTAACAAAAGTTGTAGAGAATACAATTTCCGACCATTTATGTTTTTTTATTTTTTCAATTTTACCGTACCGACTATGATAAGATTGGTATTTCAGAGTCGGAAGAAAACTAAATGAGGCCTGCAGTATTGAAAGCGCATAACATTGATCAACAATAACATTACATTGACCATTGTATGTCTCTTATGCTGCCGCTCAACTCCGATAGATGGGATTACTGCTGCGTACCGAGTATAACAGTCTGACAGAATATTGGCGGGAAATAGCTGGGGAGTTAGAAAACTTTCTTCTTTAGCATGTCATTCCTCTGGTTCATACATTTTCTGATACCGTACTGCTGTTACGTAACTCACTGGTTCATCATCGTATTCCAGCTATTCGATCCGTGTTTTGAATAAGCAGTGTGCATTCCTAAGACAGATTTAGTAGTAGTAGTATTATGACCTGGTCTAGAATTAAAATTTAGGCGTATTCCAAATTATAGCACCACAATTCACTAAATAACTCCAAATTCAACCCTGAAAAGAGCCGTTCCTAAAAAGAGCTTCTTCCTCTTCACTTTTATTAAATTCTACATTCGTTTTATTCCAAATTAGCAGTGAAGAGGGGGGGGGGGTCTCCTTTGCTGTGGAGGAAAAAATTGCCTCCAAGTCAGATGGATTTTTCCCCCGTCAGTGTAGTGAATTGAGATTTTCCGGCTCATCGGGAACTCCTAGGAAACAGATTCCGAAAAAGACTCGCACTCGCTTTTACTCGCACCATTCCTACTGACGTCATTGTAATAACCTGTGTTTATTTCAGTTGGGAAAACCACTAAGACAGTCTTTCTGAGGATCTAAAAAGGCAGGTGGAGAGCGAGTATCTGCCATTATAATGCAGTTCCCCAACATGATTAAGATTGATGGTAGGCTAGCGGGCTTACTATGACAATGAAAATTCCCTAACACAGTCTTCATATGAGAAGAGACGTTTGGTGATTTCTCCGTCCCGTTTCCAGGGTAACGTTAAAAGCTATGCAATTTAATACAGTCTTGCTCACAACATGTACTCCACCTAACTTACAATTCTGAATACAGTGTAGAATTCCGTAGCGAAGCACGGGTACATCAGCTAGTTGTTTAATATAAAGAAGAAACGAACTTTTTGAGAAAGCTGGCTAATTGTTTAATACAAAGAAGAAACGAACTCACGAGCAGGGAAAATATAAACGTTAGTTTCTGCTAGACAATACCAGGATCAGATACTTTGGTAGAAATGATTTTCTCAGTGTAGTTTGGGTGTGTGGAATGTTCTAAGAAATAGGTTAAAACGAGAAAGTTTTTAAATGAACACTTATTTTAAGGACAAATCATGTTCTGATGTTTATGATTTTGTGCCTAAAGATAGTAAGTAGAATCATTCTTCGTAAAAAAGATATGAAAATCGAAGATTAGGAAGCAGGTTCTTCAGATAAATAAAACAATATAGGGTCAAATGGGGCAAATATGGGACAGCAAAATTTTGGGGTGAAAGCGGTACACCATCATAGCTCCTTACGAGTAAATTATCTGTAAGCTTGGTTAGCGACATTAGATTATTTTGAGTTCACTGAATATCAGACAATGGCTAAATGACCAAAAATGACCATGTTATGAGCTGCAAAAATAATGAAAAACTAATACTTATTTGCAGCATTAAAAAAATTGATTTCTTGTTAGAAATATTTTAATTCTAGAAAAAACTGCTGTAGATACAATTAATTTCTTTTAATCAAAATTTAAAGACAGCATTGCAGAAATTGCCCCCAAAGCCATGTATTTATAGGATTAATATTAAGCAAGAAATTTTTATTTTCATATTCGGGACAATTGTGGGTCATTTTTGGGGGCAGTTCCGAGACATTCATAGGGTAAAGTCAGGTTTAGTTTTGGTGAAATTTGAAGTAGCAAGAAAGCAGAAAATCAATGAACGCAGGTATGCATGTGCTGTTTGAATATTCAGGCCAGATGAAGATGATGTGACATTAATCAATTATGTGAATATTAAGAGACTGCCACAACCTAAATTTGTGTGTATTGAGGATCGTATCCGTTATGAATTTACAGAGACCATAGATGTAATGGAGAAAAACATAGGTCATTGGATTACTTTGACATATTATAGACTATAATAGTAACCTATTCTTTTTGTCCAACTTATATTTTATTAGGTGCCCTATGGCATTTCAAAATCAATGATGTGCAGTGAGTGAAGTTTTTTATTTGAGAAGTATTTGATATCATTGTTGGCTTATATTTTAATTGAGCAGTATGTATGGACAGTGGTTATTATTTATCCCAAGTTTTCTTTATTTTAGTAGTAAATAAAAGTGATTATTGTTCCTTCAAGTATCAGGTAATTTTTAACAGTAGTAATGCGTTTAATTACGAAAGCAGTGCAATATTATGCCAAAAGTTATTTTTAGAAAATCAGTCACATAATATGAATAAGCTCTGTCCCACTTTTGCCGCAGTATATATCAAACAAGCTTTCTCATTGAGTTAACACTGTGTCACTCTTTTGCCCCATGCCTGCCCCAACATTGTCCCAAACGAAGAGGTAATTGTGGGACACAGTTTTAGTGGAATTGCTAAACAGTTACAAGATTTTAATACAATTTCTTCCTGGAAATGAACTGTGGATCCCAAATTACAATAATTTAACATCGTGCCAGATTTCCACTTTGAGATTTAGTGCCCCAGAATTTGAAAGTTTTAATTTCCGTCCCATAATTACTAACTTCTAATACCTGTAAAAAAAAATAAGTTTGATATTATCCTTATATATTTGAAATTCACATCATGTGAACATTCTAAAATGCCATACAGCTTACACTGAAAATGTCCCGAATTTCATGAAATAGGATCCACACTCAAACTTCTAATATCTGTAAAACAAGACCATTTTGATGTTATTCTTTTACTGTATGTTTGAACAAGCTGTAGTACCCGTCGTTGACGGGACAATCACTCAACAAGTACATGATATTTTTGTCCAACCCTTATAATGTCCTCCTGAGTCTCGGTACATTATTGGCATACCTCTCCGCTCTCCCTGTTAGCGGCTTGTTGCGACTTACTCGCTTCCTTGCTCAAGTTATTGGAAAAAGGTATAGAGCTATTTTCGCGTAAAACCAACCGTGAAATACATAGTTTTATAATTTAGGCCCCATGTGAAGCACTCCCTCTAGATTATATTTTTGGACAGCTAATACTAAGATCCTACTTGATGTATTCTTTATTTTAAACTGAAATACCAAGTTTCATTGAAATGGGGTATGGCTTTTAGTGCCGGGAGTGTCCGAGGACAAGTTCGGGTCACCAGATGCAGGTATTTCGATTTGATTCCCGTGGGCGACCTGCGCGTCGTGATGAGGATGAGGTGATGATGATGATGTCACATACACCCAGCCCCCTTGCCGGCGAAATTAACCTATCATGGTTCAAATTCCTGACCCTGCCTGGAATCGAACCCGGGACGCCTGTGACCAAAGGCCAGCACGCTAACCATTTAGCCATGGAGCCGGACCCAAGTTTCATTAAAACCCACCCATCCATTTTCCCGTGATGCTGTAACATACACAGAAAAATATTAAACTGAGGTCGACATGTGCACTAGGGAGGCCGTGACTTGTGCTCCGATATAATTAGGTGATTTTTTTTTTGCTAGGGGCTTTACGTCGCACAGACACAGGTCTTATGGCGACGATGGGATAGGAAAGGGCCAGGATTTGGAAGGAAGTGGCCGTGAGTGGCCTTAATTAAGGTACAGCCCCAGTATTTACCTGGTGTGAAAATGGGAAACCAAGGAAAACCATCTTCAGGGATGCCGACAGTGGGATTCGAACCCACTATCTCCCGTATGCAAGCTCACAGCCGCGTGCCTCTAGCCGCAAGGCTAACTCCCGCCCGGTATTTGGTGATTTAGCTTGTTTGTGTGGTGTTTGACATATTGTGAACGTGAAATATTTTGAAATGTTCTGATCTATAAGTTTAATTCTCTTCTTTGTTTGTTTGTTTGTTTGTTTGTTTGGAAATGGACTATTAGTTTACGGATGGTGTACTACAGCAAGTTCTAAGATGTGATTTTTCATGCTGCCAACTTCAACATTTCAACGGTTACAGTTTATTATCGATAGTTACTCAACAAACTCCTGACATCTAACATCTACGTTCTAGGAACGGTAATGCTAACCTTTTTTTTTTTTTTTTTTTTTTTTTTGGCTAGGGGCTTTACGTCGCACCGACACAAATAGGTCTTATGGCGACGATGGGATGGGAAAGGCCTAGGAGTTGGAAGGAAGCGGCCGTGGCCTTAATTAAGGTACAGCCCCAGCATTTGCCTGGCGTGAAAATGGGAAACCACGGAAAACCATCTTCAGGGCTGCCGATAGTGGGATTCGAACCTACTATCTCCCGGATGCAAGCTCACAGCCGCGCGCCTCTACGCGCACGGCCAACTCGCCCGGTCTAACCTTTTCTATCGATAGTTACGTACATAAATACATCACATATTAAATTTATCGTAAACCGGGTACAATTATTTCGTCCGATCGAGATTAGTTCATGCAGTGTTTCTTTAAAGCCACCACGAACCTACTACGCTGGCGTAGCAGGGGGAGAGATGATACTCCCACGTGGCGCGTCCCAGGTGGCGGCTAAGGGGTCCTAACCGGCTTGCCGGCGGACTTGAGGGAAATAAACTACCTCTCGCGGACCAAACACACTACCCCCTGTGGGTGGGGGACGCAGACGAAGAATACACCCACGGTATCCCCTGCCTGTCGTAAGAGGCGACTAAAAGGGGCGACCAAGGGATTATCCATTTAGAACCATGAGACTACTTGTAATTAGTACCATCACGCAGGGAACACCACGGGTCGCATTAACTTGCGCGTAGTACCACTATGTTAGTTATGCAATAGGTTTGTGATAAGTAGCGACAGTGTGTGAATCAGGAGGAGGGTCCTACAGTATCTGGGATTCTTACCCCTATATGAGCAACACCATGGTTCTGCCTTACCTATGCTCCGTTCCCACTATGCGAGTATTTCCACGGGATAGTACGAGTCCCTGTGGTTAGTCCACTTATGTGAGGAACGCCTTAGGTTTGCATTGCCTGTATGTGGCGCCGCAGTGTGCGAGACACTATAGTTCTGTGTTACATGTGCGCATTACACTACCTGTGAATAGTACCATAATGTGTGGAATACCGCGAGTCTCCGCTACTTTTGATTAGTACCGCAACATTGCGCATAGCATGGTTCTACTTTCCTAGTGATAAATACCATTATGAGGGGCTGATGACCTGGATTTTGGACCCGTTTCGACTATATAAATAATCGATTCCACATCATGCTATAGAAGCAATCCCTTGGTCGGTAATATTGTTTTGTGCCAGCTTCTGTGCATGTGAGGCACTGTGGGTGAGATCCACTGATCGTTTTTTAATTCATATCCGTCCATCCATTCATTCTTCGTCCTCAGTGGAGGATTTTGGAATTCTAAGTTGTCATTTCATTTAATCTCATTTCGTACCATTAGGTGCCGATGACCTTGATGTTAGGCCCCTTTAAACAACAAACATCAATAATCAATCAATCAATCAATCAATCAATCTTTAAAGCCAGAGTCGCTACTTGAGATTAATTCGATAATTCAGTGCAGTGAATATTGTAATACAATTCATGGCGAATGTTCAAATTTGAAAGAGGACGGTGTGAAGCATCTCCGTTCTGCTGATCAAGTAAGGCGTTATGAAGAATGTATGAAAGCTCGTCGTGGCAGCTTACCTTGAACGGGGCCCGGGAATGATTCTGAGAACACTCCATCATTAAGCGGTGTACAGGTTGTTATTATCCATTAGTTAAAGATCTTCAACAATCGAATAGGAATATTTAAAAGGATTCGGCGAGTCGCATGATTTAGCTCTCATGAGAAATTAGATGATACGTCAACATTACTGAAAAGTCAAGGGGAAGCACTTATGGCCAGTTTGAAGACAATTGAGGGACTAAAGAGCGAAAACTGTGCTTTAGAGTGACTTAAATCTAATACTACAGTCGATGACTTTGGAAGTTTTTGGTACTCCCGAAAAACAAAATGAAAACACTGTTATTATCGAGGACGTTGGTCGCGCTCTTGACATTTAAATAACATGATTGATGCCTCTCATAGGCTGAAAAAGCTAGATAACCAAGCTAATGTTGGCATTATTGAAGATTTTGAGAGTCGTGTTGACTCTCCTTCTAAAGAAACTTGAGGTTAATAGAAATCTTAATTGTGAAGATATTTGCATAACATTTGTGAATCCTATCTTTGTCAACCCTATTCTTCCTTTAAAGAGACGAATTGTGTTCAGTGAGGCTAGGAAAGTCAAAAGGAAACTTTGCATATTTATGGTTAGATGCGGCAGGTAATTTCAAATTAAGAAAAAAAAATGTGATTTTATGTGCATACCTTGAAATCTGTTGATGTTAGAGCTTTGATTTAAGGAGATGGATAGTGAAAAAAAAAAAAAAAAAAATCATCTTTTAATAATGTATCAGTATGTGAGAGGACTGAATACCAAACGTTGCTGACTGAAAATTACCACAATAATTAAATATTTGATGATATAGTGTGTTTTGCCATGATCGCACATAAAAAAATAAATTAAAAAAGGGGGTGGAGTCGCTGTTGCAGTTTATATAAATATTGAATCAACACAAATTGACATAGTTTGTTAACAGTTTTCCCTCAATACTTGTGTTGAAACTTACGAACAGTTCTTCTCTACAGTAGAAAACATTGATAACTTGCTATATCATAGTATAATATATTATAGCGGGTGATTTCAATCTCTCTTCAGTTAAGCGTAATATTGTTAGTGTTTTGGAAGAAGGATTCCGCTGTATAGCTCTTGCCAACTTCATTTCTAGACTTCATTTGAACTCTGTCAATCCCATTCAGAATTTCAATGGTAAAACTCTTGATCTTGTTTTATCAAACATACTTGGAGTTACTTATGTTTCAAAATGTGGCTTCCTTCTTGTACCAGGGGATATCCACCACCCACCAACCTGCACTGTTCTTTGAATGAAATTTTAATCAGAGTATTACTAGTTAGTGTGTTCAGCTTTCAGAAAGCCAACTTTTGTGCATTCTGTAAATCATTGCAAGAATTTAATTGGAGTAGATTAGTCTTGTACAAACGTTAATGAAGCTGTTAGTTATGGGGTATTTGTGAAGTTATATATATATAAAACTCCAGACATAATTAAGCTGTTGAAATCCAAGGAGTACCACAGAAAATGCATGAAACAGTATGAGTATAGTCCACTTACATAGCGCCAATTAAGAAAGGACTCCAAGAAGCTAATATCAAAAGCATATAGCCAGTGCATTTCTCAGTCGGAAAGTAATATTAAAAGGGATCATAAATCGTTCTGGAATGTTACAAAACACACAAAGCAAAGCAATGTAGTTTTTCAATATATGACCCTGAATGGTAACCGTCTAATTGTTAGGAAATAGCAGTCTGATTTGCTTGTTGTTTCCGAAGTGCCTGCGTGACTCAGCCTTCCTCATATGCTGTTCCTGAACGAAAATTTATGATTACACCAGACTGTTCACGGGCAGACATTATAACAAGTAATGAACACAATCAAGCAGTTGTTAAGTTAAAGCCAAGCAAGTCCGCTGGTTCGGTTGATATACCACCACACGTAATCAAAAGACGTGCGGACGTAGGGCTCAAATATTTCCTGATATGTGCAAAATAAGCAGCGTGTGTCCAATTTAAAAATCTGGAGATCCCTCAAATATTGAAAATTATAGACCTGTTGCAATAATATGTGATCCTGCAAACATTTTTGAACAGACATTGTGTGTTAGGATGTTAATGCCACAGTTCTCTTTCGCAACATGGGTTTTACCCTGGGCGAGTTACTACTACTAATTTAGTAAAATTTATTCAGAATGTTTCCAATTCCACGAATGAAAGGATTCCTACTGATTTAATTTATACTGGTAATTAGCAAGGGCTTTCGACAACATTGATCATGAATCTTTTTTTACAGTTGGCTTTACGTCGCATCGACACAGGTGACGATGGAGTAGGATGGAGTAGTGGGAAGAAAGCGGCCTTAAGGTACAGCCTGGTGTGAAAATGGGAAACCACCTTCAGGGCTGCCGACAGTTCGAACCCACTATCTCTCGGATGCAAGCTCACCCATGAATCTGTCATCAAGGCAATAATATGTTTCATATAGTCGAAATTTATAATTCAAATTTAATATTAATTCCGGAGCGCGTCAACGGTCTAATCTTGGCTCTATATTCTTAATGTCTCTACAGATGTAGTGAAATATTCGAAGTTTCTGATGTTTGCTGATGACCTAAAATACATATAAACAAATTTCATCGTATGATGACCAGGCATAAAACAATTACCACGATTGGACTGTTCAAAACAAACTTGCCTTTAATAGAAATAAATGCTCTGTGATCACTTTCTCGAGAAATAACATTCTCCTTTCAATTATTCACTTAATGGCCAAATGTTGCACGGATGTGATGTAGTAAATGACCTTGGTGTTACTGTTGGTTACAACATTTCTTTCAATGCTCATGGTGAAAGAATTGTCAACGAGTCATGCAAAGTGGTAGGTTTTATAATTAGGAAATCAGGAGAACGTAATGATGTGTGTACTGTAAAGATTTTAATTTTCTCATAAGAAGCAAGCTGGAATGAGCGACGATATTCCTCGACAGCAGCAAGAGCACTACCATCGCAGAAGCCGTAAACATACACCATATCTGCATATGCTTCATTATAGTGTGGATGCGTGGCATTTTAGCCAGCGCGTGTACAAACACAGTTAACCGTTGCTTCTCTCTAATACGCTCTCAATCCCTCGCACTACTTCACTCACAACACACCATGGACAACTGCGCTTAAGGGCTAGTTTAATGGCAGAAAGATCTCCCGAGCAATGAGGTTGAAAGCTACGAGGTAGGTTGGACTAGAATAAAACGTCAAAGAAGTTGAGTGGGTAAGACATACGCGCGCACCACATCCCGGAAACATATGTACATTAAATGTGTTTTTTCTCGGAAACCATTCGGAATAGGGCATATGTCCATATGAAGTTTTTTGCCTCCAATAATTGTTCCTGTCATATCCCTGAATATTGACCATTCCTCCTGTGACACTGTATATTATTATATTATTTCATATAAGGACATAATTGAATTTGTTTAACACGGCGTTTGTATAAGATGCGCGAAACAACATGCTTTATAATAACCGTGTACAAAGATAATAAATTCTTACTTTAAAGGTTGGGATAAGCAGTGAAGCTCTAAATAAAAGCATTTTTTAGGGACTTAATGTGCTCAGCTCTCCTGTGAACAATTATGAAAACAGAATAGCAAATACTACGTCGCCGCTATATCGCTTCTGTACTAAAACGTCACGCTTTTATAAACTGAGACAAAATAAAATAGGCTATGATAAAAGGAACATCTCTTGAAGCACCTAAGCTGATAAAAAAGCACACAAATACACACACACTTACAAATTGGTGTGTCCACTCTTATGCAACAGCTTATGCAGAACCAATAATATTGCTCGCAGACCAAAACAGGTAACTGAATCTTATCACCGGTAGGCGTACACAGCCCTGAGTCAGCAATGTGGGAAGGTACAAGAAGACTGAGGGGCAGCGACTTGCGCCCTTGTGCACAGGTATTTCTGGCACGGGCACTGCGCTTACGGCGAGCAAGCTTTCACACCCGTGTCCTACAGTATACTGTTGCTGACCCGTTTAGGAGCCGCAGCCGCCCGTGACATTGATACAGACGCTCCTTTATGGACTAACGGGTATATGATGCTAGATTTAGAATGCTAAACTGGTAGTATTTCTTGTAATATTTCCTTTCCATGGGATTGCTTGTTGTTGTTGTTGTTGTTGTTGGGTAATTATGTTTTCACTTTATTATCACACTACTGTAAGTGACCATTGCCATCAGGATATTTCCCAATTGCGATATATTTGTTAATAATAATAATCACTCCCATCTAAAGGAATGTGGTGGTAGTGGTGATAATTATTGTTTTAAGAGGAAATATAACTAGGCAACCATCCCCTAAATCTAAAGGGTCTCATCCGCCGAACGCCGTTGGCCCTTTTAGGGAGCCACTTCACACTCGACGTTGAGACACTGGTTGTACGGTAGTGAATTAACCCGGCCAGACCAATAATAATAATAATAATAATAATAATGAATCATCACGTTCAGAATGTCGGCACCACATTTGAAAACGTATGCGCTTCTACACTCCTTTTCGTATAGCCTACGACGTACTAAATATGCGACAAAAATGGTACAATTCCATTTTAAAAAGTAACTTGGTATGGCTGCCTCGGTCTTTCATGTGCCGATTATTATTATTATTATTATTATTATTATTATTATTATTATTATTATTATTATTATTATTATTACGGTACCCTTCCTGTTACTGGCTTGTCACAGTCTCCTGGCCTGCTTCTCTTTCTCATCAACTGCAATGTTTTCTCCGTTCTCCAACCAGTATGCTTTCTTAATTATCCCCTGCTCCACCCTCAGGTTTTAAATATATGAACGTTCGTTACTATTATTTACTTTTCATGAACACAAACGTTTGGACGGGATGCGACGAACATTAGCTTTCGATAGGCATTTACCATCAACATTCAGATGAAATGAAATGGCGTATGGCTTTTAGTGCCGGGAGTGTCCGAGAACAAGTTCGGCTCGCCAGATGCAGGTTTTTTATTTGACACCTTTAGGCGACCTGCGCGTCGTGATGAGGATGAAATTATGAAGACGACACATACACCCAGCCCCCGTGCCAGCGAAGTTAACCAATGATGGTTAAAATTCTCGACCCTGTCGGGAATCGAACCTGGGACCCCTGTGACGAAAGGCCAGCACGCTAACCATTTAGCCATGGAGTCGGACAACATTCAGATGATACGAAGTTATTTAAATAAGAGCATTTCTTCCAACGACTACTGTACAAACTCTGGCAGGATTCGTTTGAGAAAGCTCGGATTTCGTTGTCAGGTAGGAAGTTCGGTTTAACCTTGACATTTTTTCATTCATTTCAGCTGCTTCTTTCTTATGATCATTACTAAATGAGTCCTATAATCTTCTCCAAAACTTTCCATTAGTATTCAATTCCAGTAGCCTGCAGCTATGTTAACAGGCTGACGAATGTCATTTTTCTATCATGTGATCAGCGTACTAGCTTCTTGTAAGATTGCAGGTTTAATTTTTGAAGACAGCATGTAAGAAAACATTTAACTTCTCGGCGTTCTAATTCGTGAACGTAGAGTGTAGCGCGCCGCTGACTGTGAGGACATTTAAGTCCGAGCGACTTGGCTGCGTGGTTACGTCATGTAGCTCTGAGCTTGCATTTGGAAGATGCTGGGTTCAAGTCCCACTGTTTGTTTACTAAGCTTCTAAATTTCATTCTGTCTTGAATGGTTTCGTCTTCAATACCCATTTCTTGTAGATCTTCATGAATTTCTGCTAACCAATTGTTGCGGATTTTCAGGGTTAGAGCTAGATTTAGAATTTTCTGTGTCAGCCTGTTGTTATCCATTCTGTGTAGGTGTCCGTAGAATTTAAGTCGTCGCTTTCTGATGGTATCTGTGATTTTTTTCTGTGAATTGAAAAATTTCGTGTGGTTTCTTTTTCATCCAAATTCCATTCGAATTTTGGTCCTAGGATTTTTCTGAGAATTTTCCTCTCTTGTTTCTCAATGCTTTATATTTGTGACCTGCCGTCAATGCTCAGTGTTTCAGATGCATAAAGTGCCTCTGGTTTGATGACTGTATTGTAGTGTCGTAATTTTGCATTGTTTGATATCTTTTGTTGTATCTGTTCCATGTGATTTTGTAAGCCCTTTGCAGTTTAGCAGTTCTTTCTTTGGTAGCTTCCTGATTTAACCCTGCTGGCTGAATAATTTCACCTAGATACTTGGATTTGTCTCCTTGGGAAATTATTCCACATTTGGTGATTAATGGTTGATTGTCGAATCTTAATTTAGTTCCTTCCATAAACTGCGTCTTTTCAAATGAAATTTGAAGTCCGGATTTTGCGGCTATTTCATGCATTTTTTCTATGGAGTGGATTGCTTCTTGTCTGTTGTTCGAAAGGATCGCAAGGTCATCTGCGAAAGCTAAGCAATCAGGTGAATTTTGTCTTTAAGACGTCTGCCAATGTTTATACCTTTTTCCAAAACTAAATCCAAAACTAAATTGAATAGTAGTGGGGATAGTCCATCTCCCTGTCGGACACCAGTTCTGATTTCGAACGGTTCAGAAATTTCTCCCAAGAACTTAACTTTGATGTTGTGTTGGTCAGAGTTTGTTTAATCAGTTCCCTCGTTTTCCTGTCGACTTGAAATTCCTCTAGTATGTTGAACAAGGTCTGCCGATCTATGGAATCATACGCCTTTTTGAAGTCAACAAAGATGATTACTGTTTTGGTTTTGCGAATCTGTAGTATGGTTTTTAGGTTTAGGATTTGTTCTGCGTAGGATGTCCCTTTTCGGAATCCAGCCTGATAATCTCCGATCAGGTGGTCTGTTTGTTTCTCTAATCTATTAAGTAGAGCTTTAGAGAAGATTTTATATTATTATTATTATTATTATTATTATTATTATCATCAGTATTTCAGTTGTATATTTTGTCATTAATATTTGTAAGCTGGGAGGTCTCCATATGTGGTATGAGTAATTTGTTTGTACAACGGCTGGGAAAACATTGCTATATTGAACTTGGAAACTTTGCATGAGTCATGTATATATCCCAGTCCGATGAGATGGACTTCTTCTTGTAGTCGGAAAGTTATATGACTCATGTGAAACACCCTAGAGTTTGTTGATCTTGTGATTGCCTTGTGAGGGAAGAAGTTCAGGGCGTGGTCTTCGTATGTGGATCTACTCATGATTGGATGGCTTGTATCTATCTCGACGTATCATGTGGGAGCTGAGGTTTATATACGCATCTGATAAAACGGCGAGAGACACACACTGTGCGGGAAGGAAGTAGTGCGGACACACGATGCGGGAGTGAAACTGGATATACGGTACTGAAGTGACACTGCTGCAATATACTGGACTGGACTTCAAACGTTTGTGGAACGTAGTCTTGTTATGTTTGTGGAACGTGGATGAACTACAATTGTTGTGGAGTGCTCAGGCACTAAGCATTGTAGCACTTGTGGCGGCCCGGTATTACATGTTGCTGAAAGCTGGGAGGTGCTATATCTCAGACTTTCCCTATTTTATGTTCAAGAACGATGAGCGTGTGTTGCTCAAATGTATATAGCTTTAAAACAAGTGTTAAAGTCAGTGAACACAGTATTCTGAGGTACAGTGTCTGTGTGATATAAGTGCCGATTATGATAATCGGCAAGTCGTGTTGATACAGAGACAGTGAAGGGTGCTTATCTACATATATGTACATTGTCTGCGGACTAATCACAAATGGTGGCTTAGTTCTCGCTTTCGTTTTCCCACTGTTTTCTTTGTTGTTGTAAATATGGAGTCTTCCAGTAATATTTTGTTTGTGTATTATAAGTGTATTTTGGTGTGTTGATGAGGTGAGAATATAGTTAGATATTTTAGAATCAGTGGAGTTATTGATGAACCTAGGTGCAGTTCCTACCTATTTAGTCGTTTTCAGGAGGTTAAATAAGGCCTGTAGCAGATGTACCAGTACGCAGCTTTTATGTATACGCCCTGGGAGATAACGAATTATCATGCTCTAAATTCGAGGGATCCATTCTGGTGAACTCTGGCGCCCATACTACGGACATGTCGGTTAATTATTTTTATTAAGTGTTTGAGTAATTGTATTTATTCAGTCATTTATTTTTAACAGTAAAGTTACAAATTGCACCCAAGTGTGGGGCAATGATTATAGTTATTTATTTATTTATTTATTTATTTATTTATTTATTTATTTTAAAGAATATTACACATTCTCAGGGTGGCTTTCTTCCTAGACTAGATACAAACTCCTGTTCAAACCGTTGTTTTTCGACTGTACGCGCAACTTTTCTGATCTCAATGTGTGCACATAAGCAGGGTGTTCCCCAACATGTGGGAAATAATCAGGAGGGTGGATAGTACACCCCTAAACAACAACAAAAGTCTCTTTGACGGAATCATTGGCAGTGCAAATATCATTTCATCGTCGGCGGATTTGAGTGTCTCTTTGATGATGGGGACGGTAGAATAACACTCATGGTGTCCCCTGCTTGTCATAAGAGGTGACTAAAAGGGACCCAAGAATATCTTATTGGGGAGCGTGGCTTGGTGTCCATGGGACCCTTATCTGAGTCATGCCATTGCTTCCACTTGTGACAGGCTCCTCACTTTCATACTTACTATCCGGCCTACCGTAGTAAACACTTTTCTTTTTCCGACCCCGCTGGTATTATTTGGCCCTTGTCTTTCTTTGGCCGATACCTTCATTTTTCGAAGTGTTGACCCCTTCCATTTTTCCCTACGATTAGTGTTAATATTGGATGGTTGCCCATTTGTACTTCCTCTTAAAACAATAAGCACAACCACCTCTCTTTGATGTATTATTTCCCGTCAACATCGAGAAGCCCGGTTCCCACAGATGTGTAGGTGAAAATGACTAGAAGACATCAGTCAACAGCTATTTCTCTAGTAGCCGGGTATTAATTTTTATTGTCAACAAGAATGTGTTCGAGGGCACTTCAGAATTTTTATTTCAATGTTCTATCTGCTTTCAAATTAGAGAGTTCCTTTTGTATATTAATGGGAGGAGATTTTGAATTCGCAGCACATCACGAACCCAGTCGAAATCTTGAATACTATATGCAAAATACTTCTTGAACTTCTGCTGCAAGATTTCTAAATGTCTGAGATATTATCGACTGTAAGGCAACTTGTTGACGGTGATAAATTGATGGACTTTATAAGTGGCCTTACAACCAGTCACTACTGATCTGCATTTAGGTCAGTCGCCCAGGTGCGAGATTCCCTATCTGTTATTTTCCTCGCCTTTTCTTAAATGATTGCAATGAAATTGGAAATTTATTGAACATCTCCCTTGGTAAGTTATTCCAATTCCCAACTCCCCTTCCTATTAATGAATATTTGCCCCGGTTTGTCCTCTTGAATCCCAACTTTATCTTCATATTATGATCTTTCCTACTTTTAAGGACACCACTCAAACCTATTCGTCTGCTAATGTCGTTCCTCGCCATCTTTTAACTGACAACTCGAAACATATCACTTAGGGCCGGTTCTACCACCTACTGGTAACGTAGCGCTTAACTTGCCCTCCGCGTAAAAGGATGTTTCCGTTCTACCACTCCCAGGTAGCATAAACCGTAGTTACCCGGCGCGTAATTTATCGGCCACTTCGAGGGCCCGATAAGACTTTACCTGCCGGGCAAGTTTTGAGAGCTGAACATTATTAGCCGTATTTCTGGCGACATACAACTCAAATTAGCTTAGTATACTGAAAAAAGCATTATACTGTAACAGTGATCGATATTGTATTGCAGGATTTTGAACATTAATGCTTCCTTGAGTTGCAACGGTCACACCAGCCTCTCGCATTGGTAGCTTAGGGAACACATTTTATACGTCAAGCTTTCGCAAAGAAACTCTAAAAGAATATAAAATCAAAACCTATTAGGAAATAATTTCAAATGGGATTTAATTTTCTACTTTTTCAGTTTTCAGACACCAAGGATAACTTAGTGTGTGTATCCCAATTACTCCAAGCTTCCTCGTAGCGTAATGTCTAACGCACTCAGTTTATAATCCGAGGTATGCAGGTTCGAGTCTTCCCATTATGACGAATCTTTTTTATTTTCATTATTAGCGTTGTATTAATCTGTATGCCTCTTTTCATACGTTCTTTTGTTAATAATAGATTTCATTGAAATGTTTAATCACAATATTATATCTAGTAGGAAAATGCTTTATATGTGTGCTAATAGAAAGTGGTGTTAAGATTAATATAGCATATAGGACTGTCGCCCAGGTAGCGGATTCCCTATTAGTTGTTTACATAATCTTCTTGTAAATGATTTCGAAGAAATTGGAAACTATTCCATTCCCGAATTCCTCTTCCTATGAATGAATATTTACCCCGATTAGTTCTTTAACAGTACCTTCCAACTTTATCTTCATAAAGTTAAACATTAGAATGAAATGCATTATCAATAAATGGAAGCATGTGGAACTAAACGAGGTCACAGAGCTAGTTGCAAATAGACATGACTTGACTTAATTCCTCTCGTTCCCACTGGAACATAGGGCATCCGTGAAACGTCTCCATTGTGGTCGTCGACTTGCCAATGCTTTAACTTCCTTCCAAGTCTTCCCTGCTTCAAGAGCCTCATCCTCTACAGTCCTCTTCCAGGTCTTAGCGTTGCAAATAGAGCATCGTGGAAATACTTAATCAATTCACAGACGCCTGCAGATAGAATGCTCAAAGGCAATAAGTCCGTAAGGAAGATGTGGGTGTATATACGTATATGGAAGCGCGTAAAAAAGAGTTAAGAACAACGGCAGAGAACACAAAATTTTAAATGTGAATTAGAAAGGCGATGAAAACCTGCGTACCTTCTATTACTGAGTGAGTGACTTGACCAATCTACTACGAGAATACTTTCCAAAAACGGTGCCTTACATGACAGGTTGTAACTGGCGTAAGAAAATGTAGTCTCGATATTTTAATCCCAATTAGGTATTGATTTTGAAGCTCATAGATTAAAATCACGAAAGCTTGACATAAATCGTTGTCCATAACTCTTAAGACTCCCCTTATTAGGCTTTTTGGTGATACTCAACATATGCAAGCACAGGAAAATAAGACAATCGAAATGAGCTTCATACATCTGACGATAGATAGCACCACACTCGAAAGCGAGAAGTCGCTGAAAATCAGTCTAGCCAACTCCGTATACCGGTGTCTAGCTCCGGATAGCTACCCAGCGCTTGCGCGGAGGTGGTTGCACACAAGGCAAAGTGCCAGCTGATTTACACCGCCAGATTGTTTACCTCCCGGGCAGCTGCCAGCCACTTTACCAGCAGATAGTAGAACCGGCCCTTTGTCGAGCAGCTCTTCTCCTTTCTCCCAAGTCTTCACCGCCCAAACTTTGCAAAATTTTTGTAACGCTACTCTTTTGTCGGAAATAACCCGGAACAAATCGAGCTACTTTTCTTTGGATTTTTTCCAGTTCTGGAATCAAGTAATCCTGGCGAGTGTCTCATACTCCGGAACCATACAGTAGTTGGGGTCTTACCAGAGACTTACATGCCCTCTCGTTTACATCCTTACTACAACCCCTAAACACCTTCATTACCATGTGCAGAGATCTGTACCCTTTATTTACAACCCCCATTTATGTGAATACCCCAGTGAAGATCTTTCCTGATATTAACATTTAAGTACTTACAATGATCCCCAGAAGGACCTTTCACTTCATCAACACAGTAATTGAAACTAAGAGGACTTTTCCTATATGTGAAACTCACAACCTGACGTTTAACTCTGTTTATCATCATGCCATTGCCTACTGTTCATCTCACAACATTATCGAGGTCATTTTGTAGTTGCTCACAATTTTGTAACTTATTTATTACTCTGTACAAAATAACATCATCCGCAAAAAGCCGTATCTCTGATTCCACTTCTTTACTCATGCCATTTAACCGGGTGGGATCACCAGCCCCTTGCGATCCAGTTTTATACACCCCTTCACATTTACTACAATTCTGAAAGACATCGATCCCTCTCCCTGATACAAGGTGTCCGGGTTAAAGGTATAATAATATAAAATTTAATAATTTGAGAAGTAGTGGAGATATTTACTTGCGGTTTGTTTCCACAAGTAGGGTAACTGGTAAAACGAGATGTGTGTTTACGGGATAGAAGACAGCAGGAATCGTGAGCACCACTATTAATTCATTATGGGTACCTCGAATGATCCCAGTGCAGATACGCGGAACACGTACTTCAAAACAGGAGGTGGACGCACAGACCGGGAGCGCGGTGCTATATAGGCTGGGAAGTGGGCGTCGTAGGTCAAGTGTCTCAGTAGCTCACCTGGCAAGCGGGCGGGGAGATATGTGATAGTAGACAGTGCTCGAGGTAGGAGGTTCGAATCCCACATAATAATTTATTTTAACAGCCGGTTGCCTGGGATGTGGCAATGTTGCATACAGTAGAACCCGGCTTAACCGAAATGCTCTGGCAAAAAGGTATTTTAATGTTTTGTTTTTACCCTGTCGTTCTCAGTCGTCGATATTAGTAATTCTCTTGCTATATGTGCTGAGAACTACTAGGCAAACCCAATTTTTATATTATGACATGCCAGAATACACGTGCACCATAAATCAAAACAGTTTCTTACCCTCAAGTTCTTTCCATGATACATTTTCTTGAAGAAGCAGGAATGATTATTATTATTATTATTATTATTATTATTATTATTATTATTATTGTATTCGTCATGAAGATTATGTAGACTGTAGTTAACGATATTTCAGTTGAGGGAGTTTCATCTTGTTTACTGCTCAGACTATACTGAACAAAGCGATGAATCTACACCAGCGGATACATTGTTAATTATAAATAATTATCGGTGACACAACATAGCTGCACGACAGCGCTGCGTCAAGAAAATTCAGAAGAAAATCACTGATTTTTATACCATGTAAACATTTTAATATTAATGTACAGTATGCACCTGTGCTTAACAGAGTTTATGCGTTTTTATTTCGACATATAACTTCCGTAAATATTGATCATGTGTCATCCGAGAAACGCGTCAACCGAAGTGGCTCCGCCCCCTTTATTTCGGATAAGCGGGTTTCTACTGTACTTGATAGTTTCCAAGGATTGATTTGTTTACTTGACCCTGTAAAAGACCGTATGTATCGTTGTATTGGGTATGGTGCTGGGTTGGATGTGGAGATGTTGAACGCCACTCAGTTTATTCGTCTAAAAAATGCCATTCCACGCCATAATAGCATGATCACCCTCTGTACGTGATCCGAACCGCACAACTAACTCGATTGGTCTCATCATCCCTGGTATGGTAAAGAAGCATAAAACAAAATATCAGAAATCATACACTGGCGGGAAAAATATCCAAACACCATGAAATAAGGAATATAGAATACGGAAATTTTGGCAATTGCCTACAGTATTTTTGTCTATGTAACATATTTAATTAAAGGTTCAAGACTACAAGTTAATATCCGCGCGAGAAAAGCCATCGGGAATGTGCGATGCTGAGCCGTTAATAACCGGTGTAATCGCCTGACTGTTGAATGCAGGCGTGCAAACGTGCATGCCTTGTGTCGTACAGGCCGGATGTCAGCTTGTGGGATGGAGTTCCATGCATGTTGCACTTGGGCGGTCAATACAGGGACTGTTAATGTCTGTTGTGGTTGACGCTGGAGTTGTCGTCCGATGATGTCCCATACGTGCTCGATTTGGGACAGATCGGGAGATCGAGCAGGCCAAGGCAACATGCCGACACTCTGTAGAGTACGTTGGATTACCACAGCGACATGGGGGCGTGTATTATCCTGTTGGAAAACACCCCCCGGGAATGCTGTTCATGAATGGAAGCACAACAGGTTGAATCATCAGGCGGACGTACACATCAACAGTCAGGGTGCATGGGATAACCACGAGTGTGCTCCTGCTATCATAGGAAATTGCTCCTCAGACCAGAACTCCCGGTGTAGGTCCAGTGTGTCGACGCCGCAGACGGGTGGAATGCAGGCGCTCACCTGGCCTCCTCCTAACCAACACACGGCCATCACTGGCACCAAGGCAGAACTGGCTTTCATCGGAAAACACAACGGACCTCCACTCCATCCTCCAATAAGTTCTCTCTTGACAACACTGAAGTCGCAGACGGCGTTGGTTTGGGGTAAGTGGAACGCACGCCGCAGGGCGTCTGGCTCGGGCTGTCCTTCCAGTAATCGATTTCGAACAGTTCGTTGCGTCACTGTGGTGCCGACTGCCGCTGGAATGCTGCTGCAGGCGCAGTTCGCTGCACCACAGCCATACGCCGAATACGGCGGTCCTCCCTCTCCGTGGGGCCACGGGGAACTCTGGAGCCCGGTCTTCTTGCGAGCGCACCTTCTCGTGACCACTGCTGCCAGCACGCACGCACAGTGGTGACATTCCTGCCTAGTCATTCTGCAATAGCGCGGAAGGAAAATCCACCTTCATGTAGCCCTATTATACGGTTTCGTTCAATCTCAGTGAACTGTTGATACTGGCTTCTTCGTCGTCGTAAAGGCAATCTTGATCCACTCACAGTCACTCCGTCCAATCTCACAGGTAACTAACGCTCTCGCACAGTACAGCTCGTATTTAAAGCAATCCTGATGTGCAATGTCATGGGGCCGCTACTAGCGCCACGCTAATGCAATTCGCGGGAAATTTGAATCAGCGTCATCTTTCAGATGTACTGGTGGACCCGTGCGCTGCTCCGCAGCATTCCTTATAAATAGGTCAGAACTCATCTTGATATGCCTGTCGCCATATTGTTTTTCCTACCCATTTCAATAATGTTATGAAGATTTAATACCGATAATATAGTTCATGGATTTTCCAAAAATAAAAAAAAGTGTGTTTATTTTTAAAGAAGATTCCAAATACCAATTTTAACGTCTGTAACATCATCAGTTGTACGATCCCGCCCGTATGTGTCTCTTACCCTACCGTTTTCTTTCCCAAACAGTATGTTTACCATACTTTGAGTGTGTGACAGTTCATCTCAGCTATCCCAAAGACTTTGAATTCGTCACTAATATCGTCATTTTCGGATTTTTAAGTTTCACCCCCCTTCCTTTAGGGGTGCTAGGGGCTTGCCCCTACAGTAATTTTTCCAGATAAAAGCAGAAATAAGTTAAGGAACACACATAATCTTCACATATTGTTGGGTAGGCAACCCGCTGATCGGACTTGTCTTGCGGTTTGCTCATCTTCCCCTATATTGTTTTTCACCCCTTAGTGCCGAACTTCCAATCAGATTTCGTTCAAACCACTTCATAATCCCTCTCAGATGTAATGAGAACGAACTGTGAAAATTTCAGCGAAATCGGTCCAGTAGTTTTTAAGTCTATTAGCTTCAAACCAACATCCATTTTTATATATATATAGAAAGATCCTCAGAAGGATTATGGGTCCCATTAAAAAAGGAGAAGGCTACAGAATCAGGCACAACAAGGAACTGTACAGTAAAATAGAGAGCGTTACAACAGCTATGAGGAAGAGAAGACTAATCTTCTATGGTCACGTAGTCAGGATGGACAGCCAGAGACTCACTTCAAGAATTTTCAACACTGTATCTAGAGGGAAAGCAACAAATGCCAAATGGACGAATTTAGTGCGGAAAGACCTACAATACCTAAACATTGATCACATTGACATTTACAACCGAGATAAATTCAGAAAGTTAGTCAAGACATCTCTCTCCAGTCACTAACAACTAAATCACTGCGTCCAGGAGTAGGAGTGAAATGGACTCAAGAAAGAAAAGACATCCATAGCGCTAGAATGAAGGAATACTGGGCTAAGAGGAAGAAAAGAGCTCACCAGAGTTAAGAACCACGTGGTCCATCGTAGGCCTAAACGAAGAAGAATAAACACGCCTACCAACGTTCGTTAATCTAGGACAGCCCCTTCTTGATGTTTGGATATTTTCCCCCGCTAGTGTATTTTGCACAACTTGTGCTATATTGGTTACAGGACTATCGATATAGCTGCCGGGCTCTGAGTGGTTGGCCTTCCGACCCCAGCTTGGCAGGTTCGATCCTGGCTCAGTCCCTCCGTCCGTCCGTCCGTCATCTTCGTGTCGGTAGATTTACTGGCACGTAAAAGAACTCCTGTTCTTCGCACGGGAATTTGTAATGGATTACACGTTTCCTTCATTAATATATGCGAATTGACATGTCTGTATTCACACGTTCAATACGGCATGTTAGCTCATATTTTTCTACGAATGTACGTAGCAGTAACGTGAAGTAGTACGATAAAGATCAACAAAGTTGAGATCAAATGAGGACGATTAGAGAGTTTATTTGTACTGGATAGTTCCAGGTCCGAAGTTGTGCGAAATTCTCCCCGCTTCTCGGTTACATATTATTTTTTCTCTGACTACGGGAGAGGTAAGGAAGGAGTGCGAGAGGTAAGAGAGATAAACCTCCCTTATTATCTGTTCTATCGGAAAGATTAAAATAGCTCTTTAGTTCATTCCGTTAACCTACCTTGAAATGAAATGCACCAAGAGTTCCATGAGACTCGGACTAAAAATCCAATTTTTCGTAAGCATCTCCGTTATTTACTGTCGTACAATACATACGTATAAGGCATAAAATAACGGGAATAACATATTCTTAAACGTTCGTTATATACATTGTTTTGATAGACCTAATTCAAAGAATATTTATCGGGAAAACCTTTTTTTAAATGAAAGCTAAATCCAAGTGACAACTTGACGTGATATGCAGCTGATAACACAATCCTGAATGAGTAGATCACAAATTGCACCCGTATTTGGGTAACTTGTAAGTCAGCTGGGAATTGTACTGAAAAACCGTCCGTCAGTGATATCTCCCTTGCTAATCGTCCTATCGATATGATGCACGGGACAAAACATTTTTAGAAATTGTTTTCCATTAAGGCAGGTAGATATCCATTAAGGTTGGCGGTGTATATTTTCTGGGAGTGCAAAATCACGGTTTTGGTTTCGTATAACCCCCCAGTCAGTTCAGGGAATCAGAAATAATATTGGCCCTGAAACGTACTCAAGGACAACTGAATTCTAAATATCAAGTTTGGTAGAAATATATCCAGTAGTTTTTCAAGTTATAAGAACTCAGACACCGAAGGTAAAAACATTATTACACCTGAAACGGATTACTGTACGAAAAATTCGCGAAAATAATCAATGTAGAGACACACGGTCGTTACGACTTTATATAGATATACGATCTACAATGAAGAACCGGTTCTTATAGGCTAGAAAGTAAAAAGTAGGTCGTAACGTCGAAATAGGTGCGTATACGCACTATAAAATCTCATCTACTCTGACGGTAGGTACATAATACGGATAATTGTAAAGATTCGGTGTCTACTCAGTCACACGAAACTTTTCGTTATCGCTGATTGCAAGAAGAAAAAAAAATCTCCCTTGAAGTTACTGAATGTAGTCAAGAAGTTTGTGTCCGCCCTGATATGAGATCCTCCCTTCATAATTTTTTCGATGTTTCAGCACATTTCACTAACTCGGTGACTGACTGATTGTGTCAGCAGAGATAGGAATGTTTTTAAATGTCACTGGCAACTACTAAACCTATTACTTTCCACCATAAATAAGTAACTGAATAAACTTAAGATAATTATTTACAATTTTATGATTATTATTTATCGCCATACTGCCAGTGCACTATTTTTTATTATTTGTTTTTCGGGCACATTGGCGCTCTTGGATGAAACTGTCCTAAGAGACTCGCCAGCCTTGAGGAATACAGTATAGAGTAGTAATAGAGAGTAGCAAGATTGACTGTCTGTCTGTTAGGTCATCAGCCCAGAGGCTGGTTGGATCCTCAAATAGCACCACCAAAGGTTATGCGGTTATAAGGAAACCTCAAAAACTAATGGCAGCACCAAAATGAGGCGTACTAGGCAAGATGAGGAGTGAGGTAGTTTGCCATTGCTTTCCTCACTGGGTCAGAAAATACTATTGTAGCACGACTGACCCTATGAGCAGCACCTTTCATAACACTCAGATGCACTAGTCGTGCTCCGAATGTCATTGCTCGGCACTACCCATACCCCAGCAGCTTCCATATTGTCACAGCCATGGATGTTGACTGGGACTTCGGTGGAAGCTACACCTTACTCTGGCCTGTGCCAAGAGATGGATGCAAAAGTACTGTATCCATCAAGAAATGACAGCAGGCAGCAAAATTGACTAGCAGTCACAATTTTCGGACTGCTTCGGAGGGCAGCAATGGGTGGGTGGATCGGTACAGGAAGAAACACCGAAAAATTGGTACACATAAAAAAAAAAAAGTAATACAACAATAAAATACGGAGGAAGTTTTGATAAACCTTCGCACTTCCGATGTGACAACTGTGGGTAAAACATTCGTAAAACATAACATTCGCGGTATGAAATAAAGAATTAACAAGCGTCATCCTACGTAATCATTGCCCAGCAAGAAGAGAAACTGTAAACATATGAACTATCGTAATTGAGATAAAGTAAAATAAATCTCGGCAGTAATATGGCTACTGTGGGAGTCTAAAACTGCCGGACTAGGGTACTAATGATCTTTTAAGTTCCTGGGGTAATGGTTGAACGGATTCGGACTATCCTTTTTGTTTTGATTTAATACAGTGGACTTCTCATAGATATTTTCAGATTCAATTTTTGGAGGTGGGACTTTTTCTTTTACCAGGATAAGCCATGGGACTCCTTGGTTGCAGGGCGACCGTAGTGGCCTTCGGTTCAGAGATCCCGGGTTCTGTTCCCGGGATTGGATGTTTGCGTTTGTCTCCATATATATTTCTTCATTTACACACACTACACTATATTAGCAATCACAACAGAAACACGTAAGAGTCGAATAGATTCCTCAACATAGGGTTAGCGTCAGGTTATGGCTAAAATTCACATTTAGTACCTGAGTTAAGGACGCATAAGGCAAACGCAACATAAACACGAAACCTCTCGCCCTTGTTATTTAATGAAAGCATTCACAACAAGAAACGTAAATGCTAACGTTAAGAGTTTGCGAACTCCGAGCTTTCAAGTTCGCGTTCATTGAATTCGGGAAATAATACTGTCGTACTACCCAGAAACAAACAAGATACCCCACTAAAATGGAATCATTTGATGAGAAACTTATCGTTTTGTTTCAAAATCATCGTTGTCTGTATGACAGAAAACATGATATGCTTAATAATAATAATAATAATAATAATAATAATAATAATAATGGCGTGTGGTGGTTAGGGTCGCGTGCCTGTGAACTTTCATGTGGGAGACGGCGGGTTGGAATCCCACCGTCAGCAGCTCTGAAGATGGTTTTCCAAGGTTTCCAGTTTCCACCCAGACAAGTGCTGGGCGTGTAAGACCACGGCCGCTACCCAATCTTAGCCCTTTCCCATCCTTGCGTTGGCCAAGATTTTCAAATACAAGGGATGAGTTGGGATGGGGAGAGTGTGTGGCCTCCAGAGAGGACGGAAGCCTGATGCTTGTCTTTCGAGTTGACGATCTGCGCATCTGTGAGGTTGGGGCGCTTCCTACGGCCGGCCGAAAATCGAACGCGGGACTCTTTGGATCTGTAAGGCCAACATGCCAACCATTTTGCCATGGAGCCGGACAGTGTTTATGTTAATATTATATGTTTATGTCTTCGCTTTCATTTGAATGGGTCTATATACGGTGAGGCCTGGATAAGCCACAGGACTTGCTGAATCGTTCCAGTACCGCCACACTATCATCTTTTATATGATGATGAAAACCTACAGGATCTTTACACTGCACATTTCTGATATCTGAATATACGACCAGGAAAAAGATGTAGGCCCAAGATGTAGTGCGTTGTGCTTGTGCATTATGAATATTCCTGCTGTTGTCAGGTGTTGCTTTATCCGTATGCAAGTACGGCACGTGGAGTTAAGTGTGCTTGGCCACTTGCCACGTGCCATGTGTGTTTCTTAAGTTGGTAATAGCCATGTCTTGATAAGGGTAAAGGCCATTCTGTGGACGTTGACCACCCTAGAGAATCAATATTTGTGAACGCTTCTTTCATATCCCTATCTGGTTTTGTGGGACGTGGCCCATTTGATGTACACGTGATCAAGTAGAAAAAACAAATGCACTCTTTACTTGCCATTTCATAGAAATAGTTAAATATATTTTACTTTATTGCTTCCTTGACTCCAAAAAAAAAACCCAAAAAGATAATAAAATTATAAAATGAAAGTCTAATCAAGTCGGACGTAATTTAAAGCTGATTCGAGTTTGTTTTTTTAAAAAAAGGAAGGATTCGAAATGTAATCAGTGGCCCAGAAAATTAAGATCATACATATACATGATTCATTAGAGTATTAATAGATCTCGTTAGCGCGGTTGTAGCAAGCAATTGGCTGTGTTGTTTGCATCACGTAGCTATCAGCTTGCATTCGGGAGATAGTGGCTTCGAACCCCGCTGTCGGCAGCCATGAAGATTATTTTACGTGGTTTCCCATCTTCACACCAGGCAAATGCTGGGTCTGTACCTTAAGGCCATAGCCGCTTCCTTATCACTCCTAGCCCTTACCAATCCCATCGTCGCCGTAAGACCTGTCTGTATTGGTGCGACGTAAAGCAAATTGTAGCACGGTTGTGGCTGTGGAGTCTGACACTGGTTGGAATTTTGGGATTATCTGTAGGTTGCCGGTATCTTACCCCGTGCCTCCCCTCTAGTAGGCCGAACACTTCTTTGTCTTCGAGGCGGTACTTGCTTACGTAGTAAGGAACTGTAGGCTCCTAAGCCTGTTTCCTCTCAGTGTTGACCTCGGCTGGTGGTTCCGCACGAGTCTCAGAACGCACGGTAGAGTAGTTTGTGAGCAGTGATATCGATGTGGTGGGTACTTTAGTGCTTTGCCAGCAGTAAAACTACTTCGTGCACATGGAAACCAATATCTCCCACTCTTTGTGAGGGTGGATCTCCCTGCATGGTGCGGTTTGGCGCCGCGTATTTCACAGAGCTGCGCCATGAACGTAGGCACGAAGTGCAGTACATGGGGGAGAGTTTCAATGTTGCGACAACGGCTATCGTCCTGGGTCCTACACGGCACAGCCCTGCCTGCAGCTACATTACATAGCATTTGAAGTCCATCTTTCCACTCTGAGATTAAAAGACCCTTGTGGTATCATACCCATTTATTAGGCGATGTGGACTGTTTATAGAGAAACACTCCTCTTCCTTTGTTCTTTAATCGACACCATGCCTCGAATTGTTGGTCCCTCAGATAAATCGTAACTTACGGGAATCTGGATACTTGTCTGGAGGGCTGCGGAAAGTGTGTGATCCAGGTATCTGAAGCTGTTTTTAAACAAACGCCAATCTCATTGTGCCCCTTGTTTGAATAATGCATACATAGGCTACATTATCATTATAAACTGCTATGCCTTTCAGCGTTCAGTCTGTAAGCCTCTGTGAATTTACTAAATGTCGCCTCTGTCCTCTATTTGCAACTAGTGCTGTGGCCTCATTTAGTTCTATATCTCTTATCCTTAAATCGTTAGAAACTGAGTCTAACCATCGTCACCTTGGCCTCCCTTTACTTCTCTTACCCTTCAAACCAGCCATATCATAGTCGGTACGATAAAACTGAATAAAACATAAATTATTGGAAATTGTATTCTCTATAACTTCTATTGTGGCTAATATTCTCTATAAAATTTCAACCAGGGTGAATAAAATTGTTTATAGCTTAGACTGTTGTTTCTTATTCGCCGACTCTATATACCGATTTTCATTAAATTCTGTTAACCCATTTTCTCGTGGCTCGGCGGTGATATGGACTTACAACAAAAATACAAATTCATGAATATCTGTGTTATCATAGCCAGTACGGTAAAAATGTATAATGCATAATGTTATATAACTTTAGTTATGTAGTATTTATCGATAGGACCACAAATAATATAAATACTTGATATTTAAATTTTAGGCCTTCCCCTAAACTACAATTTCACTCTGCGTGAATAAAGTTATTTATAGCCTAGATCGTAGAGGCTCATCCCCAACTCTACATTAGATTTTCATTAAATTATCTTCAGCCGTTTTCTCCTGATGCGTGTACCTGCATGCATACATACAACAGACAGACAGATACATAGACAGAAATTACGGAAAAGTAAAATGTTCATTTCCTTGTTACTGTGGACATGGCCGATACAGAAATACCATTATTTTCAAATTCTGAGCGATGTACAAACAAAAACTCTTATATGTATAGATATATACTTACGATATCTTGAAAATAATTAATTTGAATGTTTTATGATAACACGTTTTTTGATGTTAGTAGATGCCGGATTGTGAAGAACCTGACTCGTACAGCTGTAAACTCCAAAGAAGAATTCTCAGTTAGTGTTGCTTATATGGACCGAGCGTGTTGGCTACGTAGTGCCGACCGTGTAGTTGTAAACTTGCAGTCGGGAGATTTAGGTTTCGAACCCCTAAAGGTTATTTTCTGTGGTTTCCCATTTGCGTACCAGTCAAATGCTGGTGCTGTACCTTACTTAAGGCCACAGCTGCTTCCTTCCGAGTCCTATTCCTGTCTAGGTGACTAGGAATCAAAACATTGTATGTGTGGCGTTGGACAGCAAGCGTCTTCTATTATTGGTGTTCACTATATATTTTCAGAATGCCTGAGTCCAGTTAGTGGGGTAGGCCGTGGATAGTATGGGCATGAATTCCACGTTCCTTCGGAGAATTTCTTTGCTTACTGTCGGAGGCAAAACTTCACATGCCCTGATGTAGGCCAATGCAATTTGGCTGAAAGCTTGGCTTTATTATTAAATATATATATACTGTATATATATAGTGGCTTTAATGCAGTTCATTTATTTCTTTATGTTAATACAATGAGCCACGCAAACCTACGTTCATTAATATTATTGGTTTTTCGTCCTACCAACTATTCTTTACGATTTTCGGAGACGCTGAGGTGACGGAAGTTTGTCCCGCAGGAGTTTCTTTGCGGGCCGGTAAATCTTTCGACACATGGCTGACGTATTTGAGCATCTTTAGATATTCCAATAGATTGAGTCAGGATCGAATCTGCCATTTTAATCTCAAAGCCAGCGCTGTAGTTCTACCGCCTGAATCACTCACTGTTTATCGCGTTTCACTGTTTCGTCAGTTCCTACAAGAAAAGAAAAGTAGGCGTAATGTACACATGCTGGAACGCACTATAAGCGAACGAAACTATATGGATGGCACTTAAATTATGGTGTCGCTGATTCTCCTTGGCACCACCCAGAGCGCTGTAGCAGACATGCTAGCCACTCTGTAGTCTTCTTTCTAGCTCGTTCTGTCGTCACTGGGACTCGCTAAATTGGACCACGTAAGAAACTAGAGTATCAGAGCGGCATTTGAATTACTGATAAAAAGAGGGAAACTCACCTGAGATGGTAAGGGCGCTGGATTTGAACCCTGAGGGCATCACTCCAGTTTGACGTCAAAGAGCGGAATCGATGGACAGCAAATCCTAATGTTTGCGCGGGATAAACGCTAGGGACAAGGAGAAGAAACCTACATAATAAGTTCAGAGGTATAAAGAAAATGTAAGAGTGGTTATGAAAGGTTGGTTTAATGGGAAATCTGAGCCTGTTTTCGCAATAGCTATTAATTTACGATAATTGAAAATTACTACTCTAGTATGTAATCCTGCATTGGCGATTCAAAGTAATTTGCGTATTAGCAATATCACAAAGAAGAACTTGTACCCGCAAATTCTCTCCAAGTACTCTCAGGGGTACGTGTACCCCCGGTTGAGAAATTCTGCTCAAGGTCAACACGTATATGATACAATATTTTCTCAGGAGTGGGTCAGGGAGACGCTTAGACATCACGCCCTGCCACCACATTTCCAGTCCAGTCGCTACGGAGGATTCTTTCTGAAGTTCATTTTACAGTATGTCTTATTTTTCATCGAGTACTGCAAAGCGTTCGCCACTTGAGCGATTACTTTATTTTAATTACTAGCATGTACCCGCGGCTTCACCCGCGTTTATTAATTCGGCCGTTAGATGTTTTAAACTATTTATTTAAAAGCAAAATAAAAGATAGTTTATTAACATGCATCGCTTTTACATAGGTAAATTGGATGAAATGCAGTACTTTTATTTTTAATAGCTGTGCCCGCGACTTCGATCGCGTTGAACTTTCTTTTTGACTTATACAGCTTCCTTGTCAACTTTTGAAGTACTTTGATTATTATTATTATTATTATTATTATTATTATTATTATTATTATTTTTGGCTTTTCGTATTAATCTCATTAGAAAATTTTCTTTATATGCAATGTTTGGTGTACGATTTCCTAGACATGGATTGCCTCAATCCACAATTTGTAAGACGACTTTATCCTGTTGAGATTCATTTTCACGTTGTAATCTTTGACTTTTGGCCTTTTCCGTGTTTTTAGAGAGCCCGCGCGACAGCCAGCCTTTGTGATATTAAGTCGTTGGAGGGGGAAGCGGTGGGAAGCGCTTTTCGATGCGGCAAAGGGGAACGTGCGGTACTGGACATTGCTTCTTTAGTTTATTATTATGTTTTCGCAGACCACCAAGATGGCTCCCAGCAGTAGGCCAAGATCTGTTGCCTTAGAAACGCCTTAATGGAAGAGTGGAGTTACATATCTAGTTTTTAGTATCTATGGCGACCAAGAAAATTTAGCGAGTGGCTGGTTGTTAGGGCAAGGTTAGCAACCAAAGTACACTCTTAGCAAGTTATATATGGAGCAACTGTAACAAAATCCAATCTAGAGGCACTTGGGGCAATAACATTAGACCAAAATATGCCATCAAATCAATTAAAATAAGCTGTAGACCCTTAAGATAACACGTTCACACAACCACCACACCAAATACATGCACAAATACTCCCTGATACCCATTAACACCACAGAACACGAGAAAAATGTTAAGATCGCGGAGCTCCACTACACATGATCTCTTCCAGCGAGTCTACACTTTGATCTTAGCCGAAAAGCGTTTTTGTCATGTACCGTTTATCAGCAGTACGTTATATTGACAAACCGATTGCGTCATAAGACGTCTCGTTTAGCGATCTGCATGGTTGGCCCTATTACATTTTTTTGGTATCGCCTGTATGTATGTGTTGGATTGAGTTAGAAAAAAATTGAATAGGGTGACGTTTGGAGTATAGTTTTCACACATTGCTTTATTTTTCAGGTACAGCACCATTTAACGTCTAAGGGATAGAGATAGGAAAAAAACGTCATAGGACCAAAGTTAGATCTCTTTATGTTGGGTACGACTATGTTATTCGCTTTGTGATGCGACTTACTGTATAGCCACCAATTACCTCGAAACGAAGGTCTGCACCGTCATTAAAATTGCCTCGATATTTCCGTACTTTTCAGGATAAAATGTTAAACATTTGAACATCTTGGAATTTTCCCGTCGGTTACAGGCTAAAAGCTATATTTTTTCTGAATTTGCTTTTTAGCTCGTCTGGCAATGTGTCATTTACATACATACATACATACATTTTTATATACCGTTTCACATAGTGTAATTTTTCCAGATAGTAATTCATATGTGTACCAATGTTGGGTGGCAAATCTCGCTGCTGTAGAATCCTTGAGCTGACGTTGCCATAGTTACGGCTGGCCGTTTTTTTTTATCGGATTCCTAGAGCAGGGGTAGTGTGGTGCCAATATCTCCATAACGGTTGGTTTTAGGGCCCGTAGGGCTTACCGAGTTTTGTTCTTTGCATCAAGGGGCTTAAAATGAGATTTGTGTCGTCCCTGTACGACAAATTCGATATTTCGCCGATTTTTTTGTATCTCCCCTCCCCCTGTCGCCCCCCCCCCTAATTGTTTTGAAAATTTAAAAGTAGACTAAATTACTCCTTATACCATCAGCTATAATCCAGTGAAAGTCCCGTCAAAATCGGTCCAACCGTTTCGGAGATTAGCAGGAACAGACAGACAGACAGACAGACAGACAAAAATTTGTTTTTTAGTTTTAAGCACCGTATATTCTTTAATATGAACTTAGTAAAATGCTGTTTTTCTGAGATTACAGACACTTCAATTTTATTTATTTGTATAGATTATCCAGTGCTGCTTGGAGCAGAGCTATCGTCACATGAGTTTTCGAAGCCTCGGACGCCTTCCGTATATTCCTTCCATTAGTTTTAAAATAGGTTGTATTCCCAGTTGCACTTCTTAAAATAATAACCAATTCATTTTCCCTACTAACCGCCTCTTCTCAACTCTTTCTGACCTGAACGCTATTACGAGACTTTGGAGTCTTTCATTCGCACGCCCTTTATGATTCTTCTCTCTCTTTTACCAATGTCTTCATTCTTCTAAGGATCACACCACCTCCTATGATTGCAGTTGAGAAAGGATGATTATTTCGCTGTGTTAACAACATTGCCACTGTTCTCGTTCACGGGTATATTGCGGTCCTACAGGAAAAACTGTGGCTTATTTTGAATAGGATAACGACTGCTTTAATTAAATCAATGACGCCACTTCTTGAGTGTCAGTAAGGCAAGAACACCATTAATGAATTGGTGAAGAGCTGGTTGTAATTACTGTACCTTTCCGTTGACTTCTAAATTGCTTTACAAATTAGATGACTCTTGCTTACTAAAAGACGAACCAAACATTGATATATCTATATTTGAGATGTACGTATTTCTGCCATAGAAGTGTTGTGCGGTAGAACTTGGTGTCATTGTAACCGAAATTTATACTATCAGTTGAGTGAGCTGGAAGGAAACTTAATTGGGCTTATTTTAAATTGTAAATATTTACGTGTAAGCGTGACATTGAAGTGCAACACTGAAGTATGTACAGCATGAAATACAGCATTAATTTTCATAAGAGGTGTTCTGTATTGGCTTAGAGACTTTTTCAAGCCACTTGAATTTCTGTGGAATGTTGATTATACAGAAAGATTGCTGCCATAAAAGATATCAACATAGCTTTCGTTATAGTTTCTCGGAATTAAAACTATTCGCCTTCAGTGAAAAAGCGTTCAAGAAATTACCTTACCGCCATATAGACACCAAATGAACTCACGCACGAGAGATTTGCAACTAGTGAAGATTGGAATAATTGGCGATCTCATGAGGGTTCTCCTTATGGAAATCACGGCCTTTTTGTTCTGTCCAGTACTACAGTAATGTTTATCTAGCGCGTACGGTTCCTTGACTGAATGGTCCCTTAGCCCCACGTTCGATTCCTGGCCGGGTGGGGGATTTTAACAACGTTTGGATTACTCCGCTATGATTCTGTATTAAGCCGATCACATTTACATGCAGCACGTCACGCTACAAACCGTCACAGAAACACGCAATAGTGAATAGGGCCTTCGACATAGAGTTGCGTCAGGAAGAGTATCTGACCGTAAAACTGGGCTCAGTCTATGTTGGACTGTCCCATATGATTGGGGAAAAAAGGTGGGTAGGAAGGAAGGAAGGAAGAAAGAATAATCATCCTTTTTTCCGGGGTATGGACGGACCCTTCAACCAACGAAATGTTTATGCATCTTTCTTGATCCTAATTGTTTTCAGCAAGGTCCTTAATCATTAGAGAGAGAAAGAGAGTGCTTGCACGCTGTTTGAGAAGTTGAAATTAGCGTGAAACGAATAGACCATGTACTTGAAATTACAGAAATTTCGAAGTTAAGAACATTCCTTTTTTGTACTTAGTATGTCATCATCAGATTCGTACGTAATAACACGTGCCTTCCGCCTTCCTAAAAGTGGCTAGGTGTAATGATGCCTTGGTGCTTCTGGAAACTGAGTGTGTCCTCGTCAAATTGAAAAATAACGCGTGTATATAACGGTATCGCCTCCCCTCCAGCTCTCGACACGTCAACAACAGATTAAAGACTTCACTGTCCTCTGGGCCTATAGCTCAAAATAGAGAGTGAAAGTTGGAACTCTTCAGAATGTTTGTAGCAGCAGTGCAATCCAAGAAGTTCGCGCTACTTTGAAAACATTACTCCTAAGCCTAATTAATGTGCTCTGTTACATTGTGGTTAACCGTAAATTTTAGAAGTGAACATGTTTTACATTACAATGTGATTCGAGAAGTAAAACTTGTGGTCTTTACACAAAGGTGCTTTCTTTTAAGAGTATGGTATTAGTGTGTGTATGTTGTCCAGATATGAAGATGTTTTTATATTAATGGTTTTCTTTCAGGCAACATGAAATTGACTGTGGGTACTGCAGTAACTCCACGTCTCCATAGGAAGATTGTCAAAGGATTTGGCAGTAAACGTCCTATTGTAGTTCAAAATCGCATATTACCTGGTGAGTTACTGAGTTACTTCTCCTTTTTAAAAGTATATTTTATAATGTTATGATGGTACCATTATATTTCCTTGTTACTTAGATTTTAAAAACACCTGAATTTAAAGTACATACTTAATAATTGGTAATAGAAATATTTTCTCAGATTAAGGGAATCTTGTCTTCTTGTAAGCTTTTTCGCAAGGGACCACGGGTCAGAACGGCCCGTGTTTGCATTCTACTCTATCAACTCCTGAGTTGGTATCCTTTTTCTCGAGTGATATTGAAGTGACTTGTTTCTTATTTACGAGTGCGTGCCCGTCTGGTGGCCATGCTTGTTAAGGTATCAAGTCCATGTGGTCTGACACCGTGGTTGACTATTTCGAGTCCCTTTAGTGGAATAAATGTCACGTCAGAATGTTCTCCCGCAAGACAGGGTAGGAGAGGTAATGGTATACACTACTGTAATTTGCGCGCTGAAAGCCTGGATTGAGTTCGAAACCCCTCGGCGGTGTTCATATGGAGTGAGGCCATATGGCGCTCTTGATGGCGATTCATATGTCGGACGGTGACATTAAGACTTGGTGTTATTTGACAGGAGAAGGCTATGTGCCGCCACTGGGTTTCAGCCTATTCCTACCTCATCATTCTACATCCAGACGCGCAGGTCGCCCATCGACGTCAAACAGAAAGATTGCACCAGACGAGCCGAACATGTCCTCTGCAATTCCTGGCACTAAAAGCCATACGATAAATAAATTATTAATCCATAATTTTATCTTAATTTTTGTAACACGCCTATGCTGAATATGTCATATCTATCGTATGCGGAAGGGCTAACAATATCGAAATTTGAACCGGATGTTTTGGTTAAAATCATGTACTATGGGCAACATCGATGATTTTTTCTTTATACGTACGTTTCTTGTTAATAGAATTTCGTAGACTCCAAAACTAGTGTTAATTGAAGCTGCCCTTCTGATTTCTGTTCATCATTTTATTACAATACTTAGGCGTTTAAAATAACAAAAGTTTTCTGATTGTCGTTGGTGATAGTTTTGGGAGGAATTGCAACTGGGCAACCATCGTCTATTAACATTAATTGGGAGAGGGGGCGGGTGAAAGAATGAAGGTTTCGGTGAAAATGAAAGACTCCGTAGGCCTCGCAAACGTAATACCCGGTGTCGGATAAAAACAAGAGTTGAACTAGGGTAATTGCATAGGAGAGAGGAAATTGAGGAGTCTGAAATAAGTGGAAACAATACTGGACTCAGCTAGGAAAACTGGTCGTCAACCCACGTTATCAAGTTGAGAAATTCCGGTCCTCCTTTTAATCACCTCTTACGACAGACAAGAGGAACTGTGGATGAATTCTACCAACCCCGTCCACTGGGAAATCTGATCGGTGATACACCATCAGATGGGGGGTAATAATAATTAGTATTAGAAGAGCTATCTGTATAAGGAACAGTCCTATAAATTTGTAAACAATGTAATGAGTGAATTACTACTACTACTACTACTACTACTACTACTACTACTACTACTACTACTACTACTACTACTACCGCCGATCTTGCACTATTTTTTTTAACCCGTAACTGGTACTTTTATCAGTGCCAGAATTTGTGTGATAGGGATCCCAGACATTTCGTACCACTTGGCCTGCGAAGTGTCAGCTAATGGCTGTGAAGTATTCAGGAGAGGATGTTTCGTACCACCAGGAAGAGCGGGAAGTATTCCGGGTGTATTACGGCCGTATTTACGTCTTCAGTATGCGCTTACAGTATATTAAATTAGTAATTTATAGCGAGTGTGGTTAAGGCATATGATTAACCATTGACGAATTCCCGGGGACGAACAGAAATACTGCAACGCTCAACTCTTTGTTGTTTGTTGTAATCTTTTGGTGGCATCAATAGTGTAAAAAAAATTCTCGTGAAACCGGCTGAATTCGCCTATGTTAAATTTTGCATGGCAGTAATGTTGGTGATTTAGAAGGTTCACATCGATTAAGTTTTAAATAGTTTTGTTGAGAAATAATGATAAAACGTCTGGACGTGTTGTTAAGAAATATTAAAATAGCTGTTTATGTCGAGCTGAACATGGATGAAACCGGCTTTTTACAGAATTACGATTCACGTGCCAAATATTTTGGTCAATTAAACCTGGTAATAAATACGGATACAGTAACTTCAAATATAGCGTGATAAGTTTGATTCCCATCAATCCAGGTTTTGGACTGGCAAAATGTTTATACATGATTTATAAACATTTTGGCGTATTTAAAATCAGCTGTGCTTAAGCTCTCATCATTTTTAGTTTCTTGCTGTTTTTTTCATTGTTCTTGGTGTATTTTATAGTTTTGGGTGGATTTTTTTAAAACCTAGCGAATAGCAAGAAGTCTGTTATGGGATGTTTCATTCCAAGTGAATAACATGTTCGTCATGGGATGCTTCATTCAAAGTTCTACGAATACGAGGGAACTCTCAAGAGGATATCAGGTTTCCATTTTCTTCATACCGCTTCATTATTCCGCCAAGCCTTTCGTTATACTTGACGTATTTCTTCTTTGTCTTTGAACTTTCAATGCTCAGTTCGTACTTTATGAAGGTGCAATTGGTCTTAAGTCCCGCTCTTTCTGGGGTTTGGCCTTCGTAAAAGTGTCCTCAAACTGTTGTTCAGTCCTCGACAGAATTTGTTGTCCTATGACGCCTTGTGGAGACAGTTCCACATTTATATTGAAAAGTCCGGGATCTCCAGCTAATTTCAAACAAAGTAATCAGAGTGCAGTCTTAGGTTGGCAGACTCTGGGATTTCAGATTGAATCACCATCCAGCCATCTTGCAAATCCTCTGGTTTTAAGAAAGCCATTGCTGCACACATTTGGGTATGGAGACGTATATTCTCGTTTTCACGGTACTCAGTTGAGAGCCTTATTTATTGTACTTTGTGCCAAAGACATTCCTTTATATGAAAAAAGCATCAAAACCTGTGTAGTCCAGTAAAATTATACATTTTGGTATGCGAAAGGTAGGGTAGTTATGATTTTGTGCTGTGTTAATATTAAGCCTGTAATGGGAAATCCCAAGTTTTTTACGTTGGGGCGCCACCGCGTGCCCCTGGGTATTGGAAAAACATAAACATTTTTACCTTTTTCTCAGTTTTTCAAAATATCTCCCAAACGACTGGTCCAACAAACATTACTCATTCCAAATTTAAAGTAGAGTAAATTTGCTACAGTTTGAGCCCAAATTCAGCTCTCTGGCTTACCTAGTGATTGAGATTCAGGCTTTCAAACAATCATGTGTTTATCAAAAAGTTGCTAAAGTCATGATTTCTCGTCAAATTTTGTTAAATATCTCCTAAACTAAGGTGTTTAGAGCAAACAGCCAATTTTAAAGGTGAGTAAATTTGCTGTACGTAGCGTATGAATGGACGTTTCTACGATCAGTATTTCGAGTTATGCAGTTGCTTAAATAAAGGCTATAAACATTTACCCACACAAACACATTTTTCATACTTGTAATTTATTTTTCAATGGACTCTCATTGTCATTACAACTACGTTTGGACATCATGAAGCAATAAGGATACATAAACAGTTTTTTTTTTAATATGTGCGAAGTTTGTATACCAAAGTTAAACCTAGGGAATTAGTAGCAAGACATAGATCAGAACATATGTTCAGTTTTGGACATTTTGAGGGGCCAGATTGGACCTCTTCAAGCTCTGGCTGTTGCTCCTCGTCCTTATCATTCCGCTCAGTATCAACATTTCTCATATCATCGTTCATACACTCATGTATAGACGTTGGAATGTCGACTTCATCTTAAATGCTGTCTTGAAATAGAGAGATGTCGGGCACATTTTCGCAAGCTTCTTCCAGTGAACAGGTGTACAGGGAAGAGGGACCTGCTTTCCGGCAATCACAAGCGTTCTTGGACCCTTTCTTGCAGTTGCATGATATTATCTTAAGGAGGGATTCAGGGGCTACACCTCTTTCATTTTTCGAGGGAAGAGGCTAAATAAGGTAGGTACCCAGCTCCACTCTAGGTAACGTTTCTCATTTCATAATGACTTCTGCATATAATGGTAACATCTCAAGGCATGAAATCGTGCTGCATCCACAGTTGAAGATAAACGTGCTAGACTGGATCGTGTTCTTGCTGCTGACTGGGTAAACAGATGGTAGCGCAATTAATTGAGATCGGATACAGAGGTTCTGAGTTTACTCTCTTATAAATCAATCTGAAAAGCTTCACCTACCTTAGTCACTTGGTCAGTTGTTACTTCAGGGTTTAAGAATACTTGCACTTTTTCTTCCAGGTGTCAATTTTTTCTATACGAGTGCAAAATTGTCTTCAGTGACCGAAGAGTGCACTGTTGGTAACGGAAGGAAGTGTGATCACATTATCTTTACGTTTAAATTGAACTTTTTTGAAGTTACCACCAACAATTTCGGAGATTCCTTCCAAACGAAGTTCGTAGGACGAGTGGCAATTAACATCCGTTGTTCCTATCTTGCCACTACTTAATGATATCAGCACATCATTTGCGAGGAATGATGTGTTGTGAAAATCACCGCGCAAACTTTTCAACATCTTCATTGTCTCGAGCAGTGTGAGAAGGGCGTATGCGCACATGTTGCTCACTAGTCGCTGATGTTGTATTACGAAAGAAATTTAAGGATAATGTAAATGTATCTGTTACTCGTGTCGTACTTACAAGCTGTCGCGACTTCTCGTTAGACGCAGATAGTAGCTTCTGTGTGTGTGTGTATGTGCATGTGCGAGTATTCTCCCCGATCATTATTATCCAAGGCGGACACTACTTGCTCGTTTGGCGTTTGTCTCCCGATTCATAAAATACCTATTACACAACATCGACTTTGAACAACTACAGGTCTTCGAATATTAGTCGTAAAAACGCCCTATAGTGCTCTGTTTACAGGAAATTAATTCACCTTTAAAACTGATCCATATGATGTTTGCTCTAAACACTTAAGTTTAGGAGATATTTAACAGAATTTGATAAACATAACTAAGTTTTGCAACTTTTTGATAAATCTTAGAGGCTGGTGCAATATGTCATCAGTTGAACTGTTCCTCGCTGCCACAAACAAGACGAAAATAGCCATCATGATCGCCAACATCCGAAACGGATAGGCACCGAGAGAAGAAGATTGTTTGAAAGCTTTTATCTCAGTCATTACCTAAGCTGTAAAGCTGAATTTGGGCTCAAACTTGAGACAATTTACTTCAAATTTGAAATTATTTTCTTTGTTAGACCGGCCTTTAGGACGTATTTAAAAAAAAAACCGACTAAAGGTCAAACATTTTGATGTATAAGGAGCAGTCAAATGAAAAACGAACACCCGTCATAACACACATTCCGCACGAAAGGTGGCAGCACTGTTGTTACGTACCGATACTGCCACCGCTGTGGTAGGAGAACTGCATAGTGACAACTCAAAGGTGCACGCAGTTATTGGGTTTTGTCTTTGTTGGTGCAAGGACTGGTTTAGTGTGTTAGTCCAGCTGTAGAAATGGAGGAAACCAAAGAAGAGCAGAGAAGTGTAATTCGTTTTATGGTGGCTGAGGGTGCTGGAGTACGCAAAACTCGTCGTCGCATGTCTGCTGCGTATGGTATACACTGCATGTCCACGACGAGTGTGCACGAGTGGCATAGGAGATTCCGAGAAGAGAGCACATCACTGCAAGACGATGTGCGCCCTGAACAGGCCCATCGAGCCAGTACTCTTACACTTAAGTGATTTGGTTGGAAAACAACATCCTCCATACATCCCGGATTGTTCACCTTGTGATTTTCACATTTTTGCTACCTGAAGAAAGACATTCATGGATGTCAGTTTCGGTTACGTGCCAGATGCGACCAGGCCATTATCGTGCCAATAGCGACCGATTGGATAAGCATCGTGCCGCACGCGACCCATCAATCACTTACAATTGATCTGCATTAAGGGCTGTCACCAAGTGGCAGATTGCTTATATATAGCTAACTTGGTCTTTTCTAAAATAAAGGTGTGACACCGTGGTTAGCAGGTTCGAGTGTTTTGGTCGAAAGAAAAATATAATAATGTGCTGGCTTTACGTCCCAGTAACTACTTTTATGGTTTAAGGATACGCCGAGGTGCCGGAATTTAGTCCCGCAGGACTTATTTTACGTGCCAGTAAATCCACCGACACAAAGCTGACGTATTTGAGCACGTTAAAATACCACCGGACTGAGCCAGGATCGAACCTGCCAAGTTGGAATCGGAAGACCAGCATCTCAACCGTCTGAGCCACTTAGTCTGGATGAAAAAAAAAAAAAAAATCACCATCAGAATGTTGGCCGGCAGGGTAAGAAAGTTGGTGGTAGACAGTTTCTAATCACTAGATTGCATGCCAAAAGCCTGGATTCAAATCCAAACCTTTTCGCAGTGTTCAAATGGAGTGAGGGGATATGATGCTGTTGATGTGTTGATGGTGATTCGGCCGTCGAATGGAGACGTTAAGCATTGAGCAAACCCCTTGGTATTATTCGAGATGAGTAGGCTACGTGCAGAAACCGGGTTTCATCTCTCCCTACTTCATTATAATAATCCCACATCTAGACGCGCAGGCCGCCCACGGGTGTCAGGTAGAAAGACCTGCACCAGGCAAGCCGAACACGTCCTCGGACACTCCTGGTACTAATAGGACACGATAAGTAAGTAGGCCTAAGTCATAAATAATTTCAGAGAATTAGGATTTATTTTTGCTAGTAGCATTACGTCGCACCGACACAGACAGGTCTTAAGGCGACGGTGGAATAGGAAAGGACTAGGAATGGGAAGGAAGCGGCCCTGATCTTAATTAAAGTACAGCCCCAGCATTTGCCTGGTGTGAAAATGGGAAACCACGGAAAACCATCTTCAGGGCTGTCGACAGTGGGATTCGAACCCACTATCTCCCGGATGCAAGCTCAGGGCCGCGCGCCTCTAACCGCATGGCCAACTCGCCCGGTGGGAAAAGACGTAAACGCATCACCATTTTTCCTGTTGTAAAACGAATTTCGCCCAGAAGTATTATGTAAAGTAGGGGCAGTAGCTGCTTATAGGACTTATTGAAATGGCATTGCACTTCGTTTAGCTTACCTTATCTTGGGTGATGACACAACTTATCAAATGACGATTTGCTTGTCAACGCCGGTCGTATCCGGCACGGTTACAGATTATGCGGTCGCTAGTGGCACGGGTCGCATCTGGCACGCCACCGTCAGTTTCATTCGGAGGAGGAAGTGCAAGAGTGGGTGCGGTTGTGGATCCGTCAGCGACCTGCCTTTTTCTACAAAACTGGAATTGATCGTCTCGTCTCCCATCGAGATAAGTGTATTAAGGCTTTTGGTAATTACTTTTGAATAAAACCATGGTCGCGTTTTAGCTGGTGTTCGGTTTTCATTTGACTGCCCCTTATATTTTCAATGCCAAGAGGCGCGCGGTGCGCCCCAAGGTCGGAAACTTCGATTTTACATTACAGACTCAAAACTAAGAACATACCAAAAGTCTAAACGACCAGACCTTTTGCACAGCAAACACTTGTATTCAGGACGATTTTACTGGGCTAGTGCTGAAGGTAGTACTTCGAATCGCAGCCATAGCCGCCATTTCAGTAATCCACATTCACAGTTTCTGGATTCCACCCCGGAACAGTTTGACGAATTAATTGAAACAATCTTATTTTGCAATAGAGCAAAAACAACGGGGTTGACGTTAGTTTCTTCATCCATACTCCCAAAATCTGCATAAATCTATATGTGGGTGTGTGTGTTTATTTCTCATATAGATTCCAAAACTACTCGACCGATTTCGCTGAAACTTTCACGATTTGTTCCTGTTACTCCTGAGACGGTTTAGCAAGTGGTTTTTGAACGAAATCCGATGGGTAGTATGTAGGAGGATGGGAACACGCCGCCATTAAAAAAAAAAAAAAGTACCTTTCTTGTTAGGAGGTTCATGACCGTGCCTGGTATTTGGAAATAGCAATCAAACATGCCGTGATCGAGATGTTCTTTCTTCGATAAGTCTGCCAAGTTTGAAGAACGTAGCTGAGCGTTACACGTGAAGAGATATTTAAGAAACAGTAAAAAATATAAAATGTCAACAGTGGAATGACACGAGTTATAGACTATATAATTTCAACATCATCTCCTAAATCACTGGAGCAATTTCAACCAATCCTGGTACACTTATGACTTACTATCTGGAGACAAACACCGTGGGGGTAAACTACCCCTACACCCCTAGGGATGGGGATGGGTAGGGGTGACGTATAAAATAATCGAATATATAGATTTCAGGGTCGCTGATATGAACAGTGACACTATGGATGTCGTTTAAGTCTAAGTTCAGCCCCATCGGCAGAGAAGGGATGAAAAAGAAAATTTCCAAATATGACCGAGATTATGAACATGTATGTTCCAGCATAGTTATCATCCTAAATTGCAGTGGCTTATGCTGGGATCAAGACGTGGGCTACCACTAGACTTAGGTTACCCCTTTTCGATGGCTGGTTTAACCGTTTACTGCATGAATTATTTTTCGTTTTCGTTTGGTGAAGAAAATTTCAAGCTTCAATGTTCAACTTACGTTCAGTGTTTTAGATTTACCAGCGATTCTTAACCGGGGCTAATAGCTTAACACTCGTATGTGATGTGAATTGCCAAAACGGGTATATATACGATTTTTCACGATTTCACGCTAAGCTTTTAACATTCAAAGACCCAACATTACTGCCTACTGGCTATGGGTTGAGCCAGAGGTACTCCTGAAGCCTATGGTAATGTGATGGGGAGGGCCCACGTAAAGTAAACGGTGGTTGGTACGCGTGGATGCTGACGGGGTGGAAGGAGTACCTTTGGTTGTAGGGCTGTTTTGTCTTATGTTATGTGTAAAAAAAAAAAAAAACAAGGCATCACTGGTATATGTCTTTAAATGACTGTACAGTTAAAGATGTGCCGGAAAACTACCTCTGTCCACAATCTGTATCCATTTATACAGGTGAAGAGTTGTATGTTGCCTGAGGGCAACAGTATGCAGTAAAGGGTTAAGTGAACGTCAAGCCTTCTGCGTTTTGAACTGCAGCCAATAGCCAACGGAGTAGCCTGCTGTGTTGTCAAGCTAAGTTACTGCCCTCGCCTCTGCTACTGCCAATGCTCAACCTGATCAGTGGAGATGGTAGCCTAAAGTTGAGCAAATTAAATTCCGGCTTTGTGGCCAAAATGATAGAATGCTTGCCTTTGGTCCGATGGCCCCAGTTCAATTTTCAGAATCAACCCCCTCATACTGTTAATTCCCCTGGCTTGGGGACTGGATATTTATGACGTCTTCGCCATTTTATCCTCATTAAGTCACCACCAAGCCTATACAGATGCCATGCATTACAGTATTATTATTATTATTATTATTATTATTATTATTATTATTATTATTATTATTATTATTATTATTAAATATGTTGAATTTTACAGCGGTCGTACCCATCGTTCAATGGTTAATTAACTTCCTAGGGAGGTCAGTGGTGGTGTCCGAGCCATGATCACGGGTTCGATTCCAACCAACAAAGGAGAACACTAAACCTGAAAGATTGCATTTCATTTTAGCAGATCTACCTATAAAAAGAAAACTATGTTGCTCCTATAACGGCAGCCCTGCAGTGTCTTCCTACAAGGATGTAGAAGTATTCGGGGGTGAAATACCAACACTCTGTTATCTATATCTTTAAGTCAGAAGTATGAGGAGGGGAATTATATATGATGAATAACGCATTGTTGATAGTTAGCAGTGGCGATCTGGTAGCCGAAGCCTAGCACACTTATCCCCCCAGTCCCTGCTCCTATCCGCTATACAACAGCAAACCGAGTGGTTGAGTCGAGGGGAGAGGGACGAGAATCTGGGCTGCAATATCAGTCTCCGATGCCTTGCTCTCAGAAATACGTGCGACGTTTTTTCTCACTGCTTTCAAGTTTTGTAAATGGAACAATGTGTCAGATGCTTACATTATAACGTGTTCAGACTTCTATCATTTGGTAGCCCTCAGTATACGCCACTGCAGAATTGGTACAAATTTGAAATACAAAAATACTACAAAATGACCACAGTTTTCGGGGTCACTGATATGAATAGTTGGATATCGTTTAAGTCCAAGTTCAGTCCCCTTCGGCATAGGGGGTGAGAAGGGGTGAAAAAAAGAAAATGTCGGATATGACCTATGGATGTACGTGTGCGTGTTCCAGCATAGCTCTCAACCAAACACATGACTTATAATTTGGGGAAGAAAACTGTGGGGTAAGGCATCCTTTACAGACGGTGGTGAAGTAGAAAAGTAGAAAACCACCAGTGTTAATGTAGAATCCATAGTTTCCGATGAATACTGGCTGTCCGGTTGTCGTTTAAGTCCAAGTTCAGTCCCCATCGGCATGGGGGTTGAAAAAGGGTGAAAGAGAAAATATCCAACGTTACCGAGATTACGGATGGGTTTGTGTTCCAGACAAATCTCAACTGAACTTGGTACACTTATGCCTTACTATCTGAAAAATTACCCGGAGGGGTAAAACTCACTAAGCACCCCTGCGGGTATGGGTAAAATATGAATATAATCGAAAGAGATTGACGTTAATGTCAAATTCATAGTTTTCGACGTCGCTGAGTTGAACTGTGACACTCTGGATGCCGGATAAGTCATACTTCAGCCATAGTGGGAATGGAGGTTGAGAAGGGGTAAAAAATGAATGTAAAAATAACCGAGATTATGGATATATGTGGGTATCTTCCGGTATACCACCTATCCAAACTTGGTTCACTTATGACTTACTATCTGGAAACAAATACCGTGAGGGTTAGACACCCCTAGCGCCCCTAGGGGTGGGAGTTCAAAGTAAAAAATAATTATATTAGTGTCGAATCCATGGTTATCGGGATTGCTGGGATGAATAGTGACACTCCAGTTACCGTTTAAATCGAAGTTCAGTTCGCATAGGCGTGGGTGTTGAGAAGTAAAATAATGTCCAGGATGGCCGAAATCGTGGATGCATGTGTGGTATGTTCCAGCATATCTCTCAACCTAACTTGGCACACATTTGACTTATCTAGAAAGGAATTACTATGGATGTGAGACATCCCTAGCACCCCTGTGTATGAGGATTGAAAGGGGATGACATGTAAGAATAATCGAAAACGACGAATATCATTTTCGAACTCATATTTCGTGGGTCGTTGGGATGAACACTGACATTCCGGATGTCGTCTTAAGTCCAAGTACAATCCCATCGGCACAGGGAGTGAGAAGTGATGAGACAGAAAACACCCAAAATGATCAAGATTATGGATATATGTTCCAGCTTAGCTCTCGACCAAACTTGATATACATATGACTTACTAGTTGCGGAAAAGAAAAAAGAAAAAAACTATGGAGCTATGGAGGTGAGAAATTCCTACCATCGCTAGGAGCGAGGAATGGGAGGGGATGCCATGTAATAATAATGAAAATTAACACATATTAATGTCGAATCCATTGTTTATATGTCGCTGAGATTACTTGTGAAGCTCTAGATACTTGTTAAGCTCATGTTCAGCCTCCATTGGGACGGGGAGTGAGATGGGTTGAAATGTAAATAGTCAAGAATGACCGAGATTAGTGTTGAATCCACAGTTTTGGGGGTCGCAAAGCTGATTGGTGACAGTCTTAATGACAGTTGAAATCGTGAACATCATATCTATAGCGTGACGGGTAAATATATACTTTTTTTTTTTGACAGGATCAAATATTCCCAGTTAATTCAGGTTTCCACAAGGATAAAATTTTACTCGAAAGTGAAACAATCTAATATTTGAAATCGAAATCACATAAATAACTCAAACTACGTAATAGATCATAAAATATCAACGTCTCAATAAAGAATTCTACAAAAATTCACTTCACACATTAATCAACGGACAATACAAATCTTAAAGGTAAACATTCAAAAACTATCCGGGTATCGCCGGTTACTACAGCTATATAGTGCGGTATATATATGAAAAACTGTATACTAGAGCAGTTGTATTCGAAGTTTTCGGTTGGCGTCCCAAAATACAATTGTTTTACCTTCGTACCCCCGAATACAAGTATATTCCAATTGTGTTGTGTGTGTTGTGTGCTTGTCATCAGTCCGTAGACTGGTTTGATGCAGCACTCCATGTCACCCTATCCTGTGCTAACATTTTCATTTCTACGTAACTGCTGCATTCTAAATCTGCTCTAATCTGCTTGTGATATGCATAACTTGGTCTACCCCTACCGTTCTTACCACCTACACTTCCCTCAAAAACAAACTGCACAAGTCCTGAGTGTCTTAAGATGTGTCCAGTCATTCTCTCTCTTCTTCTGGTCAAATTTAGCCAAATCTGTCTCCTCTCACCTATTCGATTCAGTATCTCTTGATTCGTGATTCGATCTATCCATCTCACCTTCAGCATTCTTCCGTAACGCACTTTCAACAGCTTCTATTATCTTTCTTTCTGAGCTAGTTATCGTCCATGTCTCGCTTCCATACAAAGCCACGCTCCAAACGAAAGTCTTCAAAAACTTCTTTCTAATTCCTGTATCGATGTTCGAATTGAGTAAATTTCTTTTCTTAAGAAAGGCCTTCTTTGCTTGTGATAGTCTGTATTTTATGTCCTCCTTACTTCTGATATCGTTACTTATTTTATTACCCAAGTATTAATATTAACGTGCTTCCTTTAAGACTTAATTTCCTGATCTAATATTTCCTGCATCACCTGACTTCGATCGATTGGCCTGTATTACTTTCAATTAATCAATACTGATCTACATTTAGGGCTATCGCCCAGGTGGCAGATCCCCTATCTGTTGTTTTCCTAGCCTTTTCCTAAATGATTTCAATGAAATTGGAAATTTATTGAACGTCTCCCCTGGTAAGTTATTCCAATCCCTAACTCCCCTTCCTATAAAGGAATATTTGCCCCAGTTTGTTCTCTTGAATTCCAACTTTATCTTCATATTGTGATCTTTCCTACTTATATAAACGCCACGCAAATTTATTCGTCTACTAATGTCATTCCACGCCATCTCTCCACTGACAGCTCGGTACATACCACTTAGTCGAGCAGCTCGTCTCCTTTCTCCCAGGTCTTCCCAGCCCAAACTTTGCAAAATTTTTGTAACGCTACTCTTTTGTCGGAAATCGCCCAGAACAAATCGAGCTGCTTTTCTTTGGATTTTTTCCTATTCCTGAATCAAGTAATCCTGGTAAGGGTCCCATACACTGGAACCATACTCACGTTGAGGTCTCACCGGAGACAAATATGCTTTCTCCTTTACATCCTCACTACAGCCCCTAAATACTCTCATAACCATGTGCAGAGATCTGCACCCTTTATTTACAATCATATTTATGTGTTTACCCCAATGAAGATCTTTTCTTATATTTATACCTAGGTATTTACAATGATCCCCGAAGGGAACTTTCACCCCGTCAACGCAGTAATTAAAACTCGGAGGACTTTTCCTATTTGTGAAACTCACAACCTGACTTTAATCCCGCTTATCATCATACCATTGCCTACTGTCCATCTCACGACATTATCGAGGTCATTTTGCAGTTGCTCACAATCTTGTAACTTATTTATTACTTTGTACAGAATAACATCTGCGAAAAGCCTTATCTCAGATTCTACTTCTTTACACATATCATTGATATATATAAGAAAACATAAAGGTCCAATAATACTGCCTTGAGGAATTCCCCTCTTAATTTTTACAGGGTCAGATAAAGCTTCACCTACTCTAATTCTCTGACATCTATTTTCTAGAAATATAGCAACCCATTCAGTCACTCTTATGTCTAGTCCAATTGCACTTATTTTTGCCAGTAGTCTCCAATGATCCACCCTATCAAATGCTTTAGACAGGTCAATCGCGAAACAATCCATTTGACCTCCAGAATCCAAGATATCTGCTATATCTTGCTGGAATCCTACAAGTTGAGCTTCAGTTGAATAACATTTCCTAAAACCGAACTGCCTTCTATCGAACCAGTTATTAATTTCACAAACATGTCTAATATAATCAGAAAGAATGTCTTCCCAAAGTTTACATACAATGCACGTCAAACTTACTGGCCCGTAATTTTCAGCTTTATGTCTATCACCCTTTCTTTTGTACACAGGGCTTACTATAGCAACTCTCCATTCATCTGGTATAGCTCCTCTGACCAAACAATGATCAAATGAGTACTTCAGATATGGTACTGTATCCCAACCCATTGTCTTTAGTATATCCCCAGAAATCTGATCAATTCCAGCCGCTTTTCTAGTTTTCAACTTTTGTATCTTATTTTAAATGTTATTATTATCATATGCAAATTTTAATACTTCTTTGGCCTTAGTCTCCTCCTCTATCTGGACATTATCCTTGTAACCAACAATCTTTACATACTGCTGACTGAATACTTCTGCCTTTTGAAGATCCTCACATACACACTCACCTTGTTCATTAATTATTCCTGGAATGTTATTCTTGGAACCTGTTTCTGCCTTAAAATACCTATACATAACCTTCCATTTTTCACTAAAATTTGTATGACTGCCAATTATGCTTGCCATCATGTTATCCTTAGCTGCCTTCTTTGCTAGATTCAATTTTCTAGTAAGTTCCTTCAATTTCTCCTTACTTCCACAGCCATTTGTAACTATTTCTTTCCAGTCTGCACCTCTTTCTTAGTCTCTTTATTTCTCTATTATAATAAGGTGGGTCTTTACCGTTCCTTACCATCCTTAAAGGTACAAACCTGTTTTCGCATTCCTCAACAATTTCTTTAAACCCATCCCAGAGTCTGTTTACATTTTTATTTACCGTTTTCCACCGATCATAGTTACTTTTTAGAAACTGCCTCATGCATGCTCTATCAGCCATATGGTACTGCCTAACAGCCCTACTTTTAAGACCTTCCTTTCTATCACATTTATTTTTAACTACCATAAAAACAGCTTAATGATCACTAATACCATCTATTACTTCAGTTTCCCTATAGAGCTCATCTGGTTTTATCAGCACGACATCCAGGATATTTTTCCCTCTGGTTGGTTCCATCACTTTCTGAATCAGCTGTCCTTCCCATATTAACTTATTTGCCATTTGTTGGTTATGCTTCCTGTCGTTCGCATTTCCTTCCCAATTGACATCTGGCAAATTCAGATCTCCCGCTACAATCACATTTCTTTCCATGTCGTTTCCCACATAGCTGACTATCCTATCAAATAATTCCGAATCCGCGTCAGTGCTACCCTTTCCCGATCTGTACACTCCAAATATATCAAGTTGCCTATTATCTTTAGAAATGAGCCTTACACCTAGAATTTCATGTGTCTCATCTTTAACTTTTTCGTAGCTTACAAATTCTTCTTTCACCAGAATGAACACTCCCCCTCCCACCATTCCTATCCTATCTCTACGATACACACTCCAGTGCCGTGAGAAAATTTCTGCATCCATTATATCATTCCTCAGCCATGATTCAACTCCTATTACAATATCTGGTAAATATATATCTATTAAATTACTTAATTCTATTCCTTTCTTTACAGTACTTCTACAGTTCAACACTAACAATTTTATGTCATCCCTACTTGATTTCCAGTTCCCTGTTCCCTTATCACCGCTCCCTAGGCCATCCTGTTTCCCTGAATGTACCTCCCTATTACCCTTCCAAACAAATTTCCTAACTTATATGTACCACTGCGGTTTAAGCGAAGGCCATCTGAGCGCAGATCCCTATCTCCTACCCACCCATTAGGATCTAGAAATTTCACTCCCAGTTTCCCACATACCCACTCCATAGTCTCATTTAAATCCCCAATCACCCTCCAGTCAGTATCCCTCCTACACAGTATTCCACTAATAACAATCTCCGCTTTCTTAAACTTGTGATTGTTGGTAGTCCATCGAACACCAGCAGTTTATGACAAGAAACTCGACACCTTTCAACAGTAAAACGCTTCATTCCATGTTGAGCGAATAAAAACTACTCAAGATGACTGTCATGCAAGCGAAAGTAGAAATCGAAATACCCTAGTCAATAACCTTTTCTGCTTTATAATTTCTGCTGTGACTACAAAATAAAGGTTACAGCAAAATGTTTCTTCTTTAAGAGGATTTTAGGTACAGATCTACATACTTTAACACTCAAAACAATAAAAGAAGTCGAAGCTTGCGGTTTTTTCGTGTTGTGCATTGTGAGTGACAAGCAGTCAGTGCAGGAGAAGAAGAATGTCTTCTTCAAAACACATTAAACCGAAGATCTGTCATCCTGTTGATAGTGGAATGCCTCTTCTTGCTTTCGACAATGGCACAGTCTGAAAAGTAAGTAATTCTTTACTCACAAGTGTAAATTTGTTGGTTCCCAGGTTATAAACGGTGATTTTTATCGAGAAACAGTATCAGATGCAATCAAATGAAACTGAAACTGGTTCATTTTTCTTACATGCAAAAACATCGAGTCGTCTAAGTTTAAGGAAAAGAATGTGTAACGCGCGAAAGATATTTTCGCGACTGAAGTAATAACAGCTCTAGAATATTTAAAAGACCATTCGTATACAGATATGCACGATTTTTTAAATGCAGGTACCACTGTCAAATACATGTTATCGATAGAAAGTTGATTCGACATACGTGTCAGTAGCACACATGTGTAGCAACATTGCAGCCGGGCAAGATGCTTGATTCTTTTGACAAGACCAAGGTGTTCAACAGTGCTAATGGACTTGATTTATAAAAGAGATTAAAACAGCAAGCTGCAGTACCCACCTGATTTGCCACTGTGGATTTTGAAAGTTATTCATGATTTTGTATTGAAAGCACAACAATTTGTGCTTAAAAATCCTGTCGCGTCTGTGAGTAACTATTTAGTGCCTGTGTTGCGTGATTTTCCTCACTTCAGTTGTTCTGGAATCGGACATTCATAGTTATTGAGTGAAGTTAGTTGCGAGTGTGCTATTCCTGTATTCCTAAATAACACAGATGTTTGAAAGATTTGAACGCGAGAACGCGAAACATTTAAGCAGAAAAGTGTGTGAAATTATTTATTTTCTACAGTATTTACTACCTACCGTTAACATTATATTGTACGGTTTTTCCGCTGTAGATGGGTACGTTATTCACTGAATTTCTTTATTAAGGTGTGTTTCCAATGTGTTTATTGAGTGATTAACTAGGCTATATACTTGAACAGAAATATACAAAACACTTAACGTGTGGTGTAATGTACAATCGTGTTTCAATGACAGCTAAGCAGCGCTCGGTGGTAAAAATGGGAACTAGGCCCATATCTATATATATATAAAAAATAAGAGTTTTGTCTGTACATTGCTCAGAATTTGAAAAGAATGGTATTTCTGCTTCGGTCATGTCCATAGTAACCAGGAAATGCACTTTTTACTTTTCCGTAATTTCTGTCTGTCTGTCTGTATGTATGTATGTATGATGTACACGCATCACTAGAAAACTGTCAAAGATAATTTAATGAAAATCGGTATGCAAAGTCGGGGAATAAGTCGCTACAATCTAGGCTATAAATAATTTTATTCACGCTGATAGAAATGGTAGTTTAGGGGAAGGCCTAATTTTTTTTCAAATATATGTTTTTAGTAGTCCTATCTTCATAAAAATTGATATGCAAAGTCTAGGAATACGTCGCTAGAATCTAGCCTATGAATAATTTTATTCACGCTGAGTGAAATGGTAGTTTAGTGGAAGGCCTAAAATTTAATTTTTATATACTTAACGTTATTAGTGGTCCTATTTCTTTGAAAATTGGTATGAAAAGTCGGAGAATGAGCCACTACAATTTAAGCTATAAGTAATTTTATTTACGCTGAGTGAAATGGTAGTTTAGGGGAAGGCCTAAATGCAATTCTCAAATATTTATATTATTAATTGTCGTATCGATAAATACTACATAACCAAAGTTATAGAGAATTAAATTTCTGACCATTTATGTCTTATACATTTGTACCGTACCGGCTATGATAACACAGATATTCATAAATTTGTAATTTTGTTGCTAAGTCCATATCAATGCCGAGCCACGAGAAAATGGGTTAACGGAATTTAATGGAAATCGGTATATAGAGTAGGGGAATAAGAAACTACAGTCTAAGCTACAAACAATTTTATTCATCCTGGGTGAAATTGTAGTTTAGGGGAAGGCGCCTAAAATGTAATTTTTAAATATCAATGTTATTGGTCCTATCGAAAAGTACTATATAAAAAGTTATAGAGAATACAATTTCCGATCATTTATCTTTTTATTTAGTTTTACCGTACCGACTATGATAAGAGTGCTATTTCAGAGTGGGAATAAAACGAAATGTGAAGGCCTATAATTTCGAAAGTGCATAACATTGATCAACAATAACATTACATTGACCATTGTTTATTGTGATGTTCTTTGCCTCTTATGCTGCCTCTCAACTCAGATGGGATTACTGCTGCATACCGAGTATAACAGCCTGCCTGAATATTGGCGGGAAATAGCCGGGGAGTTAGAAAGCTTTCTTCTTTAGCGTGCCATTCCTCTGGTTCATACATTTTCTGATACAGCTGGTACGTAACACACTGGATCATCATAGTATTTCAGCTATTCGATCCCTACTCTGACGCGCTGTTTTGAATGAGCAGTGTGCATACTTAAGGCAGAGCCTCAGTAGTAGTAGTAGTAGTAGTAGTAGTAGTAGTAGTATGGCCTGGTCTAGAATAACAATTTAGGCCTTTTCCAAATTATAGCACCACAATATTCACTAAATAACTAAAAGTTCAACTCTGAAAAGTGCCGTTTCTTTCTCTTCACTTTTATTAAATTCTACATTCAATTTATTCCAAACTAGCAGTGAAGAGGGGTTTCTCTTCTGGCTTGGAGGAAAAATTTGCCTTCAAGTCAGATAGATTTTTCCGCCGCCAGTGTAGTCAATTGATATTTTCCGACTCATCGGGTACTCCTAGGAAACAGAATAGTAATTGGGCATAGTTTTTGCCCTGGGAGTCTCCACTATTCGACCCTCTCCCCGCCGAAGAGTGTTCACGGATCACGGCTGTCTGCGGTTTGGTCATTCCAGGTCTGGAACTTTGGACTGTTAGATAGGCAGCGTAGTACTGTTCGTTAAAAGTGAGAAAATGTGTTGTGTTTCATTTGAACGAGTATTTCGTAATATGAAAGCATTCCTATTGACGTCATTGTATGTTCATTTCCATTGGGAAAGCCACTAAGACAGTCTTTCTGAGGATGTAAAAAGGCATTATAATGAAAACATCCCAACCTGATTGTGACTGATGGTATGAAATTGGGTCTACCATTACAGTGAAAATTCCCTCAGTCTTCATATGAGAAAATATGTTTGGTGACCTCCCGTCGCGTTTCTAGGGTAACGTTAAGAGCTATACAATTTAAGACAATCTTGCTCACAACGTGTACACACCTAACCTAGAATTCTGTATACAATGTAAAATTCCGTAGCGAAGCTCGGGTACATCAGCTAGTCGCTTATATTGCTGAATTGGGAAGGCGTATTAAGCAGGGAGCACATTGCATCCGTCCCGCTCGGTTCAGTTCAGTTCAGTTTCCCGCGTATCAGTTCGCATCAGTTCGTCTGCCGCACATACCTTCCGTCTCTTTCGGAAGCTGTCAGTGAACCCCGCTTGGAACAGCGCCTGTAGTAATGTGGAGCTCTTTGTTCGAGGACAGAGAAATTTTCGACTGCGAAGAAGAAGAAGAAGAAGAAGAAGAGGGAAAAGAGGAGATTTTGTATACATGAACTACATTTAAAAAGGGAACACTGTGGTGAATATTACCTTCATTTTCTGGACTTGCTACTTGATGAGCACAACTTCTTTAAATATTTCAGAACACTACTCTCTCACGTTTTGGAGTTGCTAAGCGTTCTACCTCAAAAAAAAGAAAGAAAAAAGATCAACTTTCAAAAAACCAAAACCTTTTGAGCGACTAGCAGTAACAATGAAGTAACTATTGATTTCCTTTCATATTTTATTTAACAACTAGCTGATGTACCCGTGCTTCGCTACGGGATTCTCAGAAAGGCTGACTTTGTGGTTTTCCTAACTGAAATCAACATAGGTCATTACAAAAACGTAAGTATGAATGTAGCGATTAAAAGCAATGCTATCATATAAAATACTCGATCAAATGGAAAGCCGCACGTTTTATCACTTTTAACGAACAGTGCTGCGGTTAGATTGCGGTGCCAATCTAATAGTCCAAAGTACGAGAGTTGGGATGACCAGGCCGCAGATTGCCATGAACACTCATCTCCCATTAATCCGCTAAATATGCACACTGTTCATTCCAATCAGTGCCTCAGAGTAGGTATTGAATAGCCCGAATGCTATGATGATCCAGTGTGTTACGTAGTAGTATCTGAAAATTTATAAACCAGGGGAATGGCATGCTAAAGAAAGTTATCTAACTCCCCAGCTACTTCCCATCAATATTCAGGCAGTCTGTTACACTCTGTACGACTGGGTGAGTTGACCGTGTGGTTAGCGGTGCGCAGCTGTGAGCTTGCATCCTAGAGATAGTGGATTCGATCCCCATTATCGGCAGCGCTGAAGATGGTATTCCGTGGTTTCCCACTTTCACACCAGTCAAATGCTGGGTCTGTACCTTAATTAAAGCCTAAGGCACTCCTAGCCCTTTCCTATCCCATCGTCGCCATAAAACCTATCTATGTCGGTGCGACGTAAATCAAATAAAAATACTCTGTACGCAGTAGTAATCCTATCTACCGGAGATGAGGGGCAACAGAAGACACAATGCACATCACGACAAACAATGGTCATTGTAATGTTATTGTTGATCAATGTTATGAGCTTTCTATATTGTAGGCCTTCACATTTAGTTTTCTTTCGACTCTGTGATTTGTAAAATATTTTATACCGTAAACTGTAGTTTCTTATTCTTCGACTTTACATACCGATTTTCATTAAACACTGTTTACCCATTTTCTCGTTACTCGGCGCTGATATGGACTTAGTAACAAAAATCCAAATTCATGAATATCTTTGTGATCATAGCCAGTACGGTAACAATGTATAAGACATGCATAATAGGAAATTTAATACTATATAACCTTAGTTATGTAGCATTCATCGATTACACATCTAATAAGAAATATTTGAGAATTACATTTCAGGCTTTCCCCTAAACTACCATTTCACTCTGCGTGAATAAGATAATTTACAGCCTAGACTATAGCGACTTACTTCCTGACTTTGCATACCGATTTTCATCAAGATAAGACTACTAATAGCAACAATATTTCAGAATTAAATTTTAGGCCTTCCCCTAAACTACCATTTTCTCAGCGTGAATACAATTATTGATAGCCTAGATTGTAGCAACTTATTCCCCAACTTTGCATACCCATTTTCTTTAAAATATTCGAGCCGCTCGATCCACCACAGACCACTTGATACGCCTGGAGAGCTCTATCCAGGATGCGTTTCTCCGCAAACAGCACTTGGTAGCTGTCTTCTTTGACTTGGAGAAGGCCTACGACACCACCTGGCGATATGGCATCCTTTCAGTCCTGCATCAATGGAGATTCCGAGGTAACTTGCCGGTATTCATCGCGAATTTTTTGTCCCTCCGTCTATTCCGTGTCCGAGTAGGGAGGACATATTCGCAATACCACGTTCAAGAAAATGGAGTCCCACAGGGATCGGTTCTTAGTGTCACTCTGTTCGCGATTGCCATAAACGGTATTGTCGCTGCTGCTGGTCCAGCCGTAATACCGTCCCTATATGTGGATGATTTTGCTCTGCACTATAGCTCGTGCAGTATGGCAGTCGCAGAGCGACAGTTACAGCAAGCTATTAGGAGGGTGGAGAAGTGGACCTTAGAACATGGCTTTCGGTTTTCTGCCGCAAAGACCTCCGTTGTCCACTTTTGTCGTCAACGTACTCTTCACCCTCATCCTGAGCTTTATCTAGGAAATGTCGTTCTTCCAGTTGTTGACACCTACCGATTTCTTGGGCTCCTTTTTGACAGTAAATTATCGTGGGAGCCACACGTGCGGGAGCTAAAAGTGCAATGCACCAAGAGGCTTAACCTCTTGAAGTTTCTTAGCAGCACTAATTGGGGAGCTGACCGCGTGGTGCTCCTGCGATTCTATCGGGCACACATTTTATCCCGGTTAGACTACGGCAGTGCAGCATATGGCTCCGCAAGACCAAGCGTTCTTGCGAAGCTGAACAGTATCCACCACAGCGGGGTTAGGTTGGCGACGGGAGCTTTTCGTACTAGCCCCATCGCTAGCCTGCTCGCTGAGTCTGGTGTGCCGCCTTTACACCTGAGGCGCCAGCAACTACTACTTACGTATGCTGCAAATTTGCGACAGATGCCACTTCATCCGAGCTATCCCTGCGTGTTCAACAATGGCAACCGTTTGTTGTACGCTGCTCATCCTCGTGCGACGCGGCCGGTTGGGATACGCTTGGATAGCAGTTATGAATTGTTTGACGTACCTTCGATTCCTTGCCTTGTCAGACAACCAAGTGGGGTACCTCCGTGGATTGTACGACGACCTGAAATAATCCTGGATTTGCACACTGGCCCGAAAGGAGACACGGACCCTTCGATTTATCGGAGGATCTACCTGTCCGTTCTTGGCCGCTATCCAGGTTCAGTCGTCGTTTACACGGATGGTTCAAGGACAGATACGAAGGTGGGCTGTGCGTTCGTTGTCGACAATGATCGGTTTCTTTTTGCTCTCCCGGACACCTGTAGTGTGTACACGGCAGAGCTCTATGCTATCTGTGAGGCTCTGCGGTACGCACTAGACAATGAGCGCCGACACTTTCTTGTGTGTACTGACTCCTTGAGTTCGCTTCAGTCTATTGATACCTGTTTCTCTCGACACCCTCTGGTGCAGCGGATCCAGGACCTGCTGGCCGGGTGTTCGGATGCCGGCACCAGAATTACGTTTGTGTGGCTCCCCAGCCACATGGGCATCGAGGGAAACGAGTTAGCAGATCAGGCTGCCAAGGAGGCAGTTACACTGCTCCCGTTGCCTTTCAAGGTTCCAGCCAGTGATATTCGCTCTCAGCTGAGACATCTGGTTATGTCTCATTGGGAGATGGAGTGGCAGGCCATCCCACTTCCCAATAAGCTGAGAGCGATAAAAGGAACAACGAAGGTATGGAGGACTTCCCTTCGGGCTTCGCGGAGGGAAGCCGTGGTCTTATGTCGCCTTCGGATCGGCCACGGTATCTTGACGCACTCCCATCTACTGAAAGGAGAACCCCCTCCGGTGTGTACCTGCGGCGACCATCTTACCGTGGTACACATCCTTACGGAGTGCGTGGACCTGATCGATCTGCGCCGTAGTATTAACCTTCCGAGTACTATCTCCCTTATCTTGCGCGATGACGAGCAGTCAGCAGACCTCGTCATCCGCTTTATGGGGGATAGCGGTCTGTTTTATCGTGTGTGATGATGTCCTTTGTCCTAGTGTTGTTTATGTCAGTTGCGCTTTTATCTCATTGACTTCATTTTAGTTTGTGTTGCGCATTTTAATGTGTTATTTGAACGTCTAACGTAAATTATGTGTTAATATCTGTATTACTGGGCAATGCCTTATTCCTTCGATTTCCTGTACTTTCTCTTATTTTAATAGAACATAAGGCATTGCGTATTAGATCCACTGACTGTTTTAATCTCACCCTCATTTTTCTTCATCACCATTCTTTTTTAACTCTAGTCAGTGGATACTTTTTAAAATTTTAACTTCATGTCTCATGTCATTCATTTCGTTTCATTAGGGGCCGATGACCTTCGATGTTAGGCCCCTTAAAACAACAAGCATCATCATCATTCTTTAAAATACGACCACTAATAACATAAATAGTTGAGCATTCAATTTTAGGCCTTCCCCTAAACTACCATTTCACTCAGCGTGAGTAAAATGATTTATAGCCTAGATTGTAGAGGCCCACCTCCCGACTTCACATACCGATTTTCATTAAATTCTCTTCAACCGTTTTCTCGTGGTTCGGCGTTGATATGGACTTAGCAACAAAAATACAAATTCACGAATACTTGTTATCATAGCCGGTACGGTAAAAATGTGTAAGACATAAATGATCGGAAATTCAATTTGATATAATTTTAGTTATGTAATATTTATTGAGAGGACCACTAATAATATAAATATTTGAGAACTAAATTCAGGCCTTTCCCTAAACTACCATTTCACTCAGCGTGAACAAAATAATTTATAGCCTAGATTGTTGTGGTTCATCCCCCGACTTTACATACCTGTTTTCATTAAATTCACTTAAGCCGTTTTCTCGTGTTGCATGTACATACATACATACATACATACATACATACATACATACATACATACATACATACATACATACATACATACTGTACATACATACATACAGGACGGCAGGCAGGCAGAAATTACGGATAAGTAAAAAGTGCATTTCCTTGTTACTGTGGACATGACCGATACAGAAATACCATTCTTTTCAAATTCTGAGCAATGTGTATATATATATAGAAAGATTATTTAATTAGGATTCAGTTAGCTACTTATATTATCTTTACAGTAATGGCTATATTGGTAACAAAGAACAAAAGTAGAAACATCTCTCTTAAGAGCACAGTTATATAAATGAAATGAAATAAATCTACATTTTTTTTTTTTTTTTTTGCTAGGGGCTTTACATCGCACCGACACAGATAGGTCTTACGGCGACGATAATCTACAAATTGAGATATTTGCATTTCATACTGTGAAGAGTTCTTTGATCAAAACAAGACATTTTGAAATGTAAAATTAAAGTCGATGTCCGTGCCCTTTAATACCATATCAAATTATTAAATGCTCTGCACATTGTCGGCTGCAGTGAGAGGAATTTTTATGGTAGAGAGTTTTGCTGCGACTAGAATAGAAAAATTGCCTTAGACATAAAAGCTAGATATTTTCACATTAAAATTAAATTGTTCAAGCAAAACGTCATTGTCCAAACCGAGCTCGATAGCTGCGGTCGCTTAAGTGCGGCCAGTATCCAGTATTCGGGGGATAGTTGGGTTCGAACCCCACTGTCGGCAGCCCTGAAAATGTTTTATCCGTGGTTTACCATTTTCACTCCAGGCTGTAATTAATGAAGGACACGACTGCTTCCTTTCCATTCTTATCCCTTTCCTATCCCTTCGTCGCCATAAAACCTATCTGTGTCGGTACAACATTAAACAACTTGAAAAAAAATGTTATTGTCCAATATGCCATTAATAATAATTTCGTGTGGCTATTTCTACCTGCGTGCAGCCCTTGTAAGGCAGACCCTCCGATGAGGGTGGGCGGCATCGGCCATGTGTAGGTAACTGCGTGTTATTGTGGTGGAGGGTAGTGTTATGTGTGGTGTGCGAGTTGCATGGATGTTGGGGACAGTACAAACACCCAGCCCCCGGGCCATTGGAATTAACCAATGAAGGTTAAAATCCCCGACCTGGCCGGGAATCGAACCCGGGATCCTCTGAACCGAAGGACAGTACGCTGACCATTCAGCCAACGAGTCGGACAAATATGCCATTCACACATTTGTATAGGAAAACCAACTGCGATATTTATCTTCGATTCTGTAAGGAATCAAAATCGCCTAGGAGGTTAGTATAAGGTATTCTGTCCAAATAAGAACAGCAGTGATATTTTTAAAGTAAATTAAAGTAACACCTACATTTCTTGCAGCATTTATCCTTTCCAATGTTTCATTGTTCAAATTACACTCAAAGTGGATCTCATTGCTGATTCTAGCACTTTTTTTATATTAAGAGGAAGTTTTTCTGTACCGGTACCCGAATTATTGAGGTGACTCAAATCTACTTGTAACTGAAGTGCATCATTATAGTCAATAATTTCTTTGAACACTGTAACATCGTCTGCAAACAACAAACAATTAGATAACTGTAGAACATGTGGCAAATCATTTTAAATATCAGGAAAAACAATGAACCCAATTTGGAACCTTGAGGCACACCAGAATTAACATTGAAAACATGTGACTTAGCCTGACTAAAAGAAATGAATTGTTTTCTACTAGAGGCATTTTTAACATCTCCTGAGAGAAGCCCAATGCTGACAATTTAGAAAGAAATATATCATGATCCAATTTATCAAACGCCTTGAAAAAGTCCAACTACGAGGGTTGGGGCAAAGTCATGGCAACTATTTTTTTTCTTCTTGAAGATACCAGTCCGGTTGGAAAATGTGACATATACAGACGAAAGGACAAGGTGTTAACTACATGTGTGGACAATGAATAGCACTGAAATTTCATAACACACTAATTTATTACGGTAGTATACAGGGCAATGTGGCCTTCCCGGTGCAATCACAAGTTTCGGGCCGTGGCGAGGTGATCCATGGCTACTGGGTGAGTAGTTCCTAGCGACCCCCTCCAGATACCGTGCGCCCTCGGGAGTATATAGCCTTGCCTCCGGTAAATCTCCTTGGCTCTGCCGGAAGTCGACCTCATATTTCCGTGAGTACTCGTGGGACCAAGAAACGGAATCTGTCTCTTCTCTTTCAACAAATTCAAAGGGTGGCACCCTTCAAAAAACGGCGTCAAAAATAGGCAAGAAACGCAAGCGGTATACTCCAGTTCCAGTGGATTATGTAAGTGACGAACGTCTTCCTCGATTCCTGGTTGCTTCCAGGGTCGATGGTAAGAGTTTTCTTGATGAATGTCCTTTCATGATCAGCAATTCCATCGAAGAAATTGTTGCTGGTGAAGTTGACGAGATGCGCAAGCTCCGCGATGGATCCGTACTTATCAAGACATCTACGGCTGAACAGTCCAGATGGCTACTTAAAGCCAAGTTATTTGGAAAGGTAGACGTGAAAATCGAGAAGCACCAAACCCTTAACTCCTGCAAGGGAGTTATATTCCACAGGGATTTGGTTAAGTCTTCCGATGATACGATGATCCGGTACCTAGCACGTCGGGGTGTAACCGACGTGAAGAGGTTGAGGAGGCGTGTGGGTGATAAGCTACTCGATACGGGTGCTTTCATACTTACCTTCGACGCCGAGACCATACCTGAACGGATAAAAGTGGCAATGTATCGCTTGACTGTTCGTCCATATATTCCGGCACCAATGAGGTGCTACAACTGTCAAAACTTTGGCCACACCTCATTGCGATGTACAGGTTCGACGACCTGCAAAATGTGTGGGAAGTGCGAGCATGCTGGGGTTGAATGCACACCACCACCTGTGTGCGTCAACTGCCCGGGTGCGCATGCTACTATCTCCAAGGAGTGCCCCACATTCAAGCAGGAGAAGAAGATCCAGGAGATAAAAACTCTGGTTCTATCTTATCCAGACGCCCGGAGGAAGTTCAAATCCATGGCTGCTCCGGAGTTCTCCATCTGCTTTGCTGAAAAGGTCGCAAACGTGCGGATCACTCCACAGAGTTTTGTACAGAACAGCAGTATTGAAAACGCATCAATAAGTCAAAGCCAGCAACAAAAGAAAATCGCTAAGGAAACTGGAGTTTTAAGAGCTGAAGGAACGAAAAGTGCGTTATTGCCGACGTTGCCTGGGAAGGCTGTTTCCCAGGAACGCTCGGCTGGGAAGTCCTCCCCCAATAGGGCGGGGGGAAAGACTTCCCGAAATAGGGCTGGAAATTCCAGCCCTCCTTCCAATGCCCAGATTAGAAAGGAGGAGAAAGGGAAGCCACAAAGCTCCCTTAAGAAATTGGAGAAGAAGCCTTCTCCAACTCAATCGGGGTCCATTGGATCCGCGAAGAAATCCGGCAAGCCATCTGCCGGCTCTCCTCCAAAAAAGAAACGGTGGGCAAGAGCGAGAGGCCCCGACCCTCTCTTGATCGTTCACTTTCTGGAGAACCTACTTCTCCCAGGAAGAAGACCCACTGTTCCCGAACAGTTAGATCACCGTCCGCGGAGGATCCAGTCACCGTGCCTCCTTCTTCTGAGGAGACAATGGAGACTGAACCACTCATTGTCGTTGATGGTGATTGTGACAATAAATTGATATCCGTCTACGCGACCTCCATAGTCTGTCTACAGGAATCTCGTTTGAGACCTGGACACGACACGACTATGAGAGGATATCGTCTTTATTCTAAAGACAGATTAGCTGTGGATGGCGCGGCAACTGGGGGCGTTTGTACCCTAGTTCGCTCCGACATCGTCAGCGAAGAAGTACCGCTCCGTACTCAGCTAGATGCAGTTGCAGTTCGCACTCCGTTGCCAGTAATGACAACGGTTTGCAACGTTTACTTTCCACCGGATTATAGCCTTGGCAATCGTGCACTACAAGATTTGATCACTGCCTCCTCCTTTCCTCATGTTGGGAGGCGTGAACGCCTGTAACACTATGGGGTTCTCTGTCCTGTTCTAGGGAGAGGATGCTCGAGTGAATGATCAACCTATTCGATTTTGCGTGCTTAATACAGGGGAACCGACATATTTCACCAGCGCACATGGCACATTCTCACTCCTGGATGTCACTCTGTGCAGCCGTGCGCTAGTTCCCCTGCTACGGTGTCAAGTACACGACGACCTCTGTGATAGTGACCACTTCCCGATAATTCTGTCTCTCTTGAATCAAAGACAGTCCGAAGTACCCAAGCGCTGGTTACTTTGGCGGGCAAACTGGCCAGAATTTACAAAATGCGCAGTGATGGCTGATGATATGCTGGAGTCTGTTGACGACCACGTTTCTTCCATTACTACTGGAATTTTGGCTGCTGCAGAGGAAACAATTCCTTCCTCATCCGGTTATCGTCGCCGGAAACAGGTCTCATGGTGGACGGACGAAATTGCAGCAGCCATACGTGATCGCCGACGGGCTTTTAAGCATTATCGTCGGAATCCTACGATGGCCAGTCATATCACATTTAAGCGTCTGCGTGCGAAGGCCCGTTTTTTGATTCGAGAAAGTAAGAAATCTACGTGGGAAAAGTATGTGTCATCCATCACGGCACATACTCCGTCATCACAAGTGTGGACAAAACTCCGCCGTATTGTCGGAGCACAGAATGTGCCCTCAGTACTCGGAATCTCCATTAATGGAGATATAGTTACGATTCCTTCAGTCATTGCCGACCACATCGCGTCACATTTCACAGATACGTCCAGCTGTAGGAGATACGACCCTGCATTTCTCCCAATTAAGCGCGAAGCAGAGGCACACCATCTCTCTTTTGCCTCTAGTGCTTCGCATCCCTACAACGTGCCCTTCACGGAGTGGGAGTTACGGAGTGCACTCGCGCTATGCAGAGATACGGCTCCTGGTCCGGACAAAATCCATAATCAAATGCTTAAGCATTTGAGAGTGGCAGATGTCTCAAGGATATCCTCACCCTATTCAACAGAATATGGAGTGAGGGAGTGTTTCCATCTCAATGGCGTGAGGGAATTGTGATACCTATTCCCAAGCCAGGTAAAGATCCAAAACTTCTGGATAGTTATAAGCCAACATGCCTTACAAATGGCCTCTGTAAGCTATTTGAAAGGATAGTTAACCGGCGTCTTGTGTGGGCCATGGAAAAGGAGGGTCTCTTGTCTAACTACCAGTGTGGTTTTCGCTCTCATCGATCTGCCACTGATCATCTGGTCAGACTGGAGAGCGCCATTCAGGAGGCCTTTCTCCGGAAGGAACACCTAGTCGCCGTGTTTTTTGACCTGGAAAAAGCTTACGACACTACCTGGTGATATGGGATTCTCTCCACACTACACCAGTGGGGATTTTGGGGAAATTTGCCAACGTTTATTGAGAACTTCATGTCCCTCCGTCTCTTTCGAGTCCGAGTAGGGAATGCATTTTCTCAGTATTACGTTCAGGAAAATGGAGTACCTCAGGGATCGGTACTGAGTGTCACGCTGTTCGCAATCGCCATCAAGGGCATAGTTGCCGCTGCTGGGCCCGCAGTCGTTCCTTCGCTGTATGTAGATGACTTAGCTCTACATTACAGCTCCGGAAGGGTGGCGTTTGCTGAGAGACAGCTACAGCAAGCTATTAACTGAGTCGACAGATGGGCCCTGCAACACGGTTTTCGATTTTCAGCAGCGAAAAACTCTGTTGTACACTTCTATCGACGTCGGCCTGTGCATCCCGAACCAGAGCTCCACTTGCGAAACAGTGTCTTACCAGTGGTTGACACCTGCAGATTCCTGGGTCTCCATTTTGATAAGAGACTTACGTCGCAGCCCCACATCCGTCAGTTGAAGGTTGCCTGCATGAAGAGACTTAACATGCTTAAGTTTCTCAGCGGCACTTCGTGGGGGGGGGGGGGCTGACCGTGCGGTACTGCTGCGATTTTACACGGCTACTGTCGCTCTCCCGGATTGACTATGGAAGTGCGGCTTATGGCTCAGCATCAAAATCTACACTGAGCCTTTTAGACAGTATTCACCATAGTGGAGTAAGGCTGGCAACGGGTGCTTTCCGTACTAGCCCCATTCCCAGCCTACTCGCTGAAGCGGGAGTTCCACCCTTACGGATAAGGAGGCAGCAGTTACTCCTCACGTACGCTGCCAAAATTCGTGAAATGCCGCTACATCCAAGCTATCAATGCATCTATCGTACTCAATACCACCAGCGGTACCAAGACCGGCCGAATGCCACACGACCGGTTGGGTTTCGGATTGATAGCTTGTGTCATGATTTGAATATTGATATCGGTGGTTGTCTTGAAAGAACTCTTAGCGAGGTACCTCCGTGGTTGGTTCCGCGACCGGATATACGTCTAGATCTGCTACGTGGACCCAAGGTGAACACGGATTCCTCTGTTTATCGGAGGTATTTCCAGGACTTTGTTCACCAATATCCGGCTGCGAGACTTATCTTCACGGATGGTTCAAAAATCGGAGATAATGTCGGTTGCTCTTTCGTCATTGATGATATGAGCACGAAGATCTTGCTCCCGAAAGTATGTAGCGTGTTTACTGCAGAGCTTTACGCCATCTTAGAGGCTCTGCAGTTTGCACTGCGTGACGAAAGAAGCCACTTTCTGTTGTGTACCGATTCGTTAACCTCTCTGCAGTCTATTGAAACCTGTTTCTCGCAACACCCACTGGTGCGACAGATACATGACCTTCTAGCCAGGTTATGGGATGCTGGCTCCAGAATCACTTTCGCGTGGCTTCCAAGCCACGTTGGGATTGCGGGAAACGAAATTGCGGATGAAGCTGCAAAGGAAACTGTACTTTTACCTCCAAGACCAGTCAATGTACCTGCTAAGGATATTTGTTCTCAGCTACATCGAACCATCTTGGCGTCCTGGGAATCGGAGTGGCTAGATATCCGAACTCCCAACAAGCTGAGAGCAATTAAGAAGACAACTACCGTATGGCGGTCCTCTTTCCGACCTTCACGGAGAGAGGCCATAGTACTACGCAGGCTGAGGATAGGTCATTTACGATCCACACACTCTTATCTCCTAAAGAGGGAAGACCCCCCAGTGTGTTCTTGTGGTGCCGACTTCACCGTGGCCCATATCCTCACAGAGTGCGCCGATCTCTCTGGCCTGAGACGGAGCCTCAGCCTGCAGGAAACACTCGAACGCATACTAGCCGATGACGCGACTACTGCTGATCTCGTCATCCGCTTTATGTGCGACAGTGGACTTATCAAAGGTATATAAATTGCAAGTGTACTGTTACTCAGGGAACGTACGTTCCCTTTTGATACGTTAGTAATCCTTTTGGCCTAATTCTATAATTGTTTTTTGTTTTATTTTGTACTGAGTTTCCAAATTACTTTATTGAATAAATAATTTCGTTTTTTATATTTTAAAATTCTCTTCCACTTATTTGTTCAGAGAGGATGATTCATTACCTCGTTGTACTTCCTCTTAAAACAAAAATCACCACCACCACCATCCTGGTGCAAAAGAATGACAACACAGTACACACAAAGTTGACATGACAAACCTGGTCCTCAAGACCTACAAAGTAGTCCCCTGCTACGCTGCCAACGATATGGAAGGCGCTGAATACCATTTGCCTCAGCATTTCGTGCACCATGTGTGAATCGGGTCACCTTTGGCGCACCGCATTAGCAATGCCCTCTCGTGTTGCAAACCGCCTACTACGTAGTGGTTCCTCAATCTTTCGAATGAGATCAAAGTCACCGGGCGAAATGTCGGGAGAGTATGCTGGGTGCTCCAATTCTTCCCATCCCCAACGTCGCAGTAGCTGCCCTACACACTCTGCTTTATGTGGTTTTGCATTGTCGTGCAGGATTATTGCACTGTCCACAAGATCCGGACGTTTCTCACAAACGCCACGTCGTACCTGTCGCACCAGGAAGTCCGTGTGGTATTGTGCGGTCACTGTCCAGCCATGTGGAACAAAGTGGCAAACAATGACACCTCTGACGTCATACGCGACGATCACCATCAATTTGACTGGGGAAGGATTCTGACGGTCTTCTGGCTCCTTGGTGATCCAGCATGACGCCACTGGTTCGTAAGCCCTGGCCCAAAATTCATCGATGCCAGTTATTGGTGACAAGTTATTGATCGCCGTCCTGTTGCCAGCGTGCAAGGTGGTCGGAGCATATTGCATAGCGCACCCACCTTTGAACTTCCGTCAGTGCATGCGGTACCCACCGCGATGCGATTTTGTGCAGTTGCAGCTCATTACGCAATATCCTGTGGACAGTGCGTTTCTTGATGCCACTTGCTCTCTCTAACTCCAGTAGCGTCCATCGTCTATCTTCATCCTGGAGCTGCTCGATGACGGCACGTGCCACGTCGGTCCGCACACCGACAGGTCATCCCGAACGTTGCTCATCACTGGTTGACACGTCCTTGCTGAAACTTTCCTACCCACCGTGCTACTGTATGGTATGGTAGGGCATTATTCCCAAGGGCTTTCACTAATTCACTGTGACATTCCATCGCATTTCTCCCTCGGAGAACGGCTATTTTGATGTAAGCGCACTGCTCAACATGGGTTAATTCCATCTCGCACGACACTCACCAACTGACTGATTGCACAGCTCTCGCTGCGCTACTACCAGGTATCACAGAGCCATCTTTTGTTTTGCATACACACTATGTCTGCAGAACTTCCACACGACACATATACGTTTGTGATCCGTTCACATATCTACAAGGAAAAAAAATAGTTGCCATGACTTTTGCCTCCAATCCTCGTAACGTCTTGCAAACGTCTGTCCATTGTATTAAGACCACTCTGAAATCCGGTTGGCAGAAGTTGATCGGTGCGGGTAAAATCCATGCTGGCATTGTGATATGTATGGTTTGACATGGTAAAACATACGGAAGTATGAAATCTGTTCCGAAAGTTTTGCAGGAGCATAAATAATAGAAATGGCTTATAATTTTCAATAAATGTAATATCACCCAATTGAAAAATGGGACATATTCGGCTCAGTTTCCACAAACCTGGAAATATCTGAGTTGTTAGTTTTGAATTATCTATGAGACATGAGGGAAACGTAAGCAAATTGGCACGACTGAGGTGTACCATCAGAACCACGTGACTATCTTGATATTAAATTATTTATTGCTCTTTCGTACTCAACTTCATCAATAAAATCAGTCTATAAAAGTAGATATGTTTTAAAAGATTCTTCCACTACCAGCGAATATGAAGGTACCCGAGCACTAAACCTATACACACTTTTAAAATGAGATGGAAAAGAATCAGCTGAGTGTTAGATAAAATATTACCTTGAACGACATCTGTTGAGCGGATGTCCTGTTATTCATTTTTGCTTTTAATAAAATTCCAAAAGTATTTGGGATTGTTATATATACTTACTAGCTGATGTACCCGTGCTTCGGAACGGAATTCTGCATTGTATACAGAATTGTAGGTTACGTAGTGTACACGTTGTGAGGAACATTGTATGTAATAAATTGCATACCTCCACCTGCCTTTTTACATCCTCAGAAAGACTGCGTTAGTGGTTTTCCCAACTGAAATCAACGTACGTCATTACAGTGACGCCAGTAGGGATGTCGCGATTAAAAGCAGTGCTATCATATGAAATACTCGATCAAATGGAAAACCACACATTTTCTCACTTTTAACGAACAGTAGTACGCTGCCGATCTAACATTCCAAAATTCCAGAGCTGGAATGACCAGGCCGTGAGTCGTGAACACTTTTATTTTCGGGGCGCAGGGGGGGGGGGGGGGGGGGCGAAGAATGGACAGTCCCAGGACAAAAACTATGCCCTTTTACTCTCTGTTTCCTAGAGGTACCGTAATGATGGGCTACTTGGACCCTTAAGGTGTTACTTGAACCCACATGAAAATTTTTTTCATATTCTTAAGCCCGTTATACAATGTAATATCGAAATATTTTTTTACTGTTCCTTCAGTTAGGTACCATCTCGATGTAGGACTATGCACGTTCAAACTAGTTTTGCAGTAATCCACTAAGCAGCAGTGCGGTCTATACAGTGGTTTCACTAAAGTGACACGATTTGTTCACTGCAAACTTTTATCTGGCTGTGAGCTTGCATCCGGGAGATAGTAGGTTCGAATCCCACTATCGGCATCCCTGAAGATGGTTTTCCGTGGTTTCCCATTTTCACACCAGGCAAATGCTGGGGCTGTACCTTAATTAAGGCCACGGCTGCTTCCTTCCAACTCCTAGGCCTTTCCCATCCCATCCCATCACAAAATGGTGGTGCATTGACATGCCTGTAATTGGTCTTACCCTATCACGTTTTCTATGATACCACGACCGCCCTTTTTATCAAAAGAAAATGGCCTCTTGGACCAATCAGGTGCGCAATTCTCTACCGACAGCTATAGGCGTGTTTATGGTTTGTACAGTATAGTAACATTTCGTAAAAATTAGTAGAGTATTGGACACCGCTCTACATACAATGGTACAGTGTTTTTGAGATGGAATTCACTTACTGCCTCTTGTACCATTTTTCCATTTTGCGGAGAAGTCTACATCGGGTTAACTGCACATAACATTGCTGTAAGGTGTTGCGCAAGATGGGACTAAGAGGCATTTACGTCCTAGCTGGTTGCATATATTCGGCAAAAAATAGGGGCAGCTGTACCACCCGGTATAGATCCGTACTGACTTTCACTCAACTGTGATTGAGAGAGTTTTCCATCTTTCAATAGTTTGTATTATAGCTCTTCATATACTTAGAACTAACCACATTATATATTTACATTAAATCAGGACATGTTTCGTCTCAGTTTGCGACATCTTCAGCTGAAATAAATATCTAAAATTGACGACAAAATTAAAAAAATACAAAGAACACTTTAAAAAGTTATTTTAAACATTTTTGTCACAGGTTTTGCTTTTTCTTAATGAATCATCTTCTTCTTCTAACTGAAAATAGCGTTCTCTTCTCTTTGATTATACAATAGCAAGGTTTCTTCATAGCATAATAAACCCTTTCATTTTTTTTCCTATTCAAAATGAATTCGGCAGAACATTGGATCTTGTATTAACTACCAGAAGTCTATAATTTTGCAAAATGAAATTTTTACTAGCTTTATATGCATTTACAAAATCTTAATTGGAATAATTTAACAAAGTTTACTGATCCAAAAAAAAAGCCTTGGATTCTTTTTATGTTGTGGTTAATAATATTATATTATCGATCAAACCATGCCTAAGAAAACATGTTATATAAGGAAATGATGTTCATGTTGGTCCACCGAAAGATTTTAAAACTCAAGGAGTATCATAAAAAATGTGCTAAGCACTCAGAGTTCTGTTTGCATTTGTATTGCTATCTGTGTAGGAAGTCAAAATATATAAGACTAGCTGATGTACCCATGCTTCGCAACGGGATTCTCAGGAAGACTGTCTTTGTGGTTTTCCTAACTACAGTTAACTTAGGCCATTACAAAAACATCAGTAGGAATGTAAGGATTAAAAGCAATGTTATCATATAAAATACTCGATCAATTGAAAAACCGCACATTTTCTCACTTTTAACGAACAGTACTACGTTGCCGATCTAACAGTCCAGAGTTCCAGTGCTGGAATGACCAGGCCGTAGACAGCCATTGTTCCGTTAAATATACACACTGCTCATTCCAATCAGTGCCTCAAGGTAGGGATTGATTAGCTCGAATGCTATGATGAACCAGTTTGTTACGTACCAGTAATATCAGAAAATTTAAGAACCAGAGGAATGGCATCCTTAAGAAGAAAGTTATGTAACCCCCCAGCTACTTCCCACCAATATTCAGGCAGGCTGTTATACTTGGTACAACGGGGCGATTTGGCCGTGCGGTTAGGGGCGCGCAGATGTGAGTTTGCATCCGGGAGGTAGTGGATTTGAAAACCACTGTTGACAGCCCTGAAGATGGTTACTTCCACCCCATGCAATCCACCTTCTCTTATGTCCTTCCAAATCTGATCCATCCACCTTCTTCTCAATCTTCCAACTGGTTTCTTTCCCTTAACTTCTGTTTTGAATTCCCTTCTTGCTACCTGTTCCTTTCCCATTCGTTTTACATGTCCGAACCATCTCAGTCTTGCTTTCTGTATGCTCTTCTCTGATTTTAATATTTTGAATTCTATTTCTTCTTGTATTTTTAAATGATGTTCTTAGGAATTTAATTTCTACTGCTTGGATCTTACTATCTTGTCTCTTATTAGTTACCAGCGATTCTAGTCCGTATGTTACAATTGATATAAAATACTGTTTATATAATGTTAATTTCATTCTCTTGGGTACTTTGTCATCCCATAAAAGCTCTCTGAGTTGATGATAAAATGTTGTAACTTTACTTAGTCTGTTATTAATTTCAGGGTTGATTTCATTACTTCCATTAATAATGTTACCAGATATGTAAAATGTTCTACATTCTCTTACCGTTCTCCGTCTTTGTTCACTTGGCTTCTCCTTTTCTCTTTTCCATAGTGCATGACTACAGTTTTCTTTTTACTAAGTACCATTCCAAACTCCTTCAGATTTTCATTCCAAATGTCCAGTCTCCTTTGTACATCTTTTTCTCCCTTTCCCCAAATCACCACAACATCTACAAATACCAAAGTGTTCATTTCATCACTACTGATACTCTGTTTTACACGTTTTATGATTTCATCCATCAATATACAGTAATAAACAATAATGGTGACAGTGCACTTCCTTGTTTGAGACCTTTTTTTGTATAAAATGTTTTATTCAACACTCCCCACTTGTACACGCCTTTTACTCTCATGATACAACATTTTTATCGTGTTAATTAATGGTTTTGGTACATTCTTTTCCAGTACGCATTCCCATGCTTTCTCATAACTGTATCATAAGCTTTTTCCAAATACAAAAATTCGATGATGAGTTCCTTGTTCTTATCCAGATGTTTTTCCATTATTGTTCGCACAATAAATATCAAGTCTATTGTTGATCTATTCGGTCTAAAGCCATATTGTTCTTCCTCTAACTGTGTTTCTATTATATCCTTCGGTCTTATTTTTAGCCCATGTGATAATAGGGTAATGTCTCTATAATTTTCACATTTCTTCCCATTTCCTGTTTTGAACGATGGTACAATGCTTTCTTGTTGCCGATCTTCAGGTTTCCTTTCTTTCTTCCATATGACATTGAGGGCTCAATATAGCCACTGTAGCCCAATGCTTCCTGCTGCCTTAATCATATCAGCATTGAATTCGTCTTTTCCACTTGCTTTACCTTTTGGTCATTGCTTTCACTGCCCTTTCAAGTTCCAACCATGTTATCGGGTTCTCTTCCTTTTCTCCATCTGTTATTTCCATTTCCTTATCTCCTTCTTCCTCCGAGCAGTCATCATCATTATCAAGTTTTTTAAAATATTTTGCCATCACCTTCTGAAGACCCATTTTGTCATATACTATGGATCCGTCTTCTCTCTCTAATGCCTTGATTTTTTCTTGATTTATTCTTTTTTTATTACCCTGTAATAGTTTGATTTCCTTGATTATCTTGCTCAATTTTGTTGGTAAACTCTCTCCCCAACATTTCTCCTTTTCTTCCTTGATACTCCTCTTTACTTGTAGTTTCAATCTTTTGTATTCCACATGTAACCTTTCTATCTTATTCTCATCCCTCTGATACATTTTTTGCTTTTCCTTATCCATTTCTTTCTTCACCTTGTTCCTTTCTTTTATTTCTTTTTTTATTTTGCCTGTCCCCCACCGTGTCTTCTTTCCCTTAACCTTTGCTTTTGTTTTCCCTCATACCTCAGTTGCTGCTTCCACAAAGGTCTGTCTTAAATTGTCCCACTCTTCTTCTCCACTTCGTATTTCCATGTTAGGCAACTTCCTTTTTATCCAATCTTGGAATGTCATTCTTTTATCCTCTTCCTCCAATTTCCAAATCCTGATCTTTGGTTTCTTCTTCAGTGATTTTTACTTTTTTAAATTCCAAAATTAATAATCTATGATCACCTTCCATACTTTCACTGGGAATTATCTTCGTATTCATCACGTATCTTCCCCATTCTCAGTCTGTTGTTATAAAATTGATGAGTGTTCCATACTGTCCATCCCTACTATATTGGCTGATCTTATGGCTATTCCTTTTCATAAACCATGTGTTCTTTATTATCAGGTTATTTCTGATACAAAGTTCCAACATTTTCTCTCCATCTTCATTTCTATCACCATACCCATGTGGGCCCAGAACATTCTCATATCCTATTCTATCTGTTCCCACATGAGCATTCAGATCTCCCATTATCATGATCCCATCTCCAACAATATGTGTTTCCAGTTCATAGAGAAAATCATCTTTTTCTTCCACGCTATATCCTGTCTGTGGAGCATACCCCTGTATTATCTTCAGTAGTTCCTTGTTTACATGCATATGCATTATTATAATTCTTTCATTTACATACTCAACTTCAGCTATTGGTTCAACATTCTGATTCACTACAAATCCCACTCCATTTCTTTTCTCTTTACTGTTACCCATCTAGTACAAGGTGTACCCCCTTCTTAATTTCTTCATACCTTCCCCTTTTCATTTTACTTCACTTAATCACAGGATGTTGAGTTTTAGTCCCTCTATTAGATCAATCAATTAATTTTCCTTCCCATTCATTGTTAAAATATTTATTGTTCCAAATCAGGTTTTGTTCTTTGATCTAACACTTGCAAGAAGATCAGCATTACCATCATACTGTGCATCTGTAGTCAGAGACTTGTCAGTTCCATTTCCATTTTTGAACTTCCATCTGAGGCTTGTATTATAGTTGAAAGGAAGTACAAATTTACTCATCTGCTGACCTGCTAAGCCTAATGCATCTGAGGATTTTCTTTCAGGGTTTACTCCCTTTGCCTCATCCACCATCTTTGACAATCCGAAGCTCTCCTTCACTGCGTAAGATTCTGTTCAGGTCTTCACCCGTAACCGTAGGCATGGGTTGCACGTTATACCCCGTGAGACTGGGTCCCTACCTGAACTTAGCTCTCCTTCACACCGGCCTACTGATGTGGAGAATATCCACCCCCGTAACGTGGATGCGCCAGACAAGAATTACTCAAGTGAAGGACAGGGGAGGTGACCCCATCTCCCTTGAGCCCGGTTAATGGTTGTGTATGTTGCCACAACCAATGGTCTTAACTATGCCAATAAAGACACTTATCTATCTTAGTCGAACGACTTGTAACACTACTCCTTTGTCGGAAATGTCCCAAAACAAATCATGCTGCTTTCATTTGTATCTTTTCCTATTCTCAAATCAAGTAGTACGGGCGAGTTGGCCGTGCGCGTAGAGTCGCGCGGCTGTGAGCTTGCATCCGGGAGATAGTAGGTTCGAATCCCACTATCGGCAGCCCTGAAAATGGTTTTCCGTGGTTTCCCATTTTCACACCAGGCAAATGCTGGGGCTGTACCTTAATTAAGGCCACGGCCGCTTCCTTCCAACTCCTAGGCCTTTCCTATCCCATCGTCGCCATAAGACCTATCTGTGTCGGCGCGACGTAAAGCCTTTAGAGAGAAAAAAAAAAAAATCAAGTAGTACTGGGGAGGGTCCTATGCACTGGAATCATACTCTAATTGGAGACTTTGCAGAGACTTATACATCTACTCCTTTATGTTGTTAATACAATCCCTCATAACTGTAATAGGAAGAGATCTGTAATCTTTATTTACAATCCAATTAGTATGATCCCCCAATGCAGAGCTTTTCTTATATTAACACCTAAGTATGTACTGTGGTCCCCCATGAGGTACTTTCACTCCATCAGCACAGCAGTTAAAACTTAGAGGACTTCTCCTTTTGGTGAAACTTCCAACCTGGCTTTTCACCCTGTTTGCTGTCCATCTCACAACATTATCAAGGTCTTCCTGCATTTGCTCACAATCCTGTAACTTATTTATTCAGTATAGAATCATCCTCAAAAAACCTAGTGTGCCATTCCTGTTCTTTACTCAAAAAAAGAAAAAGCAATATTTCTATGAACTGTAGGTGAGTGACTATAGTTTTGAAAATTAATGCTCTGTTTTCTATCCACAGAACAAAAGACTGCTGTTGATCCATGCGACAACTCCAATGATTCAGGCCTTGGTTTTGAGCAGCACTTGGAGTGTGCAGTCTTTCCAAGGTCAACACTACGCTTTTCTGATCAAGAGGTAATTGTTATATTGTAAATTACAAAACTAAATACAAGGAACATTGAAAACTCATGATTTCATTTGATAATTTCTAGTAGATTTTATTATATCTTTTGCCCCCCTTTGATTGTGGAATGTGTGTCAAAAGCTGTAAGTAATCAATCTTCTCCAACCTTCTTCATTTTTCCTACTGTATTACCTACTGGATATTGGTTGGAAGATGTGGGTTGTTATTGTTTTTTGGGAATGTATCATACACTTATAATTTCTGATGAATATAGTGCAAATTCTCAGATTTATCTGAGGCTAAAGACTAATTTACACAGGGAAATTTTAGAGGAGTTAAGTGGCAAATTCCATTCTTCTCTGTGTAAACAGTGTTATGGTCTTTGACCTTACCTGAACTTGCTAACAGGTAAGTACACCAGGTGGGAGCAAATGTGGCTTAGTCAATGAAAGCAGTTTATATGATGCAGGGTAATGTGATTCAGCATAACAATATCAGCTGAGTTTACTTCAAACAATGTGAAAGCAGACATGTCATGCCCGTTGAGGTCAGACCACAGCTATTGAGTTAATGTGTGCCCAGAGGAATGTGAATCATAGGGCAGAGATATGAAGAGAAGGCGTAGGAAACTTCGGGAATAACTAGTGACAAGTAAAATGTTACAACTATTTATGTACCAAAAATCATAGATATGAAGAGAAGGCGTAGGAAACTTCGGGAATAACTAGTGACAAGTAAAATGTTACAACTATTTATGTACCAAAAATCATATAAATAGGACATAAGAATTAACAACTATCTCTCAACAGTTATATATGGAGTCTATCCAATGTGAGGGAGAAATAACAATAGTCTTTTTCAAACACACTAGATCCTGCTGGGCATGCCTGAGAAAAGCCTCTAAAAAGGAGAAAAGGTGTTATACACTATATCAGTAAAAAGAGCTATATAGATTAGCAAGTTCTACTCGCACAGTTATGAAGAATCATATTCTACAAGAAAAATTTCAAGAATAGTAAAAACAGGGAGAGTTACCAGTTTGTACGCCATTTACATGATACAAACTTTCTTCTGTGTGTTTATTTCTTAAAAAAAAAAAACCTAAAACCTACTGATAGGACTCAAGATACGTTGGAAAAAAAAAGCAAGCATCCAAAAAGAACTAGTCATAAGTGCTCCCGAGTGGGCTTAATTCACTCATAAATAAAGTAAAAGAGTCATCACATTCATATTTCTTTCTTAATCTCTTTAAAAAATCTAAAAAATAAAAGTCATCACATTCCTGTCACAACATTTAACCGGAATGCAGTAAGACAAAGCATCATCCACTAGTAACGAAATAGTTCACAGTTGGCAGTTTCTGTGAGTCCTCAAGCAGCACCAAGGTTAACATCACCTCACCTCTCATACAGTGTGTCACAAAAGAACCAAACAGTGATATTTTGAGTAGGTATTACAAATTTTTCAGTAAGGCAGGGCTTATAGGTCAAGTGACCAGGTGAAATTGGTTTGTCACTGAACTAGAATACAGCACAGCAACATGGTCACTATGAGTAGATAAAGTTAGACCCACATTAGCGATAGATGTCTTGGAATCATCTTTTAGGCAAAGCGCGCTGGCTTCAGAGACTGCTTAAAATGTACAGGAAGAATGCTAACTTCTGTCTAATAGCCATAGTCGAAGGCTAGCAGAGCCCATTCCAGCCACATGGGCTAGGATTTTTATGTAAATACACGGTTCATGGTGTGGGTTACTGTAGTCACGTACTAGTTCGTGAACCACGGGCAGTAGCTGAGTGGCCTGGTAAGTGGTCCTGAGTCGGGATATCAGTTGCTATGGAATGGGAGTGGGCATCTCGGATATATTCTGAGTCGTGGCCCTCATTGTGCTCAGGCGTCTAGGACTATACAATCCAACGTGGTCCCTGACCCGTTAGAGGAGAAATCCTCACTTGGATAATGTGCAAGTAGGGAAGCATCCTGCTTCACCAATTTACCAAGTTCAGAACATTTTAAGAAAGCCTTGGATCTATAGGAGTAACGGAGTCCCACTCTCATTTGACAGGTCAGGGACTCCTTGGAAACAACTTGGCAAACAAAATGAAATTCGATGGGGAGCTATCAATATTAATGGGATTAATGGAAGAAAGAAAGTAGAACTGGTTGAGTTAGAAAAGAAGATGCATATGGATGTGTTAGGAGTAAGTGATATTCGGGTAAGAGGAGATAACGGAGGAAGAGATAGGAGATATAACGTGTACTTGACGGGTGTTAGAAAGGGAAGGTCAGAGTATGGGGTAGGACTGTTCATCAGGAATACTATTCTATTGCACACAACATAGTTTCTGTTAGGCACGTAAAACAGCGAATGCTATGGGTAGATTTGGCAGTTGGAGGAATTAGGATGAGAATTGTCTCTGTGTATTCACCATGTGAGGGTGCAGATGAGGATGAAGTTGACAAGTTTTATGAAGCATTGAGTGACATCCTAGTCAAGGTGAACAACAACGTTAGGATAGTTCTAATGGCTGATTTCAATGCGAGAGTTGGAAGTAGAACTGAAGGATACGAAAGGGTGATTGGTAAATATGGGGAAGATATGGAAGCTAATGAGAATGGGAAGTGTTTGCTGAAATTCTCTGCTCATATGGGTTTAACAGTTACAAATACATTCTTCAAGCATAAGGCTATTCACTGCTACACGTGGGAGGCTAAGGGTACCAAATCCTTAATAGACTATATCTTAACCGACTTCGAATTCAGGAAGTCTGTTAGGAATGTACGGATTTTTCGGGGATTTTGTGATGATACAGACCACTATATGATCTGTAGTGAACTAAGCATCTCTAGGCCTAGGGTAGAGAAAGTGAAATCTGTCTGCAAATGAATAAGGGTAGAAAATCTCCAGGACGAGGAAATTGGACAGAAGTACATGGATATGATTAGTGAGAAGTTTCAAACAGTGGACAGTGAGCAGGTTCAGGATATAGAAAGAGAATGGGTGGCATACAAGGATGCTGTAGTAGAAACAGCAAGGGAAAGCCTAGGAATGACTGTGTGTAAAGACGGGAAAAAGCGAACATCTTGGTGCATTGATGAAGTGAGAGCAGTTTGTAAACGTAAAAAGAAGGCTTATCACAAATGGCTCCAAACAAGGGCCGATGCAGACAGAGGATTGTACGTAGATAAAAGAAACCGAGCGAAACAAATATTGTTGAATCCAAAAAGAAGTCATAGGAAGATTTTGGTAATAACCTGGAAAGCCTAGGTCAAGCAGCAGGGGAAACCTACTCTTAGGAAGGGAGAGGAAAAAGGAAATGAACAGTGTTTTGAGTAATTCAGATGAACTCACAGATCCTATGGAATCATTAGACAGGTGGAGGGAACATTTTGACAATCTTCTCAATGTAAAAGGAAATCTTCGTGGTGGTGTCGCGAACAACCAAGCTCATGGGGAGGAAGGAAATGGTGTTGGTGAAATTTCGCTTGAAGTGGAAAGGATAGTAAATAAACTCCATTGTCATAAAGCAGCAGGAATAGATGAAATTAGACCTGAAATGGTGATGTATCGTGGGAAGGCAGGGATGAAGTGGCTTCATAGAGTAGTAAGATTAGCAGGAAGTGTTGGAAAGGTACCTTCAGACTGGACAAAAGCAGTAATTGCACCTATCTATAAGCAAGGGAACAGGAAGGTTTGCAACAATTATCAAGGTTGATTAGTATACCAGGCAAAGTATTCACTGGCATCTTGGAAGGGAGGGTGCGATCAGTGGTTGAGAAGAAGTTGGATGAAAACTGGTGTGGTTTCAGACCAGAGAGGGGTTGTTGGGATCAGATTTTCAGTATGCGCCAGGAAATTGAAAAATGCTAGGAGAGGGATAGACAGTTGTGTTTATGTTTCGTAGATCTAGAGAAAGCATATGACAGGATACCGATGGAAAAGATGTTTGCCATAACGGGGGGCTGTGGAATTAAGTGTAGGTGTAGGTTATTAAAATCAATCAAAGGCATTTATGTTGACAATTGGGCTGCAGTGAGAATTGATTATAGAATGAGTTCTTGGTTTGTGGTACTTACAGGGGTTTAGACAAGGCTGTAATTTTTACCTTTGCTGTTTGTAGTTTACATGGATCATCTGCTGAAAGGTATAAAGTGGCAGGGAGGGATTCAGTTAGGTGGAAATGTAGTAAGCAGTCTGGCCTATGCTGACAACTTGGTCTTAATGGCAGATTGTACCGAAAGCTGGCAGTCTAATATCTTGGAACTTAAAAATAGGTGCAATGAGTATGGAGTGAAAATTAGCCTTTCGGAAACTGAAGTGATGTCGGTAGGTATAAAATTCAACAGAATTGAATGTCATATTGGTGATACAAAGTTGGAACAGGTAGAAAATTTTAAGTATTTAGGTTGTGTGTTCTCCCAGGATGGTAATATAGTGAGTGAGATTGAATCAAGGTGTAGTAAAGCTAATGCAGTGAGCTCGCAGTTGCAATCAACAGTGTTCTGTAAGAAGGAAGTTAGCTCCTGGACGAAACTATCTTTACACCGGTCTGTTTTCAGACCAACTTTGCTTTACAGGAGCAAAAGCTGGGTGGACTCAGCATATTGTATTCATAAGTTAGAAGTAACAGACATGAAAGTAGCGAGAATGATTGCTGGCACAAACAGGTGGGAACAATGGCAGGAAGGTACTCAGAACGAGGAGATAAAGGCTAAGTTAGGAATGAACTCGATGGATGAAGCTGTACACATAAACCGGCTTCGGTGGTGGGGTCATGTGGGGCGAATGGAGGAGGATAGGTTACCTAGGAAAATAATGGACTCTGTTACGGGGGGGGTAAGAGGAGTATAGGAAGACCAAGACGATGATGGTTAGACTCAGCTTCTCATGATTTAAAGATCAGAGGTATAGAACTAAATGAGGCCACAGCACTAGTTGCAAATAAAGGACTGTGGCAACATTTAGTAAATTCACAGAGGCTGGCAGACTGAACAATGAAAGGCATAACGATCTGTAATGATTATTTATTTATGTATGTATGTATGTATGTATGTATGTATGTAAGTATGTATGTATGTATGTATGTACATATTCTTTCCCTTTGCTTTTATATAACTAAAGGTGATAAATGTCCATGAAGTAGAACTTTAGCTATCGTATAATTACATTTTATTTTTATATCTTTACCATATTTGATCATAATGACTTTTTTTACATATTTTTATTTTATGTATAATTACATATGTCTTTCACCGTAATATTTTTTTATTTTTCGTGAGTAAAATATACGGTGATTCAAAACAGTCTGTATGACAATATTTGTTCACTGGAAACTCAGGTAATGAAGCAGATTTTCTATGCTAATCATAAGCTGCTGAGATACGGCCAGGGAAGAATTCCAAGAAATATATTATTGGATATATTGTGGATGGGAATTCGTGACATCACAGCTGGATTGTATCTACTGCGTGCACGAGCAACTCTTGTGCTCGCTGCGTACTTTTGTGAATGCTAATGCATTGAGATTTGTATTTACATACAAATAAAACTATTTTGATTTACTATAATATTTATATAATATTAATTCTTCTCTTTCTGTTAGCCACTGTGGGCCAATGAACACCCTGAAGTGAAACGAAAAAAGTTGGAAATTAAATTGGAGTCGGATGATGCCAATGACAACTTCAGTTTTCCAGAAACAATGAATCGAATACGGAAGGATTCATCGGAACTGGGAGGGTAAGTTTTAAGCATTGTATATTGAATCTAGGTTGTTTCTCCTTGTTAACTTGGATCTTCCTGTATTATTTTGCTTTATATGATCTCCAGCAGTCCAATGGGGACACAGGTGATCTCTTTGTAATTTAAGACTCTCAGATCTGCAGTATCTACAGTGAGGGAGAAGTTGCTTTGTGATTGACAATAGTGTAGGTTGATGTCAGTGGGCATGGTGTCTTTGGGGGCACATCCACCTATTGAACAAAAGCAGTTGGGTTCAAACATGTGGTGTTCTGTGTTATTGTTAGACAGTTATGATGATGATGATGATGATGATGATGATGATGATGATGATGATAGTGGCAATGATGATGTCTACTGCAAAAGTGACCAGTCAGTGTGGTATACAGGGATTTGTGCACATAAGTTATAAGCTTGAGTGGAGCTTTTAAAGGTAGGAAAGATCATAATATGAACATAAAGTTGGAATTCAAGAGGACAAATTGTGGCAAATATTTATTTATGCAAAGAGGAATTAGGGATCGGAATAGTTTACCGAGGGAGATGTTTGATAAATTTCCAAGTTCTTGTAAATCATTTGAGAAAAGACTAGGTAAACAACTGGTATGGAATCTGCCACCTGGGCAACAGCCCTAAATGCATATCAATGATTGATTGATTAATTGAAGTGATATCAGTAATCTACTGAACTGTTCATGCAATACACATGTTCTGGTGTATAAGAAGCCCTTTTCATTCATGGTTTGTGGAAGTGTCTTATTGTTGTATACAGACCAGAGAGAAAAGTTGCACACTGTTTGGAATTACTTATAAAAGCAAAGGGTTTTTGGTGGACCAACATAATTCTTGATAGAACAGTTACAGAAATTCAGTAATATTATAAATATTTATATGAAAGAGAAAAAAATGTTCTTCAGAGCTATGGAAAGCAGAGCTGACCAAATGTATTCATATTCATGAATTCTGATTCCTTGGGTACATAATCAATGATATTGCGCAAAAGCTCTGATATTGAGATTCATTTACCTCGCTGCCACTGCCACTTCAACCCGATAAAGTTAATATGGGCACAGGTAACAAGGCATTTACATTTACCTGAGTTCAAGATATGATTACTGAAGGGGTGGATGAAACGAATGTAGTGAAAACTGATAAAAAGTAGAGTGTCACATTGAGATTTAAGAGATTATACTGGGAAAGGTTAGAAGAAGCAATTTATAGTGTTATCATTTCACTTGGTAATATCAGCAGCATAACACAGCTGACCTGCATGACTTGGAACACCAGTCACAATGTAACTTTCCCTCGCTCTAATTCTTTAGTAATGATATACTTTTATCTGAAATTCATTCATTCGAAAGGGTAAAGTCTTATTGTATTGACATAATTTGTGGAGTTTTGTTGTCTTGTGCAAACCCACATCCTTCCTGATACATTTTTTTCATCAAATTTAACAAACTTTCCTTTATGTTAATGACTTATCTGTTTGGCATAAGGCTGCTGAAAGAACCTGTACAAAATACCTTAGTTAGAATTTACACACGAGGATGTGCCCGAACCACTTCAGTCTGGATATGCTGACCCGATCTAACGATGTCTTAATCCCATTTTCCTTTCTCACCATGTCACTCCTAAACGTTTCCAGTTTTGTATTTTGAATTATGGTCTGTAGGAACTTCATCTCAGATATCTGTAATCTCGATGAGTCCTCCTTAGTGAGGGTGCATGTGTGCAGTATGTATTTGAATGAAATTTCCCTGTGCATTCTAAATAGGATTGCACTTGGGTGAGGCAGTGTTAATGTTTGTATATCGCACGTTGTTTGGGCACGTCGATGGATCAAGTAGGGATCACATGAGTTTTAGACAAGAATTTGTGAATGCTGCATAATCAACTCATAATGGAATGTGTGTTGATCATTCAAGAGCTAGCAATGTTAGAGCAAAAGGAACCATTGTATGACCAATGACTGACTGACTGAGTGACCGAGCTGTTATAAATTTTGCATGCTATAATACCTGATCACAGAACTGAATGACAAAACACTGGACATAATAAGCAGTAGCTCCTGGCATGGCCGAGTGCATTCATATTTTGAACACACAGTACAGATTTACTTTGTCCTAAATGAAAGGAAGAATTGAATGGATGAGAATTAAATCTGATTGAAAGATATAGGTATTTTATCCAGACAAGAGACACTTTGGACCTTTGTATTTTTGAAGAGAAAGTTTGGTGGTTTACATAAATACAGCCAGCCAGTAGAATACACTTGACCCTGAGGATTTGCATCTTGGTTGTGTGTTCCCTTGAATGAATGGCCCTTGTAAAGTGTTGCTTAGATGTCCATTATTATTAGTGTAAAATGGCTCTTCATAGGCTGTATCTAATAATTAAATAAATTAATTAAATAAATAAATAAATAAATAAAAAGTAAATAAATGTTGGTCACATCAAGTTGTGGAAAAGGGAAGAAAGTAAGTACCGTACATGAGTTTGTTGTCCTCTTTGCTGTTGTGTAGTTGCTCACAGTCCTGTAACTTGTTTAACTCCAAACAGTACAACATAATCTGGAAGGAAAAAAAAAGGCCTTATCTGTGACTTCAGTTCTTTACTCCTATAATTGATATACATACGATGTGCAGGTTGCCCATGGGAATCAAATAGAAAGACCTCCACCAGGCAAGCTGAATGTGTCCTTGGACACTCCCGCCACTGAAAGATATACACTAAATAAATACATACATATATATATTTCAGACGACATCAGTTCACAAAGCATAAATGACCACAAGGATCCTGATTTTTTTACAATTTAGGCGATGATAACTGAAAATATTAAAATTATTGTACAAAAAGGAAACACTACATGATTTATCATTTTGGAGTAGTATAAGTGATGATTTAAGATTTTCTCAGAATCTTTTAAAATGTCTACTATATTTTTTCCAAAGTCGTGTGCTGGATTCCAAGATTTTTCAATATGTCCCACATATGTTTAGGTACACTGCCTCTTCTTCCAAATAGCAGACCCTTCACGGACCAGTTTTCTGGGCAAATGTTATGCCTCTCACTCAAATATGGGATGCATGGTTCATAAATGCTCTTCTTTTCCTGGTCAACTTCCTTGGCCTGGGATAAGTCTCTTTCAAACCAGATGGTTGGATCAAGAATAACAGCTGTTCGAGTCTGCTGGTGGATGACAGCAATATCTGCTCCTCTGTTGGACCCCTGTGGAAGAGATACAGTGTACTTCTTCGTAAACTCGCTCCACTTCAAATCTCTCAGTGAAGGGGCTAAGGTTGCTTTCACTCTGTGATGACAGGTTTTCCTAAGCAATTCTCCTTTGCAGTACAGTAGTATCCTAAACATGACAATAATAATAATTAAATTAATGTCGTATGGTCCACCTTTTTCAATACTATATTATGCAATATTATTGAATTACATTCCTAACTATGGACTAGTTTCGGCCTTCGCTGGCCATCTTCAGCCTTAATGTAATACATCTATAGTACGCAAACATTTTCTTGAGCCCGAGTTCCCATTCAGCACTATGGATCTCAGGGCTCAAGAAAAGGTTTGCATACTATAATAACTAAACAAATGTAAAAACTCACAATTGACATGAAAACTAATGTACAAGCACACAATTAACATTAAAATCTGGGATGAACTAAGTGTAAAATCTGAAAAATAAATTAGGCTCTAATTTCTTAGCATCTGGAGTATGCTCATCATCCAGACTCTTTCTTGTATTGATAATCATAGAATTGTTAGTTCCTCACTGCTAATCATTACAATTTCAATTGCAAAACTGATTCTGTAGTCAGAGCATCAATCATCAAATCTACTTGAGAGGTGGTAGCAGTATGCAAACCACTGGATGCTACTGTAAATAGCCACCAGCTGACGCAGAACTGCTAGATGGTGTTTCCACATCAACCAACGTAAATAAAATGAAATGTTCCCGTCGTGCTTGTTAAAATCATGCTGAAATGCTGTTGGACATTGTCAGGACGACACATGAAGGTATGGTTAAAACGGACACATTCTTAATTTGTGCCTGGTATAAATTTGCAATTCATTGTGGTGTCCATGAAGTTAACCTGAATAAATGATAGATAAAATTAGATAAAATTAATGTATAGAAGGAGGGGGAGAGTGTGTTAGTCAAATGGCATAGGTTATATGAGACCTACCTCTCGTTGCAGCATGTTGTGCGTGGTGTATTGTTGTGTGCCTCATACTAACGGTTGTGAGATTCAAAGGAAAAGGAAGGGGCGGAGCAAAGAGGGAGAGGCGGGGCAAGGGGCGAGGGGTTGGAGAAAGGGGAGGGGGAAGTAAAGGCGGGGTTGAAGGATATGGGAAAAGAGATGGCTGCTGTGGATAGGTGCTGTGAATATTATGAAAAACTGAATTATGACTTGTTCGTTTGATGTTTCTAAAAATGAGAATTAGAAGGTCAAGTAGGATATTTGGCTTTTCTGAAATATCATTAGGATCATGATTCGGGTTAAAATATTGATCTATATGTTTGAAGCAGATTTCAGTAATGTTGAAGAGGGGTCATTTGATGATGACTTTGAGAATTTCCATATCTTGTTTTATTTCTGTGAATTTGTAAATGTAGTCATGCATATGCTGTCCTACAGCTGAAAATTTATTGTACTTCAGGGCATTGACGTGTTCCAAGTATATTACATTAAAATTCCTTCTGGTCTGTCTGATGCAAGAAGAATTACAACTGTTGCAATTTATCCTCTATACTCCTGATTTTGAAAAAATATTGAGCTTGTTTATGTCTTACATAATGCCCCAATCATAAAAAGGTCAATAGTTTTTCAAAATGAGGAGTATACAGGATTAATTGCAACAGTTTGTAACTGTTCGCTCTCCTAAGCTTCTCATTAGAGGAGACGAAAGTTAATACCTGGGGACACATGAACATAAATCTAAACTATATGTGGCTTGTCCGCAACATGCCACGCAAATAGAATTAATTATCATTCCAGGGTTTCCCATTTCTCTATGTAATGTTTGGGCGCCAGCGTTACAGTTTCAAATAAAACTGTAAAGCAAAATTTATATTTACTAGTAGAGACTTATACTTAAATCACAGGGGTAGGATTTGAAATAATTAACCATTAAGTATCGCTTAAGAAAAAAATTAACGGAATATAAAATACAAATGAATTTATTATACAAGAAAAAATGAGATGAATCGGAAAAGTTCCTTTAAGCGTGAAGGGATTTAAGATTTTACGTTACTGAAATTAACTGTAGCTTGCTTTATCTAATTGAAGCTCACCAATTGCAGCTTCCGTTGAGGTCATCTCTTTTCCGTGGTTACTCGTTCCCCTCTTCTCGTTGTAGAATTGGCTCCATGGACATCCTTCCTTCCTTCTGTGATGTGATTTGGGCTATCTGGACTAGCACTCCCTAATTGCCTAGTCCTTAAATTAGACATTGGCCCTATACTTGTGAAAATTGATCACCGTTGATCGTAGGAGGAGAAAATTCAGAGATATGAATTCTTCCATGTTAGCAGAGATCTCAATCCAACTTAGCTATACAGACTTATACCTAATGCCATGAACTTGAACTAAACGTAGTTCTTCGTCCAGAATAATTACTGAATATCTCACAAGCCGTAAGCTTGTTTCGTCTCGCCCTGATCCGACAGCATCAAGCAGCCACGCTCTGTGTCGAAGCGACAATACACTGTACGAAAAATAACTATGTCTCGAAGTGACCACTCACTGTCTCAAAAATCAATAAAGTAGTTGACATTCTCGTTGTGATGTGTGTCGGACGAGGATTGCTCCGCGCTAGATAATATATCACCGCAGCTAAGTACTGTATCGAAGCGACAACACACTGTACAAAAATAAGTACGTCTCGGAGAGACCACACACTGTCTCAAAATCAATAACGTCGTTCAAAGTAGATGTTCACAGTAGAAGTTCTAATAGTAGTTAGGTTCTCAGCAGAAGTAGCGATGTGAGTGAGTATCCGAGACTCCGTGTTAGATAATATCACCGGGCTCTCCCCACTCTTGGTAACAGCTCAACACCAGATCTCAATACAACGAAGCATCTGATTCGTAGATCGCATTATCATCTCCCTCTCTTCATTCTTGACAAGTCCAGTAGGCGTGGCGATGATGTAGTCTGCTGGCTAGCCTTTCACACGGGTAGCTGTGTAGTGCCTCTTGCTCATGAGTTTAACCCAGTGACTCATCCAACTTCCCCGCTTCAAGAATAACTTTTCCGTGTACACAAGTATGAGATGAAATGACAACAACTCTGTCTCAACATTGACCATATTTACCATACATAATGAATTCCTATCCTATGTAATGTAATAATTTAAATAATAAATTATGTTCTAATATATACAATATGATTCCAAAAACCTTATTTACAAATGATTGAAGTTAAAATAAATATGTCATATAAATAATTGCCGATAGCTGATAATCTTGATATCGAGTGATATCGCGTAAAAGTATGGCTGGAGAAGCCTGGACGGTTATAAGTTGTAATTCTTCTTAAGTCCGACAGGCCGGGAGGAATTTTAATATAAGGTACTCGGAACACGTCAGTGCCCTGAAACAATAAATTTTCAGCTGTATGACAGCATATGCATGACTACAATCACAAATTCACAGACATAAAACAAGATATGTAAATTCTCAAAATCATCAACAAAGGACCCTTCCTTAACATTACTGAAAGCTGCTTCATACATATAGATCAATATTTTAACCCAAATCATAATCTTAATGACATTACAGAAAATCCTACTCCCGGTGGGTGGGGGACGTAGACGAAGAATATACCCACGGTATCCCCTGCCTGTCGTATGGGGCGAGCAAGGGATGATTGTATTAGAACCATGAAACTACATGTGATTAGTACCACCACGCAGGGAACACCATGGGTGGCTTTTACTTGCGCGTAGTACCACTATGTTAGGTACAAAATAGGTTTGTGGTTAGTAGCAATAGAGTGCATTGTCGGCTTTTACAGTACCTGTGATTAGTACCACTTAAGGAGCGACACCATGGTTCTGGCTTGCCTATGATTAGTACCCACTGTATGAGGAACACCATGGGATAGCACAAGTCCGTGTGGTTAGTACACATATGTGCTGAACACCATAGGTTTGCGTTGCCTGTAAATGGCACTCCAGTGTGCGAAACACCATAGGTCTGTGTTACATGTGCAAATTTCATTGCCTGTGAATAGTACTATAATGTGTGGAATACCGCGAGACCATGCTACTTTTGATTAGTACCGAAACATGACAAATAACATGGTTCTATTTTCCTAGCGATAAATACCATTATGAGGGGCCGATGACCTGGATTTTGGACCCGTTTTGACTACAAGCCTCATTAATTCACTATTGTGGTTTAGGAGCAGTCCCTTGGTCAGTAATAGTATTGTTTAACACTAGTTTCTGGGAATGTGGAACATTGCGGGTCGGATCCACTGATTGTTTTAACTTCATATCCATCCATTCATTCTTCGTCCTCACATTTTTGAATACTGGTCAGTGAAGGATTATGGATTTTTAAATTGTCATTACATTTCATTTCGTACCCTTAGGGGCCAATGACCTAGATGTTAGGCCCCTTTAAACAAAAAGAATCATTGTCATCATCATCAGAAAAGCCAAATATCCTATTTGACCTAATTCCCATTTTTAGAAACGTCAAACCAACAAGACATAATTCAGTTTTTCATAATATTCACAGCCCTTTCTACAGCAGCCATCTCTTTTCCCATATCCTTCGGCCCTGCCTTTATTCCCCCCTCCGCTTTCCCTGATCTCTCCCCTTGCCCCAACCCCTCGCCCCTTGCCCCGCTTTTCTCTCCTCGCTCCACTCCTTCCTTTTCCTTTGAATCTCACAACCGTTTGTGTGAGGCACACAACAATACACCACGCACCACATGCCGCAATGAGAGGCAAGTCTCTTATAACCTATGGCATTTGACTAACATGCTCTCTCTCTCTCTCCTTCTATTCATTAATTTGATCTAATTTTATCTATCATTTATTCAGGTTAACTTAATGGACACCACAATGAATTGCAAATTTATACCAGCCACAAATTAAGAATGTGTCCGTTTTAACCATATCTTCATGTGCCGTCCTGACAATGACCAACAGCATTTCAGCATGATTTTAACAAGCACTACGGGAACGTTTTATTTACTTTGGTCGATATGGAAACACCATCTAGCAGTTCTGCGTCAGCTGGTGGCTATTTACAGTGGCATCCAGTGGTTTGCATACTGCTACCACCTCTCAAGTAGATTTGATGATTGATGCTCTGACTACAGAATCAGTTTTGCAATTGAAATTGTAATGATTAGCAGTGAGGAACTAACAATTCTATGATTATCAATACAGGAAAGAGTCTGGATGATGAGCATACTCCAGATGCTAAGAAATTAGAGCCTAATTTATTTTTCAGATTTTACACTTACTGTAGTTCATCCCAAATTTTAATGTTAATTGTGTGTTTATACATTAGTTTTCATGTCAATTGTGTGTTTTTACATTTGTTTAGTTATTAGATGTATTACATTAAGCCTGAAGATTGCCAGCGAAGGCCAAAACTAGTCTCTAGTTCAGTAATGTAATTCAATAATATTGCATAATATAGTATTGAAAAAGGTGGACCATATAACATTAATTTAATAATTATTATTGTGATCACAATTCAATACGGATCAAAACCATGAAGATTATATCCTATGATCCTAAACATGACTAAGAGTTTCATTTCTGCTGCAGTTGGATGACTGCAGCCGATTGTGCCAGGACATCTACCAGGAATTGCTCCTATCACCGAGATGTTGCACGACATTTTGAGAGCATTTGCCCATTCAGAGTTTGACTGTCCGTTCCTGTTACCCAGAAGTTTGCTTTAGGGTGAATGGCATAAACTTCAACACTTTTTCCTCGTAAAGAGTGTAGTGTCCAAGTGCAGAAGCTTTGTTCTCGTAGTAGTTCATGAATTCATCGTCCATTCAATGGATTATTAGTATCATCAATATCTAACTTTTCCATTACTGACTTATTTTCTGTCCGTAATTCTCTGATAAATTCACAATTAAGTATTTATTATTTTCCACCAAGTCGATACAATGATTGCTTAAGGTAATTTAATGGTTAAAAGTGGTACATGTTTCGTATTTTATCAACATCTTCAGCCACATAACTCTGTTTAGATGAAAAATATATAAAATTGACAAAGTAATGCTTAAGAGGAAGTATCCTTAAAATTAACATAAGATTCACAACATTTAAACAACAAAAACTCAAGAGAAAATATATAAATTATTACTACAATTGAAAGCAGTTGTCAAGGAAACACTTGTACAATATTCCATAGAGAGTATGTCCTAAATGAATATTCTTTTCTTAATAATTAATGAAAAAAGGTCAAATTATAAATTATAAATTATACAGTTTATAGGTAATTGTCGAAATGAAGAAAATCAGATATCACAATGTGGTTCTTATTATTAATGCAGATGAAAATATAACTAATTCTTAGTTGTCAATTCTTATTAAGCCTGCTTTCCTTTGGAACAGTAACTCCTGTCATTCTTTCACAGTCTTGTGTCTGGTGTAATATTGATGATGCGTTCTTCCTTGCTCTTGCACCTGAGGAGGTGGAGGAGCGGGGGATATAGGTGTGTCAAGAACCTCCTTGCTGCCACCTATAGCTTCAATTGAGGAGGAATAAGTTGTAGGGCTATCTGTAGATGGAGAAATTCCAATTCTTTTTTCGTGATCTTTCTCTAAACAGTATTATGTGGCTGAAGATGTTGATAAAATACGAAACATGTACCACTTTTAACCATTAAATTGCCTTAAGCAATCATTGTATCGACTAGGTGGAAAATAATAAATACTTAATTGTGAATCTATTGAAGTGCGATACGGACCATGAAACTGATTTTATGTAATTCTCTGATAACGCGAAGGTGATAGTTTCAAACACGAAGATGGCTGCAGATATTGAAGTTTTGTATAGGGGCTTCCCACTTCGCTCACATAAGACCTAAGCCTCAGAAATGCTTTGGAGCGTAGATCAATCCATCTGGACAGTCATGAGGGAGACCAATCATTTCTTTGACTGCACCTTTTTAACAGCTTATCAACATTTTCCAGAAAGCTATTTTTGATTTTAGGTAACGGAGTACTTTGAGTAGGGTATCTAAGACTGGGTCATATATACTGATTGATAATTGATATCTTTTGATCTGGTTTCAGCAAAGGAGAGGTGCATAACTTCATCATGTTTGTCGTTAAGTCAGCAATTACAGTTGGCTTGTCAAATACAATCTCCTCATTGTAATTAACTCCATGGTAATTAATATGTTCTCCATTAGAAATCAGTGAATGTATAGTGACCCGTCTTCTGTGAGGATTTCAGCAGGAGACAGAATTCTACTTTTAATACAAATTAATTCGCATTTAACGGGATTGATTCTTAGGCCAATTGATGCTAAAGAGTTTTCTGCTTGGAAGATAAGGCTGCTGATACTGGAGTTGTCTTTCACCCTCAGGGTTATGTCATCAGCAAAAGCTAAACAAGATAGTTTTGTTTAATCCGTCGTCTACTGAAAAAATGTGAATATCAGAAACATCATGCTCAGAAAGCTCTTGTAATGTATTATCAATAGCCAGATTACATGGAGAAGGGAAATAGGACTGCCTTGAATAACTCCTCTTTGTTGCTGGATGGTTTTTGACTTATTGAGGTTTATTAAATAAATTTTACTTTGACTTGAATTTGGTTTTCGACTAACACATTTACGTATAATATAACTATTTATAATAGTTTATTTAAATCCGCCTTGATCAATACAATCATTAAATGAAAGAAACATTATTTATTAAACCATACATGTTTCGGGAAATCTCAACCATTCCCTTCATCAGTAACGCATTTACGACTAAAAGTCCTAAAATTTTCAGGCATTTCACAAGAAGCTAGAGATTGGCGAATATGATAGTGGCAGACAGAATCAAAAGCTTTAGTGACATCTAAAAAAGCAATACAGCAGTTCATTTTCATAGAATCATGGGCAATGGGTGAGTGGCCTAGTAAGTGGTCCTGAGAGTCGGGATACCAGTTGCTATGGAATGGGAGTGGGCATCTCGGACAAATTCTGAGTAATGGCCCTCCTTGTGTTGAGGCAGCTACGACTGTACAATCCACCGGTGGTCCATAACCTGTTAGAGGAGAGATCCTCACTTGGACTATGTGCAAGTAAGGTAGCATCCTGCTTCGTGAATTTACTGAGCTCAAAACATTTTTAGCAAGCCTCGGACCAATGGGAGTAATGGAGTCCCACTCCCATTTGACAGGCGAGGGACTCCTTGGAAACAACTCGGCGAATGAAATGGAATTCAATGGGGAGCTATCAATATTAATGGAGCTTATGGAAGAAAGAAGGTAGAACTGGCTGAGTCAGCAAAGAGGATGCATCTTGATGTTCTAGGAGTAAGTGATATTCAGGTAAGGGGGGATAACGAGGAAGAGATAGGAGATTATAAAGTGTACTTGACGGGTGTTAGAAAAGGAAGGGCAGAGTCTGGGGTAGGGCTGTTTATCAGGAATACCATTGCACGCAACATAGTGTCTGTTAGGCACGTAAATGAGCGAATGATGTGGGTAGATTTGTCAGTTGGAGGAATTAGGATGAGAATTGTCTCGGTGTATTCACCATGTGAGGGTGCAGATGAAGATGAAGTTGACAAGTTTTATGAAGCATTGAGTGACAACGTGGTCAGGGTCAACAGCAAGGATAGAATAGTGCTAATGGGCGATTTCAGTGCAAGATTTGGAAATAGAACTGAAGGATACGAAAGGGTGATTGGTAAATGTGGGGAGGATATGGAAGCTAATGGGAATGCGAAGCATTTGCTGGACTTCTGTGCTAGTATGGGTTTAGCAGTTACGAATACATTCTTCAAGCATAAGGCTATTCACCGCTACACATGAGAAGCTAGGGGTACCAATCCATAATAGACTATATCTTAACCGACTTCGAATTCAGGAAGTCTGTTAGGAATGTACGAGTTTTCCGGGGATTTTTCGATGATGCAGACCACTAACTGATCTGTAGTGAACTAAGTATTTCTAGGCCTAGGGTAGAGAAGTGAAATCTTTCTGCAAACGAATAAGGGTAGAAAATCTCCAGAACGAGGAAATTAGACAGAAGTACATGGATATGATTAGTGAGAAGTTTCGAACAGTGGACAGTAAGCAGGTTCAGGATAGAGAAAGAGAATGGGTGGCATACAAGGATGCTGTAGTAGAAACAGCAAGGGAATGCCTAGGAACAACTGTGTGTAAAGATGGGAAAAGGCGAACATCTTGGTAGAATGATGAAGTGAGAGCAGCTTGTAAACGTAAAAAGAGGGCTTATGAGAAATGGCTCCAAACAAGGGCCGAGGCAGACAGGGATTTGTACGTAGATGAAAGAAACAGAGCAAAACAAATAGTTGTTGAATCCAAAAAGAAGTCGTGGGAAGACTTTGGTAATAACCTGGAAAGGCTAGGTCAAGCAGCAGGGAAGCCTTTCTGGACAGTAATAAAGAAACTTAGGAAGGTAGGGAAAAAAGGAAATGAACAGTGTTTTGAGTAATTCAGGTGAACTCATAATAGATCCCAGGGAATCACTGGAGAGGTGGAGGGAATATTTTGAACATCTTCTCAACGTGAAAGTAAATCTTCCTGGTGGTGTTGCGAACAGCCAAGCTCATGGGGAGGAGGAAAATGTGTTGGTGAAATTACGCTTGAGGAAGTGGAAAGGATGGTAAATAAACTCCACTGTCATAAAGCAGCAGAAATAGATGAAATTAGACCTGAAATGGTGAAGTATAGTGAGAAGGCAGGGATGTAGTGGCTTCATAGAGTAGTAAGATTAGCATGGAGTGTTGGTAAGGTACCTTCAGATTGGACAAAAGCAGTAATTGCACCTCTCTACAAGCAAGGAAACAGGAAGGATTGCAACAACAATCGAGGTATCTCATTGATTAGTGTACGAGGCAAAGTATTCACTGGCATCTTGGAAGGGAGGGTGCGTTGAGAGGAAGTTGGATGAAAACCAGCATGGTTTTAGACCACAGAGGGGCTGTCAGAATTAGACTTTCAGTATGTGCCAGGTAATTGAGAAATGCTACGAGAGGAATAGGCAATTGTGTTTATGTTTCGTAGATCTAGAGAAGGCATATGACGGGGTACCGAGGGAAAAGATGTTCGGCATACTGGGGGACTATGGAATTAAAGGTACATTATTAAAATCAATCAAAGGCATTTATGTTGACAATTGGGCTTCAGTGAGAATTGATGCTGGAAGGTATAAAATGGCAGTGAGGGATTCAGTTAGGTGGAAATGTAGTAAGCAGTCTGCCCTATGCTGATGACTTGGTCTTAATGGCAGATTGTGCCGAAAGCCTGCAGTTTAATATCTTGGAACTTGAAAATGGGTGCAATGAGTATGGTATTTAAATTAGCCTTTCGAAAACTAAATTGATGTAATTGGGTAAAAAATTCAACAGAATTGAATGTCATATTGATGATACAAAACTAGAACAGGTCGATAATTTCAAGTATTTAGGTTGTGTATTCTCCCAGGTTGGTAATTTAGTAAGTGAGATTGAATCATAGTAAAGCTAATGCAGGGAGCTCGCAGTTGCGATCAACAGTATTCTGTAGGAAGGAAGTCAGCTCCCAGACAAAACTATCTTTACATCGGTCTGTTTTCAGAGCAACTTTGCTTTACGCTAGTGAAAGCTGGGTGGACTCGGGATTCTTATTAATAAGTTAGAAGTAACAGACATGAAAGTAGCGAGAATGATTGCAGGTACAAACAGGTGGGAACAATGACACGAGGGTACTCGGAATGAGGAGATAAAGGCTAAGTTAGGAATGAACTTGATGGATGAAGCTGTGCGCATAAACCGGCTTCGGTGGTGAGGTCATGTGCGGCGAATGGAGGAGGATAGGTTATGTAGGAGGATAATGGACTCTGTTATGGAGGGTAAGGGAAGTAGAGGTAGACCAACACAATGATTGTTAGACTCAGTTTCTTATGATTTAAATATAAGAGGTATAGAACTAAATGAGGCTGCAGCACTAGTTGCAAATAGAGGATTGTGGCAATGTTTAGTACATTCACAGAGGCTTGCAGACTGAACGCTGAAAGGCATAAGTCTATAATGATAATGTATGTATGTATGTATGTATGTATGTATGTATGTATGTATGTATGTATGTATGTTGGACTTTTTTTGGGATGGCCATTGATGAAAATGTACCTATGTGGGTACTGGGATATGGAAAATATCCTCTCTGACAGGATGAAAAACTTACGTAATTATGAAGCTTCTTGTCTAGAATAAATTCTATGATTCTCCTTATAACATAGAAAATCGTTATAGGACCCCAATTTTTTAATTTATTTCTGTCCCCACCTTTAAAAATTGGAATTGTTCTTCCAATCTTAAAAGCATCTGGTACCGGGCGAGTTGGCTGTGCGGTTAGGAGCGCGCAGCTGTGAGCTCGCATCATGGAGAGAGTGGGTTTGAACCCCACTATCGGCAGCCCTGAAGATGGTTTTCCGTGGTTTCCCATTTTCACACCAGGCAAATGCTGGGGTTGTACCTTAAGGCCACGGCCGCTTCCTTCCCATTCCTAGGCCTTTGTTATCCCATCGTCGCCGTAAGACCTATCTGTGTCGGTGCAACTTAAAGCAATTAGCCGAAGCATCGGGCACAATTTCGAATCGAATTATGACAGTCCCTAGCAATGTGATAAATTTCCCTGGCTTTAGATGTTTCAAGACTTGAACTGACACTTTATCTAGGCCGGGTACTGTGTCGATACAGATAGTTAAAAGAGCTTCGTTCACATCCACTTCTGATAGTTCCATTATATTTGGATTACTTGGATTAAAATTACTCACAACCAAATATGTCCCATTATTCTCCTTTCCAAATAAACCAAACAAAACCAAACCCCATGGCACTACAGCCTGTGAAAAGCCTTGGCCTACCAAGCCACCGCTGCTCAGCCCGAAGGCCTGCAGATTACGAGGTGTCGTGTGGTCAGCACGACGAATCCTCTCGGCCGTTATTCTTGGTTTTCTAGACCGGGGCCGCTATCTCACCGCCAGGTAGCTCCTCAATTCTAATGACATAGGCTGATTGGACCTCGAACCAGCCCTCAGGTTCAGGTAAAAATCCCTGACCTGGCTGGGAATCGAACCCGGGGCCTCCAGGTAAGAGGCAGGTGCGCTACCCCTACACCACGGGGCCGGCCTCCTTTCCAAATACTTCTGAAAAATATTTCTCAATTTTGTGCATTCGTGCAGGGCAATTAGGATTCAAACCACAGTTCGTAACATTCCTAATTATTCTTTTCCTGTGATTATAGTAGAGAGAGAAATGCATTTTTTTTTCTGCTTCCCCCATTTGGAGGCTGTCAAAAAGACAAAGCTTACATGAAAATTTGATTAATAATTACAAGGGTCGTTTAAAATGTGTGGATAGGGGGTTCGAATCCCACTGTCGGCAACCCTGAAGATGGTTTTCCGTGGTTTCCCATTTTCACACCAGACAAATGCTGGGGCTATACCTTAATTAAGGCCACGGCCGCTTCCTTCCAACTCCTAGGCCATTCCTATCCCATCGCCGCCATAAGACCTATCCGTGTCGGTGTGACGTAAAGCCCCTAGCAAAATAAAATAAAAATAAGATGTGTGGTATACTATAGTAAAGCCTGCTTAATTTTTTTTTAAATGTGTATCAGTCAATTTTGAAATCCATGAGGAATTCTTCATAGGACAAAGATATAGCTAAGAGTATAGATGATTTTTACTATTGCTAACGATCTTTTCAGAGCTACTAACCCAATGTCCTTAATAAATTAGTTATGCAAATTAAATTTCTTGCGAAAGTTGTGAAATGTGTGAGTAATGGTGCCTCGTGCTCCTATCATCATTCCTAAAACATCTATGGAGTCCAGATGATATTTCTCGGCATAGTATGGAATTGTAGGTTCATATACACTGACTGAGCAAATATCATGGGCTAGTGGAGCACTGATGCGCCCCCTGTGCCGGCGGCAGTTGTATAGGAGACCTTGTGAGCAGTGGCTGTGCACGTGACAGGTGTAACATGGAACGTCGTCGTGAGTTGACACCATTCGAACGGAGTATGGTAGTCAATGCCCGATGGATGGGAGGTGGAATTTCAGCTTCACACGATCAACCGTGTCCAGGGTGTATCGTGAATGGTTGAATGTGGGTGTCACCGTCCACAACAGACGAACGATCGGCCGTCCAGCCACCCTCGATGACCGTGACCGGCGACGTCTGAGACGGATTGTCAGTAGTGACAGACGGGCAACCATGTAACAAATCATGGCTCAATTCAACACAGGCCATGCTAGACACGTCTCCCAGTGGACAATCCGTAGGAACAAGGGTTCTATTGGGTATGGAAGCCGGCGCCACACACGGGTGCCACTGTTAACCCAATGTCATTGGGCACAACGACGCGCATTTGTCACCAGTCACCAGGGATGGACACTGGAACAATGGCGCAACGTGATATGGTTGGACGAATCACGATTTCAACTGCAGATGGGAGACACCGTGTATGGCGCAGACCACATGAAGCGATGGATCCCGCCTGCCTCGAAGGTGTGGTCCAGGGCGCTGGTGTGTCTGTTATGGTCTGGGGTGCATTTTCTTGGTATGGAATGGGCCCACTAGTTGTTTTGGAAGAGACTTTGAATTGTACGCGGTATGTTGAGCTGCTCGGAGACCCTCTCCACCCATTTTTGGCCTTCCAGCGCCCAGACTGTTCTGCGGTGTTCCAAGATGATAATGCTCTGCCACATCGCTCCCGCGTTGCCTGGGAATGGTTCCAGGAACATGCAGCGGAGGTCCAACGACTACCATCACCACCCAGGGGCCCCGATATGAACTCTATCGAGCATATCTGGAATGTCCCGGAATGCAGGCTCCGTGTTAAGGATCCTGCACCCACGAACAGACCAGCATTGGCGGCCGCTCTGCAAATGATTTGGTGTTAGCTGCATCCAGAGGATTACCAGGGACTTGTCGACTCACTTCCATGGCATCTCACTGCAGTTCGCAGGGCCAGAGGAGACCCCACACGTTATTAGGTGACTATCCCATGACATTTGCTAAGTCAGTGCATATCACATTTCTCCTTGTGTACATCATGTGTTTGAGTGGATGATGCTTCGGTTCTAATTGTGGGGTCTATTATGAACCCTTTACTTGAGCCCGGTGGTATAGCTGTCATGTCAATCCGCCGGCTTGACCCTGTCTGAGACAATCTATGTACCTCCTCGTAGACTGTATAATGCTTTTCTCTCAGGGCTTCCGGAATCATAGATCGTATACGATGATGTCGTGAATTCCGTTCGGTGTCATACAGGAACCTAAGACGTGACCAAGTGTTAAAATCTTACTGTGGCAACGCCGACAGTGGTTATTGTCTTGGGAACTTTTGTGGTAAGGCACACCAGCATCGAATTCTTTCTCACGGAGTTGTCGTAGGAGAGAGACCTTGACTGTGTTACATCATAAACATTTTTCTCTCTCTCTTTTAGATCTTCGAGCGGGGTTGGAGTTCTGTGAATAGGTAAATCCTTGTTTGTTTTTTTTTGCCCCATTTTTACACATATTATAATATTTTACAGCTGGATGTTGTGGGCCTGGTAGTGTGGTCATCGAAGGGAGGAAAAATGAGGTTACATCAGATACAATAGTTCATTTCATGCGATGTTTCATTGGTTAAAACCTTCTTGATCTTATCTTCCCATAATTTTGTTAGATTCTCCTTGTTGCCTGTAGACTGGGTATGAGTGGACATAGCATCTGTACTTGTGTGTCTAATACTGAAATGTTATCAAGAGCGGTTGCATGTTACGTTGGGTAAGTTTTTAGTAATGCCTACCTGTATGCTTTGGGATGAGCTTTACTAATATGTATTTTAACCAATTTATAGGACTTCCCACAGAGATTGTTTTCCATTTGGAGAATTTACTTTATCATAGTCTGAATTATTCATTTTGTAAATGAATCTGTGTCTGCAAAAACGGTTTGTACAGTTTAATAACACTGTGATGTATAATCAATGCACTAAGGCAATGTAAGTAGGTTTACATATCACACCGTTCAAGTAATGTTTATCAAAATACTAAACAGATCGTATAATATATTTTATGTCACATAGAGACTTATAAAAGAATAATGAAAGAATGTAGGCTATATGGTTAAGACGAAAAACAGTAATATTAACATAACCTGCTTCATGCGTTGAGTGGATGTTATATGCAAATGACATATGTATCTAAAAGAATGCCTGCTAATGAATAGTACTTGTATCACCTAAGTGGCGTTAACTTCCTGTGCAATAATAATAATAATAATAATAATAATAATAATAATAATAATAATAATAATAATAATAATAATACTGCCCTGCAGGACCTCCTCCTTAATTGATTGAGGATCAAAAATTTAGTCACCCATTCAACCCCTCTTTTGTCTAGTCCAATAGCCCTCTTTTTTGTCAGTAATCTCCGATGGATTGGTCAATACAGTCCATTTGACTTCTTGAATCTAAAATATCTGCTACATTCTGCAGGAATCCTACACATTGAACCTCACTGGAACAACCTTTCCTAAATCTGAACTGCCTTCTTTGAAACCAGTTAGTATCACCCTTTCCTTTGTACAGTGGGGCTACACTTTCAATTCTCCATTAATTTGGTGTAGCTCGTTCATGCAGTCGTCAAATAAATAATTCAGATATAGCACTATATCCCCTATCATGGCCTACCCAGAAATATTATCAATCCCTGCTGCTTTTTTACATCTTAATCTTTGTATCTTTTTGTAAACATCTTTTATCATTGTAGGTAAATTTCAATACCTCGCCAATATTAGTCACATCCTCAATCAGGACATTACCCTTGTATAAAGGAAGCCCGGTTAAAATGTAGTCCACTTTACCCTGGATTTGGATTGAACGCACTATAAAGTATTGTCTCCATAGGAAAAATCATAAATAAAAATCTGATTACTGTAATGTGGTAATGAACTGCATAAAGGGATTCTGCACAAAACAGAACTTCAAGGGATGGATGGATAGGTTTTTAGAAACTGTGTGCCTGTCTAGTCACAGAAATAATGGGACATGAACAATTGGCCAAGCTTTTCTGTACACAGAGGGAAGTTAAGATGACCTTCGCCCATCTCCTCGACAACTTAAACCTCTTCGTAGACTATATTGGTTTTTATATCTTGTCAGACAATCTCCTAGTTAAGTCTCCAGTTTGATGTAAGTGATGTCAAAAAAGAAAAGCATACTCTGCTAACAATAAATTGAACATAATCAATTGTGTAAAGAATGAAATATCAAATGTATGTTGTAGATCGAGTGTCTTTGATAAAATTGTGTTCTTTTGTAGACTACTATTTCCCCCCTAATATTCTGTCGCCCTGCAAGTCGTTTTTCATTTACATGGTTAAGCTATAATACAAGGTAAAGCATGGCCCCAAACAATAACTTGTACTGTACCGAACTATCTTAACATTCTGCTGATTGAATACTTCTGTATTCTTAAATTCTCACATATACACTTGCCTTGTCTATAAATGGTCTTGGAATGTCCCCCTTGGAACCTGTTTCTACCTTAAAGTACCTATACACACCCTTCCATTTTTTGCTGAAATTCATATGACTGCCAATTATATTTGCCATCACGTTATTCTTAACTGTATTTCTTTCTATAGTCTTATTAAAACAACGTGCGTGTTCTGACAGCTCGCAGCACGTGGCGCCAAGCAAAGGAGTGGGAGCGCTGTGTTGCCACATGATCCAGCTGGAGTTACTACAACTACAATGAAAGCCTCTCGCTCTCTGCTAGGCACTGCGGAAAATAATATCCATGTACGGGGATCATGAGAGCATTAGAATAACATTAAATATCAATGCTCTTATACCAACATGGCTCGGCAATAATTTTATTAGCTCAAATATCATAAGATGTACTTATAATTCCCTTCCCTCACAGGCTTTCATCAGTCCATCTCTGGACGAGTGATTTCATTATAGGTACATTTCAGCAGCAGTATGGCACTTTGACTGGTCTGGTCAATATTCTGGGTTCAAATCCGGGTGGGGATGGGAGAAATACCTAAGTTTTTTGTATGCTGGTACATTAAGAAGGAAAATCGTTCGGACCCTGTCATAAGCGTGGGCACAATTTAAGATGTTAGTTATAATTGAAACTTGAGTTGTGACAGGTAAAAGTCCGTCTTTCATCTTGTCGTTTCGAGTGCCTTTAAACTTGCGATCATTAGTTATGGGACCACTTTCTATTGAAATCTGAAGCAGAAACAAAATCTTAGGTATTCTAACCACAGGTCGTGATTCTTAATTTCTAAAATCTCATATGCTTCGTCCAAAATTCCAAAAATCGAAGCCTGTCCACCTTAATGAGAAGGAAGCAAAGAGGAAGAAGAATGTATAATTATTATTTTAAGAAACCAAAAATAATAAACATTATCATAATGTCGAAGGGTGCTGGTAATGCCTATTGTGCTTCAGTTCAAATATTAACTTTTCAAGGCATTTTCCAATTTTGCTGACTTAATACTAGAACCAGGAAAGTTGCATGACCAATGTTCGAGAAAAATCTGAAATAACATTTTATGAATATTATACTATGTAAAATTTACACTGCACTAAAATGCTAGTCTTGATAACGATACACTTAGTCTGTTATTAGCACTTATTAACACGAACACAATAGCACCGTAATTATTTAGCTGATTTCAAAAACACGCTATAAAGATAATTATATCCCTTAAAGCAGACCCTTGTTATATAGCCTGGCCACAATAGCTATGGTATACTAATTGGCAGCGTGGAACTTGGACCAGCCTCTTCACTGAGCTTTAAGACAGAGAGGGTAGAAAAAAGGGAGAGAGCTGTTCTAGCTGGGATTGGCTTAAACAGGAGGCGTGTACTGGCTGCCATAGTAACTGCCATTCCTTACTACCGCGCTGGGAGCTGTCAGAACACGCACGTTGTTTTAATAGCTCTATAACCTGCACTTCATTCTTAATACCTTTATTTCTTTTGTTGTGATGTCGTGGGTCTTTACCATTCCTTACCACTTTTAAAGGTACATACCTATTTTCACACTCCTTAACCATAGTTTATTTACATTTTTATTTACGATTTTCTGTTTATCATAATTACTTTTTTTAAATTCCCTCGTGCCTCTTTTAACTACTATATGATAGTTGCCTTCCTTTCTATCGCGCTTATTTCTAACTATTAGAAATACAGGTTCATGTTCACTTATACCATCTGTCACTTCAGTCTTGCTATAGAGCTCACCTGATTTTATAAGTACCATGTCTAAAATGATCATCTGGACTTAATCAGCACACTGGCCTTCAGTTCAGAGAGCCCTGAGTTCAAATGTATACTATGTGTCCAGCTTCTTGACTGCATGATCAGCACACTGGCCTTTGGTTCAGAGGACCATGGGTTTGAATCCCAGCTTGGGAAGGCACTTTATTTTAATTGCAGATGTTTAATTCCTGTGACTTTGTTTGGAATTTTGCGTTAATCTTAATACAGTTCTTTCACCTACACACATAACATCACACCACCGACTACCAAAGAAACACTTAATAGTGAATACATGTCTCTACATATGACAGTCATTGCAAAAGGCATCCAGTTCCGTATCAAGTGCCAGCCTCAATAAATTTGGAGAAAAAACGAGAAGGAAGAGGAAGAATACTAGTGTATACTGTCAACCCTCTTAACATTTTCTTTACTTTTATTTTTTTTACAAGCGAATGGACCACTTAGAATCGTGCTACAACTTGATTTCTTTCTCTTCATGCAGAGTTTTCTCTGTGACCTTTTTTCCTTCATGCGTTCACTGACTTGCTTCCGTTGTTAATCTGTCCAGGCCCTTCCAGTCTTCTTAGTTCTTCCTGTGGCTTGAACCCATTCCAAATTTTTCACTGTGTTTGTAAATGTATTTCTTTTCCAACAGTTAGACCTCCGAGATGTTGCTAACCTTTCCTTAATCCATGCTGTAGTGGTCTTTTCTCTCCACAAGTAATCGAATATCTGTTTGGCAAGTCTGTTTGCATTCTTTCAATACAGATGTCAAACGCCAGAATCCTTTTCTTCATGGTCTCCGAGATTCTTTCCTACTTTTTGTTGCTCTAAAGTTTCCATCTGCTTTCAGTTTGGACAGCTTCCATAATTCTTCTTAGGATCCTGTTTTTTCCAAGCTTCTCCAGCTTTTAGTTTGTGAAAAGACATGCACTGACATATAGGCATTCTGTTTTTCCCATGATGTTGTAATGTTTTATTTTGGCATTCCAGGATAAGCACTTCTTATTATAGATAGTTTTTGCCAAGCCATGTGCTCTCTCCCTTTTTAAGATCCAATCTTCCACTTCAGCTTTTTCTAGTCCATTTTCCTGTATGATCTCGCAAAGGTACTTGAACTTCTTGAACCTTTCTATCCATCCTATCTCTGTTTCCAGGAATTTTGGCTCATGTTTGATGTTCTTCATGAATTTGGTATTTTCTGCTGAGATCCTCTGTCCTGTGTTTGGCTGGCGATTCTTTCCAAGAAGTTAATCTGGATGGTTGCGATCACTGGACTTTGATAGTATAGAAAAGTCATCAGCAAAAGCCAGGCAGTTGACTTTTAATTCCTTATGATTGTCTCCCTAGACAGATCGGGATTCTCTTGATGGTCAAGTTCTGAGTCCCGTATTCTCACTATCTTTTCCAGGACGCATTTGAATAGGAGCGGGGATAGTACATCGCCCTTCCTCATGCCTGTCTTGAAGCCTATAAATGGCACCACAACTTTCTTACTACTCAACATTCTTTTGTGGAGTATTGACTTCAGGTTGAATATTTGTTTGATACAGGGGCAGCCTTTCCTAAACCTTGCTGGTATTCCCCTAGATGTTCCCCAGACTCACCTCCATTCTATTAAGAAGTTTTGAGAGGATTTTATAAGTGATTGGGAGGAGGGACACGTCCCTGCAGTTGTTAACATCCTGTCTGTTCCCTTTCTTATGCAGCAGATGGATAAGTGCTGGTTTTCACTCTCCTGGGATTTTTCTCCTTCTCCCAGATTTCCTTGATGATATGCTAAAGATCGTCTAAGATTTCCAGTTCTTCCCATTTCAACATTTCTGCCGTTATGGAGTCTTCTCCATGTTCCCTGTTGTTTTTGAGGTTTCTAATGGCTTTCTTGACTTCATTCTTTGTTGGTAGTTCGTCATCTTCTGAGTTCTCTGGCACGTGTGGAAATTCTAGTTTGGAGGTTGGAGAAGGACAATTCAAGAGACTGTATAAGTATCTGGCTAATATCTCTGTTTTCTTGGTTGTTCAGTCCAATTTTACCCCGTCTGTTTCTGAAGCTCAAACTTGGCACTTGTTATCCTTTGAGTTTGCTTTTGAAAGTCTGAATCTCTGGAATTGTTCTTGACAAAGTCGGTGTGGAGCTTTTCCAGTTGAACCGGGCGAGTTGGCCGTGCGGTTAGGAGCGCGCAGCTGTGAGCTCGCATCCGGGAGATAGACGGTTCGAATCCCACTGTCGGCAGCCCTGAAGATGGTTTTCCGTGGTTTCCCATTTTCACACTAGGCAAATGCTGGGGCTGTACCTTAATTGCCACAGCCGCTTCCTTCTTATTCCTAGGCCTTTCCTATCCCATCGTCGCCATAAGACCTATCTGTGTCGGTGCGACGTAAAGCAAAAAAAATTCCAGTTGAGCCCTTTTAAATAATTGTTTTTTTTTGTTTTTTTTTTTTTCTATTTGCTTTACGTCGCACCGACACAGATAGGTCTTATGGCGACGACGGGATGGGAAATGCCTAGGAAGTGGAAGGATGCGGCCGTGGCCTTAATTAAGGTACAGCCCCGGCATTTGCCTGGTGTGAAAATGGGAAACCACGGAAAACCATCTTCAGGGCTGCCGACAGTGGGGCTCGAACCCACGATCTCCCGATTACTGGATACTGGCCGCACTTAAGCGACTGCAGCTATCGAGCTCGGTAAATAATTGTTTAGCCCTTAGAAATATCCTGGATGTTTCTTTCCTCTGTTGCCGAAATTGTTCCATGTGTTCATGGAACATTTGCATTTTCTCCTTTTCTCGGACCTCTCCCAGAGAGTTTCCTACCCTTTTTCATTCCACCATACCAGTCTTTTTTCTCCTAGCCTGCTTGAGTGTTTTCTTTGTGGTTTGATTCCTATGCATAGTTCTTGCCCGTTCCCCTTTCTGCTGGTGCAGATTTTGTCCCTGAAGTTTCTAATTATATCTTCAGTGATGTTCATTTGGTATGTGTCGCGACTGATCATTTAGGTAGGTCTCTTTTTGTCCTATTGGGAAAAAATGGATTTTAACTTTGGAGAGATAGTGCTCTATTCCTAATCACTTTGATGTTCATCGCCTCCTCTTAGATTTTTCTGGTTATCGCTACATGATCCAATTGGAATTCCCCTAGTTTGTGTTTTGGAGATACTAATGTCTTTGATTTTCTTGGGAGTTTCTTGAAATGTGTTGACATTAGTTTCATCTGAAAAGCTTTGCACAGTCCAGTGAGCCTTCCCTATTCTTGTTCATCCTCCTATGTGCTGGATATTCCCCTACAATGTTTCTGCGCATTTGCTCCTTCCCAATCTGAGCGTGAAGTCTCCCAGCATGATTTTTACGTTCTTGGGTATCCAAGTGATTTTACAGTAGTTTCCAGAAGTCGTTAACTTTCTGTGGGTTCTTCTTGTTGTCTTCATTGATCACGGTGAAACAATAGAGGAGAGTGTACCGCTTACTCTTGCATTTAATAGTTAGTAGAGTCAATCTTTCAGATTTTTATGTAAAGTCTGTGACATTGTTTACTATCTTCTTGTTTATGTAGGAGGAGGTTCCGAGCAGAGGCATGCTGGTGGTGGTTATTCTAATTGCCAGCTTTCCTTTGAATATTCTATAGTGGTTGATGTCAATGATGTTTTCTTCCAGTAATCTGGCTTCTTGTACAGCTAGGATCTGGATTTGGTTTTTGTCCAGAAATTTTTCTAGTTCCTTTTGCTTTCAGACTCTGATAAATAAGTTGACATTTATTGTTCCATTGAAGTAGTTTTCTTAAATTTGAGTTAGGAAGGTGTTTCTTCTATCTCGCAGAACTTGGGACTACCCAGAACTCTAGGTCCCATTGGATTGCAATGGTGGATTTCTCTCCCCAGCTGCTACCTGGGGTAGTGCTTTCTTTCAGCGACATTTCCATCTTGCGAATTAAGTTGTGATTTGAGAAGGAAAGAATTAGCTTCTAAAGTAAGATCGGATTGTTAGTCCGAAATTACTTTTTCGTGGTTTACTCCACTAGGTTCTTCTGCTCTCATTGCCATTGGGAGTTAAGATTTCTCTTCCGCCTTAGACACCGTTGATCGGGTATTTTATACCTACTGGCAGGATTAAAATAGGCCGCCCCTAATCTGGAGTACAGGCTTCTATTTGTTGAATTTGTGTTTGGTCCACGAGAGCTATTTTATTTCGCTCAAGTCTGTCGGCAAGCCGGTTTGGAATCCTCTCTCCGCCACCTGGTAATATCGTGCTTTACCGTATTATTATTATTATTATTATTATTATTATTATTATTATTATTATTATTATTATTATTATTATTCGCTGGGGCCATCAAGGACCACGTTAAGTCTTGTTGCATTTGACACTGAACTTGGCCTTTTTTAGAGCCCAAATTTCCCTCATTCTTTGTGAGTGGGCCTGCTTACGCTCCTCTGTCCAAGGGGCACCGTGTCTTCTCTTCGGTTGCTCGTCTTGGTTTAGCCCGTTCGTCAATATTTTCTTGCGGAAGAGATCTCTGTTAAGGGCGTCTTCAGCTGAGATATGTAGCATTTGCAGGTCTTTTCAGATGGCCGTAAACTCGTGCCCGTCTTTTTCTGATTGTATCGGTAATTTTCTCTATTTTGCTGTAGACTTCTTTGTTGGATCTCTTTTGATGTATTCCATTTCTGTAATTTGATCCCAAGATTCCTCTCACAATTTTGCGTTCTCTTTTCTCCAGTTCTTCAAGGAGTCCTTTGTTGGCATTTAGAGACAGCGTTTCGGCTGCATATAGAATTACTGGCTTCAGAACTGTTTCATAGTGACGTATCTTGGTGTTTTGGGAAAGGCATTTTTTGTTATAGATTGTGCGGGATGTTTGGTAGGCTATTTCCAGTTTGCGTACTCGCTCCTGAAGTGCTTCTTTGTCCAGTCCATTTTTCATGATGATCTCACCCAGGTATTTGAATTTGTCTGCTCGGGTGATGTCCCCGTATTTTGTATGGAGTTTTGGTGGATCCTCTTTGATGTTAGTCATTACTTCTGTTTTCTCAAACGATATCTGCAAACCAGTTTGTTCGGCAATTTGCTTTAAAATTTCAACTTGAGCTCTAACGGTTTCTATGTCGTTTGAGAGAACAGCAATATCATCGGCAAATGCTAAGCAGTCTGTTGCGATCCCCTTGGATTTGGTTCCTTTTCTCAATGGACTGCAGTTGGTTTCTTGTAATCTCACCCGCCAGGTTCTGATGATCTTTTCAAGAACACAGTTGAAGAGTATCGGGGATAGCCCATCACCTTGTCGGACTCCTGTTTTGATAATACCAATATAAATGGTCCGTTATTGGACACTATAAATTTTCCAGCCAACTCATTCTTGGTTGCCAGCGTTTCGCCCTTGTGTGCTAGGGTGGGCTCATCAGTTGGTACCTAGCACACCTACCAATACGCTGGCTAGTGCATCCCGTGGAGGCCACTGCGTAGGCTAACTGGAGCCACCGGCAGTGCCAATGCACTAAGAGACTTTGTCTCATTATCAAAAATTGATGCCTGCTTGGCTATCAGATGATATAGATGTTGATTCCCATAGGGAACCTGAAATATTTGTCCCGAATGAGCAAATTTATAATACCAATATAAATGGTCCGTTATTGGACACTATAAATTTTCCAGCCAACTCATTCTTGGTTGGCTGGAGTTGGCTGGAAAATTTATAGTGTCCAATAACGGACCATTTATATTGGTATTATAAATTTGCTCATTCGGGACAAATATTTCAGGTTCCCTATGGGAATCAACATCTATATCATCTGATAGCCAAGCAGGCATCAATTTTTGATAATGAGACAAAGTCTCTTAGTGCATTGGCACTGCCGGTGGCTCCAGTTAGCCTACGCAGTGGCCTGCATGGTATGCACTAGCCAGCGTATTGGTAGGTGTGCTAGGTACCAACTGATGAGCCCACCCTAGCACACGAGGGCGAAACGCTGGCAACCAAGAATGAGTTGGCTGGAAAATTTATAGTGTCCAATAACGGACCATTTATATTGGTATTATAAATTTGCTCATTCGGGACAAATATTTCAGGTACCCTATGGGAATCAACATCTATATAATCTGATAGCCAAGCAGGCATCCATTTTTGATAATGAGACAAAGTCTCTTAGTGCATTGGCACTGCCGGTGGCTCCAGTTAGCCTACGCAGTGGCCTGCACGGTATGCACTAGCCAGCGTATTGGTAGGTGTGCTAGGTACCAACTGATGAGCCCACCCTAGCACACGAGGGCGAAACGCTGGCAACCAAGAATGAGTTGGCTGGAAAATTTATAGTGTCCAATAACAGACCATTTATATTGGTATTATAAATTTGCTCATTCGGGACAAATATTTCAGGTTCCCTATGGGAATCAGCATCTATATCATCCTGTTTTGATGTCAAAGGAATGCGAGAGACATCCGTGGAACTTCACCTTGCATTTTGTATCGGTCAGGGTGGCTCTAATTAATGCCAGCAGTTTCAAATCAACTCCAAATTCATTTAAGATATTTAGCAGGACTTCCCGGTCAATGGAGTCGTACACTTTCTTAAAGTCCACAAAGATAGACACATACTGCTTGGACCTTAGTGTACAATATCTGATGATCGTTTTGAGATTTTGGATCTGTTCAGCTGTTGAGCGACCTTTTCTGAACCCTCCTTGGTATTCACCTATTTGATGTTCGACTTGTGCTTCCAAACGCTCCAGGATGGCAAGTGATAGAATTTTGTAAGTCACGGATAGCAAAGATATTCCTCTGTAGTTGTTGACGTTCTTCATGCTGCCCTTTTTTGTGTAATGGATGGATCAAAGCTATTTTCCAATCTTCGGGTAGGGTCTCCTTGTTCCAAATTTCTTCTATTTGCTTTTGCAAGATATCAAGTGATTCCTCTGGGGCATATTTCCATAGTTCTGCTACTACTGAGTCTTCCCCCACCGAGCTCGATAGCTGCAGTCGCTTAAGTGCGACCAGTATCCAGTATTCGGGAGATAGTAGGTTCGAACCCCACTGTCGGCAGCCCTGAAAATGGTTTTCCGTGGTTTCCCATTTTCACACCAGGCAAATGCTGGGGCTGTACCTTAATTAAGGCCACGGCCGCTTCCTTCCCTTTCCTAGCCCTTCTCCGTCCCATCGTCGCCATAAGACCTATCTGTGTCGGTGCGACGTAAAGCAACTAGCAAAAGAGTCTTCCCCCGGTGCTTTGTTAATTTTGAGACGGGCAATGTGGCGCTTGACTTCATCTCTGTCGGGTGGTCTGGAATCTGGGTACCTGAGTAAGGGTTCCTTGGTCTCAATGGGGCTTTGCGGTTTAGAGCAATTAAGTAAATTCTTGAAGTAATCTGCCAGAATGCTGCAATTTTCTTCATTTGACGTTGCCAGTGTGCCATCCTTTCGCTCAAAGCATAGAGATGGTGGTTTATAGCCAGTGAGTTTGCGTTTGAAGGCTCTGTAGTACTCTCTACTTTCATTCTTCCTAAAGTTTTGTTCTATCTTTTCAATGAGAGATTTTTCGTATTTACGTTTCTCAGTTCTGAACACCCTAGCTGCTTGGGCACATTGGGTTTTGTAGGTTTCCCAATCATTTTCTGATTTCGTAGAGTAGTACTGTTTCCACGCATTGAGTCTTTCTTGGAGGACTGATTCGCAAGTACTATTCCACCAGGCATGCTTTTTGCTTCTCTTGATTTCTGCAACGTCTTTGGTGGCCTCAACAAGGAGACTTTTGGCGTTGTTAAAGTCACAGTCATTTGGTCTAGCCTTCTCCTTGAACTCCTCGACCCTTTGCCGAAGTTTATCATTGTCGAAGCGTGTGATCTGTTTGGTTGTCTTCCTTGTGTTTGCAGGAATTGGTTTGAATTTGATAAGAGACATATAATGATCTGAAGCCACATTGATGCCTTTCTTTACCTTGACATTCATAATCTCAGGGCTGTTTCTCCCGGAGATTGCAACATGATCAATTTGGAACTCTCCAAGAGCTTGGACGGGAGAACGCCAAGTCATTTGCTTTCTGGGTAGATGGCGAAAGTGGGTCGACATGACCTGCAGGTTGTGATTTTCGCAAATGGACACCTGTCTTTTGCCGTTGGGATTGGTTCTTTTGTCAGCAGGGTAATTTCCTATAACTTTCTTGTACTTCTGTTCACGACCTAGTTGGGCATTGAAGTCACCCAAAAGAAGCTTGACATGGTGTTTGGGGATTTTGTTTAATTTTTTATCCAGTAGGTCCCAGAAATTATCAACTTCGTCTGGATCAGACTTGTTCTTATTGTTTGTAGGAGCATGTGCGTTAACTAGGGCGTAGGTTTTGTTCGCGCATTTAATTGTGAGTGTTACCGAGTTTTTGTGGTAGTTATGCGTGAAAGAAGGTGCGGGGTGGTGAACAGGTCTCAAGCTACTAAAGTAAAATTAATTTAAAATTTAACAAGGTTATATTTTCTTTTTTAAAACAAGGAAATAACAAGCATGGCAGGTACAAAGTAGCAAGTCCAAAGGGTAGTTACAATATTTACAAGATTTGGGCTTCGCGCCCTGACTCCACAATGCTAGGGCAATCAGCCCAGTTTTACCCCAAACACAAGTTTCAACAGAGGGTCAGAAAACCCCATTCATGCCCAGGAGCCCTTGCTCCAAATTACACAGAAAAGCCTCCACGAGGCGTACAACACTCAATTTTCAAAAGAGCCACTCGCCCTCCAATTTAAGCCTCTCCCAGGCCACACCAAACTCCACCTTCAAGTTGTCCTCAACGGACCTAAACACAGGGGTAAAATACCCAATCTACTGAGGTCTATTAAATGAAAAGAAGGTTAATTAAATGACCTCTAAGGTAATAATTTGAGAGGAGGCGAACTTGCACTCCTAATACACTTTGATTAAGACCTACTTGGCACTAGGCCGTTAATACAAGGGCTAATCCCATACTAAAGAGGTGACTTAAGAAGAGAACAATTTGTTTTATGTTAACGAAGAATAGGTTGAGAAAAATAAGTTCACCTCAAAACAATATGAGTGGGAGCTCGAGAGGGTTAGCACTCTCTATCCCAGTATGTAGCTTTAAAAGAGAATATATGAAAAGAGTAGTTACATTTAGGAAAAGGTTACATGGTGGAACGCTTCGAACCCGCCCCGAGAGTTAAACTGCTGAGCTAGCAAAGAAAGAAGTTATTAATCGGCCATTACCTTGTTGTTGACCGCTGCCGAGGAAAGAGGCGCTTCCCGCCTGCTGCTATGTACTTAATACACTGAAAGATGGAACAGAAGTGGCCCGGAGACCCTAAAATCAGCAGTTTAAATACTCTCGCGGAAGGTTCTAGGCGTTAGGGGAATGAGAACACCCTCCCACGAGGATTTTATTGGTTCATCAATAAACCCCCTACACAATACTAAGAAGAAACACATAATTGGTGGAAAATTAATTTAAGAAATTCGGGATAGGCTAGATTAAAAACAAGGGGAAAGAACGGGTTAATATTGCCAACTTAACCAATGACTGAAAAAAATTTAGCAAAGAACAAACATTTGAAATAAAAATTTCTCCAACAAAATAGTTCTTTGACTTCGCACTAGGGTGCACTATTGTTGATCTTCAGTAGTGTCCTCTAGAAGAGAAAGTTCACACTTCTTACTTCAAGCGAAACAAAAACACATCAAAAATGACACAGTTCAAAAACTCAAAATTTTCCACGTGGTGACATCTTCTGAGAAAGTAGAGAATTAATAGCGTAGATAAAGTTCAGACTTCCTCCAGCAGAGGAGTTTCAACTGGCGCAAATTTTAAATTAGCGGCGTGGAGATGTACCGCCCGGTACAGACCTGCCCCCCTAAAAGTACCTCCAGGGGTGACACATGAAATCTGTTAGAAACAAGGTCCAAGTTATGCTGTGGATATGAAGATTGATTGCAGAAGCATTTATAAGATTTTCTTAATTTGGTTTGATTCAGTTTCAAAATTTTGTTGTTGCAGGTGAAGTAAAGTCTTTATATTTGTAGAAGTTGAATTTCTGAAGATAAACTTTTAATACTTAGAGGTGAAGAAAAATTTTGCAATTGCCGCCAAATATTGCTGTTGAATTCCCAAGTGTAGTCATTGCTTATCGTAACTGTCCATGTAGTTGATGTTGATTAAGTTGAATGGCCAGACCGGCCGTTGCAGCTTGCGTCCAAAAGGAGGCCGCTCGGACCCCTCAAGTACCCTGAGATACCGCTCGCCCGCACTATGAGGGGAGCAGAGGTGTTGAAACACGCCGCGCCCGCGGTGAACATATACAGGCTGCGGGCAAGTAGCAGGTCGTGCGCCGCGCATCAGCCTTGGGCGGGAGGAGAGCTCCGGCTCGCCGTGCACCTGACGTCCTCGCTGGAGAAGAGGGGGCCCGTCCTCTGCCCCAGTTGCTGCACGGCGCCGCGCGGCTGCGGGGGCACTGAAACATTAAAGCTAGGCGGCAGAATTGTGTTGGACCATCATCTTTTTGAGGGCACAGGCTTGGTGAAGAGGTTGAGGGGTCAGCGGCGTGCAGGTGTCCATGGCATTTAATGTAATCAAGCCGCAGTGTGTATAGCAGGAGACGGGAGCGTGGTAATGGCCATGGTAAGGACAAAATGGCAGTTTAACGGATCGGGGAAGGTTTTACAAAAAGCTTACATATAAGACAAAATATTATAGAAGGGGCAGAATGCCTAGAAATTGAAAACTCAAAAAAAATATAACCATCATATCCCCTTTCACAATAATATGAAGCAAGTTAACACAGAAATTACACCGGTTTCACCTGTGACAGGTGAACCCTAAATATCCTCTCGGTGGCTGGATTGCTTACTAACAACGTAACTAGCGTAAGAAAATCGAGAATGATACAAGGCCCATGAAATCTGGGGGCAAGCTTGCCCGCGGGAACAAAGTTCTTGACCATCACCTGGTCACCTACATTCAAAGTGGTGGGTCTCCGTCCACGATCATACCTTTCCCTAACCTTTTCATGAGATACCTTAAGATTGGCTTTAGCCTTCTTCCAAAGATCTTTAATATTATCCGGATCTATTGTCTCGGGTAGAATGTCACTCAGAGACCAGAGGTTAGAGAGCGGCGAGTTGGGAACAAACTTGAACATCAAAGAAGCTGGAGTAAATTTATGTGATTCATGAACCGCTGAATTCAAAGCAAAAGCTAACCAATGCAGGGACGTGTCCCACCTGGAATGATCTTCATGATGATAGGCAATAAGTGCGGACCTGAGATTACGATTAACCCGTTCAGCCAGAGATGGTTGAGGGTAATAAGCAGAAGTAGTTACATGAGAGATGGATAAGTCAAAACAGAATTTACGAAATAAATTAGATGTAAAAGCCTTAGCATTATCAGATACAATATATTGGCACGGACCAAAAGAAGCAAAAATAGAATTTAGGCAAGTAATGGTAGACTGAGCGGTAGCCAGCTTAGTCGGAAATAACCAAGAAAATCTGGTAAAACCATCTACGCATATGAAGATGAACTTGTTAGCATTACCCTTTGACTGGGGGAAGGGTCCTACATAATCAATGTACAGGCGTTCCATGGGGCGCGACGCTTGATGGGAAGACAAAAGGCCTACCTTGGTGGACATGGTTGGTTTACTAATCAAACAGGATTTACAAGCCTTTACTAGTTCACGGATTTCACCGTCCATACCTTTCCAGATGAACATTTCACGAATCTTTTCACGGGTTTTAAAGATTCCAAGATGCCCTCCTAATGGGGTCTCATGATAATATTTGACGATCATAGGCACGAGAACAGCTGGAACGACAACCTTCATCATCTTGTCATGCCTCGAAGGGCAACATAAAACACCATTCCTCAGAACATAAGGGACAACATGTTCCCCAGAAGAAAGGGTTTCCATTATCGGAGCCAGCGTCGGATCTTCATGTTGGTATTTCTCGATATCCCTAAAGAGCATGGGGGCATCCGTTAAGATGGCATTAATATCAAATAGTGTGGACTCGGGAGGTGATGAACGGTCGACCGGTTCATGGTTCTCAACGTCGTTTGAAAACATACGACTGAGTCCATCAGCAACAACATTTTCGGTACCTCTGATATGCCTGACATCGAATTGGAAGGCAGAAATACGGATGGCCCAACGGGCTATACGACCAGTACGACGCGGCGTACCTAAGACCCAGCTTAAGGCTTGATTATCTGTCTCCAGGTCGAATTTAACATGTTCCAGATAGAGACGGAACTTCTCTAAGGCGAATAAGACTGCCAAACCTTCGAGCTCATATATGGAATACTTGGCTTCTTGAGCCGACAATGTCCTAGATGCATAGGCGATGGGTCGCCTCCCTAGTTCAGTCTCTTGAAGAAGGACTGCCGCTACTGCTGACGACGACGCGTCGGTTTGGACGATGAATTTCTTCGAGAAATCAGGCATAGCAAGTACAGGGGCATTACAAAGCACTAATTTAAGGTCTTCGAAAGCGGCTTGTTGAGAAGGTCCCCACTCAAATTTGATGCCTTTCCTACGAAGAAGGTTTAAGGGCGCCGCTCTATTAGCGAAGTTAGGAATAAACTTCCTGAAGAAATTCACCATACCAATGAACCTGGCGATACCTTTAATGTCCTTGGGAGGTTTAAAATCACGGATGGCCTGTGTTCTAGAATGATCGACGGCTACACCATCAGATGACACAATATGCCCTAGGAAAGACATAGAGGGCTTAGCAAAGGCGACCTTGGACAACTTAACAGTTAACCCAGCCTTACGAAGGCGATCGAGAACTTCTCGCAGATGATCTAGATGCTCTTCAAAAGTCTCTGAAAATACGACGACATCATCCAAGTAGTGATATAAGTACTCAAATTTGATGTCGGAGAAGACCCTATCTAGTAGCCTAGTGAGTACAGCTGCTCCCGTGGGGAGCCCGAAAGGCACACGGTTGTATTCGTATAAGTTCCAGTCCGTGGCAAACGCTGTAAGATGTTTAGACTCTTCGGCAAGGGGAATTTGATTATAGGCCTGATTCAAGTCCAAGATAGTAAAGAACTTGGCCTTACGAAACCATGAAAAACAAGAGTGAAGGTCAGGAAGGGGCACAGATTGTAACACCACCTTCCGATTGAGAGCCCTATAATCAGTGACAGGCCTGAAGCCTCCTTGGGGTTTCGGAACTAGAAAAATAGGCGATGAATACGCCGACTTAGAGGGCCTAATAATACCATCCTTCAACATCTGATCGATAATTTCTTTCAGAGCCTTCATTTTAGGTGGAGATAGCCTATACGGTGGAAAACGGACAGGAATCGAATCCGTGACCTCAATTTTGTATTCGATCAGGTCAGTAACACCAAGAGTATCAGAAAACACCTCTGGAAACGACTGACACAGCTTATGAATACTATCAGCCTGCTCCTCAGGTAGATGTCTAAGATCTAACAACATCTCATCCTGGGTAGGCGAAATAGAAGAACATGATGCAGAATTACACTTTAATAAAGGGATGTTACAATTAGAGGCAAATTTGAAAGTGCAAGACCTACTCTGAAGGTCGAGCACAAGACCAGTGTGAAAAATAAAGTCCGCTCCCAATATAATGGGGCAAGACAAGAGCTTGGCCACAAACAATTTAACTTTCCATGTGAATTTAAAAATACGAATTTTGACCAATAAGGAACCTAGAATTTCTAATGGGGATGAATTAGCCGAAACATATTGAACAGGAGATGAGACATAGTCAGGTAGTTTACAAACAGATTTCAATTTAGAATACCATTCAGCCGAAATAATCGAACAAACACTGCCTGAATCTAAGAGAGCTGTTATAGGCTCGTTATTTAACTCAATCTTAAGAAAAGGAACAGGTGCGGGGGAATCCGCCGCAATCCTAAGACACTCTTTGGGACCTTCAAAGGATAAATTTGAAAATTGCTCGTTCCCTGAATTTACAACCTGTTTACCAGGGGCTGAGTCTCGGGAAGATGGATTAGTCGACTCAGCCGAAGCCACTAGTCACTTTTTATTATTGGCATAGGTAGAATTTGCACCAGAAGTTGAGCAGGAGGGGGTGCTATTCGAGTTTGGGCAATTCTTGGCGATATGTGAGAAAGCCCCACATTTAAAACAGCACTTGTGCTGAACCAGCTCCATTATTTGCCCTACTAGTTTTGACCAATGGACATTTATTGCGAAGATGGTCAGGCGACCCGCAAGCATAACATTTACGGGGTGTGACTGGTCGGCGAGGTGGAGGCCGAGTATTACTAAACGAAGGAGGGGGTTCTTTTGCCACACGCAGAGAATCGGCATACCTAACTCCTTCCGCTGAGACGGCCAACGCTTCAAGTTCAGAGAAAGTTTGCGGGCACGCCGCGAAACACAAGTATGACCTATAAGATGGTGAAATGCCTTCTACAATAGCCTGTACAATCTGATCTTCAGGAAAATGAAGGGCAAACACCCTAGTATAAAACTTAATGTCTTGTATGAAATCAGCCAAGTTCTCATCCAAGCGCTGTACACGATAATAGTACTTCTGGATCAGAGATGACCTCGCGCGGGCGGGAATAAAATTTGCAAGCAAGTGTGCATGAAAATCTTCAATAGATGACTGTTCGGCTATGGCTCTTACTATTTTGTCAGAAAGAATACCAATTGCATAAGGATAGATGATTTGCAAAATTTGACATGGAGAAAGAGAAAACACAAGGGCATGATCCTGAAATTCAACCAGAAATCTTAAAAATGAAATTACTTCACTGGTGGTATTAACCGAAAACTTAGAGATACCTCTGAGCAACATTGCCAATGGATGAGGCAAGCTGCTAAACCCGGGTGACATAGTAGGTAAAGATTTCAATGGCAAGGTAGTTAATTCAGAACGGCTGTTACTCAACGATGCACGGCGTTCAGACTCGTCCAATGGGGCAGAAGTTGTTTGAGCAGCAACGGTTATCCTATTAACTTCTCCCTTATGAGGCTCTTCCTCGCTACCTACATTCACCGAGACGGGTTGATCAGTTTTGGGAGGAACCTCCCCAGTTAACAATTGAGTGACCTTGCTAGATAATTCAGACATATTTTCAAGCAGCGTACTAGCTTCCTTCTTCTGAACGTCATTCAACTTCAGAGACAACAGATCATTAACTCTATTTGAAAAGTGATATAGCCTAGCTTGCACACGCTTAATTTGATTAGGAGAAGGATCATTTTCATCAAAAAAACTAACTACAGAAGCTAGCCCAGTAATATTCTCCGTGATCGTGGAAAGAGAGTCGTCAATTTCTTTCTCTCCCAAATTGGGGATGGAAATGGGCAAATCTAGGGACTCTCTAAGCTTGTTTGTGTCTACTGCAACCGTGCCTCCAGATTGTACATTTCTAATAGTCAATTCATAGATCAACTCCTCCTTGCACAAATAGTTAAGATGGAGAACATCGCGAGGGCCGGGCATGGTGACAGAACAATTTTGAAAAACTCAAAAAATTCCAGCAACTGGGAAAATAGTTAGAGTTCGGAACAAAACATTGTTTAGCCGTCAAAAGGGGCTAAATTGAGACCCATTCAACCACGCTCTGCTACCACTTGTTACCGAGTTTTTGTGGTAGTTATGCGTGAAAGAAGGTGCGGGGTGGTGAACAGGTCTCAAGCTACTAAAGTAAAATTAATTTAAAATTTAACAAGGTTATATTTTCTTTTTTAAAACAAGGAAATAACAAGCATGGCAGGTACAAAGTAGCAAGTCCAAAGGGTAGTTACAATATTTACAAGATTTGGGCTTCGCGCCCTGACTCCACAATGCTAGGGCAATCAGCCCAGTTTTACCCCAAACACAAGTTTCAACAGAGGGTCAGAAAACCCCATTCATGCCCAGGAGCCCTTGCTCCAAATTACACAGAAAAGCCTCCACGAGGCGTACAACACTCAATTTTCAAAAGAGCCACTCGCTCTCCAATTTAAGCCTCTCCCAGGCCACACCAAACTCCACCTTCAAGTTGTCCTCAACGGACCTAAACACAGGGGTAAAATACCCAATCTACTGAGGTCTATTAAATGAAAAGAAGGTTAATTAAATGACCTCTAAGGTAATAATTTGAGAGGAGGCGAACTTGCACTCCTAATACACTTTGATTAAGACCTACTTGGCACTAGGCCGTTAATACAAGGGCTAATCCCATACTAAAGAGGTGACTTAAGAAGAGAACAATTTGTTTTATGTTAACGAAGAATAGGTTGAGAAAAATAAGTTCACCTCAAAACAATATGAGTGGGAGCTCGAGAGGGTTAGCACTCTCTATCCCAGTATGTAGCTTTAAAAGAGAATATATGAAAAGAGTAGTTACATTTAGGAAAAGGTTACATGGTGGAACGCTTCGAACCCGCCCCGAGAGTTAAACTGCTGAGCTAGCAAAGAAAGAAGTTATTAATCGGCCATTACCTTGTTGTTGACCGCTGCCGAGGAAAGAGGCGCTTCCCGCCTCCTGCTATGTACTTAATACACTGAAAGATGGAACAGAAGTGGCCCGGAGACCCTAAAATCAGCAGTTTAAATACTCTCGCGGAAGGTTCTAGGCGTTAGGGGAATGAGAACACCCTCCCACGAGGATTTTATTGGTTCATCAATAAACCCCCTACACAATACTAAGAAGAAACACATAATTGGTGGAAAATTAATTTAAGAAATTCGGGATAGGCTAGATTAAAAACAAGGGGAAAGAACGGGTTAATATTGCCAACTTAACCAATGACTGAAAAAAATTTAGCAAAGAACAAACATTTGAAATAAAAATTTCTCCAACAAAATAGTTCTTTGACTTCGCACTAGGGTGCACTATTGTTGATCTTCAGTAGTGTCCTCTAGAAGAGAAAGTTCACACTTCTTACTTCAAGCGAAACAAAAACACATCAAAAATGACACAGTTCAAAAACTCAAAATTTTCCACGTGGTGACATCTTCTGAGAAAGTAGAGAATTAATAGCGTAGATAAAGTTCAGACTTCCTCCAGCAGAGGAGTTTCAACTGGCGCAAATTTTAAATTAGCGGCGTGGAGGTGTACCGCCCGGTACAGTGAGTATAGACAATCTGTCATTCACAGGTTTGAAATTTGCAACCCATTTAAGGATCTTGGTTCTAACAGCAAACGCAGTTCCAAGCATCACAGCTCCATTGAGGATTCCTCTTTGCGCTTTGCTCTTAAAAAATCGGTAGCTGTCGGATTCAAAAATCTCTTCATCTGGGTACCTTGTTTCCTGTAGGGCCATTATGGATATCTGACTTTCGTGAAGAGCTTTGGTGAGGGTTTTCAGCTTGCCAGTTTGTGTAAGTGAATTTATGTTGAAAGTTGCTAGAAAGGTTTTAGATTTTGGCCTGAGTTTTTGACTCTTCGGGGTACACCGAGATGCTCCGACTCGTCTCTTGCATGATGTCGAGTCTCCCCCAGAATCGGAACGAGACTTGTGCGCCATGGCATTCACGACGAGGGATTTATCTGAAGATTTACCCCCTGGGGTATGTTTCTTGAAATGTTGTGCCATCATGCTTTTTGATTTGACTTTGCTTTGGACGGGAACCCATCCTTTTACAACTAGGGTTGTTAGCCCTAGAGGTTGCCTCAAGATGTTCTCTGGCTTCTGGTCATTTACCAGTCTTCGCCGTAACCTTGGCAAGCGAGCTTCCCCAATTCCAATGGGACGCGTCCGATGGAGGTAACCGGTAAATCCCTACGCGGGATTATTATTTATTTATTTATTTATTTATTTATTTATTTATTTATTTATTTATTTATTTATTTATTTATTGATTGATTGATTGATTGATTGATTGATTGATTGATTGATTGATTGATTGATTGATTGAAAAAATGTAAATTTAGATGTACAAACATGTTTGAAGTACAGAACACAATTAGAATCGGAGTTAACAGAGCAGTTAGTCGCATTGCACTGTTTCTGTATTCTTTCTACCTGTATCATAAATAACTTGCATAACCATCAGAGTTAAATAATTTTACAATCATTTTTCTCTGTAAAGAATGCTTTTTGTATGTGCTCTATTGGCATCTTGACCTTGCTCGCTTGTATTTTTTAATGAAACATACAATTTGTCTGTGAATAGAAGTAGGCTTAGGAAGGTAATGCTAAGTTTATTGAGTCAGCCTCTGCTTGGCTGTTTAAAAATGGTAAAAGTCCAGAAATAGTGTGGAATAGAATAGGGTACCTTTCAGCTATGTCATTGAAAACAGCCATTGATTCAAACACAAAACTGCTGGAAAGGTATAACACAAAGAATCAGGCCTAACACATTTAGCCAAAGAAGACTGTTACCTCTATACAGAACTGAATCACACACCCTCACTGTTTCTATCAACATGCAAAACTGCCAGAGTGAAGAAATGTTACAATGATATTTCTCGATAATGTTTGAGGTAGGAAGAAAACAATCATAGTAATTTTCCCAAAGTTGTAAAGTTGCCTGCTCGAGCATTAGTTTTTTTAAAACATATCTGTTCTCAAAATGCTGTCAGTCTCATTTTCGTCTAACTCCACTCGTTTTGCACTACACCACACTACTCTTATTGCAATGAAATCTGTGACAGTCGAGAGAATCCCATACAATCTATTATTATTATTATTATTATTATTATTATTATTATTATTATTATTATTATTATTATTATTATTATTATATTTTGTATTTATTTATTTACATTCTGTAATTCAAATTGTAACTGGATGATTATTAGATTAAATGTTTTGATTACTCTCGGGTTTTAATACCAAACCACTGCCATTTGCTGGTCTTTCTCTAACCTCGCTCATCATGCACTGCTTGCGATACTCTACATACATACATACATACATACATACATACATACATACATATAATGTCTATTTATTTTGGAAAGACCTCCTGTATTTACAGGCTGCCACTAAGAACAAGGTAAAACATGTAACATTTTCTGTATATATATATTGATTAAAGAAAAATTCATAATTACGTGTAGAGGTGGTGTCTCAGGATCTTGATGGAGCCTCGGAGGACGAGGGTCGCGATTTCAGGGATGAGCTTCATTGGGAGTTGAAAGCGCTTCCATGTGGCGACAAAGTGACGAGGTATGGTACCGAGAGCTCCGACCATTATCCCTATTATTTCGATTTCCTGAAGGTGGTATTGAGATTTGTAGTAAGGGATAGTGGGTTTGTATTTGTTAATCTTTTCTAGATTAACCTCCTCTGGTTGACCGCTATGGTGCTCGAACCTGACAGTCGGATCTAATATGAATCCTTGAGAGATGTTGTCTTTAAATACTATGATGTCAATTCTCTGCGAACTACCAGTTATGGCCAGTCCGTGTATCTCCTCATGTACATTGAATCCCTTCTTTCTCAGTTCTCCGGCAATGAAGGATCTGATCTGGTGGTGCCGCGTGTTTTTTAGGAGCTCCCCGCATGTGCAGAATCCCAGGACATGACCAAGAGTTTCTTTCTCTCCGTGGCAATGCCGACAGAGGTTGTTGTCCAGGGACCTGCCTAGGACCACGAACACTGCACATACATTAGCAATCATCTTTATAGCCTCTCTCCACTCGTTACAAGACAGTCCAATATGATCTCGCACCCAAGAGGTTGCAGGTATATACTCTTTGTAAAGTTGTACTCCGAGTCCTTTTTGCGGTAGTGAACACCAGGAGGTGAATTCATGTTCTCGTAGCTCTTGATGGATCTTCTTAGTATCGTACAGGCCGTCCCTGGCGGTTATTTTTTGGGTTAGTTTTAGGCATTCTATTTTTTTTTTTAATTTTAAATCTAAGAATTTCATTTTTGTCCGTATTGAACAGAGAATGGAAGATAGGAAACTTAAAACGGTCCACCTTTTCAATACAAAATTCTATACATTCCCGACTCTCCGCGTGAGAATCCCTCGAAGCGACACCAAGTGGATGTTTAGTCTTCAGCAAGATATTGTAGGTATTACGTCGTTCCATTTATATGAAGAGTCGGCAAATGAAGCCCCAATGTAAATTGTCCATTATTAGACAACTTAGCACACGGGGGCGAAACGCTAGCATCTAGGAATGAGTTAGCTGGAAAATTTATAATGTCCAACAACGGACCATTTATATTGGTATTATAAATTTACTCATTCGGGACAAATATTACAGGTTCCCTATGGGAATCTACGTCTAAATCAAATGAAGCCCCCCCCACCACCAACTTCTGTCTTTGTACTTTTCTCCATCTTCATTGCTGTCCCAGGAACCCTTGGACAAAAGGCACACCTGCTAACCATTTAGCCATGGAGCTGAATAGTGATGTGAATGAAAGGCTAGATATCCTGGAACTGCTACTTCTGTCTTTGTACTTTTCTCTATTAAGGAGAAATCGATTGCTGTCTGCAGTCAAAAGCACATAATATTTTCTTGCTTTATTTACCATTAGGTAAACCGTGAGTTTTGAACAACAAACCACAGTCATGATTGCAAACTAACAAGCAAAACGCTTCTCACTCGCGTGGTTGCTATTGCCAACACCATTTACTCATATTCTGTATATTCATGCTTTTAATTTTTTAAATTTATAAACAAACATGTTGAGTTTTTAGCATTTTTGCACATATCTTGAGTTAATAACGAATCCATTGACATAATTTGCATCGTCGTAGGTGCTATAGGTTTAAAGTTAAAAACTTCATTATTGTTCCGTATTGAATAGAGAAATAAGATGTACAATATTATAGGTTAGGATCCACCTTTCAATACTCCGTAATAAGATGGTAAAAAGTAGTTACAACCTGTTTAATGGGACCGGTTTCAACACATTTTAAGTGTCATCATCAGCCAATTTGCGAAGATCTTACAACAACTAGCACATTGAATACAGGCAAAAAATTAACATTGTATCATAACGTAGCAATTCAGTAAATGTTTTTACCATCTTATTACGGAGTATTGAAAGGTGGATCCTAACCTATAATATTGTACATCTTATTGCTATAGGTTTGTCATAATTTTCTGTTAGCATTGGAATTAGATATGTAGATTTGTAACTTCTAATTCCAACCATTATCATTAGTAGCAGTTCCAGGATATCTAGCCTTTCATTCACGTCACTGTCGAGCTCCATGGCTAAATGGTTAGCAGGCTTGCTTTTTGGCCAAGGGGTCCTTAGATCTTGCTTTGGGGCCTGGTTGTTTCTGCCGTCTTCAGCATTAGAATTCATCTTAGGACCACGTCCTCAGAGACTACAGATTGCCTGTTGGGCATCAACTCAAAAGACCTTCACCAAGTGTCTGCAGAGGCCACTTGTTGTTGTTGTTGTTGTTGTCGTCGTCGTCTTTATACAATGCATTTTGCCCTTTAACGAACACATAGAATCATTATTTAGCACTGGTCTTCTTGTTCTTATCTTCCCAAAACTGCCTATCCTTTCACTATGGACTTGTCTTCCCTTGTGTCCAAGCGTTTTTGAGTTTCAAGTTCCTGGCTGTTCGGTTCTTGGATGTGAACTTATGTGAATTGATTTTCTGTCTGAATGTGGTCCGTGTAGTTGCCAGTGGATCATTGTTAATTTCTGCAAGGTCGCTTTGAGTGTCAACCAAGCAGTGTAATTTAGTTTGTCAGATTCCGTTAATGATGAAGATATTTTTTTGATCAGTCAAGAGTTGCCCATTCGCTCAGTCGTAGCATACAGTTCTTCTGAGCTTTTACACATCCAGATATCATCTTGAATCTTGGGTCCAAATATCTTCCTGAATATCTGCCGTTCTGTTTTCTCTATGTCCTTGATGTTGATGGTTAAGGATGACGTCTCAATTGCGTAGAGTGCTTCTGGGAGAACAACTATATGGTCGTGATGGAGTTTGGCTTTGGTGGAAAGCGATTTTGTATTGTACATATTCCAAGCGATTGTGTAGGCTTTACGTAATTTTTCTGCATGTTTATTAGCCTTTTTTCACTTCCAGTGTTCCTGATAATTTCACCTAAGTACTTGAAGTGCTTAACGTGTGTGATATTGGCATATTTGGTTGCAAGTGATATTAGGCTTAGGTTCTTGATGTCCCCGTATTGTGTTTTCTCGTAAGAGATTTTGAGGCCAGCTTTGATGGCAATTTTGTGAAGTTTCTTGATGTCATGTTGGGCATCGTTAGGAGTCCATGTAATTATCACTAGGTAGTCAGCAAAGGCAAAGCACTTCATTTTGATTCTCTTATTTTTTCTTCCCTACTTATTCTAGGTACTTCCTTCTCCCAGGTTTTGAATGATCTTATCTAGTACCAGATTAAACAAGAGTGGGGACAACCCATCACCCTATCTTATTCCGGTTCCGATTTGAAAAGGTTCGTAGATTTCACCTAAAGGTTGTGTTTGTCAAAGTCTGTTCGATTAACACAGTTGTTCTGCTATCCACACCACATTCGTGCAGTATATTGAACAGAATGATGCAGTCAATAGAATTGTATGATTTTTTAAAGTATATGAAAGTAACGACTGTGTCGTTCGATTGGCAGTGTTGCAATATAATTTTGAAGTTTCAGATCTATTCTGCGCATGACCGATGTGGTCGGAAGTCTGCCTATTATTATTATTATTATTATTATTGTTGTTGTTGTTGTTGTTGTTGTTGTTATTATTATTATCAAAATAAATTTGGTTGTGCACTTTGTCTTTTTATAATTCCTCTTTTATTGCTTTAATTGACATTCTTTATTGAACCTTTCAGATCTGAGAACACACATCCAAATGTATTGCGTGTTGTGGAGAGGAGAGGACCAGAATGCCTTACTTCGGCGTGTAATGCTTCTCTACAGAGGCCTCCTTCAAATTTACAACGCTCTCAGATGCGGCCTCAACCCAGGCCAACTTCTGCCTTGATGCGACGGCCCGCATCTTCGACTTCTCTTACCTCCCAGTTACTGGGTGTGAGCCGCGATGGCAAAGCTCACTTGCAGATAGTGTGCCAACCTGAGCAGCAACATCGTGCTCGCTATCAAACAGAAGGAAGTCGAGGTGCAGTGAAGGACCGTTCTGGTAACGGTTTCCCCATTGTGAAGGTAATTGCATACCACCATGTTCACAAGAAGAACTGAAAGTCTGCTATAAATGTAACACTCATCTGCTCCTCTATCATCTGATAAGGTTGAATGTTTTGATAGTCATCACCCTCGCCCCATGCTTTTGTCTCAATTGGTGATTTCTTAACAAAAGAAACAGAAAAATTGGCTGTTATCGTTCCTCCTCTGGCAAACTAGTAAATCTGCAGTTAAGGTCTAGATTTTACTATTTACTACCAAAACGTAATTGGGCACCCCTGATGGATGGTAATTTATTACTTCAGTTGACTTGCGTGGCCAATATATGCTTCAGGACATACAAGAACAAGTTGGCAAGGAGATTGTGTGAGGTACAGAGGTATTGGACTTCTATAAGGGCATGATTGAGGGCTATCTGGCAGGGCACTTGCATTGAAGTTAAACTGGTCTAATCAACAGCAGCATTCGTCCTGTGCAAGTGGAAAATGGATGGGCATTGTGCCAACGGTGCATGTTCTGGGCGACCTAAAAACTAGACCGACAAAAATCGCAGAATTCTAAAACACAAAATTGTCAAAAATAGTGCACAACTATAGCTACTACTGTATCTGACTGCAGTTTCACACAGCAACAGGAGTATCTTTTTCCAGTGGATCATTACATACAGAGGCTCAGCACAAGGGCAGCAGCACATAAGCCCCATGTCACAACAGACAGAAAGCTTGTCGACTCCGGTGATATTTGGACTGTTGCTTATGGACAGTGGAACAGTGGAAATCAGTTCTGTGGAGTAATGAGTCAATATTCATATTATTTAGGTCCGATGGACTAGTATGGGTGTGGCATCTACCTCAGGAATGGCGTCTGTCACAGTGTTCTGTGCCAGCCAGGAAATTTGCTTATGATTGCATGGGGCTGTTTCTCATACTTCAGTGTGGGACTGCTGGTGTTTCTCCATGCTAGCATGAACCCACAGGCATATTATAACATTCTGGATAATGAAATGCTCCCAGCATTGTGTTTTTTTGTTGTTGTTATGGAGTGGACCTTTGTTACTTCTCGGATGACAATCTACTGTAGGTGCCATGTTTCAGGAGCTACTCTGAAGGGGTACATCTACAATGTTTGCCAATTGGACTAGCCCACCCAGAGTCTCAACCTCATTCCAGTAAAATATCTTAGGGACAGATTGGATCACTGGGTGAGGTCTCGGGAGGAGTGGCCAAAATCCATTGTCCAACTCTCGGAATGGTTGAAAGAATGGTTGGTGACTAATCCCAATGGATGTCTTGCACACACTTGTTGAGAGCATGCCAGACAGGGTGGCTGCTGTTACAGCTGCAAGAAGTGGCTCTATGAGGTTTTGACAGGGTGACAACCATCGAATGAGCATTGTGGATAGGTGTCCAATTACCTTTTGGTAAATAGTGTATAAGATCGACCTTCTGGTAAAGTCTTGCATCTGCAGTGTGTTCTGTCAATCAATAAGCCACCACTGATTTGCATTTAAAACTCACCCAGCTGGGCAGATTCCTTATCAGTTGTTTAGTTAGTCTTTTCTGAAATGATTTCAGAGAAATTGAAAATTTATCAAACATTTCCCTTTGTAAATTCTTCCAATCCCAAATTCCTCTTCCTATAAATGAGTATTGGCCCCAGTTTGTCCTCTTGAATTCCAATTTCATACTAGCATACCACGCGGTTTGTCACCCTAAGACAATCGCGGCAGAAATCACCATCACAAGTTATCATAATTGAACAATATTTCCAGTTAGCTATACTCTGCATTGAATTGGACTAAGCAGCAAAAGTCTAAATGAATTGTTATTTTTGTGTACAAAACTATAATTATCTGTCTTGGCAATGAAATCCTTTGGTTCATTTATCTTAGACACTGACATACGTTTTTTAGCTTTTTGTAATTTATTTTCAAATCATATGTGTGTTTTTATTTTTCACATGTTTAAATCTAGCATTGTTACGGTAGTATTATTATGCTGTCTAAAAGGGGAGAAAAAGTGATTGGTAAATGTAATCCTTTTTCCTGCAGTCCCGATTAAGAAAAAGTTGATTTTGTGTGATAATGTTCCAAACATTTGTGTAAACAGAAAGGCATGTTGCAGCTTTTGCAACAATTTCTCACCCTCTTTCCTTGATCATTTTCCAGTCTCTCTCTTTCTGAGCAGGCTTTGCCTCTTGTAGGTCTTGCCCTGGTTTCTATCACGCTGTTGCTCAGAGATGCCATTGTAGGAACGAGTGGGGAAAACAAGAGATTGAATTCTATTCGGCAAGGTCAGTGGTCACATTTAGTGGCAGTATAAGGAACTGTAACGCTGTCATTCATGTTTACCAGAAGAGATATGGACATACTTCCATCATGTAATGATTTTTTAGTTTAAAAACCAAAACAGAGTGTTGCTCAGGCACTGCATATGGCAGGAAATAGGGGAACCCAAACAACTCTCGGGCACCATGTTCAGTGTGTTAATTGCAACATTTTGTGCAAAATGGAATAGTTGTAGTTTCTTGATCAAGTTATACAGGATACATCCATCTAACAGGTGACAGAAGAGACTATTCTAAGCCAGATATCATTGGCAAACTACGTCTGCTGTTCCTAGAAGGGATTGATGCGAGACAAGGTTGGTGAAGGGAAGTTGTTGCATTATCCAAGCATGACAACAGCAATTTGTTGTTGCAGTCTTGCATAAAGGATTGGGATATTTGGACCGGTAGTACTTGTGTAACCTACTTAGTAAGTTTGGAAGTCACAGATTTGATTGATTGATTGATTGATTGATTGATTGATTGATTGATTGATTGATTGATTGATTGATTGATTGATTGATTGATTGATTGATTGATTGATTGATTGATTGATTGATTGATTGATTGATTGATTGAGTGACTTGAGTGACTTCAGTCGGGAAAATGTTCCCAATACATTTGTCCTGGCCTTGCTTGCAATAAAATAAAATCGTATCACTCATTTCACTATTTGATAAAGCCATTTCGTCTGCACTTGGAGCTCGTACTCATCAGTAGGTCTCAAGAGCAATGACCTGGAGACACACCGACTTACAACATTGCACAGCCATGGAGGAGAGAACGATTGGGGAAATCACTACTGTGTTGGCATTCTGCTTAACAGAGGCATGCATCCAGTTCCTATTGACTTCTCAGAAACACTGACCAAAGTTTTGTTACTTATTTTCTTCTATGCTAATTAAGATAGGAGTAACATTTTTTAAGTTGTTTGCTTAGAATAACAATTTCCACCACCAGTTCAAATGATGTATGTTATTTCATTTACATCCTGTATATTTTTACAGTTGTTCTTCAATTTCTGCATTCTAGTCTGATTTTGGTTCCCAAAATGATACGGCTGTTCTCTTGGCACACTGTAACTGTTCTTTTTGTTTACATTAGAAGCCTGCATGAATGGCTGTACACAAAATGAGCTGATGACCTGCTATTGAAACAGTAGATATTTTTACCACCACCACCACAACAAAAGACGCACTGCAAACGGAAAACATTTACATAATCATGGTGGGAAAAAATAAAGCAAATGTTATTAAATTTGGGAAAAAATACATTGATAATTACAGTATGTTAATTTGTTTGCATTAGAATAATATAGGATCTCTTTGATTCTTCCATTGCAGGTATGTTTTGACTTTCAGCTTAAACTGAGACAACAAATAACTGAAATTGCCGAGTGCATAATATTATGAACATGTGTTAAAAGGTGCAATTTATAAAGGATTATTAGAAGTTTCAGAATAACTTGATGTATAAAGGTTCTTTACAAAGAATGTCAGGAAAATCTGGATTAACAGAGAGTGGAAATTTAACATTTGTGAGCATGCGTATGAAAAGGGACCACATGTCGGGTATTGAGATAAAGGTACTGTTGTGTTCCATAATAAGTAACTAATATCATATAATTGAATTGAATGCCTCCGAAAGAAATTAAGGCCTTAAATTAGCATGTAATGTTACAACATAAGATTTCATAACTTTTCGGTAGAGCTGTTTAAAAATTTGGTTACTTTGTGACACAAATAACCAGTAAACTATTTGGAAGTTATGCTGGTGTTTACATTTTCATGTTCACCAGTATTCTGCCATAGAATTTTTTAAACGAAAATTACCAACAGATATTATTTACGGTCTAATTTTTTCGTGGAGCTCTATCTATCGATGTTGTCTCTGAGGTTTTATGACTGGCAGAGGGTCACTAGAAGTCAATTAATTGCAGTACTACTGCACTTAACAAAAATTATCACATGCCTTAATGATTGTTAATCACAGCCAGCATAAGACAGGAATATCAGTTATTCACGCTGAAGCCTGCGTTTTGGACATATTATATGCCCTTTCACCGTCTGGTCCCAATGTCTTGCCTCTCCACGGTAGCTGCAGGTGGGTAGAGACCTCTTCTTTGGGGAGAATTTTCTCGGAATTGATAGTTTTCTCTCCTGAGCCTTACTTGTTTTTTTAGGCGTTACACGTTTTGAAGAAGAAGAAGATGGTGTAATTATTGGCAGAGGAGGAGAAACAGAAGCCAGCTCCATAAGATTTTCATTTGAGGTGGTTGGTGGCGGCGTTTTCGATTCTGTGCCAACAGCGACAGGAATAATACAGCTAGAAACCTGACAAGTTTTACGGTGACATTAATTACATCTTCAATAATTTCACTTTTATTTTTCCGGAATGCTCTCTTGAAACAACCAAAATACAAATCAGGTTGAAATTTTGCGTGTCCCACTGGCAAAAATGAAATTTTGCAACTGCTGTTCTTTCCTGTCATAACTCTCCCCTCGAGGTATCTCATTAAGATGATGTTTTTATTTTGCCCAACACAATTATCAGCATGGAATTCTAAATGCTCCTCACCTACTGAAAAGTTTTCCAAGATGTGATGTACAAGAGATTAGACAATATTTATGCCTTTACCTGCAATACAAGCTTCTGAAATAATGTACAAAACAAATTTGTTAAGTGGTTCACACGTTACACCAAAGAGACCCACTTTGTAGCCTGTAAGAAAGAAAATGGGTCCAACTTGTTGTGGATCGTATGGTAAGTGCACCTGTTAGGCAAAATCAAAACTATAATGCATTGTGCATTTGTATGTGTTACAGCTTTGTGGCTGAAGAGAAAAAGGAGTTTCCAGTTGCCTAATCCTTTGTCTACAATTGTCTGTGGTGTTTTTATAAGCAGTCTGCTCTGCTTGGACATAATTTAAGATGTCGTATAGCCTTCCCCATCAAATTTCTTTTTTCCTCCTCATCCATAATTGACAGTTTCCCTATTACATTTTGATTGCTTCTCCAAGTCATACAGAGATCAGTCTTGGTTTTCTGAACTACTATGTTGCTGCAAAATGTACGCCAGATGGAATACCAGGATGAGAGTGATACAGGAATTCTCTCTAATGATTTACAACTGTCAGAGTATAATGTACGAACGTACTTCTTAAAGATGCTGGTTAGGAGAAGCATGATATCACTTCTTCATTTTGCAGGGATCCAGCCTAGCATGACAAGTGCATTTTGTTCACTGAAATTATTTATAAACTTGACTGCATGTTTACGATCATCAAAAGGAATAGATTTTATCTGAGAAGTCTTTAATATGTTTTGGTGAATTTTAGGCTACACCCCTTCTTTCTTGAATTGTTCCTTTAAATTTTTTAACCTGTTAGAGTCACAAGCAAATTTAAATTGAAAGAATGACTGACACACCTCCTGCCCTCTAAAGTGATAAACTGTGTAAGTTTCTTTCCTGTCACAATTTTTTCTCTGAGTAGCTGACATCATTGGCTGGTTTCGTACTAATGCATTCATCGCACCCATCATTAATATGTGGTGGTGATTGACATGTTCTCCACAATTGTAATCCAGTTCCTGACACACTATCCTTGAAGAATGAATGAAGCTTTCGGGAAAGAGACCAGAGCAATTTATAGTACAGCCACAACCTTTGTTTACAAAAGCTTTAACCTCCTCCGTATATTCGGAGGCTGTTTGAACTTTGGGAACATCATATAGAACATATACGTCCGCATCAACAGAGTCCTCCTGCAACTCGTATGTTGTGGAAATTTCAAAAGGTTGACTTTCCTCAAAATCGGTAACCTCACCAGAATTTTCACTTTCAAACTCGAGGGGTGAACTGAAGTAGTCGGAAATAACATTTGATAGTTTCGGCGGCAAGTCACTGCCTGACATAGTGAGAATTATTACTCCTTATCTTGGAACCTAATATATTTTAAAACGTTTCAATAAACTTAAATACACAACTATACGAGTAATAAGGAAAACACTACACTTCTCCACAGTATGAAATACACTGAAAGGTATCAGAAATGTTTGGAGCAGACAGGATGTTTATGAAACCTATTACCTTTATTAAAAGTGCCCAGCTAGGGTTTATTTATCATAAGATATCAGAGTCATCTTGTCTTATGCTCGCGCAGCTATGTGCACGAGCGAGTAAGTGTGTGGAGCCTCGCTTACAATGTGAAAAGTGGTCACTTTTCTTAGTATTAAATAAACCTCATGTTTCACCAGTGTTTGTCAGAGGGCTTTTAAATTCATGCAGTGAGTAGATGACAGTCTAAGCAGTAATTAGGTATCATAAACGAAATTTTGACATTTTACTCCGTTGAGTGGTTTTTTTACAATTATTTCGTGAACTGTTGACTGAGAAGTGGTCCCTTTTCTTGCGCATGCACACATACATTTAATGACATTTGAAAACTTAAGCTCTTTCTCAGGGTAACAGTTGGAGACCCTCTTTTGATGCAGCTGCACTCTGGGAGTGGTAACCCTGCCCATGTGAGTCCCAGAGCACACTGACATGGAATGTAGCATCTGATAAGGATCCCAGCTCAGCGTTATGAGTGAAGACTTCAACAGTACCTACAGCGGAAAAGAAGGGCTTTGGTACAGTGTAGGTGGCGGAAGAGGCAACCCACTGCTCGGGTTAATTGAGTCAAAGGTATCTGTATTTAAGTTGGAACCAGATATCGGCCATAATGTCTATACCTCAGAGAGACGGGTGCAACAGCGACTGTTCTCTATGTTAAGGGCGGCTGATGAACAGCCTAAGATGGCATTGAGAAAGGTGATGAGAAACCACCTTAATTTTCACCAGGATATCGTTAATGTGGCTGAACAATCGAATACTTCTACCCCAGTCCCTGTCAGACCTTCAGTGGTCACGAGGTATTAAGAATACCTGGGTCAGTCATAATGAAGATATGTACTTGGAATGTAGAAGCAAGAAGTACAGTTACAGTATGTATGAAGGGAGAAAGATCAGAGAAATGGAATGACTCAGAGTAATCATCTTTGGTACCGAGCTCGATAGCTGCAGTCGCTTAAGTGCGGCCAGTATCCAGTATTCGGGAGATAGTAGGTTCGAACCCCACTGTCGGCAGCCCTGAAGATGGTTTTCCGCAGTTTCCCTTTTTCATACCAGGCTAATGCCGGGGCTGTACCTCCCTGTCCCATCGTTGCCATAAGACCTATCTGTGTCCGTGCGACGTAAAGCAAAAAAAAAAAAAAAAAAATCTTCGGAATAAGCAAAATGCAATGGTCTGGATCAGGTAGTTTCAGAATCAAAGATAATTATGTCTGTTACTCATGAAACAATGTACTAAATCGTCTAAATTAAGTTAGCATCATACTGGGTAATCAATAAAATAATGCAGTTAAAGCTGTCATTCCATTATTGGATTGATTGGATTGATTTAAAGTAAAATTCTATTACTGTGTCCACCTAGTCAATACAATTATATTGATTTAGTTTAACTCAAAAACCTTCTCATATAAGTGTCATTCAAGTATATGCTCCTGCTTGATGGTACTGATGATGATATCAAAAAGTTTTTTTTTTTTTTTTTTTGCTAGGGGCTTTACGTCGCACCGACACAGATAGGTCTTATGGCGACGATAGGATAGGAAAGGACTAGGAGTTGGAAGGAAGCGGCCGTGGCCTTAATTAAGGAACAGCCCCAGCATTTGCCTGGTGTGAAAATGGGAAACCACGGAAAACCATTTTCAGGGCTGCCGATAGTGGGATTCGAACCTACTATCTCCCGGATGCAAGCTCACAGCCGCGCGCCTCTACGCGCACGGCCAACTCGCCCGGTTCAAAAAGTTTTATGGAGAGAGAAAAAAAACAAAGAATTCAGAAATAACCATACTAATGGGAGATTTAATTCAAAAGTGGGAAAAGGTGTGCGAGAGGTCTTGCACAGGGAGAGGTTTGTCCAATTTTGTCAACAGGAGAGCTCTATTGTGACATATACTTTCTATAAGTTACCAGCACTGAGTTTGTACACCTGGAAATCAAATGCTTAAACAGAGTCAAGGATTGTGAAGAATCATTTTGATTACATCCTGATTAAAAAGAATTTCAGAAACTGCATTAAGGCATTGGTGCCTGATGTTTCATCAAATCTTTATTCACTGATCACTAAAATTAAGCTGAAATTAAAGATCACAAAAAGGTGTGTCAGTCTTAAATATGATAGTGCAAAATTCCAAGGTGCAAACATTAGGATAACAATAATGAACAACTTCTGTAAACAGCTATCCAACAAGAATGAAACACCAAAGGACATCGGTACTGTACCATCCATATAAAGGTAATCGACGTGTGTGTTGTACGATCGAGATGAACAGAATTGTTGTGTATGTTTTGGATGTAATGGCAACTGTCAATAAAAAGATTGTGTATTTCGTTTAAATTGCTATTTATTCAGTACATTGCCGGCAGTCCGTAAAATCCATTAGTTAAATCCTTAAACTAAACCTTCAGAAGACATTAAAATGGAAAGAAGCAGTACTGTACCAAATTTCGATGTAAATGGAATGTCACCAGCCTTGCTCCTAGATGGAAAAAAATGGGTATGTTCGATTGAATTGTATATTGCTGCAAGAGGAATCACAGATTCTGATAGAAAACAGGCAGTTTACCTACATTCGGGTGGAGAATGCTTGCAAGACATAATTTATTCTATCTCTGACCTCACCACTGTTCCTACTGGTAAAGCTGTGCATAAATATACTTTAGAATTGTTAGACAACCATTTTTTTTTACCTAAAAGCAATCCGCTATTTGAGCAGCATATTATGAAGTCATTGAAACAGGGTATTAATGAAACATCAGACGCTTTTATATCTAGGTTGTGTCAACAAGTTGTCAAATGTGATTTTAAAGATACCACAACAAAAAAAGAATTGGAAGACATGTTTATTTGTGACCAGTTCATACAGGGTTGCAAATCAGCTGAAGTTAGAAAGAGAATATTGCAAAAATCGTCTGTCATACAGACGATTTGGTTGACATTGGATGGGCTCACAAAATGATAAACATGCAGACATCACATTTTAGTAAGGACGATGATTCTGAGCAAGAGGAAGAAATAGGAAGAAATATGGGACTGCATAAAGAAGTATTTCCAATAGTGCCAAAAACACTGGTGCTGTACCGAAAACTAGTTATAATAGTTTTCAAAATAGAGAAAATAGAGAAAGGAAATGTTATCGCTGCGGGGAAACAAATCACTTAGCGAGTGACCCCCAGTCCCTGCGAGAAACAAAATTTGCCAGCCTTGTAATTTAACAGGGCACTATCAGAAGTGTTGTAGAACAAAAAACGTTAGAATCGGGGGAGTCAAGTGTTGATGGCGAAGTTTCCTAAGTGGGCGACGTCAAATATGAAGTCTGCCCTAGATGTAGTAGTGATTTATACTACACTTTTCTTACAAATGACGAGAAAAAACAGGAGATAATTGGGAAGACCACTTGTCTCTTGTCGGGGTACCCTTCGTTTTTATTATTGACTCAGGATCTACTTGCGATGTTATTGACCAAGAAACTTGGAAGGAATTTAAAAGGAAGCAGGTAACCGATAAAGTAAAATTACTAAATAGTTCAATAAGACTTTTCATTTATGGTAGAACCGATCTGTTGGATGATTTAGGAGAGTCTGAGGTGGACATAACGCATTCCAGTAGAAAAATTAGTACGACTGTTGTAGTTATTAAAGGTGGGGGACCACTATTTTGGGATGTTCCTCGGCTATAAAACTAGGAATATTACAAATTCCTGAGCAAGTTAATCAGACGGTGGTTTCTGACACATCGAAGGTGGGCAAAATAAAGAATTTTCAGCTTAAATTACCAATCGACCCGAAAATCCCGCCAGTTATTCAACATCTGTGGAGGGTGCCATTGGCATTGAAACAAAAAGTAGCACAATGTATCCTTGAGCTGGAGCAAAATGACATACTTGAAAAGGTTGAAGGACGTCAAGATGGGTTTCTCCTCTTGTACCCTTTCCGAAAGGTGACAGCATTAGATTGTGTGTCTATATGCGAATGCCAAATACAAGAATTTTATTGTAGCCAATGGCCATATAAGAAGTAAATACAATATCTTTTCACTTATTGTCATCAAGTTTGTTTGCACTGATAATTGTCATGTCCATTATTCATTGGCAAGCTGTGTGATCGTTTGTTGCCTATGCTTACACTGTAAGGCATGATGTTTCTCACAGTGTTGGTCACAAAGTCTACACACGTAATCCGGACCTGGTTCATGGTAATTCAAGCTCTGGCATACTTTATGGTGAAACTAAACCTCGTAACTGTATGCCGTAAGTCGTATCCTGTGCGTGTCCATTCACGGTTGATCATGGCGTCTGTCCCCTAGAAATCCATCCCAATATCTGCTCTTTTTTTCTTTCAGTTCTTGTAAGAGTTCCCGATAACTTGTTGTGGATGGTAGCAGTAGGTGAAGTCTTACATCCTCCACTAAAAACGTTTACCTCGCCAATACATAGACTAGTCGAGATGGAGTGTATTTCGAGACGCTTAGGACTTGCTTGAGGAACCTCACTTTCAGACTTTCCAATTCAACACCCTACACCCTGATATTAGTGGGAACAAATAATTTTCAAAGTTGGATGTTAGGTCAGCTTTTCACCATGTGGAATTGCATCCAGACTCATGGGAGATTACCACATTTAGCACACATTTAGGCTTATATAGGTTCAAGCGGCTAATGTTTGGTTTGGATTGGGCAGTTCCTGAGTTCCAAAAGTTAATGGAGCATCTGATAAGGAACAAGATTCCTACATGAGTTTATTTGTATATTGATGACATTCTGGTGTATGGGGAAACTAAAGAAATATATGATTCAAGATTTAAAAAGGTTCTTGAAGTTTTTCGTGAGCACGGTATTAAACTGAATGAGGAAAAGTGTGAATATGGTAAAACTTCAGTTAAGTTCTTGGGTCACATCATATAAAAAATGGCATTAGGCATACCGAAGACAGAGTGCCGGCTCTGAAGTATTGCAGAAGACAAAATGTGTCCGAGCTGAGAGGTTTTCCAGGCCTACTGAACTATACAAGTGATTTATTCCTAACATGTCAGCCATGACAGAACCACTGCGTCAACTTACAAATAAATCTGAACAATTTGTATGGAAACAAGTACACCAACAGGCTTTTAAAAAAAATAAAAATTAGTGCTTACATCTAGCTCAGTTTTAGGATATTTCAACCTCGAGGACGAAACAGTAGTGATGGCAGGCGCTGGCTCAAAAGGACTTGGTGCGGTGCTGATACAACGGAACAACGAAGGAATCCCATGCATAATTTGCTACATTAGTCGCAGCCTATCGGACGTCGAACAGAGGTACTCTCAGACGGAGAAAGAAGCACTTGGGATTGTCTGGGCGTGTGAGCGCCTAAGGATTTTCCTGACGGGTAAGCAGTTTTGCCTGTATACGGACCATAAACCACTGAGGTAATTTTTGGGCCTAGATCAAAACTCTGCACGAGAATTGAACATTGGCTTCTGAGACTCCAATCTTTTGACTTCCAAGTTAAGTATGTAAAGGGGAAAAATAATATAGCAGATCCTTTATCACGGTTGAGTGAGAGTGCAATCGGTGAAGCCAAGAAGGACAATTATCTGATGCACTTGGCTGTGTATTTGGCACCAGTTGCATTATACCCAGAGGAAATCGATGAAGCTCAAATATTGATCCCACTCTAAAAATGTCCGGTCACATTTACAAAGAGGGTGTTGGGATCGTGATGACGTTGACCTTCCATTTCAGGCGATGATGTCACAATTATGTGTCGTGGACAATATATTACTGAAAGAAACTAAGTTGGTAATTCTGAAAAGTTTACAAACTAGGGTCCTTAGTTTGGCACATGAGGGTCATCCAGGATGAAAAACAAATGGACAAAGCAGTGGACCGGACAGTGAGAACATGCCTGGGTTGTCATATTACCAGGAAACCTGAGAAGCCCGAAAAAATCTCCGACAATAATTCCTAAAAAGCCTTGGGAATGAATAGCTGCTGATATTTTGGGTCCTTTTCCTAATGGGGTACAACTATTGATCGTGATAGATTATTTTAGCCGTTTCATGGAAGTGACAAAACTAAGTAGTACTGACTCTAAAAGCACAGCAAAAAAGCCCTAGATGGTATTTTTTCAGAATACGGGTATCTTGAGGTTCCCTCAACAGATAACAGCATGAACTTCGTCAGTGCAGAGATCGAAAATTACCTGCAACAGTGTAGAATTCATCACCACAGAGTTGCCCCGTTATACCCACAAGCAAACGGCACAGTGGAAAGACTGAATCCAGGTATAACTCAACGACTACAGATTGCTAATGCCATGAAATTAGATTGGGAGTTGGTACTAAACAAGTACCTACTGATGTACGAGAACCATGAGCACCAGACTACAGGGGTTAGTCCGGCGGAGTTATTTTTAACAGAAAATTGAGGGACAAAATTCCCGGTCTGGCCCCATACAAATATATATATGTGTGTGTGTGTGTGTGTGTATTTTTTAATGAGGTATTGGAACGAGACTTTATTCAAAAAAAGGTAGAATATGCGGACGTTTGACGTGGGGCTCAAGAAAATAAATTATCAGAGGGCGACAAGGTTTTGATGCATAACCCCAAAGTAAACAAATTTTCAACCACATTTGGACCCACACCTTTAAAATTTGTCAAGAAGAATGGCAACACTGTGTCAGTAGAGACTTTGGATGGTAGAACAAATAACTCACAACTCTACCTTCTTCCGGCCTTTTCATGAGATGTTGTCTGAGGACAAGTCGCTGAGTGTGGAAGAGCAACCAGAGGAACCAGAGAAGAAAGAAGAAGGGAGCCAAGAATCAGGACAGAGACGAAGTCAACGGGAAAGGAAATCCCTGGGATTTTTGTCAGACTGTTATTTTTTTTATAAAAAGGAGTAATGTACGATGTACTGTACTATCGATATGAAGGGGATCGATATATATGTCTGTGTGTTTTTTTTATACGATCGAGATGAACAGAATTGTTGTGTATGTTTTGGATGTAATGGCGACTGTCAATAAAAAGATTGTTTATTTTGTTTAAATTGCTATTTATTCAGTACAACATCTAAACAAGGAAGTTAGGAAAAAAACACAACCGAGCAAGATGGCCATGCGGTTAGGGACGTACAGCTGTGAACTTGGATTCAGGAAATAACAGGTACGAACCCACTGTCGGCAACTCTGAAGATAGTATTCCGTGGTTTTTTCCATTTTCACACCAGGCTGTGCCTTAATTAAGGCCAAGGCCGCTTCCTTCCCACTCCTAGCCCTTTCCTGTCCAGTTGTCACCGTAAGAACTATGTGTGTCGGTGCGACGTGAACCCAATTGTAATTGTAAAGGAAAAAACACATGGATAATTGACAAAATTCTTGATTCGAAGAACCAACCAAGGCTGGTTTTAAGAAAGAGAGAGAGAACTGGGAAAATTATAAAGAACAGCTCCAGACCTAAATTCGCCAGATGGTTAGACGGGCAAAAACTGAATGGCTGGAGCATGTCTGTCTGTCTGTAATGCAGATGAAAGACTATTAATAACTTTCCAAGAAGTAGAACATGCACTCAAGAACTGCAAAACAGAATAGCACCTGAACTTGATGTAAAACCTGTCAAAATATTATACATTCTTAAAGAAGACCAATCACTGGATATCTTGATAGAGCTATTCAATCTAGTATACACCAGTGGATCAGTTAATCCCTTCTTACCGGTTGACATCAACTTTCATCCCTGTTCCGAAGAAAACAATGCCTAAATCTAATGAAGATTATATAATTATAAGCCTTAATGAGCTATGTTCTCAAAATCTTTGTAATATGAATATAGTTGGGGACAAAGCTTGACGACCTCAGTTCTTTTAAGCGAGCTGGAAGCCAGCTGTAAATCCCACCCTGCACCCTGCTGAGTTAATGAGCTCCATGTGATCCTTGCTTGGTATGGAGAGGTTGCCAAACCACTCTCTTCAGTCTTGACTCCTTCTTCATGCCGAGTGCAGTGCAGTGACCTAGTGAGCATTATTAATAGTAAGATACGACATAACTGATTTTTGTGGGTATATCAAGAATCACCGTGTAACGAAGCAGAATTAAATCGCCTGTCTGGACCTTCTTCTTCTCCTTCCTCACCAAGAATTCCAACTAAAAGTGACAAAAATGTGATTGGCAGAGGTGTTAAATTACGAAAACAAACAGTGATATTGGTGAGGAACATTAAACATTGCTTACGAGGTGTTTTAGGAAATGGCAGTGTTATAACTGGTACAAATTTAAATAATTTAGCATCGGAAGCGACAGAAATCTGTGTTACTACGGTGAAAAAAAATAGTTAAAATAAGTGATGTCAATACCTATGTAACCCCCACTGTCAGAAGCTACCGTCTGCACCAAAGAGGAGCCAATAATTATACTAATTATGAATAGTTAATAATAATTCAGTTGTCTCTTCACTCAGTATGAATACATTATTATTTTCACTTTTCAAAATGGTTTACATTACAAACTGTGCAGCCTATTGGTGGGATACAATTGGGTAATTTGAACATTCATTCTGTTAACAATTATATGATAATAGCAACAACAACAGGACATTTATTATTATTATTATTATTATTATTATTATTATTATTATTATTATTATTATTATTGTACCGGGTGGTACACCTCTACGCCGCACATTTAAATTTTCCGCCTTAAAGTACTCCTCTACAGGAGAAACAGTGAACTTAAAACTGGACCTACTTAAACCTTTCCTCTGAAGATGTCACTGTGTGAATTTCATGTTTTTTTTACTATTTATCAAGAAGTTTAGACATTCTCTCACAGATGTCACTGCCTAAAAATTATGATCATGCACCCTGGTGCAAAGTGAAGGAACTTTCTTGAAGAAATTTTTTACTCATAAGTTGTTTTTTTTACTAAATTTTGTTCTTTCATTTGTGGGTTGGCAATATTAATCTTTTCTTTCCGCCGGTTTTGAACTTAGCCAATCCAGAATTTCTGTAATTAATTTTTGACCAATCGTGTCTTTCTTCTTTGATTTTGAGTGCACTTGCAAGACTAACCAATAAAGTAAGAGGGTGTGGCTTGATTATTCATGAAAGGTCTCGAACATTCCCCGAGGGTTTATATACTGCTGATTTTCTTGTCTCTCGGCCACTTCATCAACATCTAACTAAGAGTGTGAACGTGACGCAGGAGGCGGGAAGCGCCTCTTTCATCTGGGAGCAGATCTTCAATAAGGTAATGGCCATTTAACATCTTTTATTTCTTGCTAGCTCAGCAGTTTAACCCGCGGGAAAGGTCCAAAACCTTCACCATGTAACCCATCTCTGTAAATATGTAAATTTCTACCAGCTTATGTAAAAACTTAAGTAAATTTGTGACTGTAATTTACCCTCTCAAGCTCCCCTTCATTTTGGTTTGAGGTGACTGCGTTTTGGTAACTGAATTTCTTTTCTTCCGTAATGTTCAGATTTCTTTCTTATACGGGTCACCTCCGTAGTTTGGGAATAGCCCCGGTTTCATTGGCCTAGTGCCTTTTAGGTTTTTTAAGAAGTTTCATGGAGTGCAAATTCACGCCTCCATTTCTTTTGTATGTCGGGCCATTTACTTAACCTGTTCTTTTTCTGCTTAGGCCCAGTAGGTTGGGTACAAGATACCGTTTCATTTTGTAAGTTGTGCCTTGAGGTCAATTAATGGTAAAGTCTGGTATGGCCTTTAATAGGCTCGAAAAATTGAGAGCAGGTCAGCTCTTTTATGTATTGTAAACGTGCCTCTGGGAGGCCTGATACTGTAATGAGGAGCAAGGGCTCCACGTATTAGGGTATTTCTGCTCTTGAAACAAAATTGGGGTTTTGAGTTACCACTCAAAAATTGTAAAACTAAGGGCTTGAAGCTGAAAGGTGTTAAAGATTTAAAATCTGATTTTTTTTTTTCTTCTTTCTGAATCTTGTTTTTAATTTGCTATGTAATTGTTATCTCACGAAGTGAGGATTTGTTAACTTGTTGCTGTTCAAAGAATATAACCTTCCATTTCTGTTTAAATTCTTTCTTGACAAAGTAGTTAGACCCATTCACCTCAGCACCTTCTTTCACCTCTGCTGATCCACCAACAACAGTAACTATTATTATTATTATTATTATTATTATTATTATTATTATTATTATTATTATTATTATTATTATTATTAATGTGGCTATTTCAGCCTTATAATGTTCCGGCATTTACGTGAAATGGAAAACTACAGAAATCATTTTAAGAACAGCCGGTGGAATTTGAACCCACAGCACCTCCTGACTTCGTTTTACTAGCCCGTCACACTATCGCTGAGATAGTCCAGTTTTATGGATCGATTTTAGTTTGCGTTTTAGTATTCAGGGGTCTCTCTTCGTTACCTCATAACCTACTTTAGATCACCATAATACAATATTAACATTATTTTTTCATCTCTAAATTCCTGAGCTACAATAATAATAATAATAATAATAATAATAATAATAATAATAATGTAGTTTACATCGAAAAGAATAAATTCCATAAAAATGTTTTATTCCTGCTCTGACTCATTTGGTGCTAATGAGGTAGACGATTTGGCAACTCTGACTGCGACAGACGTAGTAAATCCTATTAGCCCCTAATAGACACTGGGCTGCCGCTGCACAGTGGGTCAAATTGAAAATCTAGGGGGACAAAATTACTTTTACGTTTTAATCATAAATTTAGGGTGAAAGCAACGTATATAATTTGTTTACTTCATAACAAACATCAGTTAAGACCTTTTTTTAAGCTACATCTACGTCTACACATGCAAGAAATTGTCTATGACTAGGAGTTGGATAGAGCCTAAACTACAATAGATTGTACTCAGTTTACCTTTAATTTAGAAGACTGCAATTGTGGATATTTTCAGACAGCACTTCAGTCACTATCACTAATCACTCGATGACCCTGACCTTGATGACTCATCACATGTGTTATCTGAAGCATCATCGTCATTCACTGCCTCATGCTGTTCATAATGAGCCGGTACATCTGGTTCTTTCAGGAGTAGTAATACTTCACTGGATAATGCTCTTCTCGTTTTATGTTGAATTTTGGTTTTGTGAGATATTACTGGGTCCGAAGATATCAGCAGCATATGTAATATGTCCTCATTTGTATGTTTTCGTGAGGATTTCCTAGAATGTCCAAATCTGTATTTTCTCAAATCTTTGTTACGTGTTTCTTGGGCTTCTTCTGACAATTGCCCGATAGGTATAATACAGATTTAGATACAATTTTGCTGTATTCTGGGTGTAGGTTTTGAAAGCGGGTGTATTTATAGGGAACTGACAAGAAAGAGCACACAAAATTGTAGAAAAAAGTCTGATTAGCTCTTCATTTATACCCGTAATTTTGGATGACAAGACTGGATCCTCAAAAAAAAAAAAAAAAAAAAAAGAAAAGAAAAAAAACCGGCGAGCAGTGTTGCCATCATTCGAATTTCCGACACCTCCAGATCTTGGTTTGTCAACATGCAGACCCATTTCTGATCGAAATTTATTTTGTATTACTTTCTTTCTGTTTTCTATTTTGGTCTTATCTTCATCCCCTCTTGCTTGCCATTTCTTAATTTCTATTTTGTACGATATATGTAGCAGGCATTCAAAAAAACAGATCCAACAATGGAGGGTAGATAATCCAAATTTATAGCTTTCTTCAGGACAAACTGTTTTTGTGAGTGCGTTATTCATTTCTCTGGAACCGGCACCACACACATAACACCTCTGTGCTGATGAACCTGTAATAGAATTGCAGACTTTTCCATCCACCATGGTCAGCAATATTTATGTATTGATCATCAATTTCTATTTTACTTGGTTGGAGGGACGTTATTTCAGTTTCAACTGATTGAACCTCTCGCCTAGTCAATTCGGCAGTCTCCTTTTCAAACAATATTTTAAGAGGTCTGCAAAATCGTGTCGAAGAAGGTCGTGGGTTCTGCCATAAAATTTTCTTTTCATTGTTGCTTTCTACATTTAAAGAATACATTTGTAATGGAACAACTGAAACTACAAAAATATCAGTGTCACTGCCGTCATCATCTGTAAATTTCTGCTTATACTGACTATGTCCGCTTGAACCATCACACCCCCATTTTAATATAATATGAACTGTATCATTGCTAGAAATAGACTGTTTCAAAACATCTTCTTGAACTACTGCAAGGCGCTCAATTGTATGGTCGACCAGTGATTGTAATGTTATTGTGGCTGATGTTTCTGTTATTGTTATTGATTCACTTGGTGGATAGCATTTCTGTTTTGTTTCTCTAATGATGTGGTAAGGTGGGAAAATATTACAGTTCCTATTTTTGCATTCAAGTCGCATATTCATATATTGGCTTTTGCTGTAATTGTTATCTACAAGGAATGATAGAGCCTCTTCACCGGTAAGTGGTACAGGTTTTACAGCTGGTGATATATAGGATATTTAATTTTAGTAGCTCTATGTGGAGACTTAAGAGTTTCTTTAACCATTTTTTCAGCATCTTGTTTTCCAGACATGTGCATTGATACTTGTGTGGCATGAATAAGTTCTTGTTCGGAATGCGCAGAGATTAGCGGTTGAATTTTTCGTCTCTTTGATTTTTCACTACTTTCATGAAAAAGCTTTCTAGGCCTTCCGACTTTCGATGCGGATGGAGTAGGAGGATATAAATTTTCTGTTAATTTAGAATCATACACAATTTTCGAAAATGTTATCTTCTCTTTTAACCAATCAGTATATTTTGACCGAGCTCGATAGCTGCAGTCGCGTAAGTGCGGCCAGTATCTAGTAATCGGGAGATAGTGGGTTCGAGCCCCACTGTCGGCAGCCCTGAAGATGGTTTTCCGTGGTTTCCCATTTTCACACCAGGCAAATGCCAGGGCTGTACCTTAATTAAGGCCACGGCCGCTTCCTTCCACTTCCTAGGCCGTTCCTATCCCATCGTCGCCATAAGACCTATCTGTGTCGGTGCGACGTAAAGCAAGTAGCAAAAAAAAAAAAAAAAGTATATTTTGAAATGCATTTTGCTTTACTTCTATGAACCTGCTTCCACCGCCTGGTAAAATTATCAACAAAATCCTTTAAATCTCCTTGTAGGCATTAAGTTATATCTTCAGAACAATTGTCTATCCCTAATTTACTTTTGACAAAGTCACAAAGTTCCACTTTTGACACAATCTTCGAACCCAGTGCTTCAAACAGTTGTAAACGCGTGAGAACTGGTTGCGCGGTATCTTCTGAAACGTAAAATAACTAAGTAAGTTGCAAAAAGTGCAAAAATTCCTATAACAGGCGTAAACTAAAAGACTTTATCTACATTTTAACATTAAGTAGACAGTGACGCAGAGTGACGCGACATGCTAAAACTCTAAGTGAAAATATCATTTTAAAAATAAGAGTTAAATATTGCATTATGCAAATATAGGTAAAATTACGCAATAATTACGCCCATTAATAACTGAAACCCATTACAAATGTAAAGATCATACCTTCAGCTGCATGTTCCATCTTAAAGCATCACACTAACCTCAAAGACAACCAAACCACAGCCACTTACATTCACTCCCCAATTCAGACTGCGAGATACGCACACACAGTGCAGGAGATAAGATAAGATTCCAGCTCGAACAGTGGTGACAGATTTACACTAAGATGCGTTTATATCCCAGAATAGTGCGCGGCAATTATATGAGAATGCTGTAGAAGTAATAAATTTTGATTTTTTTTATTATGAAAAAAATAATTTTGTCCTAGATTTCGATTTTGACCCACTGTGCGCTGGAGGGTAGTGGTGTGAGGCAAGGTTGTCATGTTTTGTCCCCAACTATACATGCAAGCATATACAGCAAATGTATAGGTAGTACCCAGTTTGAATTTTGTATTGTATTGGCTCAAGAGGCATTGCTGGAGATACAGATTTTGGTGCAAAGATGCATAGATATAACTGTCGATAATTTATTGATTATGTAAAAGCTGTTGCCCATGTGAAACGTGAAACATTGCTGCACTGCATATCCTATATGATATTGGCCTGGATGGTGGAGACATCCAAATTATTGCTAACCTGTGTTGGAATCAGACTGCATCAGTTAAGGTTGGTAACGTCAACAGCTGTACTATGGAAATAAAGTGAGGAGTGAGGCAAGGCTGTATATCTCCACTCCTCTCCAGTATGTACTCTGACAGGGCATTTTCTGAAGCACTGTAAGAAAAACAGGAGGGCATCATTGTTAATAAGCTCATAATAAATAATCTGCAATAAGTTCTGCTTGCAACAAGTGCTGAAGATCTACAGACATTACTAAACTGTGTGATTGAACACATTGCTGCAACAGGTCTGCGATTAAACATGAAAAACATCAAAGTAATGGTTGTAAGCAAACATGTCATTCAACCTGTTAATTTGGCCGTAGCACTGGAGCAAGTGCCACACTTCAAATATCCTGCCTGTGTACTTGATCAAAGTTGGATCATCATCATCATCATCGTTGTATAGTTCCAGTTTCTCGGGTACTGTTAATGAGCCTCTTCCACTTCTTCCTGTCCATATACAACTTGTCATGGAGAAAATCATCCACTGTCCATCCTTTGGTAACTAGTTCAACCTTGATGATGTCCATCCATTTGGTTTTAGGTTTCTCTGCAGGTCTTTTCCCCTCCACCTGCCTTGTCTTTCCAAGTTTATTCTGGCTGTTTTTGTAGGTTCCATCCTCATCACATGCCCGTACCACCGTAGTCTGGATGTGCCGATTAAAACTAATAGGAATGTCTTTATTCCGGCTTCTTTCCTCACCTCCTCACTTCTTAACTTGTCCATTTTGGTCTTCTGGATGGTGGATCTAAGAAATTTCATCTCTGATGCTTGCACTCTTTATGAATTTCTTTTTTTTTGAGGGTGCACGCTTCAATACCGTAGGTCAATATTGGTATGAAATAGCTGTTAAAAATCATCAGTTTGGCCGGTTTTGGAATTATGTCATCCCATAAAAGTGTTCTTAGTTGTTGGTAGAATTCTGATCCCTTTTGCCCTCTGTAATTTCATTTCAGACCAAATTATCACTGGAGATTGCACTTCCAAGGTAAGGAAAACTATCCACGTTCTAGGTGGTGGTCTCCTAGTTTTACACTTGCTGGACGCCCTTCTCTATTGACTGCCATCACCGCAGTTTTGGTCTCGCTGATGTTGAGGTTATATTCCTGGAACTGGGATTTCCATACATTGGGTCTGGTCTGTACTTCCTCTTCTGATTCACCCCAAATCATGATATCATCAGCAAAGGCCACTATATTCAGTTCACCTAACTTTTCCTAGACCACGAACCTACTACGCTGGTGTAGCAGGGGGAGAGGTGGCGCGTCCCAGGTGGCGGATAGGGGGGTCCTAAATGGCTTGCCGGCGGACTTGAGGGAAATAAAATACCTCTTGTGGACCAAACACACAACCCCCTGTGGGTGGGGGATGCAGGCGGATTCACCCACGGTATCCCCTGCCTGTCATAAGAGGCGACCAAAAAGGAGCGACCAAGGGAACCATGAAACTACTTGTGGTTAGTACCACCATGCAGGGAACACCATGGGTCGCCTTTACTTACGCTTAGTACCTCTATGTTAGGTACCAAATAGGTTTTTGATTAGTAGCAAACGAGAGCGCGACGACTTTTACAGTACCTGTGATTCGTAGCACTATATGAGTGACACTATGGGATGAGGGAACCCATGGTTCTAGCTTGCCTATGATTAGTACACACTATATAAGGAACACCACGGGATAGTAAGAGTCCCTGTGGTTAGTACACTTATGTGATGAACACCGTAGGTTTGCATTGCCTGTTAATGGCGCCGCAATGTGCGAAACAGTCTAGGTCTGTAATACATGTGCGAATTTCATTACCTGTGAGTAGTACCATAATGTGTGGAATACCGCGAGTCTACGTTACTTTTGATTAGTACCGCAACATGACAAATACTATGGTTCTACTTTTCTAGCGATAAGTACCATTCTGAAGGGCCGATAACTTGGATTTTGGACTCCTTTCGACTACGAGCATCATCGATTCAGTATTGTGCTATAGAAGCAGTCCCTTGATCAGTAATACTGTTGTTTTACGCAAGCTTCTGTTCATGTGAGGCACTGTGGGTCGGTTCTACTGATCATTTTAAATTCATATCCATCCATCCATCCATTCATTCTTCATCCTCATGTTTTGAATTCTGGTCAGTGGAGGATTTTGGACTTTTAATTTGTCATTTCATTTCGTACCATTAGGGGCCGATGACCTAGATGTTAGGCCTCTTTAAACAACAATCATCATCATCATCATCACTTTTCCTTGATGTTCTTCATTATATTGTCCATAACAGTGATGAATAATAGTGGGGGACAGTGCACTTCCTTGCTGAACTCCACTTTTGGTCTCAAATCACGATGATCAACCTTACTCAATTTGTACACAGCTAGTACAGTCTTTGTACAACATCTGAGTTTTTCTTACCAGTCCTTCTGGCACATTTCTTTTCCTCAGGCACTTCCAGATCTACTGTATCTCTTATAACACTATCATAGGCCTTTTCTATATCCATGAATACAATGACCAGGTTCTGCCTTTCTCCCAATACAGTAGAGTCTCGCTCAACCAACCTTGGCTTATCCGATATTCCATGTTATCCAACGCTGGTACTCTTACCACATTGCTGACCGGATGCTTGAGCTTGCCACATACCCTGTGGACCGGACATTTTTCTATTAAGCGTACTAGGGTGTACTTGACTATAAAAATGTACATAAATATTAAACCAGTTAAGATTTTATCTTTAAAGTCAGTGGATGTGCCTTTACAAAACCATCTTCAGCGTCAATTCCTAACACATCATTAATGTTTACATCGTTGTCGTCGTCAGAGTCACTTGAATAAATAAGCACACTAGGTAAGTTACGGCGTGTAGAGGCGTGAATATCACTTCCACTATCATTCTCACATTCAGTTTCTACTAATTCATTACCACTATATCCATTTGAACGATCATCGGCATATAATTCTTCTAAAATATCGTCGTCAGCTAACACTGTACTCCGCGGGCGCTCCATCTTGTCATTGACTGAACCGGCAGAAAGAAAGTCGACGTTTCGAAACTAAATCAAAGAATAAAAGAGGCCATGAATGAAAGAAAAGTAGCAGTTATATATCTATTATTTATTCTACTCAATGTGCAGGACCGAAATAGTTCAATATATGGTCAAGAGATGTCACAGGAAGACGGAAAACAATGTCGTGAATAAAACCGAGATTTCTCGGGTCCCGTCACCTACCGCTGGCGAGCGTACTACAATATTTCTTGGGGCCTGTCACCCAAGTGTTAATTTGAACTTTTGGTGGAGACTAAATTCTGGGACACCCGGTGTGGACGGTGCAACCGTGGGACAAGCACTGGCTTGACTGTAGGCGGTAGAACCGGTTTTTCCTCAAGGACAGGTGCAGCAAGTCTTCAGTAATTGTTCAGTGTAGTATTGGTTGGGTGCGGATGTTGTAGTTTTCATATCCTATACGGCGAGTAACCAGAAGAAAGTGATTGTTTCTATGGAAGACAAGTTGAGTCCATTAAAGAGACTGAAGAAAAGGGAAACTCTTCAAAAACGTGGCTTCGGAGTATGGTACTGGACGTGTTCCTGTGGGAGACAGGAAAAGAAGAGGGAAGAAATTGAAAAGTGGTGCTCTACTGGAGCAACAAGTGATGCACTGAAATTTAGAAACTTTTTTTTTGCTAGTGGCTTTACGCCGCACCGACACAGATAGGTCTTATGGCGATGATGGGTTAGGAAAGGCCTGGGGTTGGAAGGAAGCGTCTGTGACCTTAATTAAGGTACAGCCCCAACATTTGCCTGGTGTAAAAATGGGAAACCAAGGAAACCCATTTTCAAGGCTGCCGTCATTGGGATTCGAACTCACTATCTCCCAGATGCAAGCTCATAGCCGCGCAGCCCTAACCGCACGGCCAACTCGCCTGGTGAACGTTAGAAAAATAATGAAAAAATGCAAGTACAGAAAAGTAAGTGAAGCACTATTTCTTTGGTTCACTCGAAATCGGGAAAAGGGCCTGCCAATATCTGGCCTCATTCTGCAAGAAAAGGCAGTGTATTTCCAGAAAAAGATTAATGAAGGAGACCCTGATTTTACTGCGAGTGTTGTTTGGCTTGATCGGTGGATAAAACGGTACGGCATTAGGCAGCGTAATATCTGTGGAGAAAACTGTCAGCTAAATCCAATGAGGTGCTGAAATTTAAAAAGGAGTTTCAAGAAATAATTCTTTCTGAAGGATTAACCGGTGATCAGATTTTAAATTGTGATGAGACTGGACTAAATTTCAAGATGCTGCCATCAAAACTCTCACAGTCTTCATCTGGCTACAAGCATAGTAAGGAAAGAGTTACTGTTCTTGCCTGTAGTAATTTAATGGGAAATTAGAAGCAAAATTGCTTATGATCAGTAAAGCAAAGAAGCCTAGTGCATTTACATTTCTGTTGATGCTCTTCCTGTCCATCAAATGAATCAGAACGCTGCCTGGATGTCTGCTGACATCTTTAAAAACTTTTTTTTTTTTGCACAGTTTGTTCCAGATGTAGAAAAATGTCTAGCTTCAATCAATCTCCCTAGAAAAGCTCTTCATCTACTAGTCAACGCTCCATGACACCAAATGAAGAGCAACTTAGAAGTAGTGACATCAAAGTCATGTTCCTCCTTAATTAAGGCCACGGCTGCTTCCTTCCCACTCCTAGGCCTTCCCTATCCCATCATCACCATAAGACCTATCTGTTTCGGTGCGACGTAAAGCAATTACCAAAAGGGGAAAAAACAAAACAAGCATCATCAACTAGTCTCTCTCCATTTTTATTTGTTTTCTTGTGTGCTGGCCATTTTCTGATGATATCAGGGTGTATTTTCTTTCTCTGCCTTGTTGAGCGTTGAATTTGCCTATTAATAATTTTACCTGGTATTTGGGGATGTTATCTATGGTCTGGTGCAATAGGTCCCAAAATTCTTCTGTTTCCTCATGGTCCTTTGAGGAGTTGTTTTTATTATTAGTGGGAGCATGAGCATTTATAATAGCATAGATTTTATTAGATGCCTTTAAGGTGAGCATTGAGTCGTGGAGACTGTGATTTGAATTCTTGAACTGAGTTTATTATTTTAAGGCTGACCAAAAACTCTGTTCCGAATTGTGGGACGTTCATCAACCACTCTTCCCGGGTATACCTTTATAAAGTCTGTACTCTTGAAATTCCAAGGCATCCTGGTCAGTGTTTCTAATTTCTTGTAATCCCATGATAAGTATTTTGTGTTGGTCCATTATGTCGGTGATCGCTTTTAGTTTTCGGTTTGCATGAGTGAGTTTATATTCTGTGTAGAGAAGTAGGTTATCTGTTTTGGTTTGATTCTTGACTTTGTCTCGTAAGTGTATGTGGTACTGAGGTATCTCCGTGCCTCTGACGTCATGATATATTTTAAGTGGCAGCCCATCGTATCCGAATGCTGGCTTCTCTGAACTCTTGGTTCAGTCAGTGGAATATTTCTTGAAATACATTCCATGGTTGACTGTCAAGGTGTCAAGGACTAAGTCCCGAATTACAACTCTGGATGTGATCCAGTGAGGTGATAATGAGGCTGCTCCTCTGGAGTACAGATGCCTTGTGCAGCCGCCCCCAACCTGGAGAACAGACGCTGCATAATGGATTCCAGTGGCATTTCCTCCACTGTGGGGACCATCAACTCACCTAAAGTGGCTTATTCACCCGAAGCTGTTGGCCCTCTTAGGTAGTCAGGTTATTTCCCGCCGCTCAACACTCGGCGTTGGCAGTTTTACAGCTGGGTGCCAGACCAGCAAATCCTCCTCCTAAACATGTTCAACCAATTCATTCCAAATGTGACCACAATGTTCCTATACATCAATGTATATTATTGTAAACAATTAATTTTTAAGAATAGTTTTAATTTAACATCCACTTCAGAGCTCTGACCTAGATTATAGAATTTATGGCTGATGATGCTTGCAATGACAGGTGAAACATGTACCATCATATGCTTAAACCTTAATATAATAATTGTACCATAGTCGTAAAGACTTAGGAGTATTGAATAGGTGGTTCTCAAATAATAACGAGAATCTAATCGCCATGATGACGGCAGACATTAGATGAGGATATGGTACAAGAAGAAGAACCACCTCTTTCTACCAGCCTATCTGTTGTATGTCCAAGTGACCTTTGTAGTGACATTACAGTAAAACCATTTGGAAATAGTGATCTTTCTGGCTCTGAAATAAAGTTTCCTTTGACATTTTCCAGTTTAAATCTTGTTCATTGAATTATACATCGATGTAGAGGGTCTAACTGAAAGACATTTTTCTTTGCAGCTAGTTGGTTACAACAAGCCTACTACCTTGCAGGTGTTCATTGGTACAGATGTGGGACGAGTAGCACCACACATGTTTTACCAGGCCTGTAGGGTCAGCGGGAAGAATTCCACACCTTGTGTAGAGAAGAAAATTGATGGTACTGTTGTTATTGAAGTGAATTTCGACCCAACAAAGGACATGACTATAACGTAAGTATAGATAGAATTTTGTATTTAATGTTTGTATTTCAAAATATTTTTCACTTTCGGAACTGTTGTTGTACCTGGAAGCCCAGGGTTTGCTTCCTGGTCAGTTCAGAGATTTTTACCTTGAGCCAAGGGACGTTTCGAGGTCGAGTCAGCCTATGCGAGAACAAATTTGTCAAGTTGACCGGCCTTTGGGCTGTGCATTGTTCGCGTGGCAGGCGAAGGGCCATCAGGGATGTGGCGTCATGGGTTCATTTTTGGTTGCTGTTAAATATTGTTTGTGAAACTTGACTTTTTATTGTGGATGAAGCTGAAATCTGAGCTACACTGCATTTTAGATAAGTTGTGTGGCCCAAAGTAACAAGTGCTTCCTAGAAGTACATTTTTTGCTGGCAGCTTTTCTGTGTGTAATATGTAATCTATGAAAGGAGAAGGCCTCACTTTAAGAAGTGAAGAAAAACGCAGCTGAATTGTGCAATTTTGTTACTGTGCAGTAGTATTTTATTTACAGATTATGTTCAAAATACGCACCCTCTTGCTCCGCACAAAGCACTGTATGCGTCATAAAGCTTTCTTGCTCGCTCAGCTGTATGAAGGGTGCAACACTTTCACGTGCTGACGAAGATCATCCCTGTTATCAGGTAATGTTTCATAAATTATGTCTCACATGTAACCCCACAAAGAGAAATCCCTTCTGCAACTTTCTCCAGACACTAACCGTATATTCACTAAGTCGGATGTTACAACACCCCTGCTCCATTCAGTAACAAACAACATTTAACCTAAAAGTTTACTAATGCTCTATTGTGAGCAATGTTATAATGTTAACAAATACCCCCATGGAGTGATTACACATAATGAACTTCATAATTAGATCCAGATTGACAAATACTAATTTGCTATGTCGTGGGTAGTAGAAAGACTGAGGTGAAGCTGAGAGATTGCTGATGCTTTGGGTTAAAAATCTACTTCTGAGGCATCTGTCACTTACTGAACCATATGTGTCTAAGCACGTGCTGTGTACTTTCAGTCCGGGTCTTGGGTATTGTGTGCAGCCATTTTGATGAGATGCCAAATAGGCTGCCTGCCTATTAATTTTGATGATTTGTTTTTCTCTACCAGATGGCAGAGGTAGAATCTCAGTCACCGAGCTCGATAGCTGCAGTCGTTTAAGTGCGGCCAATATCCAGTATTCGGGAGATAGTAGGTTCGAACCCCACTGTTGGCAGCCCTGAAAATGGTTTTCCGTGGTTTCCCATTTTCACACCAGGCAAATGCTGGGGCTGTACCTTAGTTAAGGCCACGGCCGCTTCCTTTCAACTGCTAGCTCTTCCCTGTCCTATCGTCGCCATAAGACCTATCTGTGTCGGTGCAACGTAAAGCAACTAGAAAAAAAAAAAAGAAAAAAAAATCTCTGTTGGACCATGTATGACTGAGTTTTAACTCATTTTGGCAGGTAAACTCCAAACATGTTACCATAGAAGTTTTACATGCTAATTTTGCACGACATAGAGTGCTGGATGCAATTTTTTCCTACCCTTCAACACTTCTGACTAACTACCCGCGATCTTGAAACCTGGAGACCGGCACTGCACTACAGAGCCACTTTCAGTGAAGTACCTTACTGTACCTTCAAATGAGTCTGTTCAATGTTTTACAACAAATTGTTATAAACTTGACAATATATAATTATTGTTGCATGATTCTTTGGTATAAGTGCTTTTGTAACTAATGCCCAAAATAGTTTTCTGACTTAAGGAAATAAGTCCATACACTTCATGAGATTGAAGTGAACAGAACACATTGCAATGTGTTCCACCATTGTGTGTGAGTTTTCTGTGCCTCACAGAACTGATAACAGCATTTTTTAACTTGGGCAGTGTGTACCTACACTAGTACCAGCTTTGACAAGTAGTGTAGTATATGGCAAGTGGTTGGTTGAGGCATTTGCAGTAGATATAGATGTTGATTCCCATAGGGAACCTGAAATATTTGTCCCGAATGAGTAAATTTATAATACCAACTAGCTGATGTACCCGTGCTTCGCCACGGGATTCTCGGCAAAACTGACTTTGTGGTTTTCCTAACTGAAGTCAACATAGGTCATTACAAAAACGTCGGTAGGAAAGTAGCGATTAAAAGCAATGTTATCATATAAAATAATCGATCAAATGAAAAACCGCACATTTTCTCACTTTTAGCGAACAGTACTGCAGTTACACATTATGAGTCTCATTATGATAGCTGTATTGGAGTACAGAATGTAAAAGTTTCAAACAAATTTATTTAAAAACCACCATTCCAATACTTTAAAATCTCTAAGTCTAAGATACAAATACTACATACATGTTAAAATGGGACATGTTTCACTTAGGCTTTGTAAGCATCTTCAGCCATACTTAATGTAAAGCTAAGTCAGGACCCTGAACTGGGTTTCTCATTAAAGTATAATAATACAAGATAAAACAGTCATAAAATCTAGTTTGTGGAAAAAGCAATACTTAAATGCAAATAAAATTCAATAATGAACTTGTCATAGTATTATATGTACATGGAATGAATACTAGTGTTCATCTAAAAAAGTACGCGTTAGTTATTTGTAGAACGAGACAGTCATAATGATCTGACATACATTTGGATTGTCAAGCAATCTGTACAATCTAAATGTATGTCAGATCATTATGACTGTCTCGTTCTACAAATAATAACTATAATAACTATAATAACTAATGTGTACTTTTTTAGATGAACACTAGTATTCATTCCCTGTACATATAATACTATGACAAGTTCATTATTGAATTTTATTTGCATTTAAGTATTGATTTTCCACAAACTAGATTTTATGACGGTTTTATCTTGTATTATTATACTTTAATGAGAAACCCAGTTCAGGGCCCTGACTTAGCTTTAGATTAAGTATGGCTGAAGATGCTTACAAAGCCTAAGCGGAACATATCCCATTTTAACATGTATGTAGTATTTGTATCTTAGACTTACAGATTTTAAAGTATTGGAATGGTGGTTTTTAAATAAATTTGTTTGAAACTTTTACAGTACTACAGTGCCGATCTAAACAGTCCAAAGTTCCAGAGCTGGAATGACGAGGCCGCAGACAGGCGTGAACATTCCTCTACAATCATTCCGTTAAATATACACACTGCTCATTCCAATCAGTGCCTCAGAGTAGGGATTGAATAGCTCGAATGCTATGATGAACCAGTGTGTTACGTACCAGTAGTATCAGAAAATTAGAACCAGAGGAATGGCATGCTAAAGAAGAAAGTTATCTAACTCCCCAGCTACTTCCCGCCAATATTCAGGCAGGCTGTTACACACGGTACGACCGGGCGAGTTGACTGTGTGGTTACGGGCGCGCAGCTGTGAGCTTGAATCCGAGAGATAGTGGATTCGAACCCCACTGTCGGCAACCCTGAAGATGGTATTCCATAGTTTCCCATTTTCACACCAGGCAAATGCTGGGGCTGTACCTTAATTAAGGCCAAGGCCACTTTCTTCACACTCCTAGCCCTTTCCTATCCCATTGTCGCCGTAAGACCTATCTGTAGGATTCTAAATGTAGGATGCTAAAAGATTTGTTTTATCACCTATTCAATACATATAAATTTTACAAATTAGGAATTTATTATTGATTCCACTTGAGACATGTTTCGCCCTTCATTGAGGACATCATCAGTCAAATTATCACCTCAAGGCAAAAATCAGGTACCTGGTTAGTAGTTGACATGCACAAATTAATACATATTATTAATACACATACTAAAATTAAGTATGGGAAATAGTTATACAAAAGTGATGGTTGAACATATAGGTTTATAGATGAAAAGTCAGTACCAATGCGTAAAATTAAAATAGTAGAGTTCGGCAGTGGTGCTCTGGAGAACAGTTGACGCAATCATAGGAAAATATAAAGTTTAAAAATATTTACATTATAACAATTAAGGGAGAAAACGTGTAGTGTTCGGCGTCAATGTTTGTAACCAAAAATTAATGTCAAAGGTTGGTAACTATACAGTATTTACATTGTTCATGTTACCGTGTTTTAGTGGTAGGTAGAGGTGAAAGAAGGTGCGGGCGTGAACGGGTCTCAAACTACGGAATCAAAGTTAATGTAAAATTTAACAAGGTTATATTTTCTTTTCAAAATAAAGAAATAACAAACATGGCAGGTACAGAGTAGCAAGTCAACAAAATGTAGGTACAATATTTACTAGATTTGGGCTCAGCGCCCTTGCTTCACAATTCGTGGGCAATCAGCCCAACCTTACTTCAAAATAAGTTTTACCAGAGGGGCAGAAAACCCCATTCATGTTCAGGAACATTTGCTCCAAATTACACTGAAAAGCCTCCACGAGGCATACAACACTCAATTTTCGAAAAAAGAGCCACTCGCTCTCAACTTTAAGCCTCTCAAAGGCCACACCAAACTCCACCTTCAAGTTGTCCTCTAAGGACATAGACACAGGGGTAATTACAATGACCTCTAAAGAAACAATTTGAGAGGAGGCGAACAGCACTCCTAATGTATTTGTTTCAAAACCTAATTTGGCTCTAGGCCACTGATGCAAGGGCTAATCCCATACTACGGAGGTGACTTTAGAAAAGAAACAAATTTACATAATGTTAAGGAAGAATAGGTTGAGAAAATAAGTTCACCTCAAAACAATATGAGTGGGAGCTCGAGAGGGTTAAGCACTCTCTATCCCAATACGTAGTTTAAAAGATAGAATAGATACCAGTTTCTTTACATTTTAGGGAAGGTTACATAAGGGAAAAACTTCGGACCCGCCCCGAGAGTTAAACTGCTGAGCTAGCAAAGAAAGAAGTTATTAATTGGCCATTACCTTGTTGTTGACCGCTGCCGAAGAAAGAGGCGCTTCCCGCCCCCTGCTATGTACTTTACACACTGAAAGATGGAACAGAAGTGGCCCGGAGACCCTAAAATCAGCAGTTTATATCCTCTCGCGGAAGGTTCGAGGCGTTAGGGGAATGAAAACACCCTCCCACAAACTCTTTATTGGGTAGGATACAGCAACATATTCAAGTTGGGGGAAGATACCTCGGATTGGTCAGAAATTAATAAAAGAAATTCGGGATTGGTTAAATACAAAACAAGGGGAAGGAGAGGGGTATACAGCCAACTTAAACAATAACAGAAAGAAATTTAACAAGAAACAAACTTTTGAAATAAAAATTTCTCCAAAACAATAGTTCTTTCACTCCGCACTAGGGTGCACTATTGTTGATCTTCAGTAGTGTCCTCTAGAAGAGAAAGTTCACACTTCTTACTACAAGCAAAACAAAAATACGTCGAAAATGACACAGTTCAAAAACTCTAAAATTTCCAGGTAGTGACATCTTCTGAGAAACTTGAAAATTAATACCGTCAATAAAGTTCAGACTTCCTCCAGCAGAGGAGTTTCAATTGGCGCACCTTTTAAATTAGTGGCGTGGAGGTGTACCGCCCGGTACAGTTCAATTGAACAGTTGAGATAAAGTTTAAAAATGTTTACATTATAACATTCAGCGTAAATGTTTTTGATAAAAAATAATGTCAATGGTTGGTAACTATATAGTAATTACATTATCTAATTGAACAGTTGAGAATTTACAATTATATACATATTTACACAAGAGCAGCTTGGTGCGCAAGGATAAAAAATTCTAGTACCAAGTGCGTCCTGATGTTTTAGAGGTTGGAAGAAGGAATTAGCATTGACATTTCAGAAATATGTAGAGCGGTTTATTTTAGTTAAAATCACCGGGGGTAGGGAAATATTTCATAGCCAAATGAGGTTTTATAGGCATCAAGCTGAAAGTTGTCTGGTTGCAGCACCGAGATTGGTACGGAGACTGGTCAGTGTGGATGGAGATTCATGGGTATTCTGTGCGTTTGAATGGCAACAATGGTGACAGTTATTAGTGGGTAATTGCTAATTAGGAAAATGTTGCGGGTTGAAACTTTCGCTTATTCTTTTAGTTGACTTCTGTAGCATCGAATGTGATGTGAAGACATCGGTGTGAGATGCCTGTGGGACAAATTGATACTGTTCCGTGGAATAAATTATGGCGGACTTCGGGATGAAGTTATTGTTTTTTACTGGTCTGGTGAGATAGAATAGAGTTGCTTGTGTTGTGAACTGCGGTGGAGAGATTAGAATGTATACGGCAACTGCAGAGTCAGAGCGTTGTAGCTGGGGTGAGGCATCTTCTCATTCTGACTGTGAAGAGGAGCCGTAATGGCCCTAACCGCATGTGCGTATTACCGACTGAGCCTCCTTCATAGTCCACCAATACTCATCAACAATTACCTCTCAGCGACACATCAGATAACTTCCACTTCATACAATACAACTTTCAACAACACGCCGGAACCCAGCGCACATCGGCACGAATATGGCGTGCCACTACGGCTCCTCTTCGCAGTCAGAATGAGAAGATGCCTCACCCCAGCTACAACGCTCTGACTCTGCAGTTGCCGTATACATTCTAATCTCTCCACCGCAGTTCACAACACAAGCAACTCTATTCTATCTCACCAGACCAGTAAAAAACAATAACTTCATCCCGAAGTCCGCCATACTTTATTCCACGGAACAATATCAGTTTGTCCCACAGGCATCTCACACCGATGCCTTCACATCACATTCGATGCTACAGAAGTCAACTAAAAGAATAAGCGAAAGTTTCAACCCGCAACATTTTCCTAATTAGCAATTACCCACTAATAACTGTCACCATTGTTGCCATTCAAACGCACGGAATACCCATGAATCTCCATCCACACTGACCAGTCTCCGTACCGATCTTGGTGCTGCAACCAGACAACTTTCAGCTTGATGCCTATAAAACCTCATTTGGCTATGAAATATTTCCCTACCCCCGGTGATTTTAACTAAAATAAACCGCTCTACATATTTCTGAAATGTCAATGTCCTTCTTCCAACCTCTAAAACATCAGGACGCACTTGGTACTAGAATTTTTTATCCTTGCGCACCAAGCTGCTCTTGTGTAAATATGTATATAATTGTAAATTCTCAACTGTTCAATTAGATAATGTAATTACTATATAGTTACCAACCATTGACATTATTTTTTATCACAAACATTTACGCTGAATGTTATAATGTAAACATTTTTAAACTTTATCTCAACTGTTCAATTGAACAATGTAAATACTGTATAGTTACCAACCTTTGACATTAATTTTTGGTTACAAACATTGACGCCGAACACTACACCTTTTCTCCCTTAATTGTTATAATGTAAATATTTTTAAACTTTATATTTTCCTATGATTGCGTCAACTGTTCTCCAGAGCACCACTGCCGAACTCTACTATTTTAATTTTACGCATTGGTACTGACTTTTCATCTATAAACCTATATGTTCAACCATCACTTTTGTATAACTATTTCCCATACTTAATTTTAGTATGTGTATTAATAATATGTATTAATTTGTGCATGTCAACTACTAACCAGGTACCTGATTTTTGCCTTGAGGTGATAATTTGACTGATGATGTCCTCAATGAAGGGCGAAACATGTCTCAAGTGGAATCAATAATAAATTCCTAATTTATAAAATTTATATGTATTGAATAGGTGATAAAACAAACCTTTTAGCATCCTACATTCAGTATCTTCAATACGGATAACAATGATTTTTATCACTTGCAAAGACCTATCTGTGTCGGTGCGTCATAAAACAAATTCTAAAAAAAGACCTATCTGTGTTGGTGTGACTTAAGGCAAATTAAAGAAATACTCGGTACGCAGCAGTAATCCTATCTATCAGAGAAGGGTGGCAACAGTAGACACAAACACATCACAACAAACAATGGTCAGTGTAATGTTACTGTTGATCAATTTTATCAGCTTTCTATATTGTAGGCTGTTACACATAGTTTTCTTTTGATTCTGTGATATTAGGGTGTCTTATAAAATTATTTATAGCGTAGATTGTAGTTATTCTCCGACTTTACACACCGATTTTCATTAAATTCTGTTTACCCAGTTTTATCGTGAATCGGTGCTGATATAGACTTAGTAACAAAAATACAAATTCAAGAATATCTTTGTGATCTTAGACAATACGACAACAATGTATAAGACATAAATGGTCAGAAATATCTAAATATATATAAAATATAATACTATATAACTTGAGTTATGTAGTATTTATCGGTATGACCACTAATAACAAATATTATTGAGAATTACATTGTAGCGACTTATTCCCCAACTCCGCCTACCGATTTTCGTTAAGGTACGACCACTAATAATATAAATGTTTGACAATTTTTAGTCCTTCCCCTAAGTTACCATTTCAGTCGCCGTGAATACATTTATTTATGGCCCAAATTATAGAGACTTACTCTCCGACTTTGCCTACTGACTTTCATTAAGATATGACCACCAATAACATAAATATTTGAGAATTAAATTTTAGGCCTTCCCCTAAACTACCATTTCACTCATCGTGACTAAAATTATTTATAGCCTAGATTGTGGCGACTTATTCCCTGACTTTGCGTACCAATTTTCATTAAATTCTATTCAGCCGTTTTCTCGTGATGCGTGTACATACAGACAGACAGACAGACAGACAGACAGACAGACAGACAGACAGACAGACAGACAGACAGACAGAAATTACGGAAAATTAAGAAGTGCATTTCCTTGGTACTGTGGACACGACTGATACAGAAATACCATCCTTTTTAAATTTTGAGCAATGTACAGACAAAACTCTTATTTTATATATACAGATTAATAGATATAAATGGTCTGTTATTGGACATAATAAATTTTCCAGCTAACTCATTCCTGGTTGCCAGCGGTTTGCCCCACTGTGCTAAGTTTGGCTCATCAGTTGGTAAATAGGACACCCACCAAGACGCATGGCTAGTGTATACCGTAGAGGCCACTGCGTAGGCTATTTGGAGCCACCGGCAGTGCCACTGCACTATGAGAGACTTTGTCTCATTAACCAGAAATTGATGCCTGTCTGGCCATCAGATATAATCAACATCTATTTCATCTGATGGCCAGGCAGGCATCAATTTCTGGTTAATGAGACAAAGTCTCTCATAGTGCAGTGGCACTGCCGGTGGCTCCAAATAGCCTACGCAGTGGCCTCTACGGTATACACTAGCCATGCGTCTTGGTGGGTGTCCTATTTACCAACTGATGAGCCCAACATAGCACAGTGGAGCAAACCACTGGCAACCAGGAATGAGTTAGCTGAAAAATGTATAATGTCCAATAACGGACCATTTATATTGGCATTTGCAGTGCTCGGCTTTCTGAGAACTCCCACTGAAATATTATCTTAACATAATCTGGAGCAGTGCATCCCTGACCTGAATAGTCTAGTTGTATAGATGGAGACAGTCTCCACTGAAGTAAATGAGATGATGTCTGACCGGCTCCACATCTACATATCACAGGCTTGATCTGATAACCCTGTTTTCTGAAGAATGCTTTTATACCTCATAACTTCTGAGCTTAACTTTAAGTAACCTCCATGTTGACAAGATTTTCAAGTAAAACGAGTTATTTGACTTACAGTTTGAGAAGAGCAAGTCTGTTGTAATGGTTCAACGTGAGTTCCATTGTTGTATCACCACCACCACCACTATCAACATCATTGTGCACTATCTCCAGTTGCCTGGGTGGGTTTATGAACCTCTTCCATATCTGTCAGTCTTCAACATTTATCCATACTATTCCTCTGTGCATCATATTCTGTTCCCTTGGTCTGGTGCCCTTTATCTCTCTCTCCAGCCATACTCTTGCTATTCTATCAAGTGCCATTCATTTAACATGGCCAAACCATTTTAGTCTTAATCTTTCAATACGTTTTAAGAGAGATTTCTCGAGAATACCATATTGCACATTACTGACACCTAATAGGAAAATGCAGAAGTGCATAAGGGCTCTTAATACATTAGGTCAGTATCACACTGGGATGCCATGGCAGCAATGCCAACAGCCATGACATTCGGCCACCAGAAAAAACCACCACTTAAACAGCCAAATAAGCTATGAGCTTTGCCACCAGTTGAGTGAATAGCATTCAAGATGAATGCTGAAGAGATGGTAGCAGTAATGACCTTTCATGCAATGTAGGAAACAAAACTATAAAAAGAAAGGAACAGAAAATTGTAGGTGAATCCTTTCTTAATCAGACAACCTAAAAATGGAATGTTTTTCAATATGTACTCTTGATTAAAGAAAATATCCTGGTTAAGTTCTTTTCCTGTTTGTGTTTATCCATAGGAACATTTAATGAATTATTAACTCTATGTGATGATGATGTAATAAAACAAGATACTGTTCTTAGAAAGTACATCAGTTTATTGTATTAAGGTTGTTTTTTCAATAGCAGATGAATTCCATAGTGATAGTTGTCAGTGTCGAAATGATCCATGTTTGAAAAAAATAGAGATAGACTACACACATGGATGAACTGTCGTTGGTTTGGCCTTTGTGGCACTGATGGCAGTAGCGAGGGGCATTTAAAAATCTAGCCTTTACTGGATGCGGGAAAAGATGTAAGACCTGAAAGACTGGGCCAACGTACGTCTCATTTTCAGTGATTGGAATCAATTTGTTACCCTAGATCGAAATGGAAGTAACATTCCTTGGGACTTCATGTACCGCTCGGCGTAGCGATTTGTTCGTGTTACAATCAGCTGGACGAGTTCATACATACATACATACATACATACATACATACATACATACATACATACATTATCATTATAGACTGTTATGCCTTTCAGCGTTCAGTCTGCAAGCCTCTGAGAATTTACTAAACGTCGCCACAATCCTCGATTTGCAACTAGTGTTGTGGCCTCATTTAGTTCTATACCTCTTATCCTTACATCGTTAGAAACAGAGTCTAACCATCGTCGTCTTGGTCTCCCTCTACTTCTCTTACCCTCCATAACAGAGTCCATTATTCTCCTAGGTAACCTATCCTCCTCCATTCGCCTCACATGACCCCACCACCGAAGCCGGTTTATGCGTACAGCTTCATCCATGGAGTTCATTCCTAAATCAGCCTTTATCTCCTCATTCCGAGTACCCTCCTGCCATTGTTCCCACCTGTTTGTACCAACAATCATTCTTGCTACTTTCATGTCTGTTATTTCTAACTTATGAATAAAATATCCTGAGTCCACCCAGCTTTCGCTCCCGTAAAGCAAAGTTGGTCTGAAAACAGACCAATGTAAAGATAGTTTCGTCTGGGAGCTGACTTCCTTCTTACAGAATACTGCTGATCGCAACTGCGAACTCACTGCATTAGCTTTACTACACCTAGATTCAATCTCACTTACTATATTACCATCCTGGGAGAACACACAACCGAAATACTTGAACTTATCGACCTGTTCTAGCTTTGTATTACCAATCTGACATTCAATTCTGTTGAATTTCTTACCTACTGACATCAATTTAGTCTTCGAGAGGCTAATTTTCATACCATACTCATTGCACCTATTTTCAAATTCCAAGATATTAGACTGCAGGCTTTCGGCACAGTCTGCCATTAAGACCAAGTCGTCAGCATAGGCCAAACTGCTTACTACATTTCCACCTAACTGAATCCCTCCCTGCCATTTTATACCATTCAGCAGATGATCCATGTAAGCTACGAACAGAAAAGGTGAAAGATTACAGCCTTCTCTAACCCCTGTAAGTACCCTGAACCAAGAACTCATTCTACCATCAATTCTCACTGAAGCCCAATTGTCAACATAAATGCCTTTGATTGATTTTAATAATCTACCTTTAATTCCATAGTCCCCCAGTATGGCGAACATCTTTTCCCTTGGTACCCTGTCATATGGTTTCTCCAGATCTACGAAACATAAACACAACTGCCTATTCCTCTCGTAGCATTTTTCAATTACCTGGCGCATACTGAAAATCTGATCCTGACAGCCTCTCTGTGGTCTGAAACCACACTGGTTTTCATCCAACTTCCTCTCAACGACTGATCGCACCCTCCCTTCCAAGATGCCAGTGAATACTTTGCCTGGTATACTAATCAATGAGATACCTCGATAGTTGTTGCAATCCTTCCTGTTCCCTTGCTTATAGATAGGTGCAATTACTGCTTTTGTCCAATCTGAAGGTACCTTACCAACACTCCACGCTAATTTTACTACTCTATGAAGCCATTTCACCCGTGCCTTCCCACTATACTTCACCATTTCAGGTCTAATTTCATCTATTCCTGCTGCCTTATGATAATGGAGTTTATTTACTATCCTTTGCACTTCCTCAAGCATAATTTCACCAACATCATTTTCCTCCTCCCCATGAGCTTGGCTGTTTGCAACACCACCATGATGATTTCCTTTTACATTGAGAAGATGTTCAAAATATTCCCTCCACCTCTCCAGTGATTCCCTGGGATCTATTATGAGTTCACCTGAATTACTCAAAACACTCTTCATTTCCTTTTTCCCCTCCCTTCCTAAGATTCTTTATTACTGTCCATAAAGGTCTCCCTGCTGCTTGACCTAGTCTTTCCATGTTATTACCAAAATCGTCCCTTGACTTCTTTTTGGATTCAACAACTATTTGTTTCGCTCTGTTTCTTTCATCTATGTACAAATCCCTGTCTGCCTCGGCCCTTGTTTGGAGCCATTTCTGATAAGCCTTCTTTTTACGTTTACAGGCTACTCTCACTTCATCATTCCACCAAGATGTTCGCCTTTTCCCATCTTTACACACAGTTGTTCCTAGGCATTCCCTTGCTGTTTCTATTACAGCATCCCTGTATGCCACCCATTCACTTTCTATATCCTGAACCTGCTTACTGTCTACTGTTCGGAACTTCTCACTAATCATATCCATGTATTTCTGTCTAATTTCCTCGTCCTGGAGATTTTCTACCCTTATTCGTTTGCAGACAGATTTCACTTTCTCTACCCTAGGCCTAGAGATACTTAGTTCACTACAGATCAGATAGTGGTCTGTATGATCGAAAAATCCCCGAAAAACTCGTACATTCCTAACAGATTTCCTGAATTCAAAATCTGTTAAGATATAGTCTATTATGGATCTGGTACCCCTAGCCTCCCATGTGTAGCGGTGAATAGCCTTATGCTTGAAGAATGTATTCGTAACAGATAAACCCATACTAGCACAGAAGTCCAGCAAATGCTTCGCATTCCCATTAGCTTCCATATCTTCCCCACATTTACCAATCACCCTTTCGTATCCTTCAGTTCTATTCCCAACTCTCGCATTGAAATCGCCCATTAGCACTATTCTATCCTTGCTGTTGACCCTGACCACGATGTCACTCAATGCGTCATAAAACTTGTCAACTTCATCCTCATCTGCACCCTCACATGGTGAATACACGGACACAATTCTTGTCGTAATTCCTCCCACTGACAAATCTACCCACATCATTCGCTCATTTACGTGCCTAACAGAAACTATGTTGCGTGCAATGGTATTCCTGATAAAGAGCCCTACCCCAGACTCTGCCCTTCCCTTTCTAACACCCGTCAAGTACACTTTATAATCTCCTATCTCTTCCTCATTATCTCCCCTTACCCGAATATCACTTACTCCTAGCACATCCAGGAGCATCCTCTTTGCTGACTCAGCCAGTTCTACCTTTTTTCTTCCATAAGCCCCATTAATATTGATAGCTCCCCATCGAATTCCATTTCGTTCGCCAGGTTGTTTCCAAGGAGTCCCTCGCCTGTCAAATGGGAGTGGGACTCCATTACTCCCATAGGTCCGAGGCTTGCTTAAAGTGTTCTGAGCTCGCTAAATTCATGAAGCAGGATGCTGCCCTACTTGCACATAGTCCAAGTGAGGATCTCTCCTCTAACGGGTTATGGACCACCGGTGAATTGTATAGTCCTAGCTGCCTGAGCACAAGGAGGGCCATGACTCAGAATATGTCCGAGATGCCCACTCCCATTCCATAGCAACTGGTATCCCGACTCTCAGGACCACTTACTAGGCCACTCAGCCGTTGCCCATGGTTCACGAACTAGGACGTGACTACAGTAACCCACAAACATGAGTTCAAGTGAAAAAAAAGTTTGAAAGTCTTTACTGGTTCTAAAACCTTTAGTGCTAAACCTTGGTGTCCAAACACATTATAAAAATGGTTACTTCTTATGTAATTATCCATGCCTTCCCAGTAAAAATTACATGCAGGACTACCACATTCAGTATGAATAGTCCTGGAAACAACAGTCCCTTCTATATTATTTCACCCTCACCATGGTCTAATTTGGCAACATCTACATCACTATTGTGAGAATCACTGCTGATATTGTAATTATTATCCTCATAATCTGTAAAACACTTATTTTATATTCCTTGTGTAGCATTGATAGAAAAATGATCATTGTTTACCTACTATATTGCAAGAAAAGTACACGTGCGAATAGTCAGTGAATTTCACACATTGATAACAAGATTAAAAATTTGTTAAAATGGATTGATAGATATACAAAATGAAAGAATGAAGCTTTATTTAGATGGCTGTGAGGAGACCTTGGACATAGTTCGAAGGAAAATCATGAGATAGAACGACAATGCAGATATGGTGGGATTCGTGTCGAATATGTCACTCCACAGCAGCAGACGGCTACTGCATGCTACACGACACTCCACACTGTCAGGTTAACACTTGGCATCTTGGTTAGCAGCAATGCCTACTCAGAAGTGCTGCCAGATGGATGCCAGGTACAATATGTGACAAACTGATACATCGACTTTGACCGAGGTGCTGACAGCAGCTGCATCATATCCTGTTAGCATACTACTACTACTACTACTACTACTACTACTACTACTACTACTACTACACCATTGTAACTACATTCTGAACATTATATTTTATGAAGTTTTTAATCTTATTCTTGCAGCTGTGATTGTGTTGGCATCCTTAAAGAGCGCAATGTGGATGTCGAACATCGTTTTCCAGACCAGACTGGGACACGTAACAAGAAAAAGTCAACACGGTGTCGTATGGTGTTCAGGACGACCGTAACACACCCAGACGGTTCCACAGAGGTTTTACAGACAACCTCTCAGCCCATTGTTTGTAGTAAGTAGATGGTTGTCACAGATTACTTGTTTGTTTAGTTGTTGACTTTCTCTTCTTTAATAACTGGGCGCTGTACTTCACATTTTTAGCTCAACCACCAGGTATTCCTGAAATTTGCAAGAAGTCTCTTGTGTCGTGCCCATGTACAGGAGGCATGGAACTCTTTATTCTGGGGAAGAACTTTCTTAAGGACACTCGTGTTGTATTTCAACAGAACGACTTGGAGCCAGTATGGGAAGATGCAGTTCAACCTGACAAGGAGTTCCTCCAACAGGTATGTTCAAATTCAATTTATATTTAGTCTTTAGGGTTGATGCAGTAAAATATTGTAACGAACGCCTGTATAATGAAATGTTCAGAAATGCAAAATTATTTTTTAGTCGCCTGCTTTTTTAAAAACTAATTTCAAATATTCAGTGTAACAAAATTTTGCCCTTTGGCCTGTATTTAACTTTAAATCATCATCATCATCATTTCCCATTATCCAGCTGTGGCCGGGTAGGGGCAAATGTGGTTCCTCTCCACTTTATTCTGTCTCTCATCAACTCCAACGTGTCCCAGTCCAGGTTTCTTTCTCTAATACAGCGTTGGATTGTGTCCTTCCAAATTCACCCTGTTTTATAATATAAATATTTTTCTTATTTTATTATTCAGGCAATGTGGTAGCTATTTCCATACATGTGCACAATTGATTGAGCAGGATATCAGTTTGAAAGTAACCAATAAGCTTTGCACATCTTTCAGTACAAGAAGTCACTGTATTGGCTGGGTAGCAGCTCAGTGTTTTCAACCAACCGACAAACGTTACGATTTCGTATGTGTACCTTTCTAAATTTTTTGTCCTGAATTAGTTTTGACAGACTGAAGAACTTCACAGTTATAAATCATCGCTCGTCTTTTATTCATCCATTAAAATACCAGTATAACAAAATTTTGGGAATATCTGAAATTAATTTGTTATACTGAAATAAGTCAATTCTTAAGAACTCGCCTAGTATTATATCCGTTAATTATTGTTGTTTTTATAGGCGGAACTACGAGATCATCTGCCATGTTAAATCCGTTGCAGGATCTTTATAACTTCAAAATACCATTATGAGTTACTGTATTGACAGATGTTTTCAGATAATCTATTTTTACATTGTACCAGCAAGTCTACACATTGTTCCAGAACCTCATTTTTTGAAAAGGTATGTGATTTTCTTGTGAACAGATCCAGACACAAAAGCTCGTTCCAAATAGTCACCAACCACTGCATATGAATTTAAAACAAATTCTGGCACATCACTTCGTGACACAAGAAAATCTTGAAGGCTATGTTCCATGTTCGTTGCCTGCTGAAGAGTCAAGCTCTGTCGATCACAATCATTTTGGGGGTGGTCTTCCTCCTCATGGACTATTACATCACTCTCTACATTGATGTAGTCGGTAAGACTTACCGTAGATGGCACATCCAATGTTGTACACAACTGCTTCCAATTCTCCTCGGTTTCCACATCATCCAACACTTCACTTTCTGCAACATTTTCTGTAAAAACCACTCCAGCTTTTCTAAAGCAGTTTGTGATGATGTCTGCATTCAGGGATTTCCATGTAGCATTAAACATCTGCATTGCTCCCAATATGTTGATGTTAATGTGTCTATTCGTGGCAACATTGCACAGCATTCGACGGACCACACGAGCTCGGTTATGCCGCTTTACTGCATGAATTATACCCTGATCCAGCGGCTGCAGAATTGAAGTTGTATTTGGAGGCAAAGATAAAACTTTTACATGCTCCAAATGGCGAGGCACACAATTATGAGAAGAGCAATTGTCCAATAATAGAAGAATTCTCCTCTTTCTGGCCTTCATCCAACGTTCCAAGTCCAACAACCACTCTTTGAATAGCACAGATGTCATCCATCCCTTAGAGTTGTGCCTGTATTCACAGGGCAGATGTTGCACCCCCTTGAAGCACCTTGGCTTCCCAAACTTCCCAATTATGAGAGGCTTCAGTTTGTCCGTAACTTTGGAATTGATGCACAAAAGAGCCGTGATAAGTTCTTTTGAATGTTTGCACCCAAAACACTTATTTCCCTTTAAATCAAGGGTTTTGTTCGGCATTAGTTTATAAAATAATGCAGTTTCGTCTGCATTATAAATGTCTGCTGGCGAATATTCCGTCAAGGCATCGGTTAGAGTCTCCAGCCACCATGAAGACGCAACTTCCTTTGGGGCATCGTTAGCTTCACCATTCATAATTTTGTGGGATATGCCATATCTCTCCTGGAACCTATGAAGCCAACCAGCATTACCCATAAACTCAGGTGACCCAAGCGAACGTGCGAAAGATCGCGCACGCTCACATAACAGTGGGCCGTTTATTGGAATTTTTTACTCCGCATTTCCACAAACCACGTATAGACGGCTTGGTCCACCTCCTTGTAGTCGGCTGTCCTGATCTTACGCTGTGGACCTAGGGCATCAGCATCAATGTTTTACTCTACTTTCCTGTTTAAAAAAAAGACTTTCCTGTTTAAAAAAAAGTAGAAAGTGTTGACGGGCTAATGCGATATTTCTTCGCTACTTCTCCTTTCTTTCCGCCTTTCTCTACTTCTTACGACTCAGGAGACCATAACAATTGAAGAAACTCCAACTCACGCTGTGATAAATCCAATGTACAATTTGGATGTCTAGTCATTATAAAATAAATTAATTCATTGTTTGTAAATTTTGGCAAAGTTAATGTACATATTGTACATACTGTACATATTGTAAACTATGTAAAAAGCATAAGACCATTGTATTTAGTATTAAGTTAAGTTTACTATTAAGTTCTGATGTTTATAGTTTTAATTCTTGACCTTAAGATTTAGTATTAGGCTGAAGATGCCCATAACTAGGGCAAAACATGTCCCTAACTGGTATTTTTAATTCATGTAGATTTTAAACACTAAAAAATATATTTGTTTTAAAAAGGTGGACACAATAATTTTGAGAGTGTTTTAATTTCTCTACTTCCACAAGTATTTTACATTTTTTTACTCAACGAAAACTGCTGTCGCTTCTGCTTATCCATTTGCGATGATATGAACTTCTTTAACTAAATGCACACGAACTTTGCAAGTTTAATGATATAACCTTAACAGAAACACGTTGCTTTGCGAATTAAATACGAAGAAGAAACAGGCAATGCATGATGCGATGAAACCATCACATTCATTGGTGGATTACAAACATTGCAATTCTACTCAGCCAATAGTGTGAAGTCTTACATTGGATGACGGGCAAAGCATATTGGTTACACAAAAGCGATTGCCTTCTCGATCGCATATGGTCCATATATGGAAAATGGCGATCATATCGTCTGAATAACGAAATAATGTAACAAGAAAAAGGTTGGTCATAAAACAGGATGAATTTTAGTTTATATTTGAGAAAATACGGTCAAATTGGTAAAGAAAAGAGGTCAGTTTTAATTTGTTAAACTGGAACTACGAAATTCGTTAAAATGAAATATTTTAACATACACAAAAATTGGGAAAAGTGAAGGGACCCAAAAAAATAAATTGTTACTCTGAAAATTTTGTTATACTGGTGTTCGTTACAGCTGAATTCTACTGTAGACTATTTATTAGTGTGCCGGCAATCAACACGAAAGAAAATTGCAGACTACTTTACTGCTTATATGTGCATACATACTTACATACATACATACATACATACATACATACATACATACATACATACATACATACATACATACACACACATCCCATGCCGTTCCATCTATAGATGGGTCGGCGAATCAAGACCCTCCACCAACTTCTTTGTACTTTTCTCCTTCTTCAGTGCTCTTCCAGCCCCCTCCTCATTGCTGAATGTCTTTTTTCACCATGTCTGTTTATCTCATTCTTGGCCGCCCTCTTGGTTTTTAATATTTTAACAGCAGATCATACATTTTTCTGGGTATGCGATCAGGATCCATCTCTCATGTGACCATACCATTTGAGTCTACGCAGAGTTAGTGTAATAAACTGATAGAACTTGAAAACAATATTCTGTCACACATGGGTATGTAATGCAAGTATCGAACTTGAATTATTATTATTATTATTATTATTATTATTATTATTATTATTATTATTATTATTATTATTATTATTATTATACATACATACATACATACATACATTATCATTATAGACTGTTATGCCTTTCAGCGTTCAGTCTGCAAGCCTCTGTGAATTTACTAAACGTCGCCACAATCCTCGATTTGCAACTAGTGTTGTGGCCTCATATAGTTCTGTACCACTTATCTTTAAATCGTTAGAAACCGAGTCTAACCATCGTCGTCTGGCTCTCCCTCTACTTCTCTTACCCTCCATAGCAGAGTCCCTTATGCTCCTAGGTAACCTATCCTCCTCCATTCGCCTCATATGACCCCACCACCGAAGCAGGTTTATGCGTACAGCTTCATACATCGAGTTCATTCCTAAATTAGCCTTTATCTCCTCATTCTGAGCGCCCTCTTGCCATTGTTCCCATCCGTTTGTACCAGCAATCATTCTTGCTACTTTCATGTCTGTTACTTCTAACTTATGAATAAGATATCCTTAGTCCACCCAGCTTTCGCTCCCGTAAAGCAAAGTTGGTCTGAAAACAGACAGATGTAAAGATAGTTTCGTCCAGGAGCTGACTTCCTTCTTACAGAATACTACTGATTGCAACTGCGAGCTTACTGCATTAGCTTTACTACACCTTAATTCAATCTCACTATATTACCATCCTGGGAGAACACACAACCTAAATACTTGAAATTATCGACCTGTTCTAGTTTTGTATCACCAATCTAACATTCAATTCTGTTGAATTTCTTACCTACTGACATCAGTTTAGTCTTCGAGAGGCTAATTTTCATACCATACTCATTGCACCTATTTTCAAGTTCCAAGATATTAAACTGCAAGCTTTCGGCACAGTCTGCCATTAAGACCTAGTCGTCAGCATAGGCCAAACTGCTTACTACATTTCCACGTAACTGAATCCCTCCCTGCCATTTTATACCTTTCAGCAGATGATCCATGTAAACTATGAACAGCAAAGGTGAAAGATTACAGCCTTCTCTAACCCCTGTAAGTACCCTGAACCAAGAACTCGTTCTACCATCAATTCTCACTGAAGCCCAATTGTCAACATAAATGCCTTTGATTGATTTTAATAATCTACCTTTAATTCCATAGTCCCCCAGTATAGTGAACATCTTTTCCCTTGGTACCCTGTCATATGCTTTCTCTAGATCTACGAAACATAAACACAATTGCCTATTCCTCTCGTAGCATTTTTCAATTACCTGGCGCATACTGAAAATCTGATCCTGACAGCCTCTCTGTGGTCTGAAACCAACTTCCTCTCAACGACTGATCGCACTCTCTCTTCCAAGATGCCAGTGAATACTTTGCCTGGTATACTAATCAATGAGATACCTCGATAGTTGTTGCAATCCTTCCTGTTCCCGTGCTTATAGATAGGTGCAATTACTGCTTTTGTCCAATCTGAAGGTACCTTACCAACACTCCACGCTAATTTTACTACTCTATGAAGCCATTTCATCCCTGCCTTCCCACTATACTTCACCATTTCAGGTTGAATTTCATCTATCCCTGCTGCCTTATGACAATGGAGTTTATTTACCATCCTTTCCACTTACTCAAGCTTAATTTCACCATCATCATTTTCCTCCTCCCCATGAGCTTGGCTGTTTGCAACACCACCAGAATGATTTCCTTTTACATTGAGAAGATGTTCAAAATATTCCTCCACCTCTCCAGTGATTCCCTGGGATCTATTATGAGTTCACCTGAATTGCTCAAAACACTCTTCATTTCCTTTTTCCCTCCCTTCCTAAGATTCTTTATTACTGTCCAGAAAGATTTCCCTGCTGCTTGACCTAGTCTTTCCATGTTATTACCAAAATCGTCCCTTGACTTCTTTTTGGATTCAACAACTATTTGCTTCGCTCTGTTTCTTTCATCTACGTATAAATCCCTGTCTGCCTTGGCCCTTGTTTGGAGCCATTTCTGATAAGCCTTCTTTTTACGTTTACAGGCTACTCTCACTTCATCATTCCACCAAGATGTTCGCCTTTTCCCATCTTTACACACAGTTGTTCCTAGGCATTCCCTTGCTGGTTCTACTATAGCATCCCTGTATGCCACCCATTCACTTTCTATATCCTGAACCTGCTTACTGTCTACTGTTCGAAACTTCTCACTAATCATATCCATGTATTTCTGTCTAATTTCCTCATCCTGGAGATTTTCTACCCTTATTCGTTTGCAGACAGATTTCACTTTCTCTACCCTAGGCCTAGAGATACTTAGTTCACTACAGATCAGATAGTGGTCTGTATGATCGAAAAATCTGCGAAAAACTCGTACATTCCTAACAGATTTCCTGAATTCAAAATCTGTTAAGATATAGTCTATTATGGATCTGGTACCCCTAGCCTCCCATGTGTAGCGGTGAATAGCCTTATGCTTGAAGAATGTATTCGTAACAGATAAACCCATACTAGCACAGAAGTTCCATATCTTCCCCACATCTACCAATCACCCTTTCGTATCCTTCAGTTCTATTCCAAACTCTCGCATTAAAATTGCCCGTTAGCACTATTCTATCCTTGCTGTTGACCCTGACCACGATGTCACTAAATGCTTCATAAAACTTGTGAACTTCATCCTCATCTGCACCCTCTCATGATGAATACACGGACACAATTCTTGTCTAATTCCTCCAACTGACAAATCTACCCACTTCATTCGCTCATTTACGTGTCTAACCGAAACTATGTTGCGTGCAATGGTATTCCTGACAAAGAGCCCTACCCCAGACTCTGCCCTTCCCTTTCTAACACCCGTCAAGTACACTTTATAATCTCCTATCTCTTCCTCGTTATCTCCCCTTACCCGAATATCACTTACTCCTAGCACATCCAGATGCATCCTCTTTGCTGACTCAGCCAGTTCTACCTTTTTTCTTCCATAAGCCCCATTAATATTGATAGCGCCCCATCGAATTCCATTTCGTTCGCCAAGTTGTTTCCAAGGAGTCCCTCGCCTGTCATGTGGGAGTGGGACTCCATTACTTCCATAGGTCTGAGGCTTGCTTAAAATGTTCTGAGCTCGATAAATTCATGAAGCAGGATGCTACCCTACTTGCACGTAGTCTTAGTGAGGATCTCTGCTCTAATGGGTTATGGACCACCGGTGAATTGTATAGTCCTAGCCGCCTGAGCACAAGGAGAGCCATGACTCAGAATATGTCCGAGATATCCACTCCCATTCCATAGCAACTGGTATCGCGACTCTCAGGACCACTTACTAGGCCTCTCAGCCGTTGCCCATGGTTCACGAACTAGGACGTGACTACAGTAACCCACAAACACGAACCATATTATTTATTATTATTATTATTATTATTATTATTATTATTATTATTATTATTATTATTATTATTATTATTATTATTATTATCATCATCATTACATCATATGTACATACAATACAATCACATATTTTGTGAGGTTATGTCATGAAACGTCCTGTACATAAATATTTATATGAATTCAGTTAATGTAAATACCTGTAAATTAATATTATATAATTTATTATTACCTGTATATGATGTGTAATCCGCTACAGAATTGTGGAACATACTGTAACATCCAGAATGGCTCTAGATCGGACGAGATGATGGTAGAATATTCTGTATATTAAACCATATTGTTAGGCATTATAAGTTAAAAACTTCATTTTCCCGTGTTGTAACGTGTTGTATTATCATATTTTACTCATTTTTCTTCTAGCCTTTAAGGAGAAAAGCAGTCCATCATTTGTAGTTTGCCATGCAAGAATTATTTATACAACTTTTGTGATATGTACTTTGCCCACTTGTGATTTTTTAGCTGATGATGACGCAATAAGCGTCAAACCCGGTACTAATAATATAATAAATAATATGTTGTGAACACCTTATACAACACATTTTGTATTGAAAAGGTTGAACCTTCCTTACTTCTAATTGTGAATATTGTTAGGCACTCGAGATTGTGTTTATGTACTCATGTCCATGCTCAATCAATAGGTTTTAGTTTATTCTAGCCATCACTACTTTTAATCAGAGCTATTTTAACGCAACATACTGCAATATATTTTACTTCCATTTTTTATCAGAAATCCGGATGCTCTTAAGTAACTTCTTTGTAATTTATCCCATGACTGTAAATTTGTGTGCTAGCTGATGATGGCCAAGATAGGTCGAAACCGGTATTAGTGTAATAATTCATCCACAATAAATGTATTGATCGGTGGAACATTTTTCTTATCTATTACATTGAATCCAATCAATACGGAATATGAAACTTATAAATAATAAAGGTATTTTTGTAACGTATCTTTCTAGAAGCTTAGCCAGGCACCTATGTAAAGAGGTGGTCTTGATGGTAGTTATGAGTTATTGTTTACTAGGAGTTTCACTGGTGAACATGTGTTGTGGTTAGGCTGACATGCCGATGTAGGCAGTCGGTAGTCAGCTGTTTCAACTGTGTTTTTAGGTTACATCCCTTAAGTGCTGTGCTAGGCAATTTGTTAAAATGGCGCCTTGTTGATATTCTCGGAGTGAAGTGTTTTGTTTGTGATACAGTGATTAAGGTTATGTGCATTTAATTTGTAAATAATTGTAAATAAATCCGTATACACAAGTTGACAGCATTTTGTGTGCGTCATCGTGGATACATCATTGGCGACGGTGGGACAGGACGTTAGAATCTACGAGCGTAGTGCGAAATGCAAGTGATGCTAGAAAATATGTCGGTGAAACAGCTCAAAGACGAACTCACCGAGAGAAATCTCCCGACGAATGGGAAGAAGAAATTGCTCCAGACATGGAAGATCTCGAAAAATTTTTCATCAAGTCAACGAAGATCCAGACGAAACATCTGAAGATAAGGTAAATATTCCCAAAATGTGTTCTAACTTAATCACCATGATGCAGGCACTATATGACAGAATTTCAGACGTAAATGACAAGCTTTCAGACTAAATTTCTCAAGCTAATTCAGTTTTAACCGGACAAATATCACAAGTGTACACGCGGGTTTACAAAGTTGAACAGGGCCTAGAATCGAAAATTTCAACCGTAAATGACAACATTTCATCACAAATTAGCGACGTCACCAATTGATTAATGCAGTAGATATCGGACATCAGATCAAAACTGGGACAGGTTGACCAGATTGATTGTAGAGTAGCCAGCTGTAAGGGGATTAGTAGAGTAGCCAGCTGTAAGGGGAAATCTTGAACCTCAAGGAGGAGATGGAAATCCAGGTTTCCAGCATTAAGCAACAGGTTGAGGGGAGAATTTCTACCATTGAGGGAAATTTTGAAAGCCGTATCTCTGCCGCCGAGTGAAATCTTGGGAGCCATATCTCTGCTGTTGAAGGAAGGTTAGAAAACCGGTTTTCGACCATTAAGGGAGATGTGCAGAATATAAGGGAAAGCATCCTTCATGCATTTGAAAATAGATTAACTCAAACAGGACGTACTGCCACACCTCTAACCCCCTCAAACCGAACTGGCAATACAGGACACCTGGACCCAAAGGTGATTATAGAGAGCCTTCTGGAATTTCACAGGCAACTGGAAGAGAACCCGACTAGCTGTATCGAGGGATCGGTCAGTCTGTTAGGAAGGACTAACCTACCAGAGGACATCTTCGTGCAACTCATCACACTGCGATTAAAGGTTCAAGCCACTACTTGGAGGAATAATGTGAAGGGTCTAAATTCAAACTGGACGGACTTCAAGAGGGAATTCCTTGCTAGGTTTAATTCTGAAGGGGTGAAGAGCTCCGTGAAAAGGAAGCTACTGACTGAGGCATAGCCCACTGGCATGAGAGCTACCGCCTTCGTCCTACAGAAGTACCAACTCTTCAAGCGTCTGCACCCGGAAGGAAGCGAAAACGAGATCTTACCAGACATCATAGAGCTACTCCACGATAAGATTAGACTCCTAGTGAAAGTATCACAACCGAGGTCCTTTGATGATCTACGCAGAATCATCGCCCAGCTGGAGGAGGAACACAAGAGCAAAGCTGCGGAAGAGCCCAGCGCAGTTAGGAAGTGCTACCAGTGTGGAAGAACGGGACACCTGAAGAACAAGTGCCCAGGCTTGACATCGGAAAACTGATTCCGGCCCATTCTGGATTGAGGGAGGATGGGACCGGGATCAGGAATGCACCTCAATACCTGACAGACGAGCTACCCTGGTTAAGTATTAGAGGGATTGGTCAGATTGTGAGTAGAACAGGCGAACTCTGCCCAGCTATCATCTTAAGGATTGGTAACGAGAATTTTTCAGCCATACTCGATAGCCTAGCAAGCCATTCATTTGTCAACGGGACTGTTGCCAGATTACTACTGCCTATGAAATATCACCATCTCGGAAGGGTAGTGGGAGCAGCGGACAGGGTAACCAATTCCATCCAAGGACAGACTAACCTAACCGCTACGACAGCCACAAGACGTGCACGCAACAATGTGCAACACGCTCCCAACTAAGCTCGAGGACATATCCAGCTCACACATTTTTTAAATTTACCTGAGGGAACGCAAGTATGAAGAGGGGAACACCCACAACTCACTTTCATTGATTTCAATATGTCGCACACAGCAACTAACGTAAACCTCAACAAGGAAGTTTAATATAAACTAGCATGTTTTCAGCATTGATATAGACTGAGAATAAACTATGCATCTGTTAACAGGCTACTGAACCTCTTATTCTAATGAATAAGATGTCCCCGCATATTTGCTGCCCAACAATGCATTTTGAAACATCTAATAAACCGTTGGACATAGTGTTGGCATTTAACATAGATATTCGAACTTGACACCAGAATGTCAGTGATTCTTGATGAACTCTTAGAATTGTATCCAATTTGAACCTCAGCAAATAAATTTTTTGAAATATGTAGAAATCATGGGGTCAGGGAAAAAGCCCTCTAACCCCCAAAACAGTACCATATGTATATATCTTAACCTTAAGTACTTTTTAGAATAGTGCCATTCATGTTTATTTTAATGGCATTGTTGTTTAATTTTAATTTTAGTCGTATTTATTCTGTACAGTCGCTATTAAGCAGGTTCTTCAACAGATGAAGATGACCTATATACAGGTCGAAACCAGTACTGTCCTTTTATGTAAATAATATTGACACTATGTAAAATAAAGTATTGATTAGGTGGAGAACTCATCCTTCATACCTATGTACAAAATTCTAATACTGCTTGGAGACTGTGGACTACAGGTGAGGTAGCCCTGCCTAAATTCCCTTTCAGGTCATTAAGTGGATTTCTAAGCCATGGCAATAGGTTTGTTACAGAATTACAGTACTAGCAAGTATTTTTTACGGACCAGGTACTAACCTCCATTACGAATGAGACTAACGAACATGTGAAACTAAACATTCAGAGAAACACTCCACTTCAGAAACGGTCTATATGATGTTCATGGAAGGAAGTCACAGTAGGAGGACTGCAAGGTTTGCACCAATAGCAAAGTTGCAATGAGGAGGCGAGAAACTGTTCACTTCTGCAAAACCAGTGAGAAGCAACCAGGACTGTGCTTCGAAAAGTATCACACCCTCCAGAAATTCTAATGAAAATGTGGGGAAAACCTGACTGTGTCTTTCTTATGTCTTTGTGTACAATATTTTTACATTTTGAACCTGAACAAAGTTGTTGTAAATATGTAAATAAGTGTTTCATAATACATCTCTCAGTATGGCAAAAACTGACTGAAATAATTACAAGTTGGGAGACATTATGGCTAGAAAAATATTCTAGGGCAAAGGGATAAGATCAAGAAAAGAAATAGGACTGAAATCTCCACATACTAAGAAATTTTAAAATTCATTAAACCTGTAACAAAACTTGGAAATTGTTGTAGGAAATAAGGACTGAAAATGTTACCTGGTCACAAAAGGTAAGATTCAGGTTTTGTATCTTAGGAATCATATCAAATAATTCCTATCATACAATATAATTTTGTTTTTTTGTCTAATACTAATTATGAATATGCACGTCATGGCAAAAGTAAAGCTTTTATTCGTAATCAGTGCCATCGTATGTGGCGGAGGATCATTAATGATATTATTAATTATTCATTATTCCAAAATTAATAGGTAGGTAGTTTATTTTTTCCTTGACAACGTAAGAATAGTAACTGGTAGTAAATCGATATGAAATCAAAGAAATATGTCCTCATTCGACAGACGAATCACCATGAACAGCATCTTATATCCTTACTCCATATGTTCGCCGCGGGAAGATTTTGAAGAATCTAAGCTTTTGGCATGCACTCTAGTGATTAGCAAATGTGTACTATCATCTCTAGTACCCTGCCGACTAACATTTAGAAGGTAAATTTTTTCCGACTATTGGGACTCGAACCGATAAATAACGGCATGGCAGCATCATACTTTTTAAAGGTACAGTCAATGCTAAAACAATGTTTAATTAGGGTGACAGTAACAAGTGTCGGGACATGTTTCATCCTTCTTTTTGGACATCATCAGCCGAAAATACTTGTAAGATGAGTAAAGTAGACAAGGTCACAAATACGCATTAAAATACAATTCGGGTTAGCTAATTTGTCAAGTTAAAATACATTATAAAATTCGAAGAATGTTCTTAAAATGCTGGTGCTCCAATTGCTTTTTCGTTCTGTTGAAATGAAAATAAAATTGTTGAACACACATAATAATTCCATTAAAAATTCGATGTTCGAGCTCTTCTCATGTTAGCGTGATGATGTGTTGTTGATAATTCTTAGTTAAGAGGTTATGCAATAATGGCAGTATCAACCAATGATGAGGTAACAACTTGCTAGCTTTGGAAGTCTTTAAAAAGGATAGCTGAACAGGAAGCATGCTATATTTTATAGATACAGTAGAAGTCCGGTATAGCGAGTACGGCATATAACGAGAAACCCACTATAACGACAGTTTTTGTCTTCCCCTTCAAAATCCTTATATTAAACTGTGTATTATTCTTCGGTTACAGCGAGAGCCCTGTCACTGACACATCCGTTATTACAAGCAATTAAGCATGCACGATTTTTTCCGTTACCATTATGTATGCACCCCAGCAATTATGTTGCGTGCGATCGATCACCTTCGGTATAGTTTCCTTGCTATGTCCGCTAGTGAGCTCTGTCTCTCTTGTTGACATTCAAAAGCGATCTCGGAGTCGATCAGTAATACCCGTCAACTGCTGTTCCATAGAGAAAATTCGAAATGAAATAGAACATTTTTTCGTAATAAATGCGTAAATAACCTGTCCGATAACAGTTGTTAATGGAAAATTCTAAATTTCCATGGAGCGAATTAGATATTTTTCACCAATAGAGCATTTCAAAAATGTCAAAAACATATCAGATGTGACACTAGGGGTCTGACACATCCCACTCTGATGAGTCTAGTGTCAGACTTAAGACGAAACGCTGGTTAATAGAGCGAACGCCTGAAAAGCCTTACATCTGATATGTTTTTAACAGTTGTTAACTCGTTAAAAATAATGGCTGAATAAACTTTATCTTAATTTTAATGCTAAATTCTTCAATTAAGAATGGGATACACCTCTCTATATCACTGATTTCAGGGGTTAGTTTATATTTTCTCACGTCTGGTTAAATTACGGAAAGGTTATTAGCATGTAAATTTATAGCAAGAATGTTATCATTTCTCTACTAGCCCTTTGAAGTATGTTTTCATCATATGTATACTGTAGTACGGTTAAGTTGGGATAGATGACGCTGTTTGAATAAGAAAACTGAAACATGTGCCACAAAATGTGATCGATCATCTTCGGTACGGTATAGTTTTCACACTGTGTGCATTTGCGAGCACTCTTGTCGACATTCGAAGGCGATGTCGGAGTCGATTAGTAATACCCATCGACTGCTGTTCCATAAAGAAAATTTGAAATGAAAGAGAACATGTTTTTGTAATAAATGCGTAAATAACGTGGCCGATAGCAATTGTTGACTCATTAAAAATAAAGGCTGAAGTAAATGATTTCATAATGTTATATACTGAAATTAAGTAAGAATGTGATACACCTCAAGATATGGCAGAGTACATCACTGATTTCAGAGAATAGTGTATATTTTCTCATGTCTACTTAAATTTCAGAAAGGCTATTCCCTTGTAAATTTTTAGCGAAGATGTTTTCATTTCTCTACATGTGTTTGTTGAAATGTTTTCATGATGCATATACGGTTAGGTTAGCTGATGCCATTTGAAGAAGAAAACTGAAATGTTTGTCTCAGAAACCTCTGGAGTGATGCCGTATTTCTCCACATCCAAGACGACAGTTTTTTTCTCAGTATCGCGGGAAACTACCTCACTTCTCATTTCCCTAGTAAGCCTCTTAAGTGATGCCTAGGCCATCTATGACAGCTGATGGTGGAGCTGTTGAGGATCCAACCAGCCTTCGGGCTGAGGACTAAACATATACATCTCATGTGAAAAATCAATGCTTGTCTTGCATTCGCGGCCTAACAGTGAAGAACACCACTGGCAACTACCGGGGCAACCACGCTGCTTCTTTTCACCCCCGCGCACGTACGCGCTCACACAAAACTCGCTGACAATAAATAACTGCTTCTATAGCATACGTCGCTAGCGGCAGCAACCGGTTGTACATTGCCTCTTTGTAACATCCCTGGATCTCAGGAAATGGTGAAAAGAGAATGACGTTCTATTAGCCTCTACAAAAAAGTTTCTCAAATCTGCTGAATGGCATCAAAACATGCAAGCCTTTGAATTCTTAGAAAGGCCACGGCTCAGTGGCAGAGTTATAATGCATCTACTGTACCTGACGCTTAGTAAAATTATGTTTTATAGATAGTGGTAGTATTTTTGTATTGGATCATCGTATTGTAAAGATACAGGCAACAGCTATTGCTGGCAAATTTTCAACGGGTTCTCGATGATATTATGATGCCAATTTTCAGTTAATGGTTATTAAACACTCGTTAATGTAGAATAATTGTGCAGCTGCATGAACATAATTATGGCATAGGCCTAACAGTCAATATTTGGCATTAGCGTGAAGACAAAGATAGCTAAAAAATGTGTACTGTACAAAAATGCATTCGGTGGCCCGCAACAAGGACGCTCTAAAGAAGTCGAAGATCAAATTGTAAGGCATATGCACGAAAAACGCAAGGGCAGAATGACCATACAGTGGCGCAGTAAACTCATTCGTTGACCTTCAATGTACGCGATTAGGCCTATACATCGCTAGCCGCTGAAGTTGGCTGCATCCCTGCAAGCGAATCGTGCGTGTAGCGGATGTTTGTAGCTGATGCTGAGTAAAAGTTGTATAGGCAGCAAGAATATTTTCCGGACAAATTGTCGTATTGTAGAGGCGCATGGAATAGATATTGTCGGCAAATTTTCAATGGGTTCTCTTCGATATTATGCCAATTTTAAGTTGTTATTAAACCCGCGGAATTAAAGAAAAATTATGCAGCCGCAAAATAATACGGCATAACAAAAGCCAATGTTCGGTGTTTGCATGAAGACAAAGATAGGTCTAAAAATGTGTACTGTACAAGAAAGGCATTCTTATGATTTTATGAAGTGCTTTTTAAGCCTGATTTAAATTTTTTGAAGGAAAAAGTGAGGGTCATATTGCTTTCAGGGTTGTTTTGGATGAAATTAAACATACACTTTCACGTAGTATAGGATTTTGAAAAATAACAAACAAGTAAGCCATAATGCGGATATCATCTGTGAAAACTCAAGTTTTGAACAAACTGGTTGCCGTTTCATACCAATTGAAATGTGTATGGGTGTTTACCCGACTTTTACAAAAAATCAGGTTGACGACAATCCGCTATAGTGAGTAAATTTTTCGCTGATATGAATTTTCGCTATAGCGGACTTCTACTGTATGTACACAGATTGCATTATAACAACTTATTTTTCGTAGGTGCAGAGTCGCACATACGAGCATTAACTGCCTCACTAACTTCAGCATAGCTAAACTAGAGAATATTCTCCCAGATTGTACAAAAATGAACGTCATATGCATTTTCAACCACACTTCCAGATAAATGTGTAAACTGCCGCATAAATTTAAACTGCACTTTTATCTGGCTGTCATAGTACAGGCCCTAAGACAGGGGAGTGTATTGTCTCCTCTTATGTTTATAATGGTTATGGATGAAATTCTAAAGGAAAAAAAAGCAAGATATGTAGTTAATATGAAAATATTGTTGTTTGCAGATGACATAGTGATCTGGTGAGTCAACAATATAGAAGTGCAAATCCAACTAGAGGCTTTAAATGACAGCAGTATTGAGAAATATAGTATGAAAATCAATGTGGAGAAAAGCCACACACACCCAAAAACGAAGAAGAAGAAGAAGAAGAAGAAGAAGAAGAAGAAGAAGAAGAAGAAGAACCTGTAGTGATTACAAGAGGAGAAAGAAGGGAAAGGGATTGTTAGTATCAGGGGACAAAGCCTTGAGGTTGTTGAATATTTCAAATATTTGGGAAGCGAAATAATGCAAGATCTAATGTTGGATAAGGAGATCAGCAGAAGGGTACAAGCGGGAAATACGTTCTACCAGAATGTAAGAAACCTGGTGTGGAACAGAGAAGTTCCTGTGAAATGTAAAGAGATAATGTATAAGATGTACCATACCCCTATATTAATGTATGCCTCAGAGACTTGGACTTTGACAGCAAGAAATGAGAGTAAAATTCAGGCCATTGAGATGAAGTTCCTGAGGAGTGTGGTAGGGAATTTATTATTTATTTAGCGTATGACATTAAAAATAAAAAACACACAATCACAAATTAAATATACAGTACACTATGTAGGTTACAGTTTCACCATCAAGCTCTGCAAATAGTCTATACAAGAAGGATTTGGGTCAAGAAAGTCTTTTGGGTTACCCTGATAAGCACTCAGGGGGCACTGTTCCACTATTCGCCCTTAGCTCGACTCATTCCTTCTATGTTGAGCTGGAGAATTCTGACCATTGGTCCTAGATTTCTACATAGCAGGCCCTTAGAAGAACCATTTCCTTTCGATTTTGTCATTGTGATGAGTTTTAAGCCAGGAGATCACTAGGATTGTCTGGCTGTCAAATGCTGACGTTCAGTTTGGTAATGGAAAATATTTTCCAACTACCTTAGCAGGGGCACCACGGGCGGGAATCAGCTTCACCCCCGTGGTAGGGAAGACATGGAGAGACAGGGTAAAAAATGTTGAGATTAGAAAAGAGACGGGGGGTTGAAAAACTGAGTGATAGCCTGGAGAAGAATAGATGGTTTGGACATGTTATAAGGATACAGGAGGGTAGGATACTGAAACAAGTGTTGGAGGCTAAGATAGAAGGGAAGAGGGCAAGATGGATGGACTCTTGACAGGAACAGTACAAGAAAACAAGACTGGACTGGAATACAGTTACTGAAGAGGAGTGGTGGAAGGAGAGGCAACGATGGCGAAGTGCCATAGGCACCCCAACCTGGCAGGAGCTGGACAAGGGGGAAAATGTTGATGATGATGATGATGATGATGATGATGATGATGATGATGATGAACCAGCCCATTTGTATCTTTCTTTGATTCGGCCATGTAGGTGGTTCATGTAAGTGTAGAAAAGTAACCTGATTTGCTTTTGTAAACTCCCCATTTCTTACTGTTGCCTCCAGAGTATGTATTGATGGGTCAGCAGAGGTGCCAACTATTACGAATTGTCCGTAATTATTACGGATTTCACCTCACGATTATGGCATTACCGTCAAAGGTGAAATTATTACGGAAAAATTACATCATAAAATACTACGAAAAAAGGAAAGAAGGAAAAATGTCCAATACCTCGTCGTTTCACTGCTTGTGAGTTGGCAACAAACCCTATTCAATAGTTACTGGATATTAGGCCCCTTTACTACAAGCATCATCATCAGACTTTTGCTACCCGTGAGCGTTGTGAAATTCATTGTTCTTCTCCACTGTAAAGCTTTACGTATTTTTTGTACTTGTTACCTGACAGTAATTCTCCTACAGGAAGTGTTTTCAATGTTGATGTAAATTATGAAGCAATTCAGGGCTACATTAAGTACAGCTACACAGAAATCGCTTATGGTTCAGAAGAAAAAATGCTATCACCAGGGGGAAGGATGCTTCAAGAAAACGTACACTGAACAGTAGCTGATGGGTGCAAAACAAGCTTGCCTACAAAGAATGTTTTATCACAAAACTGGTAATGTGCTCATTTTATTGTGTAATATGATATACTTTAGATTAGATTACTGTCAGGAAGGGCAAAGGAAGTGTTACTATCGAGATTTGACTTAAAAAAATTTGTCGGGGGGGGGGGGGGAAGATTACTGATAACCAACTTCAGAGGTTGGCACCTCTGGGTCAGTGTGTTAGGTATCAGTAGTTATCAGAATATGTGTGGTCCAGATAACAAAATTATCTAACTCTCTAGCTTCTCTTCCTCCTCACCATTATCAAAGAGAGGCTCTTCCACTCCAGAGGTAACTGTAGATTGTGCATATGTTAAATGGCCCGCTTTGGGACAGATAGTACGTTCATGTATCAGAACCAGTAACTTTTGTACTATGACAGAAATGTATGAAGCATGGAAGATCAAAATGCACTATTATTCTTCTCTCTGTTATAAAGGATTCTTCAAGAATATTAACATTAACAACTGTAGGATGCAGGAAATTTTTTAAAAATTTAAAATTTTCCATTATTATTGTTGATAAATGCGGTCCGAGGCTCTCATGTTTTGAAAGCGACTACAAAAATGCTTTTTTATTGGCTTGCTAGGCCTAACGTAATTGAGGATTTTCTTTCGGGTTTTACTCCCTTAGCCTTTGAGGATCCCTCTTCATCCCACAAGGCAGTGGGTTCCATCTGTACTACCCCCAGAGGAATGGATTGCCTCCCCCGCCAGCTCCACCGTACAGAATCATATTCTCCGCTTTTGCTGCCATTGAGGTCTTCCCTCATTACCTGAGCTTGGGACCCTTTACCAGATGTTACACACCGGGTCAGTGTGCTCTGGGACTCGCATAGGCACGGGCACCACTCCCTGGGTAGGGCTGCCTCTAAGAGGGTCCCTACCTGTTACCTGGAAAAGTTAGGTGAGCTGAATGCAGTGGCCTTTGCTGATGATATAATGATTTGGGGTGAATCAGAAGAGGACAGACCAAACTCAACATATGGAAATCCCAGTTCCAGGAATATAACCTCAACATCAGCGAGACCAAGACAGTGGTGATGGCAGTCAACAGAGAAGGATGTCCAGCAAGTGTAAAACTAGGAGACCACCACCTAGAGTGTGTGGATAGTTTTCCTTACCTTGGAAGTGTAATCTCCAGTGATAATTTGGTCTGAAATGAAATTACAGAGAGCAAAAGGGATCAGAATTCTACCAACAACTAAGAACACTTTTATGGGATGACATAATTCCAAAACCGGCCAAACTGATGATTTTTAACAGCTATTTCATACCAATATTAACCTATGGTATTGAAGTGTGCACCCTCACAAAAAGAGATTCATCAAGACTGCAAGCATCAGAGATTAAATTTCTTAGATCCACCATCCAGAAGACTATGATGGACAAGTTAAGTAATGAGGATGTGAGGAAAGAAGCCGGACTAAAGACATCCGTACTAGACCAAATTCGGCACATCCAGACTACCGTGGTACGGGCAAATGATGAGTATGGAGCCTACAAGAACAGCCAGAATAAGTTTGGAAAGACAGGTGGAGGGGAGAAGACCTGCAGGAAGACCTAAAACCTGATGGATGGACATGATCAAGGTTGATCTAGTTACCAGAGGATGGACAATGGATGATGTTCTCCAAACTTTAGTTCTGGGGACACTGTTATATACCTTTTCAATGTCAATGAATGTTTTCACCATATCATTCCCATACTTCCATTGCTTTTCCATTACAGTAGTTGTTTACTGGAGTATTTGTATTAATTTGTGATAGTTCCTTAGGTTCTTCACAGTTCAAAAGTTTACTGAATTGTTTTGCCATAATCTCAGCATTTTCACTTACTGCTATGTGCTATTTTCCCATTTTCATCTTTCAACATTAATGTAGAATAATAATAATAATAATAATAATAATAATAATAATAATAATAATAATAATAATTATAACTAGCCCTGACAAATAAGGAAAACTGCCAAGAATTAGCTACATATTTTTCACAGCTTTTAAATTGTCCAGAACCCAAAAAGAGATTCCCGAAAGTACAGCCAGAAATCATACCGGAAAATTCGTCACCACCAACTCAAGAAGAAATTTATTCACATATCAAGAAACTTAAAGACAACAAAGCATCAGGGGAAGACGGAATTGTAGCTGAACTTCTGAAAAATTTAGGCCCAAATTCACTCAGAGAAATTACACAAATAATCCAAAACATTTGGCAAACCGAAAAGCTCCCGGATGACTGGAAGATTGCTCTAATCCATCCACTACATAAAAAAGGCAGCAAGTTAGACGTAAACAATTACAGAGGAATCTCACTTGTATCAGTCACATACAAAATACTATCAGCCTGTCTCTTGCATAGAACACAACAACAATTAGAACCCAAATTATCAGAATTTCAAGCAGGATTCAGACCAAACAGGTCATGCCCAGAACAAATTTTCAACCTCAAAACCATACTTAAACTACGAGCCCTCAGACAAAAGCCGACAGTATGCACATTTGTAGATTTCAAAAAGGCATATGATTCGATAGACAGACCCTCCCTATTCCAAATTCTAGAAGAGAGAGGACTAGATCCCAAAACCCTAGAACTCATAAGACAAACACTAACGGGCACAAAATCTAAAGTGAAATTTATGGGAGAAATTTCAGAACCCTTCGACATTCAGACAGGTGTGAGACAAGGTGATGGACTCTCTCCAATTCTGTTCAACGTCGTCCTAGACAAGGTTATGGAAGAATGGGAGAAGGAACTCAAGAAACATGAATCTTGGAAACCGATCCGATTGGGCTTTCCCAAAAACAACCTCTACGTACCATACCTTGCATTTGCGGATGATCTGGCGATTTTAACAGAGGATGAGGAGACTGCCATCAAGCAGCTTGAGATACTTAAGGAATCTGCAGAAAAAGTGGGACTACAGATTTCATTTGAGAAAACTAAATTCTTCTGTTCAAAGACAGATATCACGAGCCTGAGAACAAAATACGGTAAAATCGACCGGGTCTCGTACTTTAAATACCTCGGAGAATTCATCGAACCGACAGGCCTTGAGAAGATCTCACAGCAAAACCGTCTCCAAAAAGTCAAGAAGGCATTAGGGTTAGTTCAAGACATCTACAACAAAAAATGCATGTCAAGACAGACAAAAATTCGGCATTACAACACAGTCATAAAACCAACAGTCCTTTACGCAAGTGAAACATTGTCACTTAACAGTAAACAAGAATTAGAAGAAATAAAAAAGCAAGAGAGGAAGATCATCAGGAAAATCCTAGGAGCAAGATATACCCAAGATGGTTACAGGCTACAATCTATCAAAACAACAGAAAAAGTTTCAAACATTGAAATTGACATTAAGAAAAGACGAATGAAATTCTTTGGACACCTCACAAGATTACCAGAAAATCGACTGTCAAAAAGAATATTAAATTATGTTAGCTCACTTAAGAATTCAACACCTTGGCTGGATGAACTTCGAAAGGACCTCAAAAACGCAAACATGTGCAACAGACATTTTAGAAAGAGACACCTTCAGACACAAAGTCAACAAGTGGGAAGTTACATCAGAGCAACCAAAGCAAAAACAGTGCAGACCGAAATGGTCGGAAGAACGTAAACAAGCCTTCTCAGAGAGAATGAAAGCCTATTGGAAGAACAAGAAGAACCCAAAGAAAGCTTGATTGAGTTGTTTGCTTAACGTCTTCCATTATTGGGAGAATACGCTAATAATAATAATAATAATAATAATAATAACCACTGTACAGTTCCAGATTCCCAGGTACTGTTAATGAGCCTCTTCCTCCATATGCTGCTTTTGCTGTTTTCATGATGTCATCCATTAATATTGTAAACAGGACTGGTGATAGAACAATTCCCTGTCTCAGCCCACTAGTGATTTTGAACCAACTTTTCCTGCCAACTTGTGTATGCACGCAACTACGACATTCCTTGTACATTGCCATGATCATTTTTATTAATTGGAGTGGAAAAAATGAATGATAGAATAGAGAAGAACTGATTAAGACGGTTTGAGCACATAAAGCGAATGAGTGATGAAAGAATGCCAGAAAAAGGTGATGGAAATACAAATGCAAGGAAGGAGAGGCTGCGGACGACCACGACTGAGATGGAAGAACACGATCCAACGCAGTATTAGAAAAAGAAACCTGGACTGGGACACAGTGTTTGAGGAGGAGTGGTGGAAAGACCGAAGAAAGTGGAGAGGAACCATATTTGCCCCTACCCGGTTACAGATGGATAATGGGAAATGATGATGATGATGATGATGATGATGACCAATAAAAACCAAATTTAATAATACAGACCCTCCTATATTTCAAGAATTAGAAAAAACACTAAAAGAACTTAATTATAAGGCATGCGGTGAAGACCAGGTTTTTGTAGAGATGTGGAAATATTCAAGTAATACAGTTCGGATTTCTGTACACGTGGCTTTAACAAAAATTTGGATCACTGAACAGTTTCCAGAACATTGGACAACAGCCTTAATACACCCTCTTTATAAAAATGAAGATAAGAGTAATCTGGGTAATTATAGAGGATTGTCTATCTTAGACAGCACATACAAGATTTTTTCCAAGATCATATATGGAAGGATTAAAGATCAACTAGAAAAAGAGTTAGAAGAATACCAAGGAGGTTTTAGACCCTGGAGAAGTTGTGCTGAACAGATCATCACTTTAAAATTAATAATGACATACTACAGAAAACAAAACAAGCCTATAGTAATAACATTTGTTGACTTTAAGAAGGCATGGTACATAGACCTTCAGTGTTAAAAATTTTATGGAATTTTGAACTCCATCCTAAATTAACCTTATTGGAGCCAGGAGCTGATCTGGTTGGCAGCTCACCATCAGCTGGAAGAGGCCAGAGCTCCGCCTCCACGCTACTGCTGTAAAGTACCAGGCCATTTTTTAGTGGAAATGACATGTATATTAAAATCCACACATATCTACCAGTGTATGGCAAAAACTGGCTAGAAATTTTCTAAATATTGACTACATAGAATAAACAACTAATTTAGAGTGATATAAAGAATCAAAAACATTTTATTGTTGATATTATAGTTGTCTATAACATTTATTTTTAGGAAGAGAAAAACATTTTCGCACTTTCTCTCTCAATATCTACTTTGAAAAAATCATTTATGATACAAAATAATATATGTAATTATGTATAATGTATTTCTAAATACAATTCTATAGAATAATTACTTTGAATGAGAAAAATAACAACATTAAAATTAAAAATTCAAGCATGTCACTAGTAGAAACAAGACAATTTTACTCACCTATAAAATTTGTGTATATGTGTCGATATACGGCAAATACTGAAAAGAAATTTTCTACATGCGGAGTACATAGTATAAAAAAATAATTCTGAATTATTAAAAAATGAAAAATAATAGTTGATATTATAGTTTTTGTTTTCCAGAAAAACCGTTTCTCATTTTCAGTTTTAGTATCTATTTGAAAAAGAATTTTACAATACAACAGAATGTATGTAATTAAAAAATATATATGGCACTAAAGCCCTGATTTTCTTTGGCCTACCAAGCGACCGCTGCTCAGTTCGAAGACCTGCAGTTTACGAGGTGACACATGGTCAGTGAGACGAATCCTCTCGGTCATTATTCTTGGTTTTCTAGACCGGAGTCCCTCTCTCGCCGTCAGATATCTCCTCAGTTGCAATCACTTAAGGTCACTTAGGTAGAGTGGACCTGGAATCTAACCCATGACCTCCGGGTGAGAGGCAGGCACGTTACACTTGGCCCACGGGGACCGGCATTTATGCAGTGATGGAGGACTATAATTATGTGACTATAAGGTTTAGGAGAGAGAAAGTGAAAAGTAAATTGAAGTATGATATGGGCAGCGAATCAGACGGAGGGGCATGTTTAGGCCCAGGAAGTTCCATGAAGGAGACAGGAGGTTGAGGAATGTTGTTGGGTTCATTGGGAGAAATTTCCACAAAATGTTCTCTAGAAACATTATCATCATCATCTTCTTCGTTATCACTAGTTTCATCTACCACCATGTTCACAGTAGCTTTAGTGCCATTAGAAACAAGTAAATATCTCCTGTTTAGCTACCGAGTGAACTAAATTCACTATTGCTATCCGATAAATCATCCGCGTTAACTTTGCATTGTTCCAAATACTCTAGATGTGCCAAGTCTCTCAATTTAAGCGGGAGACACCCGATTCTTCATTGTTCCTCCCGATCTCCCGATTTTCAGAGCAGTATCAGTAATTTTCTTATTATTTTAAACTCCCGCGGATTTCCTCGTTCTATCGATATATGGCTGAGTATGGCTGGTCGATAGTAGTTCTAATTGTTCCGGGGTATATCTGTGGAACGCAGAGGTGATGAAAGAAGGTGCAGGCTTGAATGGGTCTAACTAAAGTCTCGAAATTAATTTAAAACTTTAACAAAGGTTAAATTTCTTTAGAATTTCAAAAATCAACAAATAACAATATAACAGGTACAATTAGTGATTTTGAAACAAGTCAAGGAAAATACAATATTAGTGAATTTAACAGGTCCTGGGCTTCAAGCCCCCCGCTTTACAATTCTTGAGCCCCCAGCTCAAATTTACAAAAGAGCAAAATTATTCAAGGGCAGAAATCCCCTAATTCAAGAGCACTTGCTCTGCAAAATACAATATCTAGCCTTCCAGAGGCACTCGTTACAATTACAAAATTTGAAAAAGAGCTAACAATCTCTGGTCTCTCAAACCACCTACCGGGCCTTCATGGAAAAGAACAGGTTAAATAACTGGCCCAAACACAAGGTGAATGGAAGCACATGGTGTTCCAGTATAATGTACACTTAGAAACCTAAAGGGCTCTAGGCCAATGAAACAGGGGCTATTCCCAAACTACTGAGGTGACTCGTGTAGGAATTGCTTTAACACCTTACAGAAGAAAAGTTACAGAACATAGTCACCTCAAACAAAGATGAAGGGGAGCTCGAGAGGGTACATCACTCTCTATCCCCGGTTTACAGTTAAAGATTTTATGAAGGTTTTTACATTAGCCAGAAGAAAGTTACATTTTAGAAAAGCTTGTTACATAACTAAAGTGTTGAACCTTTCCCTCGGGTTAAGCTGCGGAGGTAGCAAGAAAGAAAGAAGTTTTGTGGCCATTACATTGTAGATGTTCTGTTGACCGATGAAAGAGGCCGCGCGCCTCCTGCTTTGACACACACACTCAGTGAGATGACGATCAATTGGCCAAGAAACGTGAAAAGCCGCAGTTTATAAACCCTCGGGGAAGATTCAAGATCATTCAAGACTAAACTAGCCACACCCTCTCAATTTCATACCTGCCAACTTTCCCGATTTAGGCGGGAGACTCCCGATTTTCGACAGTTTTTCCCGCCTCCCGATTATTCTATCTTTTCTCCCGATTTTAGCTTATTTTTTGGTGAACTTCAAACATTTGTTTTCAAATCCCGCCATTTCAGCTTTTTTACGCCAGTGGCTGGAAGTCCTTCGCTCATTGGCCGCTTTCAAACGAAATATCGAAGTTTATTAATGCGAGAAATGTGCGCGAATGTACTATGTTTATTGAAACCTGTATATCGCGACGCGTATATCGATTGTCAATCTCTGGTTCTCGCGTGCTATGTTCGTGTTCGTTCACGTCAGTCTAGTCGATTCTAGAGACTAGTCGCTTTCTTAGTAATTTAGTGACATAATTTCAATGATAACGACTAGTGACTTTTCTAGAGATTTTAGGAGCCATTTGGAGACAATTCTGACTAATTTTAATTTATCTCAGTATAAATAAAATGTTTTGTCTGTACACGTTTTAATTTTCCGTAATTTCTGTCTGTCTGTCTGTACGTACGCAGGCTCATCACGAGAAAACGGCTGAAGAGAATTTAATGGAAATCGGTATATAACGTCGGGGAATAAGTCGCTGCAATCTAGGCCATAAATAATTTTATTCACGCTGAGTGAAATGGTAGTTTAGGGGAAGGACTAAAATTTAATTCTCAAATATTTATGTTATTATTGGCCCTAGCGATAAATACTACATAACTAAAGTTATATATGATTAAATTTCCTATCATTTATGTCTTATGCATTTTTACCGTACCGGCTGTGATAACGGAGATATTCATGAATTTGGATTTTTTTTTTTTTCCTAAGTCCATATCAGCGCCGAGGTACGAGAAAATGGGTGAACAGAATTTTATGTAAAGTCAGAGAATAAGGAACTACAGTCTATGCTATAAATAATTTTATTCATTCTGTTCGAAATGGTAGTTGAGGGGAAGGTGCCAAAAATTAAGTTTTTAATTACCTATCTTGGTGGTCATATTGAAAAGTACTACATAACAAAAGTTACAGAGAATGCAATTTCCGATTATTTGTCTTATTCAGTTTTGCAAGAGACAATTCTCATGATTGATTCGTATTGAAACTGACTTAAGCAAATTATCACAAAAATATATTCTATTATCACCACCTATTCAATACAAGCCACGTGCTACGTGAATGAAATCTACATAATACTATATACACTTCTCAGGGACATTTTTCGCCCCTTGTTAAAGGCATCATGAAGCTTTAGGAAACCTGAAGTTCAAATGTCTGAAACATACTTTTCATTGTAATCCATGCATGAATAGATAAGGTTTCAGACATTTGACCTTAAGGTTACCTAAAGGTTGATGATGCCCTTAAAAGGGGCAAAAAATGTCTCTGAGAAGTGTATATAGTATTATGTAGATTTCATCCACGTAGCACGTGGCTTGTATTGAATAGGTGGTAATAATAGAATAAATTATTTTTGTAATAATTTGCTTATTCAGTTTTACCGTTCCGACTACAATAATATTGGTGGTGATGGTGATTAAATTTTGAAGATTATAAGAATGAGGAAAGTCATGAAGGAACGATCTCTTGAATAATAACACAAGAGGGAGTCATGAAAGAAAGGACGACTCGCTTTACATTAGATGCTCTAATATCACAGATTCGGGAGAAAACTAAATGTGAAGGCCTTCAATATAGAAAGCTCATAAAATTGATCAACAATAACATTACATTGACCATTGTTTGTTGTGATGTGCTTTGTGTCTTCTGCTTCCATTTATCTACGATAGACAGGATTACTGCTGCGTTTCAAGTATAACAGCGGGAAGAAGCTGGGGAGTGGGGAGTTAGATCTCTCTCTTGTTTAGCATGCCATTCTTCTGGTTCATAAATTTTCTGATGCTACTGGTACGTAACACACTGGATCATCATAGTATTCCAGCTATTCGATCCCTACTCTGAGGTAGTGATTTGAATGAGCAGTGTGCACACTTAAACAGAATAATTACACAGGAGTGTTCGCGGCTGTCTGCAGCCTGGTCATTCTAGCTCTGAAACTTTGAACTGATAGATTGACACCGCAGTACTTTTCGCTAAAAGTGAGAAAATGTGCTGTTTTCATTTTATCGAATATTTCGTATGAAAGCATTGCTTTTAATCGCGACATTCATACTGGCGTCGTCGTAATGACATGTTGACTTCAGTTGGGAAAACTATAAGGACAGTCTTTCTGAGAATTCTGTAGCGAAACACGGGGACATCAGCTACTTATTTGATCCAAGTAGCATTGCGCTTCGCATAATTGCGCGGGCGCTTTATGCAATATATTAATTTTTGCATTTCTAAGTAATGGCATCTAAGTGCATGACTGATTCATACATGTGGAGCATGAGTTCATACTATTTTTGGTAGGCTTATCAGAGACCGATCATCCCACTCACGTACTTCCTGTGAGGGAATAGAGATGTGTAATTTTTAGCCTTGTAGCTTCGTATAGCAACAGTCGGGCTTTGAGACAATAAGTCTTATAAATATATCGTAGTACTGTGTTGCACAAGACATGTAGAATAAGCAATTTTGACCAATTTTATCTCCTGATTTCTCCTGATTTTTCCTGATTTTCAAATCAAAATCTCCTGGTTTTTGGTTTTGTAAAGTTGGCAGGTATGCAATTTTATTGGATGAATTTCAAAGTTACACTGTGATAGGTTGAAAATTAAATACAGAAATTAGGGATTGGCTAGATTCAAAACTGGCGGAAAGAAAAAGGAAATATTGCCAACCCAAAAATAAATGAACATCAATCAGTTACAAAAACCTAGAAATACAAAACTTCTTTAAATTATAACTTCTTACACCTCGCACCAGGGTGCCTGATCATAGTTTTTAGTAGTGTCACCTGTGGAAGAATGTCCAAACTTCTTGATGAATGGCAAACAAAATAAGGATAAATTCACTCAGTTTAGGCAACTGCACAATAACAAAATTACATCATATTTCTGTGGTGACATCTTCTGAGTAAAGTTCTAAGTTGTTGTAGTTTCAGTTTCACTGTTTTACCAATAGAGGGGGTTCGTTTTGGCGCTGAATTTGAATGCGCGGCATTGGGGTGTACCTCCCGGTACACTAATAATGAGACCAAATGGCAGTATGGGGCACGGTGGCCAGTCATGTGCTCCTCCTTGGTCTATAATACAGTCATTCTCTTTGCATGTGAGTCTGGTGAGTAACCTAACCTCAGAAGTAGCACGCCATAGTCGTCTACCTGGGCCAAGACCTGTAGGTGCTCGTGTTGTATTTTAGTATTTGTTTTGGCAGCTGCCTCTGTGGATCCGTGGTAGAGTGTCGGCCTCCGGATCCCAAGATAGCGGGTTCAAACCCGGCAGAGGTAGTCGGATTTTTGAAGGGCGGAAAAAAGTCCACTCGACACTCCATGTCGTACGATGTCGGCATGTAAAAGATCTCTGGTGATACATTTGATATTTACCCGACAAAATTAATTAAATCTCAGCCATAGATGCCCAAGAGAGATCCAGTTTACTCTGTCTGCCATCTAGTGGGCCTAGAGTAAAACGGAACGTCGAAATTGATGAGCAGACAGCCAGATGGCGTCAAATTGAAATGTCTGCACACGGTAGCTGAGGCCATACGATTATTATTATTATTATTATTATTATTATTATTATTATTATTATTATTTGTTTTGGCTAAAATGTCAAAAAAAGAAATATGATGCAGTGTTTAAAAATGCTTATAGGGAAGCGTTTCTGTGTTTGAGTGAATCCAGGAAGGGACCAACGTTCACATTCTGTACTATATGTAGGTGTGATTTTTCAGTGCGCATGGCAGAAAGTGCGATATACTCAAGCATGTACAAACGAAAAAATATAAGGAGAGTGTCCAGTATGTAGAAAGAAACCAGAAACTGAACTTTTCATGTAAAAACCAAGATGTAAATCCTTTGTTTCGCAAAATGTTTTCGCTAAACGATATGGGTGTGCTAGAATGAAAACAGCGGCTATCATTACAGAAATGTTTATGGAAGAAAGGGCGAAAATTGTATCACATTTGCAGGTGAATGCATATTCTGTTGCTGCTGATGGCAGCAATAAAAGCGACTTGAAAATATATCCCATTGTTGTAACATTTTTTAGGCCTGAACTCAATGAAATTCAGAGTTGTCTACTCTCTGTGCCTAATTTAGAAGGGGGTGCTACTGGAGCTAACATTGCCAATCATTTGCTCTCAACTTTTTGGGAATTCCGCATTCCATTAAAAAACCGCCTAGCTCTTGGTGGCCAGTAATGGTAGAATTAAAGGATGGTGTGGCAGAAGGTTTGAAGTCTTGTAACGGATCAAACACCCGATATGGATAATTAAAACCAATTGCAAGCTGGCCGCCAGGCTTCGAAATTAAATTGAATTTGAAACCGAATTTAGATATAAAAAGTAATAAACATAATTTAATTAGACTATCCTGGTCGTAAGGTATGAGGATACTGACCATTAAATACCATATGGAAAAACAAAGGGAACCTACTAAAAAGTCAAATTATCTAACGATGTAAAAAGCAAAAAGTTTTATTCTAAAAAAATATGAAATTACGTAAAAACAAGTTCTTTTTATCAAAATTAAAAATTACTGACTGAGATTACATTTCAATACTACACTCGTGGACTTGCGATAACAGGGCTAACTCATGCTCACCGGAGTTGATCTTCTCGTAGTCTGCTTCCGTGGTTGGTCGTTGTCGTCCCTCTTCCAACAGCATCATCCTTGTCATCTGCTTCATGGAATGGATTCCACCCTGAATCTATCACTCCCTATTTTGCTGAGTACCAAAACCATAGTATCAGCCTTACAATGTGAAATTCCACATCGGAATTAATTGAATAGAGAGAACGGAAAACATCCAGTCCTTCTATATTATTTGAACTTGTCTTTCTAAATAATCTGAGCAAGTCTCACAGAGCCGATAAGAAATGTTGAGTATAAACACATCGTAAGCGATGCACCCAAATAGCAGAGTCGGATGCAGAATGCAGAATGCAGAATGAAGAGGAATGATCTTCACCACGCCGTGTAGATCTATATAAATCCTCTTCAGATTCCCACTTCCTCCCTTGGTGTCACATGACATCTCATTCCATTGAGAGCCAATATACGTCACTACCCTCTCAATATATAGATGAAGTGTCTGTCCTTGACAGAAAAAGCCCCCCTGACAGGAGCACGTGATATGGGGTAATTTAGCGTCGCAACAACGAAATTAGGTAGCTTCATCTTGCTGTTGCATACGTTTCCAAGAACCATCCAAAATTAACCTTCCTGGACTATTGCAAAACACCAAGTAGCCTGTTAGCGCAAGACCTGTTTTGACATTACCACGGAATATTCTAATATATTACAATTAAAAATTATATCTCGTTCTTACGTACAATTACATAAATGATGATGATGGCCGTTAATAATGAATAAAATTACATATGATACATGATACATATATATACAATTAATTCGGGTGGGCAATCAAATTATGTAAATGTCATGGCGACCACGATTATTACAGTGGGAAAATAGTAGCATAATCATTGTAGGCTGCTCTCGTCACCTAATTAATCTTGCTGCAGAGAAGGGTGCAGAGTGTTTGCTCTTAAATGTGGGTGAAAGTATAATTGATATATTATATTATCTGGAAAGGAGTGCAAAGAGGAGAGGAAAGTCAATCAATCAATACTAGGATTTCAGACTTTACACATCGCAGAGATCAGGAAAATTCTGAAGCATGTGCCTACTCGATGGTTATCACTAAGATGGTGTTTAGATAGCATTTGCTGCAGTGGGACCCTTTGGTTACTTTATTCAAGAGCGAAATTGTGAGTAAGGATTCTCAGATGGGAACTTTGAAGACTTACAAAATTCCTAAGCACATTGTAAGTGCAGATGTGTCTTGTATGTCTGAAAAGGTGAAGGATTGTCATAACATTTCACCACTCTCCTCAGTTAAAAGGAAAACTCAGTCATCAGTTTCACTATATATTTTTCAGTTTCACTATATATTAAAAAAAAAAAAAAAAAAAACACAACTACTGAGGACACTAAGAGCCATTGCATTGTCATGTGAAGAACGACTGTTCATGTTCCTTTCTTCAAATTTACATAAATTGTGTTTTCTTTGTCTCTTATGGATATCTTTGAGAATCCAAACATAGCTCTTCAGTCAAGTATGCTGCACATCCACTTATTGAGGTCAGTTTTGGAGGAACTATTGAATGTGATGGCAAGGTTTGTGAAACCACATGTTATTACAAGCTCCTGCTCTCTCTTTGATGTAGATTATCATACTCCAGCAAATCAAAAGGATGATTTTGATCTGATGGTAGGGAACTCTGCATTTGTTTTAGTGAACACTTTGAAGTCTGAGGAAAAGTGCAAATTCTTTAAGTCTGTTAGAAAGTGTTTCTCTTCATCATGTGACTACATGGTACACAAATTTCCATTCAAAGATGAAGTTTTAATTAATGCAGAAGTTGCAAGTATTTCTGCTATAAGGAAGGCATCATTTTCTAGGCTTAGATTTTTCATTAACAAGTTTCCAAACATTCTGACTAGTGAAACGGAACATTTAGATAAAGAAACTGATATTCTGCACTCTCAGTTCTGTAACTTTCAGCTCGAAGAAACAGACCTGGCAAAAGGAAGAATTGATTTTCAATGGGCATTGGTAGGTCAGATGAAATCAGCTGATGGTGTACTTAAATATGACAGACCCTCTAAGGTGATGCTTGCTGTTTTATCAGTTCCACATAGCAGTGCAGAAAGTGAAAGGTTTTTAAGCAGAGTCACAAAGACAAAAAATACAGTTCATATCCTTGCTGTCTGAACAAACTTTGGAGGAACTTTTAACCTTGAAATCAGTTCAGCAAGGCAAGTGCTTTGAGCAAAAATTTAGTTCATAGTTTCTGAAGAGGGCTAAGTCAGCTACGGGTGTGTTGAACAACAATTAGTTGTAATGTAATCGCCATGTTGAAGGATGAGAAGTCACATGTTCCGACAGTTCAGGCATGTCCAGTATTTGGTATTCATATATAAATGAAAAAAATATATATATGTAGGCCAAACACACTACCGCTCATAAATTTCAATAAACGCAATAATTGACATCTAGTACTCTGTAGATAAGGTCTAATACCGTGGGTACGGTTGAGGAAGCAAAGGAATAGTACAACAGTTGTACACGTCATGATTTTTGTTTGTGGTCATCGAGATACAATAGTATTCCATGTTGTGTACATAAACGTTATTTACCTGTCGGATATGTTTGTTTACCTATTTGCCGACGGACGCCGCATTTGGTGCACCTGTGTTGTTCCCTGTAGTGATGTGATATCTGCAGCGAACGGCAAGGATTGCTATGATACATAACATGTGGTTTCTGCATGTCAGTTTCTTCGTGACAGTTGAAGTGTGCAGATTGCTAGTATGGTTCCACGAGTGGAGATATCCATAGAAAAACGCTGCAATTGTAGCACTTAGCCAAGCATGTTTATCTATTCACCCAATTGCGAAACAGTGTAGTGTATCTATAGGAGGAGTGCAATACACCGTTCACTGCCAGAAGACAACAGGTAACAATAAGGACATGCCACAACCAGGACGACCTCGTAAAACAACTAAAAGTGATGATAAATATATCAAAATTACCAGTAAGAGAAATAGATTCAAAACAGCACCCCAAATTCGTGATAGAAAAACGTGAGTTAGGATTTGGTGTTTCTAGTGAAATGTGTCAATTGAGAGCACTAGTGATCTCAAAAGAACTCAAAACATAGGGTTTTACTGCAAGCTGCGGATAGATCCAAAACTTTTATCGGAGAAAGGGATTGTGCATTCGGAGACGTACGTCTATTTCACGTCTCCCTGGGGAGTATTGAAGAAAAATTAATGGCCTTTCAGCATCATATTATTCATTTGAAGAAGCAAAATTCTTATTTGCTGTCACAGATTGGGAATGTTGACCAGACACCTGTCTATTTTGAAATGCCATTGAAAAATACAGTGGATACGAAGGGTTCTAAAAGTGTAACCTGTAGAACAGGTGGTAACGAAAAGCAACGATGCACGGTAATGTTGTGCATATTAGCGGATGGAACCAAACTCCCTCCATATGTGGTTCTGGAAAGGAAAACACTTCCGAAAGGAAACTTGCCATCCGGTGTTATTGTTAGAACACGAGTCCGGCTGGATGGACAGAGTGTTAGTTGAGGACTGGGTGAAGTACGTTTTGCAACGTCGCCCAGGAGTTTTGTTACAAAAATGAAACATGCTTGTGTTGGACAGTTACCGAGGACATACAACTGACGCCGTAAAAGATATGATGAGGAAAGGAAAAACCGATCTTGCGATAATTCCCGGAGGACTCACTTCTATTCTACAGCCATTGGATGTGTGTGTGAACGGGCTTTTCAAAACTGCAATGAAACAGTTGTACACCGAATGGATGTCTGATGGTGATCACACAATAACACTAACCGGACGAGTGAAGAGGCCTGAAGTGGGACTAATATGCAGCTGGATCAAGACCGCTTGGGCGCGCATTCCCAACGATCTAGTGCCCAAAAGCTTTAAGAAATGTGGAATTTCAAATTCAGTGGACGGTAGTGAGGACGACTATTTGTGGAAAGATGCCAGTGACGAAAGTTCCTATGGTGAAACTTCAGATGACGATGGTGAATTGTGAATAATGTGAGTATTGGACCAATTTTATTTACGATTTTTGTAATGATTTTAATAATTGAAAGCTGTTCGAATTTATATTTGTGGTATATTTGAATAAAATTAAATAGGTATGTAAGTTATTTTAGTTTTAGTTTTTTTCCGTATTTTGCCGTCTCAAATTTAGGGCGCGGGTCTTATTCAGTGGCTGATGGTATTCGGGATTACACTGTACTTAAGACAGAAAAAATAATAATTAGAACATGCATAAGTAAACAGTATCAAGTTAATGGACAATGGAGAATAGCATCAAATAAAAGTTTATAAGGAAATTGAACCAGCATTGACCATGATTAGGAGAAACTTGTATCATTCTTTGGGCATCTTATCAGAACACCTGACACCAGAATTAGCAGAAGAATAATTGAAAAATTATGTAATAGCAAGACCAATATTAAATGGATCACTGAAATTAAGGAGGATATTAAAGAACTACAAATAACAATAAAGTATCTCAAAAATAAAACAGAAAAAATGAAGATACTTCAAGACTCACACACCAGGCTACAGACCAGCATCAATTAAAGATCTAATGGGAGGGTATTTCTTAGAATGAAAAAATATTGGGCTGATAGGAAATCAAGAAATCCTTTGTATAATTGACTAGAGTGGTCCAATGTAGGCCATAAAATGTAAAATAAAAATTATTTGTACAGACAATGCATGACAGAAATTTAAAAATTGCATTTCCTTCATATTCTGGATATTACCAACATACAAATAGCAGTTTTTAAACATTCTGACCAGAGTACACACAAAACTCCTATTTTATTTATATAGACTGAGAAAATGGTTTGAACTTGACTGGTGTATTTATTATTTTGTTCTTTATTTATAGACTCATTTGGTTTGCACCGTTCCCCCTTATCGGCGATGTGATTTGGTCGAGCCTGTTGTGGTAAAACTGTTTGTGATGTCTAGTGGTAAGACGAGTGAACCTCACACGTTCACTTACACGCCAGCTAACAACCCACTGCTTCAACCAGCAGGTAGGCGAATGTGCACCAAGATGCAGCCGTATGGGCACACCTTGAACGGCCAGCCCACCTTCATGCAGTAAAGCTAGGCAGGATGCTTTCATAGATCTGCTGTTGTCAGACAGTTATCCTTAAGCCATTGAAATTGTTCCAAGGATCAAAAAATGGCTGTTAATGGTGTTACTTAAGAAGTTATCCCCAGCCATACTGGTAAAAGTGTAAGAAGTAGAAGTTGAATGGTTTGATTGTACGCCGTATCAATTCTAAGCAGTTATTTTCACATGTTCCTGGCAAATACTGGAATGGATGGCCCTGTGTTAAGAGTCCCCTCATCTTACTGTCCCCAGTCTGATGTAGAATGACACATCACTATTACATATCCATGCTTGAAGTCTCAAAATAAGAGATGATAAAATCTTTTTAAGTCAGTCATGCAAATTCTGTGGAACCCCTGCAGGTGCTAATTTGAATTTACTATCTTGGGAATATATGTATGATACTGAAAGCCACATTGTGTAATCTATGGTGGCAGACAAAAAGGTTGGTAATTGACAGCACTACTACTTAATACTATGTCATGTCAGTGATAATTGATAATGATGCTTGATGTATCAATATAAAAGGCAAAATCTATCTATGTTCAAAATTATTCTCTTGATTTACAACATTCCTCAAACATAATTAACTATAGTAGATCACAAAAATCTTTCAATGAACTGTACATTCTTGGTTTATTGTTGTGAACAATATTTTAGCCTCCTGAAAGCCATTTCCATTGTGAAGATTATCTACTTTCTTATCAAAATAGGATATAAAACTATTTATTTTTACAGTCTGTCTGACACAAGATACATATTAATTTAGTACATACCTGAATTTTTTTTAAATTAATAAGAGTTACATGTTTCATTCTTTAAGAACATCCTCAGATTCTTTTAAATCACTTACTTATTTGCATTCTTATAGATGTACAATATTGTTTTGCATTGTGTAAACTTGTCACTGATTGTGAATGGGTGATATTATGAACAGTGAAAGTCATTTGAATGCTTTGCCCAGTGCCTCAGTAAATGCAGAAATGTTTCACGAACTTACTTAGGCGCAGTTTGGTCCCTGTACATCCACTTCTCATTATGATTCAGTTTGCACTGATCTAACAAGGTTTGTGTCACACAGCTGTGAGCTTCCATTCGGGAGATAGTGGGTTAGAAACCCACTGTCGGCAGTCCTGAAGATGGGTTTCCATGGTTTCCCATTTTCACACCAGGCTGCACCGTAACTACAGCCACGGTTGCTTCCTTCCCTTTCCTAGACCTGTCTTATATCATTGTTGCCATAAGACCTGTCTGTGCAACGTAAAACCAATAACAGATTTAATTGGCACATAAAAACTCCTGAGGGACAAAATTCCAGCACCTCGGCAGCTGAAAGCCTTAAAAATAGTTAGTGAGACGTAAAATCAATGGCATTATTTTTAAACCAGTAAAAAAAAAAAGTGTGAGAAGTTTAAAAGCAATATCTGTCAGTCATCAATAATCTGCAGGTAACAGATTCCCTATCGATTGTTTTCCCAGTCATGTCATAAATTATTTCAAAGAACTAACAAATTTATTGAACATTTTTCCACCCAAGCTTATTAGTCTACTAACGTCATTCCATACCATCACTCCATTGACAGCTCGGAACATTCTGCTTAGTCAAACAGTTCATCTCTTTCAGCTTTCCAACATTTTGATAACACTACACTTTTGTTGGAAATCACCCAGAACAAATTGTGCCACTTTCCTTTAGTTCTTTTCCAGTTATCGAATCAACTAATTCTAAGAGAGGATCTCATACACTGGAACGGGGTCATACCAGACTTATCAATCAATCACTACTGATCTGCATTTAGAGCAGTTGCCCAGGTGACAGATTCCCTATCTGTTGTTTTACTAGATGCTTCTTAAATGATTGCAAAGAAATTGGATGTTTATTGAGCATCTCCCTTGGTAAATTATTCCAACCCCTAACTTCCCTTCCTATAAACGAATATTTGCCCCAATTTGTCTTCTTGAATTCCAACTTTATCTTCATAGTGTGATCTTTATTACGTTTAAAGACCCCACTCAAACTTCATCTACTAATGTCATTTCACACCATCTCTCAACTGACAGCTCGGAACATACAACTTAATCGAGCAGCTCGTCTCCTTTCTCCCAAGTCTTCCCAGCCCAATCTTTACAACATTTTTGTAATGCTGCTCTTTTGTTGGAAATCACCCAGAACAAATTGAGCGTTTTTTCGATTTGTTTCCGATCCTGAACCAAGTAATACTGGTGAAACAACCTTAAATACAACTGCTAAATACCCTCATAATCATAAAAAGAGATGTGAAACATTTATTTACAACCACATTAATGTGATTACCTAAATGAAAATCTTTCCTTATATTAACAGCTAAGTACTTACAGTGATCCCCTTGGGGTATGTTCACCCCGTCAACACAGTAATTAAAACTGAGAGGACTTTTCATACTGTTTACCGTCGTACCATTGTCTGCTGTCCATCTCACAACATTGTCGAGGTCTTTTTGCAGTTGCTCACAATCCTGTAGCTTATTTATTACTCCGAACAGTAATATAACATCTGTAAAAAAGCCTTATCTGTGATTCCAGTTCTTTACTCATATCATTTATGTATATAGAAAATGTGAAGGATCAATAATACTGCTTTGCAGGACCTCTCATCATTCTTTACAGCATCAAACAATGCTTCACCTGGTATGTGTTTTATTTTCTACAAATTTTACCATCCATTCACCCACTCTTTTGTCTAGTCCAATAGCCCTCATTTTCGTCAGCAGTCTTCCATGATCTACGTTGTTGTTGTTGTTGTTGTTGTGTGGATCATCAGTCCATAGACTGGTTTGATGCCGCTCTCCCTGCCACCCTGTCCTGTCATAAAAATTTTCATTTCTACTTCACTTCTACATCCTTCACCTACTCTAATCTGTTTGTCATATTCATGCCATGGTCTACCCTGACCATTCTTACCACCTAGACTTCCTTCAAGAACTAACTGAAGAAGTCCTGGGTGTCTAGAATATGCCTTGTCGTTCTCTCTCTTCTTCTGGTCGAATAACCCGCTGAGTGACTGTCATTGTTAAGGCATCAATGTTTTGTGGTCTAACACAAAGGTTAAGTGGTTCGAGTTCTGTTTGTGGAAGAGATTTCATCATCAGATTGTTGGCCTGCAGGAAAGGCACTAGATTCCATGCCAAAAGCCTGAGTTGAATTCCAAACTTTTTTCAGTCTTCATATGGAGTGAGGGCATTTAATGTCATTGATGATTGTCCATCAGATGTAGATGGTTAGCTTTGGTGTTATTTCACAGGACTAGGCTATGTGCTGACACACACCCAGACGTGCAGGTTGTCCATTGGCTTTGGTTAGAAAGATATGCACCAGGCCTCTCCAGAAGCCGCACATCATCATCATCTGAGCGGATTTCGCCAAATCATTTTCCTCTCGCCAGTTCAATCAGTATCTCCTCATTCGTGATTCAATCTATCAGTCACACCTTCAGCATTCTTCTATAACACCACACTTCACATGCTTCAGTTCTCTCTTTTTTTTTTTTTTCTGACCTGGTTATTGTCAATCCTTCTGTTTCTAACATTGCCAGGCTTCACACAGAATTCTTCAGAAACATTTTTCTAATTTGTAGATCATTGTTTGAAGTGAGAAAGTTTTTATTTGTAAAGAAAGGCCTTTCCTTGCTTATGCTACTTAGCATCATATGTCCTCTTCACTTCTGCCATTGTTAGTTACTGTCCTACCCAAGAAACAATATTCATCTACTTCCTTTAAGACTTCATTCTCTGATCTAATTTTATGCATTACCTGGTTTTGTTGAACTGCACGTACGGGCTGTAGATAATTCTTTTCTCTTCGGATCTGATTCCGATAGCCTTCAGAACCTCAAATAGCTTGGTCCAATCAACATTATCATGTGTTTTTTCTAGATCTATGAATGCCATGTACGTGGGCTTTTCATCCTCATTTTGATCGTCTAAGATAAGATGTAAAGTCAAGATTGCTTTGCATCTTCCTACATTTCTTCTGAATCCAAACTGTTCTTCTCTCACCAGGCTGAGTAGCTCAGACAGTAGAGAGCTGATCTTCTGAGTCCAACATGGCAGGTTTGATCCTGGTTCAGTCCAGTGGTATTTGAAGGTGATCAAATATGTCTGCCTCTTAATGGTAGAATTACTGGCTTGTAAAATAACTCCTGAAGGACAAAATTTGGCACATAAGCCTCTCTGGAAACCATAAAAATGTAGTTAGTGGGACATAAAATCAATGTAAATCCATGTCCTCGCTCCAAGGTGGTGCAGCTCTCTAGGTACACCCACAATGAAGGTGAGCTGCACATACCTCTTTAACCACAGATTAGGCCTCCAGCCAATCTTAAATTTCTGGCAGTACTGGGAATCGAACCCTAGCCCCTGAGGATGACACCTAATAGCACTGTTACACTACAGAGGTAGACATAAAATCAATAACATTATTATTGATCTTCTCTCAACTCAGCTTCAATTTGTCTCCCCGTTCTTCTGTAAATAATACATTTTAAAATTTTGCAAGCATGAGATACAGAAGTAATGGTGTGGTAGTTTATACTTGTCGGCTATCTGTTTTCTTGCAAAAAGTAACATTATTGTGTCTAAAATCAGAAGGCACTTTACCTATGCCATCATACATCTTGCATGCTAAACGAAATAATTTTTCCATGCTGTTTTCTCCTAAGGCAGGGCTGATGACCTAGATGTAAGGCCTCTTTAAACAATAAGCATCATCATCTCCCAAGGCAGTTAGTAATTCTGAGGGAATATCATCAATTCCAGGTGCCTTGTTCCTATTTAGGTCTCTCAATGCTCTGTCGAATTCGGACATCGAAAGTGGGTTTACTATTTAATCAGTCAACAGCCTCTTCTTGTTCCAGAATCTTACCTACTTCTTTCACTTGAATACAGTTATTGAATAATTCTGTAGTCGCTTGACCAAAAATCCTGCTCTTCCTGCCAGTGTACTTAGTCTGTCCATTTTTCTTTTAAGGTTCTCTAACCTACAACAACGATTCAAATTTCTAACATTCCATGCTCCGACTCTGATAAAGAGAAAATCAGTAGTCATCTTCCTGATGATTGCACCGCTTTATGTATTCCCGACTCTGAGATCCAGGCGGGGGACTATTTTACCACCACCAAATTTTATACGGGAGGAAGCCATCATCACAATATCATTCATTCATGCTGAGAGAACTGCATGTCCTTGGGAGTTAGTGCGGCTGTAGTTTCTCGTTGCTTTCAGCCATATAATAGTATTAACATAGATAAGCCTCATTACAATGCCCAATGCCATATCATTCACTCGTCGAAACTGCTGCACCTACAACTTCTGGACGACTGCTACCCCTTTTCGATGAACTACTCGTTATTCTGGTCTCCTACAAATGTATGTTTACCCTTTAGTCCCATTTCCTGCTGTACTGCGCACTGTGCTCTGCTCCTACCCCCAGTGCTTGTATTGGGATCAGAATGCCCTCAGTGGACAAGCCTAAACAAGAACAATAGTAGTGAAGGAATGTGTGGGGTGGTTTAATTTTGCCTTTGAGGGTTTGAAAGTTGGTGCTGGAGTTAAATTATTAGATACTGCCTATAGCAGTCTGAAGTTTTTATTAGTGACATTCATCTCCATGGCTAAGTGGTTAGTGTGCTGGCATTTGGTCCACAGGTCCCAGGTTCGATTCCCAGCCGGTCGGGGATTTTAATCTTCATTGGTTAATGCTGATGACTTCAGGCTGGGTTTATGTGCTGTCTTCATCATTAGAATTCAACATAAGTAGGCCCCCATCCTCACAAATGTGCAGATCGCCTATGAGGTGTCAATGTGAAAGACCTGCGCCAGGCCTCTTCGGAGCCCACACACCATTATTATTATTATTATTATTATTATTATTATTATTATTATTATTATTATTATTAATTTCTCTCATCAAACGTGATAAGATGCTGTTGTACGCTTTCCTATTTTTTATGAACTGTTAAGAAAGCATCCTGTGTGGCTTTACATTTCCCAAGGATACCCATGGTTACAGTGGGGTGAAGCTTAGGTTTACATGTAAATTGCTAACATTGTGTTCAGCAGTCAGTTGATGGAGATTCGCTTTGTATGTTTTGAACTTGAAGCCATGAATAGCCTTGTGGACTGGTCGTTCTTATGTCAAGCTTATACTGAGACTTGCTGTGTTTTGGCACACTTAATGTCTGAAGTAGTAACAAATGATTGCTAGTTTAGAGATGTGAAAATGAAAGTTTTGTTTTAAATTGTTTTATAAATTCATTTCATGTTATTTTAAACATATTATTTATTTTCTACGTTATAATATGCACTCAGTTTATAAATATATTCAGTCTTTTCTTTCTCAATGTTTTATATCTCATTAAAATTAGAATCACTGGCAATCTTGTGTTACTGCATTCAGGCATATAAAATAAGCAACAATTACAGTATCAGAATTTTCAAAATATCCTTAGTCACCTTAGTGTTGTTTTTTGAAAATATCATTAGAGTAATTGATTGAATAGCACTCAGAAAAGAGACAATGTTAAGTACGCTATAACAATACTGTAACTGTTGTTTATGTGAGTGAACTTCGTTTAACCAAGAGGCAATTGCACATCATTATATGTAATTGTGTTGTGTTGGAGTGTCTGGCTGTATGGTAATGTGTGTGATTGTGGGTGCATGCCAGGTTGTGTGCAGTTGTGTGTGCCATATGCCTCAGAATATATTACTGCAAGGAGCAAGGTTTTGGAAACCTTTCATGTATTCCCATAATTTGCATATGTGATTGAAGATATTTAATTTTAAAAAGTCCAAATAATTTTTCTTAAATAGATTAGTTCACTTTGTTGTTGATTTTCATCATAGAAATCTTGCTCTTCTGTAGGTCAGATTGGCGTAAGATTTTTCGGATTATTTATATCTGTTGATTTTATTATAATTGATGGCTACACTTTTACTAAATCTTTGCTTATGATGCTAGTAATTAACCGTTAAATCTTAAAGTTTTTTTTAAGTGGATAATAAAGCTAAATCATTCTCAGTTGATCTTATTTGTTCATACTTGTAACTGATTTAATGTAACTGTGTTATTATTAATAATAATAATAATAATGATGATCCCTGAAGTTGTGTAGATTTAAACAGTAAAGCATAAAACGTATTTTGAATCTTGCGCCAATCACTGACAAGGGTTTTTAATCTGTGTTCTGTTTTACTTGACTTTTCTATGCGTCTGCTTGTTCCCCCCACAGCAGAATTTCAGGGCAAAGCTGTATGGAGATGGCGCATCTTGTCAGGGGAGCGCCAGGGGGTGCACCCAGGCTGCGCTCGCTATTAATTCAGGTTCTGTCATTACGGTGACTACTATACTACACTACACTCTCCACACCACTTAGGGATTCACAGCTAGTATTACCATATTTACTCGCGTAATTTTCCAGAGTTTTCTTACCGTTACTTAACCTAAAAAATTTGGTGGAGGAAAAATTATATGAATTTAGTTTAGAATCTGAACTACCAATGGAATTCTGTCTCTCTTCCATTATGGTCCTTCGGCAATCACTGGCATAGAGGCGCCCTCCTTTGAAGAGGCATGTTAATCTACATAGTCACCATCCGTTTGCTTTCAAGTATTAGAGTTGTATATTGATCTCCAGAGCTTTTAATTGTAGCATTTCTTGCAGAACTGAAGTCATAGTTTCTTAATCTGGTCACATTTTAACAGTTCCTTTTTTCAGTTTCTGGATACTGGCCTGATATTAGTCCGTGAAATGATAAGGCTGTCGTTTTGGCATGTTGCAATTGTTCTTTTTATTTAGGCCGATAGCGGACTTGTAATGGCTCTATATAAAACTCGTGCTGCAGCATGAGTGCCATTATTTTCTGCAAACATTATCCCAGTTAATTTAAACTGTGTTTTATAACTCACATTTTTCTCACCCCCCACTAACTACTGTTAACTTACGTATGCAGAGATCGGTATATGTTGCAGTTCCAAGAGCGCGTCCCCCATGTGTGCTAGGTATATGTGCATCGACCAGCACTATGCATAGCTCGCTGAGCAATCCCATTACTGCAGTGCTGTGGCTTGTGCTTCTCAGTTGCTGCCCACATCTGATGACCAGCCATTGAAACAATAGGTGTTTGACTGCACATTTTGTATACAAAAGAAACAAAGGAAGAAAAAAAAACACATTGATAATGGAAAACATTGATATAATCATGGCAAAAAATTATGCAAATTTTCATTTTTTTCCTAATTTCCATTTTTAAAGTAAGGGGTGGGATATTTATGCAAGGAAGATAATTATGCGGGTAATTATGGTAATTTTATGTTCTTGGTTTTGTTTTGGCCATTAAACTCATTGACACTCATATCAGCTACTAACTTACCAGAATACACACTTTTTTTTTTTTTTTAATGTCCTTTGACATTCTTGTTGTTAAGTATTAGAGATTCTTCATTCATGTTCTGCATTTTCTCACATACAGTTATAAGTTTAATATGATTATACCTAGTATATACAGACCTATTGAAACTCTGTCAAGGTTATTTTTCAAGGAAAAATCAAAGCCCTGTCCAAGCAGTTGAAAGACTTCACCAGAATGAGTAAGTAAACAGAAAGCTTTGCTGTTGTGAAGTTAACAGTTTCAACACCCAATTATGTACAATGTGGCAACGTTTCTTTGGACACATCATGCTCACAGCACTTGTTCACTAGAGCATTGGATGAAGTTCCAGAAACATTGAAATGGGAGCTTATCTGTTATGTATGCCTGTTCTGATAATTTCATGGTGTAATTTGGAAATGGTTGGTTTCTCTTTTAGTTTAAGGAGGTTTGAAAAATATCATTTGGATCACAGTGAGGAAGAGGCATGCATTGAAGATTCAGCTTTGGTAGAGGCTTTCCATTTTCAAACCATTAGGCCACTTTTTTAATATATCCTTTGAAATAACTAAAAAGGCTGATAATGATGAATTTGGAATTGAATTAAAACATGGACACACAAAATACTTCAGATATGATCATATCATTAAAACTATGCATTTTAAGTGTTGTTTGGAGAAGTAGTGTACTGTTAATTTGCCTCATTTTGTGTATTGAATAATAGAGAAAACCTTAATTAATTGGAAACAAAATAAACAGGAAGAATCTTCTATATTACAGACTCATAAAAAAAAATTTCCTGTTAATGGTAAGACTTCAGTTTGAACAAACAATTAGGAGTAGTAATTTGTAAAGAAAATAATTATAATTAACATTTTGGCCTTTCCCATTAATTAAAAGAATTTAATGAAAAAGAAACCTTACAGAATTGTTCTACAATATTGTTGTTGTGTTTTGTGTGATTGTTACATGTGTGTCTTTTACTCCAGTCAACAGCAGTGCTGCAGAGGATGAATGAACGGCCTTCGCCCATAGTTCTTGTCTTGTTTACAGGTGGCACGTGTTGAGATGCAGCAAACATAATCTGATCCCCCCCTTTCACTGCTAGATCCTAAGTGCCTGGTGCACGTTGTGAGCGTGTGTGTGTGTGTCTGTGTGTCGTGGGGGCAACTCTATCAGTTCAGTGGTCAGCAGCTGGGCAATATACACTTCAACAACATGTATTTTGAGACAATGAGAAATGACATGCACATATAAATTGTTACTGGATGAGAGTTGATGGAAGCTGGCAAGCACTAGTAAAATTTCCCTACCTTAATGGACTCTGGATAATGTTCCGTTTGTTTTAGGTATTTCAGTGTGTATACATTAGTGAAAAATTCAACAGATTGATCTTTTGGTATTTTTACTTGAAGTCATTAATTCAAATGAACTTTCCTCAACCTTCCCTTCGTACATAAATGGAATTAAAAGGATTTGAACACCTAAGCATAATTAGTAGTTGTCCTTGGATTGTTATTTCAGGTGGGGAGGGGATGGCTTAAAAACTGTTTCTATTAAGTGGCATAAGATAGTGTCTGGAAACTGTGCTAATCCTTTTAATATTATGTTATCATAGATGTATTCTGTTCCAATTACCCTTTATTGTTGCGATAATTGATAGCAGACATTGCCATGTGCACCAAGCTAAACATATTAACAACTAGCATTTCCCTGCGTCTTCACACACATGGAATTCTCTCCGGTTTATTATGAATTTCAGTCAATAGTAACTCGCACTTGCCTTCCCGTGAGACAACGGCAGTGCTTCAGTACTCCATACGAACAGTGTGTGAAGCTTGTTAGTATGAGGCATATGTATTACAGTCCATTTTTGGAAAAACTATTGTACATATCACTCTGAAATTTTTGTGTGCTTCAGCATACTGTCAGAATTATTTCAGTAAGTGCCATTGGCCATATGTTCTTCTTAGTGACAATCCCACTTTGCCATAGGGTCAGTAAGGTCACCCTCCAGGCCAGTGTCAATCTGGGTTGAGGCACTGGATGGTCTTGGTTATTGATTGCTCATTACTGAGCTTGACATGACTGTACCACCATAAACAAGCCTTCAGCATTTTTTCAGTTGTGGGCACAGTGAAGGATACATATCTTTATGACATGCTTGTTCATGTTTAACTTTTTCGCTGCTGAATTCTCGGACAGGCTGGTGTGACCCCAGTGCTGGATTATTTCAGCCAACAACTTCATCAAATATCATTGCCAATTTGAACATAAAATACAAGCACTAACTATAGAATAATATTTTGAGACAATATTTTAACTCACCTGTTTGTTCCTACAGTGTTGGAGACGGTTCATGTTTGGGATCCAGAGTTCGATTCCACACGAGGTAGCAAACATTTAGTCCATTAGCAAGATGCTTAGTAATTTTTTAGTCAATCAGTCACTACTGATCTGCATTTAGGGCAATCGCCCAGGTGGCAGATTCCCTACCTGTTATTTTCCTAGCCTTTTTTTAAATAATTTCAAAGAAATTGGAAAGTTATTGAACATCTCCCTTGGTAAGTTATTCCAATCCCTAACTCCCCTTCCTATAAACAAATATTTGCCCCAGTTTGTCGTCTTGAATTCCAACTTGATCTTCATATTGTGATCTTTACTACTTTTAAAGACACCACTCAAACTTATTCATCTACTAATGTCATTCCATGTCATTTATCCGCTGACAGCTCGGAATATACCATTTAGTCAACCAGCTCGTCTCCTTTCTCCCAAGTCTTCCCAGTCCAAATTTTGCAACATTTTTGTAACACTACTCTTTTAAAGGAGAACAATAAAACTTTGATTTCCACCTATTCAATACATTAAAAGCAGTTATAAAATTAAGATCTCATCCTTATTTTATTGCTAAATTATTAAAAATATAGAACAAGTTTTGTTCAAATTTTGAACATCTTCAGCTATACACATTTTTAACAGGGTTAAAACCGGTAACATTGTTCTATAACTTACACTTATTGTTTACTGTTAACAAACTTAACCATAAGAACTATTAAAATTCTCTTGAATATAAAGCTTTATATATTACGTCATCTTATTAAAACAATATAACTATTTGTAGTGTTTGAAACTTTAAATTTTTGTTCTAATATTTGAAATACAATGTCACAAGTTAGTCATGTATAAATACATTTACAATCTGTTAAAGTTGTTGAATATCTTAAAATTGTTTGTCGGAATACACATTAAAATCTTTTTGTTACTATTGGCGTGAGCTTTACCACACGTTGTACCTTATGGATATAAAATCTTAGTGCACTCTCAAAACAGCTGAGTTTAGGCGTGACTAACATTCTTTTCGTCCGTAAAATAACAAAATGAAGGACACTGTTGATCAAAGGTTATAAATTTGTCGTACTTTAAATATTTAACGTCCAATTTGTGCTTGTAGACTTTACCAGTGTAGAGCAATTCTACAGACGTTAGCAAGGACTCAATCAAATGGTGACAGTCAAGTTTTGATGATAAGCAAGTGGTAACTTCATCGAATTTCATGATAGTAAGTCTGTTGACATCTCCTACTTCTGCCTGCATTTACATTAGTGCACTCAGCTGTTTGACGACTGCTTGGTGGAGCGTAAGCACAGGCAGTCATCAAACTAACGTAAATGCAGGCAGAAGTAGGAGATGTCAACAGACTTACTATCATGAAATTCAGTGAAGTTACCACTTGCTTATCATCAAAACTTGACTGTCACCATTTGACTGAGTCCTTGCTAATGTCTGTAGTATTGCTCTACACTGGTAAAGTCTACAAGCAATTCATGAATTTGAAAAATTGGACGTTATAAATTTGTCGTACTTTAAATATTTAACCTATGATCAACAGTGTCCTTCATTTTGTTATTTTACGGATGAAAAGAATGTTAGTCACGCCTGAACTCAGCTGTTTTGAGCGTGCACTAAGATTTTATATCCATAAGGTACAACGTGTGGTAAAGCTCACGCCAATAGTAACAAAAAGATTTTAATGTGTATTCCAACAAACAATTTTAAGATATTCAACAACTTTAACAGATTGTAAATGTATTTATACATGACTAACTTGTGACATTGTATTTCAAATATTAGAACAAGAATTTAAGTTTCAAACACTACAAATAGTTATATTGTTTTAATAAGACGACGTAATATATAAAGCTTTATATTCAAGAGAATTTTAATAGTTCTTATGGTTAAGTTTGTTAACAGTAAACAATAAGTGTAAGTTATAGAACAATGTTACCGGTTTTAACCTTGTTAAAAATGTGTATAGCTGAAGATGTTCAAAATTTGAACAAAACATGTCGTATGTTTTTAATAATTTAGCAATAAAATAAGGATGAGATCTTAATTTTATAATTGCTTTTAATGTATTGAATAGGTGGAAATCAAAGTTTTATTGTTCTCCTTTAACAGACTTTCATTACGGAAAAATGAGGATAGTCTCTTGCAACACTACTCTTTTGTCGGAAATCGCCCAGAACAAATCGAGCTGCTTTTTTTGGGGATTTTTTCCAGTTTATGAACATTAAAATAGTTAACATCACCTTTCCAATACTTATCTTCCTTATATTTAGGATATAAACATTACAACAAAAGATAAGTATTGGAAAGGTGGTGTTAACTATTTTAATGTTAATAATCTGATGTCCAATACGGTCTGCAATGAGTTTTATTACTTGTAATGTTTCTTCCAGTTCTCGAATCAAGTAATTCTGGTGAGGGTCCCATACACTGGAACCATAATCTAGTTGGTGTCCTACCAGAGACTTATATGCCCTCTCCTTTACATCTTTTTTTTGCTAGGGGCTTTACGTCGCACCGACCCTTTACATCCTTACTACAACACCTAAACACCCTCATAATCATGTGCAGAGAATTGTACTCTTTATTTTACGATCCCATTTATTTGATTACCCCAATGAAGATCTTTCCTTGTATTAACACTTAGATACTTACAGTGATCCACATAAGGAACTTTCACCCCATCAACACAGTAATTAAAACTGAGAGGACTTTTCCTATTTGTGAAACTCACAACCTGACTTTTAACCCCGTTTATCATCATACCATTGGTTGCTGTCCATCTCGCAACACTATTGAGGTCATTTTGCAGTTGCTCATTTGCATTATGGGCTATGCCTACTATATATACACACAATATCAAACCATGCACACGATTAACAGCAGAAAGATTAAATTAAACACCCAATATTGATCAAGATAGAGCGGAACTTGCCATGAACTTACCATCAACTGTTTATAAAATCTGTTTGCTTTGTCTGCTACCTTTGCCAACTCCTCTTCGTTCACAAATACCTTGAAGTAATCCATTTCAGGGCATTCTGAGGTCAAATTATTATTTGACATAGCTAGGTTTGGTGCTTGAAATGCATGCGTCTTTGGCGTAAACTCTTCGTCCGACCATGTGGGCAGGCCTAAGTCAGCGTCATTTCATCCTCTATCTGGGGCAGGTTTGATCCTGGCTCAGTCCGGTGGTATTTGAAGGTGCTCAAATACAACAGCCTCATGTCAGTAGATTTACTGGCACGTAAAAGAACTCCTACGGGACTAAATTCCGGCACCTCAGCGTCTCCGAAAACCGTAAAAGTAGTTAGTGGGACATAAAACAAATATCATTATTATTATTATTATTATTATTATTATTATTATTAAACATCAGGTAGCATGTCTATCCGAACAAATCAGGGAGCCGAGGTGTCTATACTGCTCAACTTTCTTGAAATCCTGATTACCCACACAGATGATCCCAGATATCTGCAATTTGCACTCCATGTATTCAGTTTTCATGATGTTCAGCCATAGTCAGTTTCTACTAACTTGGTGTCCCACTTCTGCACTAGTTCTTTAAGACTATGGCGTTGTTCTATGGCCATCATCAGCATATACTAGTGTCTATGTATGTGGGGCAGCTGTTATCGTATCCATACACAGTGTGAAGGGCTGAGTTGAGAGGGTTGAACCTTGGTGGACATTGACCCAAATGGGGAAAGGAGGAGAGATCCGTGCTGGATATCGCACCACGCTGCTACATTTACAATACAGGGGCTGCGACTAGCAGACGTACACCTCGGAAAACCATGCGATCGGAGTGCATACTTTTTGTCGTATATATTTCTTTTAAATTATGAAAATAAAGCCAAGAATAACAGCCAAGAGGATTCGTCACACTGGCCATGCGAGACCTCGTAATCTGCAGGCCCTAGGACGAAGCTGTTTGTCCAGTGTGTGTCTTCTGTTATTCTGTACATTGGAAAAATATAACTGCTGCACTCGACAATTAAAACTGGAGCAGTTCTATTAATCTTCATCTACCCACAATGTACATGCAGCGTGCACTTAACTCGTTGCAACTGACTCTGGAACCATTCTGTTACACACTTGGTGCTGACCAAAAGCAGACTTACAGAACTGTTCTGCATGCATTTTTATTTACATGTAGTCCACAAGAGATCAGTCTCGTTGCGCTTCAGGTTTACTCCATATAATTTAAAGAGCTTCCTGAATCCAGCACATCCTTGTCAGTTAAAGGAAAGTTATCTAAATAATAAAAGATTGGCATCCATTGAGAACAGTACAGTGAAGCCTTGTTAGTGCATTCCTCATTAACACGTTTGCTGCTTAGCACATCATAATTCAATGTCCTGATTCTCATTGTATTAAATCTACTGTATATAAAAAATACCTCGATTATCGCTTCATGAATTTTCGCTATTACCACTTAATATGGTCACATTTTTATTTGTTATCTCTTGTGAAAGGAATGCGATTTCCAACTTGGATAAGAGCCCACGTCACAGTTGCATGATAATGGGGAAAGGCCATGAATTCCTGAACTTCACAGGATAAGTTGCACTTTCAGGGAGCAAGCCTCAGGAATGCTTAGTTTTGCTTGCCGGTTAGCAACGAGATTGCTGAATAACACAGTGAGTGGTTTGGGCTTGTCTTTCGCATTCCATTCAGAACAACAATTGATGAATTTCATTGTTTCTATACCGGTATCCATGTTGACACAAACCAATTCTCAAATAAAAGGACCCTCCATTCAGAAGTTAGAAATTTATTTTGTGTTGATTGGTACAGTGAAGAGTAGCAAATATTTGTCACATGATAGCCTACATCTGGATTAGGAATCATGTGAAGTTGACCAGCATGGTGCATATTTGTCTTGTGATAGCCTAGTTATGGATATGGAAAAATATTGTGAAATTCCTTACTAATGAAAACAAAATTAAAATCTGTCAAAGCGGACTGGCATCCACACCTTTAAGCACACAGAGATGCTGCGAATGTTGAAACTCACACTTCAAGTTTAGACTCAATCACTCGAGTTGGTCAAAGTTTTGTCGGATTCATAATCTATACTGCATTTCACCAGTCATTCTCTTGCAGTCACACATGGTCGAGTGTAACCTCCAATTCATTGTCTAAGATTGTGACCAGAAAGTAATGTTTAATAACACACTGGTCCAAAATTAACATTAACATTTGTTTTGTTTTTTGTTTGTTTTTTTGCTAGTTGCTTTACGTCGCAACGATACAGATAGGTCTTATGGTGACGATGGGCCAGGAAAGGTCTAGGAATGGGAAGGGAGCGGCCGTGGCCTTAATTAAGGTACAGCCCCAGCATTTGCCTGGTGTGAAAATGGGAAACCACGGAAAACCATTTTCAGGGCTGCCGACAGTGGGGTTCGAATCCACTATCTCCCGGATGCGAGCTCACAGCTGCATGCTCCTAACCGCACAGCCAACTCGCCTGGTAACATTTGTTTTAGAAAGAGTGTGGTCTGCAATAATGCTTTGATATTTTTATGGGCCCCCGTGCAAATGTTTTCATATTTGTCTAGCGTTTTTGACACCTTAAAGTGCATTGTTGTTATTTTATAAGTCCCAGCGGGAAATATTTTTGTATTTGTTCTCTCGTGTTTTTCACACCGTTTAATACTTTCCTCTCATCTTTAGAAATGGTAAACATAGTATTCACTGTACCCGCGGACACACAACGTAAAATGTCCTCATGTCAGAAAAAATCGTATCTATCATTTCCATATCACTGTTGGATAGTTTTTATTTGTGTACATTTTCTCGCTGAACACGTTCTTTTTCCTTGTCCCCTGCAAAAGCTTCTTGATGAGGTTTTACTGTATTTCTAATTGGCTAGCATGTGACTGCATGATATTTCTATGTCGAGAGAACTTGGGGACATTTTCCAATTCCCATTCCACCAACAGCAAAGAAGCACCCTTGCAGTCTTAGCAAAGTGTGTTAAGTCCATAAAATTAAAGCACAAGTCTGCAGTCTGTTGAAAAGATGTGCTGTTTTGCTTCACTTGTAGAGCTGATTCAAAAAATACCACACACTAGTTCACTGTTAGAGAATGAATCACACTGAACATTGAGATATTGGAAAAAAAAAAAAAAAAATGTTGCATTTTGATTTGTAATCTAGTCAGTTTAGACATGATTAAGCTCATGGGCTTTTGTCATGTCAAAAAAAAACAAGGTGAAAGTCTTGTTTCCTTGACATGGCAAAAGCCCAGAGCTTATCATCATGTCTACAATTATGGGCCATGAAACCATCGATCTAAATACAGTAAGTTACTTATCGGGTATGCAAGCAAATCATTTATTATCGTTCTCAGTCCTACATGTGCTGTCTGTACACCATTGACCTTGACCTTTCGAGCAATGGTGTTAAACTCTAAATATATTTGATGTACTGTGCGTAATTGCAATATGAAAACTTTTTTTTGAGCACTGAAATACATTTATGATCCACGTTCAATCTTCCATTATTATTATTATTATTATTATTATTATTATTATTATTATTATTATTATTATTATTATTATTATTATTATTATTATTATTATTATTATTATTATTATTGTTGTTGTTGTTGTTGTTGTTGTTGTTGTTGCCATTGTATGTCCTTGGCTACTGTATACAGACATTGTAATTTGGTGCCATTTAGGCTTCCTGCATGTCAGTTTTGATGTTCCATTTTACTCTACTTGATGACTTGGATCTCTGTTGGGCAATCTCTGGCCGAATTTTAATAAATAAAATAAAACAATGTTTGTCACCAGAGATTGTTTACATCTTGGCATCATAGGACATGGAGTGTAGAATGGATTTTTTTTCCACTCTTCAAAAATCCAACTACCTCTGCGGGGCTTCAATCTTTGGTCATGGGACTGATCCGCACAGGGAGCTTTATGCCATGTGTATTGCGAATAAAATATATTTTTTTTATTTTATTTAAATCCTGTTTATACAATAACTTAAGATTTCAGTTTGAAAATAAACTTGTGAAAAAACAAGAATTCCATACAAAATTAGTAAATGTCTGTGTTGCTGCAAAATAACTGTGAATTCCGGAGCAAACTGCGAAGTAGACATGCAAATTTTAAACTTCTTATATAATTTTTGCCAATACGGCTGTTGAAAGATTCTGGTGGGGTTTGAGAAAGCAGCATCAGTAGTGTTTAAACACATTTCTAACTAGGAGAGGGTGCTTCATGATGTGAAGCTACCACCCATCACCGCAGGAAAATATAATTTCATCGCTTGATGTTCACACAGTATCTTTACTTGGCAATTTCTTTTCTTTCTCTCTCCTGCTTACAGTAACATTATTTCAGATAAGTGTTGCCATCTTTTAGAAGACAACATAAACATATTTTTCAGAGATTTATTATGAAAATAAATCCCTTGATTTATAAATATATCAACTGTGTATAGTAAATATGCATTTTTTTAAGTCAAAAGTTTTATAAATTCTAAATATACGGAATTATTTGTTTAAAACTACTGATTTTCCCATTTTAAAATACCACTTTTTGGGTTCTCAAGCCACCAAAAATTTGCGATCTCTAGCTATAAGTAATACATAATTACCGTATTTACTCTCGTAAATTTGCTGCTTTTTTTTTTTTAAATAGCATTGTTTACGCCAAAAAATGAGTGTCGGGAAAATTACACAAATTTGAGTTCGAATTGAGAATAGATATAGTTCTTTGAAGAGTAAGATTGTTCCTTTTCATAAATCTTCACAGCCACCTTCTGCTTGCTTTCAACTGTCAGATTCCTACATTACTTTTCTTTGTGATCTTCAGAGCCGTTAACTGTGTGCTGTTTTTTCTTAATCCACTTACATATTTTAATGGTTCTTTTTTTTTTCTTTTTCATTTTTGGATATTGGCTGGATATTGCTCCCCTAAAATGATAAATCAATCTTTTTGGCACACTGAAACGTTTCTTTTTGCTAATGTCAGTAGTACATATGTGATGGCCCTACGAAATACTCGTGTGCTACAGCATGATTGCAGTTATTTTCTATGAACTCAATCGCTGTTAAACTGTACATTGTAGCCGTTGTTTTTCTTAACTTTCACTTACATATGTAAAAGTAATTAGCAGAGAGACCAATATATGTTATAGTTCAAGTGCATGTCTCACTTGTGCTTACAATAAGCATACTAGTGGTGTGTGCATAGATTAACACTACACCTAGTTTGCCAAGCGGTCCCATTGTTACCTGTGTTTCTTAGTAGTCACCTACTAACTGATGACCTGCAGTTGAAACAGTAGATGTTTTCACAACTGTACACTTTGCAAAAAAAAAAAAAAAAAATTAAAAATTGGGAAACAAATTGATGACTGAAAACTTTTAAATAATAATGACGGGAAGGTTATGCAGTTTGTTATTTTCACAGGATTTCCATTTCAAAGTTAAGGGTGGGAAAGTTACACAAAGATCGAAAGTTATGCAGGTAATTATGGTATTCCTCCAGAGATATTGTGGACTATTGTCTTAGTGTAGTTTTCATTGCAGGCCAGTTGGGATGTATTATACATTGATTGATCCTGTGTCAAGAGTACATGTATTGAAAAATTTTAAATGTGCTTTTGGCTCTTTTAGTTGATTCATAACATCACCCTAATTGATATTTAAGCATGTTATTTCTCAGTGATATAAAAACTTTGTTCCTGACAGTAAAATTAGTTCAAAGTGAAACTCTACACAGGGAACGTTACCTACTTTGTACTTGACGATGGTTCATTTCAACATATTGTGTGTTTTTGGCTTTGAGCTTTGAGTTCTGCTGCTATGAACTACTTTGTTCTTGAAAGTGGCAATCAAAAGTAGTATATTAGTTTTGTACTCCTTGCAATTCCCCCAGCGAACTCTCCTCCCTTTTCTTACTCTGAAGTTATGATGGAGTTTTGACTGTTGCTGATGCTCTGTTCTTAGTGTGATGAAATTTACCAGTGGATGTTTCATATATCCAGGTGTCCGTTCCAACCAAACACAAAGCTTTAGTCATTTGTGATCTAAATGAAAGAAATGGTAAAACTAGTCTGCTGCAAACAGTATTTTTTTAAAAATTAAGGAGATGGATGAGTTTTTCTTGATGCTGACATTTTCATATCCCTGCCATTATGTTGCCACTAACAACTAGTTATCCCCTGAAAGGAATGTAGGCTAAACCTGTATGTCACTCTGGCATGTAATGGGTATGAAAATGTTTAGCTGGGCTGAGTGGCTCAGACTGTTGAGGCACTGGCCTTCTGACCCTAACTTGGCAGGTTCAATCCTGGCTCAGTCCGGTGGTGTTTGAAGGTGTTCAAATATGTCATCCTCGTGTCTGTATATTTACTGGCAAGTAAAAGAACTCCTGCGGGACAAAATTCTGGCACCTCAGCATCTCAGAAAACCATAATAGTAGTTAGTGGGACATAAAGCAAATAACATTATTACTATTATTATTATTATTAATGTTTACTAACTCCAGCAGTCCACATCAACAAAGCGGCTGGTATTGACAATCTGAGAACTGAACGAATCAAAACGGTTTGACCCAAGGACCCTCAAGTGGCCCCTACAGTTCGTCGTTTTATGGAATTAAGGGTGCCCAAGATATGGAGAAAGGCCAAAGTGACAGCACTTACAAAATGGCAAAGACCTATCTGACGCTAGGAGCTGTTGACCAGTTTAACTTCTTTCTCACTTAAGCTATTAGAATTAATGGTTCTGAACCGCATTGAGGTATCAATTGACGGCAAAATAATGAAAGAAGAAGTTGTTTTCAGACCAGGTAAATTGTGGGGTGGTCAAACTGGGAACCTCGCACAGCATGTTGAAGATTTTCTTAAAAGTTAGTTTATGACTGGAACAGTTTTCATCGACCTGACAGCAGCCTGTGACACAGTAAATCATAGAAAGTTGTTCAGGAAACTATATCAAGTCAAGGAAGATCGCCATTTAACTAAGCTCATTGGTACCTTTTCTCCAAAACAAAGGTTTTATGTGTATCTCAATGGCAAGAAAAGCCGATGGAGAACACACAGAAGAATGGACTGCCACAGGCCAGTATGCTGGCTCCTTTGCTGTACAATATCTGTACTGATGACCACCCCATCCCTATAAACACACAGAACTTTATACATGCCAATGAAATTTATGTAGCCACACAAGGCAAACTCTTTATAGAGGTCAAAATAACACTAGGTGAAGCCTTAGAGGAGCTGTCACTGCTATGAAGGCAACAACCTAAAGCCTAACTCAAGGAAGACACTAGTGTGTGCATCCCATCCGCACAACAGAGAAGCGAGCTTGATATCTGGTGGATACGAGAGCAAAAGTGTGCTCTAGAAACAATGTCTTGCGCAAACTCACCAGTTCTACTTGAGGAGCTCAGCCAGCAACATTGTGAACATCAGCGCAACAGAGTATGCAGTTTTTTTTTTTTTTTTTTTTAGGAACGTGTCTGCTGGCTCCTTATTTCTTCCATTTACCTGTATTAAGCTGCCTAGGTATTTGAAGCTCTTCCCCTTTGCTACTGTCTAGCCTTTGTTCATCTGAAATGGATTGTTATTTCTGACAGCTGAGTGTAACATTTGTGTCACATCTGTTGCTTCTTACTGAGGATTAGCTCATGAGTTTTTTACTCTATTTAGCCCACAGCAAATGTTCAGAGTGTTTATTCATTTCTTCGTTGCTGTTTATAGGTCAGAGCACTTTAAAGTGTCTGGTGCAAAATACTGGCCAGTAATTTACAGGTCTGAAAAATTAAGTTTAATAAACACTTCTCTCAAAATTAGTGTCAAACTCATTGCTTTTCAGACTTGAATCCAAAACTGAGCTCAACTTTTCTTTATTACATACCATTTTTCCACAGTGTACATTGACATTTTTAGCAATGATTTTAATAGGCAAAGTGATGAAATGAAATATCCTAATGCAAATATTAAAGGTATATTTTCATCATTAACAATGCAGTTTGGTCAAATGCTCCATACTTTTTCTCTTGGTGGTGAAGCTGTGCATGTTGCTTTTCTTCTTGTGTGAGGTTTCTGGAATGTCCTGGTGTAGCATTCAGCAATAGTCTCCCATCATATTCACGTTGGAATCTTCTTTCCGCATCCTGAATGTCTTGGTGGAAATGTTCTCCTTGTTCTCCGCTCACTGCACCAAGATTTTCAGGGGTAAAATCCAAGTTAGTATTAAGGAAATGAAGTATTAAACTTGTTGAGCAGCCCAAGGCATTGTAAGTCAGCAGCATGTTTTTTAGAACAAAAACATTAGAACACTGGGCTGTGGATACCATGAAATCACCATTGATGTTATAAAGATTTTTATTTTTAAGAATGGTGAGTAATGTGCCATTCTCATGTCACATCGGTCTTCAGAACAGAAAAATACATAAAGGGGAGGTGAACTTTTTAAAAGTTTTTTAATTGTTGGTCTGTGAATGTATTTTGGTCCTATTGCAATATATTGATTTCACACCTTTAAGATTGCTTGAATGATATATTTGTTAGTTTACTCAATTGTTTGTAATATTACGAGATGAGTTCCTTCACAACACAAAAGAATACTGCAGGAATTTCTTACATAATTGAGAATATGAAAAGCCCCTAGTAAGTTGTAATCATCTTGACTTCTTAACAGGACAAAGTAGAAATTTACTCCAGAAAGTTTCTCATGGTACTGGAGGTGTACGTCGGGCACTAATGTTTTTATTGGGTGCTACTTATGGCGTAGAGCAGTTGTGGCAATAATGTGATTTGCACTTCCATTTTGACTTGCTATACATATCTCTTGCTTTCTAACCCCTCAAACCCTGCCTCCGCTCCGCTCTACGGGCAATCAACCTAGTTTCCATTTATATTTCTATGAGATACTAGTGGGGTGTCACAGTGTCTTCAAGATTTTCAGTTTGAACAGAGCATACAGAGTTACAATGTGATGTTACCATGCAATCTAGATGAAAGGACTTGAGAAATCATTTTAATTGTCCAAAATAAATATCCAAAGCTACAGTAATTTGGCATTTCTGTTAAAGCCAGGTTCGCTACAACTTAAGTTTGTGATTGATTATTTTCAACAATGAATATAGTGAAAATGAAATTAATTCATTGATGTCACAAATGCCAAACGAACACCTTTCTGATTGCTTATGGCTGGCATTAAATGACATAATTTCTGAATTTTAAACACTGCAGCAGAGATGTTCTGAAGACTGTTAAGTCCAAGTTTGTGTGTCCTATTTTTATTTTTATTTTTGACCTAATAGTGATTAGTTTGGTCTATGGCAGAGAGGCGGCCATAATGGCACCCTGAGTTGAAAGTTTGTACCTTGAAAAGAGGTGCTGTGAGTATAATATGAAAAATAGTATTTCCAAGACTAAAATTATGTCAAAGGAGGAAACCTAAAGAGATTGAATGTCAGATTGAGAGTACAGAACTTATATAGGTGGGCCACTTCAAATATGTTGGATGTGTATTCTTGCAGGAAATGGGGAAAAAGGTGCATCAAAGGTAATGCAGTGAGTAGTCTGAGTGAGGAGATTGCCGTAAATTAGGAGTTAACTCAATGGATGAAGCTGTATGCATAAACTGGTTTCAGTTGTGAGGTCATGGAGGTGAATGGAGGAGCATAGGTTACATTGGAGAATAGTGGGCTTGGTCGTCGAGAATAAGAAAAGTAAAGGTAGACCAAGGCAACAATGGTGAGATTCATTTTTTAATAATTTAATGATGAGGTGTGTAGCTAAACAAGGCCACAGAAATTAGCTGCAAATAGGGGATCATGGAGGTTTGCAGACTGATCAATGAAAGACACAACAGTAGTTTGTCAGAGGTATATTCTAGGTAGTACAGTATATTGAAAATGTGAAATGCCATGATCATGGTAATTTATTACGAATACTTGCATAATGAAACACTGAATTTCTAAGCTGGTGCTATTCTCTAGACAGTCATACATGTTACGACAGAACTACCATCATGATGTTTTTTCTCTGTAAAGGCATGGACAATTAAGCCTTCTCCAAGTGTTGGTTTAGGAGAGGTTTCGCTAGAAATGAAATAATTTCTAACATCAGAGTCTTGCTTCTATAACAATCATCTTAACAAGTGGTTATAATCAAATTTTAAATTAGGTACAGTATTTTGTCGGACGGAAATCTAAAAATGTCCCTTTACGATTTCCACGGCCCGTAAGGATTATCTTAATTTCTAAACTTTTATTGCTGCTTTTCTTCTCACTGATGCTCCTTTCCAGTCCTTAAAATCGTTATTTACTGCTTACCTGCTTTTCATACCCATCTTACATTCATGGTTACAACAGTCGCTTCCTGGTTCCCATCATCATGTGCTGCCTCTTGCCTCACCCTGCTTCACTCGGGACAAGATGCAACTTTGTATTATTTCCATCTCCCACCTTAACTTACTTTTCTTTTCATCTCATCTCTGTTGTGTTCTTGTGTCTTTATCTTTATTCTGTTGCACTTGATTTTCTTTTTTGTATTATATTGCTCTCTCCCCCTCCCCCTTCCCCTCTCTCTCATTTTAGTCTAGTGCCTTCTTGTCTGTTCCACAACTCCCAGATGTGTGGCCATAAAACGCTTTTCTTGGAGCTAAGGTGGCAACATTACTCCCTACTCGGAGTAGAGTAGTACATAGTAAGCCATCTGGTGACAAACAAGGGTATTGGTGATGTGGAGGGTGAGATCGGCACAGTGGCTTAGCAGCTGGTTTTCCAGGCGGACAACCAAGGTTCAAATACTAGTCTATCGAGGGTTGAAATTTCCCCCTGAAAAAACCTGTTGCATCATGAGTGGCATTCTTCCTTGAAAGCCGAGCCAAAACCGAGCCTGGGTGGCTCCAGCGACTACTGAAATATTAGGACAATGGTGAAGTGATTTCCACGTTCAACCACCATTGTTAAAACAGTTGAAGTCAGACGTGTTTCTTACTCGGAATAGAGTCTCTGCAAAACACAAAGCATTTCCAGAGTTTCTTTCTTAGATACGGTGAAAGCTCTAAAGATTACATCTATGAATACTGGCCGTGAAAGCATCAGTCTAAATAAAGATTTTTCATATGCTTTATCGCTTACAACAGTAGATGCTGTTTTTCTGTCATTTTATAAGCCTAATATAGTTTGAAATAGTGTTTAAAACATGCCATTTTGTTATCCAACTAAGGATCTGGTTAAGAGTGTGTCCACTTTATTTTATTTCTAGCCTCCTAGGCCAAAAACCTCTTTGGCCTTGGCAAGTTTTGAAGGAAGTTCCCTGCAATTGTCATTTTGCTCACTTGCTAAAATGCCCTGGAGTTGCTTTGGAGGTAGAAATAGAATGGAAGTCCTTATTTCAAATTGAATCCACATTAGTTTTTTTTTAAATACCTGTAGGTATACTGCTCCCTCTCCTCTCCCGAAGTGAGGAACTCATCTCTGAATCTGTATTATTTGCAATGTTGGTGTGGAATTTGTGTTGGGTGCCAAGATTAAGGAAGGTGGATGGGCGTTTCCCTGCTGATCACTGCTTCCTCTACTTAATTGTGGCTGCTGACTGCTGATGTTGAATGTGGGCTTTGTGTGAGAATGAATGTCTTTGTGTGCGACTGTATCGAGCAGGAGGGGCCCAGGCATTTAGAATCGTGCCAACTCAGCCACTCTTCATAAACTGTGATAAAGTAATTACGTTCTGAAGACTCGCTATGGGAGTCCACTGCCTTATTTGTTATATATATATATATGAAGAATGGTATTAGTTATGTGGCTGGGGTGGCTGCTACCCACTTGCCTTTTTTATTTCAGGAACTGCCCCCTCAACTATATTACTATTAAATGTGACTCCACATTTCACTGTTCTTTTTATCGTCTGCAGCAGGGTCCACGGACATCCCACAATCCTGTCTACCTTTAGCACAACCTGTCGCACCTTCAGGTAAGTTACATTAAGAAGAAGATACATAGAAAGAGAAAATGATAGACCTATTTTCAAAAAATGAATTTCAGAGATGATATTTATTTTCTTGTAATTAGTATAAGAATTGAAACTAAGCTTTGGAAACATCTCTCTGTTGCTCTCTTTCCCTCAAACTTCATCTCCATCATCTGTTTTGGTATTGTATACTCCTCCAATCATCTTTGCATGTCCAGACCATCTTAGTTTACTCCTTTCAGTTCTCTCATTTAGGTTTTCCATTCCTACCTCCTTTTTCACATCTTTGTCAATCTGTCTTTCCTTGTCTCTCCTATCATACTTCTTAGATATTTCATTTCACTGGCTTTAATTCTACTCCTTTCTATTTGTCATTGTCCAGGTCTCAACTGCAAAGGTCAGTATGGATGGATAATCCATTTTGCACATTCTTTTTACACTTTCTTGTTACTTCCTTATTCCAGACAAGGTTTCTTGCACTCTGGTTGAATGCATTGCCCTGCTGCATCCTCTTGCTAATCTCCATGTCCTGCATTGTATTCTGCATTAATTCACACCCTAGGTATTTGAAAGTGTCAACAATTTGACCACCAATTGTCACAATGCCTTTCCCTTGTCTTTCTCCTCTTTACATCACCATGGTCTTGCTTTTACCTGCGCTGATTTTCATACCATACTTATTATTTTCTTGTTCAGTGCATCAAGTTGTTTTTGTACTTCTTTGTTTTATGTTCCCCAGACCACAACATAGTCTGCAAATAGTAATAACTTCATCTCCCTATTTTGTTATGCTTCCTTTGTCTCCTTTGGAGTTTCATCCATAACCATTAGAAACAAAACTGGCATCAGCACATTCCCCTGTCAATCCAGGTTTATTTCTAAACCATTCTGTCTTTCCAGGTGGAGTCTGTTGAGACAATTTTTGCACCCAGAAAAATATTAAGTCATAAAAATAGCCAAAATAAGTTGTGTTCACAGCTTGGCTTGGTTTTTAAGCAATGTGTAAAAATGTTTAACTTACTCAATTGTAAGACACTTCCATTATTGTAGTAGAACTCAGAGATATCTTTTCTAAAAAAATTACATAAAATATTATGTTGTTTAATTTAAGGTGTATAATCAATATTTCAACATTTGTTTCCAAAAGTGTAAAATTAGCTTGTGCGAAACGCAAAATGCCGGTACTAAAAAGTTACGTATTTTCACGTGCACTCTTTTTTCCTGAGCACTGATGGAATATGTCGGATTTAGCTTATTTTTGTCTTTTCTTTTTGAAATAATAGAAACTGTTACCAGTCACAGGTTATATCTGCACTATGTGTTTCAGAGACCTTGCTCATTCGTCTTGTTGTGATGTTAAGACAAATTATCTATTTCTGCCCGTTTTGACATAAATATGTCTCACAGTTGGTTGTCATCCAAAATTATCAGCCGTTGTTGGATGGCCATGGTCGAGAACTCATTTGATTTTCGCAAAGGGAAAGGTGGTGTCTTTTGATTTGCATTCGGTAATTCAATCCAAAATTCCATTTTTTATTAGACTTCTTACAGCTACATTATGATACTTCATCTAACCAATGAGGTAAATGCTTATGCAAGTAAATGTCTTGTATCGGCTGCCGAGGATATAAATAGGATAATGCCATTTGGAAAGGAACACTGGTTTCCTGTATCTATGGATGAAATGAAGGCCAGATTACCTTGAAGTGGTAATGTATGATGGAAAAAAGACGTTCAGGCCCAATCTTCTTGTTGACTACAACTCTGGAAAGGGTGGTGTTGATTCCCATGACCAGAGACTCGCATCATTCCCCTTGATGAGGAAGTATGTAAAAGGATACAAAAAATATACTTCTACATGCTAGACATGACACTTCTGAATTTCAACATCATTCATCCCCTCCTCAACCCTGAAAATAAGCGAGTAGGCTTTACCACCTTCCGGATCAATTTGGCCGAACAGCTGTTGGCGAGTGTGACCTTGCCTGACTATCCAAAATAAGGCATCCAAGCCCTGGGGATATACCATTGAGACTTCAAGAGAGGCACTGGGGATACTTTCCGACCACAATACCCCCAACAACGAAGAAGGTTATCCCACAACGGAGATGCAAAGTCTGTGTGACACGGGGTCTGAGGAAGGAATCTTCATTTGAATCCCACCGATGCAAGGTGACTATGCACGAATATGACTGTTTTAGGACCTACCATATTCATAAAGACTTCACAAAGTACATCTGACAGTAGTTTGGATATTTCCTCTCATTACGTTGCTGTAAAGCATGCTTTTTCAGTGTCTGTGATAATATCATGTAAAGTAATGAAAATAAATGATACACCAAGGCATAAATTAGTTAAATGGTATGTGAATTAGTTAAGACAAATTATCTATTTCTGCCCGTTTTGACTTAAATATGTCTCACAGTTGGTTGTCATCCGAAATTATCAGCCGTTGTTGGATGGCCATGGTCGAGAACTCATTTGATTTTCACAAAGGGAAAGGTGGTGTCTTTTGAATTGCATTCGGTAATTCAATCCATAATTCCATTTTTTATTAGACTTCTTACAGCTACATTATGATACTTCGTCTGACACTAAGTGATAATGAATAAAACAACACCACTGTTATAATGAAGTGCTTTAATACACTATATGAATTTGTCTTATAACAATTTAGCAAGAAAAGCAGTAAAAAATAAAAGTACTATACTGTACAATTACCTTATTGTCATGTGATCTTTGTGTACTATCCTAGACAATATTTCTTTTTTTTTTTTTTTTTGTACACAAGTTATTTTAATTTTCCTTTTCTTTTCACTTTTCTATAAAGAATGGCTAAGGAGTGCAAGTGTAGGAACTGTGAGTGTGACCAGGCATTAAGGAGTATGAGGGAGGAATTGGAGAGCCTGAAGGAGATAATTAGGATTCTCTCAGAAGACAGGATGGAAGGTAGGCCTCTTTCAAACAATGTACAGGATACACTAGGTGTAAAAGAGGGATGGGAAAGAAAAGGGGGGGGTGGGGGGGAATTGTAGAAGACAGGTGGTCTAAGGGCTCTATTCAGGATCAGAATTTGCCCCACCAGCTAGGTAACCCGTGCCAAGGAACTCAAGGGAGACTTCATTAGTTAGTCAGATCATAGAAAGAATGATGAACTCTTCTCAGAAGAACTCTTAAGGTTTCACCTTACTTTTTCCCCGCCTGCTGGCTCTTTAGAAGTGTGTGCGCGTGCGTTTTGTATTCAGGAATCATTCAAGGCAAATATTTTCGCACTGCAAGTTGTGTGGTTAAGCTTATTTTTAATATGTATAACTTTGCTTTCTCAACGATGCATGTGTTTCTACATTCGTCCCTGTTTTTATCTCCTCGTAAGATGTGTATTATTTAATGTAACACCTTGTGTAAAAGACTGGGTTATATGAAGGAGTTATATCATGTTCAAAATCATGCTTTCACGTCTCTGCACAATATTTAAAATGAAATTTTACCGTTGGTCTTTATAGCTATTGTTGAGAGTGAAGGAGAATTTCCTGTTTTGTATGTTTATCAGGAACTCAAGGGAGACTTCATTAGTTAGTCAGAACATAGAAAAATGAGAACTCTTAAGGTTTCACTTTACTTTGTCCTGCCTGCTGGCTCTTCAGGAATGTGTGCACGTGTGTTTTATATTCAGGAATCATTCAAGAAGAACACTTTCGCACTGCAAGATGTGTGGTTAAGGTTACTTTTAATATGTATAACTTTTGTTTTCTCAACGATTCATTTGTTTCTATACTCGTCCCTGTTTTTATCTCCTTGTAAGATGTGTATTGTTTAATGTAACGCCTTGTGTAATATAAATGCCTAAATGCTTGCCTATTCCCACATTTTGGCTGATGATGACGCAAATCAGCGTTGAAACTAGTTCCAAGTACAAATACATGTTATAAACTATAACATTTTTGTATTGAAAAGGTGGACCGTTTTAAGTTTATGTATTAGACATGTTTGCAAAATTAATAACTGGTTCAATAGAAGGCAGTTCGGGTTTAGGAAAGGTTATTCCACTGAAGCTCAACTTGTAGGATTCCTGCAAGATATAGCAGATATCTTGGATTCAGGAGGTCAAATGGACTGTATAGTGATTGACATGTCTAAAGCATTTGATAGGGTGGATTATGGGAGACTACTGGCAAAAATGAGTGCAATTAGATTAGACAAAAGAGTGACTGAATAGGTTGCTACATTTCTAGAAAATAGTTCTCAGAGGATTAGAGTAGGCTAAGCATTATCTGACCCCTGTAATAATTAAGAGGGAATTCCTCAAGGCAGTATTATTGGACCTTTATGTTTTTTTATACAGTATATATAAATGATATAAGTAAAGAATTGGAATCAGAAATAAGACTTTTTGCATATGATGTTATTCCGTATAGAGTAATAAATAAGTTACAAGATTGTGAGCAACTGCAAAATGACCTTAATAATGTTGTGAGATGGACAGTAGGCAATGATATGATGATAAACGGGGTTAATAGTCAGGTTGCGAGTTTCACAAATAGGAAAAGTCCTCTGTTTTAATTACTGTGTTGATAGAGTGAAAGTTCCTTATGGGGATCACTGTAAGTACTTTGGGGTTAATATAAGGAAAGATCTTCACTGGGATAATCACATAAATGAGATTTTAAATAAAGGGTACAGATCTCTGCACATGATTTTGGGGGTTCTTAGGGTTTGTAGTAAGGATGTAAAGGAGAGGGATATAAGTCTGTGGTAACACCACAGCTAGAGGATGGTTCCAGCGTATGGGACCGTCACCAGGATTACTTGATCCCAGAACTGGAAAAAATCCAAAGAAAAGCAGCTTGATTTGTTCTGGGTGATTTCTGACAAAAGAGTAATGTTACAAAAATGTTGCAGAGTTTGGGCTGGAAAGACTTGGGAGAAAGAAGACGAGCTACTTGACTAAATGTTATGTTCTCACTTTAGAACATCTTCAGCTGTTGTTAAGCTTAGGTGAATCGCTAAGTTTCTGAATACATTATTTTCAGGTACATTGTTCCTCTTAAAGACTAATTTGAATATAAAATTAAATTAAAATGATGTTAAAACAATGTGAGGGTTCAGTGTTCTCCCTAGGACCTTTTTAATGGGCGCACCGCCCAACCGTTTTCACTGACCGCCCAGCTATCATTATCTAGATAATATCTGCTAGTTACATAATATTTCAAGTTGCTTTACTTCACACCGATACGGCCGCTTCCTTCCCACTCCTAACGCTTTCCTGCCCCATCGTCGCCATAAGACCTATCTGTGTCGGTGCGACGTAAAGCAACTAGCCAAAAGAAATGTGTGTAGCCTCCGTGGCTCAGGCGGCAGCGTGGCCGTCTCTCTGGAGGATAGGAATTGTGTCGGCTGCTGAAGCCTGTCGCACTCCTCTGGGGCAGTGTCGTGCGCGAGCGGTGTCTGGATCAGCGTGGAATCGCATGCGAGCACTCGATTCCGCGGGAAGTAACAAACCTGTCTGCCTCTCCACAGCAACCGAGTGATTATGAACGAGCAGTAGAACGCTAGAAGTTCAAACTACTCTGTTATGTATTCTTCGTGATAAAACTAAAATGGTTCATTTTTGTAGTTAATGTTTACCTGTCTAATATTATTGTTCATGGCCTGAGGGGAATAAGTTGACATTTTATCATATTCATTTTCTACGTTGTATTCCCCGCCCGGCTATTCATTCCTGCCACCCAGCTAACGAAAATTTCTAGGGAGAACACGGGTTAATGGGTTGATGAAATGAGACAGGATGAATACATAGTTAGCCTGTTAAAAACCATATCCATTCATTAGAATAGCTGTTAAAAGTTTCAACTCTGTTACACTAAAAATATGCGCGTAGAGGCGTGCGGCTGTGAGCTTGCATCCGGGAGATAGTAGGTTCGAATCCCACTATCGGCAGCCCTGAAGATGGTTTTCCGTGGTTTCCCATTTTCACACCAGGCAAATGCTGGGGCTGTACCTTAATTAAGGCCACGGCCGATTCCTTCCAACTCCTAGGCCTTTCCTATCCCATCGTCGCCATAAGACCTATCTGTGTCGGTGCGACGTAAAGCCCCTAGAAAAAAAAAAAGAAAAAAACACTAAAAATATCTATTTGTCGTCCAGTTAAAAGGTTTTTTGAAAAATGAATGGCTTCTTGACACTGTTCTTATTACTGCTGAATGCTCATTTCATTCACTCCTTCCAGGTAGGCTGTTATTTATTTTGAGCTTGCTTAATGTGCCCTAAATTGAGTCTAATGCAGAACTTGGAAGCTGATTGCTGGTCACTTTTTGAGAAGGGAGCTTCATCTTAATTTCTGTAATGAAATGAGGAAAATAGGAATTTGTTTTCTTTGTAATGAAAGCATGTGTCTTTACATAATAACTTAATGTATAAAATGGTTCCATACCTTAATGTTGTTAGACTCCAATTCTACCATGACCCTGGAGGGGGAACGTTTGAATCTGCTTTACGTCTAGTATAATAAGGGTGTGTGAGAACGAAACATGTACTGTTCATAATCAATAATTTGCTAAAAAGCAAATAAAAAGTATCAAAAAGGTGGAAGATTTTCAATTATTGTAACTCTCTGTGATTAGACTTTGATACGGAAAATGAAGCTGATTACTTGCAATAAATGGTATGTTCCGAGATGTCAGCGGTGAGATGGCGTGGAATGACATTAGTAGACGAATAAGTTTGAGTGATGTCTTTAAAAGTAGGGAAGATCACAATATGAAGATGAAGTTGAAATTCCAAAGAACAAATTGGGGCAAATATTTGTTTGTAGGAAGGGAAGTTAGGGATTGGAATAACATACCAAGGGAGATGTTCAATAAATTTCCAGTTTCTTTGAAATCATTGAAGAAAAGGCTAGGAAAATAACAGATCGGTAATCTGCCCCCTGGGCGACTGCCCTAAATGCAGATCAGGATTGATTGATTGATTGATTGATTGATTGATTGATTGATTGATTGATTGATTGATTGATTGATTGATTGATTGATTGATTGATTGATTGTCAATATGTGATGTGACAAAAAGAATTGTAAGACAGTCAGTCATTTTTCTTCAATGAGTCTCTGTTTATAATGGTACAGAAGCAAGTTCACTCTTGAGTTTCACCATTTGTGTTATCCTCTCTATCCAAAGAGCTGTCATGTAATTAATCTGTATCAATGAGATGAATAGTTTCACCATCCAAACGAGCATGCTTAGCAATTATGTATGGAAGAAAATGCAATTAAATATCAGCACACAGTGTGGCACAGCAAGTCTGGAACCTATTGATGATGATGATGATGATGATGATGATGATGATGATGATGATGATGATGATGATGATGATGATGCTTGGTGTTTTAAGGGGCCTAACATCGAAGGTCATCCCTCCATGGGAACTTAAAATTTCCATTCGGAATTGCTAGGTGGGCATTATTTCCAATGTGGAGTTTTATCTCCCTATGCAGTTATCAGACTGTACCTCTTGTAATGGGCTTCTGATAAGTTCACCTGCATACGCCCCTGCGTCAGTGGGTAGGGTCTGACACATCCCACTCTGATGAGTCTAGTGTCAGACCTAAGACAAAATGCTGGTTAATAGAGCAAACGCCTGAACAGCCTTACATCTGATCCCTAGTATGGGTACAAACTTTGGCCTCAGTGCCGCCGTCGTGAATGATACTTCCTAAATAGTTGAAGCGATAAACTTGTTTCTGCTGAGTGGTTCCAACAGTGATGTGACTTGCGTTTTTGCCATCTCAATCTTCATTACTGTAGTAGAGTCATAGTGAGTAGAAGGTAGAAGTGTCTTCTCTCCCCTAGTTCATCGGTTCCTCCGCTAGGCCACTCTTCTAGCAGTAAGTGAGCTTGAGCTTACAAGTCAGCATACGAATAAAAGACACTTGTTGCATGCAAAATATTATGCCTTTGCTTACCATTTCAGAAGTCAGTTGTCAGATAGTTTAGACTCCTGGTAGACTTTGTGGTCTTAGACGATTTCAGTTCTTGTCTCATCTGTCTTGTTATAAAATAAAATCGACACTTCATATAATGTAACACAAGTTTAGGGATAATGTCCACAACATGGTCATCGCAGCATCGTAATTCTTTTAATTAATGGTGATACTGTGTAAACTGTTCAAACACTCGTAAAATATATCACCCCATAGACTATGTTCACGGGAGAGTTTTTGTTCCACTACACATTCAACTTGCACGAACACATTATGAACTGCTCTTGAAGGATGGGTGAGAAAAGTGCTGTCAATACTGTATTTATTGCTATAGTCCCTAATAAATGTGAGGACTGCAGCAAGGATTTCTTCTGTAGGCTTTCCGTGAAGCAGGCTGATACATTTGACATTTTATGACCTTGGATACGTTGCTTATTATATACCCTCCTAGATATTAAATCACACACTCATTTGCAAGATTGCAGCTATCACTGTTATTTAGACCTAAATTGTTCTCCCAGTCCAGTAAGAGGCTATCCATGTTCCCAGTGAAGTCTAGTGCTTGCCTTATTTTATTTTGTTCATTTTCTACTACAGCCTTATTTGTCTCTTCTGTCTTCTTAGCCAGTGTTCTCATTTGATTGACAAATGAAGTTCAAATTTGGGCTCACAATTACTACCCGATGACAGGGCAAGTTTGATTGGGATATAAATAGACTGCAACATGTGTAAATTCAGAAAATCTATTGTTGAAGGGTGGTCATCACAACTTAATGAGCATAGTATACCAAAGTGCCGTTCTAGTGGATCTTGATTAAATTTGGCTGTGAGCACATATCGGAATCCATTATTCCATGAATACTCGGACATCTGTATGGTGCTCTCAATTGTTACTCTTAGGGATTCAAGAGTTCTTTCTGAAGCAAAAGTATTATTCTTCCCACTGAGGTTATCTCTCCATTTTATTAAGGTTTGATGCCCTATTGCATCTTTACAAAGAGCCCCTGCTGGTGTAGAAGTATTTAATACTATTATGATATTTAATTCCCTATTGAATGTTTCTGTTGGTTCACTGTCTTCAAATCCCTCTGAGTTTATCAGTTTTAGTTTGTTTAATTGTTTCGTGAGATAATTATGGCAAATAGGGGAATTTACGAGGGACAGGGCCAGTTTTCAGTTTCCGTCTAGGAATTTCTACCTATTCGCCTTATCAGAAAGCCTTAACACTTATCAGAAAGCTTTTGGTCTTTTCTGGGAATTACCTTTTCCCATTTTGAAAATTAAGCTTTATTTTTAGGTGGTTTGAAGAACTGTTTACCTTTCGTAGTTTTATAGGCAGACTTACAGTCTGGAACGAAGCAAGTAGGCATTTTTCCTCCTCGGTATGTTTGTAAGTTTTATAAACTCAGCACTATATTTACACTAAATAATATTAATACCATCACGCTTTACACTTTCACTTAACAATAATGCAAGACACTTAAGTTTTTGCCTTCGCAGAGCAACACTACCGAACATAACCATATTACAACCCTCAGATAGTAAAGGTGCTGCCTCTAGTGGACGATTCATCACAGTCCCTATACTAGCCAACAGGGAACAACCTAGGAGCTCACACTTTCTCTTCCACTCGTTATGGTAGAGTTAAGGAACCAACATGTAGTACAAGAGGAGAATTTATAAATATAAAACAAAAGAATGGAATGCAGTGAGGTGATGCAGGATATATCAGTATATAATTATTTACGATTTAGTACACACAGGCTAAGGAGGCTGTTGGAGACAAAGGTAAAATATGGGGACAGGGAGCTGAAGGTAATTCTCTTTATAGATGATATTGTGGTGAAGGAAGTAAACGGAGAGGAAATAAAACAGCAACTCGACATGTTGAGTGAGATTATTGAAAAATTATGGAATGAAAATTAGTTTAGAAAAGAGAAAGACAATAGTGTTATCTAGATGAGAAAGGGAAGGGAAAGGAAGTGTAAAAATAAAGGGACAGAACTTTGAAATTGTGGAGAGCTTCAAATACTTGGGAAGCGATCTGATGTAGAATGTGGGTCTGGACGTGGAGATCAGTAAAAAGATACGACAGGGAAATCCATTCTACCAGAGTGTGGGCAACCTGGTGTGGAGGAAGGAAGTACCAATGAAGTGTAAAGAGGTGATGTATAAGATGTATTACTGCCCAATACTGACATACGCAGCGGAGCACTAACGAAAAGACAGGAGAATAAAATCCAGGCCAGTGAAATGCAAGTTTTAAGAAGAATGATGGAAAAGACAAAGAAGGGAAAGGGTAGATATGAAGATGTTGGGAATAGCATTGGAAAAGCTTTTCAATGTAATGGAGGGGAATAAACATAGACGGTTTGGACGTGTTGAAAGGATGGAAATGGGGAGGATGCCGAAGTAGAAGATGGAGACCTTGAAAGGAGGAGGGAGGACAAGGGGGAATCCAGACTAAGGTGGTTGAAAACAGTCAAGAATAGTGTAATTAGACGAACGTGGATTGGATCACAGTTACGGAGGAATAGTCCTATTAAAACAGTGTGTGTGTTCTGACAGCTTGCAGCACGTGGTGCCGAGCTGAGGAATGGGAGCGCTGTGTTGCCACATGATCCAGCTGGAGTTACTGAAACTACAATGAAAGCTTCCCGCTCTCTGCTATGCACTGCGGAAAATAATATCCATTTAGGGGGATCATGAGAGCGTTAGAATAACATTAAATATCGATGCTATTATTCCAAGATGGCTCGGCAATAATTTTATCAGCTCAAATATCATAAGATGTACTTATAATTCCCTTCCTTAACAGGCTGTTATCAGTCCATCTCTGAACAAGCAATTTCATTTTAGGTACATTTCAGCAGCAGTATGGCACCTTGACTGGCCTGCTCAATATTCTGGGTTCAAATCCAGGTGAGGATGGGAGAAATACCTACTTTTTTGTATACCGGTACATAAAGAAGGAAAATCGTTCAGACCCTATCATAAGCATCGGCACAATTTAAGATTCCAGCTGTAATTGAAACTTAAGTTGTGACAGGTGAAAGTCCATCTTTCACCTTGTTTCGAGTGCCTTTAAACATGCGATCATTGGTTATGGGACCACTTTTTATTGAAATCCGAAGCAAAAGGTACTCAACCACAGGTCGTGATTCTTAATTTCTAAAATCTTGCATCTTTGTACAAAATTCCAAAGATTGAAACCCGTCCACCTTAAAGAGAAGGAAGCAAATAAGAAGAAGGATGTATAATTGTTATTTTAAGAAACCAGAAATAATAAACATTATCATAATGTCGAAGGGTGCTGGTAACACCTGTTGTACTTCAATTCAAATATTAACTTTTCAAGGCATTTTCCAATTTTGCTGACTTAATGCTAGACCTGGGAAAATTACATGACCAATTTACGAAAAAAATCTGAAATAACATTTTATGAATATTATTACTGTATATGCAAAATTTACACTGCACTAAAATGCTAGTCTTGATAACGATACACTTAGTCTGTTATTAGCACTTATTAACGTGAAAACAATAGCACCATACATATTTAGCTGATTTCAAGAAGCAAGAAGGGAATAAGAAAGAGAAGTTAAGGGAAAGAGACCAGTTGGAAGACCGAGAAGAAGGCGGATGGATCAAGTTTGGAAGGACATTAGAAAAGCTGGATTGGATGTGGTGGAAGTAATGGAACTGGAAAAGTGGAAGCACAGAAAGGAGTGAAGAAGGCTTGTTAAACACACCTGAGCGACTGCAGTGGGATGATGATGATGATGATGATGATGATAATAATGATTATTATTTAAAAAACACACTATAAAGGTAATGATATTCCTTAAAACAGACACTGTTATATAGCACGGCCACAATTGCTATGGTATACTAATTGGCAACGTGGAACTTGGACCGGCCTCTTCACAGAGCTTTAAGACAGAGAGGGTAGGAAAAGGGAGAGAGCTTATCTATTCCTTACTACAATGCTGGGAGCTGTCAGGACATGCATGTTGTTTTAATACAGTAGCACTTCAGTGTTCGTTTCCCTTCCTTTGTGCCCTTAATTCTTCCATTCCTTTGTTTTTCTCTCCTGTTCCGGTTTGTCTTCTTGGTCAACTTGCCTTTTGTGAATCTAAAGATATCCCTGATCAATGTGCCTTGTTTGAATCCTGCCAAATTTGATGTCACTTTTGGTTTTGACAATCCTTTTCATAGTGTCTATTTTGGCTTTACTCTTATTTCAGAGAATTCAACTATTTGTTGAATTTTAATTTTTGTTTTCAAATGTCATTGTGAATGTGAGTTTTTGGAGTAGAATTTCTCTTTTCTCTCTCATGTTATTAATATTATTTTTGTTGTTTTTAGCATTAATACTATTCTTGTTGTTTTTAGCTGGTGTAGAATTGGAGCGAGTGTTTGTCAAACCAGGTCTAGTTTCTGCTCCTGGATTGATGGTACCTGGCTCTTCTGTGAAGCCTGCTGCACTTGAGAATCAGTTTTTGGCTTCTGATTCACCACAAAGTAAGTGCAGTAAAGCTTTATAGTGCATGCTACTTGTAGTGTGTTCATGCAAAATCTTTCAGTTCTATTTAAAGGTATGGCAGTGACAATTTAATTTGCATGCACTTCAGTGAATTTATTTGAAATGAAATTCAAAACATTTTAATACCTTATTAGTAGGTCATTCATACAACGTGATATGCAGAGGAAACCCGTGAGTGTGAAACAACAACAGGAATTTAAAAGCTAAAGACAGGAAACAAATGACCATCAGAGAACGTACCTAATGAGGTAACAATGTCTACCACAAATAAAATGACAAAAAAGTTAAAGGTAAATATTCCAAAGTAGGAACCCTAAAAACAACAGTAACACAGTGCACAGACAAGAGAAATGAAGATATAAGGCCCCCAAAACAAGAAATGAGCACATTGAGACAAATTACAAAGCACATCAAGGTAAATTAGAACAACAATAAAATCATTTATCTGATGCCATTCTATGCTCTGGACGTACGTTGATCAGGGAAAGTGGAAGCAAACTTAGATAAGTTAAATGGCCCAAGAAAGCCAAGATAAGTGCTTTTACCTAACCTACCTTCAAGCACATCATCTCTTGATGAATAAGCAAAGATGTCAGTGCAATTTTTTAAATATAACCTTTAACCCTTTGTGCTCCTGTGTTGGGAGCAGTCTGACAAATAAATATTTCTGTTGCCCTTCTGTGACGGGTGTTACCCTCCCGAGGAATATATCAATTTTACTGCCTTATTAAATCATTTCTGTTATCTCTTATGCTGCAGTCTTGTAGTGGAAAGCTTGAGCTACATCCATGCACAGTATAAATTGATTGTTTTTACTCGTTCGATAGTTTTACGTTTTGTTTTTACTCGTTCAATAGTTTTACGTTTTGTAATTGCTGTTTTGTCACAACCAATCTGTTGAAATGTCAGATTGAGGTAGTAAGTGAATGTGTATAGATGAGATTAGCGATTTACTGAACAAATTGAGTGATAGCGAGGAGTCTCATGTTAGTGCCTTGAGGGAGAATGAAAATTTACCTCCTAATTCAAGTGTCTCAAGCAGTGAAAGTGTCAATGATGGTATTTGTAGATGTAATGGTTCCTGGGCTACAAGTAGCCAATTGGAACACGTATGAACTTCACAATTCTTATTTGCTGCAGTTTGTTTTCAGTGCACATAGTGGTGTAAAGTTAGGTCAAAACTTTGAGAAGCCTCTCTAATATTTTCAGTTATTTCTTTCTGATGTTTGACCAGGTGAGTTGGCCGTGCAGTTAGGGGCGCGCGGCTGTGAGCTTGCATCCAGGAGATAGTGGGTTCGAACCCCACTGTCGGCAGTTGATAATTGATTGGTATTCCATGGTTTCCCATTTTCACACCAGGCAAATGCTGGGGCTGTACCTTAATTAAGGCCACGGCCGTTTCCTTCCCACTCCCAAGAATTTTCCTGTCCCATCGTTTCCATAAGACCTATCTGTGTTGGTGCGATGTAAAGCAAGTTGTAAAAAAATCTGATGTTTTGAAGAAATAGTCTCCGAGACTAATATATATATGCACATGAGAAGCTTTCTAGAATCACACTTCTCCGGCAGTATTCATGTGGAACACTTGGGGTGAAGTTACCTTGCCAGAAATGAAGCCATTTCTCTGTGTCATATTGAATATGGATTTGAATCTGAAATCATCAGTTGAAGAATGGATAAAAAATATGCCATTGTTCAATGACGTATTTTTCAAGAAAGCGTTTCCTGAAGATCTTCTGGATGTCGCATACCAATAAACCAACTGCCAATGCTCAAGAATATTCCACTAGAGGCAGTAAAGTAAAAAGGAATTAATTATTGTGTATGCATAACCAAAAGTTACTATTCTGTCAAAATAAACTTGGAGCTGGTGTATAATGAGGTATGTTATTACTTGAAGCCCAAAGGGTTAATTAAAAAATTACTGGGCGAGTTGGCCGTGCGCTTAGATGCCGCGGGCTGTGAGCTTGCATCCGAGAGATAGTGGGTTCGAATCCCACTGTCGGCAGCCCTAAAGAGGGTTTTCCGTGGTTTCCCATTTTCATACCAGGCAAATGCTGGGGCTGTATCTTAATTAAGGCCACGGCCGCTTCCTTCCAGTTCCTAGGCCTTTCCTATCCCATTGTCACCATAAGACCTATCTGTGTCGGTGCGATGTAAAGCCACTAGCAAAAAAGGATTCATTAAAGGTTATTAATAACAAGAAATAAATTCTGTTTGACAGAAATTAAGGTATTACAAGAGTTAAACAATTTAATACTTGGAAAATAAGAAAATGTGGTTAAATTAAAACAGAGCTTGGGTTTTGCCCAGCAAATAATTCAACAGTTCTCACCTTAGGAAAATTGATTTAGTTTTAGAGTTAAGCATTTATCAGTTTTAATCAATTGACAGTAATCCTCATAACTATTAAAATGAGGTCACAATTTTTGGATTCATCAAATACTTCAAACTCCACTCAAAACAGGACAGACTTTGCACTACTAGTGAAAATTAAAATCCACAGCCTGTTTCCAGTCATTCGACCGGGTCAGGAATGGAATGAATGAAGCCCCACACTAGCAGCGAGGATAGAAATTGTGCCGTCTGTGAAGCTTGTCGCACTCCTCTGGGGCAATGATTGATGAATGACAGATGAAATGAAATTATATTGGAGAGTGTTGCTGGAATGAAATATGACAGGGAAAACAGGAGTACCCGGAGAAAAACCTGTCCCGCCTTCAGATTGTCCAGCACAAATCTCACATTGAGTGACCGGGATTTGAACCATGGAACCCAGCGGTGAGAGGCCGGCGCACTGCCGCCTGAGCCACGGAGGCTCTTGTGCACTACTAGTAAGTACCGATAGTAGTAATAAAACAAATAATCAATAGATTTAATCCTATAAACACAGGGATATAACTAATTGAATGAACCTGCACTAAACATGACCACACTTCATGATCAATCCCATAATCAATCAGTTAAAATCGGACATTAAAACAAATGCCTAGTACCTGAGACAAAAGAAAATATACATTAACCCACTCGACTCATTTGACGTGATGTTCATGCATACGTTGGCTAGGCCTTCAACTCAAATGACGAGACATTCACGAGTCGCATCGAGTCATATATACTCGCTTATATTTTGACCACCCCTGCAGGGGTTTCCCTTTTGCAAACTTCTGTGAATAGAACGGGAATGTGGCTTGTTTACAGCTTTCCTTCTAAGAACTTATACTGTAATTTATTGCCCAATTGTAGCCACTGAAAGCACACACATTTAGTCGGGTGTCTGTCAGTCTCCTAGCCGTGGCTCCATGCGTAGTTAAGGCTATTGACAACAATGCTATTGCTTAGTTAATTGAAAGTGTAGACAGTGATGTGGAAGACAGTGATGATGATTGTGATAATAATGAAGAAGACAATTTAACTGAAATAACAGTTAATCTGATACGAATGACTGTGAAAACCTAACTAAAAACCTGCATGCGAAAGTGAAACCTAGTTACTGGATGTAGGTTACTTATCACTTTACAAGCTCTCCAGAGGTGTCAGGAGAACTGAGACACAAATATTTAGATAATTCTGATCAGAATTTTCCATATTTTTGGAGTTTATGGACTCACTGTTTTCCCATATTGAGCAGGAAACGAATATTTACGCTTTGGACCTAGATCGGAATAGACAGTGGCAAGTGATTTGACACTAATGAGGATGAAATTAAGACCTACATTGCCCTCTGCATTCTGATATCCCAGGTTCATCTCGCATCCAGTTAAATTGGAACAAAGATAAATGTATTGAGACCCCTCCCCCTAAAGTGTGAAGTGTGTCTACATATACCGGAAGGTTTCAAGATTTTAAACATAAAATCTTTGTTCTGACATCATTATTGGCTGAATGCAGGAGGAGTGGGTTCAAACCCCACTGTCGGCAGCCCTAGAGTTGGTTTTCCACGATTTCCCATTTTCACACCAGGCAAATCAAATGCTGGGGCTGTACCTTAACCTTTTCACTGCTGAGTTTTGATGATCAGGCTAACCCTCTAGGCTGGTTTTTTTTTTTTTTTTTTTTTTTTTTTTTTTTTTTTTTTTTTAGGAAGAAGTGCTTTTGCAGTTCAATTTTTTACTGATAATATTAATGGAATGCATATTGTCCCATTAGCCCCGCAGCCCAATACAGGGTCGGGGATGAAGTGAGATTATATTTTTATGGCCGGATGCCCTTCCTGATGCAAACCTCAGTTGAGAAGATAATGAACATGAAATGAATGATGGTGAATGAAACTGGGTAAGGAAGTGGAAGGAATAGGCTGTGGCTTATGCATAGGAACTGCCCCAGCATGTGCCTGGGAGTGCAAAAGAGAAACCACAAAAAAAAAATTCTCAGGACAGCTGATAGTGGGGTTCGAACGCACTCGCCTGCAAAATGCAGAGCTTGGCTCCATAGCATTAGCATGTTAACAAACAGCTACTCTGCTTGGTGATATTATTACTGAAATATAATATAAAATTGTTGACCCAAGAAGTGGTATTATCAAAATCACTAACATTTGAGGAAAAAAGAATTTATTTGAGGAGATGACAATTCCATATGAGATTCATCAAATCGTCGCCATAAGACCTATCTGTGTCGGTGCGACGTAAAGCCCCTAGCAAAAAAAAAAAAAAAAGAGATTCATCATTACTATTTTGTCTCACACTTTCTTGTAGTTCAGTATTGTTCCCTATATATTCTCCATCTTCATTATTATAATACAGCTCTCCAGAATCACTATTTATGAGAAAACATTCAATTTCATCATCAAAAAGAGATGAATGTATACTTCAAGACACCATGATGGCTACACGTGAGCGGGAAAGATGTTCAACTGCAACGAACCTGAAATAACATCAGATCACTTTCAAAACATGCAAAATGGAGTGGTATATCTGCTGTACAGAACTTCTTTGAGCATTTCCATGGAAATTCAAAGCATGACACTATATCCCGTTCATTTATGAGATCAGTGAAGTACACACTGCACCAAAATGTATGTATATATATATATAAGTTTGGCAGACGAGGCACGGCGTTCATTAACGTATATATACGAATTTGGCATTGAATGGGTTAAATAAGGCCATGGCTGCTTCCTTCCCACTCCTATCGCTTTCCTGTCCCATCGTCACCGTAAGACCTACCCGTGTCGGGCTGCAACGTAAAGCAAATTAAAAAGCTATTAAAAACTATTTAAAAATAGTATGTGTTTGGTCCAACTCTTACAGTTGAAAATAATTTATTCAGACATATTTTTGGAACTTCATTAGTGAAGTCCAATCAAAGAATAAAAACAAGTATTATATCATAATTCACCATATCAATGAATAAACAAACATTAGTGATACAGTATATTGAGAAAATTGAATGAGAATACCTAAATAAATTTAAGATCTTCGCGTTTGATCTTTTTCTTCTTTTCTTGCTTTCTTCCTTATATGATTAAATGCTAGTTTATACAACAGGTTATCTGTACTTCTTTCATTCAAACTTGATTCAAAGTGAATTTTTTGAGTAAGATAACTTTCTAAAACATTCATGAATTTTCTCTTTTTGGCCGAATGTATTCATTCCACGTCATTAGAAATGTCTGTAAATTTGATTCTTTTCAACCATATGTGCCGAACATGTACATTAACATGTAGCCAAACATCTTCCAGACTGTCCTAAGTATTGCTGCCTACATGTCTGACATGTCAGTTTGTAAATTCCTGACTTATTAAAAGTGTATTGACAAGGTGGACCAAATGCATACTACACTTAAGAAAATGGAAACTGCAACACCATGAAAGCATTGGTCGTTTGTGTTGATTTTCAAGATATGGAACGATGCCATGTAGATATGTAAACGATCAAGATTTCGGACCCATTGGATTGTTGCTACAGGTCTCCCCACGTGATTGGTCACGGAGGAATCAACTCCAGTATACGGACTCTGGTGTAGCGTAGTTGACTTGCAGTCTGTGCAGTGAAGTGTTCCCCGTCAAACATGCCTCGACGACAGAGAAAAGCACGCTATCAACAACTGTCGCCGTTTGAGAAGGCTCGGATAATTGGGCTGTGTGAGGCTGGATTATCGCTAAGGACTGTCGCTGCACGTGTTGGCCGACAGGCATCTACGGTACGTGTATGGCAGCAGTGGTCAAATGACGGTACCCACACTCGTAGACCTGGCACAGACTCAGCGCGACAGACAACTGTGAGAGAGGATCGCCGCATCATTCGGATGGCCCGGATGGAACCCCATGCAACAGCAGCGCAAATTCGAGCAGCTGTGGCACCCCACGTTACACAACAAACAGTTGGTAATTGCCTGCATGCAGCTGGCTTACAAGCCCGTGTTCCTGCAGAAGGTATTCCATTGACCCCACCACAGCGACGTGTAAGGCTGGCCTGGTGTCGAGAAAGATCGACGTGGGTCGACGAATGGCATAGGGTCGTCTTTAGTAATGAACCGCGCTTCTGTCTTGCCCGCAGTGATTGCCGGAATCATGTGCGTCGACGTACCGAGGAGATAGGCCGCCCAGATCTTATTGTCGAGAGGCACACAGGGCCAACACCAAGCATTATGGTCTGGGGAGCTATTGTCTTTAATGTGAAATCACAATTAGTGCTTGTTGAGGGCACTATGACTGCTCGACAGTACGTTGATAGGGTACTCAATCCAGTGGTTGTCCCTATGATGGCGAACATTGCTAATGGGATGTTTCAGCAGGATAATGCCCGGGTTCACACTGCACGCATCTCCAGAGAAACTCTCCACGACATCACAACCTTAGAATGGCCCTTCGAATCCCCGGATCTCAGTCCTATTGAGCATGTGTGGGACATGATGGGTAGACAACTGGCCAACCGTCCTCAGCCACCCACAACTCTGGAACAACTGACCCGTGCAGTGCAGAAAGCATGGGCCACAATTCCTCAGAAAGCGATCCAGGGCCTTATTGACTCCATGCCTCAACGAATTCATCAATGTATTGCAGCTCGTGGTGGGCACATCCTGTATTGATTGTGGTCAGAGGGACCTGAAAGTGTAATCATCGAATCACAACCGAACGTTCAATTTCAGCAATATAGCACCACTCCCTCTGGGTGTTGCAATTTCCATTTTCTTCAGTGTATTTTAAATACTTATTTAATAGCTTTAGACAAATCAGTACAGGAACAAATACAAATACCTATTATGGTTAATTTTCAGTAAATCAAATTGTAAAGAAGAAGAAAAAAAAGACTCCGTAAAATGAGAAGGTTCATAGTAGTAAATGTTTCATGCACCACTAAAGACGTTAAAGGGATTATTAGGAACATAATAAATTAAATATGAGTTGACAATCTAATAGAAGAAAACCCATTGCCAAAGATGACAATCGCCTTCAAGAGATTGATATTATTGCCTATCATTTTCATACGCAAGAAATACAGTAAAAAGCACGTAGAGACAAGCAAATTTTCAAGTGGCATCCAAAAAAGAGAAAAGAACTCTCATAATTCTCAAGAAGCTCCAAGTAAATTAATAACCAAGAAAGGATAGAGCTAATAATACTCGCCTCTCGGTAGGTTAGAGTGGTAATAAACTTCAGACTAATGTCATACATAATTATAACCTAGAAATCCTTAAATGAGTGATCTTTGGATGGATCTATTTGAAACACACATATTTAAAACTAATCTGAAACAAATACAATTTCTTAAACATTGTAAAAATAAGGAAGTTAAAATTTTTAAAAATCACTACAGATGACATAATTATAATCAACCAATAATTTATTATCACTTGAACTTGATGGCTGATTTACTAAATGTTCCAACATAATTAATATGTATGAGCAATTGAATAGCCATCGTTTAACATGTGTCCCCACACCATTAAGGTTAGAATAGTTTCAGGTTCTAATTATTATGAATCTTCCATCTTATTTGAAGATTTTTAACATCTAGATGTGTGAAGTTCACAACCGAAAAGCACTTAATTCACTTACATTTGACTTCTGGAGAATTATTTAATAGAATCTTTTTTAACAAATACTAAGCGGTGTGGAAATGTGAGTTCGAACACACACGCGCTCGCACACACACCCTGTCAGCTCTCCTGAGAATGGTTTATCTGTGGTTTCCCATGTTCACTTCCCAGCAATTGCTAGGTCAGTTCCTAATCATAGGCCCTCACCCAATTTCATTCATAATTTATTTAATCTTCATTAGCTCTTCAATGAGGTTGGCATCAGGAAGGGCATCTGGCTATAAAAACGTGCCGTGTAAATTTATCTCACGTCATCCCCAATCTCAAATCATGAAACTGGACAATGCAAATACAGTTAACAAATGGTGTAAAGCAAGGAAGTGCCCTTTCACTTCTACTATGTATATTGGTGATGGTTGATGTAAACAGACCATTGGGGAGAGAAGAATGAAAGCTTTGCAGATGATCTGCTAATACGGGGAAACAGTGAGAGTGAAGTGCAGGAACAGTTAAGCGTATAGGAGGAAGTTGTGTCATCTCATTGAATGAAGTTCTAGGCCGAAAAGAATGAAGTGCTGGTAACAACTTGAAACAAGAACTGAACGTACAGTGGCATGACATTAGGAGGGGCAGCAGTTGAATGTGAAAACTTTAAATACCCAGGAAGTGTAATTGAAGAAAATAGAGGAAACAGGATGGAAATCAATGAAAGAGGAGGATGTGCCAATGGAATCTTTAGGAGTGGGGGAGGATTGATACAGAAGAGGGATGTACCAGAGAGATTTATAGGAATTATCTAGAGGACTTATTTTGTGCCGATTTTGACGTATGGATCAGAAATGTGGGTGATGAAGGAGAGGGATGAAAAGTAGAATGCAGGCAGTGGAAATGAAGTTTCAATGGTGTCGAGTAGAAAAGAGTATGAAATGAGAGAATTCTGGAAATGGTAAATGAGGTACCCCTACAAGAAAAGATAGAAAAATTAAGGTTGCAGTGATATGGACCTGGCCCATTGGCGCAGAACCACGGAACTGTCATTGTTCACGCATTATGGTGCAATTTAACAGATTCCACAATAGATGGAGATAGTCGTGACTCCGTACATGTGTGACATCTCTTTTCATGTTCTTTGCATACGTATATTGATAATCGACGATAGTTTGGTGTCACTTGATATTTTCAAGTGGTTAGTCTTCAACTTTGACACAAGTGAATGAACATGGCAGCTCATCAGCAGCTGAACGAAACAGAAATCAAATTTTTACTTGAAAGTGATGATAATTATAAATCTTTCGATCGAAGTAACAGTGAAGTGAGTAGTATCAGTTCTAGTTCTGATGATGACGAATTGAATAGTGCTGTAAATGAAGAGGAGAAGGGGGAACAAAGAGAAGATAAATGTGACGTACATGTGTCAATGGACTGGATATGGGTGCAGGACGATAACAAAATAAATCATATTGCATGTTCTGCAGTTAGTGGAGTGAATGCTAGTGTGTTACAGAGACTAGGAAAATAATCCTATTGTTATTGATGTTTTGAGAGTTTGAAAGTTCGTTAATTATAATTTTTTTCAAAGTTGTAGACAGAAATTTCCTTTAAAATAAAATAATGTCTGCCTCAATGGGTTAAGAGAATGGGAGAAGTGAGGATGCCAAGGAAGATGTTAGAAATGGAGCTGAAGGGAAGGAGACCTAGAGGAAGACCGAGGGACAGATGGTTGAAAGGTGTAAAGAGCATTGAGGCAAGAGGAGGAAACTGGACGACAGTAACATAAGAGAGGTGGTGGATGGATGGAAAACAGTGGAGAGGCTTATGTTCCAAGCAGATACAGCCTGTGGTTGAAAACTGCTCCAGATGACGATGACGACGATGGTGGTGGTGGTGGTGGTGGTGGTGGTGGTGGTGGTGGTGGTGGTGGTGGTGGTGGTGATGAGTTCTGTATTCACCACAACCCACCAAATTACATCATTCAGTCATTTCTGTACCTTCTATTAAAATATTCCTTCCATGGATTGGTTCCATCATACTGGTTCAGTATTATTCTGTAGCTTTCAAACATTCATAACATCAGTGAAACTCAAAGAGAACAGTAACATCAGATTCACATCACTCTCCATCCTTTTTTTAACACTCGCCAAAGCCTGATTAACATGCACTGCAGTCATGTGTACTTGTGTAGTAGTGGGGATAGTCCCACAGAGATGGGAGGACTCACAATTACACTAAGTGCTCAGATAGTATGTCTGAATGGTCATCATCATTTTCATTTCCCCTTGTACAGCTCTTGCCAGGTCGGGGTGTTGCTGGCACTTCTCCACCTTTGCCTCTCCTTCCACCACTCCTCTTCAGTAATTGTAGTTCAGTCCAGTCTTCTTTATCTCATACTGTTCTTGACAAAAGTCCATCCAACCTTGCTCTGGGCCTCCCTCTTGCCCTCTTTCTCTCTATCTTAACCTCCAACACTTGTTTTGGTATCCTTCCCTCCTCCATCCTAATAACATGTCCAAATCATCTCAATTCTTCTCCAGCCTATCACTCAGTTTTTCTACCCCTCTCTCTTTTCTGACCTCAACATTCCTTACTCTGTCTCTCCTTGTCTTTCCTACCATACTCCTCAGGAACTTCATCTCAGTGCCCTGAATTTTACTCTGTTTTCTTGCTGTCAAAGACCAAGTTTCTGATACATTAATATCGGGGTATAGTGCATCGTATACATTATCTCTTTACATTTCATAGGAACTTATCTCTTTACATTTCATAGGAACTTCTCTGTTCCACACCAGGGTCCTTACGTTCTGATAGAACGTATTTCCGCTTGTACTCTTCAGCTGATCTCCTTATCCGACATTGCGTCTTGCATTATTTCACTTCCCAAATATTTGAAGTATTCAACAACCTCAAGGTTTTGTCCCTTGATACTAACGATTCCTTTACCTTCTCGTTGTAAGGGAGAAATATATCTCCACTTGCTATACATGTCCTTCTGGGCTAGCATGTCTAAAATTATAGCTTCCAGTTGAGGTAGCCAAAGAACATTGGGACTGCATTGTGCTTATTACACAATAGCTAGCAGTGGTGTCGCTACTGGCATACTAGCTGGCCAGTGTTTTGGGAAGGTGTGGTATCCAATTGATAAGACCATGAAACACAGTAACCTTATGATTTGAGTTTCCTGAATTTTATTTAGCTACCTCAATCGAAAGCCATATTTTTGGTCATTTTCGGAAGAGCTGTGTCAAGATGTAGTTGGGTAACTCGGAATAGGTCAAAGTCGAAAACAATCCAAAATGATAGTGTGTCGTCACCTGTACTATTTGTCATTATAATGGATGAAATCTACAAGAAAGTGAAAGAACGGTTACCCCTTGGTACAAAGGCATGGTTGATTGCAGATGACATAGTCATTGTTGAAAATGATGAAAAGAAAGTTTGAGTCCAGTTGTATACTTGGAACAAGACATTACAGGAGTTTAGACAAGAGCAAGACCCTTGTAATGACAAGAGGAAATGGGATCACGAGGAGGATAATCAGGCGGAAAGAAGAGGCACTGGAAGTGGTGGATGGCTTCAAGTACTTGAGAAGCATGATGATGAATGATGAAATAGTTAAAATACAGCAAGGAAGAGAGATTTGGTAGGGAAAGATGATTTCCAATTAAGTGTAAGAAAACCCTCTACAAGTTTTATTACGTGCCGATGTTGGCCTATGGTGTTGAGGCATGGATGGTAACCACCAGGAAGGAGAGTAGAATACAGGCATTGAAAATGAAGTTAAGAAGCAACAAGATCAGGAATGAGGAGTTCAGAAGAAAGCTGGATGTTGAAAGACTGGGAGACCAGATAGGGGAGGCTCACCTTCGGTGGTTGGAATCTAAGAAATTAATTTGAATCAGTCTTATCAGTATTAAATATACTGTAATGAACATTGTTTATTTCACATTGTACATGTTTTGAGAATCATAATTCTCTTCTTCAGTGAAAATCAAGTAACTTGTAAGTGTTTTAACCTGGCTGACATAATCTGAATACATTAAGTTTATGATATTTACGACCTGTATTGGTCTGTATTGATGACTGTTTAACCCAATCGCCCCAGATTTAATGGTCCCAAACGCTCTGTTAGAAATGAGATTTAAATTGCCCTCAACTCGAGTAAACCACTCGGTCAGAAGTACTGTGCGCCGGTATGAAATAAATGCCATATATGGAACTGCAGCTAGAATTTTCATGCACAGTTGTCAGAGACTCATTCAAAATAGTTGTATTCAACCAATAATGAAGTCAGAACGGAGATTTTGTGTGTTAAATCTCAAAACATTATGGTATATGTAGAGGCATTTCACACTTTTTGGGGGCTAACACATTTACCTTTGCTCGAATATAACTGGATGCGAGGCTTACAAACCTGGGATATCAGAATGCTGCGGGCAAAGAAGGACTTAATTTCATCCTCATTAGTGTCGAACCACTTTCCATCATCTGTTCTTTCTTTCCATTCTGCGTCCGATAATTGTTCTGTAGCGTAAATGTTTGTTTCCCATGCAATTTGGGGAAAACAACAGGTCCAAAAACTCTATAAATACAGGCAACTCCGACACAGAAATATCTAAATATTTGTGTCTCAGTTCTCCTGACACGTCTGAGAGCCTGTGCAGTGATTACTAACCCACATCCAGTCACTATGTTTTACTGTTACTTTCACTTAAAATATCTTCTTCATTATTATCATAATTGCCATCACTGTCTTCCACATAACTGTCTAAAACCCTTTCAATTAACTCAGTACTTGCATTGCTGTCAGTGGCCTTTACTATGCACGGAGCTACGGCTAGGAAACTGACTGACACCTGATGAAATGTTTGTGCTTTCAGTGGCTACAGTTGGGCAATAAATTACAGTAGAAGTTCTTAGAAGGAGAGCTGTAAACAAGCCACATTCCCATTCTATTCATGGAAGTTCACAAAAGGGAAACCCATGCAGGGATAGTCAAAGTATAAGCTAGTACGTACAACTCGGTGCAGTGCATGAATGTCTCGTCATTTGAGTTCGAAGACCTAGCCAATGCATGCATGAACATCGCGTCAAATGAGTCGAGTGGATTAATATTCAAATTAATGTTCTTGATTCACGGTAAGTAGTCAATACGGACCAATATAGGCCATAAATATGGTCAAGTTTGTAGATTTGCTGGTTTGGGCATGTCAGAAGAATGTTTGGGCATGTCAAAAGAATGAAAGCAGACATAATTCCAATAGTAAATTATGAGTATAGGTTTGACAGGAAGGGGCCAAGAGGGAGACCAAGAAAGAGATGGGAGGATGAGATTAAAAAGTATTTGGAAGGCAACAAGTAGAGATGGAAACTGTATACAAAGAAGAGTGGTGGAAGGAGAGGTTGAATTGGAGGTGGAGATTACAGAGGCTAGGAATTCTGTTGCCTATACATTTAGACAGCAGTGTTTCTTTTTCCCTTACAAATAAATCATTCTTCTGTGGAATATTTTCTATTATGCTGAATCTCATTCGTCCCATCACCATAAAAATATAGAGGACAGGCTGGACTTGGATACGGATGGGAAATGCACAGTGTTGCGACAGGCTCGGTCTGGGAAGCCTGTAATGAAGCACAATAGAACGGATTTGCAGAGCTCTTATCTCCCTCAACACGGATGAGGGGTTAGTCCTATGGGAGACTTATGAAAATATATTTTTTCCCAAATTGTATGCGTGATATCAAGAGAAATAGCCCTAATAACTTGTATGATTAACATTTGTAATAAATCTTAAGCTTAAAAAGTTAATAGCAGTATTCCACATGTATTATTCAGCCTGTATATTGAACTCAGTAAGGATCTAAATAACCAGAGATTTCCTAGTAAAGTTTTCCTTTAATGAAACCCCCTTTGGGTGGAGGATGCAGATGAAGAAGACACCCACGGTATCCCCCACCTGTCGTAAGAGGGAACTAAAAGGGACCCGAGGGGCTCTCGACTTGGGAGTGTGGATTGGCGACACGGGGCCCGTAGCCGAGTCCTGGCTTTGCTTCCACTTGTGCTTGCCTCCTCACTTTCATTTATCCTGTCGACCTCCCTTGGGTCAACTCTTTTTCTTTTCCGACCCCGACAGGATTAAAGCAATACCAACATAAATGGTCTGTTATTGGATATTATAAATTTTCCAGCTAACTCATTCCTTGTCGCCAGCGTTTTGCCCCCGTTAGCTGGAAAATTTATAATCTCCAATAACGGACCGTTTATGTTGATATAATAAATTTACTCATTTGGATAAATATTTCAGGTTCCCTATGGGAATAAACATCTGTATCAAGTATTAGAGCATTTGAGGACTAGCGAGTCTTTCATTTTCACGCCTTTCGTGGTCCTTGTCTTTCTTTGTCTGACACTTCAATTTTTGAATTGTCAGATCCCTTCTTTTATCTCTTATCTCCTGTGGGTGGAGGACACAGACGAAGAATACTCCCGTGGAATCCCCTGCCTGTGTCATAAAAAGTGACTAAAAGGGGTGACCAAGGGATGATGTCATTAGAACCATAAGGCTACTTGTGATTAGTACCGTTACGTGCCGAACATCATGGGTCTACGTTACATAGGAGCAGTACCATTAGGCGAGAAACACTGCAGGTCTGGGCGTTGCTTGTGATAAGTGTCATTATGTGTATTCCACTATGTTCAGAATGGGTCTGCGTTACCTATGAGTAGTACTACTTTATGAGAAACACCCTGAGTCTACGTTACCTGTGATTAGTGCCGCTGGGTGAGAAACACCACGGGTTTGTGTGGCACTTGTGATTAGTACCACTACATGAGTAAAACCAGGGGTCTGCTTTTCTTGAGAGTAGTACCATTATCTGAGGAACACCATGGGTTTGTGTTGCCTGTGGGCATTGTCATAACATATGATACATCTTGGGTCACATTGCCTATGATTAGTACCACTATGTGAGCAAGACCATGAGTATACATGGCCTGTGATTAGTTCCACTAAGTGAGGAACACCACGGGAATACCTGCGCCTGTGATTAGACCCACTATGCGAGGAACACCATGGGTGTGAGTTTCTTGTGATAGTACCCTTATGTACGATATACCATGGGTTTGTGTTACCTATGGCTGGTGCCATTGCCAATAATTAAGGCATTGTGGATTGGATCCACTGATTGTTTTTGTTTTACAATTATTTTTTCATCATTATCATTTGTTTTAGGTTCTAGTCGGTGGATACATTTTAAAGTTTTATTTTGTTTCGTTCACCTCTCACCATTAGGAGCCAATGACTTGGCTGTTAGGCCCCTTTAAACAACAATAATCATAATAATCATCATCATCATCATCATCTTTAAATGAAGATCTGAATTGTTTTTCTTTCATTTTCACCTGGTAGAAGTTTCCTGTGTTTTGGTTAGCATTGTCACAAACTTCTATCTACACTTAGGCATTAGTGGCCTAAACAAGTGATATAATAGTATTGTTGAAAGGATTGGGAATTATTGCAGCTTGTCAGTTTGCATTTGGATTTCTTGATAAATTTTCATATATTATCAAAGATATATTTGGCTACGAAGAAACTCTGGATCATTGTGTCAGTTCATTTACCAAAAGATTAATGTGCAAAAAAAAAAAATTTGCAAAAATTTTCTGGACTTTTGCTATGAATATGGTTCAAGTATGTTCTGTTTTGAAGAAAGACTTCAACAACTGCAGTGAATGTTCATGCATAATTGATGCATACCTTCCAGTTAGTGAATGGTAAAATCTAGCTTTGTTTACCTCCATTCTTCTGATCTTCTGTTGAAGGTGTAAGTGTTGATTAGTGTTTCACATAATTTACATTGAACCATGCTATCACTGTTGTATGAATATACAGTACAGTTAGGTAAATGGAACTTTTACACCACGAATCAATCACCACTGATTTGCATTTAGGGCAGTTGTCCAGGTGGCATATTCCCTATCAGTCGTTTACATAGTCTCTTCTTAAATAATTTCAAATAAATTGGAAATTTGTCAAACATCTCCTGCGGTAGAATGGGTCCTTTATGCTAATATTGGAGGAATGGAATGGTTCAATTAGATACGTAAATGATACTGGTTTCAGGCTAATCGGATCGTTAATACAGACCTCTCAACCTGATTGAACTTAGACCGCGTGCATGCGAAGCCCAGTAGAGCCTAATTGACATGTAGTGTGCAGTACCGTGGAGTGCTCGCTTGCAAAATGTGCCTTGCTGATGGATATGAGCAGGATATCAACCATTGTCACTGATTGAGAAGGCCTGGTATCGGAAATGGTTGTGCAGAGCTGACAAATTGCATTGTGCCATCTTCATTGATGAATCGTGCTTTTGATTTGGCTGCTGTAATTGTTGCAATCTTGCCTGATGGCATACCAGGGAGAGAGGCAGTGCTGATCTTATTGTTAAGACACACAAAAGGCCAACATCAGTACAGTCTGCGGAGTTATTTGTTTCATGTGCAATTGCTATTACGGATTGTGGAATGCATAGGGGTTTTCACTCTGATGGCAACCGTTGTAAATAGGATGCTACCGGGCGAGTTGGCCGTGCGGTTAGGGGTGCGCGGCTGTGAGCTTGCATCCGGGAGGTGGTGGGTTCGAACCCCACTGTTGGCAGTCCTGAAGATGGTTTTCCATGGTTTCCCATTTTCACACTAGGAAAATGCTGGGGCTGTACCTTAATTAAGGCCACGGCTGCTTCCTTACCATTCCTAGGCCTTTCCTGCCCCTTCGTCGCCATGAGACCTAATATGTGTCGGTGCGACGTAAAACAAATAGAAAGAAAAAGGATGCTTCAGCAAGACATTGTCACTCGTCACGCTGCAGGCATTTCCAGGGAATACCTCCAAGTCAGTGCATTTTTTACAGTGGCCTCTGTAAGATCCCTGAATGTATGTCCTCTCGAACATCTGAGGGACAGGGCGGATAGAAGCATACACCTCCTGAAACTGTGGACGAACTATCCTCACGGTGCAGCAAGCATGTACCGCAGAGGGTACAACTCGGGCAGGCACACTGTGTACTGATATGTGGCAACATTGTCAGGCACTTGAATGCGTTGTCATTGCATCACTGCCTCATTGTAGTAACCACCCCTTCATGGTCTTGAAATTTCCATTTTTCCCAGTTTAATTGCCAAGTGAATTTATTAAGGCTTCCTCGAATTTCATGCAGCCTATAAACAAACCGTCTTACTAATAAACTGTGCATAATTCTTATACCAAGCTTATGCACTGTTGCAACTGAAATCATTACTGATAAACTGTGTAAACTGTGTATAAGTCATCCCGTGTTGTGCACGTCATAACTATATAACTATAAACAGTACTACTAATAAACTGTGTATACCGGGAGATAGTAGGTTCGAATCCCACTATCGGCAGCCCTGAAAATGGTTTTCCGTGGTTTCCCATTTTCACACCAGGCAAATGCTGGGGCTGTACCTTAATTAAGGCCACGGCCGCTTCCTTCCAACTCCTAAGCCTTTCCTATCCCATCGTCGCCATAAGACCTATCTGTGTCGGTGCGACGTAAAGCCCCTAGCAAAAAAAAAAAAACTGTGTATACCAAGCTTATACACTACTTCAGCACAAAACATTACTAATGAACTGCATATAGGCTCTATCATGTATAAGATTGTTATAAGCAGTAATGCTAATGCATGGCAATTGTTATACACCAGTTATACAGTCGCAGGATCTAGTATAAGAAGTGTATAAGACAATCCATTGCATTTAACAGTATTTCCTTGTACTCATATGAATACCATTGGTGGTGTAATTTGATGAATTGTATAAATTACGAGTTTAGTGATTGAAGTGAATTGAAATAATAAACAATTGCGATGATTTAGCGCACGATATTTTAGATATCGAAGCTATCGCCTGTTTAGGTTATGCACAGCTGGCAAGGAAAGTGAAGGTTTTTTAAAGAATGTAGTGATCCTTTTTTATTAAATGACCAGGACTAAAACAGAAGTACAGATTCAGCAAGAATTATGTACGTAGAATAGTGGATATTGTGCGAAATGACATCGTACAGGACCCTAGGGGCAGATTCATATCTTGTGAACTGCAGGTTCTAACAGCTCTTCGGCAGTTGGCACGAAATGAGGTACGTGCAGTAATGTAAAGTATAATGTTATTATTGTAAAACCTAATTTAAGATCAGAATAGTAATTACCCTTTCTGTGCAATAGGTTCAAGATCATTCTGCGGACATTCATGGGGTCAGTCAACAGTCCTTAACCAACATTTCATTGCAATGCCAACGACAAATCCTGAGCAAGAAAAAGTGATTGCGCAGTTTAGAGAAATTTGTGGCTTCAGAAATGTCATTGGAGCTATTGACTGTACTCACATCAAAATTAAAAAAAATTCCCTGGAGAGACGGCACAGTACTACAGCAATAGAAAAGGTTATTATTCTCTTAACATGCAAGTAGTATGCGATGTGTCCTTATGCATAAGGGATATCGTTGAAAGCTGGAGAGGAGTACTCATGACAGCTGAATTTTTGGGGAAAGTCGCATTAAGCAGCTGTTTGAAAATGGGGAATTTAAAGGACGTTTGCTAGGGGATTCAAGGTATGCATGCACACCGTATCTCTTCACTCCTATTTTAATCGCATCTTTTGCAAAAGAAGAAAGCTATAACAGAGCCCATATACGTACCAGAAATACTCTTGAAAGGTGTTTTGGTGTACGGAAACAAAGATTTTGGTGTTTATTAAGAGGATTCACCACTATAGAGCGTTCCAACCTTAAAATGCAGTACAGCAGTAATGGGATAATTCCATCTCTTTCCTTCTCCCGTGTTTTGCGGGTAGCGCTGTCCTACTCTAATGCAGCGGGTTAGCCAAATACCCGTAAATCAGAATGTTATCAGTTAAAATGGGTAAATATAGTGTACCGGGCGAGTTGGCCGTGCGCGTAGAGGCGCGCGGCTGTGAGCTTGCATCCGGGAGATAGTAGGTTCGAATCCCACTATCGGCAGCCCTGAAAATGGTTTTCCGGGTTTCCCATTTTCACACCAGGCAAATGCTGGGGCTGTACCTTAATTAAGGCCACGGCCACTTCCTTCCAACTCCTAGGCCTTTCCTATCCCATCGTCGCCATAAGACCTATCTGTGTCGGTGCGACGTAAAGCCCCTATAAAAAATAAATAAAAAATAAATATAGTGTTATGTACAGAATTTCAAGGCGCATTTTATGTCGTTAACAAAAAAAATGTGAAAAAATAATTTAATGTGAAAATGGTAATATGATGAAAAGTTTCGCCAAATGCAAAATCTTCATTGCATAGAACTTATCATGTCATAACTCCTATTTTATATTCATTATTTTCCTAATTTTTTCACTGCTGGTAAAGAAACATTTCAGCTCGATGTAGATAAGTTTATTTTTAAATTTAAATGATAACAAAATGCAGTATATGCGTTTATTTTCAGTCATATTCAGGGAATTTTATGTGTAGGCACGAGAAAGTCCGTCGCTGGTCAGCGTCTTTCCTATTGAATTTGCATGGGGGGGGGGTCAAAGCGAGGCAAATGGTCTTCAGATATGGAAGTTATTTTTAAAACAATCCCGAAGTTCTTATCTTGCTTAGTTCTTAATTTGTGACAGGAAGAATATCTCCTTGAATTTTGGTTTCGCTCGTGACTCGGCTGGCTGGCTGGCTGGCTGGCTGGCTAGCTGTCTGGCTGACTGAGTACGAGTAGTGATCTCCCAAACATGCATTTTTACATTTCCAGACAGTCGCATGCAGTGCAGTGCTCATTTCGTCAGTAGTGTGTATAATAATGATTAAATACATATCAGTGACATATGTACAATTCTTCAGAGAAAGTGTATTTCGTCTGTGTGGTTCGTGAGTTTGTGCTCATGTTTGGGGATCTAATTTTGAAGAAAAAGTGCAGAAGGATCATAGCGTGGTTAAAGCAAAGCAAACGGTCTTCGGATATGGAAGTTATTTTTAAATCATACCTCAAGTCCTTATCTTGTTATCTCTTAATTTATGACAGGGAGAACGGCTCGTTTGTTTACGTTTCACAAGTGACTCGGCTGGCTGAGCTTTTAAATATACTGACAGCCGTGTGCAGTGGTGTTTATTTAATCAGTATTATAAGATTGATTAAATAAAGATCAGTCATATATATAGTATTTAATGGCGTGTGGCCTCCGAAGAGGCCGAGTGCAGGTCTTTCGAGTTGACGCCGCATAAGCGACCTGCGCGTCTATAAGGATGGGGCCCTACCTATGATGAATTCTAATGCTGAAGACAGCACACACACACACACTCAGCCCCCGAGCCATTGGAATTAACCAATGAAGGTTAAAATCCCCGACCTGGGGCCCTCTGGACCAACGGCCAGCACACTAACCATTTAGCCATGGAGGCAGACAAGATCAGTGATAAATGTATAGTTCTTGAGGACAAGTGGATTGTGTTTGTTGTGTTTGTGTAGTCTGTAGTTGTCAGTTCGTGGTCGTCCTCGTGTGGGGGTTTCTTATTTCGAAGAAAAAGTGCAGAAGGATGTACAATGGATTGTCAAATTAAAAAGAAATGTTCCGTAGGTAAACTCAGGGGAAAAGAATGCAATATTATCCTTGATTTTTTTTTTTTTTTTTTTAAGACTATGAATGTGAGCAACGCAGTCAGTGAAACAGCTAAAGCTAAAGAACAGTCTATGCTATAAGGAAGGAACACACACATGGTCCTTTGCATACTCCCACAGAAAAAAGCAAACAAGAGAACGACGGCAGAAAAATGCAAGGAAAATTAAATTTGATGAAATTGTGCGAAGTGGAGTGCGTCGGGTGGTTCACTCTCTTTTATTTGCTAACATACCACCGACAATGAATGTGATTTTGAGTCAGGTAAATGGAGAAGATTCTTTGTCACGATTTTCCAAAACTACATTTTATCGCTTCTTACATGATATAGACTTCCGTTTTTTGAGACGGGGTAATAAAACAGCTTTTATTGAAACCGATGAAATTATTAATTGGAGGGACAGATATCTCAGGGAGATAAAACGTTTGAGGGCACAAAATAAAGCTATAATTTACACAGATGAATCGTGGGCAAATATTGGGCAGACGGTGACAAAAGAATGGAAGGATACGACGGTGAAAAGTGCACGGCAAGCCGCCATTGAAGGGGTGACTTCGGGACTTAGGCCACCGAAAAGCCGAGGACCGTGATTTGCCTTAGTCCACGCGAGTAATGAACATGGTTTTGTTCCAAATGCTGAACTAACATTTTTATGCCATAAAAACACGGTGGATGCCCACGAGGAAATGACTGGTGAAATTTATGAGAAGTGGTTTTCGGAACAACTGATGCCGAACACTCGCGAAGGTGCCGTGATCATGCTGGATAATGCCGCTTATCATTCCCTTAAGTTGGAACCTTTGCTGGTGGCTTCTTGGCAAAAAGATGGTACAGTGGTTACATAAAAAAACAAATATCTATTGAGGATGGGATGCTCAAGCGAGAATTGTTGCACATCGCTTCTCAGCATAGGGCTCTGTATGATAAGCAGAGAATAGATGAATGGCAAAAGCGGCAGGTCGGCAGATTCTACGTCTCCCGCCTTATCACTGCGAGTTAAACCCTATTGAGATGGTGTGGTCCCAGGTGAAAAACTACATCCGGTATCATAACGTATCATTCAAGAAAAATGATATGGGAAATTTAATAACCGCCGCGTATAAGAACATAAGACAATTGGGCAAATTACGTGAACGAAGTAAAGAAAAATGAAAGAAATTTGTGGATAGCAGACAAATTACAGGATGATGTCGACGATGAAAAGTTTTTAATAAGACTTTCCTCATTGTCCGGATCATCCTCACGTTCATCTCCTGAACCCAGTTCATCCAAAGCGGGAACATCAGGCCTTGCAGAAATGATAAGTGTACGTCCAATGTCTGAGAGCAACACCAGTGATTAAGGTATGTTGTATTTATTTTACCATCCTACAAATATTAATTTATGAATGAATGAACTTTAAATTACAAAATTACAAATGAAAAATGTGGAATTGTGACTCCATGTTTGAGTCTCACTCGAACGTGATCTTCACGAGTCGATTTCGCAACAGCACGCTCCATCTACGCTGTACTGCAATTTAAGGTTGGAATGCTCTATAGTTTGGAGAATACAAAAACTTACCTTGTTACCCTAGCCGTCTTGCATAACACAGCCGTCGATATGGGTGAAGGGAATATAGCGGATCATTTTGTGCCTCCTGAATAATAATAATAATAATAATAATAATAATAATAATAATAATAATAATAATAATAATAGGAAGAAGGAGAAGAAAATTGCAGTTGTAATCCAACCTCCCAATTTGCATGGCCAAGCTGCCAGAACTGCTTTCATCAATAATTACTTTTGAGGTGACGAAAAATAGAGCAGATATTATCTGACTGCAGACAATGTTCTTCACAAATCCATCTCAATTTATATTTATTAATTTACTTACAATAAAATGATGCCGATAAAACAACTAATAATGAACATGGAATCACATGCTTCACTGCTTTCTCTAATTTCGAATTTCTCAGTGTTTATCTTGGTCTCCATTGCAGCTTTTACCTTTAAACATCTCATTATTTCGTCGTGTTTTGGCTTCATGTCGATTTCCTTCTGCAAATTCCTCATTCTAAGTTGGTGCTCTTCCTCTTGTTGTAGGGTACTCTTCATCCTGCGTCAAAGAAACATTTTCAGTGAATGATTGTTAGGAAATGAAATGGCGTATGGCTTTTAGTGCCGGGAGTGTCCGAGGACATGTTCGGCTCGCCAGGTGCAGGTCTTTCGATTCGACGCCCGTAGGCGACCTGTGCGTCGTGATGAGGATGAAATGATGATGAAGACAACACATACACCCAGCCCCCGTGCCAGCTAAATTAACCAATGATGGTTAAAATTCCCGACCCTACCTGTAATCGAACCCGGGACCCCTGTGACCAAAGGCCAGCACGCTAACCATTTAGCCATGGAGACAGACGATTGTTAGGAATTAAGTTCCATTAAATGTGTTATAAAACAAAGTACAATATTACTGAATTGTTCCAGTAAATTATAATTTGTTCATCTCCTAGCTTGTGATGTGGTATGTAATAAACTGCTTCTCGAAATAGGAAGAAATGTTCATGACTTAAGAAAATAATAATTTTATTTATACCGTGTGATATATTGTACCTCAGAAAGTTGTTTTCTTTTGGTGGATTTTCAAATATTCCCCTGGTAGGCATATTTTTGGTACTATTTAACACTGCAGCATTTGATGTCGAGGGTGCAGAATAATCATCTTCATCAACCTATAATAATAACCACATAATCATATAATCGCCAAATTTTAAATAACATTCATAAAATACATTCTACCTCATAGCAAGTAGTAAGTTTCTTCCCTCTGCGCTGCTTCCATTTGTGTTTGTATCAGTCATTTTGCATTCTTTAATGCATAATTCCTCTATGACATCTTTTAATAAAGCCTGGAACAGATTGTTCATATTATAATAATGTGGCTTTTTTCATACAAGTATATTGATACAGTATGATAAAGAAATGACCATCTTAATGAATATATTAGTAATATGCCCCAGTTAGGGGCCCTTGTCCTTTTTGTAATTGTCTCCATTATTCACAGTTTTCTCAATAATCCAGCAGAAATTTGCTATTAACGTCACGTTGGTTGTCACCTCTTTAATATCTAACGTCACTAATATTTGTCGATTGCCAGCTGTTTCTCACCTCGTGTTGCCACAGCCATTTCGATACGCAAAGTTTTATCGTCCTACGACACGGCTTTTTGAAAGGTTTTGCTCCTAGATAAGCAGAAAGACCAATCATAAAGGCAGTGTACATGACAAAATACGTCAGCGTGAACTACAGGAAGAGATTCCTATGGCTTGCAACGAGTGTACACGTGTAATATAGTAATACAATGCTTATAGAATGTTTATTAGAAAGAAAAATCTGCATCGCTTATACAGGGTTTATTCAATGTATAGCTATACCAGTGTTAAACAACTGTATAATGACTTTTTATTAATAAGACTGAAAGTATACAGTATCAACTGTCAGAAAGGGTTATGTGATAGAAAGTTCAGACGAGTATCAAGGTGGACTTACATTTTTAACAGTAACTTTCAGTGGTGTATTAGATAAGTCAATTTGGACCAAATTCAAATCAAACCATAGTGGTTAAAATAAAAAATTAAATTTCTACTCGGAATGCAGGGTGCAGCATAAGATAGTAAACAAAAAATGTAATTTGTATTCTGAGTAATCTTAATTAGAAGTACAGTTAGGATACATCGATATGGCTTTCATAATGCTAAAATGTTCAGTGTCATTCTCTGTACATTGCAAACATTATTTTACCACAGATTTTAATCATATATCTAGTTGTGGGTTATTATCGAAAGTGTTCCCAAACACTCTGTTAATCCAGCTTTTCAAATGTTCCAGGTCTATCAGTTCGGTAGCAAACCCTCTGTCCTTCATAATTTCCCACCAGGCAAGGCAGCAGTGCATGAGGTCCGATGACTTTAAAAGTCACTCAGTAGTACCACAGCTGCCTATCCATGCAGCAGACTTACCAACTCCCCTGATTTAAGTGGGAGACTTCGGATTTTTCATCATTTCATCATTAACAGAGTTTTTAAAAAAAACATACTCTCTAAAGGCAATGCATGTAATTTTATCAATTCCACATAGGAATACAAAGTGTGAGATGATTTTTGTAAATTTGTTTTTCTAAAACATGGTTTAGATCAATGCTTTCTTAGAAAATTTTGGAAGACTTTGAACCTTAAAATCGGTTCTGTTTGCTTTGAGCAAAAATTCAGTTCAGAGTTTCTGAAAAATAGTTAAGTCAGTTAGGAATTGATCAGAAAGTTGAAGGATGAGGAGTCGTGTATCCTGAGGATGAGGAGTCATGCATTCTGTAGCTCAAATATGTACATTAATTTTAGTATTTATAAATAAATAACAAAAACGATGTAACAGAGTATTATAATCCGTTAACATTTGTTAAATTGATACACATTACATCATCAGTGATAAGTCTGTATCAGTAAAATTCTCATTAACGAATTTGTAAACAATCCATAATGAGCTAGTGTTCTATCTTGATGCCAGATGAATTGATGCCTCAGGCCTTCAAAAATAGGATTATTGTCAAGATTAATAATCATTTTATCCAGCATATCCCTTAATTTATAGCATTCACAATACAGACCATGCACATGCATATCTGTTATGATGGGGCCCTAGCTGTTATGAATTCTAGTGATTGAAGGCAGCACACACACCCAGTTCCCGAACAGAAGAATTAACCAATTAAGGTTAAAATCCCTGACCGGCTAGGGACCTTGGACCAGCATGCTAACCCTATAGCTGTTGAGCCAGATGTTTTTTAGACCATAAAATTGACTTATAAAATAATTAGTATTGGCTTCGTTGTGCCCCGTGCCCCATGGTGAAGGGGTAGCGTGCCTGCCTCTTTTACCCGGAGGCCCCGGGTTTGATTCCTGGCAAGGTTAGGGTTTTTTACCTGGACCTGAGGGCTGGTTCGAAGTCCACTCAGCCTACGTGATTAGAATTGAGGAGCTATCTGACGGTGAGATAACGGCCCCGGTCGAGAAAGCCAAGAATAACGACTGAGAGGATTTGTCGTGCTGACCACACATAACGCCTTGTAGTCTGCAGGCCTTCGGGCTGATCAGCGGTTGCTTGGTAGGCCAAGGCCCTTCAAGGGCTGTAGTGCCGTGGGGGGGGGGGGGGGGTGTTCGTTGTGCGTTGTAAACCATTTGCAAAATTCTAAGAGTCTGTCGGGATGGTCCCTTTGTAATGATACTTGTAATAGTGTAGGGAACATTCGTCTAACATGTCTTTGTGAAATCGCTATCTCCTTGGAAGCATGTCTTACTGACGTTTTTGGAAGATCTTACAAAAGCTTGCAACATGATGTAATGTTTCTTCACTAATCCCAGAAATGGTTGGCCTGATCTTGTCTGTGTTCCAACCATTAAAAGTTATACACCCCCTTTCTGCTTGATGGTTCAGTACCTGGAAAGCATACACAGAAGAGTTCCCTTTACTTAAGTTTGCGATGTAAAGTCAGTTGTAAAAAAAAAATTACGATCACACTTCGACTTCATAAAAACAGTGCGTTGTTCCGTTGACAATTTTTTATTCATAACAGCGATCATACTATGCATCAACTGAACAATGCCACAAGCTTAGCTGCAACAATCCTCAAAGCAAAAATTTTGCAGCAGGCTTTGTCTATCTCAGGCAGCAGGTATTTACACAAAAATTCTTCACAGTAAGAATCAGTTCCAAGCATTAGTTAGTTCACTGTTTAAGTTTCAGCAGGGTTGTGACTTACGCTGCACACATATGGTGAGCCATCTGGCGATCTGTGAGACTCCCAATGAAAATCCCGAAGTACATAGACCAGATCACAGACAACTTGACAAGAAGAAAATAGTGCATTTTGTCCTTCAAAGCTTCATAGAAGAATGGCACACTTCTTTTGCACTATTTGGAACCAACCCACGTGCGGTAAACACAGATACACTACTTGTGTCGAGTGTTAAAATGATACGAGTATGTTGAAAACGGAAAAGCGAGTCTGTACATGTAAAGTATTAAGTGCTGGATTAAGTATTAAGTTTTAAATAAAGTATTTGTAAGATGTATCAAAGTTCATATTCCCCACAGACGAATGCTTAGTAATAACATACAAGCTTAGTGATTTAGAGATAACTCTCCGAGAATAGGAGTGGCTGACTTTCCGTTTGAAGCATATTTTTATTCCCAATCTTACTGTTTTTCCATCAGTGAAACTCACAATTTTCACTGATCAACATGTTTTTGAATGTGTAATACTTAAGTGCAATGCATGTCATGCGTTTATTATAATGTTGTTGCATTTATTTTTTAATCTTGAAAAATGTGAGTACAGAACTGAAGGCAAAAAATATAAGAGAGCTTTTGGATGGATGGGATTCATATGATGACAGTCTATTGCTCTTGGTTTGAAGTAACACTATTTACTTAGCAACAGCGAAGATGAAGTGTCCAAGAACAAGCAGCAATGGGATATTGTATACCAGGCCCATCTGCTGTATGATAATGATTCTGACAGTGATGATGTACATAACATAGCAGCTCTTAAGTGGGCAAGGGGTGCTAAGAATCTCTGGACAGGTCATGAGAAGAATAGCAATCTGGAATGTTCAAAGAAACTCAGAACACTATCAGAAAGATGGAAATACTCCTAATAGAATCTTCAAAATTAGCAACATGCATTGGTCGAATGCAGGAAAATGTGAAGTCAATGGATATCATGTTTATTATTCTGGTAATAACTCTAATGATCCACATCACCTGAATAGTGTAGGTCTTACAGTTAATCCAGACATTAAGAAGTTCATCCCAGTGTCAGATACAGTTATTTAACTTCAGGTTCTCCTTTGCCAAGACATTTGAAACTAATATAGTGTTTGGGGATTTTAATGCAAAGGTAGGGAAAGGCAGACACACTGATGTAGTTGGAGACTTTGGCTTTGGTGGTAGTAATAAGTAGGGAGAACATCTGATCCAGGTCTGTCAGGAAGAGAGAATAGTTGTTACCAACACTTTCTTTCAACTCTGCCCTCAAATGTATTTATACCTGGACTGCTAATGTTAACAGAGAGGTGAGACATCAGATCGATCTCATTGTTATCAACAAATGATGGAAAATATATAATATTCCATTTAAAGAAATAATTATTTTATTATTCAAAGTCAGTAGGGAACCAACATGGTATTCATCAATTGTAGTATCAAATGATTCAGGAACTCTTTGAAGAGTGCCAAAACATATTGTGTTGCAGATGTAAACTTTGAATCAATTAGTTATTAGTTAAACTAATCCTTTGGTTAAAAAAAATATTAGCTCAGAAGTAAGAAGGTTCACATTTCGACCCGGCAGCTCCTCAATCCAACTGTGAAAACTGAGGCCAAGTCAACCTCAGTGAAGGAACTTACACAATTTGAAATGCATCATACTCTACCAATGTTGAAGCTACCTGGTGATTGGTTAAAGAAGCAACTAATGCAGTTGGTCAAGAAAATCTACTGAAAGAAGGATAAACACAGGATGGATAACTGATGAAATGTTATAATCGATGGATGTACGGAGAAGCAAAACAAACGAGTACCCCTTGAAATGTAAGGAATTACAGAGGGAGATTTGGCAAAGATAAGAGTCTCAGAAGAACAGTTTTCTTCAGAAGGTAGTGAGACTGAAGAACTCAACTGGAAGGAAAGAAGACTCCTTCAACCTGCACAAAATAGCGAAGCAAGAAAGCAGCTGGACTCCATAGGATCAGAGGTAGTGTCCTCCTCAAGGGTAAGAGGGCAAAATACTGTCAAGCACCGAAGAGAAACTAAGAGAATGGTAGAATATGTTTAATAAGTGTCCTCTGATAACAGAAACAGTCTGGTATCTGGATGACATTAGTACGGACATCATTAGGAGCAAAGTGGATTATATCTTGAACTCACCGAAGATCGATAAAGCTCCTGAGCCAGATGACATACATGTGGAAATGCTTAAGATTCTTAAAAAGGAACGTCTCACACTGCTAGTTGATCTTTTTAACAGCATATGCAGAAGCAGCCTTATTTATTACAAGAAATTGGCTGAAATCAACCTTGGTAACAATACCTAAGAAGCCCGGTGCCAAGCAGTGTAAATTAATTCAAAACAAGAAATTAATAAATAAATGCTGAACTGTGTATAAAATGTAAAAGTAACATTATCATTAAGTATTCTTACCACAGGGGACGGAATCCCCATAAAATCAGAACGAAGGAAAGCATGGCAGTGTAACTGCTCTCCCAAAGGTCAGGACTCGCACGAAGGAAACTAGGGTGAAGGTGAAACAAATATCTGTGCTGGAGAGGGAAGGGAAGTTATTCGTGTGCCTGCGTGTCATCCAACAGACAAAAGCCTAGTGATCCAGGGTTATGTAGCATACGTTCAATCACCACCGAGTTCATAAAAAGCCCAGCAGATGACAGCATCCTTCAGTACAATGCAGTATCAACAATATGTTAGAACTGTTAAAAAATACAATATCACACGAATAAGTACACCACGTAAAATAAATGTTCTCCACCAACTTAAGAAAATATGTGAAAACATCACATAAAGCAGAGCATTCATACATAGTGTATTATATTAACAACCATATGCATATGCCTACAAACCAGTTGTTAGTTACTTCTTAATAACATAGAAAAAGTGTGCCACTGTGGGTGCTGTCACCACTTGAGAGGTTAAGTGACCCTTGGGAGAGTGTCTGTATGCTTTCTTTACTCGATTTTCACTACCTTTTATCTTTATTTCTCCCACTTCTAGCTAGGCCTCTCAGCGCTGAGTAATGTGAGTGTGAGTGTCTATGAGACTGGACGTGCATTGCTTCGGCAGTTGCAAGCTATGGCAAGGTGAGTAGTGGTGAAGAACCTCCACCCCTTTCCTAGCTCCCTAAATTGGTCTTCCTTTCAGAAGAATTGAAAGTTCTTGATCTTGTCATATACCTCTATAAAAAGAAGCTGAAGAATTTTCCTCCACTTTCCTGGGTTGTTTTGCTGAAGGTTGAGAACAATTCATAATTTGTGAACAATAATTCTCTTTGGGAATGTTATAGGTGATCAAGTCAGTAAATTCCTAGACTGATCTCTCATAAATAGTTCATTGTGTACCTTAGACATCACTCTCTTTCATATGGTGGAGAACATACGATGTGGTAACAGAGATAATATAATTCCAGCAGCGCTGCAACAATCTTAAACATTCCAATAAGAAATTTTCAAGATGGGCTGTTGTTCAGATTGAATTTTCTTCACCATCCAAAATCTTTGCCACTTCAGCTGCATTTTTAGTTTTGGGAATAGGAAGAAGTCGCAGACTGGAAGATCAGGCAAATGTGGAGGATTTGGGATTAGGGTAATGTTCTTTGACAAATTGTTGAGTCAGGAGGGTAGATAGGCAGGAGCATTGTCATGGTGAATGAACCAGATGTTTCACCATCACCAGTCAAGTCCTTCCTCCTTACATCCTCTTGTGGATATTTCAAAATTTTGGTGTAAAAAGTAACATTAACTGTTTGACTGTTGTTACAGATAGCCAGACACTCTTTTGCAATTATTTCTGATGTTGAAGTGCACACTGGGTGACCACGGTGCACATCGTCAGTCAGCCCCCCCCAGAGTAGGATAACTACTCATGTTTGGGAAATTACCATAGCCTGCTCTCCAAAAGCAGTCTTCACTACTTCATTATATTCTGAAGCTGTTTTCCCTCGATTGAAGCAGAATTTGTTGCTAACATGCTGTTCATATAAATTATCTTATATCTCACTATTACCAGAGAGCATGTAGTGACAAACACAAATGTAGCATCAGGCCGGTTTTCAGACACTGACTCATAGTGACTCATAGCACAGGGGTACTACTTCTGACATGTAACAATGATAACAATGCTCCATAAAAGCACAAGAGGTACAGTCTGGGAATTAAATGACTAGACCTCATACTTGCTTCAAATGTGGGAAGAAAACTGAGAGTTGCTTTGGTTAGTTGAGTGTTGGGCCTTCCTTTCTCCTTTCGTAACAGCAGATGCTGATGCACGTCAAGTTGAACTTAGGAGATTCTTCTGCCTGTGGAGAAGATGAAGTGTTCTCCCGTAACATTAATTCAGACTTTTCCATTAAGTACAGGTAATCTGATATCAGTGCTTTTCAACATTGTTGAGCAATTTCTACCAACTCAGGCAGCCTCACTAAAAGCTGTCGGTCTACAGTATATAAGGGAGAAAGTTGCAGTTATTGATGGGAATCTCAACAATACTTTCAACTTAGAATGGTAATAGTTCCAGGGCAGTATGTGTATGGCATTAAGTTTCACAACTGCCTGTAGCTCCTGACATAGAGATCGAAAGCTGGGGTGCAGGGTACCTATTACATAGTAAGCTATCATAGAGACTATTTACAATACTGATATGTGTTTGGAAATTCAAAATTGACATGTGTACACAAATGCAATATATGGCTATTGTTTTGTATCACTGTTTTAATCTCGTCTGGTGGGGAACACATGATTTGGTAACATACTATGAACTAGTTTCATTGTAAAGCAAGCAAAAACATCACCATTACAAGTTGCTTTACGTCACAATGACACGGATAGGTCTTTTGGTAACGATGGGATAGGAAAGTGCTAGGTGTGGGAAGGAAGCGGCCATGGCCTTAACAGCCTTAGCATGGCCTGGTGTGAAAATGGGAAACCATGGAAAACCATCTTCAGGGCTGCCGACTGTGGGGTTCAAACCCACTATCTCCCGAATACTGGATACTGGCCGCACTTAAGCGACTGCAGCTATCGAGTTCAGTGGGAAACATCACCAAGAAGATCTCTGTGATACATTCACTCTTATAAATAGTAATAAAATTAAGCCGTGATAATAACTATTCTTGACACACACACATCTTCGTTCATAGGAATATAGTATTTAGGTATAACATCCTGGTTGACGATGAAAGGACACTACCTTCTGAGAGGGTGGCTGTGCTGTGACCCGCACTATTTGTAGATGCACGCTCTTCATTATGTTGTGAGTTTCACTGAGATTCTCATCAACAACTCTGCAATTTATTAGTGGAAAAAATCGGGAATTGTAAAGCGAGATGAAAAAGTTGGAGAAATTAAGAAACTGAAGTACACAATAGTAATTATTTTCTTCCTTCAGAGTTTGGTATTGCTTACATACAGGGTTATAATGTCCATTAATTTATCCTGTAAACGTTACTTGGACATGTCTTGTTCTCTGCAGAACTTAATTTTGCTAGGATATTGGAAGCTTAGGAAGTCTTTAGTTTTTCTGCCATTCCTGTCCCTTCCAATTTTTAAACTTTATTCTCTCTGATGAACACCACTGAGAGAATTCTAAATCCCACAAGTAGGGCCTCGATTTTTTGTAAATGCATATACGTAGGTTTCGTGCATACCTTGTCAGCTGGAACGCCCTCATGTGAAACACAATTGCCACTTGTGTGCTGATAACTGTTGTCAAAAATATGCTGCTGGAGCTCTGACTTGCTATTCAATTATGTACAAACATGTATAATGTTCAGCACTGCTGATTATTAACATAAAATAATACTGTACCAAGGTGTGTTGTTTAAAACAAAGCGTCTAAATGAAAAAAATCTATACCTTCTATTCGCATAAATGTTTCAGTTAAAAGAAACCAATGAATGTACGTTATCAGCTCCTCCCCCGCCATTACAACGAAAACGTTATGTACTTTGCAATGTGGGTTGTGTATGATCATCTCATTTTGTCGCATCAGTGAACCCAAAAATAATGTACCAAAGAACAGAGGCCAAACCTAAGTACCACGTTTAGTTTAAAACTCAAATGGGGATATTGTTAATACCCCCTAACACAGCATCTGTTCACACCGTAATTAGTACGACATCCATAGCTCAAGAGTTTTTTGGTAGTTGGTGTCATCGCTAGTTATTGCGTGAAATAACAGGAAGCACGATCACAACTTGTGTGCCGATAACTGTTGTAGAAAACATGCTGCCGTAGTTCTGAGACATAAATCACTGGTGTATTGGGTAAACCATGAATAAGAATAATACCACTGCATATACTTGTGTAATGCATATCTTTTGTAGATTATGTAATACCGCTTCAGTGATAGACAAGCTCTAGATCTGAGGGGTCTAGTAGCTTGTTGACATGCATTTTCGGAATTGTGAAGGTCTTTGGTTGACTACCTGCGCACTTGGCTCAAACAACATTCAGCTTCGCCTATTAGCTGCTGCTTGCCGCACTATGCAAGGATAATCCTCTTGATCTTAACAAACTAATCCTACATAAAAAATCAATTTGTTTTAAAAAACAACATAATCTTTGGACAAGTGTTTGGCAACAACATCCAAGAATGGAAATCTAGTGTGTAACCCCAACACAACAATGCAACAGGAAATCACAGTGAAGCAAAACGTACACAAGGAAGGTTACAGCTTACAAGGATCAAAAGAGGTGGAATGCATGTGTAAGAGATCCAACCAAAGGAAAAGGAACAGTGGGTGGAAATAGCAATCAACAAGACATAATAACTTGATAACTAATTTATTAAATTAAGAGGTGATTGGTGAAGAGATAATAGAGAGTATGAAACCAATTTATGTAAACCTTTAAAGAAAATTGAAGTGTTGAAAAATATTAGTTGTTAAACCAATAAAACTTATAAGGTCCATGTTTTTCATCCTTATTGGACATATTAATAGTTCAAACCTTTAATTAATTCAAGGCTACTTATTAATCTTTATTCCTTTGGTATACTTAGGATCCATTTTCAAATGCTAACTGCAGTCCCATACTTTTTTTAAACCTTTCTGGTATACCAACCATTTATTCACAGATTATTTTAGTCATTTCTCATTTCAGTCAAATAAAATCTTTGTTCATAATAAAAATAGATTATAGCATTTTGGAAATTATTATTATTATTATTATTATTATTATTATTATTATTATTATTATTATTATTATTATTATTATTATTATTATTATTATTATTATTATCAATTTAGGAAGGCTCGGCTTGTGCCGGTAACATAATGGGCTGACTCGGCCAAAGCAAGGAGTCACCCTCTTGATTATGAAACTACAGGTACATATAATTACAAATATTTACAATGGAAATCTAGTGTGTAACCCCAACACAACAATGCAACAGGAAATCACATTATTATTATTATTATTATTATTATTATTATTATTATTATTATTATTATTATTATTATTATTATTACCCATCAGTTAGTAGTAGTGAATGGTAGTTAATAGTTATCGATTAATAACTTGTAAAAATACTATGTACTCTATATTATCTCTTCACCGCGCACCTTTTAATTTAATAAATTAGTTATCAAGTTATTATGTCATGTTGATGGATATTTCCACCCAGTGTTCCTTTTCCTTTGGTTGGATCTCTTACACGTGCATTCCACCTCTTTTGATCCTCGTAAGCTGTAACCTTCCTTGTGTACGTTTTGCTTCCCTGTGATTTCCTATACAGAAGTGTACAGGAAGATCTTTAAAATGTTAAACCTTCAGAATTCAGCAAAATATAGGAAAGATTAATAATTAACAATAAATAAAGTTAATTTAAGATAGAATAACAAATAATTTAACAAGAGACAAAAATTAGGTAATTAACCCAGAAAAATATTAACACTTTGATGACCAGCCCCGGAGATCTCCGTAGTACTGCAACCAGTGGTTGTTGACGGGCGCTGGAGATCTCTGTTTTTGCGCACAGGCATCGTTTGCAGCTTGTTGTGCTATCTGTTGGCTATCATTTTAACTACTTTCAATTATGTCATGGAGTAGAGGGATCGTAGATTTTAGTGTTGATGTCATTTTTTAATTGTTTGGTCTTTGTAGCCATGGAAACTTTGTATATGCATTGGTGTTATTACGCCCTGCGAATCATTGTATGTGACAACAGGTATTTCAACATTTATATGCAGATTCATTGTCTGATGTGCCACATGGGTGATGAGCCCTGAGAATTCTCATAGTTTCTCAGCTGACGATAGATGACAGCCGACAGTATGTGCCGGGCTACGAGAATTCTCGCTTTTATGCACCTCGTATTTCCTTGATTATTAATGAAATTGTGGGTGAGATTAGGAGTTCCAAACGGTGTAGTCATGGAATATAAATTATCGCTGCATCTTTCTTTCTTTAAACCTTCATGTATTTAACAAAATAATGTTGGATGTGTAGAGCTATTCTCTGGAGCTCTGGTGCGGATGTCAACATGGTGCGGCGTATTCAGTTGCCGATTGCTACCGATAATTGTGATTAATTATGTACAGACCTGTTATAATAGGTACCGAGTGACGGCGAATTAGATATTGCTAATGATTAATGGCTAACACTAAACGGGGAATAATTGTAAAGGGAAATCCTTGTATACATGAATACAATAAGTGCACGAAAGGCACAAACAGGGCATTCATACTACACAGTGCTTAGAGCCACAAATTGTATTGCTTTGAAAGGTATCACACCATTCAGACTACTAAGCAACATAGTGAGTACATGTTCCAAGTTTGAGGTCGATATCTTGAGTAATTTTCGAATTACAGTCGTTGGAGTGCAGAAGTGCAATTTCTTTCTTAGAGGCTTGAACTATCCGGTCTACATGGGGTAGCAGCCTAAGTTCGAGGTCTGTCGTCAATTTGTTAACACAAAAAAAATTAAAAATTAAATAAAATACATTACAGTAACAGATGATTCCCTTAAACAACACTCAAATAACTATTTCACCACACGTAAATCAATAACATTTTTAGAACGATGAGACGCTCATCCTAACATTGCATAATCTCTTCAGGAACAAATAACAAACTACTACAACAATGGTACACGTCGGCAGCAACAAAGAGTGGAGCTAAGCAACTATGGTGATGTGTTTGAACAGAAGAAAAATTTAGAAATTGCAAATTAGTAAGGCAAAGGAAAATCATATTGTTACAACAGAAAACACTTCGGTTTCAACGGAGAAGCTTCATCAGAAATTTTACTGGGATACATAATTACAGTTTTAACCAATATAGACTGACAACCATTACACAATAGGTTTTTGTACATACCTTAATGAACAACAATAGTGCTGTCAGCTGCATGAAACAACTATGTAATAACCTAAGGAAATACCTTTAAATTAAAGAAATTAACATTAAAGAAAGAATGGTACCCCAAAAAAATACATTACTTAAATCAACAAAGTAGCAAATAAGAAAACAAATCCAAGTACCAAGAGAAACAGCATTAACACAGGATAAAATCCCAATTATAAAAAAGAAAATTATAATAAAGAATCTATTCTCTAGAAATTTAATGATCAAAGAAAAAAGAAACTAGTGTTGGTGGTGATTATTATTATTATTATTATTATTATTATTATTATTATTATTATTATTATTATTATTATTATTATTAATTTCTAGGGCTGTACCTTAATTAAAGCCACAGAATGACTTGTATTTTACTTCTTCTAAGTTTTACAGTGTCTACCCCTGTCTATTTCCTTTTCATATTGCCTCTTCTACTGATCCTATGCATTGTTTTCCATTTCTTAATCGGCTGATGATGACCTGGACTAAGGTCAAAACTGGCACCATTTCTAATTATTATTAAATGCGAATGTAATTCACTACATTTCTTATTCTTTGGTATTGAATAGGTGGAATCTCCTTATCAATTATTTCAATTTTAAATATGCTTACCTAATCAATAGGCCACACTGATTCCTTCCAAATTTTTGCACCTATACCTGAGCTGATTTCTACTCTTATCGCAATAAATATAGCGTAAACATAAGCGTATTTGCATTTTCTAAATTGACAACATACCAACGTTTTACATTACCATTGAGCATTTGGCAAGGAGTAAATAGGAAATAAATATATTTCAAATTTAATTTGGTGAAGAGATTTTTGTGTTGGAAAATGTAATAGATCAGTTTGACTTGGACACTACTTACCAGAATTCTCATACTATCATTATCTTCCGAGTTCGAGAAGAAAACATTTCATTTTTATAACTAACCTCTCCGTTCACTGGTAAAATAACTTAGAAATATCTCGCAAGTATTTCACACACAGCCTACTGTAAAACAATGAGTGTGCGATTGTAGTCCTAAGCGCTAGTAAACAAATCATGGCAGCTTCTAGTACTGCTAGACTGTACCGCTCTGGCCGTCTAGGCAAAACCATCCTGTGAACTTTTCTGTGGGGCCACGGTGGTACCTACGGATGCTGGGAATTTTTATTGTATTTCTTCCGTACATTGAACACTTAAGGGAAATATCACTTCGAATTTTGCTTTACTGCTTATTTACTAAATGCATAGAAGAAAAAATGCTTTGGCCACCGGGACATTTCTTGCTATGTGTCCTGGCTGTCAACATGTTATATTACAATAATGAACCTATTCTTTCTAGAAATTGAATAATCAAAGAAGAAAAGAAACAAGTGATAATTTTTTAAGGTCATTATACCAGAAGTCTGCAAAAAGTTTTAGAATGGTGTCTCTCGCTCTGATCATCAAACCAGTGACTGTAACGTGATACTTGTCTCTGAAATATTTAACAGTAGGTTCTCTGCATATAATATTGAACTGTTTTACATGCTTCAGAATCATTAAAGGAGAGGATGACAAATGAATTGCAGAATTCTATATCATTCTGGACGGTAAACCTCTTTGACAAAAGTGGGGTGTTTTCTGTGCAGGTCTTGAGACACATAAGTTATATCAGGAATTCAGCAGTTTAACCCCTTGCACTCTTTTTGGGTTATGTTCCAACATACATTTCTTCAAAGAACAGCCCACATTAATGTTATCATTTAAGCTTTTAGCAACTCCTCGACCGTATCATGTTAGTAAAGTACCAGTTTATGGTCTATGGAATGTTTTCTTTTTTTTTCCCCTCAGTCAAGATGAGGGGCCACTGAGCGGGGAGCAAACTCGGAATATCACGAAGGACTGTGCTAAGTGCAGTAATAAAACAAAGAAAGGCAAAGAGAAAGCCACTTCTTCAGAATATTTGCCGTGAAACTATTGTGGCAATACTAAAAGAAACGGTCTAATAGCTAGCACAGGAGGGAGGGCCTACTTTAGTGCCGTTGCGGGATGTTGCCACAATCCTGCATTCCTTTCTCCTCTTCACTTTTGTGTTCATTCAGACCACTGTGTTCTGTTGTAGAGTGCAAGAAGTTCTAACTAATAATTGAAAGATCGGGCGAGTTGGCCATCCAGTTAGGGGTGCGGAGCTGTGAGCTTGCATCTGGGAGATAGTGGGTTCGAACCCCACTGTCGGCAGCCCTGAAGATGGTTTTCCATGGTTTCCCATTTTCACACTAGGCGAATGCTGGGGCTATATCTTAATTAAGACCACGGCTGCTTCCTTCCCGTTCCTAGGTTTTTTCTATCCCATCGTCGCCATAAGATCTATCTGTGTCAGTGCGACGTAAAGCAAATAGCAAAAAATAAATAAATAAATAAATAAATAAATAATTGAAAGGTTTGGCAACTCCAAGCAACTCCACATGAACAGCAGGCACGTCTCCATGGCAATTGCAGTGGGTCTGCCCATGTTTCCATGGCAACCATACCCCTACTCCCTTCTGTCCAGTCAGGCAGGTAGTAAACGGACCATCTCTTTGCTAACTGTCAGAACACTTCTTTTATTATTACAACTATAGGTCCTCGTCAAGATGTTTGCTTCGAGGAGTGCTATACAGACGGTAAAAGCAAACAGGGAAAGCATACCTTCAGATTATTCATTTCTAGATTTACGTCTAAGAATTTAATTTCAGTTTTTGTTCAGTTCTATCCATAAGATTAGATAGAATTGCACCCATACTTTTACAGAAAAATAAATACTAGTAGAGTTGTGTAACCAGAAAAAACTTATTCATGCGCTAAGTATGTACTAGTATGTACTAAAACTGTACTAAAAGTGGAATGGAAAGGAAAGAGTTATAACTACTTGGATTAAAATCAACAAGTAGGCATTCCTTGAAGGAAACTGAAGTCTGTTTTTCGCAACTTTTCAGAACTTGTTGGATATGTAATTTTTTATGTCTGTGTTTGTCTTACATGAAAAATGAAACAAGTAAATGATTAGGAATCAGGTTTAGGAGGGATTTCCATAACATTTTCCTATGCTAGTGTTCTCATTAAATATGTCCAAAATATTGTAAAGAATATCACCCTATGAACTACAGTGGACACTAACAAGAGTCCTTAATTGCATTGAGTCATTCTGGAACATAAATCTTGTAAGAGTTTGAGTTTCTATAGTCTTTCACTTAGGTGAAAGTTGCAGTATGTTTTGGTGAGAGATTTGCAGTTTGTGGATTACATCTCTTAGCAGCGAAGTGCTATCCTTAATTGCACTAAATTTGTTGTTTAATTCTACCCAGATTTCTGTTTGATGTGTGTAATTTTCAGAATAAAACTTCAGGAGGCCTCTTTAGCTAAAATATACAGAAGTTAGGAAGTGGCTGAATGGAAAACTGCTATTGGCTGAAAACATGTCATATGGCATCACTCCCATAATTCAGTATAGATACTTATCTGGATGCGTGTCATTATCAACTGCGGCTCAATAAAAACTCCTAAACCAATGGTGATAAATTAATATGCCCACAAACCCAAACAAAGTCTAACCCCCCTTCTGCTGTAAAGAAACGAACGGAGGAGAATTATTTTTTACTGTGCAACCTGTGTTTACATCAACATTTGGTATCATTGTCTGATGACCTCAGTAAGCCTCTTTAAGAACAACGAAGCATCGTCCTCCGTTCCTGCCAGAGTGCTCTCTCACAGAGGTAGTTCAGAAAGCCTCCTGAAGTGCTGTTCAATACCTTTTGTTTTACACTATCGCATGTATGGAGGGCAGCAATGCTGAGAGGCATTGTCACTGAGCTAACCACTGTTTGAATCCTGGATTGAATGTAGTATTTACTCATGCCCCTGTGGTTTGGAGATCCTGTGGCTATGATCCTAACATTTGTACAAGCTTGCTTTACTTAGCAAGAATGTTTGTGGTGAACTCTCGGGAGCTGTTTACTCTCTGTATATATAAACTCTCTGTAGAGATGGTTTCTACTCTTTTGATTTCTGCTGGACGATCCTGGCAGATTTGGAAAATATGTGACACCAACACCCTCTGTAATGTTCATCTGTCTGTCCGTCGATCTGTTTCTTATACAAAATTGTACCGTTCCACCAATCTGAACGAAATTTTGTATACTTACCCTTTAAGACCCTGTGGGTAACCCCATCTGTAAGAAATTTTAATTGTCCTCTCCATTCCCTAGGTTTAGGCCCTTAGGGACATTAACATTGGCTAATATAGGTGAAATATCGAATTTGTTGTACAAGGACGAGACAAGGCTCATTTTAAGCCTCACGGTGCTAAGAACAAAACTCAGTTAGGCTCTGTGGCCCCAAAAACTCTGTTTTAAGGGCCTAAAACAAAATGTTATGGAGATATTGGCATCACATTACCCTGCTCTAGGAATCGGATGAAGAAATGACCAGCCGTAACCATGGCAGTGTCAGCTCAATGATTCTACACTAGAATAAAGGCCTGGTATTCAAAGTACGCACGTGCGTAAATATAGGCTAGGCCAAGGAGAGATTCTGCTACAGATATGACTGTCTGGAAAAAAGCACTGTGGGGGGTAAGTCACACCCAGGGGTGAAGGTGGGGTAGGGGTGGCATATAAAAATAATAAAAATAGTGTCGAACCCATAGGTTTCGGGTTGCTGAGATGAACAGGGACACACTGCATGTCGTTTAAGTCCAAGTTCAGCCCCCATTAGCATGGGGGTAAAAAATGTCCAAAATGGCCAATATTATGGAATGTATGTGTGTGCACCCCTCTGGCTGGAGGTGGGAAGGGGGTGAAGTATAAAAGTAATAGAAAACTAATATTACTGTCAATACTGACTCTCCGGATGCCTTTAAGTTGAAGGTCATCCCCCATCAGCATGGAGGGGTGGGGAGGTGTGATAAAGAAAATGTCCAAGATTCTGGATGTATGTATGCGAGTATGTTCCAAACTCGGTGCAGATATGAATTACTATCTTGGAAAGATACTGTAGGGGTAATACACCCCTAGGGGGAGGGTGACATGTAAAATAATCAAAAACAGCCTATATGAGTGTCAAATCCATAGTTTTCGGGGTCACTTAAATGAATAGCGACACTCTGGATGTCGTTTTTAAGTCCAAGTACAGCATCCACTGGCATGCTGATTCAGAAAAGAAAAAAAAGAAAATATCCAAATTGACCGAGATTAGTGTTGATTGCACAGTTTTCAGGGGTCCCTCGGTTGATTCGGTGACAGTCCCAGTGGCAGTTGGAATTGTGTACATCATATCTATAATGGGATGCATAAATACATTACGGTATAATTTATTTTTATTATTTGTTTGAAAGGATCAACTACTTTCCAGACAATTTGGGCTGCCACAAGGAAATACTTTAACGCTAAACTAGATAATTATACACATAACAATATTTATAAATCTACAAAAGAGTTCATGAACGATCAGCCAACGTCACAATTAAGAAAACTTAAAAACTATCACTTCAAACAGGTAATGCAAAGCCTTAAAGTAAAAAGTATGCAAGAGAAGATTACCAAAATTACGGAGATTATAAATGTATGTGTGTGCAGTATCTTCCAGTATAGCTCTCAACCAAACTTCGCACAAATACGATTTTCTATCTCGAAAAGATACTGGGGTCGCCGAGATGTATTGTGACACTTATATGTCGTTTAAGTACCAGTTCAGCTGCATAGGCATGGTGAGAAGTGATGATGAAGAAAATGTCCAAACTGACTGATATTAGTGTAATTAAGGAGAAACAAAATAATCTATAACTAAAATTTGAAATTAAACACGTAACAATAACTTAAACTACAAAGTAGTTCTTAAAATATCAGTCATCACAATAAGGAAATTACAAGAAATTGCTTCACACATAATTAACAGGTAATAAAATACCTAAAAGTAAACAGTCGATGAAGTGCCCGGGCAGCGCCGGGTAATATAGCCTGTACTAGCCGAAATAGACAGAAAAAGTACTGGATCTTCAAAAGTAAAACTTTTGGTTCACTCTGCTGAATAGTAAAATTTCAGATGATGATGAAATTCATGGGTATTTAGGGACATTGAGGACCTGTTTTCTTGCCACAGCTTGGTGTTCATGTTATGCTTCATGCTGTTTACCACTTCATTTTTAATCTGTGTGTGTGTGAAATCTATAATTGTATGCTTTGACCATAGCTGGCAACCTGTAAATTTGGGAATCTGTTGAATATTGTTTTAAATAATCATTTTTCTCTGATTTTGATGACTATTCACTATTTCTCAGAATTTTTTTCCATTAACAGTACAAAATTGGTGATGCACCGAGCATTAAGGAAAGAAATATCCAGATGTTGGTGTACTGTATTATTACCTGAGAATATTATTTGTCCATTAAATATAAATGCACATATGTGTGATTATGTTTCATAATATAGTAGTTCGTTTACTTGTGGAAGAATTAAGGTCTAAAAGGATTGTGTGAGATTTGTTGTCAGCTTACAGTAAGCCCACCATTTGACAAATGGGCAATGTTGCCAATTGTAATAACATACCTTGAATTAGAGACACCATTGGTGATAGAAACTACCCAATTCTGTATAACTTTGTTAATAAATTTTCAACTACTTTGAAATCATTCAAGAAAAGTTTAGCTAAGCAATTGACAGGGAACCTGCCACTTGGGTGACAGCCCTGAATCCTTGATTCCTCCATTTGTCTGACATACCATCTTGTATCCTCTCTTGTAAGGTTCCTCTTTCACTACCTGCTCACATTCTGTCTCTTCATTTAACTCACTTGCACTCTTCTAATATCTCTTCATTTCATTTAGTTCATTTAGTATTGGAGCTGAAGTCCGAGTTTTGTTCCTGGATGGGGCAGATATTTTAACCTTTGCTGGCAAGACCTAGTGTTTACAGTACACTGTCTTCTGGTATGGGCTAGAACAGTTTTGTTACTTTCATTGATCTGTATGAGTCAGTCTTATCCTTGGCTTTGACAGTTTAAAAGTGGCCGAGGTATGAGCTATGCCATTCCTTATGCAGCCAGTCCCTGCTATGAATGGTGTCAAAATGTTGCTCAAAGGGACAGTTATGGGAAGCCTATATTTGTGTGCATATAAAATTTCTGTAAGATGTTGCATAAGATATGACTAGGAGAAATTTAATTCATAGCAGTTTGCATTTGTTCAAGCTTATCAGGAGCAGGCAGTTTTAAAATAGGCTGATTCACCTAGTATACAAGGGTTGAGGCAAAAGTCATGGCAACTATTTTTTTTCCCCGCACACTTACACAACGCTACCATACAATGGCATGTCCTGGAAAGCATGACGCTCATTATACATGGACACAGAACAAGATGGCGGTGTGTTGGACAGGTGGAACTGCAGTAGCGAGTCAGGCTTCATAATTCAGTAATCTGAGTAAACTAGAAATTGAAGACTTTATGTCAATCTTAAAATTGGTCATCAACAATAATTATTTCACCTTTGATAACACCATTTATCAACAAAACTGTTTAGCTATGGGCTCACCAGCTTCAGGCATTCTAGCCAAAATATATCTCGATTTCTTAGAAAACACAAAAATTAATAATAATAATAATAATAATAATAATAATAATAATTTCTCTAATATCCTCTTTTGGGCCAGATATGTTGATGACACGTTAGTAATCTTAAATGAAGAATCAACCAACGCAGCCTCTACACTTCTTCTTCTTCTTCTTCTTCTTCTTCTTCTTCTTCTTCTTCTTCTTCTTCTTCTTCTTCTTCTTCTTCTTCTTCTTAACAACATTGACTCTTAACATTAAATTCACCCGTGAATCAGAACACAACAAAACACTCTAATTTTCTAGACTTAATTATAACTAGACATCCTTCTTCCTTAACTTACAAAATTTTCAGAAAACCAACCCAAACAGCAACCACAATACAGCAGGATTCTGCACACCCTCAAGCACATAAACATGCTACTTACAACAGCCTAATCTTTCGTGTCTTCAACACCCCTACGTCTAAAAAAGATTTATTATTACAAGATATTAGAATCATTCTGTATTGACGGTTTTCACTTTACAAAGGTGAAAAATGAGAGTATCCTCCTAATTCAATACAATAAATGTTCCGCCATTAGACGGAGTAAACAAATTCAAACATGTTTCGGCTCGTTTGAGCCATCTTCAGGGAAAAATGAGGGGAGTTTGAAATAATTTACATAATATAAGTTGACCAATTTAAGGTGACGGGTTTCTACAAGGATGATTTTCAACAGTGATTTCAACCTGTTTTGTTTTTGTTACTAAACAATATTTTGTAAACTATGAGGTCCACAACCTCACCATGTGCTACTATTGTTCATTTCCATCTGCATCATTTGTTTTTTTCATTCCTTTGTTTCTTAGGTTAACACAGTTTTTAGTTTTTAGTTTAGTTTCAATTATTATTTTAAATTAACACCTTTTCACTGAATTTTGTCGCAGTGAGTTTTTTTTGCTCCGCATATTAATGTAAATATTGTATATTTGTAGGCTCTCTTTTGTTTGTTTTTTCATTTGCTCCTTCATTATGTTTTTTAGCATTTTTTCAACTTATATTATGTAAATAATTTCAAACTCCCCTAATTTTTCACTGAAGATGGCTCAAACGAGCCGAAACATGTTTGAATTTGTTTACTTCGTCTAATGACGGAACATTTATTGTATTGAATTAGGAGGATACTCTCCTTTTTCACCTTTGTAAAGTAAAAAAAAAAAAAAATAACGAATTGAATACCATCCGAACTACCGCTAAATGTAACGGCTTTAACAACTCTTTCGTAAATCATGTCATCAACAAATTCAAACACCGTCCTAAAACCACGTTAAGAAAAGGCAAAACCAAAACCACTGCATTTTCTACTTTTACTTTCACTCAAGATGCTTATAAAATAACCAACGTTCTTAAAAAACACAACATGAAAATTTCTTTTAGAACCAGTAACAGAAATCTTGATATACTACAACCCTTTAAATCATTAAATAAATTTAATGCTTTTTCTAAATCTGGAGTATACAGATTCAAATGTAACAATTGCAGCTCCTCGTACATTGGACAGACTGGACGCAACTTTAATATCAGATACTCCGAACATATCAACGCCATTAAATATAAGAGATTCTCTGCAATAGGACAACACATACAAGACTCTAAACATAATTTCACCAATATTGAAAAAGACATAAAAATACTTAAAATGATTAACAAAAGCCCCCTTTTAACTCTTTGGCACTCAGCCTATATGCAGGGGTTTGCTTGAAGATACTCAAACTAATTTCTGTGATTTTCCAAACCAAATTACAAAAAATCAACACGTAAACAGTTTAACACACATTAAAATAAAATAAATCACACTAATACAGGAAACTATGAGCATTTCAGAAATGAATATACCTAGGACGTATTGTTATTGGTAAAGCCAAAAAAAAAAAAAAAAAAAATTTGAAAATAAATTTAAAAAATAAATTATGGTTTTCAATGACAGAAAAATCAGACATTATTGCGTCTTCCTTCCTTACCCCTAGACGTGAAATAAAGAACATTTAATTCTGAATAATTTGATAATATGATGTGTGTGCTGTAATTCACTCATGAAGCATGGCACAAAGTTATTCACTGTACATGTAACGGTCATCGATGTCAGGTCCTCGCGGTCCGATGCATGGTGAGCAGCTTTGACTGTAATTTCCCACATAACGGGAATAACTTTCGGCAAAAGAAGGTCATTATTACTGTCTAAATAATCTGAAAATTCAAGGATATCGGCCTCATTCGGCCTTGAATATGGCCTAGCCATTACGATAAAAAGATGACGCAAGCACGTGCAACAACGGAGTTATGAAAAGGAGTAAAATTATAGTTCGCGGAGTACAGCGAACACACGATATACCAAAGAAATGAAATAAACTCTAAACTAAACTCATAGCAAGATCAAATTGTTGTATTCATAAACCAACCAAAACAGATCCATGCAATAGGAACTTCCAATAACCACAACATAAACATTCACGGTCAACAGATTTCATTTGTCGAAAATAAAAATATTTTGTAGGGCTGGCGGATATATCTGTAGAGTAAAACGCAAATTCAATGCTTTAAGGTACCATCACGATCAACTTCTCCCCCTTCCACTCCAACACAGGTTCACTGGTCACGGTGTCTTTCAACTCTCATTCTCTAACATCTGATTACACACGTCATACACGCCGCCAGAGGTGAGTCTTATTCACGTTAATTCTTAGGACAGGACCTTATCTTTTTTTTTTTTTTTTTTTCAAGGGATTTTCTTAACATCCCCCTCTTTTTTCTTTATCTGCTTCAGGTCCCGTTTTGAACCGAGAACATCGTTTAGCACCCTAGGGAAAACACAGCGTCCGCCTCATTTTCATGTAAAAACTTGCTATAAAGTACTTAGTAGACCGACTCCAGCCACAATTTCTTAAGTTATAGAAGACACGCATTTTACTACGTAAAAACAGAGTTTGAAGTTCCTTCATGTTCTCTTTAGATTTATAATTTGTTACGTCTTAAGACTGGTTAAGCTATTTTAATGAACGACCTTTTTCAATCAATGGTAAACAAAATGTTTTTGATTGAAGTTCTTAACATTTGCACCATTTACTTCAAGACTTTGTGAATGTTCATCAAGAAGACATTCATACAAATATTCTCATGAAAAAGGAAATATGGTGTTGGACTTTTAAGATAGTGATATGTAAGTTATTGTCCTCGCGTCATTGTATATCTAGTCACATATCATTCAGAGTTTTTAAGATTCAGTGAACTCTTGTTAAGAGGACGTTTACACAAAACTTTTTAAGATAATTGGTGCTATGTTTTTAGAAGAGCGTACTTTTAGGTTAATGTTACAAGTTAATGTTCACGGCTCATGTTTTTAATCAAGTCATTCCTCCTATCATCTATAAGATTTGTGTACACTTTCATGCATTATTTTTGAAACCTTAAGTTGTCATGAAATGTTTTTCTAATTTTGTGGCTGAAGATGATGCACACCAGCATCGAAACCGGTCCCATGAATAATAAAGTGTTATAATTAATTTTATAACATTGTATTGTATTGAATAGGTGGAGCAATTTTATAACATTGTATTGTATTGAATAGGTGGAGCCCACTTTTTTGTTCCCATTTGACAGAAGAGAAGAAAGAAGACATTGTTAGTGAAGTTTTAGGAGGTTCGATAGAAGACCACAATAAATTTGCACCCAAGTGTTCGCAAGCATTATAGTTTCCGATGTCTAATGTGGTCATTGAAAAGGGCTGCGAAAAAGGAAGATACTTTCTGACTGTCACACAAGTCTGAATCCTGATACAGTTGAAACCATGCTTAGTTTGTACCTTGGAGAGAAGTCATTCAAAATGTAAAAACGTGTAGGATATGTATAAATTCCTAACTTCCACCTAACTTCATTTTGTGGTTTCAGTGATTTATATACCGGTATTTATTTCTATAAGAGCCTCCATGGCTCAGACGGCAGCGCGTCAGCCTCTCACCGCTGGATACCGTGGTTCAAATCCTGGTCACTCCATGTGAGATTTGTGATAGACAAAGCGGAGGCAGGACAGTTTTTTCTCCGGGTACTCCAGTTTTCCTTGTCATCCTTCATTCCAGCAACACTCTCCATTCTCGTTTCACAGCATCTATCAGTCATTAATAAATCACTTTGGGAGTGGCGACCCCATCGTACTAATAGCCTATATCTCCTTCATTCATTACATTCCTGACCCAGTCAATGACTGGAAAACAGGTTGTAGGTTTTCAATTTTCATTTATTTCTATAACATTTTGTATATTTGGTTGTTCTAAGATTGAATAACAATTTAATACATTACATGAGTTCACTTTAAAACCCCTATACACTAAATTAGTTACATTTACCCCATACCATAAGGAATATTTCACAAGAAACATCAATTAGTATGACATTTTATTTCACGAAATACCTACCGAAATAGTATCACTTTTAACACAGAAATCAACAGTTTTATTTCACTAAAAAATAAAGCGCTTAATGATAGTTAATTGTTTCCATTATTTGTGTTTATAAATAAAGGACTCAATCAAACACAGTTGCTCCTTTACACATTTCTCTGAACACTCGTGACTTACAACAAAACTCGGGTAGAGTAGATCATGGGTTCATACTGGTAGAAAAAGTATATGATTTTGAAGTGCATAAAGGTCTTTTTAGCATTTATTAATTAAAACTCAGCCATAGATCATACAACAAAGTTCAAGACTGCGCAAATTGCCATGCTATTCATCTTCGTTCATGAAGTTAATGAATAATTGTCAGTTTTGCAATAACTAAACGTAACTGTAGTAATAATAATGGGCAGATAAAATACATAATATCAGGGTGCTCAAACGATTATGAAAAGAATTTGAGTTTGTGCACCCTATGAAAAAGGGAAAGCTAGAGTACATTTAACATGATTAATTATCACTTGAGGCCATGATTCTGAACTTGAGAGGGTGGGTTGGGGACCATGGGCCTCTAACCAAGTCCTGACATCACTTCCTCTTAGTTATCCTATCTGGCCTCCTTTAGTCAACTCTTGCTGCTTTCCGACCATGATGATATTAGTTTTCCGAGGCATTCATTTTCGCGCCTTTCATGACCCTAGTCTTTCTTTGTCCGATACCTTCACTTTTCAAAGTGTCACTCTTTCTGTTATTTTGCAGGAAAATTGCTCATGACAAAATTTATTTAAAACACTATTTACAAACATGTTTTATTCCTTTATTCCAATACAGTGAGAAATAAGGGAAATACCAATTAAGAGTGGTTGTCTAAAGTTCAAAGCCAAGAGCCAATAACTAACCTTATGGAGAGTTGCTAATGGGAGATCATATTGGCTTTGTAAAGTCACCCAAAAAGAAAGGAAGGACGGAAGAAAGGAAGAAAGAAAGAAAGAATTAACGAACGCATGGTATTGCATGTTCCTTGTATTAATCAGACATCATTTTAATTATCATCAAAATATAATTCACCTCATATGTAGATACCCGCAACAAACATTATGTCTACAGGTTCAGTTGTTTCTGAGAAAAGTGTACCTGTGAAGGACTTATACAACCTCCTCTTCGTCCTCCTTCTTCTTTTCTTTTTTAGCAGCTGTAAATCTGTCTGTACATTTTGAATATTAACCTGATACTTGGCTTTTATATCAAAAGGAAGAGATCGAGTTAAGAGCAGCAATAACGCAAGAAAGATGAAAGTGTGAAGGGGAACCAGGAAGTGAGAAGCCTATGTCACGACAAGCCGCATGTCCATGTACGTGCCTAAGAATCTTGGGAACACCATGAGGGATCAACAGAAATATGATCATGCATGTGCTTACTAATCATTGTTAATGAGGGGTACAATTACTAAGTGACGCAAATTGCATTTGGCTTGCAGGCTGTATATTTTGGCCTAGATTAGAGAGAGAATTGAATTGAATTGAATTGAACAAAAAAGACTTGGAAACACTATAGTTGTATTACTGTATGCTTATATCATGGTATCCCCCTCGATTTTCCAACCCAGTACTACTTTTCTTTCAGGTTTTCATTTTGTTCTTTTTAATATCCTAAATAGCTAAATTGTTGTTTCCTAATTTTCCCCATTAATTTTCCCTGTGAATATTGCAAGACCATTCGACACCAAAATTGTTACATGTTGTAATTCAGGTGTTCTACATTTTTAGGTGGAGAAAAGAAGGATGTCCACCCAATAAGGCTTTGGGCTACCTCAACATTGCTGGAGTCTCCAGAAAAACTGGATGATAAGAGATGCCGAGAAAATCAGCAGAGCGGTGTGCTAGGGCACAAACTGATGCCTCCACCACCTGCCCTACTTCCGATTGCTGCTCGGAGAGCTTCCTCTACTCGTCTCATCATCCCCGATTCTGATCCGAGTTTAATTGCTGCTGATTTGAAAACAGAAATGATCGATGAAAACAGTGAGGGTGCTAGCCAGCTCTCACCAGAAGATCTTAAAGGTATTGATTTGCGTATGAAGCCCGCTGCAACTCCGCAGCCGATAGCCACTGTAACAGACTTGATGTGTACTCAGTCACCATCCATGGCAACATTTCGCCAGTTTGTGTCAAGTTCTACAGATACTCCCCTTCCTGCTCAAAGTGGTCGAAGTGTGGAGAGTTATCTTTCTCGACTAGAGAGCTCCTCTGCTGTTAAGCCCAATGCAGAGAATAACTCATCTGCCAGCACAGTATCTTCAGTGTCAGAGTTGTCGCTTAACAATGCAAATAAAATTCAGACAGGTGTAGACAGCATCACATCATCGTTGATGTTTCAAACAGCACAGCAAACGGCAAATTTAATTAACAATAATAGAACTTCAGTGCCTGGTACTCAGCAAAAGAATCCTTTTACAAGTGAAGTACCACTCTCAAATATGTTTTCTTCTGAATCCTCTGTTGGTATGGAGAAAGAAAAAACAGGTTATGTTGAAAGTAGTACTCTGCAAGAAGCTATAGCTGCTAGTCTCGTTGCCAATTTAAATAGTGTGGGGTCTGAAAATCAGCGGAAGGTTGAATATGGACCGCCACCTGTATCAGTGCATTCGCAACCAATGCCCCCTGGTATCCTTACTCTTAATAATACTCTTCCTTCGGTTTCAGAATCTCAGTTGAATAACTATCAGGCATCGTCTGAATCAGATGCTGCTGCAACAGCCTTAAGGGTTTCCCCGATAATGAACAACATCTCTCAACCTTCTGAAATAATTCAGACAGCAGCTTCACTTATCTTCAGAAATACACCAACAGTCGCAACTAAGAACATAATACCCACTCTTTCTGTTTCCCACAAATCTGACGACCAGTTAATGGAGAGTTTAAGCAAGCCTGGAGATCAGTCATCCATGCTTACTTCAAGTACTTCATCTGCCAGTGACAGCATGAATCTTCAAGCACCATCATCTTCAGTCAACCAGCACTTCCAGACAGAGTCTGCATTAATGTCTGCTCCATCAGACAGCAGGCTAGAAGCATTGGTTTCATCAGCTATTGAAAATCACATACTTACTTCTGATCATCAGTCTCAGGTTGCTGTAACTCAAAAATTGAATGCTCTGGTGAATTCTGCTGCTGAGTGTCACATTATTAATCAGTGTTCCCTACCAATTTCATCAAAAAGTATTGGTTTGAATGCCCAGACAACAGACCTTCATTCCGATACAAGTAATCAATCTTCACCAAATTTACGATTAGAGCAGTCTGTTCCTCCTGCTACAGATTTTCAGTTGAATTCTCGAAGCTCATCCCAGCAACCTGTACAAATTTCTCAGAATAGTGTGTTAAATGATGCCTTAAATGGACATGTTCTGGATAGTAAACAGGCAGGAGAGAATCTTGCATTAAACATGAATGGTGAAAATATGATGGTGGATACATCACCTTCCTCAGATGAAGTTAATTCACGTCTGTTGGTTAGAAGCCCAAGATCCCCCATTGCAATAAAAGCTATGATTTTGAACTCTGCAGTCCCCACTTCAGTTGAAAATCAGATTCTAGTTCCGAGTCCCACTTGTACATCATCAATAGCTGTTAAAAGTATGGTTCTTAGCTCTTCTCCATTAGAAAATGAACTTCACTTGCCAAACACAAGCTGTACGTCTCCAATTGCCATTAAAAGTATGCTTGTAAGTTCTGCCGCTCCAGATGAAAACATTCTTGTTACCAGTTCAAATGCAGGTTCTTCAATAGCTGTCAAAAATATATTGAATTCCTCTTCTATTAATGATGAAGTTCATCTTTCACATTCAAACTGTACATCACCTATAGCCATGAAGAAACTAATTTTGGAATCATCTGCTGCTCTGGTAAATGACATTCATTCAGCAAATTCCAGTCAGTGTCCATCGACCACAATTTCAAGTATTCTTAATTCCCAAGTCTCTGGAAGTAGTGTACTTTCCACAGCTTCAACTGAAACATCGAGTCTTTCTGCAGAAAATGCAAAGATTAATGTCCTTGTGCAATCAACTGTTAATGACCATATCTTAGCCAGTAGTCCAAACGAATCCTCCCCTCCAGTGCTTGCAGGGGTGAACCTTAATTCTACATTACTGGCCTCCCGTACCGTTCCTACTCCAATGGCCGATAGCCCTCAGCTTCAGCAGGGATCCCTCATTATAACCCAAGCCCCGTCTGTTCCTTCTTCGTGCAGTACAACTTCTATCAGCCCAGCTTCAGCACAAGGTGTTGAGGAACAACTACAACATCATATTACCTCAATGTTTGTTACTAGCAATTCTGAATCCAGTGTGCAGACCATCAATTATACGTCTGGAAGTAGTTCGTTACAACCACCTATAGCTCAAGGAGGTTGTGTAACCAACACAGCTTGTTACTCTACTGCAGACTCCAATTCAAATACATGTTTAGCATCAAAATTACCGGAATTGAACGTCAGTGCCCAGAGTAATGGCTCGGCAACGTTTGTCGATCAGATGTTGATGGGTTTGGCTGCTGGTGGAGAGAGAAAGAATCAGTTGGAGACACCCATGATTACTGAAACAAACATTTCGAAAACTATTCAGGAACCAGAATTTTTGACTGCACAAAGCAAAATTTCTGAAAATGAAATGTTTGTCACCGCTAATGGTTTGAAACCAACTGGAAATTCTATCCACAATAACATGTCACGAATTATGACCAAATTAGATGTAGCAGCAGCAACCGCACAAGAAATCCCCTCATCAGCCAATGCACTACCAGTTCCAGTTGCTGAAATGTCTGATGCTATTCAGACCACTAAGGAAGCTCCTGTTATAACCACTACAGCTGTTGTTACTTCGACTGTCCAGAAGAAATCTGAAGAAGGAATGGTTCCTCAGGAATTGACTCAGATGTCTGAAAATGATCTGCTAAGCTACATCAATCCTAGCTGTTTTGATCAAGGTAAGCGTTCAGTTCTCTAGTGATTTCCATAGATTTTTTAATGCTTCTTTCCTTCATTATCCGGTGGAATATCAATTATCTGAACTGTGAAAGAGTAGTGTACTTAATAAATTCAAGAAATTTAATCTTAAAAACAACAGTGTTTTTCTCTGGTACGGCTTGGGCTCATCAGTTGGAAACCGCACCTTTCCACTGGCTTGTACTAATTTCTCTCCTATCCTATAATAGGTTGAGAAGGACACCATTACTGTACTTTCTTTAAACCTGTGGCGTCCTACATTGCTGATGTGCAGTTCAGGTCCTATATCAGACATAACTTCAAGGTTAGATTTCTCAAATTAGCAGGAAAATGGGAGGTTTACTTTACTTTGTACATGGAATAATTCCTCTGTACAGTGCCGACTTCCACAGTTAATTATTTCTTTTGTTTTGCAATACATGTAATTACCGTATTTACTGGTGTATTAGATCCCCCCCGCCCTTTTTCACCTTTACAGCCAAGAAAAGTAGTGGGATGTGGGAGGAGGTCCAATATGCGATAACCTTAAATTTTGTGCAGTGAACACATGACTTCTAGGCTATAAAGAGCTATAAATTGTACATGTATACATTCTACACTATTCTTTAACAAACTTTCATTGGAAGGCAGTATTTCTAAATTTAAAAAGACAATAAATGGTGAACACATGACTCTTAGGCCTACATATAAAGTAAATATAGTCTGTTTTTGTTACTCTTATATCACGTCATTTGTTTCATCTCATTAACTCCTCTGATGAGGTTGATGACAGGAAGGCCATCCGGTCGTAAAAACTCACTATGAAGATTTGTCTCGCTTCATACTAAACCCCGTAGAGAAAAGGGATAAGGGTATCATATTATTGTATTGTATGTGTGTATGTTTAGTCCTCAGCCCGAAGGCTGGTTGGATCCTCAACACCTCTGCCATCAGCTGTCATAGATGACCTAGGCATCACTGAAGTGGTGTACTAGGGAAATGAGGAGTGAGGTAGTTTCCCGTTGCTTTCCTCACCGAGCCAGAAGTTGCTGTTACATAACAGTCTGCCAAGCCCACTGAAATGCATGCACGAACCGACTCTATGAGCAATATTTTCACACCATTCATAGCAGGGACTGGCTGCAGAAGGAATGGCATTACTAGTATCACTCATACCTCAGTCACTTTCATTTTGTCATAAGTCGAGGATAAAGCTGAGACAGATCAATGAAAGTAACAAGATTGCTCTAGCCCATACCAGAAGACATAGTGCACTGTAAACACTAGGTTCTGCCAGCAAAGGCATATTATTGTATTATGCAATCTTAATGCAGAAGAACTTAATTGCCAGTCATTTGTCTCTGTCAGTTGAGCAGTAGGCCTACCATACAGTAAACCTTATCGCTGCTTTCATTTGAATTATCATTGTCTTGTGACACCTACTTCCCTGCTACTGGCTTGTCGTCTTTCAAAATGACGTCATCTTTACTGCCATCTCGTCAGCCATGCACTGCCATAGAAAGCATTCGAGATACAGTCTTTTTGAATACAGTATAACCCTGATTTTGCATGATCTCGATTTAGCGTAAACCCGTATTTAATGGAAGAAATTCTAAGTTCCAAAAATTATTCCAGTTTTATATTCAATTTAACGTAATTCACAGTAGGACAAAACCCGCATTTAGCGTTAAGAAAATGTTAAAATTCTCAAATATTTCTATTTGCGTTGGTTATGGGTCATTATGAACCTATGAAAAGAGACGTCCTAAGCTTGGTATGGATGATTCAAGGCAGAAGAGGAATTTAGAGCGCGGGCAATTACAGCTAAAGTGAGATGTTGGACTCCGATACACATCCAACTGCGGCCACTGTAGTACAGTAGAAGAGAACCCCTGTTTTAATGACATTGTTATTATGCCCTTCTAAAATTCCTGTATTAATCTGTGCAATATTCTTCGGTTACAATGAGAAGCCTTTTACTGATTCATCCGTTATTATGGGCAAATTTGGGCATATTAGTTTTTATCCGTTATCAATATTCATACACTACTCCAGCGTTTATTTTGAATGCGATCGATCATTTTCCGTATAGATTCCTCGCTACGCAGGAGCGAGTCGATCTTGAGTGAGTCTGAGGTCTCTCAACTCCGAATGGTGTAAACGATTGCTTAATTTTAATAATGTATAGTGAAATAAAATAAGAATGTGATACTTCTCCATCTCAAGATACAGCGGTGTGTATAACTAATTTCAGAGGTTAAGTTATGTACTTTCACATCTAGTTAAATTTCAGAAAGGCTGTTCCCATGTAAATTTATAGTGAAAAGGTTATTATTTTACATGGAGCTTGAAGTATGTTTTCATAATTCGTGCACAGTAAACCTGGGTTAGGTGATGCCGTTTGAAATAAGAAAATGGAAATGTTTGCCTCAAGCTTCTGGATGATGCTATTACAATTTTTAAGAATGGAACTGAATATGCATGTTCAGACCATTGGAATTAGAAAATACGTGCTAATGAGTAAGCCGCTGCTTGGAAAACATTCGCGAAAATGTTTCAACAAGACGATTGTTGTTTCATACCGATTTTAATGTGTTTGTGTGGGAGTTCGGTATAATTCCCGACTTTTATGGAAAATCGTGTATAACATTATAAAAACAACCTTGAACCAAAATGGTTTTGCTCTCGCCAACAACAATCTGTCAAAAAGAAAGGTTAACCATGGGCTCACCATTATCAAATCAAAATCTCTTTATTTGCAAATGATGTGTCTACCTCGGTGACAAATGGTACACTAAAATACATTATTGTCAAGCACTAAATTTTAAATTAAGAAGAGAAGAAGAAAATTTTTCTACAATACAGTAATATACAATTTACGCTAACAATTTTTTTCTATCAAACAAACAGATCATCCTTAATAAATTTATATTGTTTACAAAATTCTACTTATAATATCTCCAATACTTACAATCATAGTCAACTCATATACAGTATGTGGAATACTTCAAATAATACCACGCAACTGGTATAAGTTTAAAATTTACATTGCATTTATTTACTTTTTTTTTTAACCCATTTTGGAACCTAAGTAGCATAACGACCTGCTGCGTTTTAACCAGAGCCCCTTTTACCACCACTTTTCAGAGTTCCTGAAGGGCCTTCACAGCTACCGTAGCGGTCCCAGGGCCCTCGAAGTCCCCACTGTACTTCACCCCTGCAGGCAGTCCCCTACTTTGGCTGTCCAAACTCTATGGATCAGGGGATGGAAATAACTTTTTCACACACATTTTTTATTTACAATAGCCTGCACTGGTCGGATGCCTTCTAACATTTCATTTATTTTCCCTGTTGCTGTTTATTCTCTTCTTGAATTATCTGTACAGATTTTGGAAAAGGATCAAACACTACCCCTGGTAAACTGTTCCGCTCCTTCACGCCCTTCCCAATGAATGAAAAATACCCCAATCGCTTCTGCAGAAATTCCTTCTAATTTTGTACTTGTGGTCAGTTCTACCAATATAATTATTTTCCAACTGAAGCCTCTCACGGATATCTCTCCATGCTTCTTCTCCTGTGTAGGCTCTATATAATCCTATAAGTCTAGTTTTCTCCCTTCTCTTACTTAAAGTTTCCCAACCAAGTTCCTTTAACATTTCTGATACACTACTCTTTCTCCTGAAATCCCCTGTTACAAACCTTGCTGCTTTCCTCTGCACTCCATCTAGTTCTTTTATTAGGTATTCTTGGTGAGGATCCCAAACACTGTTTGCATATTCCAATAATGGACGAACCATATTTAAGTAACTTTTTTCTTTTAATTCTTTGTTACATCCTTTAAGTAGCCTCATTATGACATGTAACGATCTGTATGCTTTCCCAGCAATGTCATCAACATGACCCTTCAAGTGCAAATTACTTTCAAATCTCACACCTAAGTATTTGCACTTGCCATCTTTTGGGATAACTACCTCATCCAAAGTATATTCAAATTCAGTTTTAAAGCTCCTGTTTGTAAATGTTGTAACAGTTGATTTGCCTCCATTAACCTTGATATTATTTTCTTCAACCCATTGATGGATACTCTCAAGGTCCCTTTGTAATTCTGAAGAATCCTCAATGTTATTTTTTTCCCTATAAACAATTGTCATCTGCATACAATCTTATTTTTGATGTTATATTGTTCCCTAAATCATTTGTGTATATTAAGAAAAGTAACGGACTGATTATACTACCCTGTGCAATTCCCTTCCAAACTTTCTCTTCCTGTGATATATTAGTTCCTACTTTGACTTTCTGAACCCTTGAATTTAGAAATGTTCTTATCCAACGTATAACCCTTACGTCCAATCCTATTCCCTCCAATTTCTTTAATAATATTCCATGTTCCACTCTATCAAAGGCTTTGGAAAGATCTATGGCTATGCAATTTAACTGGCCTCCTGAATCCAACTGATCTGATATGTCCTGCTGAAATCCTACCAGTTGTGCCTCACAAGAAAATTTCTTTCTAAATCCATACTGGCTCCTCATGAACTAATTTTTATCATTACATATCCCTCTGATGTACTTTGCTATTAAACTCTCCAGTATTTTACAAACTATACTGGTCAGGCTGATTGGTCTGTAGTTTTCTGGTTTCCTTTTATCACCCTTTCCTTTATAAATTGGTATTTATTATAGATTCCTTCCATTCTTTTGGTGTTACACTATTATTTATGACTTAGTCAAAGAGAAATTTTAAATAAGGCACTATATACCACCCCATTGTCTTTAATACCTCCCCAGTAATTTGATCACTTCCTGCTGCTTTTCCTTGCTGAAGCAGTTGGATTTCTCTGAAAATATCTTCATTTGTGAATGAAAAGCTTCTTGTTTCCCCATGTGTGTCTCCCTCTCTATCTTCTGTTACTGTTTCCAACTCCTGACAATCTTCTACTGAATCTCTGAATTCCCTACTAAATAGATTTGCTTTCTCAGTATCTGTTAAATAGTGTTCACCCCTTTCTCCCAACATTGTAGGAATTTGGATTCCTTTTCCTTTTTGATTCCTAATATATGAATACAGCTTTTTCCATTTCCCTTTGTGGTCATTACCCTCTTGAAGTATGCCATTCATATACTGTATTTCTCTTTTGCTTCCTTTTTCACTCTATTCAGTTCCCTCATTAGCTGTTTTCTAGTTTCTCTATTCTCCCTACCCTCTTTGATTTTCCTGTTTACTATTCTACATTTTCTTTTTAATTTTCTTATTTCCCTTGTATAATACACAGGGTCTGAGGTCATTTTACCCTTCTTAACAGATACAAATCTCTTCTCTCCTTCCCAAATTATTCCTTTAAATTTAGCCCAAAGTGTATCCACATTACTCCCTTCACTTATCGAACAACTGAATTGTGATTTAAGACAAGTCCCAAGTTCATCAACTTTAGTTTTTCTGTATAATTTCTTGTCTTGTGTGACCCTCTTATTAAGCATTTTTGGTAAGAGTCCTACATCCATTATTACAGCCTTATGGTCACCTATTCCTTCAATTACCTCAGTTTTATCAACAATTTCCCATGGTTTAACCAAGAGTACATCTAGCAAGTTATTGAGATAAGTCGGTTCTTGTACTACTTGTGTAAATCCTCCCTCCCAAATTAATTTATTTGCCAGTTTTTGTTCATGGGCTTCACTTGCAGGTCCATTCCATTCTACTTCAAGCAAGTTTAGATCTCCCCCAATTATTACCATATCATTATTATTGTTTTTATGAGTATAATCTATTATTTTCTCAAATATTTCCATACCAAGCTCAATAGATGCAGTCGCTTAAGTGCGGTCAGTATCCAGTATTCGGGAGATAGTAGGTTCGAACCCCACTGTCGGCAGCCCTGAAAATGGTTTTCCGTGGTTTCCCATTTTCACACCAGGCAAATGCTGGGGCTGTACCTTAATTAAGGCCACGGCCGCTTCCTTCCCACTCCTAGCCCTTCCCTGTCCCATCGTCGCCATAAGACATATCTGTGTGGGTGCGACGTAAAGCAACTAGCAAATATTTCCATATCTCTTTCCTCTCTTCCAGGCCTATATGTTCCTATAATTCCCACATCCTTCATATTATCACAAACTAATTTTATCCCTAATATTTCATCCCTTTCATCGGTAAACCATTCATGTGAACGATAAGTTTCCTTCACCCCAGGAATAATATCAGGAATAATAGCAAACATATTCTCTAATAACAATGTAAACAATTTCTTAACCAACTTAGAGACCTAGTAGGAGACAGTTTTAAGAGGCGTGCAACTGCATTGACCGACAAATTTAACGAATCACTTGAATTTTCTAAGGAAAAAGCATGTTAAATTGTGAAACATTTGTTTTATGATTAACACTGATCATTTTCATGAAAAAATTATCTAAGTAATGTTATCTGCCTGTTATTGCTACCAAGCTTTATTTTTTTTTGAAAGTTAAAGTGATCCATAAATTTTGTCAGTCAGTGTAAAAGAAGCTACAGAGCTGGTTACAAATAGAGGATTATGGAAGCACTTGGTTAAATCTCAGAGGCTTTCAGACTGGATGCTAAAAGGTGTAACAGTGTACAATGAAGATGCACGTATGAGATTATGATCCATCATCTGGCAACCACATTTCCTTATACAGTAAAACCTCGTTAATTCAAAGTCGTTGGGACTCAAAAATCTGACTTCGAATTACGTGATTTCGAATTAACTGCCAATTCGCAATTCAGAAGTACCTACCCTTGCCGCGTTACAAAATATTCTAAGGCCCGTTATAGCATGCAGTTAACCTTCATTCACAATTTTATACCTTTCAAATGCCATGAAAAAAGAACTATTTTGTAAATGTATCCAAGAAGGTGCAATTACAGTATTCAAATAATGCACTCGGATATCTCACTGGTAAACATAACCTCACGCATCGAAAGAAAGAAAAGAAAAAAAAAAAGATTCAAAGACGAGGAGAAATTTATGCTGGCTCCCATGTGCAAGTGCTTTATTAATTGGATTACTATACAGTATGCATTTTAGATGCCTTGTATTTTCACAGAAAGTAACCGATGCTCTTAAAATCGAACTTTCCTATGACTATCCCCGGACGATTTCCCGCCATGGCACTTCTCTCGCACTTCAGAAATGTAAACACTTGCAGCGTCACAAAGTATTCTAAGACCCATTAATACATGCAATCACCTCGATTCACAGTTTAAAACTTTCAAATGCCATGGAAAAAACGATTTCCGAAATGTATCCAACAAGGTGCATGTACAATGTTCAAATAATGCACTTGGATAAATCACTGACAAACATAACCTCACGCAACGAAAGAAAAAAATCGCACAATTCAAAGACGAGAATAAATTATACCGGTTCCCCTGTGCAAATGCATTATTTTTTGGATTTCTGTACTGTTTGCATTTTTAGATGCTTTGTACTGGCATGGAAAGTGCCCGACGCCCTTAAAACATTGTAGCTTATCGAATTCTCCTATGGCGAGGCGATAAAGTATCTCGCATCCATGTGCACTACTATGACCCCCATCCCTCACCCTTGTACGATTTCCCGGCTGGCAATTTCTCCTTTAAAACCATAAGACCGTTTGGGCTCGCATTAAAATAAAGCAATGCAGTTTCACCGGCAATGAAAATATTGTTCGGTGCGTACGAATTTATTATATGAGCCACGTTTTTTCGTCAACTGTTGGTATCGCCAGTGTTCGTGGATTCTGTTTTCCCGCACACTGCCTGTTGCGTGATATTACGGCGTTCCTTAAAAGGTTGAATACAAAAGAATTCCGATTTCATTCAACTTAGCAATCATGAAGCGCACTGTAGACCCACCGAAGTGAGTGTAAATGCGGAAAGCTACCCCTCCACGTTCCGGAACGCGCGTTCTATTATGACGCGCAGCGGATAAATTTCGAGTTGAAATTACTCTGTAACGTACTGTGACCGTGGACGCCGTGGTTTGTAGATAACCATGAACTATCAAATTATTTGCCGACTAGTATTCAGAAGGTTCGCATGATACTCCACTCAGGGCATGGCCCTTCGAAGAGTATTCGGTCACATTCAGATAACGACGACTGAGCTATAGATACTGCCAATCATAAAATGTAAATTCTACACTAAGGCAAAGTTTTCAAATAAATCGCAACAGAAATTGGAAGGATCACATTTTAATAAAAAAAAATCAATTGATTGAATATGAACAACTGAAATGAACAACGTAAAATAAATCGTATGCATTCATTAACGTTAAATAAGGACCGAGTCCATCTTGCATTGTCCATCATAAACCGGAAATAATTATTTAACACAAATTCACAGAAATGTAGAATCTTATGGATATACCAAAGTCTATCGGGTCATATTATGTCATTCACTCGCCGTCGCAAATGTTAATTGTACCTGTCTACTCCGCCTTGCCTTTCATAGTTATCATTGTTCCTATCTGACTAACTAAATATCGGTTAACTTGAACCCCCCCAACAGATTTCAGCATTTATAAATGATCACACATGGCAACACAATACACATAAATGAGTAAAATGCACGTCGTTTCCACCCATCGAGCTGCTGGGCTGCACCTGAAATGAATCTTTATCTACTGGCATGAAAATATAAGTTGGTGCCGTCTGGACTGCGTCGAGGTCTGCCTTCACCGTCAGCTGAAATGCTACTACAGCATGAATCTACTATAAGCATCTACTACATGTACATCGATCGCAATAGGTGACTCTGATCTTAAACATAACTATCACTGAATTGCATTTTAAGACCCTAATCGTGCGCATATTCCAACATTTCATTACTTGCAACTACGAATCTTAATTTATTAATTCATGTACTTGATGACTCTCTTCAATACCAATGCCTAACGCTGGACTAGCTTGTCAATCATCTCACAAAATATGCGGCGGAAATTCTATTAACAACACCATTAACAACTTAACACGTCTCGAAACTCAATATAATTCGACACGCAAACCATAAAAATCAACCTAAATTATCTCGTGTCCGCCACGCTTTATGACGACCCTACGCTCGTCATCTCATTGTATACCGCACAAAATCATCACATCCTAACTGCACAAGCAATATTAAGGAAGAGTCTTATTAACATTATACATGAATATTACCTAATACACCTTAATGAACATCCATATCACATCATGGAATTATACCAAGATCACGCACCAATATTTCACACACACTGTCACACTGCAACTTACCTGTAGTAAATGATATTATTTTTGTTTCACAGCGATAAATAATACGGACACAACGCAGTAAAACGTCTCATCCACGGTAATTGATGGCATACAATATTTACCCACGTATGATCAATCGCAACCCGACAAATACAACCGAAAATCTGTTAGATCGTTCAAGTTAACACCCCCTTGTCACCTACGTGACATTGACAAAAGGACTAACGCTACTAAAGCATTCTAGGAAAGCAAAAGATAGACAAGTACAATAACTTATCTGGCTTCTTCATGGTAATTCCGCAGCGGTTTAATCATCATTTTTGTAATTCCGTCCATTCCGGCAGAGGCCTGAGTCCGCCAGGGCACTATATTGGTTTAGCACTTCATGTTGTTCATTTACATTCCCTGGTCAGATAGTGATTTAACATCTCCGGCCGCCACCTGAAACTTGTACAATATAATTAGGAATACAATTTCACACTAATTGTATCTTCACTATTCCAGTTTGATACTGGCCTGAGGAAACATATAATTCGAGGTTTGCAAATGATTTTGGCTATTATATAACTTATATCTGGGCTTATTCTTTATGTTTATCAATTACAGAACCAGATCTTTAAGCTTGCTTCAATTATCTTCCTTCATACAGTAATCAGTAAGTAAAACACGAACTCCTTCCATTATTATTTACAATAATAATAAGTTGCTTTCCATAAGCAGAGAAATCCTATGCTAGCTATACATGTGTTTTTGACATTTGAGGAACTGAATAACAACTCTAACCTTCATCATAGAAGTTGCTAAAGGAAAACACACACTATTGTTCTTCTTCTTACTATGAAACACGTCAGCACGGGCCCATTAGATGATTTGCCATATGAAGTTTCATGCTAATCCATGGCCCCCTTTACAACTTCAAACTAGATATCATGTCTAGCCACATTCTTCTCAGCTGATGCTGACATTGTACTGAGCTCTTGCTTGTAGATAAAGCTGATCTTGACGTAATTCGACATATACCACGGGGTCTTGAGTTCGATCCACCGGCTCTCATCCATTATGTCTATTCTACACTTACGAGTTGTATCGGTTCTTTTATAAATATGCGCGTAAGCCGCACATTGACACGTTACACCTTTTTCCAAGTCATTGATACACATTTCATTTCACTTATGACTTTCAATGACCGGCCGACATATTGCTACAGGTCATTGAAAGGTCATAGTACTATTGTTTTAAAATGTAAAGGCAGTTTCGAATTAAGTCTTAATTTCGGTAAAGGGGCCGACATTGTAGTACGAATTATGAATTATCCGTATTTCGAATTAAACAATTGAAATAACATGCAAAACTGTATCTCATGTTTGCGGGAAGGAGAGCTTCTTCGAATTAGGCGGGATTTTGAATTAACCGATTTCGAATTATCGAGGTTCTACTGTATATGTTCCTTCAGCAGTTATTCAATTGGGTTCCGCAAATAGCATAGGTCTGTCGTCTAATGATAGTGCAAAGGAAAAAAATTGTTAGGGCATACGCAGACATTTATTTATTTGATTGAATTTATTTATTTTCAAAGAACAATCTGAGCCAAAGCTAGTTAATGTGCAATGCAGGTCTCTTGCTTAGATAGCAGGGGCATGTTTTATTGCTTTCACTGTGTAAATAATGTATGATAGTACAATTTATGTTAATACAGGCAAACATCTCTGGAAAAGGTGTGCTTTCTACTGAAACTTCGATGTAAGGTAAACCCCCATTTAAGGTTAAATATATCAGGTCCCTGTAAAAATGTTACATAGGGGATCTAGTGTATTTTCGTTCCTGTGTATCGAGTCCAAACCGTGAGAATCTGTTCGCAAATGGTTTCTGAAGACGGTCTCTGTTTTTCCCAGTATGTGTAGCAGAAGTCACCCCTTCCGAATAAAGCCATGCTGTAGAAAGCGTGCCATCCCACCAGCTGGTAACTAGCATTTGAGTTGTACGTAGTGATTGGAAGCATTCTTTGGATAACTGCGGATGTTGAAAGCCAGACCTTTATTTTCAAGTATGTTTCATGCTTGTTCTCTACATTTTTCACATCAGGAATTACCTGAACAGCTGTAATTGAGATAAGAGAGACCACATTGTTTAGGTTTATGTATACTATCAAGAGCCCGGATAGTGTCAGAAGTTCCATAACGGAAAGAATAAAAATAAATAACAGGAAAATTTGCCGCGTTTATGGATATCTACAGGCGTGGCAGTAATGAGTTTTATTATCATAATGTTTAATTTCGTACTTTAGTTGTCTCCATATTTTTATTAATGCATAGTACATTCTGTTTGGCGTCTGAGAAAAATGTTAAAGTGGGGATGTAAAATCAATAACATTATTATTATTTGTTAGGTACGTTGGCGAGGACAATCATTAGGATTGGATTGTTTCTATCACGTTTTAAGCATACTTCTCTCCAAAAATTACCTATATTGGCCTGTGTTAAGAGATATTAAACAATCCTGTTATAATGATCTCGCCTGTTATGTTAATAGCAACAACCGTGGATATTTCTTAACTAAAATAAATTTGTTTCCTCATCCCAAGGTGGTGCAGCTCTTTTTTAGTCACGCCTCCAATGGAGGGGTGCTGCAGGTACCATTTTTACCGCATATCAACCTTCCTGCCATTCTTAAATCTCTTGCAGTACTGTACCAGGAATAAAACTCAGGCTCCCAAGAACGGCAGCTAATAGTGCTAACCATTATGCTGGCAAACATTCTTAACCACAAAACACAGATGTATAGCATGACTGATACATGTTGTCATTGCACGGGTTGTACGGATGAAACTATTCACAAATTTGTGTGATGTCATCGGAGCTGCAGTAAGGCTTGTACCCGCGTCGAAGCGGAATCGTTGTTCTTCTCTGATGAGTTACGTTGAAGGGTCTTGTATGCAAAATTTATAGTTTTCATTTTCTTTGTCCCGAAAAGCCAGTTGGGTCTAATACAAGAGTAAATACGGTAATCCCCGAATTTTTTTTTTTTTTTTTTTTTTTTTTTTTTTTTTTTTTTTTTTTTTTTTAATTTGCATTGGGGTTGAGGTTAGTACAGTGCTCCTGACATACAGAGATCTGGAAGTTTGGTATTTTTCTGCCCCCACTGTTGCCAACTGGTGATGGTGGCAGTGATTATGGATTTAAGAGGAAGTACAACTGGACAACCATCCTCTATTAACACTAATCAAAGAAAAAAACTGGAAAAGGGGTCCGACACTTCGCCATGGCTAAATGGTTAGCGTACTGGCTTTTGGTCACAGGAGTCCCGGATTTGATTCCCGACAGTGTTGGAAATTTTAACCATAATTGGTTAATTCCACTGGCACGGTGGCTGGGTGTATTGTGTCGTCATTATCATTTTTTCCCTCATCACTTCGCGCAGGTCGCCTACGGGTGTCAAATCGAAAGACTGCATTTGACTAACCAAACTTGTCTCGGACACTCCTGGCACTAAAAGCCATACGTCATTTAATTTTGTTTACTTCGTAAAGTGAAGTTAGCAGACAAAGAAAGACGAGGGTCTTGAAGGGCACAAAAATGAAATTGTCATCACAGGTGGGTAAGTCACCCGCACTGTGGTGTGATCTTAGTTTCATTTTGCTTCATCCATTGTGTGACAAGAATGATGCAAATAGAGTTCGGGTGAGCTAGGAAGATGTCTGGTCGTGCATGCACACTTCGGACGATCCAGTGTAGCACATCCCCTCCTTACAGAGCTCCTGCTACAAGGACAGTTCAGTGCATAAGTTTACACTCAGCTGTCGCGCGCTGATTTCTAATTTCTCGTGTAGTCACTATGGTTAGTGGTGGTTTATGTTAGGCCTAACTGTGACGGTATGGAAGGCGTTAAAAGTAGCCTGTATCGTAAGGTGCTAAAAAATCAGATGTGCAGCAATCTCGAATGTTATAGACTTTATGAAAATGGAGGCAATGGAAGAAACGTTCATGATAGATTGTAAGATAGTGCAGGAAAGAGCAGCAGCTGCTGTTGGAGTGTCAGAAAGTTCTGTGGAATGGATTAAGAGTGAAAAATGAAAAGCGATGGAATTAGAAAAATCTATGGTTAGTCTGTTTGAAACACCGAACAAGAAGAGAATGCACACAAAGAATGTTACTGGACTGGACGACTTTGACGAAGGTGCCGTACGTCGTATTGTTAACAATTTTTATTTAGTTAAAAATGTTTACCTACAGTTTCAAAAATTCATACAAAGTTAGAGAAAGACTTTTAAAGTTCAAAGGATCCAACACTAGTGTCAAGCGAATCCTTCGATCATTAGGATATCGTAGGATTGAAACACTAACAAGCGCAACCTAATGGAAAAACATGATATAAAATAAAAAAGATTTATTTATTTGAAAAAATGCTCAGTATTGGACGGAGGATAGGCCTATTGTGTACATGGATGAAACCTACGTACATATGTCCCATGTATCCAGCAAAGGTGGGTCTGATAATTTAATATCTGGTAAATCAGCGCCTGTGTTGAAAGGAAAAAGACTTATAGTTGTACATGCTGGCGGGGAAATGGATTTCGTAGAGAACTGTCAGCTAATATGGAAGTCTGGCAGCAAGAGTAGAGACTACCACGATGACATGAATAGTGACTTCTTTTTTTTTTTTTAAGCGGGTGAAAGATATGCTTATTCCTAATCTTCCACCTCACAGTGTTCTCGTAATTGACAACGCGTCATATCACACCAAGGAAATAGATCATGCTCCAACCTCCAGCTCATGGAAAGCGACGATCTCCTGGCTAGTGAATAGGAACATTCCACACCATGAGACGATGTACAAACACAAGCTTTATGAGCTTATCAAATTGCATAAGCCGGCACACAAAACCTACTTCCTAGATGAACTCATTGAACAGAATGGACACTTGATCATTTGACTGCCCCGATATCACCCTGAATTAAACAGTGTTTAAATAATGTGGGCAGAAGCGAAGAATTGGGTAGATTCTCACAACATCACCTGCACTGTTGACGATGTAGAGACAGAAATTCGCGTCAATATCCGCCTAAGAATGGAAGCGTAAATGTGAACACGCAAAGAAGGTGGATAAAGAGTAATTTGTGATCCATCTGGGAGCCAACGACACGCCATCCGGTGAGAACGACAGAAATGATGACGGAGGACTCGGTGGAACTGAAGAGCTGTAGAGGACATTATAAAACAAGGAGGGTGCTCATTTTGTGAATATAGTGTCATTTATTATTTATTATTTCAAGTGTCATTTAAGTTATCTTTGTATACATACGTTGTTGCCTTTTAATTAGCATATGTAGACCCTGTATGGTGTTTCTTTTTATATTTCGTTTCTGTACCTGAGAACCATTATATCGTTATATATGTCATATCGTTAAGTCACATTTCAACAAAATCTTGGCATTAAGGAGCTAGGGACAAACGATCATGTAGTCCAACCCTGCTTTCTCGCCTTATAGCAAAAGTACTTTTTATTATTGTTACTATTATTATTATTTTCTTAATGCCCAGTATTTCTTCATTCTTTCTGATCTTCTTTTCCTCTCGTCTTCCGAGATAATAGACTTGCTTTTAATGTAGATTTGTCTTGAAACCTTATATTTTCTTCTTTAGCTATTACTTTAGCTGTTCAAACGAATAGTGAATTTCTGTAATTTTTAATTCTATCAGGTCTTTTTCAGTTTCTTTAAAGCAGTCAGTTTTGTTTTCTGGTTATGGAAGAAGTCAAAGATTTGTTCAGCTAATCTATGAGAGTTCATTCTGAGGAGAAGATGATCGTTAAAAAATATCCTCCTTTTTCACATAGTATCCGAGAGATTTTTGATTTTCTTGTAGCTTGTTTCATTCTTGATGTGTATTATTATTATTATTATTATTATTATTATTATTATTATTATTATTATTATTATTATTATTATTATTGACGTATTTTGCATGATGTGGCTCAGATTATAAAGCCTGCCATTATAGCAAACCATATTCTATTTTATATCAAGTTATAATTTAAAATAATAACTATGCAAATTGATACACGAAAAAGATTTTGACAGCTGCTATAATAGGAGGTTAAATTAATGTTCTAACTCCTTAAATCTATCTGTCATCTGTAACACTTCTAAGTAAATTCATTTTGGCTAGGTATGTCTGTAATTTGCAGCTGGAAGGGAATTCTACTAAATGAAAATCTGCGGAGTGTTACATGTCAGTTATAACAAATATTTTGGGTCAACTGTACGTCGCCACAACACCGAGCGAGAAGGAGAAGTCAGCATTCTAATATAACACTGGGAATTTCATGTTTTTGTGTTAAAATGTTATAAAAACTGCAGTCGTTTTATTTGCGCACGTTACATTTAGAAACTTTGTATCATTTCACCATCGTACCGACTTGTACAGCGAGCGCGCTCTCCAGCTGAGCTCAAGATCGTGAATAACCGTAATTTTGGAGGTTTTTTAAAATTATATTTTTTCTCTTTCCAATTTAATTGTGATTAGTGATGGCAGAATTGAATATAATGCATTCGAGATCTTGAGGATCAATACTCAAAACCATATTCTTGAGTTCAACATAACATTTAAAAGTCAATGACCGGGCGAGTTGGCCGTACGGATAAGGGCGCGCAGCTGTGAGCTTGCATCCGGGAGATAGCTGGTTCGAATCCCACTGTCGGCAGCCATGAAGATGGTTTTCCGTGGTTTCCCATTTACACTCCTAGGCCTTTCCTATCCCATCGTCGCCATAAGACCTATCTGTGTTGGTATGACGTAAAGCCACTAGCAAAAAAAATTTTTAAATAGAAGTCGATGTAGGCCTAATTTATGCGGTACAAGATTTCCATAAACTGACTACAAACAGTATACCGGTGACCAAATTACGGTGAAAGATAAAAGGGGATTCATCATCATGTTGGGCGCTTTGGTATCTAATGTGCTTTATTTTATTAAATTAGAGAATTAAAAGCTACTTGTGGTCGATTGTTGTTTGGCTTAGTGTTACGGGCATTAGATTTTTCGAAGAGTTTGGCTAATCAGAGTTGCTGAACTGAAAGAAGTTTTCAGAGGAAACTGACGAAGATTTCGTGGTAAAACTGAGTGTAAAGTTTCAAGATTTTTAAGTTCACTCATTCTACGATTACCTTTAATTGAGGAGCTATTTAATGGTGAGATGGCGACCCCGGTCTAGAGCCAGGAATAACGGCAGAGAGGATTCGTCCTAATGACCATGCGTCACCTCCTAATCTGCAGGCCTTCGGACCGAGCAGCGGTTGCTTGGTAGGGGGAAGGTCCATTGGGGCTGTGTAGTTTGGTTTGGTTTAGGGATGTTTGTAAGATTATAAGTATATATATTTTATTTTTGTGATTTTTAGCCAAATTCTGGATGGTTCATTCATTCCCGCATTTTCTGTATTGCCATGTTGTACTTTTCTTCCGGGGTCCCTCCAGAAATGGAGAATCGAGGTTCCACTGTACTGTGTCATTGCATTAAAATCTATAAAAAGATAATATTACAAAAAATCAAAAACAAGATGGATTCACAATTAAGAGAAGAACAACAAGGATTTTTTAGACTTGGAAGTTTGATGCCATATTTACAGCTAGACAAGTAGTAGAAATCAAATGGGAATTTGGGAAAGACATTGCATTTGCATTCATAGATATATGACATGGTTAAGAGAAGAGAAGAGAAGAGAAGAGAAGAGAAGAGAAGAGAAGAGAAGAGAAGAGAAGAGATATGGCAAGGTCTGTATAGAATGGAATTGTCAAGAGATGTGCAATTCAGAATTAGAAACATGTATAACAAATGTCTGAACTGTGTTATAATAGATGGCAAAAAATCAGAATAGTTTAGAACAGATAGAGGAGTTCAACAAGGAAGTGTTCTTTCATCAGTGCTCTTTAATATCCTCTTCAGACCCAACGCCCACGCAAGTGGACAACTATAATGAAATCCACATTTCTGAGCTCTTATATTCCTAAATGAACAATATGTACCAATATTTGTATTTTTTACCGTCAGACGTTTCTAATATATTTTGTCCACAAATGTGGACATTAGGCCTGCATTATGTCTATGCCTCTTGTTCACTTTTATGAATAAATGGTGAAATCCGCAAATATTTCAAGTATGATAATGGTTTAACTTCAATAAAGAGTTGGGTCAACTTAAATAAATGCTAAATATATAGAATTATTTTTAATCAGCTGACATGAACACATAAATGAAACACATATTTAAATGTTATTTCTGTAACAGACTGTAAGTTTTCTTCCCTTTTACGTATGGAAATGCACAAAACAATTCCTGTCCTTAAGAGAGCACAAGTAGACTTTGCATGTTATGCAGAGAATGCGGCTTTTTTCATTGCAGCCAGGATTTCGGCATTTTTGCATGTCTTTAACTTTCATGGCTAGAGGAAGATGACCGGCAAACCTAGAAACATAATTGATTGTGTAACTAAATAAGTATGATTATTTATGAGAGTTTCCCCTATGTGTTCATGATTAATGAAGATTTAGTTAAATTAGGTACCATGGCAACATGGTATCTACATTACCTTGAGCAACTTATTGTTGGTAAGACCAAATGTCCACATGCGTGGACAAATAGTCTTACCCAGCTATTGTTATAGAGACCTAATGTCCACGTGTGTGGACAAAATAATTTGCATGCACATACAGTCGACACCAAATAAAAACAACAACACATTTCTACATTATTCGTCAGTTCAGGTCTTTGATTACCAGAAACTAACTGAAAGAGTTTATCAGGCAAGCCCGTAAATGAAGTATTAACAAGTATTTACCTGTAAGTCGGCTGTCCTGTGATGTACCCATGTCTTCACTTTCCGCCAACTTGCTGAGTGCTACCAAGGAGGTAACCGAATGTTGAAAAACAGTGAAGTTTATAGAGAGATCCTCTGAGAACACACTCAAAGTAATATTGGAGGGAAATTCGAACTTCATTGTTCGTCAGAGAATAAAACATATTTGTCCACATATGTGGACATTGGGTCGGAAGAGGATATAGTGATGGACAACTTTATGAGGAAAGTTCATCAAGAGTCAACAGCAAATGATATGAAAGTCATAGTCTATGCAGATGATGTGATGATATGGGAAGAAAATGAAAAAAATTTGAAGAACAGCCAAATACCCGGCAGAGGGCAATTGAAGAAGCAGGCATGGAAATAAGTTTAATGAAAAGTGAGGTAATGGAAATCAGTAGAGAAAACAAGAAAATGAAGGATATTAGGTGTAATGGAAAAATTCCTAAAGAAGTAGATGTTGTTAAATACCTAGGTAGTAAGCTAACTGGGAAAGGAAACATCAAGGAAGATGTTTCGAAGAGGATAGGAAATTGCTCAATATTTTATTACCCTGTTATCGGACATAATTAGAAATTGGAAATTACCTACCAAAGCAAAAAGCATGATATATAAATCATATTATTTACCACATTGTTGACCTATGGATCTGAATGTTGAACTTGGACCCAAAGGAAAAAAGATCTGAGTAGATTACAAGGAACAGAGATGTGCTTTCTGTGAGAGATCTTGGCTAAAACAAACAGGGACAAGATAAGAAATAATATGAAACACACTACAGATCAACCGGCTAAAAGAAACTATGGAGAGAAATAGGCTGAAATGGTTCGGCCTCGTCAAAAGAATGGGACAAGGAAGATTTCCCAAAAGAGCTCTGGAATGGACAGAATCTGGAAGAAGATAAATTGGAAGACCGTAAAAAGATGGAGGGATCAGGTGGAGGTTGACATAAATCGGAGAGGACTACAATGGGAGACAGTGATGAACAATAGACGGCCCGGGGGGGGGGGGGAAGAGAAGATTGGAAGAGGCATTGTGAACGACCTGCATAAGCAGAAATGTTTCAGGAAGAAGAAGAAGAAGATTGCACAGTAGGATGCAAGGTTTTCAATATAAATAATTAAGCTGTAGGAAAAAAAGGAAGGAAACTTTTTTCTTTAAAATGCCCTTTCCTAAAATTAGGGTGCAGGGATCATTCAGCGGTGGAGATTATTCACGTTAGGTCATCAGCCCGGAGGCTGGTGGGATCCTCAAATAGCACCACCGATCTGTAAAATCCAATGGCGATGTCAAAATGGGGCTACAGTATATGGTACATCATCTACAAAATTATGTTTACATTCTGCAGCAACGTGCACACCAACGATATATATGAGTGATTATGTAGTAGTTATTTTTATATTGATTTTTCTTCTTAGCGGGAAGCTACACATCACTAATGCCACAGAGGGTTTTAAAGAAAGCAAGAATTTTGCTGTCAATTCTGATAGGAAAGTGAAGGATGGTAGAAGGGTGTCATTTTATTTGTGGAACCTGACCAGGACTACATCCCTTCAAGTGCTACCAAAAGTATCACATGATGAAAAACTATTGCCAAAAGCGCTGGTCACTGGTTCACAATATAAAATTTATAGTGTTTACCTTAAGTGTTAATTGAATAAAATGAATTTTTTCCCACGTTCTCCTGACTACAATAAATTGGATGTGTGGTGAAAGTGAGTGGAAATGGAATTGGACTCTAAAGGGCTACAGGAAATGTACTTTCCACCAAATGTCACTTTCACTCAACCTGTGGATCAAGGTAGACAACTCTGAAAGCATTGTTGGTTTTTGTAAAAAACTAAATCTTAATGATAGTTGCAATACGTTAGCTAAATTATGGGAATTTATGACGAAAGATAAGTTTTAAAAATGTATAATGAACCCGTGTCGGTAGAAGAAACCAAAAGGAATGGCTCTGAAGAGCAGCAGATTATGAATTTACAGGCTTATTCAATCAATCTCAAGATTTGATGACTATGATGAAAAAGGTGCAAATGAATGACTGCAAACTGATGCTGATCCAGGTTTTTGCACTTCGGAGTGACCACACGTTAACGCATTGTGGCTATGGCGGCAAGCTCTGCATTCAGGAGATGCGTGGGTTCAAACCCCAGCGTCAGCTGTCCTAGGAATGGTTTTCAGTGGTTTCTCATTTTCACTTTCAGGTAAATGCTGGGACAGTTCCAATTTATACAGCTTTTTACCTCCTTATCCAATTTCATTCACCATCATTCATTTCATCTTCATTAGCCCCTCAATTGAGGTTGGAATCAGGAAGGCCATCTGGCCGTAAAAACACCATATAATTTCATCCCCGATCCGTATCAAGAAACGGGACTAAGGAGTAGACAAACAACAAGTGAAGATGAAAACAACAGATGCTACGGATAATGAAATGGATGGAAACAGGGATAGTGACAGTAATAAGGAACCGTACATGCAGAAGGATTTACTGCCTGGAAAACGGTGTGAAGATGTTATGCAAAGGATAACCGGAATGGTGCTCTGCTAATCTTCTGCTGAAAGGCATTTGAGATCTCGCCACTAGGAAATGGATGTGTGTGTTCGAGGAATTAAAATTCTGCCATTGCATTACAATGGTAACATATTTTGTGTCCTATGTGGCTTCCAGGTCTGGTTATCTGAACTATAGTTGGTCCCAGTTAGTTTGTATAATCAGCGTTTCACTGTAACTTTTAAAGAACTCAGTACAGGTAACCCAATAGGCAATCAACTATTGTGGTATCTCATTTCAGTTTGTATAATATGCTGCATTTTCCCCAATTCTAACCTAGCCTTCATTAATTACAAGAGGAAAAGGACAATATGTACATTGTCAAGTACAGAAGATTGTAACATTTTGTTTATCTTTTGCGTTATTGGGCATGTTTCTGCCTTTTTCTCACACATTGCTAGTTTGGTGTGAAATAATTCCGAAGCCTTGGCCTTCTTGTTTCCCAACCTTATCAAACAGGACAGGATGTTACCTAAAATATTACAAATGTGATTGATAATACAACTTATTTGCATGCAGAGGGATCGTAAATTTGACCTTGGCTGTTGAGGTTACTTTGAAATATGAACAGTTGACAATCATACACAATGTGAGCATTTACTAGATTTCTGTTGGTCCACAAGGCAGGGGTCTTAAAATGTCGTACGTTGGGGGAGAACATTCTTATGAAAATGGCTACGTATTAGTTGCGCTGTACTTCTAAGGGCTCATATCCATCAGTACTTAACACAAATTATTCCCCACATAGGACCTCACATTGATCTGCTTAACAGACAGCTTGTCCTCACCATTTTCTGTAACTTATTTTTGTGTTAATAATTACAACTACATTTTTTTTTTCTTCCATAATTTTTTAAATTACTACAACTTTCTGTGACTGCACTAAATCTATGAATTTCATTGAATAGCTCTATGTAATTCCCCACTGTCCTGAAATTCTCTATCCCCGTAGTCATAACATAAACTCTGTCAAATAACTGTATGGATGAAGACCACGTCAAGGCTGTCAGGGTTACACTTGCAGGGTGAGAAAGTGAAATAAAGAGGCAGCTGGGCTTCTTGCTTCATACTACGTTTTCCGCCTCCCCGCAGTAACATTAATGTTCAAACCATTCAAAACAGTCCTGTCATGGTCTAGGGGTGGAATTGTTGCCTTACAATCTAATGGTTTGGGTTCAATTTTTTTTTTTTCTGTTATAATCACCAAATTTCCTTCCGTTTTCACATCAGATGGGTTTCTCTAATTACAAGGGAACTTAAATGCAAATTCACGGGACCCCAAAAAATTTTCCAACATCAACAGTTTTGCATTTTGTTGTATTAACCAGGACAGTGGATTAAGCAGACATAACAGATATACAAAGTATTGTTTCAAGCCATCTTCTCCAAATCCTCATGTTTCCTGCATTTTACTTTCCTCCGCTGCATCATCCCAACAATACAGTTGCATTAATTAAATCACCGAGCTCGATAGCTACAGTCACTTAAGTGCAGCCAGTATCCAGTATTTGGGAGATGGTGGGTTCAAACCCCACTTTCAGCAGACCTGAAGATGGTTTCCGTGGTTTCCCATTTTCACACCAGGCAAATGCTGGGCCCACATTAAGGCCACAGCCACTTCCTTCCCACCCCTAGCCCTTTCCTGTCCTATCGCCACCATAAGACCTATCTGTGTTAGTGCGATGTAAAGCAACTTGGTAAAAATAAAGTAATTGAATCACAATTCCTTAATAATCATCCTCGTCATCGTCATCAATTTCTCTTGTCCATCTCATGCCAGGTTGCATCTCTCCATCTTCATCCATCCAATCACCATTGTTCCTCCCAAACTGTGTAATACCAATATACTTGGTCCGTTATTGGACATTATAAATTTTACAGCTAACTCATTCCTGGTTGCCAGCATTTTGCTCCAGTATGCCAAGTTGGACTCATCAGTTGGTAAATAGCACACCTACCAAGACTCACAGCTAGTGCATACCATGGAGTCCACTGCGTAGGCTACTTGGAGCCACTGGCAGTGCCAATGCGCTATGAGAGACTTCTCAGTTTCAAAAATTGATACCTGCCTGGCTTTGCCCCTAATGAGTAAATTTATAATACCAATATAGTTGGTCCTTTATTGGACATTATAAATTTTCCAGCCTACTCATTCCTGGTTGCCAACTGATGAGCCCAGATTGGCACACTGGGGCAAAACGCTGGCAACAGGGATGAGTTAGCTGGAAGATTTATAATATCCAATAACTGACCAGCTATATTGATATAATAAATTTACTCATTCAGGACAAATATTTCAGGTTCCCTATGGGAATCAACATCTGTATCACCTAACTGCGTTCCAATCTAGGTTTCTTCTTCTTCTTCTTCTTGTTCTTGATCATATTCAACCACCTTATTATGGGTCACCGTCATCTGCTTTGACGTGTTTTCTTCTTCCATCCTCTTAACATCTTCAAACCATCTAAATTTATAGTACTCGGCACACAAGACTGTACACATAAAAGCAAATATCTCTGTCCTATCGAGACATAAAGATCTACAAACTAACCTCAGTATAAGTATCAATAATGGAGGTTCCCTTACCCAAGTAAATGATCAGTCAAGATCTTCATAATTAAATCAGTTTTCAAGCTCAGTGAGGAATTAAAGTAATATACATTCTCTCAATTTAATGTTATATTTTTCTGCCTTTATTTTTACATACATACATTCATACATTATAATTAAAGACTGTTATGCCTTTCAGCGTTCAGTCTGCAAGCCTCTGTGAATTTACTAAACATTGCCACAATCTTCTATTTGCAACTAGTGCTGTGGCTTCATTTAGTTCTATACCTCTTATCTTTAAATCATTAGAAACTGAGTCTAACCATCGTCATCTTCGTCTCCTTCTACTTCTTTTACCCTCCATAACAGAGTCCATTATTCTCCTTGGTAACCTACCCTCCTCCATTCACCTCACATGACCCCACCACCGAAGCCGGTTTATGAGTACAGATTCATCCATCAAGTTCATTCCTAAATTAGCCTTTATCTCCTCATTCTGTGTACCCTCTTGCCGGTGTTCCCACCTGTTTGTACCAGCAATCATTCTCGCTACTTTCATGTCTGTTACTTCTAACTTATGAATAAGATATCCTGTGTCACCCAGCTTTTGCTCCCGTAAAGCAAAGTTGGTCTGAAAACAGACCGATGTAAAGATAGTTTCGTCTGGGAGCTGACTTCCTTCTTACAGAATACTGTTGATCGCAACTGCGAACTCACTGCATTAGCTTTACTACACCTCGATTCAATCTCACTATATTACCATCCTGGGAGAACACACAACCTAAATACTTGAAATTATCGACCTGTTCTAGCTTTGTATCACCAATCTGACATTCAGTTCTCTTGGATTTCTTACCTGCTGACATCAATTTAGTCTTCGAAAGGCTAATTTTCATACCATTGCACCTATTTTCAAGTTCCAAGATTAGACTGCAGGCTTTCGGCGCAATCTGCCATTAAGACCAAGTCGTCAGCATAGGCCAGGCTGCTTACTATATTTCCACCTAATTGAATCCCTTCCTGCCATTTTATGCCTTTCAGCAGATGATCCATGTAAACTACGAACAGCAAAGGTGAAAGATTACAGCCTTGTCTAATCCCTGTAAGTACCCTGAACCAAGAAACTCAATTCTACCATCAATTCTCACTGAAGCCCAATTGTCAACATAAATGCCTTTGATTGATTTTAATAATCTACCTTTAATTCCGGAGCCTCCATGGCTCAGGCGACAGCGCGCCGGACTCTCATCACTGGGTTCAAGTTCAAATCCCGGTCACTCCATATGAGATTTGTGCTGGACAAAGCAGAGGTGGGACAGGTTTTTCTCTGGGTACTCCGGTTTTCCCTGTCATATTTCATTCCAGCAACACTCTCCAATATCGTTTCATTTCATCTGTCCTTCATTAATCATTGCCCCAGAGGAGTGCGACAGGCTTCGGCAGCCGGCACAATTCCTATCCTCGCCGCTTAGATAGGGGCTTCATTCATTCCATTCCTGACCCAGTCGAATGACTGGAAACAGGCTGTGGATTTTCACCTTTAATTCCGTAGTCCCCCAGTATGGCGAACATCTTCCCTCGGTACCCTGTCATGTGCTTTCTCTAGATCTACGAAACATAAACACAACTGCCTATTTCTCTCGTAGCATTTTTCAATTACCTGGCGCGTACTGAAAATCTGATCCTGATAGCCCCTCTGTGGTCGTAAACCACACTGGTTTTCATGCAACTTCCTCTCAACTACTGATCGCACCCTCCCTTCCAAGATGCCAGTGAATAGTCGTACTTTGCCTGGTATACTAATCAATGAGATACCTCGATAGTTGTTGCAATCCTTCCTGTTCCCTTGCTTATAGATAGGTGCAATTACTGCTTTTGTCCAATCTGAAGGTACCTTACCAACACTCCATGCTAATCTTACTACTCTGTGAAGCCATTTCATCCCTGCCTTCCCACTATACGTCACCATTTCAGGTCTAATTTCATCTATTCCTGCTGCTTTATGACAATGGAGTTTATTTACCATCTTTTCCACTTCTTCAAGCGTAATTTCACCAACATCATTTTCCTCCTCCCCATGAGCTTGGCTGTTCGCAACACCACCAGGAAGATTTCGTTTTACGTTGAGACGATGTTCAAAATATTTCATCCACCTCTCCATTGATTCCCTGGGATCTGTTATGAGTTCACCTAAATTACTCAAAAGACTGTTCATTTCCTTTTTCCCTCCCTTCCTAAGATTCTTTATTACTGTCCAGAAAGGTTTCCCTGCTGCTTGACCTAGCCTTTCCAGGTTATTACCAAAATCTTCCCAAGACTTCTTTTTGGATTCAACAACTATTTGTTTCGCTCTGTTTCTCTCATCAACGTACAAATCCCTGTCTGCCTTGGCCCTTGTTTGAAGCCATTTCTGATAAGCCTTCTTTTTACGTTTACAAGCTGCTTTCACTTCATCATTCCACCAAGATGTTTGCCTTTTCCCTACTTTACACACAGTTGTTCCTAGGCATTCCCTTGCTGTCTCTACTACAGCATCCCTGTATGCCACCCATTCACTTTCTATATCCTGAATCAGATTACTGTCTACTGTTTGTAACTTCTCACTAATCATATCCATGTACTCCTGTCTAATTTCCTCGCCCTGGAGATATTGTACCCTTATTCGTTTGCAGACAGATTTCACTTTCTCTGCCCTAGGCCTAGAGATATTTAGTTCACTACAGATCAGATAGTGGTCTCTATCATCGAAAAATCCCCGAAAAACTCGTACATTCCTAACAGATTTCCTGAATTCGAAACCGGTTAAAATATAGTCTATTATGGATCTGGTACCCCTAGCCTCCCATGGGAAGCGGTGAATAGCCTTATGCTTGAAGAATGTATTCGTAACAGCTAAACCCATACTAGCACAGAAGTCCAGCAAACGCTTCCCATTCCCATTAGCTTCCATATCTTCCCCACATTTACCAATCACCCTTTCGTATCCTTCAGTTCTATTTCCAACTCTCGCATTGAAATCACCCATTAGCACTATTCTATCCTTGCTGTTGACCCTGACCACGATGTCACTCAATGCTTCATAAAACTTGTCAACTTTATCCTCATCTGCACCCTCACTTGGTGAATACACGGAGACAATTCTAGTCCTAATTCCTCCAACTGACCACGATGTCACTCAATGCTTCATAAAACTTGTCAACTTTATCCTCATCTGCACCCTCACGTGGTGAATACACGGAGACAATTCTAGTCCTAATTCCTCCAACTGACAAATCTACCCACATCATTCGCTCATTTACGTGCCTAACAGAAACTATGTTGCGTGCAGTGGTATTCCTAATAAACAGCCCTACCCCATACTCTGTCCTTCCCTTTCTAACACCCGTCAAGTACACTTTATAATCTCCTATCTCTTCCTCGTTATCTCCCCTTACCCGTATATCACTTACTCCTAGCACATCCATATGCATCCTCTTTGCTGACTCAGCCAGTTCTACTTTCTTTCTTCCGCAAGTCCCATTAATACTGATAGCTCCCCATCGAATTCCATTTCGTTCATCAAGTTGTTTCCAAGGAGTCCCTCGACTGTCAAATGAGAGTGGGACTCCGTTAGTGCCATAGGTCCGAGGCTTGCTTAAAATGTTCTGAGCTCGGTAAATGCATGAAGCAGGATGCTACCCTACTTGCACATAGTCCAAGTGAGGATCTCTCCCCTAACGGGTTATGGACCACCAGTGAATTGTATAGTCCTAGCCGCCTGAGCACAAGGAGGGCCACGACTCAGGACCACTTACTAGGCCACTCAGCTGTTGCCCATGGTTCACGAACTAGGACGTGACTGCAGTAACCCACACCATTAACCATCCTTTATTTTTATATTCACATTAAATAACTGTATTCTTTGGTGTTTGCCTTGTGTAAATAATTTGGCTCCCTTCTTGAAATTTGCTATTAGTTGTCAAACTGAAGTGAAATCACACTGTACATAATGCTGTTAGTCAATAAGAATACACAAGGGCTAAGTCTGCAAACCGTACCAAAGTTGTGACGAGACAAGGTTCGGTTAGGTTAGCTTGATAACAAAATTTCCTTCTATTTCAACTTAATTATCTTTTTAGAGGAGGTAAATTTGCTTTCTTTTTCGGAGGAGTTTTCTTGCTTCTTATACGTCCTAATTGAATTCTGTATGTACAAATTGGACAAAATAAGACACTATTATTAAAATGCTGTGTTCATCATTTAACACAAACTATGTTACTAAATGCATTATTCAAACATGCCACAATTCTACTTACCTGGTATTACACAAGCAGATATACAATCCTACAAAAAAGAAACTGTGCTTTACCTACTCCTGCAAATTTAACACTAAGTAATTTTCACAATATGGCAGTGGCAGTATCGTATAATCTCGCAAGTTATAAAAAAGTCATGACTAGATAGCGCCAACCTGCAAGTTTAGCAGTAAGACGCCATATCGGCAAGGAGGGTCCCTAAACTGTACAGTTAGCGACACTGAATCGAACCCAATGGTTACAAAATAACTATAAATCACTACCCTCAGTATTAACAGGAGAGAAAGAGTAATGTTTTACCCTTAGTGTATGCACATACGTGGCAGGGACTATATTTTTCTCCATTCTCTTGTAAAGCTTTTCCCACTTTGATATCCTTCCTACCATCCTTATTTCTTACCTTGCCCTTTCTTGTCTTCACTATCATACTACTTAAAAATTTCATTTAACTGGCCTGGATTTTATTCTCCTGTCTTTTTTTTTTTCAGAGTCCAGGTCAATATTGGACAGTAGTACATCACCTCTTTACATTTCATTGGTACTTCCTTCCTCCCACCAGGTTTCTCACATTTTGGTAGAAAGCATTTCATTTTTTAAATCCTTTTACTGATCTTGCATGTCCAGCCCTGCATCCTGCATCAGTTCGCTTTTCAAGTACTTGAAACTCTCCACAATTCAAAGTTTTGTCATGATTTTTATAATTACTCTCCCTTCCCTTTCTCCTCTAGTTAACACCATCGTCTTACTCTTTTCCATGCTGATTTTCATTCTATATTTTTCGATAATCTCACTCAACATGTCGAATTGTCCTTGTATTTCCTCTCTGTTTGCCACGAACCTACTACGCTGTTGTAGTATGGGGAGAGGCGATACTTCACGTAGGTGCTAACCGACTTGCCGGCGGACTTGAACAATATAAAATACAGTATCTCTCGTGGACCAAACACACAACCCTGTGGGTGGGGGACACAGATGAAAAATACATTATTACATTCCGTCTCATTAGGGGCCGATGACCTAGATGTTAGGTCCCTTTAAACAACCAGCATCATCATCATCATCATCATCATCATCATCAACAAGTTTCTGTTTGCTTTCCACACCACAATATCATTTGTAAACAACATTACCTTCAGATCCCTGTCCCCATATTTTACCTTTGTCCCATTGACATTTTTCTTCCGTAACTTGTATGAATAACAGTGTTGACAACAGTCTTCCTTGTTGTGCAGTTTAATGTTGATGGGATGCCTAATGAATCATTGAGTTGTTTCTAATTAACAGTATTTTCATTATGCTTGCTTAAGATTTCTAAGTTATGCAACAAAGAAAGCACTTCATTATTTTAACCATTATAGTTTATTTTTGTCCAGATTGACCTATATATCTAATAACTCTGAAAAATCACTGGTAATGTTTCCTTGTCAATACTAATAAATTATTGTTAGTATTAGTATTATTAGTATAGGAATTAGTGTTGACAAGGCAGATATATAATATTACCAGTGATTTTTCAGTGTTGTTGAATGAAAAGTGCTTTCTTTAATGACAGGCACTTCAATACACCAAGGAAAACAAGAAAATTACAAGTAATCTTTCGTCGATCTAAGGGATGTATGTGTGAGAAAGGAAGGGTAACAAAAGAGGAGTTAAGAGTATTGTTCTGTAGCTTAAAGAGCCCAAAATGAAGTGTAAGTTCAATATATGGTGTAAATTTTAGAAGCTTAATATGAGGTGTAATAGGAACCTCACAAAAGGGAGGATGTATATTATGTGTTATCAGGGTTATTATCCTATACTGAGCACATAAGCTGAGAGGATATTCGGTGTATGAACTTGGAAAGCAACTACCTGCAGTTCATTAAACTTAATGTGTGAAATTTGATGTTTCATCTCCCATCATGTGAAACTTTACTTCTGATCACTTTGTCAAAAATGTCCTCGTAATTCAGCTTTAGTTTTTGCACAAAAACACACAAAAATGTACATTATCTGATCAAAAATATTTGGACTACTCTTGAACTCTTTTAGTGACAGGGTTGTTTTGAGCGATCCTCAAAAATGAACGAAACTTGCCAGCTCTGAGAGACGCTTCTTTTCTTTATTCTTTGAGAGGCTTCTAGACTAAAACGTGCCTAATATTGTCATGACCATTAAAGAGAGTCAATCTACCATGTTTTGGCAACATTCTTTTGTTTTCTGTCTTTTGATAAACTCGAGCGATATTTAAAGTTTCCTTGTTTACGCACGACTCATAAAAGCACGGCATTGAAGAGTAAGAAGAGTGCTGTAAGAGAGGAGGAAAATAAAGAACTGATGATTCCAGAAACTGTTGTGGAGTCTGTGCAGGATTGTCCTGCTCAAAATTCCTTTCTTGCCAGTCTTTGTTAGTATCAACATCAGCATTGTCATTATAACTTGCTTGGTTATGAACAGTCACATTCCGCACAGGTGTCCGAGGCGGAATTAGCACTTGATTTGTCATCAAGATCGAAATCGCTTTTCACAAAGTCCACAAAATCGTCAGTCATTAGCTATACAGCTGCTTATTTTTACTGCCATCATTTAATTGTGTTTTCTTGTGTGATTGGCACTGCTGGTGTATTTTTTCAATATGCTAGATTTTAGAATTTCAGATTCTTGACACCCCTGCAGATATTTTAGATCACAAAAAATTAGTTTCTTAGTTCTTGTATTATGTATGTGTGCTCTCCAGTGTTCATTGTTCAGTGTTCCTCTGTGGATCAGCGGCCTCCGGATCACAAGATAGCGGGTTCAAACCCGGCAGAGGTAGTCGGATTTTTGAAGGGCGGAAAAAAGTCCATTCGACACTCCATGTCGTACGATGTCGGCATGTAAAAGATCTCTGGTGACACATTTGGTGTTTACCCGACAAAATTAATTAAATCTCAGCCATAGACGCCGAAGAGAGTTTCGGTTTACTCGGTGTGCCACCTAGTGGGGGCCTAGAGTAAAACGGAACGTCGAAATTGACGAGCAGATAGCCAGATGGCGTCAAATTGAAATGTCTGCACACGGTAGCTGAGGCCATACGATTATGATTATTATTATTATTATTATTATTATTATTATTATTATTATTATTATTATTATTATTATTATTAGTGTTCATTTTTACTCCACTTGTAAGCATGTGGTAATAGGAATAATCAAATTTTCCAACTTTTATTTTCCTGAATTTATTATTTTAATTTATTAATTAGTAAATTGAGGAATAAATTTCATAATGATCTGAAAAATATCCTGAATTTAGAAGCACTTCTGGATTAAGTTTCGCTTTCATATCTTTAAAAACAGAGCAAACTTTTTTTCTTTCTTAAAGCCTATATTTTCCATTAAAACAGCCTAGCAATAAAAGGGTTAAATATTTCTTGGATATGCACAATACGGGTGGGGGGAATGGCAGACCATTTTTCCTTGCAGCACTGTACCAAGCATTACTGATGCAGGTCGTTCGGGTCTAGTTCATCCCAAAGGTGTTCAATAGAATTGAGGTCAGAGCTCTGGGCTGTAACCTTACTGTCCGTAAACCACTCCCTTAACAGACTCTGCTGTATGACAAGGAGCATTATAATAGTTCCCAAACTCTCTTCGACCTTCGATAACACAGCTGATTACAACATCCATAAATCCTTCTGCCCTTAATGTGCTCTGTACTGTGGGCACTGTATAGGCTAGCATGTATCATCGCACCCGGCCTGACTCATTTATTGCTTCAGGTGATGCGTCTCCCATCAGATTTGTGGTTCATGTGTCTGAATCTTGGACATTGCAATGGTGCTGGCACTGAAGAATTCACAGGTAAGGGATATCCCTGTTGGTCAGAACACGCGGCTTACCAAGCTACTCCCTCTTTCCGCTTCACAAACGCTTACCTGACTGTTGACTTACTGGTGTGGCTGAGCTCCCTTGCTCTGCCCACTCTGCAGAGATCTTGTAGCACTCTATAACATGGAACTATTAGCCACCTTTTATAGGAGTTGTAGTGACAGCTGTATGTCCAGATTCTTTTGTTCAGATAGTGTATATTTTAGTGCAAACATTTTATGAAAAATAACTTCTTTAAGGTTTATATCCATTGTAAACACGAGCAGTCCATTCATTGAGTGATGACTTTCTATTTGGCCTTTCTTTTGTTCTTAATTGTGCTCACCTCTCGTTGTATACGTTCCTTCCCTCCTGCATAGCTTCATGACTTTGAAAATGAATGAATTGTTGGATGATATTTGCTCAATATATTTTCAGTGTTGTAAGCAGCCAGAGAACTGGAGGTTTTGTTGGTCTCAGTATTACTACTTCACAACTGACAGACTCTACCAACTTGCGTATCAAGACGTCGTATGCAGCTAGTACTTACTGTAATATTTATATTAATGTATATATGTATTTTTAAACTGTATAGTGTCTTGCTAGATCATACCTTCTTTATACAATTTCTTTTTACTTCTATTTTTTTTTTTTTTTTTTTTTCTGCAAATCTCATAGATTTATTTTTGTGAAAAATATGAACATATTATGTATAATATATAATTGTGAGAAAATATTATTATTAGTAATTCTGTAATTGTATAGAAGTGGTTCAAGTGGGATTTGTACAGTGTTGTGTAGATTATGTGTTTGTGTATATAACATAACTGTGTTACTTTTATAATATTCATGTTATGTTTTAATTTAGTTCAGATGTTGCTCAATGTAATTCATCTGCTTTAATGAGACCTTGCTTTATGTTGGCAGGCATGACTTGAGAAGCTTGCAATATTTAACCAATGTGAACATGTAAATATTTTATTATTAGAGGTGGTCCTGTATTAAATAGAGGATCTGTATTTACATTGGTCACGTTTTATTGTTTTGCAGCAATTTTGACTGAGTGACCTTAATATATACATAATGTGAATATGTATGAATGTCAATTTTTGCCATGAAGAGTTTCATTTATACAGTCATAGCATGATATTCCAAAGTATTGAATCCTTAACAGTGAGAACAATTTTTAATGTTGAAGAACATTATTTCACTCTCATGCAGCCATGAACTGGTCATTTTGGTCAGCTTTTAAAGTGTATTAGTTTCAGTAGTTCATGTTTCTTAATTGTGAATCAGTTGTGCAAATTACTTTGACGTATTGGCGAGTTTTAGAGCAAAGCCCTTCTCGCATCTCTCTTGAAATGATGCAACTGTTTCTCATTAATTTTGATATTAGGTTTCCATTCTATCTTGTATATGTTTTGTGTTGTTGATTTGAGCTTACCATAAATTGCATAATCCTATACAGCAGCCATTCCATTAACTTTTTATGTTGGATGCCTTATCAGTCTTACACTAAAGCCTGTGCAGATACATTTAATATTTTCCTTTGTAAAGTATGAAACTAAGCGACTGTTGACTTTGAGCCACCTTTCAAGACCTTGAATTTCTAAGTCCAACTTATCAAAGACTGTAATGCATAATGCAACATGGTGGCAGTCTTTGGCTCCAGCCATCAACGACCTACATGGCTGACATGGTGAATACTAACCGTATTGTTTGTTGTTTTTTTTAAAAAGCTTTACAGTGACTCCAGTTAAGTTTTCTTCTCTTCCACCCAGGCTGCGTAACATCATTCTTTGAAACTATGAGAGTTCTAATATCAGAATTTTTAAAACTTCGAATTACTTCACACTGAGTGGCTCAGACAGTTCTGGTGCTGGCCTTCTGACCCCAGCTTGACATGTTCGGTCCTGGCTCAGCCTGGTGGTATTTGACAGTGTTTAGATATATCAGCCTCATCTCTGTAGATTTATTGACATATAAATACTCCTGCGGAACAGAATTCTGATACCTCGGCATCTCCAAAAACCGTTAGAAGTAGTTAGTGGGACGTAAAAACATTATTAGTCACATCCCTGTTCTTTATATTCCTGGAGGTCATGCAGTTATGTTCACAATATCAACAGTCCTTGATCAGAGACTCCCTCAGCAACCTTCTAACAATTGATACTCCAGGACCTCTTTTTCAGCAGTTTTTCTTTTTCTTTCTAGACTTCAAATTATTCTAATTGTTTTGTATTCATAGCTTAGTTTAATAAAGTTCAGGATCCTTCAGGGCAGTCCCAGTAGGGAGCTGATGTTAATATGAAGATATATACTGTATTAGAGCACTTCCATAATGCAGTCAAACCTCTATATAACAATATTTTTTGGCCCAAGCCAAACGTATTATATTATTGAGGTAATAGGAAATTGCATGCAGAATATTCTTTGACCTACAGGTTAATTCAATGTAACTTCAGTGTAACGTACAAAGGGGCTAAAATGAAAAAAACAGTACATGAAGACTTGGTTAATTTATACCTGCGGGAATAAGAAAAGAAATTCAAATTAACCACAAATTTGAATTAAACAATATTTATTCAGGATACAACCCTATCTTGTATATTTACGTAAACAACGTAAACAAAGGAAAATTTACTTAAGTACAGGAAAGAAGCGGGAGGGAAAAATGAAGCTAGGTTATGTGAGAAATATCATGATGGAAGAAATGACATGTAGGTTTTTGTTGAAGATGGGTATTACACATAGACACCTCTGGGTAAGAGAAAGGTAGGGGTAGGAAATATAGAAGAGGCTCCCGATTTTGGTACTATGGGAAGGGATGTGAAGGAGGAAGAAGGATCAGTTGACCTAAATAAACCATTACCTGCTTAGGTCAGCTACTTACTTCTGAGCAGAAAGAGTTCTGAGGCTGAATTTTTCAAGCACCTAGTTAGTGCTCAAGTTACAGCAGGCAGGGACCCTAGCTCTGACGATTGCACACAAGAAAGACCGTAGTGGCTGAGATTTGAAGAAGAAATGGACCAGACTGGTGAGGCACATTTGGTGTCCAGTAAGATGCAGGAAATGTAGAATGCTCTAAGGGCATTTATATCTGTGATGTCAGAAAACCTGTTGACTAAGATAGATGTGATGGGGGACATAACACGTGAAGTGACCGTGTTTATGTGGGAAACAAACAACAATTCACCATCAAAATGCACTCCCAATTTTTTTTGATTATCAACAGTTGAAATCGGTTCATTCAGAAGGTGATATTTGTGAAATGCGGGGGATATACAAAGCTTGGAAATGGTAGAAAACTTTTTGAAGGGTGAGGTAACAGGGAATGTAGTACATTTGACAAGTAGATTGTATCTGTGAGCGAATTAACTGCTTTGACATTTTACAATCATCTTCAAAGAGAAGAATTTCACATGAATTGTGGAAAACACTATCGATATCATTGATAAACAGGGAAAAAAAGAAGGTGCCTGGGACACTACCTTGGGAGATACCTGAGAGTGTGGTGGAAGGAAAAGAACTACATCCATCAATGGTATGCTGTGCTTACTCAAATTCAAAAAAATCCCTACTTTTTCAGTTCTTCCTTAAATTACAATAACAGACCATAAAACTGTACATGGCATTTTATTATTAAAAAAAGCGTAGCCAGTGTCCCTTAATCCATCTTCACTTAATGACTGATATCCCCATGCTCCACCTTCCAAGTCTTAGTAGCCTGACAGCTGTCAGTCAACTCCATGTGGAATTCTGGATTTAGGCCTAATAAGATAATTCACATAATTGCCTAATTCATCATAGTTCACAAACACTGTATTAGAGCCGGTGAGAAGCATGTTACTGCAAGGACGAACGTTATCTCATAGAAACAAACAGAAAATCTGGTGACAAATTTAGAAACTAAGCACTTTCTTTTCCATAAATCAAATGATTAGTGCTTTTGTCTCTCCTACACAACTGAACTAAAAGGCATTAAATAAAGGACTGGATTGGGAACGCTAAATAGTTCATGACGCTTTCAGTGAGCGCATCAACAAGTAATGTTACTGCAATGTTTAAGGTCATCGTAGTAAAGCAGTTTATTCTGGGTGTAAATGCAGTGCATGTGGTGTTTTATACATTGATCCATTATTTCCTTCTGCTATAATGGTTTTATTTTTTCCTATAAATACTTTTTGCACTAGCCATTGTCTGTTATTTGCACTTCTGATAAGAGTATGATTGAAAGTATGTAACATTTATCAAGTCTTCAACAGTCACAGAATGTATTACTAAGAGCTCATTTGCTGTGTCAGACTGATCACGTCACTGCTGCATCCAAAGAACATGGGATCTTGTTTGGTTACAGTACAGTTTGGCTCTGCAGTTGTGTTAAATTATAATATCACCTGTTGTATAAACAATATTCTCTTCTAAGTGATTTGTACATCAATAGAAAAAAAAAATTGCTTTCAGGTCCCTAATCTTGAATCTTTCCTGACTGACCAAATACACAAGAACCTTGTTTATCTGGATAGGACCAAAGGTTATCTGGATTATGAAAATAAACTAATAAATGAACACATTAAAAAATTATACAAATCTTTGACACAGACAAGAACTAAAACAACACTTTTTGGACATGAGCTCCTTACTTCAAAGTTTCTTCTTGTTTAAATGTGTATGTGGCATTTGAATGCAGCACCATCACATTTGATGTTCTAAGCAGTGGCGGCCGGTCAGTACGTGCTACCGGGCTCCAGCACGTAGCTTGGAACTGTAAGCAATATTATTTATGTACAGTACAATTATCCTGGTGCCTTTTCGTTGTTTTGAGTACGATATGAATTTGTGTTTTGTGAAAATCAGGACGAGATCTGTCGAACACCTAGCGCCGTTCTCCCGGGGAACAAGGCTCGTGCTCATGTGAAGTGAGCCCTTGCCTGTAGCCTGAAGGAAGCAATACGCAGGCGCAGCCAAGCTTGCAACACTCCCCCTAGCCGGCGGAGTATACCGTAAACCGGGATCAACTTTCACTGATCCCGTTTATAGTTACTTCCTCTCCCGCAAGGGGGTAGAATTACTCGATGTCTCCTGCTAGCCTTATGTTCACGGCCGGCTTGATGCGTTGCTCTAAATAGCTCCTTGGAGCGCAGCGAGGGATCCAGTCGGCCGTGCTTATGTTGAACGTGGTAAGCGAATCTGCCACTAGAGAGTAGCATCGTCTGGGCTCGAAAGTAAAGCGTAAGTGGAGGCAATCTATCTCACACATGCTTATTAAAATATCCATCTTCCTTTTGTGTCAAAAATAAGAAATTCGTAGGTGAGTCAAAGAATCTTTGACTGACCCTAAATGTTATCCCGCATTACAATGTAATTTACTCTGGTGAAATGAAATAGCGTATGGCTCGCCGGAAGTATCCGAGGACATGTTCGACTCGCCAGATGCAGATCTTTTGATATGACTTCCGTAGACGACCTGCGAGTAGTGATGAGGATGAAATGATGATGAAAACAACACCCAATGATGGTTAAAATTCCAGACCCTGCCGGGAATCGAACCCGGGATCCCTGTGACCAAAGGCCAGCGCGCTAACCATTTAGCCATGGAGCCGGACATTTACTCTGGTAATAGGGGAGGTCTCAATGAATCAGTTGGCAGCTCTTTCAGTTGCTTTGTGCGGTTTTGGTTCCTGATATATGAATACAGCTTTTTCCATTTCCCTTTGTGTTCATTACCCTCTTGAAGTATGCCATTTATATAATTCTCTTTTGCTTCCTTTTTCACTCTATTCAGTTCCGTCATTAGCTGTTTTCTCGCGGTTATATTACTGGTGGGTGTTTTTTCTGTCATTGTGTTAGTGCTAAAGTTTATACGAAGATTTATCAAATTATTTATCCACTGCAGTGTATATAAAGTGAAATTAAATTAGTGTTCTTAGTGGGGATCTATATTCCCACGATTCTATTTGCACTGATGTAAGTTGCGCCATTAGGTTAGTAAAAACAATATTTCTCCAATGAATTATTTATCTCGTAGACAGTTGTCGACGAAATCATCTGCTTCCAAATTAATGTTGTTTTTGTTTGTTCTGAGTTATAAATTGTGAGAAAAGTTGTATTATTATTATTATTATTATTATTATTATTATTATTATTATTATTATTATTATTATTATTATTATTATTACCAAGTTTGAAGTATGCATTGTTCATCATGGCAATATGCATATTTAAAACAGCTTATTTAGCTTGTTTTTTGTAGCACGTAGGACGATTTTTTCACGAGCCGCCACTGGTTCTAAGTAAACCATTAGGTTTTCTGGCTGTGCCACCTATTCCAAATACACTGTATTTCTTCTGCTGGAATGCCAGCTTCATTCTTCAATTCACCAGCACTGCTGTCATTTCAGTGGTTGGCAGTAATGTTATTGGATGCCATGCCTTAGCCAACTCCTGTCATTTTTCAAGCAGGCTTTATCGGTTCTGTTCAGTGCTTCCAGATCTTTAAAGAGTCAGCCCTTGTTACTTGTGACGACATAACGCACGTGTATGCCTTCTTGTTGCATTAGGTATAGCTGCTAGAGTTCTTTACGTGAGGCATCTATCATGTATTGTAATTAGCCTCTGCACGCCCAGTTTTGACACACTCCCGTTGCTGTGTTCTTCATTTTTCAGATGTACTTTCGATATTATTAGATCCCTTATTTTGTCTTGTTTCGTTTTGCATATGTTTTCTATAGCTTTTACCAGCTTGAGCATTTTTGTAGGTAGGCCAAAATTCATTAATTTTCAATCACAAAACCTTCATTTTTCTAAAAAAAAAATCATATTTTAATTTTTCTGAAGTTTGCTGATGGATCTTGTTCAGACAAATCAAATAACACGCATTAACTAACTTTTGACCTGGCTCTACGTTCGTTATCCTACTTTGAGCTGAAAAGCGTCACATTGATTTTTCACCAGAGAACCATGAATCTACTTTGAAGACATTTCATGACAAAAGAACAGTTAGGATAAACCAGAAATCCAGTTTAATGAGAGCCAGATAAACGCAGTTTTTGTGTATTTACTGCCTTCTTGTTGGCAGCACCATTGCTATTTTTATATCTCACAGATCTGTTACCAGGGAATTATTTGAGAGACCAGAATTCAAATCTAGGACCTGTCCATGAATTTTCTCATTTAATAAGGTAGCGTTTGCTCTTGGTTGTGCTTGGTTATCAACATTTTGGTTCTGAACCTTCCGTAATATATGGTGGAATAACTTACTATTGCTACTACAAGAAAGGTGCTATAATTGCTGAATTGTGGTCCAAAAGAGTTCCAACAGCATTAACATTTTGTTGGTTCTTTGTTGGATCTTCAAGAAAGAGTGCAATACTGAAAAGTTGTACAGATAAACATTTGTTGTACCTCCTGCGTGATATATTTGCTCTTCAGATATATTAGAATGTCACAGCACGTTCACAATGCAAAGGAAGCCAAGAATCTTTTCTGTAATTCCGTAATTCATTCTTAATAGGATTTGGAACCACCATTCAGTAGTTGGTTCTTTAGATTAAGACTCTTACAAGAATATTTTGTAATGTAATGAACTTAGTGTTAGTTAACTTTTCCATGTGAAGGAAGACACAATTAGTGTTTGGCTGAAATCAATGTAATGTAGGTCAAATACTGTATTTGCTCTTGACAGCGAATTGTACCTTTTCAAGGGAAATGCCAGGTCCTTGTGCACTGACTAATATTGTTCTATTTATGCTAATCTTCTTTTGGAAATGTTTATTCTTTTCTATAAATTAAACTACTTGATTCTTGCTTTGTTCATTTTATAAACATGTAACATTATCAGAAAATTAATTTCTATTCTTTGAAGCCAAGTAGCTAGTAAGAGACTGTACCAGCTGTTTAAAAAATACATAGTAGTATTTCAGGGTTGGGTTCCTCATAAGTAGAGAAGACAAAAGCGTTATATAAATATGAGTCCAGAAATTTGTAATTACTGAGATATCAGACTTGCAATAAGTTGGAATCCTATTTGCTACAACTTGTCATACTACTCATTTCATTACATTATAAACATGCACAAAATGGCCTGTATCGTTTGATAAGCCTGCACAACTTTTCTTTTTAGCCATATTTAGTACGCGTACTGTATGTTAGTGTGGCACCATGGAGTTTTACTTGATAACATTCAGACTTACAATACTTGAGTGTCTGATATCTCAGAAATTAGAAAATTCTTGACCCATGTTTATACAACCCTTTTATCTGCAATACATTCTACGAATCTAGCCCTGTAATGTTGCTGTGTATACACACATTTTCTTTATAGACTGGTCTATGCTTGTAATGTTCATTCAACACATGCAGTCTCTCTCTTTCTTATTGTTAGAACAAGCATGTTCGTTGTTAAATTAGGGCTGAAGTTTTTAGCTTAAATATAAGTCAGTGCAGTGTGATGTTTCATTTCTGAAATCTTAGATATATTGACTGGAATTCCAGCAGCAGCCACCTTGGCAGCGGAAGCTATCACACCCTTGTTATTCTTCTGTACATTGTATGGTTTTCAAAGAGCTGTTTCTTGTTTTCGTTCCATTGTGATCTGTGCTGGATTATTATTGTTAACTGGCTGGAATTCCCAGACCTTACCCTCTTACCTCTTTGTGGTTTGTTTGCAGATTGGCTTTCACGGTATTGAATATTCATCTCCCTCTCTCTTTTTTGTCCCTACCTTGTGGTAGATTTCTTTAAGCTTTATTGGTAGTTTTTATAATAGCCAGTGGTGTAGTAGCAACACTTCAGTTCAAATGAGGCCCACAAGGCTGCTGTACCCTGTTTTGGTGTAATTTAGACGTTCCCGATATATATATTTTGTTTTTCCTTAAATCAATTTGGTGAGTAAATTGTCAGAACTGTAGATTTGACTCCCAATGACCTTTTAAAGAAATATATGATCATTGCTGTGACATTATTATTATTATTATTATTATTATTATTATTATTATTAAGCGAAGATGATATCACAGACCATTAATGGAATGCTAACATGCTTCATTTAGTCAGATTAATAGTGTCACAAACCATTATATGAGCCTTTGTTTTACTAATGGCTAACGACGCTCAAGCTCCAATTCAGCTGTCAGTGACATTCAGACACATGAATTTATAAAAATTGACGTTATATGATTCAAGTATCCAAATGTAGATTCTTCTGATATCCATGTGCATTTGATACTATACATTCCAAACTGTTAGTTGTATTCTGTTGTCCCACATTAATTAACAAATCCCTCATTTCACCTGCCAAAAATTACATTTTTTTGTTTTGTTTTCATTTAAGAGCATACTGTAAAATCCTCCTATTCTTCTTGTTCTTTTTCTCCACTGATGTGCAGGAACCTCCCAGTTCAGGCAATGGATCAACGACCTCTTTTTTTTCTTTCCTCTCCTTTCACCATTCATCTCTTCTTTACATGTATTCTTCCAACATCTTCCGTATCCCTGTCCTTCCCACCTCTTTCCTTTAGTCTCTGCTTTGTAATCTTCCTTGGGATTCTCCCTTCCATTCCTGTCAGATACCCAAGCCACATCCCTTTGAATTTGATCTTCCAGTTTTTCTACAACCAGCTTCCCTCAGATTTCCTTATTTTTTACCTTTAGTACTTCTGAAGAATTTCCTTTGCACTGCCTGGATTCTGCTCTCCTTCCTGGAGGTCATTAGGTCAGTATTGGCACAAAATAAGCCTTGTAAGGGTTTTCTTTCTATTGACTGGGATGTAGTCTTTCCATACTAAAATGTCATTATTATATTATATTGGATTAATTGACATCATTCAAACAGGCGTTTGCGGGGGAGGAAGGGAGTGTTTTGATGATTGCTTTAAATCTGTTCAAAATTTCCAATTTACTTGTGTCAGAATCTTCATTAAAATAATTCTACTTCATGTTGTTTCGCTAAGATTTTATATTTTAATTGTTTAGCTCAGTTGTGTGTATGAGTATACCCTTATCAGATTTACTGTCCTGTTAAAGTACCTCTTTTCTAGAATTATTGTTATTACCATTATCATACTTGTCATCAACATTCCTTCTACTGTTACATCTGAAGAGGAGGGAAGAGTACCAACCTTTCATCAAGGTGAAAAATAGTAATTGTCTCTAGTTGTTATAGTACATTGGGAAAGCATTGGAATGGAAACACTGAATTAAATCTAAAACGTAATAGATTGCTATAAGTTTTAACTATTAACCAGATAAAAATTCAAAGAAAGACATGCTGAACACAAATATGTCATATTTGGTCAAATGAATGTGCTTAATTAATTAATTAATTAATTATTGGTTTACTGCTAACAACTCGAGCATAATGGTAACTTAAAAGTTTATTATGGCATGTAGGCAGTCACATTAAGATGATGCATTTGTCATAGCCATCAGTAATACTGAGCTGTGATAATAAGGCTTCTTTACCCTCAGGTTGATTTTATGTTTATTCTTAATTTTTCATCTAGGACCATTGCTCAAGTGGGACAGAGGAAAAGTTTGCTACACCACTGGTTATACTGCCACCACACAGGGTGGTCCCCTGGCAAACACCACTTGTCTTTAGGGTCAACATTGCTGTGGTTGCTACTCTGCCATCTACATAAAATGCCTCTTGTCCACAGACATGTTACTTATTCCATGTTGAGTTGTGTGGACATATCTGTTGTGATAGCTAATTGACTTTGAATAAGAGAAGTGGAAGGGGCTTTCTTCAGCTGCAAATGTTCTGTATTGGTATTTATTACTTTTTGATATACCTCTACAGCATGATTATACAAATATTGTGTATAGATGCTGTTTTAACTCCACACCATGAAATAAAGGTCACAACCCAAAGCTCTTTCATTCGTGTAGTTGAAGTTAAGAGCTCTTTGTTGTAAACAAGCAGATATCCACAGTAATAGACAATAACAAAGAAGAACTGTAACTGCCCCAGGATTTGAACCTGACCTTACAGAGCCTGGTTTGTCACTTTGACTCCAATGGATCAAGTACGCCAGTGGAAATCGCAGTCTGACGGTATTTGCTCATAGTCTTAAAGTACCCTTTTTGATCTGCTATGCTATATTGCTGCTATGATTTGTTTTCTGTGTTCATGTTTCATTGATTTAAGATTAGGGCTAACGACATGTCTCTTATATTCAGGAGTGTATACCCTAACATACTGTTGTAATCCTGTTGTGGGTTGCATCAATCTAAATTCTAAGCAGCTGGTGGACCACTCTGTATAGTAATACTATAAACCAGTTGTAATGGGGGAGGAGGAGGGATTTTCCAGTCATGTGTAAGAGAGAAAGAGAAATGAAATTGGGAGGTTTTATTTAGTCATGAAAACAATGCAGTGGGTAGAAGTGCAAGAATAGCTTATTTGCTAGTTTTTACACTTGGTACGTGATGTCAAGAACTGGGAACAAACTAATTTAATGTGTCACACTAGAACTTGCGTATGGTATTCAGAACATGTGACATTTTAACATGTAATGACTTTTACGTCAATTATATCTTTCTACTTGAAATTAAAAAGAAGGCTTCTTCAATATTTGAACTGTTACATTGTTGTCTGCCTAGAAGTGTTAAGCTGTTTCTATGAGGTTTAGATTCATACTACTGTGCTCCCATCATTTTGGCCAAGTTTTTGAAAAACACTTGCTCAGAATGTTGCTACTTTTCCCGTAGGGAAATGAAACTGTTGCCTTTCGTTCAATGGAAGGTTCTTGACTTGCCTGCTTGCATTATGTGTTACTGTATCCATATGTTACAAATTGTCAGATTTATAAATTGAACCAATAAACTGTTTTTAAAAACCTCTACTGCTCTTTCTTTTTTTTGTTATATCAATAAAATATAATTGCAAACTATTGCAGTCCACTTGGCAGGTTAATATGCACATGCATTCCCATGCATCAACATAAAGCGGATGAATGGACAAATTGTAATTTCTTGCCTTTCAACTATGATGGAAATTTTCTTCTTGTGCTGCAAGACAAGTGTTGTAAGTGTCGTAACAAATTTTCATTAACTCATTGAAAGTCTTATTTTGAAATATTGGCTTTTTCGTCCCAAACGCTATTCTGTAGTTCGTCCATTGTGTGCAGATTTGATTAGTAAGCTGTGTCTTTTACAGTGCCCCACAAATAATAATCGGAAAAAGTTAAGTCTAGAGATTGAGTGGCCCACAACCTTGTCAGAAAAGACTTTTAACATTAGTGGATGGGCAACGCTCTCTCTCAAGAATGTCATCACCAGTCTCAAGACCGATTCTCTTGTGTTGCGATTTGTGTGATGTCCCAGTAACTACAAGCGTAATGCCTATTGTACACCATCAAATTTCTCTTTCAATTCAATACTTCACAAGAAAAACTGTCAAATCTTGTCAAAGATTGTTCAACATTGCTGAAGGTTTGACAAGATTTGAAAAGATTTGGCAAGGTTTGATAGCATTTTGTTTTAACTTGCAGGAAAAGCATTCTTTAAAAGAAGAGAAACTTGCAATAAACCATACTTTACATGGGGAAAATATTAATGCAATTATCTTCAATATCATTTTTGTAATGAATTTACTGCCATAAAATCATACGAAGAGGTTGTTATATTGCATTTACTCGCATTAATTGAATAAAAATTATAACAATGTGACGGAAATTTATATCTTACTAGCAAGATACCCGTGCTTCGCTACGGTATTATACTGAAATTTATAATTGAATGCTTATTGTTTTAGATATATAATCCGCCGAAATTCGCGATCTGACTCGTTTTCTGCGAGAATCCACCAAAATTCCCGATCTGACTCGTTTTCTATTAGATTACGGCACGTTTCCTCCCATTTTTCAATCTTCCTTTCCAGCAATCGATTTCGTACTTCCCGGTCTAGTCTCAGGTATTCCTCCCGGTCAGTTGGGTCCGTAAATCTTTGCCATCTTTTCCTATAATCATTTTAATATGTATAAATTCCTTCAGGAGATCCGGCGTGGTGTCATATTGGGTGCTTTGGCGGCACTGAACCCACAGCCGGACTGCATTCTTAGTCATTACCCGTCCAGGAGCCTTTTCCAGCGCGGTCCGCACATTTGACGACGGTCCGGAACATTATTATTATTATTATTATTACTATTATGTGTTGCTGGACTGGCTGATGACAGGGAAAACCGGAGTATCCGGAGAAAAACCTGTCCCGCCTCCGTTTTTTCCAGCACGAATGTCACATGGAGTGACCGGGATTTGAACCACGGAACCCAGCTGTGAGAGGCCGGCGCGCTACCGCCTGAGCAACGGAGGATACTTATAAGTACATTAAGAACAGTAAAATCAATTGGTCTCACCTCCTTCTACACCCCACCGCCGTTAAGTTTATTTACCGCCACCCCCCGCCCCCCCCCCAAAAAAAAAATTAACAGAAGGCTTGTTTCTTTATGTTTAAAGGAGATTCCATACACCAATGTTCACGTCTATTGCCTTCAGTTTTGAGATATAAGTATCCCCATAAAAATAATTTATTTTTTTCACTTCATTTCACACTACTCTTCCCCCCCCCCCCCCCCAAAGTGAATTTTCCCGCAAGAAATACTTGTTTCTTTAATAGTAAAAGATCTTCTAAATACCAATTATCACGACTCTAACTTCTTCAGTTTTTGATTTATGTGTCCCCATGAAAGAAATTCAATTCCTTTACACTCCCACCCTCCAAGATGGTTTCCCCACCGAAACGCGTTTATCTTTGTTTTTAAAGGAGATCTAAATACGAATTTTTACGTCAGTAACAACTTTAGTTTTTATTAGATGTATGCATTCTCATACAATTAAGTCAATTAAATTTTCAATTCTTTCACCCCCCCCCCCCCCCCCCTTCATTGGATTTTCCGAGAATACGTCTTTCTTTACTTTTAAAGCAGATTGCAAATATCAAATTTCACATCTGTAACATCTTCATTCTTGAGATATCAGTAGCCTAATTAAATGAATTCAACACCATTTTCAGTCACTTTTACCCACCCCCCACCACCCAAGTCGTATTTCCGAAAACTAAAAATACACGATTCGTTATGTATAATACAGATAAAAAATACCACTTTCACTTCTGTAACATGTTAAGTTTTTTTAGATATACTGTAAAAATTCTCATTTTAAAATTTCACCTCTTTTGAGTTCCCCTTAAGAGGAGTTTCCAAAAACAAATCACCTATGTTTCTTTACATTTACCGGAGATTCCAAACACCCACTTTTTACGTCTGTAACATTTTACGCTTCCAAGATATTCTGTAGATATAGCCTTTCAAAAAATTCACCCCAATTTGTCACTCCTGTTTAACCGCCATTAATTGGATTTTCCAAAAACTAAAAAATACGTGTTTCTTTATTTTTAAAGGAGGTCACATATACAAATTTTCAGTTCTGTATTATCTTAAGGTTCTGAAATATAAGTATCCTCATTAAAGGCATTCAACCCATTTTTCACCCTTTTACACCCCTCCTATTGGGATTTACAGGAAACAAAAGAATACGTGTTCCTTTATTGTTAGAGGAGATTCTAACTACCAAATTTTACATCTATAAATTTTAAAGTTTTAAGATGTAGACACTCTCATTTTTAAAAAGTCACCCCCCTTTTCACCCCCCAATATTTGAATTTTCCAAAAACGAAAAAATACGTGTTTCTTTACTTTTAAAGTAGATCCCAAATACCAATTTTCAGGTCTGTAATATCTTCAGCTTCTGAAATATAAGTAGCCTCATTAAAGGCATTCAACCCATTATTCACCCTTTTACACCCTTCCTATTGGGATTTTCCGAAAACAAAAGAATACGTGTTTCTTTATATTTAAAGGAGATTCTAAATACCAATTTTTATATCAATACACTTTAAAAGTTTTGAGATATAGATACACTCATTTTAAAAAATCACCCCCTTTTCACCCCCCCCCCCCCCGTTAATTGGATTTTCCAAAAACAAAAAAATACGTGTTTCTTTATTTTTAAAAGAGATCCCAAACACCAATTTTCTGGTCTGTAATATCTTCAGGTTCTGAGATATAAGTAGCCTCATTAAAGGCATTCAACCCCTATTTCACCCGTTTCACGATTCCTATTGCGATTTTCCGAAAACCAAAAAATGCGTGTTTCTTTATTTTTAATGAAGATTCTAAATACCAATTTTTACATCTGCGAACTTTAAAAGTTTGGAGATATAGATTCACTCATTTTTAAAATTCACCGCCTTTTCACCCTCCCATTAATTGGATTTTCCAAAAACAAAAAAATACGTGTTTCTTTATTTTTAAAAGAGATCAAAAGTACCAATTTTCAGGTCTGTAATATCTTCAGTTTCTGAGATATAAGCACCGGTATCCTGATTAGGCATTCAACCCCTTTTTCACCCTTTTTCACCCCTCCTATTGGGATTGTCTGAAAACAAAAAAATACGTGTTTCCTTATTTTTAAAGAAGATTCTAAATACCAATTTTCACATCTCTAAACTTTTAAAGTTTTGAGATATAAACACACTCATTTTAAAATTTCACCCCCCTTTTCACCCCCTTAGCGACGGAATATCCGAAAATCCTCTCTTAGCGAGCACCTACATCTTAATATGAATATATCCCCAAAATTTCATTTCTTTATGTCCAGTAGTTTTGGCTCGGCGATGATGAATCAGTCAGTCAGTCAGTCAGTCAGTCAGGACAAGCTACTTTATATATATAGATTACATGAAAATAATAATAGTAACCATAATAGTCATAAATTGAACATTGCTGATAGTGTTTACTTACAGGTTACCATACGGTAATAAACATGATAGCTGCCCACTTCCTCGAGATACTTCTCTTGCAATCTACTCTTACGCTGCCATTTTATTAATTTTATTAAGGTACTCTATGGAGGCCAGTGATATAAGCAGGGATGTGGCTCATCCTTAGCAATTAATACACACACAATATCCCTCAGTCAAGAAGACGAAGCCATTTTCGTTGTTTCGATTCCCGTTCCCGGCAATCCCAGAATGCCTAGCACACACCGTTAATACTTGAATTCCATTGGTCAATTCTGTCAAAGACTTGGCAATTCCTTGATCGGTTAGAACATGTTCTAATTCACTTTCAAGACTTTTGAAGAGTTCTCAAGTATTGCAAGTGATCTGGCAAGTACCGAGCTCGATAGCTGCAGTCGCTTAAGTGCGGCAAGTGTCCAGTATTCAGGAGATAGTGGGTTCGAACCCCACTATCGGCAGTCCTAAGGATGGTTTTCCATGGTTTCCCATTTTCACACCAGGCAAATGCTGGGGCTGTACCTTAATTAAGGCCACAGCCGGTGCTTTCCCACTCCTAGCTCTTTCCTGTCCCATCGTCACTATAAGACCTAACTCTGTTGGTGCGACGTAAAGCAACTTGTGTGTGTGGGTGATTTGACAAGTGAACTTTTTGAAGTCTTGAATTTGACAAAAATTTGATCGTGTACAACAGGCTTAAGCTTGGTAATATACCACCAGCACTTATTGCGTGAAATAACTTTCTCACATGGAAACGTGTGCTGATAAATTTTGTCCATAGCCAGCATGTTCAACATGTTTAATACCATTAGCAAAAGTGAAAACAGAATATAAGTATCTTATGTGATACTAGTTTCATTTTCTGTATTGATAGCTTACAGTTTAAAATTATAAAATTGGATGTTCTCACCTAATCAATACTGTATATACGGGGTCTCTCTTATACACCCATACCGTCCAGCGGCGTTTCTACTCTCCTAGACCTAAACAGCTGTACAGCAGGTGCAAGGAGTGTGCATGTGTTCGACCTAGCATCAATAGCCAGTCTGAATCCCAGATGCTAACATGGTGAGATAGTTACACCGTATTTTCATATGTAAAATTTGTTTTAAGTAAGGTTCTGTGGTGGTGGTGATTATTGTTTTAAGAGGAAATACAACTAGGCAACTGTCCTCTAAGTTCCCTAGTTGTACTCGGCTCAACGGGTATGGCGATACATTCGTTCAGCAATTTCCTGGTGAAGTGCCATCTTCACGAGCATGGATTCACATAATTGTAAATAAATTTGAAACTACTGGCTCAGTGCTGAATAAAAAAACATGCACACACACGAACAGTTTTAATGGAGGAAAAACTAGATGACATTGGTGCAAGTCTTGAATGGTCACCGAATAAGTCACTCACGAAATTAGCACAACAAGCAGGGGTTTCATTTAGTTTATTTTCCGGGTTGAACCTTGTTGTTGTTGTCTGTACATTATGTACAGTTTGCCGACGTTTCAAATACATTGCAGTATTCTTTTTCAAGGCGACTGAAATACCCCTACTCAATCCGAGGTAATCAGTCTCCCAGGCAGCAATCACACTACAAGGGTGGTTCCTGACCTTGGTCTTTTATATCCTAGCCTTTCTGGCTGACGTAAGCCCCCTGGCTGTCTCGTGAGAATTCTGGAAGGTATGTGTCACAGCCAGGTAGTGGGGCTTGCCCGCGCTGTTATGTAATTGGAGGTTCGGCTTGCGTGTTAATGTTGTGGTCTGTATGTCTTAAACTATGAATGATAGGCATCCAAGAATTACTGATTTTATATCCTCCTCCTTAATTCATATTGTTCGGATGTTTCTTGATTTCGATAGCCTCGCGGATTTTACTTTCCAGATTCCAGGGGATAGCTGCTAGGATCTTGGTCTTGTCAAATGATATTCCGTGCCTTGTTTCGTAGGAATGTTTGGCTACCATTGAAAAATCTGTGTTTTGGTTCTTGGTGCGACGGATATGTTCTTTTAGGCAGGTGGAGATCAGACGTTTTGTTTCACCAACATAACACGCTCCGCAGCTACATTCAATGTGGTATACTCCAGGAGCTTGTAGTTCTATTGTGTCTTTTACTGGTGGTAGATAACGGGCTAGCTTCTGGTGTGGTTTATAGATGGTTTTTATGTCGTATTTGTCCAGTATCTTGCAGATCCTGTCTGTAGTGTTTTTAATGTATGGCAGTATCACTGTTTTCGGCCAGGTCAGTTCTTCTTTCCCGTTGTTTTCTCCTACGGCAGCCTTTTCTTTGTTCTCTTTTGATTTTCTAAAAACTCGTTGGATGTTATTGAGTGAGTAGCCATTTTCCCTGAGAGTTCTCGTGAGGTGGTTCTCTCTCTTCTTCGAGGTGTTCTACGTCTGATATCGCTATGACCCTGTTAACCAGTAATTTTAGAACAGGCTGTTTTTGCGATGGGTGGTGATGAGAAAAGGCGTGCAGGTACCTGTCTGTGTGTGTGTGTGTTTTTTCCCCTGTATATTGCGTGACTCAGAGTCCCATTGATGTTGCATTTTACTAGGACATTCAGGAACAGTAGTTTTCTGTTTACTTCGATTTCCATGGTGAACTGAATATTAACGTGAATAGAGTTGAGTGGTAGAGAAATAGCTGCAAGTTGTTGCTCCCGTGAGGCCAGATCATGAACATATCATCCACATAACGGAGAAAACATTTCGGTTTCAGGGTAGATGTGGCTAAGGCTTTCTGTTCGAAGTGTTCCATATACATGTCTGCTATTATTGGAGAGAGCGGCGACCCCATAGCGGCCTCTTCTGTCTGTTCGTAAAACTCCCTGTTGAAGTAGAAATAAGTAGCGTTTAGGCATTCTTTAGCTAGTGTCGACAGGTCTTCTGGAAGTTTCTGGTCTAAAGCAGAAATACTTCTGTTAGCGGCACCTTGGTGAAAAGTGACGTGATGTCAAAACTTACTAATAAGTCCGTACTTTCAATTGATTGGTCCTTAAGGAGCTCGATGAAATGTCGGAAGTCCTTCACATAGGTTTCAGTGTGTCCTGTATGTGGCTGAAGTAGTCCGGCTAGGTAACGGGCGATATTGTGCGTCGGAGATCCTATAGCGCTCACGATAGGTCGCAGAGGTATGCCTTCTTTATGGATTTTAGGGAGGGCTTACAATTTTGGAGGTATCGGATCCAAGGATATCAGCTTCTTGTGTATTTCGGCTGGGATACTGGAATTTTTTATTAGTATGTGGAGTTTGTTCTTAATGCGGTTGGTAGGGTTTCTTATTTTCCTGTATGTAGAATTGGTGAGTAATTGTTCTATTTTCCGTGTGTAGTTGGTGCATGTCATTATCACCGTAGCGTTGCTTTTATCTGCGGGTAGGATTATTGTTTTCGTATCTTGACGTAGTCACACCAAGAACCAAAACACAGATATTTCAGCAGTAGCCAAACATTCCTATGAAACAAGGCATGGAATATCATTTGACAAGACCAAGATCCTAGCAGCTATCCCCTGGAATCTGGAAAGGAAAATCCCCAAGGCTATTGAAATCAAGAAACATCCGAACAATATGAATTTAGAAGAAGGATATAACAAACGGTAATTCTTGGATGCCTATCATTCATAGTTAAAGACATACAGACCACAACATTAACATGCAAGCCGAACCTCCAATTACATAACAGCGTGGGCAAGCCCCACTACCTTCCAGAATTCTCACGAGACAGCCAGGGGGCTTATGTCAGCCAGAAAGGCTAGGATATAAAAGACCAAGGTCAGGAACCACCCGTGTAGTGTGATTGCTCCCTGGGAGACTGATTACCTCGGATCGAGTAGGGGTATTTCAGTCGCCTTGAAAAGAATACTGCAATGTATTCGAAACGTCGGCAAACTGTACGTAATGTACAGACAACAACAACACGGTTCAACCCGGAAAATAAACTAAATAATTCTACATACCGCGGAAGCTTCACATCTAAGAAGCAGGAGTTTCAGTTTCTTTTGCACACAGAGCTACAAAGCTGTTACACATCAAACTGTACAGGTTTACATGGGCCCATTGTTAGAAACCTGGTGATCCAGCCACAAGAGCGAGATATTGTGAGTGGTATCTTGCATCATTGAATGATCGTTTATTCAACCCACAGCTTGTGTTCTTTTTGGAAGAGAACTGGTTTCATCATAATGGTCGTGTGAACAGTCATAACTCTCGCTATTGATGTGAAGAAAATCCTAATGGTGTTCATGAAGTCCCTCATTATGAAGGATGACACTTCCAGCATCTTTTATGAGGTAAGATTTCATATAAGACTAGCTAACATACCCGTGCTTCGCTACGGGATTCTCAGAAAGACTGACTTCGTGGTTTTCCTAACTGAAGTCAACATAGGTCATTACAAAAACATCAGTAGGAATGTAGCGATTAAAAGCAATTTTATCATATAAAATACCGTACTCTATCAAATGAAAAACTGCACATTTTGTTATTTTAAACAAACAGTACTACGGTGCCAATCTAACAGTCCAAAGTTCCAGAGCTGGAAAGACCAGGCCGCAGACTGCCATGAACACTCCTCTGCCATTATACCGTTAAATACGCACACTGCTCATTCCAATCAGTGCCTCAGAGTAGGGATTGAATAGCTCGAATGCTATGATGAACCAGTGTGTTACGTACCAGTACTATCAGAAACTTTACGAACCAGAGGAATGGCATGCTAAAGAAGAAAGTTATCTAACTCCCTAGCTACTTCCTGTCAATATTCAGGCAGGCGTTACACCCTCTACGACTGGGGGAGTTGTCTGTGTGGTAAGGGATGTGCAGCTGTGAGCTTGCATCCGGGAGATAGTGGATTCGAACCCCACTGTTAGCAGCGCTGAAGATGGTATTCCGTGGTTTCCCACTTTCACACTAGGCAAATGCAGGGACTGTACCTTAATTAAGGCCAAGGCCGCTTCCTTCACAATCCTAGCCCTTTCCTATCCCATCGTCGCCATAAGACCTATCTGTGTCAGTGGGACGTGAAGCAAATTTTAAAAAATACTCGGTACACAGCAGTAATCCTATCCACCAGAGATGAGTGGCAACAGAAGACATAAAGTAGGCCTACATCACAACAAACAATGGTCAATGTAATGTTATTATTGATCAACGTTATGAGCTTTCTATATTGTAGGCCTTCACATTTAGTTTTCTTTCGATTCTGTGATTTGTGAAGTTATTTATAGCGTAGACTTAGTTCCTTATTCTCTGACTTTACGTATCGATTTTCATTAAATTCTGTTTACCCATTTTCTCGTGACTCGGCACTGATATGGACTTAGTAACAAATATCCAAATTCATGAATATCTTTGTGATCATAGCCGATACGGTAACAATGTATAAGACATAAGTGATTGAAAATTTAATACTATATAACTTTAGTTATGTAGTATTTATTGATACGACCTCTAATAACAAATATTTGAGAATTAAATTTTAGGCCTTCCCCTAAACTACCATTTTACTCAGCGTGAATAAAATTATTTATGGCCTAGATTATAGCGACTTATTCCCCGACTTAGATTTTCATTAAGATAGGACCACTAGGTAAGGTAAGGGTTATTCTGCCCGAAGGCAGGTCCGAACCTCCGCAGAGGTGTTCCTGAGCTGGAGTTTACGTGCGGTATGGTGGCCAGTTCCTTTCCACTCCTCCATTCCCTTACCTCCAACCAACAGCGCGTGGCAACCCATCCAACTCCTGACCACGCCCAATGTTGCTTAACTTCGGAGATCTCACGGAATCCGGTGTTTCAACACGGCTACGGGCATTGGCATAGGACCACTAATAACATAAATATTTGAGAATTAAATTTTAAGCCTTCTCCTGAACTACCATTTCACTCAGCGTGAATACAATTATTTACGGCCTAGATTGTAGCGGCTTATTCCCCGATTTTCATTAAATTCTCTTCAGCCGTTTTCTCGTGATGCGTGTACATACATACAGGCAGACAGACAGACAAAAATTACAGAAAATTAAAAAGTGCATTTCCTTGTTACTGTGAACATGACTGATACATAAATGCCATCCTTTTTAAATTCTGAGCAATGAACAGACCAAACTCCTATTTTATATATATAGATTGTACACATGCTTAAAGCTGAGGCAGCTGTTGTAGTGCAAAGAACTAACATCATGCGCTCAGTCTGGGTTTATAAGAGAGACCATATACTATTAAATATATTATACAGTATTTAGCTGGGCTGAGTGGCTCAGATGGCACTGGCCCTCTAACCCCAACTTGGCAGGTTCGATCTTGGCTCAGTCCAGTGGTATTTGAAGGTGCTCAGATACGTCAGTCTGTAGATTGATTGGCACGTAAAAGAACTGCTGCAGGACTAAATTCCGGCAACTCTGCATTTCTGACAACCGTAAAGTAGTTGGTGTGACGTAAAGCAAATAACATTATTATTATTATTATTATTATTATTATTATTATTATTATTATTATTATTATTATTTATTATTATTTAAAATGTATATATATTAAATACTAGTTTCAAACCATGGATCATCCTCAGTTGCTTTTATTTTTTTTTTACAGTTTGCTTTATGTCACACCAACACAGTTAGGTCTTATGGCGATGATAGGATAGGAAAGGTCTAGGAATGGGAAGGAAGTGGCCGTGGCCTTATTTAAGGTACAGTCCCAGCATTTGCCTGTTTTTTTTTTAAATTTCGTGTGGCTATTTCTAGCAGAGTGCAGCCCTTGTAAGGCAGACCCTCCGATGAGAGTGGATTTGCCTGGTGTGAAAATGGGAAACTATGGAAAATCATTGTCAGGGTTGCCAAAAGTGGAGTTCGAACCCACTATCTCCCGGATGCAAGCTCACAGCTGCGCACCCCTAATCACACGGCCAACTCGCATGGTCAGTTGCTATATCACGTCACTAACAATTAAAGTAGCACACATACTGTTGTTAAGTCACTGTTCTCAAGTTCTATCATAACCTCTTCAGTCCCAAATAAATGATTACTGATGCACAACGTGGGGTTCAAACCCACTATCTCCCGAATACTGGATACTGGCCGCACTTAAGTGACTGCAGCTATCAAGCTCGGTTAAAAATACAAATTCATGAATATCTCTGTTATCATAGCCGGTACGGTAAAAATGTATAAGACATAAATGGTAGGAAATTTAATGACTATAATAATATTGGTGGTGATGGTGTTTAAATTGTGAAGAATGAGGAAAAAGTCATGAAGGAACGATCGCTTGAATAATAACACAACAGGAAGTCATGAAAGAAAGGATGACTCACTTAACATTAGATGCTCTAATATCACAAAGTCAGAAGAAAACTAAATGTGAAGGCTTGCAATATAGAAAGCTCATAAAATTGATCAACAATAACATTACATTGACCATTGTTTGTTGTGATGTGCTTTGTGTATTCTGCTGCCATTTATCTCCAATAGTTGGGATTACTGCTGCGTAGGTGCGTATCGAGTATAACATCCTGCCTGAATATTAGCGGGATGTACCTGGGGAGTTAGAGATCTCTCTTCTTTAGCATTCCATTCCTTTGGTTCATAAATTTTCTGATACTACTGGTACGTAACACACTGGATCATCATAGCATTCCAGCTATTCAATCCCTACTCTGAGGTAGTGATTGGAATGAGCAATGTGCACACTTAAATGGAATAATTACACAGGAGTGTTCGCGATTGTTTGTGGCCTGGTCATTGTAGCTCCGGAACTTTGAACTCTTAGATCGATTCCGTAGTACTTTTCGTTAAAAGTGAGAAAATGGGCTGTTTTTCATTTTATTGAATATTTCATAATTGACAGCATTGCTTTAATCACAGCATTCATACTGACGTCATTGTAATGAGTAATGACCTATTTCAACTGTTGACTTCAGTTGGGAAAACTATGAGGACAATCTTCCTGAGAATTCCTTAGCGAAGCACAGCTACATCAGCTAGTTATTTGATACAAATAGCGTCCGGCTACATGGCTAAATGGTTAGCGTGCTGGCCTTTGGTCAAAGGGGTCCCGGGTTCGATTCCCGGCAGGGTCTGGAATTTTAACCATAATTGGTTAACTCTCTTGGAGCCAGGCGGTACTGCGAGCGTCCGCCCTTTAAATTGCCAGAGCCGATGAGATCGGCCTTTAAATATCCGTGCGGAAGTTGCCAGAGCCAATTACATCGGCCGGCTGGAAATTCTGTGATATACATACTTTTTGGCAGTCTATAGTGACGTGCATACTTTTGTGACAACCTGTAGTAAAGGGGCTACAAGGTATTATGTGCCTGACCTTGCTTTGGAATTTCTAAGAGGGTGTTCTAGCTTTCACAAGAGTTGTTTCCTGTGTTTAGAAATACCGCTAACCGGTCAGTACAAGATTGCTTCTTGCAGTGAGTGTATTCTTGATAGCAGAATGGCAAGTGGATCAAGTGATATATTTTCAGCAGGTATTGATGACGATAAATTAATGGAATATTTGGAACAATGCGAAGTGAACGCGGATGATTTATCGGATAGCGGTAGTGAATTTAGTTCAGAGAGTAGTGATGAAATTATACCAGACACGCCCCCGGGATCACCACAGCTAAAGAAGAGGCGTTTATTTGTTTCTAATGGCAGTAAAGCTACTGCGAATACTGTTGTTGATGAAACTAGTGATGACGATGATGATGATGATGATGATGTCTCTGGAGAACATTTTGTGGAAATTTCTCCCAATGAACCTGACAACGTTCCTCAGCCTGCTGTTTCGTTCATGGATATCTTAGACTATAATCGTTATATGGGTGGCATTGATACAAATGACATGATGGTGTATTTTTATTTAGATGAACGTAGAACTTTGAAATTCTAGAAAAAAGTTGCATTCAATATAATTTCGAGAATGGTCTTAAATGCTTATTTGATGTATTTAGAAAACTGTAACGGAAAGAAAATGACTAGGATCCAGTTCTACTCCAGTATAATTGAATCTCTGAGTACTGAATGGTTTGAGAATAGACAAAAGATTATCACGAATATTCCCGTGTGTGGCGTAAAACTTTTGTCAGGTACATTAGAAAGACGGTGCGTTGTATGTAGCTCTCCGCAACGGAGAAAGAGGTCGCGAACTGTGTGCATCAAGTGCGATAAAGGCCTGCATATTAAATGTGCAGCTCTTCATAAGTGCCCTAAATAAACAAAATATATTTGAAGTTCTACTTGAACAAAAAATAGAGATTTTATATGACGTTGCGTTAAGCTTTTCATTGTTCCTATTAGTGTTAGCGATGAGTGATTAGTGTTAGTGATAAGTGATTAGTGTTAGTGTAAATAACCTTAAGTGCTTCAACAGTGGTCTCAAACTTTGAACAACATTATATAGCGGTGACGGGTCTTCTTCTCAAAAATGTTCGGTAAGTAAATTTATTTTGTCATTTTCCTTCTTTTTTACTTAGTGACATAGTAAATTTGTGTTTGCATTTTTTGTTTTTCTTTTTCTCGTTCAGAGCAATTATTCTGTTCATAAATTAATTCTGTATCATTACGTAAATGCCGGTCCCCACGGGTCAAGTGTACTGTGCCTGCCTCTCACTCGGAGGTCATGGGTTCGATTCCCGGACAGGTGAGCGATTTTTACCTGGGTCTGAGTGTTGGTTCGTGGTCCACTCAAACTAAGTAACCCTAAGTGATGACAATCGAGGAGAGATCTTAGGCTAAGAGAGCTACCTTGGTCTAGAAAACCATGAATAATGAACGAGAGAATTCGTCCCACTGACCATGCGTCACCTCGTAAACTGCAGGTCTTCGGACTGAGCAGCGCTCGCTTAGTAGACCAAGGCCCATCAGGGCCCATCAGGGCTTTAGTGCCATAGATGATTTAATTACGCATATTGTATTGTATTGTAAGATGTTTTTAAAAATAGATACTGAAACAGAAAACTAGAAAAGGGGATTTCCGATAAAATAAAAACTATAATCTCAACTATTATTTTTTACTTTTTAATAACTCAGAACTATTTTTATACAATCTACACCACATATATAAAATTTATCTTAAGTGTTTGCCATACATCGATATATACATGAATTTTATCGGTGAGTAAAATTGTCTTATTTTCATTAGGGACATGCGTTTGAATTTGAATTTTTTATATTTTTATTTTTCGCGTTCAAAATAATTATTTTATAGAATTATATTTAGAAATAAATTCTGCATTTAGACGTATATTCTTTTGTATCGTAGATGATATTTTCAAAGTAGATATTGAGAAAGAAAGTGCAAAAATGTTTTTCTCTTCCTAAAAGTAAACGTTTTCGACAACCATAATATCAACAATAATACTTTTTAATTATTTATATCACTCTAAATCAGTTGTTTATTTTATGTAGTCGACGTATAGAAAATTTCTTGCCGGTATTTGACATACACCGGTAGATATACGTGAATGTTAAAATGCACGTAATTCTACTAAAAACGGCCTGGCACTTTACAGTAGTAGAGTGCAGGCGGAGCTCTGGCCTCTTCCAGCTGCTAGTGAGCGGCCGATCAGATCGGCTCCTGGCTCCAAGAGGGTTAATTCTCCTGGCACAGGGACTGGGTGTATGTGCCGTCTTCATCATCATTTCATCCTCATTACGACGCGCAGGTCGCCTACGGGAGTCCGATCAAAAGACCTGCACCAGGCCTCTCCGGAGGCCACACGATATTTCATTTCATACAAATAGCATTGCGCTTGCATAATCGCACAGGCGCTTGATACATTATATTAATCTATGCATTTGCTAAGTAATGGAATGACTGATTCACACACATGGAGCATGAATTCTTACTATTTTCTGAAGGCTTATCAGAGACCGATTATTCCACTCAGATACTTCCTGTGAGGGAATAGAGATGTGTAATTTTTAGCCTTGTAACCTCGTGTAGCAACAGTCGGGCTTTGAGACAATAAGTGTATATATATATCATAATACTGTATTGCGCAAGACATGTAGAGTAAGCCGTTTTGACAAATTGTATCTCCTGATTTTTCCTGATTTTCATATCAAAATCTCCTGATTTTTGGTTTTGTAAAGCTTTCCAATCCTCATTTATACAGTACCTGGAAAGAAACATGATTTGACAATTGGATTTCATAGCATGAAAAACTTTCAAATCACATCAAACTCAATTTTGTACATGGGTGGACATAATACTCTTCAATAATAATAATAATAATAATAATAATAATAATAATAATAATAATAATAATGTTAACCCAATAATGTTAATAACTGAAAACCACCCACTGCTGAAGAAATTAAAGAATTAACAATCTGAAAAATAATAAAGCTAATGGAGAAGACTCTATAACAGCAGAACTTTTGAAATGGTCTTGGTCAAAAATCATTGAAGAGCTGCAGTTAATCTTTGAAGATAGTTGGAGAACAGAGAGGATTCCAGAAGAATGGAAAGTGGCTCTAATACACCCAATACATAAGAAAGGGGACAAACAAAAGGTTGATAACTATAGAGGCATCTCTCTTCTGCAAATTTCATACAAGGTATTCTCAAAAATATTGCTGAATAGAGTAAAAACATCACTTGACAAGCAACGGGGTGAGTATCAAGCTAGATCTCAAAAAGTTAGATCTTGTTCAGAACAAATATTTAACTTAAAATCCATAATTCGCCATAGGATATTGAATTCAAAAGACATTGTTGTGACTTTTGTAGATTTTAAAAAGGCGTTTGACTTGACTGATAAAGATACCATAGATAAAACAATTTGTGAATTTGGAGTGAAAACTAAATTGGCAAACCTAATATGTGAAGCCCTTACTGACACAATTTCAAAGGTGAAATTTATGGGCGAGATATCCAAACCTATTACGCAAGGCGACGGTCTGTCACCCCTTCTATTCAATTCTATTCTAGAGAAAATTGTAAGAATTTGGAACGTAAAGCTTAAAGAGCATAACATTTTGTCAGTAACTATAAGGAGAAAAAACAAAGGCATTGAAATAAATTGCCTAGCATTTGCAGACGATTTTGCGATATTGTCAGAAAACCTAACAAGTACAACAACACAAATCAATCTCTTGGAAGAAATAGCCAACAAGACAGGTTTGAGAATCTCCGTAGAAAAAACAAAATTTATTACAAACATCAAGAATGCTCCAAAATTTCTGGCAACAGATATTGGTCCAGTGGAAAGAGTAACGAAATTCAAATATCTGGGAGAAATAATTCAAGAAAATGGTTTAGACAAATCTGCAGTAGAAGAAAGGGTACACAAGGTGGAAAGAGCATATTGCATCGCAAAGAATTTTTATAACAATAAGTGTCTATCTAAAAATCTTAAGGCACTACACTATAGTGGTGAAACTGGAATGGTTATATGCAAGTGAATGCCTGGTACTAAACTATAGATTAGATAAACTTGAGGTATTAGAGAGGAGAATCATGAGAAAAATCTTAGGCCCTGTGAAAACAACAGAAGTATGAAAATTAAGATCTAATGATGAAATATACAGGAACATAGAAAACATAACAGAAACCATAAGAAAAAGGAGATTGCAATTTTTCGGACATATTTACAGAACGGATGATTCCAGATTAACAAAAAGGATCTTCAAGTACCTTTGGGACAAAAAGGCAACAACTAGCTGGATTCAAGAAGTAAAGAAAGATTTAGAAAGAAATAATATAAGAAAAGAAGAAACTATGGACAGAGAAATTTTTAGAAAGAGGGTAGTAAGTAAGGAAGGATTCCAAGGAAGATTGAACAAGAAGCCTGGTGCGAAGTGGTCCAAGGACAGAAGGAAACAGCATAGTCAAAGGATGAAAGAATACTGGAAGGAGCGGAAGAGAAAATAACAAAGAAAGAAGAACTGAATTGAAATTGGCACGTGGTCCTTAGCAGGCCCCATCGGAAAGAAGAAGAATGTTAACCCATTGGAACCTGAATAATTTTTCCACCTGCAAGGACAGGAAGCTCCATTTATTTCTGAGAATTTTCCAGTAACTTGGTTTATTGGGAATTATTTAAAAACTTGCATTTTTAGAAAGCTGCTTTCAACACAGATCGATGCTTCAGTGTTCAGTCTTCGATAGTGAATCGCCATGTGATATTTTTGAAACAGGTCTGCAGATGAAGTGGTACGCCACATTTTTCACACAGCCACCTAACTTCTGACCTTCATTTATGAGCCTTGCACACTCTGCAGGGCCTGGAAAGATGCCTTTTCCTTTTCGTTGGAGGGATAGGAATGCCCTGAATGCCAGTGAATGGAATTGTCCTCGGTGTATTCGAAATATTCGACCAACTCCATGCTGAAGATCCAACTCATAAAGCATCCCCTTCATCACAGTCTTCATTTACATCGTTCATAGTGCCATCATCAATAGAATCATTTTCACTAAAACTATCAATATCACTATTATCATCTTTGTAAGAATGATCACTGTCTCCTGACAAAAAATCATTGTCATTATCACTTTCTGGCCACTTCACGATATCTTTGTTACCATCAGCCATGGTTGTTTAATACAAGCACACGCTGATTGCATTTTCTCTTTTTATACAGCATTCTATGAACGTAATAGGGTGTATTTTATTTTTAAGATCCCCTGAACTCCAAGGAATAATCTGTATATGCCACAAGACCTATCTTTTGCCAATAACTTGAACTACTAGCATTTTTATGTTAATATGGAACAGTTCCGGCTTTCGGTCCAAACTCGTGGTGTACGGAACGGTTCTCTAAGTCTTTGCCAATGTGTTAATGATTTTACATCCCACTAACTACTTTTATAATTTCAAACATGTTAAGATGCCAGGATTTTGTCCCACAGGAGTTGTTTAACATGCCAGTAAATCTACCAACATGAGGCTGACATATTTGAGCACCTTCAAATACTACCAGACTGAACCAGGACCAAACCCGCCAATTTGAGTTAAAAGGCCAGCACAGTACTCCTCAATTAATGACGGCAGAAGAACGACATGTTCTCTCACCAAGGTGGCTGCAGTTCAAGCCCCGGCCATTGCATGTGGGATTTTAAAATGCAATGATCACAATATCAATAGTCGTATGAAACTCAAACCAACTGACTTTTATGTGGAGTGCAGCACTGGATGGGAGAAAGAAACTAAATGTAGTATTGCAGAAGAATGTTGAAGGTGAGATGTAAATTTGTGTCCTTGTCTTGAGGAGGTCCCAAAGGAGGCAAGTTGCCAGCCCTCTTGCCAATCTTAAATTTCTGATAGTACCAATAATCGAACCAGGATCTCTTGAGGACGGTGGCTAATAGCACTAAGCATTACACTACGGTGGTGGATGAAGGTAAGATAGGTAAATTGGATTACTAATGAAGTGAAACTGAATCAAATCAAGGAGAAATTTCTATAAAATAGAACTCTGAGAATTATTTCATCCTGTAATGATTAGGAGAGGGTTTCCACAAGGTTCTATTATTAGACCTTTGTTTCCTTACATATACACAAAAATGATCTGAGTAAAGAACTGTAATTGCAGGTAAGGCTATTTGTGAATGATGTTATACTGTATACAGTAATAAGTTACAGAATTGTGAGCAAATGCAAAAAGATCTCCACAGTGTGAGATGGACTGCAGATGGTGGTGAGAAGTCAGGCCGAAAGTTTTAACTACTGTGTTGATTGGATGAAAATACTCAACAGGGGTCGCTGTAAGTGCTTACGGATTAATGTAAGGAAAGATCGTCATTGTGGTAATCACATTAACACGGCTGTAAATAAGGGTTACAGATCTCGTCACATGGTTATGAGGGAATTTAGAGGTAGTAAGGATGCAAGTGAAAGGGTGTTTACGACCCCAACTAGAGTATGGTTCCACTGTATGGGACCCACACCAGGACTACCTCATACGAAAACTAGAAAAGATCCAAAGGAAAGCAGCACAATTTGTTCTGTGTGATTTCCGACAAAGGAGTAGTGTTATGAAAATGTTGCAAACTTTGGGCTGAGAAGACTTGGCAGTGAGGAGATAAGATGCTTGACTGTTTGGTATGTTTTGAGTTGTCAGTGTTGTCAGATGGCGTGGAATGACATTAATAGATGAATAAGTTTACAGGGAGTTTTAAAAAATACGAGGATTGGGGCAAAAGTCATGGCAACTATTTTTTTTTCTTGTGGATATGTGAACGGATCACAAACGTATCTGTGTCGTGTGGAAGTTCTGCAGGCATAGTGTGTATGCAGAACAACAGATGGCTCTGTGATAGCTGGTAGTAGCACAGCGAGGGCTGTGAAATCAGTCAGTTGGTAAGTGTTGTGCGAGATGGAAGTAACCCGTGTTGAGCAGCGCGCTTACATCGAAATAGCCATTCTCTGAGGGAGAAATGCAATGGAATGTCACAGTGAATTAGTGGAGCTCTTGGGAATAATGCCCTACCATACCGTACAGTAGCACGGTGGGTAGGAAAGTTTCAGCAAGGACGTGTCAACCAGTGATGAGCAACATTCGGGACGACCTGTCAGTGTGCGGACCGACGTAACACGTGCCGTCATCGAGTAGCTCATGGATGAAGATAGACGATGGACACTACTGGAGTTAGAGAGGGCAAGTGGCATCGAGAAATGCACCGTTCACAGGATATTGCGTAATGAGCTGCAACTGCGCAAAATTGCATCGCGTTGGGTACTGCATGTACTGGTGGAAGTTCAAAGCTGGGTGCGCTTTGCAAATATGCTCCGACCACCTTGCATGCTGGCAACAGGATGGCGATCAATTCTTGTCACGAATAATCACCACTGATGAATTTTGGGCCAGGGCATACGAACCAGAACTGAAACATCAGACCACGGAGTGGTGACATGCTGGATCACCAAAGAGGCAGAAGGTCCGTCAGAATCCTTCCCCAGTCAAATTGATGGTGATCGTTGCGTATGTCGTCAGGGGTGTCCCAACCCGCTTTTTCAATTCTTTTCACCGATTTACTGAAAGCAAAAAATACGTGTTTATTTACTTTTATAATTATCCTCATAAAAAGAAATCAATTTCTTTTTCAGTTGATTAAGTTGATTCCCCCAAAAGTGTATGTTTTTTACTTTTAAATAGATTCCAAATACCAATTTTCACTTCTGTAACATCTTCAGTTTTTGAGATATAAGTATTCTCATAAAAAGGATTCAACTCCTTTTCCAGTCCTCCCCCCCCCCCCCCCTCCAAGATAAGTTGATGTATCCCTCAAACAGTGTGTGTTTCTTTATTTATAAAAGAGCTCCCAAAAACCAATTTTACAACTGTAACATCTCCAGTTTTTGAGATATATATGTAACCTCATAAAAAAATTCAACTCCTTTTTTCAATGGCCACCAAGTTGATCTGCTCCCCCCTCCCCCCAAAATGAGTGTTTCTTGATTTTTAAAGGAGATTCCAAATACCAATTTTCACATCTGTAATCTTCAGTTTTTGTGATATAAGTATCCCCATAAGAATAATTTAATTGTTTCACTTCCTTTCACCCTCCCCCCCCCCCCCTTTTTCATGTGACTTCTCCAAAAACAAAAATGTGTTCCTTTATTAATGAAGGAGCTTCAGAATACCAATTTTGAGATATATGTATCGTCATAAAAGTAATTCAGCTCCTTTTTCACACACACACACACCCCCCCCCACTCCCTTTTCAGTTATTTCCCCCAAAAATGCGTGTCTCTTTGTTTTTAAAGGAGATTCCAGATACCAAATTTCATGCCTCCCCCACTTATGTGGTTTTCTGAAAACAAAAGGATACATGTTTCTTTATTTTGAAAGGAGATTCCAATACCAATGTTCATGTCTGCAACATCTTCAGTTTTTGAAGCATAACTACCCTCATACAAAAGAATTCAACTAATTTTTCAACACTTTCAACCCTCCCCGTTTAAGTGAATTTTCCGGGAATAAAAAAAAAATATTTCTTTAGCTTTGGAGGAGGCTCCAAATACCAATTTTCATGTCTGTAAAATCTTCAGTTTTTGAGATATCAGTATCCAAATAAAACAAATTCAACTCCCTTCTCAGTCCTTTTTACCAGTTTTTCTGAAAACAAAAAATACATGTCTCTTTATTTTTAAAAGAGATTAAAAATACCAATTTTCATGTCTGTAACATGTTAAGATTTTGAGATGGACTGTTGATATGCTCATTTTAAAAATTAACCCCCTTTTTTAGTTCCCCTTAAGTGGATGTTCCAAAAACAGATATTTTTGTTTGTTTACTTTTACAGGAGATTCCAAATACCAGTTTTCATGGCTGTAACATGTTACGTTTCTGAGATATACTGTAGAAATAGTATTTTTAAAAATTTCACACACTTCCTCACTCGTGTTCGCCCCACATTAATTGGATTTTCCAAAAACAAAAAAAAATGTTTTTCTTTATTTTTAAAAGAGATTCCAAATACCAATTTTCATGTCCGTAACATTGTCAGTTTTTGAGATATAAGTATCCTCATAAGGTATTCAACGCCTTTTTCACCTGTTTTCACCCCCCTTAGGGGATTTTCCAAAAACAATAAAATATGTGTTTCTTTATTTTCATAGGAGATTCCAGATACCAATTTTTACGCCTGTAAACTTTTAAGTTTTTGAGATATACTCATTTAAATCATTCACCCCCATTTTCACGCCCTTAGAGAAGGAATAACCAAACATCCTCCCTTAATGAGCACCTACATTCTAATATAAATGTATCCCCCAAAATTTCACTTCTTTATGTTGAGTAGTTTTTGGCTCGGTGATGATGAATCAGTCAGTCAGTCAGTTAGAACATGTTATTTTATATATATGGATATATATTTGCCAGATATTGTAATAGGAGTTAAATCATGGCTGAGAAATTATATAATGAAGGCAGAAATTTTCCCACGGAACTGGAGTGTTTATCATAGAGATAGGATAGGAATGCTAGGAGGGGGAGTATTCATTCTGGTGAAAGAAGAATTGTAAGCTATGAAAAAGTTAAGGATGACAACACAAAATTCTAAGTGTAAGGCTCATCTCTAAAGATAATAGGAAACTTGATGTCTTTGGAGTGTACAGACTGGGAAAGTGTAACATTGATGCTGATTCGGAATTATTTGATAAGATAATCAGCTATTTGGGAAACGACGCGGAAAGGAATGTGATTTTAGTGGGTGATCTCAATTTATCAACTGCCAATTGGGAAAGTAATATGAATAACAGAAAGCATGACCAACAAATGGCAAATAAGTTCATATGAGAAGGACAGCTGAATCAGAAAGTGATGGAACCAACTAGAGGGAAGAATATTCTGGACATAGTGTTGGTAAAAACCAGATGAGCTCTATAGAGAAACTGAACTAATAGATTGTATTAGTGATCACGAAGCTGTTTTTGTCATAGTTTAAAAAATGTGATAGAAACAAAGGCCTTAAAAGTAGGACTATGATTATGGCTGATAAAACAGGCATGAGCGAGTTTTTAAAACGTAACTATGGTTGGTGGAAAATGGTAAATAAAAATGTAAACAGACTCTGGAATGGGTTTTAAGCAATTATTGAGGAATGTGAAAACAGGTTTGTACCTGTAAAGGTGGTAAGGAATGCTAAAGCCAATATTACAACCGAGAAGTAAAGAGACTAAGGAGGTACAGGTTGGAAAGAAATAGAGTTAGAAATGGTTGTGAAAGTAAGGAACTTACTAGGAAATTGAATCTAGCAAAGAAGTCAGCTAAAGATAACATGATGGCAAGCATAATTGTCTGTCATACAAATTTTAGTGAAAAATGGAAGGGTATGTATAGGTACTTTAAGGCAGAAACAGGTTCCAAGAAGGATATTCCAGGAATCATTAATGAACAAAGGGAGTGTGTATGCGAGGATCTTCAGATAGCAGAAGTATTCAATTAACAGTATGTCAAGATTGTTGATTACAACAATAATGTCCAGATAGAAGAGGTGACTAATACTAAAGAAGTATTAAAATTTACCTATGATGTATGTATGTATGTTCAGTCCTCAGACCTAAGGCTGGTTGGATCCTCAACAGCTCCGCCATCGGCTGTCATAGACGGCCTAGGCATCACTGAAGAGGCATACTAGGGAAATGAGGAGTGAGGTAGTTTCTAGTTGCTTTCCTCACTGAGCCGGAAGTTGTTATTACATATCAGTCTGCCAAGCCCACTCAAATGCATGCACCAACCGACCTTATGAGCAACATTTTCACACCATTCCTAGCAGGGACTGGCTGCATAAGGAATGGCATTACTAGCATCGCTCATACCTCAGTCACTTTCATATTGTCAAAGCCAAGGATACGACAGAGACAGATCAATGATAACAACAACATTTACAACAAGATACAAAAGTTGAAAACAAGAAAAACAGCTGGAATTGATAAGATTTCTGGGGATATACTAAAGACAATGGGTTGGTATATATGTAGTATAATATCTGATTATTGTTTGCATGAAGGAGCTATACCAAATGAATGGAGAGTTACTATAGTAGCCTCTGTGTATAAAGCAAAGGGTGATAAACATAAAGCTCATAATTACGGGCCAGTCAATTTAACATGCATTGCATGTAAGCTTTGGGAAAGCATTTTTTCTGATTATATTATACATGCTTGCAAAATTTATAACTGGTTCGATAAAAGGCAGTTCAGTTTTAGGAAAGGTTATTCCACTAAAGCTGAACTTGTAGGATTCCAGCAAGATATAGCAGATATCTTGGATTCAGGAGGTCAAATGGACTGTATCGCAAGTGACCTATCTAAGGCATTTGATAGGGTAGATCATGGGCGACTACTGGCAAAAATGAGTGCAACTGAACTAGACAAAAGGATGACTGAATGAGTGGCTGTATTTCTAGAAAACAGAATTCAGAGAATTAGAGTAGGCGAAGCTTTATCTGACCCTATAATAATTAAGAGGGGAATTCCTTAAGATAGTATTATTGGACCTTTGTATTTTCTTATACATATCAATGATATAAGTAAAGAACTGGAACTAGATGATATTATTCTGTATAGAGTAAAAAAGGTGTTATGTAACATGCTCCCTAAAGTAGCATAAAATAATTCTTTACCTGCTCAATACTCTTGTACAACTGCCATCTTCGCCTCCCAGCAACCTACTAATCATGCTGAGCTTCCATCGGCTTCTCTAACATGTGACTACTGACGTCATCGAAATTTCTTGAAGCTGCTCCATGCCTCCACTGTTCAAGGACATTCCATCTCTGCTGCTATAAATATGCCAATTATTTCCCTCTCGAGTCAGTCCGGCTTTGATAGCGGTCTTGTATGGAGGGCCTTCGGTAGATGTTTGTGTCTTGTGCACGTTCATTTTAATCCTGACCAACTGGATTTGTGCTTCGTGTGATGCTGGGTGAGCGAACTGTTATGTTTTCTTGAATCATTGATCATTGGTAGTTTGTCTCCCGTTTTGCCCTTCTACTATGACTATAATGTTTTCATTCCTCTCCTCAAGGGGAGGCGGGCCTCTTAGATTGTGACGCTGTCTTTCAGGCCAGGAGATTTGTTCCGGTGAAAGAGATGGTCTGAGAAGGTCAGGGGGTTGGTGGCTGTGGCCTGTACTAGGAACTGTCCCAGCATTCGCCTTAGTGCAGGGGAATGGAAAACCGCGGAAAACCATTCTCAGGACAGCTGACGGTTGGGCCCAGCCTTTTTCCTTCTCCTGAATGCTGAGGCGTAGAGCCATGGCCACCCCTCCTCTGCTCGGTTGGCCGATCAGAGTGCACAACTGTTGGACTGTGGACCAGCCGTGGCCACTTTGGGCCGAGACCCACTCTGCATGTACCGACCCTCTTCACTTGAACTTTGTTCTTTTCTTTATGTAATATAATCATTCATTCCTCTATAGCGAGAACTTAATTTTCAATCATTTAAATTTAATTCTGTGAAAGATATAGTGCGACGACATGTGGATAAAGACTTGCTTTCAAAATTATTACACAAAGTGGTAAACAAAGAAAAGTGTTCCATTGTTTCCCTCTAGCTTAAATTCAAATAAATACAGGATGCAAGATTTGACCTCCCTCCCCTCGTTAACCCATTCCCTGATCCTTACATGTTGTTTTTAGGTAGTTCAGCTTTGTATCCATTTCTGCTGGCAGGAAATACTTCAATTAACCATCACATGCTTGGCTTTTATTGAATTGTAATTTTCTGCGGCTGATTTTGCCAATTGTGTAACGTTTTCTTATATGAGGATTCAACTCTCTCTTTTGATACATGTTCTCTCTATTCCAATTCTATTGATCTTGTTAATGCCTGTTTTCTTTTATAAAACATGTTATCTCTCGGTGTTGAGTTTAGTGTATATTTTCTCATTTCCTCATATTTGCATTTTCTTGTACCTACCACGCACCCCTTCGGGTTTCCAGTATCTTCCTGATACTCTGCTGTTGTGTGTGTTGGGTATTCAGCCCGAAGGCTGGTTTGATCCTCTACAGAGCATGGCGTGGTCATGGGTTTTTGACTTGCAAGTTTTTTGAAAATATAATGGCAGATGATCTGTAGTTGAAGTTGCTTCCTAAATTCCACCATACATATTTCATTTCTACTTTTATTAATTCAGGTCTTTAAATATCTCTTTTATTATTTCCTCTTAGGTTCGTACTATATTATTTCTTATTCTTTCTTCTCTTTTTTTCTATTGGTTGTTTAACCCTACAGTAATTTTCTTCTATATCATGTAGGACAGGATGTAGCGTGGAAGAAAAAGAAGAGTTCCTCAATGAACTGAAAACACAATGACCATAGGTGAAGCAAGTGGAAAAGACAAATTCAATGCTGATATGATTAAGGCAGCAGGAAGCATTGGACTACAGTGGCTATACAGAGCCCTCAATGCCACATGGAAGGATGAAAGGATACCTGAAGATCGGCAACAAGGAAGCATTGTACCGTTGTTCAAAAAAGGAAATAGGAAGAAATGTGAAAATTATAGAGGTATAAACTTATTATCATATGGGCTAAAAGTAATGGAGAAATTCATATACAAAAGACTGAGGGATATAATAGAAACACAGTTAGAGGAAGAACAATATGGCTCTAGACCAAATAGATCAGCAATAGACTTGATATTTACAGTGCGAACGATAATGGGAAAATGCCTGGAAAGGAACAAGGAAATCATCTTTATATTTTTGGATTTGTAAAAAGCTTATGATACAGTTATGAAAAAATATGTATGGGAATGCCTATGGAAAAGGAATGTTCCAAAATCATTAATTAAAAAGATAAAAATGATGTATCATGAGAGTAAAAGCAGTGTACAAGTGGGGAGTGGTGACTAAAACATTTTATACAAATAAAGGTCTCAAACAAGGAAGTGCACTGTCACCGTTATTGTATATTATGTTGATGGATGAAATTATAAAACGTGTAAAACAGAGTATCAGTAGTGATGAAGTGAATGCTTTGGTATTTGCAGTTGATGTGGTGATTTGGGGAAAGGCGGAAAAGGATGTACAAAGGTGACTGAACATTTGGAATGAAAAATTGAAGGAGTTTGGAATGGTACTTAGTAAAAAGAAAACTGTAGTCATGCACTGTGGAAAAGATAAAAAGAGAAGCAAAGTGAACATAGATGGAAATCGGTTAGAGAATGTAGAACAGTTTACATATCTGGGTAGCATTATTAATGGAAGTAATGAAATCAACCCTGAAATTAATAACAGACTAAGTAAAGGTACAACATTTTATCTTCAAGTCAGAGAGCTTTTATGGTATGACAAATTACCCAAGAGAATGAAATTAACATTATATAAACAGTATTTCATAACAATTGTAACATACGGACTAGAAACACTGGTAACTAATAGACAAGATAGTAAGATCCAAACAGTAGAAATTAATTTTTTAAGAACATTGGTTAATAAGCCATGAAGAGATAGAATTCAAAATATTAAAATCAGAGAAGAGCTAAATATAGAACCGTTAGTACAGAACATACAGAAAGCAAGACTGAGATGGTTCGGACATGTAACAAGAATGGGAAAGGAATGGGTAGCAAGAAGGTAATTAGATAGAGAAGTTAAGGGAAAGAGACCAGTTGGAAGATGGAGAAGAAGGTGGATGGATCAGATTTGGAAGGACATTAGAGAAGCTGGATTTGATGTGGCGGAAGTAATGGAGGAGGAAAAGTGGAAGGACACAAAGGAGTGGGGGAGGCTTGTTAACCACTCCCGGGCAACTGGAGCGGGACATTGATGATGATGATGATGATCATGTTTTCTCTTTTCTTGATTTTTGATTACTACGATGGCTGTCCGGCTCCATGGCTAAATTGTTAGCGTGCTGGCCTTTGGTCACAGGGGTCCCGGCAGGGTCAGTAATTTTAACCGTCACTGGTTAATTTCGCTGGCACGGGGGCTGGGTGTATGTGTCTTCATCATCATTTCATCCCCATCACGATGTGCAGGTCGCCTATGGGAGTCAAATCAGAAGACCTGCACCTGGTGAGCTGAACATGTCCTTGGACACTCTCGGCACTAAAAGCCATACGCCATTTCATTTACTACTATGGCTTGTTTTTCAGATAATTTTCCGTTGTCAACCGGAAGTAATTCTTCTTCTCTACCTCCATACCATAATATTTCCTTGCCAGATGACTTCTTTTGATGACAATTTACTTATTTCCCCGGAAATTTGTAATTCTAGTGGATCTTTGCCTCATCTTGACACTTCTCTCCCGTTTTACAGAAACCTAATCCGTCTTTTCATCATATGCCACTTTCCCCTGATCCCTTTACTTATCCATATACCCACCATATTAGTTCAGTGGATTCTTTCCTTAATTTACAAATTATTAAGCAATCTCTTTCTCAAGTACCTCAGTTGACTAATACAGATCCTCGTTCTCTAGTCACATGGTTATTTTTTGTTCGTAAGTTTTTAAAAGTTAATTTAATATCATTTCCACAATTAATTGGCCTCTTATCTTCTAAAACAATGGGTTATCTCACTAATTTTTGGCTTGAGAATATGTTGATTTTTACTGATTGGGTCCAACTTCGAACTGCCCTTCACAATTATTGTTTACCTTATGAGGTACGTCACAAATTGAGTTTACAATTCATGCAACATTATCAACTGCCCACTGAACTGGCTCATGATTACTTAGACTCTATTACAACCTACAGTGGTGTTTTAAATATTGCTAATACCAATACTGAATTAATTTCAATTTTTCAATTCTATGCCAATCCTTCTTTTCGCCAATTGGTTAACCCTTTGGCTCCTCCCACGTCTTTTTTTCATTTATATCAGTTAGCTCAGGTTCATACTATTTCCTCCCTCAGTGATCAATCCTACTATACTTCCGTTGCATCCCCATTCCAGCCTTCTACTTCATCGCCTGAGAATCTCTGTACTCAACTACAGACTTCCATAACATCATTTTGTAGGCCCCCTGTCATATGTTTTCGATGCAAGGGTCTTCGACATTTTTCTAGATATTGTCCTACTTCTCATCAGGGAAACGACTATCGCCCTTGTCGTTAGGCAGTCAACGAAACCTGTGGCCTAATCTGCCTTCCACTAATGATTCTTTTTCCTGGATTAATAATATAGTAGTTCTATCTCGTCTCTTAATCAGCATTTTTCCAAATCTCAATTTCTTTTTTTCGAAAGTCTTTTCTTCGTCCTTTTCCCTTCTTAGAACTTCACACTTAATATTACTTCTAAATAATATACCCTCTGTCACCCTTTTGGACTCGGACATGACTACCTCTTTAATCAGTCTTTCTTATTTTAAATCTCTTCAGCAAACTTTTCCTAAGTTGTGTGTGTCTAAATCTGATGTTCGATTCTTTTCTGCCTCAAACATGTCTTTTCAAATCTAGGTCAAATTTTTCTAACAGTTAAAATTCAACATTTTTCTTGGTCTTTTCTTTTTTAAGTAGTACAAGATCTATCATCTCCTGTCATTCCAGATTATGATTTCTTTTCCCACACGGGTTTGATTCTTGACTCTCTTAATTCTTCGGTTCATTTTCATTTTCCTCATGTTTCAGTCCCTCTTATTAATATTTCTGATTATCCTTCTCAACATTTCTTTCATCATAATTCACATTCTCTTTACTCTAATCCTGACCAATCTTATCACATTCAGAGTTTGCTTGATTAATTTTCTGATGTAATTACCCCTACTATTGGCACCATAAAAACTTCCAAGCACTGATACCACCCCTGTTTGATCTTCATCGTATACCTTAGTCCTCCTCCGATGCAAATTCTTAATCAATTAGTGGAGAAGATGTTGGCAGATCGAACTATTGTTCCATCATTCTCTAATTATGTGCCTCCTGCCTTCATAGTATATTCATTGAAGAAGAAGAGCTGCTCAACTAAGTGGTATGTTACATGTAATAAATATCATTTTTGGTCCGTATTGATGATATTTGATTGAAATAATAACATTAAGTTATTTATTAGACCACCTAATCAATACAAAATCGTCTTAGATGATTTACATAAATTTGTTAGCTAAGAGTGGTACATGTTTCGCCTTCCCTGAAGGCATCATCAGCCATAGTCTTAACCTTAAATTAAAAATAAGCGTCTAAATAACATGTAGTAATGAAATGAATTTTAAAATCTTGAAGAGATTTGAAGTAAAATAACATTAAAAATAACAATGATGGTTTGAAAATACAATGTGATGAGATATAATAGTGGAAGTATTAACAAAATTAACATTAGAAGGCTGCTAAAATAAGTACAATGGATAAAACAACAGATTGTTATAAAACAAGTAGTAAGATTGCATAAAAGTAAAGTTGATAGTCTGGCGGTTATAATTAGACGATGGCAAAAAATGGTATATAATCAAAGTAAAGAAGAGAGAATAAAAGTCAAAGTTAGTCGAGAGATCCGAAGTTAAACATGATCTTGAAGATAAAAGACGAAAGTCAGATGCATATGGTGAAGTTGTAGAACACGTTGAGGATATGAAGTTGGTGAATAGCAGTTGAAGAACAGTTTCAAATAGGATCACTATGGACCATCTCAAAATTTGAAGTGATGTTCAAATGTTGTAAATTGTGAGTTTGTAGATATTCTAGTTGAAAAAGCATATGAAAGTGGAATCATTTGACGGTGACAAAGATAGCTTGTAACATTATGAGTTAGAGACTACTGTTGCAAATACTTCTAACTCATAATGTTACAAGCTATCTTTGTCACCGTCAAATGATTCCACTTTCATATGCTTTTTCAACTAGAATATCTACAAACTCACAATTTACAACATTTGAACATCACTTCAAATTTTGAGATGGTCCATAGTGATCCTATTTGAAACTGTTCTTCAACTGCTATTCACCAACTTCATATCCTCAACGTGTTCTACAACTTCACCATATGCATCTGACTTTCGTCTTTTATCTTCAAGATCATGTTTAACTTCGGATCTCTCGACTAACTTTGACTTTTATTCTCTCTTCTTTACTTTGATTATATACCATTTTTCGCCATCGTCTAATTATAACCGCCAGACTATCAACTTTACTTTTATGCAATCTTACTACTTGTTTTATAACAATTTGTTGTTTTATCCATTGTACTTATTTTAGCAGCCTTCTAATGTTAATTTTGTTAATACTTCCACTATTATATCTCATCACATTGTATTTTCAAACCATCATTGTTATTTTTAATGTTATTTTACTTCAAATCTCTTCAAGATTTTAAAATTCATTTCATTACTACATGTTATTTAGACGCTTATTTTTAATTTAAGGTTAAGACTATGGCTGATGATGCCTTCAGGGAAGGCGAAACATGTACCACTCTTAGCTAACAAATTTATGTAAATCATCCAAGGCGATTTTGTATTGATTAGGTGGTCTAATAAATAACTTAATGTTATTATTTCAATTAAGTGGTATGTTCCGGGCTGTCAGCGGAGAGACGGCGTGGAATGACATTAGTAGACGAATAAGTTTGAATGGCGTTTATAAAAGTGGGAAAGATCACAATATGAAGATAAAGTTGGAATTCAAGAGGACAAACTGGGGCAAATATTCATTTATAGGAAGGGGAGTTAGGGATTGGAATAACTTACCAAGAGGGATGTTCAATAAATTTCCAATTTCTTTGAAATCATTTAGGAAAAGGCTAGGAAAACAACAAATAGGGAATCTGCCACCTGGGCGACTGCCCTAAATGCAGATCAGTACTGATTGACTGATTGATTGAGTAATATTGAGAGAGATAACTGCCATCATTATCTAGACAAAAAAAAATATCTAGACATTGTTGATTGTTGAAAGTTGAATTCCCATATATTATACAGTGCTTATCCTATGCCTAAAGTACAAAATGCCTTTCAACATTTTTCTGGTGCTAAATACTTTACCACTTTTGACTTTAACTCTGCCTGTAATCAGATTTCCCTCGATGAAGCTATTTCTAAATATACCGCCTTTATTACTCCTAATGGTTTATATCAATTTTGTAAAGTTCCTTTTTTGGTCTTAATCTTTGCTCCCAGATTATGCAACGTTTCGTGAACACCCTTTTTTTTTTTTCCGACATTCGCATATGATTTTGAGTCTCACTTTAAGCATGTTTGGGAAGTCTTAATCTGCTTGCGCTCAGTTAATCTTACCGTTAACCCTTCTAAAGTTCTTATTGCCCAAACTTCTTGGGCATATTTTGTCTTCTCAGGTATAATGGTCGATCCAGAACATGTTTCTGCTATCCATCGTATTCCACCTCCTCAAAATTTGAAACAACTAAGAACATTTTTGGGAATGATCGGTTTTCATGGTAAATTTATTCCCCATTTTTCCCAGCTTGATAAACATCTAAATCTGTTAAAACATAAAAATGTTAAATTCCATTGGGCTGAACCTCAGCAACAGTCTTTTAATTCCTTAAAATCTGCTTTGACTCAAGCTCCTGTTTTGCAAATTCTGGATTTTGATATCCCTTTCAAACTCTCCACTGATTCTTCTGATGTTGCTATTGGTGGCATGTTAAATCAAACAAAAAATGATCAGACCCTTCCTGTTGCCTATTTCAGTTGTATTTTGTCTCCTACCAAACAAAAATACTCAACCTATGAAAGAGAGGCCCTTGCTTTGATACTCACTACTGAGCATTTCTCTGACTATCTTGATCACCATCAATTTTTTGTTAAAACAGATAATCAAGCACTTCCCTGGCTAATGCACCTAAAACTGGTCGAACCAGTCGTTGGCTACTTAGATTATCTTGTTTTAAGTTTTCCCTTCAATTCGTCTCAGGTTATCAAAATTCCATTGCTGATGTATTATCATGCTTATTTGACAATCCGGATAATCAATATTCTCAATTAACTTATCTCCCTTGTGATAATGTCAATGCGGTTTCATCCCTTGTTGATTACCCCCTTACCATAAGACCTATCTGTGTTGGTGCGACGTACAGCAGCTAGCAAAGATTTCCCCCTTTCTTTTCTCTCCTGTCAACAATACCAACTCAATGACCCCTATTGTGTTGAGATACAGAATGCTATTGCTTCTCCTCAGTATGATGGACCCTTTTGTCTGTTTAATCGTTTACTTGTTTTTAAACTCACCCCCTAATCTACTCCTCATGTTGTTCTTCCCTCTATTTTACACCCTATGGTATATAGTTATTTCCATGATTCGCCGGTGGGAGGACATTTTGGTAAAGCCAAAACTTATTCTCCTCTAGCTTCCCAATTCTTTTGCCCCACCATGCATAATGCACCCTACGGGTCAGGGTGACCACAGTATTTTTCCCAACTAGTCAGTTACATATCTCAGGGTATTCATGCCTCCAGAAAAATGGTTAATTTTTCTATGTTTTGGTTTAACGTGCGTTCAAAGAGAAAATAATGACACCATATGCGGTCCAGCATTACGTAATTCAACGCTCAGTAGTGGATTTGCTTACGCAAACTTCAGTCAACCTTTCGACAAACACATCTGCTTAACGAGAACCTTACTCACTAAGTATAACTACAGACTACCATTACAAATGAAAACTCATTCCATTCTATAAAAAATCAATCAAGAAACACATTTATTAAATTATCAAGACTTGCAAAAGAAATGGTTAATGTCAAATATTGCTCATGATCTTCCAATTGTCAACCTAATAAATAAATATTCTAATTCCTAAATCAAATATTCTAAGTCAGCGCTGGCTTATTCCTAAACTAAGTTTTCATATCTTAACATTCTGGGTCGCGTATTCCTGAAATGAATTGTTGCTTTGTTTCATCTTCCTATTAAAATTTACATCTGTACATTTAAGTATACAGTATATCATAGTCTTCTGATCACGGTCAAAATTCGGTATATCAGTAAATTATTCCATCACTCACGGTGTTAATTATACACCCTCATCAAAAATACAATCATTACATTGTTCAAATTATCGTGGAAATGAACTGAATATGAATAAAAGTGTTCTGAATACTAATATCAGTGAGCTAAGTTACATTGAAAATTATCTGAGTTTGTTGGTGCAGACTACAGTGAAGAAAATGAAATATTGAATGACGCACTAAGCTTCTGGGTCCAATTGCCACTTAAGTATGGCTCGTAGCTAAATATTCGCTCTAATAATATTTCAGATTAACAAAGCATCGATGATATCCTACGTAAATCTCAAATAAATTTCCCTACTCTAGCTATATAATTTCTTATGTAACGTATTCCAGTTCAATATGCACGTAGCCAATAAGCATTTTTTTCATATATGGATGTGCAAGTGCCTACATTAAGATATTTCAACACTACATTACCATACTAGTTACATCCTAGTTTGATCTTCCACGCCATTAACATTCATTCAGAATACGACACAGTCATGCATTCATATACCCATCACCGGTTGTTATAATAGTCAAACCACTTTCACACTTCATTAAAATATGCGTAAATTTATTGTCCATACCTTGCTATAGTTCCTCCCTGGGGCATACTTATATTCCGTAGTCGCTTTACTTGTGCTCCTATATATGGCACATTATATATATATACGTTTTACTTCCTGTTAATCTGCGCAATAATACATTTAAAGTATCATATATACTTCATTATTTCATTATTAACCTTCGTTTCAACCCATATTTAATTCATTTAACATCTATAATTATCGCGTTTAACATCCAATATTAATTAAACACAACGATACGTATCACTCCAATAGCACAGAATTCGTTCCTCAAAACGCATTTTGTCATACAATTTAACATATAACCCCAAATTCAGTATCTATTTTTTTTTCAATATAATAACACAGCAAGGAGTATGGTAATTTAACTTAACCAATTCAAACATGCGTCCCTCTGTGACGTAAACTGGGTTTGACTGGTATACATCATTCATGGATCTTTCTAACTAACCGGGATTCTATGAAACATATGTTACACTACGTCACACTTTTAAATCGTATTCTTACTTCCTTGGATAAGATGATATAGTAAATACGTTACCAATCTGTCACGAGATATCGTCTTAAATATTTCACACTGCACTTTCTTGTATTCACTGCACACTTAATTATCTCACGTTTAGGCTATTCAGATCTATTGCATATACTGGTAATACTCTACATAAGAAATTATACTACTTAATACTATTACTTAGCTCGCCATTCAATATCTCGGGCCTTAGTTACTCTTCGGTCTGGTCACAGGCCTTGGATTGAGAAGAACTGGGCAGGTTCTCCATCACTGGTATCTCGGGTAGAGTGACCTCCTCCACACGGGTCGGGTGGTTTTAACTGCCAGGATGACATCTCCCTCCAGGTTGGTATATGCCGATTTAGCAAGCCATTATCTGTTCAGGAACACAGTAGACAATATCCATCGATACTGGTAAATGTGAATTCATCATGGTTCTGCGAAGTATATATATATTTTTATAATGATTGCCTCTTTATTTAGGCTATCGTTGCTATTATTTCCACTTAATATAGCTCAATTTCAAGCTCTCGCGACTCAATCAACTTCTTGTTTCCGAACGATTTTGCGTCTAAGTATTTTGACAACTTTTTCAAAATTTCTGGATTTTATTTCTTCTTTACTGTATTTCAACGTTTATCTCTTCGTTTTCTTCAATATTACCGACCTCTGAGCTTAAAATTCACGTTAGATACTGCAAATCTTGCTTATTTTTTTAGAGCGATGTTCAGGAAGTCTTATCCTTACGAGGTCAATTTTTTAAGTCAGTTTTTATAATAATCCGATTGACCCTACTTATTTTTTTAAAAAAATTCTATCGATTCTACACCATTGTACACCGCCTTCATAGTGGTAGGTTTAAGTTAGTCATGGCCTTCTGACATATATAAGTATCGATATCCTACTACACATTTCTTTGCCTTGGCTGGCCTCTATCTTCCGAAGGCGCCATTTTGTAATATGTCCAGTAAATGCATTGGGTACAATAAGGATGTATTTTCTTGGGTAACTTCTTGTGAATTTGGTCAAAAACATAAACCCTCACATACTCTTTCCCCCGGGTCATATTTTCCACCTCCTCCAACATGCCCCACAGAAAAATTCTATGTCAAAACATATCAGATGTAAGAGTTTTCAGGCGTTTGCTCTATTAACCAGCGTTTCGTCTTAGGTCTGACACTAGACTCGTCAGAGTGGGATGTGTCAGACCCTACCCACTGATGCTGGGGTGTATGCAGGTGAACTTATCAGAAGCCCTTATAAGAGGCACAGTCTGATAACTGCATACAGGAGATAAATCTCCACAATGGAATTATTGCCCGCCTAGCAATTCCGAATGGAAAATTCTAAATTCCCATGGAGGGTGTTATGGGGTTACCCGTGGAATGCAGAGGTGAAAGAAGGTGCGGGCTGGAATGGGTCTAACTACAATGCTGAGAAATGAATCAAAATTTCATTAAAGGTTATATTTTCAAAAAACTTTAACAAATAACAAGTCAACAACAAGCCAATAATCAGGTACAAGGTATAATTTTACCAACAAAACACAAGTTTCGGGGTCTTTACAAGGTCTGGGCTTCGAGCCCCAATTTTACAATCCTTGAGCTACTAGCTCAACTTTACCAAGGCACACATTTGATCAAAGGGCAGTAAACCCCTTTATTCAAGGAGCATTAGCTCCAACAACCATATCGAGCCTCCTGGAGGCACTTTTACCACATCAGAAAGAGCTGACCCGCTCTCAATTTTCTGAGCCTATCAAAGGCCACAACAAACTTTACTATCAACTGCCCTCAAGGCACACTTACAAAGAAACAGGGGTATCTTGTACCCAACCTACTGGGCCTTCGTTGAAAAAGAATAGGTTAAGAAAATGTCCCAAAATGCAAAACAGAATGGAGGCGTGAATTTGCACTCCTACATGAAACTTCTTAAAACCTAAGAGGCGCAAAGCCAATGAAACAGGGGCTATTCCCAGACTATGGAGGTGACTCATACACAGAATAAATTTAACACATTAAGGAAGAGTAGAAAAACAGTTACGAAAACGTAGTCATCTCAAATCAAAAGGAAGGGAAGCTCGAGAGGGTAAAGCACTCTCTATCCCTGATTTACAGTTAAAGATATGTGAAGTTTTACAAAATTTTACATGTTTAAGAGATAGGTTACATAATAAAAAGGTTTCGGACCTTCTCCGAGGGTTAAACTGCTGAGCTAGCAAGAAATAAATATGTTAAACGGCCATTAATTTGTTGAAGAGCTGCTGCCCAAAGGAAGAGGCGCTACCCGCCCCCTGCTACACGTCCATACACTAAGCTAAATGTTGATGATGTGGCCGAGAGACAAGAAAATCAGCAGTTTTTATACCCTCGTGGAAGATTCGAGACCTTTCATGAATAATCAAGCCACACTCTCTTTGTTTATTGGTCCGTCTTGAAAATACACTCAAAGTCAAAGAAGAAATACATGATTGGTCAAAAATTAATTACAGAAATTCTGGATTGGCTCAATTCACAACAGGCAGAAAGAAAAGATTAATATTGCCAACCCACACATGAAAGAACGAAATTTAGTATAAACAAAAACTTATGAATACAAAATTTCTTCAGGAAGGTTCCTTCACTTCGCACCAGGGTGCATGATCATAGTTTTTAGGCGGTAACATCTATGAGAGAATGTCCACACTTCTTGATTAATGGAAAACAAAACAAGTTGACATCCACACAGTATTGACAACTTTGTAATCACAAAATTTATGGTAGTGACATCTTCTGAGAAACTAATGAGTTGATCCAGTTTTTTGAAGTTCAGAGTTTCTCCTGTAGAGGAGTACTTATTGGCAGAAGATTTAAAATTGCGGCATAATGAAAAATATCTAATTCCCTCCATGGGAATTTATAATTTTCCATTCGAAAAATTCTATGTCGATGTTGTTGGACCTTATTTTAAATCCTCTCGATCAAATTCTTATATTTTCATATTATTAGATGGCTTTTCTAAATTTCTGGTACAGAGGGAATGAGATATTTTTCACCAATAGAGCATGTCAAAAATGTCAAAACATATCAGATGTAAGGGTTTTCAGGCGCTTGCTCTATTAACCAGCGTTTCGTCTTAGGTCTGACACTAGACTCATCAGAGTGGTATGTGTCAGACCCTACCCACTGATGCTGGGGTGTATGCAGGTGAAATCAGAAGCCCTTATAAGAGGCACAGTCTGATAACTGCATACGGGAGATAAATTTCCACAATGGAATTATTGCCCGCCTAGCAATTCCGAATGGAAAATTCTAAATTCCCATGGAGGGAATTAGATATTTTTCACCAATAGAGCATGTCAAAAATGTCAAAACATATCAGATGTAAGGGTTTTCAGGCGTTTCGTCTTAGACACTAGACTCATCTAGTCTAGTCTAGTCTAGACTCATGACACTGCATTAGTCTAGTGTCAGACCTACAAAGAAACGTTGGTTAATAGAGCAAACGCCTGAAAACCCTTACGTCTGATATGTTTTGACATTTCTGACATGCTCTATTGGTGAAAAATATCTAATTCCCTCCATGGGAATTTATAATTTTCCATTCGAAAAATTCTATGTCGATGTTGTTGGACCTTTTTTTTAAATCCTCTTGATCAAATTCTTATATTTTCATATTATTAGATGGCTTTTCTAAATTTCTGATTTTACAGCCTCTTTGTAATATTTCTTCTCACACCGTCATCAATCTTCTATCTAATCATATTTTTGCTATTAGTGGTCTACCGAAATATTTAGTTTCTGATAATGTCACTATTTTTACTTCTAAATCTTAATATAATTTTTGGTTCTCTCAGGGTATCAAGAAAATTTTTACCTCACCTTATTATTCCTAATCTAATATGGTGCATTGATACCATTGTAACTTGAAAGTTCTTCTTTCTATTTTTCATTCCCAAGGCCAACGATCCTGTGATCTTCAACTTTCCCAATTTTCTTTAGCCCTTAATGCTACTATAAATAATTCTACTTCTTTTTCTCCTGCCAGGCTTTCTTTTAGGTAGAGAACTTTGTACCCCTCTATCTCCTACATGGGATCTCCATTCCCTTTTGGAGTCATACTCTTTTGTCTTTCTCGTGATGACCTTCAAGATGCTTTGCATAAGCTCCGATCCGTCCAGCAAACTCATAAACAGATCCATGATGCTCCCCATTCCCCTATTAAGTTTCAAACTCCTCATCTTGTTTTGTTAAGAAACCACCCTCAGATTGTTCTGCTGATTAGGCCCTTATCATCTTCTTGCTTTTTTTTTTTTTTTTGCTATTTGCTTTACGTCGCACCGACACAGATAGGTCTTATGGCGACGATGGGATGGGAAATGCCTAGGAAGTGAAAGGATGCGGCCGTGGCCTTAATTAAGATACAGCCCCGGCATTTGCCTGGTGTGAAAATGGGAAACCATGGAAAACCATCTTCAGGGCTGCCGACAGTGGGGCTCGAACCCACTATCTCCCGATTACTGGATACTGGCCGCACTTAAGCGACTGCAGCTATCAAGCTCGGTCTTGCTTTTCTTACCCCCGTTACTGTTCTTCTTCAACTGCTTTCTAATCCTACTGAAACAAAAAGAGCTCACATTTCCCAGTTTAAAAAACATTCTGAATAATTTTTTCCCCTGTTCTCTTTTTTCTTTCCTTAATAAAAAGGGGGAGGTACACACTTGCATATGTATATTTTTAATCTCTACAATTTTTTTTCTTCAGAGCATCTCATTTTATTATGATGTTGAAACACCATCTAGCAGTTCTACGTCAGCTGGTGGTTATTTACAGTGGCGTCCAATGACTTGCATACGGCTAACACCACTCAATTAGATTTGGTGATTGACTACGGGATCAACATTTACCAGTTCCCGTTTACAATTGAATTAGTAATGATTAGCAGTGTTAGAACTAACAGTTCTGTGAAAGAGTCTCGATGATGAGCATACTCAAGATGCAAGAATTTAGTAACTAGTTATTTTCAAATCTACTCATAATTTCGTCCCAGTTTTTAATGTCAGTTTGTATATATTTGTTTCATTTGTTTTGTGTCAATTGTGTGCATGTACATTTGTTTAGTTATTAGATGTTTTACATTAAGGCTGAAGATGGCCAGCCCCGGCCAAAACTAGTCCCTAGTTAATGTAATTTAGAATATTGCATATTATAGTATTGAAAGGTAGACCATTAAGACATTAATTTAATAATTATATGTGATTACAATTCAATATGGATCAGAACCATGAAGTTTATGTCCTATGACATGTTATCATGCTTGTTACTTCACCCTTAATGTTCTTTCCTCCTTTTGCTTCTTTAATCATGATATCTTGCTCATTCAGCTGTCCCCCCCACCACCTTCAAGCTCGACTCTCCCATGAAACATTTTGATTAAAATTTTCCTAAAATCATGGGATATTAAAATATATATTTGTAACTTTTCTTGGCCACAAGAATATTTTTTCTAATTATTATATAGAAAATGTTTCTTTGTACTGTACCGGGCAGTACACCTCTACGCGACGCAAGTTCGTATCTTGCACCAATCGAAACTTCTCTACTGGAGAAACCCGGAACTTTAACCACCGAACTGACTCTATTAGTTATCAGAAGATGTCACTGAGTGTTTTGGATTTGCTTTTGTTTTTCATTGATCAAGAAGTGTGGACATTCTCTAACAGATGTCTCTACCAAAAACTATGGTAATACACTCTGGCGCAATGGAATGAACTCTCTTGAAGAAATTTTGTATTCATAAGTTTTGTTTTTAATAAATTTTGTTCTGTGGTTTGTGGGTTGGTAATATTAACTCTTTCTTTCCGCCTGTTTTGAATTTAACCAATCGGTAATTTCTGTAATTAATTTTTCTCCAATCATTGCTTTCTTCTTTGAATTTCCATGTGTAACTTTTGTCAACCAATAAATATTGAGGGGGTGTGTCTACTCATTCCTGAAAGGTCTCGAAGCTTCCACGAGGGTTTAAAAACTGCTGATTTTCTCGGCTCTTGGCCACTTCAGTAACATCTTGCTTAGTGTGTGGATATGTAGCAGGGGGCGGGAAGCGCCTCTTTCTTCGGGCAACAGATCTCCAACAAGGTAATGGCCTTTTAACATCTTTATTTCGTGCTAGCTCAGCAGTTTAACTCTCGGGGAGGGTTCAAAACCTTTCATATGTAAACTATTAAACATGTAAACCCTTTTCCTGGTAAACTTCAGTTTTCTTGAACTTTAATTTGGGGATAGAGAGTGCTTTACCCTCTCGAGCTCCCCTTCATTTGAAATTGAGGTGACTATGTTTTCATAACCGTTTCTTCTCTTCCTTAATGTATGAAAGTTTTCTCATACAAGTCACCTCCCTAGCTTGGGATTAGCCCCTGTGTATCGGCCTAGCGTCACTTAGGTTTTAAAATGTAGATTTAGGAGTGCAAATTCATGCCTCCATCCTTTTTGTTTTGGGACATTTAAATTAACCTGGTTTTGCACACTAAGTCCCAGTAGATTGGGTAGGAGATACCCCTGTTTCTTTATTATGCCTTGATGGCAGTTTGCGTAAAAGTTTGTTATTGCCTTTATAAGCTTGAAAGATCGAGAGCGGGTCAGCTATTTATGGTGTTGTGGTAAAAGTGCCTTTGAGAGGCTTGAAATGTAAGGTTGGGAGCTTATGCTCCATGTAATTAAGGGTTTTCTGTCCTTTGGTGTTTTGTGATTGTGAGCTGAGAGCTCAAGGATTGATGAATTTGGGCCCGTAGCCCAGAATTTGTAAAGACCACTTAACTGGTGCTTTCTTGTAAAGCAGCATTGTACCTGATTTTCTTTGTTATTTTCCCCTTGTGGAAACTGTTTAAATTTTTCTCTTGGTTGTGTACCTGATTTAACTTCTTGTTATTTGTTGTACGCTCAAAATTCTATGCCACCATTGTTAAGTTTTGAAAATATAACCTTGTTGAAATTTTAATTCATCTTTCGGACTTGTAATTAGACCCATTCCAGCCCGCACCTTCTTTCACCTCTGAATTCCACGGATAACTCCGTAACAGTACAATTAGTATAGATACTCTTAGTCAAATATTTGTGAACGATCCGGACTGTCTCTCTAATTTCTACTCTGTTCAATGTGCTTTTTCCACTCTGTTCTTCCTTCTTTTTCTATTCTCCTCCTTCTCTATTTTCTCCTTCCATCCTTTTTCCTCCTTTCCTTTTTTTTTTAGATTTTTGTCTTGTCCTGTCTCTGTTTTGTCCAGTCCCTTTTTGAATATTCCTTTACCCTTTCTACCTGCATCGTTTGAACTTTTTCTGCTTTCAGTTTTGTTTCTTTTTTTAGTTTATTTTATTCTTCCCACCTGCTTCAACTTCCATTTTCGACGATCGTCACTCCATTGAGAAGGCGCCTCTCTTGGGACATCAACTACGCCATCATTTTCTCTGCTTCACCAATCCTTCAGATTTCATCTGGCGGTGGGAGTATGTATCGTGCTCCCTAAAATAGCAAGAAAAATAATCGTTTACCAGCTCAGCACTCTTGTATAACCACCATCTTCACCTCCCAGCAACCTACTAATCATGCTGAGCATCCATCAGCTTCTTTGACATGTGACTACTGACATCATCGAACTTTCTTGAAGCTGCTCCATGCCTCCACTGTTCGAAGACATTCCATCTGTGCTGCTATATATATGCCAATTATTTCCCTCTCAAGTCAGTCAGGCTTTAATAGGGGTCTTGTATGGAGGGCCTTCGGTAGATGTTCGTGTCTTGTGCACGTTCATTTTAATCCTGACCAACTGGATTTGTGCTTTGTGCGATGCTGGGTGAGCGAACTGTTATGTTTCCTTGAAGCATTGAACACTGGTAGTTCGTCTCCCCTTTTGCCCTTCAGGCTCTGACTTGAACTACTACGACTATAATGTTTTCATTCCTCTCCTCAAGGGGAGGCGGGCCTCTTAGATTGTGACGCTGTCTTTCAGGCCAGGAGATTTGGTCTGGTGAAAGAGATGGTCCGAGAAGGTCAGGGGGTTAGCGGCCGTGGCCTGTACTAGGAACTGTCCCAGCATTCGCCTTAGTGCAGGAGAATGGAAAACCACGGAAAAACATTCTCAGGACAGCTGACGGTTGGGCCCAGCTGTTTCCCTTCTCCCGAATGCTGAGGCGTAGAGCCATGGCCACCCCTCCTCTACTCGGTTTGCCAGTCAAATTGCAGAGATGTTGGACCGCAGACCAGCCGTGGCCACTTATGGGCTGAAACCCACTCTGCATCTACCGACCCACTGACTTGAACTTTGTTCTTTTTTTATGTAATATCTCGTTCATTCCTCTATAGCAGGGGTGGCCACTAACCTTAATTTTGGGAGCCACAAATTTAGGAGACAAAATTGGGAACAGGTTTAGAAAAGGATTATACACTGACTGACAGAGCAAATGCAACACCAAGAAGGAGTGGTCAGAACTTTATGCCAATTGCAGGGTAGACTGACGTCACTGAGGTATGCTCATGATGTGAAATGCGCCGCTGTGCTGCGCACGTAGCGAACGATAAATGGGACACGGCGTTGGCGAATGGCCCACTTCGTACCGTGATTTCTCAGCCGACAGTCATTGTAGAACGTGTTGTCGTGTGCCACAGGACACGTGTATAGCTAAGAATGCCAGGCCGCCATCAACGGAGGCATTTCCAGCAGACAGACGACTTTACGAGGGGTATGGTGATCGGGCTGAGAAGGGCAGGTTGGTCGCTTCGTCAAATCGCAGCCGATACCCATAGGGATGTGTCCACGGTGCAGCGCCTGTGACGAAGATGGTTGGCGCAGGGACATGTGGCACGTGCGAGGGGTCCAGGCGCAGCCCGAGTGACGTCAGCACGCGAGGATCGGCGCATCCGCCGCCAAGCGGTGGCAGCCCCGCACGCCACGTCAACCGCCATTCTTCAGCATGTGCAAGACACCCTGGCTGTTCCAATATCGACCAGAACAATTTCCCGTCGATTGGTTGAAGGAGGCCTGCACTCTCGGCGTCCGCTCAGAAGACTACCATTGACTCCACAGCATAGACGTGCACGCCTGGCATGGTGCCGGGCTAGAGCGACTTGGATGAGGGAATGGCGGAACGTCGTGTTCTCCGATGAGTCACGCTTCTGTTCTGTCAGTGATAGTCACCGCAGACGAGTGTGGCGTCGGCGTGGAGAAAGGTCAAATCCGGCAGTAACTGTGGAGCGCCCTACCGCTAGACAACGCGGCATCATGGTTTGGGGCGCTATTGCGTATGATTCCACGTCACCTCTAGTGCGTATTCAAGGCAAGTTAAATGCCCACCGCTACGTGCAGCATGTGCTGCGGCCGGTGGCACTCCCGTACCTTCAGGGGCTGCCCAATGCTCTGTTTCAGCAGGATAATGCCCGCCCACACACTGCTCGCATCTCCCAACAGGCTCTACGAGGTGTACAGATGCTTCCGTGGCCAGCGTACTCTCCGGATCTCTCACCAATCGAACACGTGTGGGATCTCATTGGACGCCGTTTGCAAACTCTGCCCCAGCCTCGTACGGACGACCAACTGTGGCAAATGGTTGACAGAATGGAGAACCATCCCTCAGGACACCATCCGCACTCTTATTGACTCTGTACCTCGACGTGTTTCTGCGTGCATCGCCGCTCGCGGTGGTCCTACATCCTAATGAGTCGATGCCGTGCGCATTGTGTAACCTGCATATCGGTTTGAAATAAACATCAATTATTCGTCCGTGCCGTCTCTGTTTTTTCCCCAACTTTCATCCCTTTCGAACCACTCCTTCTTGGTGTTGCATTTGCTCTGTCAGTCAGTGTAAAATGGGGACACATTTTTCATTTTATAACAAATGAAGGAACATTTATTTTCTACACTACACCAGAACATTATTGTTCAGCTACACACCGAGGAATGAGATTTTACTTTTGAGAAGTGTTTTTTTAAGTGTTCATTTTTGGTGTTAGTTTTTTGAAATCTGGCTGATAATTGGTAAGCACAGTTCACAAAAGTTTACTTAAATGTTCATCAGTTAGTTCAGATCGATATTTAGATTTAATGAATTTAAGCGTTGAGTACAGTGAATCACACACATAAGTAGTCCCAAAGATTGAGATAAGTCTCTTAGTACACTCTTTTGTTAGTGGGTATTTTTCTTTTGGAAAAATCTTCCAAAATTCTATGGTAGAAACTCCACTTAGTTTGAGTCCTTTTAGTCCTTCGTCCTCTTGCAGTTCTAGTAACTCCAACTCTACAGCTGCTGTATCCTTTGTTATTGGTGATGAAACAGGACAGCCATCATGCCCTACATCTACAGCAAAAGGATTTTCCAGGAATGAAAATGAAGGTTTAAGTGATCTCAAATCATTAAATCTGCCATTGATTTCTTCAGCAAGGCCAGACATTTTACTCATGCAATCTTCAGTTTCCACCTGAATGTCAGGAAGGCTTTCAGTATTTTTCTTCAAACATTTGAAGTGAGCAAATGTTTTAGTCTGACGATCTTTCCCAAAAAAAGCTTTAACTAGCTATAAAAGCTAAATACTGTCTGGGCTAAATCAGAAATAAGTTTTTCTCTTCCTTGTAAAGGTATGTTTAGTGTTTTTAAATGCTGGACCACATCTGTAAAAAAAAAGCCAAATCTAACAACCACTGGGAGTCAGTAAGTTCAGGGAAAGATTTTCCTTTTTCTTCCATAAACTGTTTTATTGGATTAAGTAATTTAAAAAATCTGCCAAGAACATTGCTTACTGATAGCCATCTTACTAAGCAGTACCAAGATACATCATCAGGAAGCTCATCATTGTTCATATCTTCTATAAAAGATTTGAACTGTCGGTGTGCTTTGGCACTTGGGCAGATACAGTTCACAATTTTTAGATGTACCTGCATAATATGCAGGTACTGAAAATATTTTTCTGCTGAATGTTCTCTGTGAATAATACAATGTACAGGTAGGAAATCAGGAAATGATGTGTCAGCATTTAAAAGCCCAATAAGCACTTGTTTTGTGCCAGTCATAGATGGTGCACCATCCATAGCAATGCAGACAATATTACCGATAGGCACTGAGTTTTTTTCCTGTAAAACACCATCCAGGGCTTCTTTAATACCACAACCACGAATAGCATCCTCCAAAGTAACCAGGTCTAAAAGTTCTTCCACCACCTCAAAGTCCTTTGACACATACCTCACAAATATGACATGTTGTGATTTATCTTTGGTATCAGTAGACTCGTCCAGAGCCAGACTTCCTGTTGAGCACTCGCTTAAACTTCTTTTGTAAATTATTTAAATTATCCGCACTAATAACAGAAACTGGCTTCTCTATTGTGTGTCTACCAGCAGGCATTTTGTGGATCAGTTTCTGCAGTTTCTTATTTTCGGATTCTAAAACAGATATAACTTGTGCCATGTTCTTCTTAATAAACTCCCCCTCTGTGTAAGGCTTTTTTGCTTTTGCAAAATTAAAAGCCAAGATGAAGCAAGCTTCGGTTGTCAAATCTGCTTCCTTGGTAAAAATTGATATAACCCTACTTTGACCATAAAGTTTTTCCTTTAGTGATTTCTGTTTGGTTTTCATTAACTGAGAGCCAACAGGAAAATCTTTATTGAAACCGCTGTGGTTAGTGTCATGATGGCATTTTAGATTACTGGTTTTGAACTGTGACAAAGTTATTGGACACAAACGTCACGTTGGCTTACCGTTTCTTTCTAAAGAAACGAATTCTCTCTCCCAGTCGGTATTACAAGCTTGATTCTCCTCTTCATATTTACGCTTCTTACACAGCATCGTAACTGTTTGGACACCAGGCCACAACTCTACTCAAACAGCACACAACAACTGGTCACAGAAAAGTATCGGCACTCGCTACTGCGACTGGCTTCACCTCACGACACTGACACTGATACACTCTCACGCTCAAAGCACTAGGCACTATCTAATGAAAGGCCCTAGAACTATCTTCACCTTACATCTCTCCCCACTGACGTACAGTGCTAATAACGTTAAGCCGCATATCGCTGCTACTGACTTCTGCCGGCCGCGAGATGTTGTTAGTTTCCATTAATTATATCAATTAACTTTGCTCTAAGCTTGGTGTCAAGGGCCGCACGACACTGACTCGAGAACCACATGTGGCTCGTGAGCCTCGTTGTGGCCAGCCTGGCTCTTTAGCGAGAACTTAAATTTCAATCATTTAAAGTTAATTCTGTGGAAGATATAGTGTGACATGTGGACAAGGACTTGCTTTCAAAATTATTACGTGAAATCCTAAATAAAGAACAGTGTTCCATTGCTTGCCTCTAGCTTAAATTCAAATAAATACTGATGCAAGATTCGACCTCCCCCTCGCTTACCCATTCCCTGTTCCCTACATGTTGTTTTTAGGTAGTTCAGCTTTGTATCCATTTCCGCTGGCAGGAAATACTTTAATTAACCATGACACGCTTGGCTTTTATTGAATTGTAATTTTTCTGTGGCCGATTTAACCAATTGTGTAACATTTTCTTATATGAGGATTCAACTTTCTCTTTGGATACATGTTGTTCTCCCGATTCCAATTCCATTGATCTTGTTAATGCCTGTTTTCTTTTAAAATACATGTTATCTCTTGGTGTTGAGCTTAGTGTATATTTTCTCATTTTCTCATATTTGCATTTTCTTGTACCTACCATGCACCCCTCCAGGTTTCCAGCACCTTCCTTATACTCTGCTGTTGAATACTGGATTTATGATTATTTTTTTTTTTTTTTTTTTTGTACTTGTTCGAACTCGAGTCTTTGAATGACAGAGCATGGCATGGTCATGGGTTTTCAACTTGCGAGTTTGAAAATATAATGGCAGATGATCTTCTGTAGTTGAAGTTGCTTCCTAAATTCCACCATACATAACAGTTACAAGATTGTGAACAACTGCAAAATGACCTCGATAATGTTGTGATATGCACAGTAAGCAATGGTATGATGATAAACAGGGTTAAAAGTCAGGTTGTGAGTTTCACAAATAGTAAAAGTTCTCTCAGTTTTTATTACTGCATTGATGGGTGAAAGTTCATACGGGGATCATTGTGAGTACCTAGGTGTTAATATAAGGAAAGATCTTCAATGGGGTAATCACATAAATGGGATCATAAATAAAGGATACAGACCTCTGCACTTGTTATGAGGTTATAGTGGGTTGTAGTAAGGATGTAAAGGAGAGGGCATATAAGTCTCTGGAAAGACCCCAATTACTGTAGAGTATGGTTCCAATGTATGGGAACCTCATCAGGATTACTTGATTTAAGTACTGGAAAAAATCCAAAGCAAAGTAGCTCGATTTGTTGTGGGTGATTTCTGACAAAAGAGTAGCGTTACAAAAATGTTGCAAAGTTTGGGCTGGGAAGATTTGGGAGAAATGAGATGAGCTGCTTGATAGGGTATCTGCCACCTGGATGACTGCCCTGAATGCAGATCAGTAGTGATTATAGTGATTGATAGTGATCATAACGCTGTATGGCTCCCAGACATTGTTTTCTTTTCATTTTGTTCTGATGGAGTCTGTAGACTGTCTTCAGATGATGTATTGGGCAAGGACGATGAACATTTGCATGTCTTTGGCCTGTCAAATTTTGTTTCATTAAAGTTAAAGGCACACTTTTTGTGCCACTATGCTTTGTTTTTTCAAAATGTTCCCTCTGTTCCCTGTATCTCATTTAATTTTTGTAAATCCAAACCATGGGGTTCTGCACCTAGATTCTGAAATTTATTTATTTATTTATTTATTTATTTATTTATTTATTTATTTATTTATTTATTTATTTATTTATTTATTTATTTATTTATTTATTCGTACCAGAAGCATACATTTTGCATAGCATAATGGTACTTAATGACATACATATCAAATAGTGTCTGCCCAGAATTTTGCCAAATCACGGGCATTAGCCAACTGCCGTAGCCGTGTTGAAACACCGGATCCCGTGAGATCTCCGAAGTTAAGCAACATTGGGCGTGGTCAGGAGTTGGATGGGTTGCCACGCGCTGTTGGTGGGGGGTAAGGGAATGGAGGAGCGGAAAGGAACTGGCCACCCTACCGCACGTAAACTCCGGCTCAGGAACACCTCTGCAGAGGTTCGGACCTGCCTTCGGGCAGAACAACCCTTACCTTACCTTACGGGCATTAGGTGTCGCAGCCATCAAGTCCTCTATTGCGCAACTAGGACACTTACTACAGTTCATGAAATGGGCTGTGGTTTGGTCTTCACCACATTCACATTGCCTGGATGTGCCCGGAAAGCCCCACTTTACCATATTGATTCTTGATCTACCAACCCCAGTGCGAAGCCTGTTCAACGATTTCCACATAGACCAATGTTCCTCGTGTCCTGGAGGGAGATGTTCAATTGATAGCATCCAACCAGCAAGTTGAAGATTTCTAGTTCTCCATAATCTCAACCTTGTGGATTGAGCAGATTCGTTTAGATCTTCAGTTGTATTCAGGAAACTCCTCTCTCACTCTGTCATTCATGGATGCAACTTCTCTTCTTATATCTGGTGGGGTGATTCCAGCCAAACAGTAGATTCTATCTCGTGGAGTTGGTCTCAAGCAGCCAGTAATGAGTCGATATGTTTCATTTAGAGAAATGTCAACTTGTTTAGCATGACTTGATCTGTACCAAACAGGGCAAGCGTACTCAGCAGCGGAGTAACACAGAGCCAGGGCTGTAGTTCTCAACTTGCGAAGGATGTTGTTTCTAGCCGACACTTTCTGCTTGATGTTCATGCAGTGTTGTTTGTAGGTGAGAGCATGATCCAATGTTACACCTAGATATTTAGGTGTTGGGCAGTGATCTAGTTGAGTATCTTCCCATACTACCTGCAATTTCCTTGACGCCTGTCTGTTCTTTAAATGGAAGGCACATACCTGAGTTTTAGATGGGTTAGTCTTCAATTGGTTTTCTCTGTAGTAGTAGGATAGTTCAGAAAGAGCCTCTGATAACTTTTCTTCTACAACCTTAAAGCAGTTTGCTTGAGTACCAATAGCTCGATCATCCACATATATGAAGCTTCTGGTGCCAACTGGAAGAGGTTGGTCATTCGTATAGATATTGAAGAGCATAGGGGCGAGAACACTGCCTTGTGGCAAACCATTCTTTTGTTTCTTCCATCGACTATTCTGATCCTGAAATTCAAGAAAGAACCTACAATTTTGGAGAAGATTCCAAATTACTTGAGTCATCTCGTAATCTTTTGTCATGTTGTATAATTTGCGCAACAGTGTACGATGATTAACTGTATCATATGCAACAGATAAGTTGATAAAGGCCACCCCTGTGATTTTATGATTTTCATATCCATCTTTGATATACTGTGTCAGATGGAGGACCTGTGAAGTACAACATTTCCCTTTACGGAATCCTGCTTGCTCTGGGATAAGAAGTGGTTCAATGATCACAGTGCGTCTTTCCAGGATCATCCGTTCTAGGATCTTGTACAGATGACACAACAGTGGGATAGGTCTGTAATTTTTCGGATCATTTGGGTCTTTTCCTGGTTTGAGAATTGTGATTACTCTGGCTTTCCTCCACACACGTGGTAACTTGCAGGTGTTTATACAGTTGTTGTACAGTTCTAGTAACCATTGTTTAGCAACAGGTCCAAATTGCTGATTCTGAAATGAAGTGATTCAGCAGTGTGTGTGGCATGGCAAATCAAGTCTTCATCACTAGACGTTTGACATAAGCAACATATGGTCCAGTCTATAGGACTAGGAGGAGAATCAATATGTGCCAACCGAAGAGGCTTTGAAACCATTTTCAAGTTTCAAAACTGTTCAATATGAAACAAAGAATGTTCAGTGTTTAAAATGAGCAAACCTTTATGATGGAATGAAAACAAATATAAGAGAATACCTCAAATCATAAAATTTTAAAAAAACATACATACATGATGTACCAGGAAAGCCTAGGTCCTGGTCCATTTTAATTGAAAGAAACATTACTTCAGCATAAAAGATCCGACTGACGTACGAACATCTATGTAAAGAATGTTCCAGTATGTGCCAGACCCTACGAGTGCACTAGGCGGAGTCAAGTGACGTCACCTGTCGCTTGAAGCTCACCTCCCCTAGAGATATTTCTCGAAAGAATTTTTCTTTTACCAGCTTTTTAATACCTTAACCAATTTCAACGGGACAAACGCTGAATTATAGCGGACGTCATAAAAGTTAATCCCTGTGAATTTCGAATTAATTCATCCCATGGTTGTTGAGTTATAATAATTTAAAGTTTCAACGAAATTACGTAATCACGGTCACATGGCCGAGAGAGATGCTACCCCTCCCAGCGCTGGTATCTATATATGCCAAGGCCAGCCAGCCAGCAAGTCAGTACAAGGATGAGTAGACAGCTGTGTGAGTGAGACAGAGGAGAGACCGGCCCGCGTACAGTATGTTCGCGCAGTCACGGTGAAAGTACTTTCCGTCGTATTTCCGGAACGCGAAATTATATCGCCGACAGAATTATAAAAGACGTCGCACTATATTTAGTATATCGCGTCGCGACTACAGTCTAATCCTAAAGACATTTAAGAATGTAATACGAGTGAACTTATTGAAGTGCACACATTAACTATTTAACGTTCACAGAATATGTCATTACGTGTAGACTTATGATATTGAACTTCTGCAGAAACTAATGTGTAGAATCACCAGAACTCGTTTCTTTCCGAGTATTGAACTGTATTCCTTTATTCATGCCACGTCAGTATACGACTTACAGTAATTTGAGTGAAAATTAAGAACTTTTTTGAGGTAATATAACATTATAATAACAGGATAAGCAGAAAATAATTCTTAGTGACTTAATGACTGTGTTCAAAGACTGTGATTATCGACTTGCCTTTTCAAGTGTGAACTGTGCATTTATGAACGTTTCAATAACGACTGTAAATAGTAATTCATACAGGAAGGACTGTGATTCTTTCAATTACGCCATAAATAGTGTTCAACAGTCAATGACAGTGTCAGTGTTAACTACTCGCACTAAGTGAATTTTTCGTGTGCGAAAAATCACCCTAACGAGCTGCAATTCTACATGATCCAGTTCCAGCCATCATCACCTCATCGGGAACGTCAACATGGTGTGTCAAGGGAACATCGCCGATCCTGATTCTCCACGGAACATTCCAGATGTCCATCCTTCGACATTTTGTAGCAACATTTCTTGCCATAAGTGAGTAGTAACAAACTGACTAAAATTTTTTTTTTCATTAATTTGTGAACAGTGGAAACTTCAGTGCCGCGTGTGAACAAATATTTCAGAGTTCCCATAATTTCTCAGAAGTGATTAATTTAATTTCAAATTTCAGTTTCATATCTCGTAGAAAGACTTTAGGCTTTTCAAGTGTGCTATATATCAAGGGTGACGAACTGAGAACTGAAAACTATTAACCAAAATTTAATTTCTCATATCAACTTACAATTATAAGTGTGCTTAGGTTTAGAAAGACTTTAGGTGGAAATTCAATACCTCATATTCTCACATATGAAAGACTTTGAAATCAGTAATATTTATGCCATTTTCATGAACAGAATTCAGGAAGATTACTTTCAAACTTTTAATTCCAATGCCAGATTTGAATCAAAAATCATATCGCAGGGTGAAGAATTAATAAATTGTTTTGAAAAAGATTTTTAACCATCTATTATTCGCTCTGCGAGTCTATCCTACTCTGTATCGGCTCCAAAACCAAGTTCCACTCCCTGAGGTCCTACTCATGCCCTTTGCCCACGACTTTTCCTGGTACAATACATACATACATACATACATACATACATACATACATACATACATACATTATCATTATAGACTGTTATGCCTTTCAGCGTTCAGTCTGCAAGCCTCTGAGAATTTACTAAACGTCGCCACAATCCTCGATTTGCAACTAGTGTTGTGGCCTCATTTAATTCTATACCTCTTATCTTTAAATCATTAGAAACCGAGTCTAACCATCGTCGTCTTGGTCTCCCTCTACTTCTCTTACCCTCTATAACAGAGTCCATTATTCTCCTAGGTAACCTATCCTCCTCCATTCGCCTCACATGACCCCACCACCGAAGCCGGTTTATGCGTACAGCTTCATCCATCGAGTTCATTCCTAAATTAGCCTTTACCTCCTCATTCCGAGTACCCTCCTGCCATTGTTCGCACCTGTTTGTACCAGCAATCATTCTCGCTACTTTCATGTCTGTTACTCTAACTCATGAATAAGATATCCTGAGTCCACCCAGCTTTCGCTCCCGTAAAGCAAAGTTGGTCTGAAAACAGACCGATGTAAAGATAGTTTCATCTGGGAGCTGACTTCCTTCTTACAGAATACTGCTGATCGGAACTGCGAGCTCACTGCATTAGCTTTACTACACCTTGATTCAATCTCACTTACTATATTACCATCCTGGGAGAACGCACAACCTAAATACTTGAAATTATCGACCTGTTCTAGCTTTGTATCACCAATCTGACATTCAATTCTGTTGAATTTCTTACCTACTGACATCAATTTAGTCTATGATATATTAACAATTTGTTGGTTATTTTGATCCACCTTTTCAATACAAATTACAGTTTGTGTTGTTAAGTTGTAATATTACAACACTAATTTACCGGAACATGTTTCGCTTTTATTCATAAGCATCATCAGCCTATACAATTGTCTCAAGGTTTGTCATATTTGGATTGTTGTTACAAATTTCATTACATTGAATGTAAATCTAATTTCATTGATAACAATATTTAAAACACAAGAATAATATACACATTAAAAATTATGACAATATGATTTGCAATGTTAAAATGGAGTAACTCTTAATTCTAAAACACACTGACGTCCAAAACACAGTTTTTACAATTTGAAAATTTGGCTAAAAATTGTTTGCAATGTTAAAATAAATTGATTCAACTATAATTTTGGTATTAAAATTTGAGTCATAAATATAAATATTGGACGTAGTTGATACCAAAGAAACTATAGCTCCTATATATTAACATCCAATATTTATATTTATGACTCAAATTTTAATACCAAAATTATAGTTGAATCAATTTATTTTAACATTGCAAACAATTTTTAGCCAAATTTTCAAATTGTAAAAACTGTGTTTTGGACGTCAATGTGTTTTAGAATTAAGAGTTACTCCATTTTAACATTGCAAATCATATTGTCATAATTTTTAATGTGTATATTATTCTTGTGTTTTAAATATTGTTATCAATGAAATTAGATTTACATTCAATGTAATGAAATTTGTAACAACAATCCAAATATGACAAACCTTGAGACAATTGTATAGGCTGATGATGCTTATGAATAAAAGCGAAACATGTCCCGGTAAATTAGTGTTGTAATATTACAACTTAACAACACAAACTGTAATTTGTATTGAAAAGGTGGATCAAAATAACCAACAAATTGTTAATATATCATAGCATAGTTCAATACGGGCCTAAAAATGAGATTAGTTATATGTAATAAAATCAATTTAGTCTTCGAGAGGCTAATTTTCATACCATACTCATTGCACCTATTTTCAAGTTCCAAGCTATTAAACTGCAGACTTTCGGCACAGTCTGCCATTAAGACCAAGTCGTCAGCATAGGCCAAACTGCTTACTACATTTCCACCTAACTGAATCCCTCCCTGCCATTTTATACCTTTCAGCAGATGATCCATGTAAACTACGAACAGCAAAGAACTCCTAAAAATGAATTTTTTTAAAAAATAGTTGAAATCCTTAAAATGTAGAAATAAATGTATAGGGGAAAAGTGTCCTCTTCACAAGATCTTTCAAACAAACAAACAAACAAACAAACAAACAAACAAACAAAAAAAAAAGTTGAAATCCAACCATTAGGAGCTGAGATACAAAACAATTTAGTGTGCCAATACGGCAGCTAATGGCACCATTTTTTGATGTTCTACACGGTTTTTCAAGTGGCTTCCTATCTGGAAAGTTACCCTTTGGTATCAACTACGTCCACAGAAAGTGGCATATTCCAATCAAATAGTGCAGCTTCCTTTAGTGTACCCACCGTCTGCAATATTAATTTGTTATTCGGTTTGCCAGATTTATTTCCACTTTCAGTTAGGGTTAACGTAGCAACCATTCTCACAATCTTAAATATTTAGGGATTTTTTTATTTTCATTAACCTACTTAGAGCCGCACTCTCACACTGAGAATGTGCCAAGAATGCCAGGCTCATTAGTAGCATTTTTCAAGTCCCTATTTAAAGCACACACAATTTACAATTTTTAATATTTTGTCTGTAAACTTGAGGATGGTACGTAATTACTACTGAAAATGATTACAATACAAAATATATTTTTCAAAAATATTTTCTGAACACTTTGAAAATAAAACCAAAAGATCAAATTTCAAAAATAGCAATAAAAATCATTCAAAATTAAAATTACAAATAAAATGTGGTAATCCCTCTGTGATGCAGCCATCCAAGTGAATAAACACAGAAAATTTGAAAAGTACCTGTTTGGTAGTTCAGTAGATAATTACCGTTATGTAACTACCAATCGTCACGTGACAAGAGAAACACATGAAATTCAGAAGCCCAATATGCATAAATAAATCAACAAATGAGCTGTGAAGTGATAAAAATTAGAAACTGTGTTCTTTACTCTATGGAAACAAAATGTAATTCCAGGCACCTTCACTGTTTAGTCCCATACAGTCTCCTACAGCTTGCGTATGGCTGACTCTTAATAAACAATGTTAAATTCCTCAATGAATTCATCACTGAATGCTGACAACATGGAGGCAAGAGGGCGTGTGACCCCAGAATATCAATATTAAGGGACATTGCCTGATAAAATAAAAGAAATTTTTTTAAAAAGTTGGCCGTGTGGTTAGGATCATGCAGCTGTGTGAACTTTACATTAGTGAGATAGTGGCTTTGAACCTCTTCCCCCTGCACTGTTTCAGCAGCCCTGAAGATGGTTTTCTGTGGTTTCCCATTTTCATATCATACAAATGCTGAAGGCTATACCTTAATTAAGGCAACGGCCACTTCGTTCTCACTCCTAGAGTTTTCCTATTCTGCCATCCCCATAAGACTTACCTGTGTCAGTGCGACATAAAGCAAACCGTAAAATTTTTTTTTTTTTTTTTTAAACTCATTGCTTGAGAAACATTTTCTGTGCTTTATAAATGTGTTTAGATAAATACTTGAAGTGAAAAGGATGCATTTATCCAGTGACAATTTCATATTATAGTCTTGTTTGTATCATTAACATGGATTAGCAACCATCAAAAACATAACTGGCCCATTATCAAAGTACACGGGCAATTTCATTTCACGTTAAAATACAAGCTGGAGAAGGTCATGTTCGACATCATTGTCACTTGTAGCTTTCATACTCATTTTGCACAAGCCTGTACCCAAAGCTCGAAGGTCAGTCCACTTGCCCCGCCAGTAAGCTGAGGTTGACACTGCATGAATAATAGCTGTCCCTCAACCTGTGCATTAGAGTTGGCTAGTGTATGTATGCTTCGAAACCCTGAGCCAGCGCAATCAGCAATATCGATGCCTCAACACAACGCTCCACTGTTTCGAAGCAGTGAGATACCTTCGTGTGTCGTATTGCGTGAACAGAAACTCCAGTCATTCCGTACATGTCAGCTACATCGATGCTTCGAAACAGCAAAGCTTTAACAGTGACAGTGCTTTGTTTATCCTCTCACCGTAATAGATACACTCTGCGTGACATTGCCCTGAAGATGAGCCAACACTCGTTAATAGATGCTTCATATTCCAAACTGCCAGTTAAGTTAATAAAAGAAAAATGTTGCACTGCAAAGTAATGTCTTTGTTTTACACACAAAAAGGACATTATTGTTCTCAAAGCATGGTCATATTAAACAGACAATGCAAAAGTTTCAGAAATTATGCTTTTAGATTTCACTTTGAAATACTGACCATGGACTCTTCTTAGCTTTAATTATTCATTTTGTAATCATTCAAATTAGATCATTTAGTTTGTGAACTATCTTACTATGCTTTCATAACTAGTCTAGGTTGCTTGTTAATGTTAATGTATGTCGCCTACCTCTGTCGGTGCGACGTAAAACAACTTGCAAAAAATGTATGTAAAATTCCAATTTCGGACTCTTCTTAGATTTCATTACTCAATTAATAATTATTCAAGTTAGTTCATTTACTTTGACAACTATTTTACTATGCTTTTGTGAATGGATTAGATTAAGTTTGTTATTGTACACAGAATACCTATTTTTAATTCTTCTTGAATTTCATTTTCATCTTATAATGATTCAAATAAGTTACTGTTTTGGTAAAACTGTAAAACCAACCCCTTTTCGTATCATTGTAAGTGCTTAGTGAAGATGCAAACACGATTTATTGCTATATACTGGTACTTAGTATACTGAACATCATCTTTTTATCATACCGGTGTCCGACTCGTTGGCTGAATGGCCAGCGTACTGGCCTTCGATTCAGAGGGTCTGGGGTTCGGTTCCCGGCCGGGTTGGAGATTTTAACCTTCATTGGTTAATTCCAATGGCTTGGGGGCTGAGTGTTTGTGCTGTCCCCAACATCCCTGCAACTCACGCTCCATACACGACACTATCCTCCAACACAATAACACGCAGTTATCTACAAATGGCAGATACTGCCCACCCTCAAGGGTGCCTTACAAGAGCTGCACCCAGCTAGAAATAGCCACAAGAAATTATTATTATTATTATTATTATTATACCAGTACTGTATTTTGTACATTTGCTCATTAAATATTTCATGAACCTCATATTTTATCATTATCAGAATGTGGAACATTATATTCGGTGAACTGAAGTTAGTTATGAAGCATGGATCCTGTTTCACCACGCCATAGTGAAACACTGTCAAGGTACAACACTGTTTCTGATGTAACCCGAGACGGAAGTGCGCCATGTGTTGACACACTGCTTCATTAAACGTAAGGAACTTCATATTATTTGTCCGTATTGAACTGAGATCACCAGTGAATTAAAAATCTAGCAAGTTCCACCTTTTCAATACAAAATACACTGCTTCATCACGCCATCGCGAGGCACTGCCCAGGTACTGCGTATAGGAACACTGTTTCTCTTGCAGTCTAAGACGGAAGTGCATCATGTGTCTACACACTGCTTTGAAGCAATTTGCTGTGCCGTGTCGGATGTTTCAAAACAGTCAGCAGTGTTGCTTCGCCCATCTCTACTTTGGTTTCACGCACCAACGAAATTGTGCTTCCTCCTCACTTTGTCATTGATGATGTCCTGCTGCTGCAAATCCTCCAGGGTTAGCAGAATTCAGTTGTCCTTTGTTGTTGGCAGCTGCTTCTGTTTCAACATCAGTGGAGCCATACAGTTGTTGTCTTATAAGTTGTACCTCAGGTAGCTGAAGGTCAAAGGCTCGACCTGTTTGTTATGCCCAACTAAGGAGCACGTTTGTTTTTCTCCTTCTCTTCCAAATATCTCTTCATTCTCTCACTGTGTTCCTTTTTTACATTGTTCACTCCATCCTACATAGATTTGCATGGGCTTTACAGAAAATTTGTGTTTGTGAATTAAGGTTCTGAATTTCATTCTAGCTTGAATGGTTTCTTCATTTAGGTCTTCACTGATTTCTTTCAGCCAAACATTGTGATTTTTCATCGATAAGGCTAAGTTTAACATTTCCTTTGTGAGCCTATATAAGTGACCATAAAATTGTAATCGCTGTTTCCTGATTGTACGGTAACTGGTTTTTTTCCTTTTTTTTTTTTCTTTTTTTTTTTTTCTGTAGTTTGGTAGATTTCATGTGATTTTTTTTTCATCCAAATTTTTGCATTTTGTTCCTTTTCCTGAGAATTTTTCTTTCTTGTTTTTCGATCATCTTTATTCGAGATTTGCCACCAATTATAATAGTTTCAAATGCATAAAGTGCTTCTGTTTTAACTACTGTGTTATAATGTTGTTTGTTATAGTTCTTTTACTGTATCTTTTCCAAGTAATTTTGTATGCTCTTTGAAGTTTTGCAACTCTTTCTTTGTTAGCTTGCTGATTTAACCCTGCTGGTTCAATAACTTTACTTAGATACTTAAATTTGTCTACTTGAGCAATATATTCATATTTGGTGATTAACGGTTGAAACGTGATCTAGTTCCTTCCATATACTTTCCTGTTCTGGCTGCTATTTCATGAAGTTTTTCTACAGAATGGATTGCTTCCTGTCTGTTGTTGGATAGGATAGCGATGTCATTAACATACGAATGATCACTATTTATTTTTGGGTTTCTGCTTAACACACAACAGAGGACATGGTTTTTGTTTGTTATTCAAATGATGATGCATGATTACAGTTATGAAAGAGTATTGATCAGTTATGTTACATTTTTTTTTTCCACATTTAACCCATGAGGGGTCACGTGCCAAGTGTAACGTCAGGAGTCATGTACGGTCGTTTTGACTGGAAATCAATAAAACACCAAACGGTTATTTAATACCCTATTTATTGTTACAATAACATAAGATAATACTACTTAAACACAGACACTTTTTAATATAGACCTAAGATGAAATGCTGGTTAATAGAGCAAACGCCTGAAAAGCCATACATCTAATTTTGTTTTGGTATTACTAGAATCGCTCATACCTCAGTCACTTTTATATTGTCAAAGCCAAGGAAGAGACTGAGACAGGCCAATGAAAGTAACAAATTTATTCTAGCCTATACCAGAAGACATAGTGCACTGTAAACACTACATCCTGCCAGCAAAGGCATTTTTTAACATAATAATTATAATAATGAGATTGCCTTTTGCTGATGAAAATAAAAATTCAAGCTCTGTTTATGGAAAGTACTTTTAAAATGATGTTTAATTTCATTCAACACACATCTAGACAATGGTCCTTCTCCCTCTACTCAACAATGAATGATAAAAGTGCACTTTCCACATTATAAATAAGGCTAAGCCATGAGTCGCACATGGTTGAACAGAACGGAGACAGGTAACACGAGGAGATGTATGCAAACGAAACAACTGGATAGCCAGCTTGTCACTCACTGGAGGAGTGGAGTAGGATAACAGTGGTGTGACAGAAGTGTGGACAAGTCCACTGAAAGGTATTGAGGGGTATGAAGTATAGTAAACACAGATGGTTGAAACGACCGGACGGGTTAAGAGAATGTAGTTTAATGTGTTATTAAGCATCATCCTCCTCATCCAGCTTCTGCCAGGTCAGGGCATTTACGGCACTTTTCCACCTTCATTTTGTCCCAGTCCAGGTTTCTTCTTCTTGCACTCCTCTTTATTGAATCGAACTGCCTTGTTCTAGGTCTCATTTAGATTTTCTATACTGACTTACTTTCTAATATCTTTCGTTTCTCACTCTGTCTTTCCTATCATAATAGGTTTTTCATTTTGCTGACTTGAATTCTACTCTCCTCCCTACTTGTCAATGTCCAGGTCTCAGCTGCACAGGTCAGTATGGGTGCATAATACATTATATTATCTTTACACTTCCTCATTTCAGACAATGACCGATCGAGTTGGCCGTGCGGTTATGGGTGCACAGCTGTGAGCTTGCATTCGGGTCATAGTAGGTTCGAACTCAACACACTGTTGGCAGCCCTGAAGATGGCTTTCCATGGTTTCCCATTATCACACCAAGCAAATTCTGGGCCTGTACCTTAATTAAGACCAGGGCCGCTTCTTTCCCACTCATAGCCCTTTCCTGTTCCATCATCGCCACAAGACCTATCTGTGTCGGTGCAACATAAAGCAAATTGTAAAAAAATTCCAGACAAGGTTTGTTACACTCTGGCAGAGTCCATTGCCCTATTGCTAATATCGATGTCCAGCCTTGCATTCCGCATTCATTCACTTCCTAGGCATTTGAAACTGTCTTCAATTTCAAGGCTTTGATCACCAGTTTTCACAATGCCTTTTTCCCTTTGATATCACAAGGGTCTTGCTTTTCTCTGTGCCAATTTTCTTACCATACTTTTCAACTTTCTCGTTCAGTACATCAAGTTGTTCCTGTACTTCTTTGCTATTTGTACCCCAGTCCACAATATCATCTGCAAATAATAATAACATCTCCATCTTCCGATATGTTTCCTTTGTCTCCTTTACAATTTCATCCATAACCATTAGAAACAAAAGAGGTGACAGCACACTTCCCTGTTTTAATCCAGTTTAATTTCTAAACCATTCTCTCTTTCCAATTGGAGTCTGAACGTTGCTGACACAGTTATTATAATACTTCCACCATTTCTACAGTTTGTGTACCCGGTCTCGTTTTTACCATGGTTTCCCAAACCTTCTCCTTGGGAACACTATCGTATGCCTTAGTTAAATCTATGCATGTCGTCATGACCAGATTCTTTCCATATTCCCAATTCTTTTCCATTAAAACCCCTGTGGGTGGGGGTCGCAGACAAAGAGTACATCGACAGTATACCCTGCCTGTCGTAAAAGGTGACTAAAAGGGGCGACCAAGTGATGCTGAATTTTTAACCAGGAGATTACCTGTGATTAATACCATCATGTGAGGAACACCATGAGTCGACTGTTCTTGCGATTAGTACCGCTATGTGAGGAATACCATGGGTCTGTGGGTGAATGACTATAGGTTTACAGTACCCTTGTATAGTATCCGCCACTATGACGGAGGCTCCCCTCTCTCCAGGTTCAGTTGGAATACCCCAAGGAGATAAAAGAGGCTAACCTCACTGGGGTGTTACAGCATCTGGTTGTGGACATCATGGGTCTGCGTTTTGGGAACACCGCGGGTCTGGGGATGCCTGTAATTAGTACCCACTATGTGAGGAACAACATGGGATAGTACAGATTCCTGTGATTAGCATTGCTATGTGAGGTACTCCATGGGTTTGCATTGCCTGAGTGGTGCCATTAAGTGAGAAATACCGTAAGTCTGCATTACCTGTGTATAATATCACAATTTGAGGAAAACTGAGTCTACGTTACTTGAGAAATACCATGGTTCTACTTTACTAATGATAAGTATTTATGAGGGGACGTTGCCTTGGATTTTGTACAACTTTAGACAACAAGCATCATCAATTCAGGTTTGTGCTTTGGAAGCAGCCCCTTAATCGGTATAGACCATTGTTTTCCAAGTTTCTGGGAAGGTGGGACATTTCAGGTCAGATCCACTGATTGTTTTAAGTTCATAATCATTGTTTATCATTGTCTTTTTGAATTCTACTTGATTGATTGATTTTGGAATTATTTTTAACTTTTAATACTATGAGTTGGATCTGCATTGATTATTTTACATTCATATTCATCCATTTATTCTTCATCATCAAGTTTTGAATTCTGGACGGTGGATGAATTTTGGAATTACATTTCATCTCATTAGGGATTTATGACCTAATGTTAGACCCCTTTATACAACAAGCAGCAGCAGCAGCAGCATCATCATCATCATCATCATTTTTTCCATTAATTACCTCATGCTTCTAAAGCCACGTTGTTCCTCTTGCAACTCTCCTCCGACCTTTTTTCTCATTCTCCTATCTAACATCCTTTAGTATTTTTCCCATTTGTGATCACGATTGGAGATCAACAGTTGGCCAGGGAGAAACTGGAGTTTGTAAATGTGCCAATCGTAAAATATCCAGGAATTAAAAATCATCCTTTGAGGGAACGTGTGCGTAAAGGAGGACAGTGTTTCAAGAACTGCGTAGTAATATTATGAAGAGAATTGTTTGAGCACCCTATAGGAAGCCAAATGCTTCATTTCCAACGACTTTTTAGCTACAGTCGAAGAACCAGCAAGAAGCTGCATTGTGAATGTATTTGGATTGTGTGGAATATTCCACCCTTGTGTTAGGGGATGCGTGGCATCCTATGTGCTGATTGGTTAATAAGTTTCCTCTTGTTCTGAAAGTGCCAATGCAAACGGGGAATACAGTATAATTTGTGGAAGTTTGCGAGGGTGATTTAGTTCTTGTACGTTATGCAGAATGGACTTCTTTTCCGTCAAACGCCTACCGGCCGACTTTTATCGTTGGGGAAATAATATGTGGTCTTTTTAACTAACGTAACAATATTGGTGGAGATATAGGAATCACTTGGGTAATCACACATCCTCGCCCAATAATTTCTCGATGTACTACGAATTTGTTGTGAATCACTTAAGCCCTTGTTTAGAGAAGTTTCGTTGTAACTGGAAATTTAATTTGTCAAGTTATGGTTCGCTGAGATGAGACTAGTGTGCTGTATAAAGGAATATCATATTCCAAGGTGGGGTTATAAAAAGCAGTGTTCTCCCTAGGACCTTTCTAATAGGCGCACCGCCCAACCGTTTTCACTGACCGCCGGCTATCATAACCTAGATATGTGCTAGTTACATAATATTTCAAGTTGCTTTACATCGCACCGACACAGATGGGTCTTATGGCGATGGGATAGGAAAGTGCTAGGAGTGGAAAGAAAGCAGCTGTAGCCTTAATTAAGGTATTATATTTATTTTAAAGCAACTGAACTGAGCTAACTGTCTTATGTAATTCAGCTCTATTTCCAAACTTTTTGGTGAAAGAGGAATTTTTAGTGCCCTATATATTAGACTATGATAGGCAGCTAGTTTTTTGGTATAAGGATGCAAGGATGAATCTTTAATAGTATGGGTGAATGAGTAGGTTTCCTAAATATTTGAAATTCAAAAGTGTTATTCAAGCGTGTAACTGTTAAATCTAAATATTTGACCTCATCTTCTTTGGTAAATTTGATGTTATGATCTATTTCATTTAGTGAAACTGATATATTGTCACTGTCAGTAATGTCCTTATTGATGATCACGAAAGTATCGCCAACAAAGCCACAAACAAATACCCTTTATTTGTGAAATAATTGTATGTTCTATCGAATCCATGTAAATATCTGCTAAAATGCCAGAAAGAGGGTCTCAGCCTTTCTGCTGATAATATTTACCATTAAAGGAGAAGTAATTATTGTTTAGAACGAAATTCAATATCTTCATGAATTCTTCAATTTCCATTTTACTAAGCCCGCTATGTTTATTGATGTTGTCATAGATAATTTTAATGGTTTCTTTAGTAGGAATGCTTGGAAACATGTTTGTGACATCGTAAGAACATAAAATATGGTTGGGTTGCAGTTCACATTTCTTCAATATTTTGCAGAAATTAATTGAATTTCTTAAGGGGGATTTATCGTTGAAAACATAATGCTTTCTTAAAAACCTATGAATGAATTTCGATACTTTATATGTAGGGCTATTCCTACAATTTATAATGGAACGCATTGGGGTGTCCTTCTTATGAATCTTCGGCAAAACTCTGGCGGTAGGGATATTGGGGTTTATGTTGAAAAGTCTTTGTTGCTCTTGTTCATTGAAAAGAAAATTAGAACTTTTTATTAAAGTTTTTAAATTTTGTTGAAATCTTGATGTGTGATCTTTGTTAACTATTGAATAACTTGCATCATTAAAAAATTCTTCAGTTTTTAGAGTGTAAAACTGTTTGTCAAAGAGGACCGTGGAACCTCCTTTATCTGCCTTTGTAACAATAATGTTATTGTCGTCTATTTTTGTTTTTAATTTCTGAATTTGTTTTTTTATGATTGAAATCAAAATTAACATTTATCTCTTCCGCCAGTTCAGGTAATTTCTTTTTTACTTTGAATCTAACATCGTTTTAAATCTCAATAGGGAGTTTCGAAATACTGGTTTCCATCTCAGCTATTGTATTGATGACATCTGTTTTTTTATTTCGGCTAGGCCAATTATACTTTAGGCCCGTATTCAATATCCCAATCTCATCCTCAGAAAACTGAACGTTTGTCAAATTGACTACTGTGGCTGTGTTATCGTATGGGGATACTGTTCTTTGTGAAACTTTGTTACGTGTGGGAGATCATATCATAGATTGTACTAAATGGGAGAGTTTTTTTTATCAAGTGTTGCTTGCTTCCTTTCTAATGCAATATTCAATTTATAGTCTACATGTAGTTGGAATGAATTCCATTCCACCGGAGACAACTTCTGGGCCAAAAATAAATGAACCTTATATAATTGTAGATTTAAGAGGGATTTCTTTTTGTACGCTGCTTTAATTTCATTTCTTATTCAAATCTCGTTGACTTTGTTCTGAATTTTATTCATATTGGTTATACCTTTCCTCTGCATGGGTCTTAGAAATTTTTGAATCAATTTTTGCTCTAGACATTAAACGATAATTTGCCTGGTTGGCTATCATGTTACAAGTAACTAATCTCATTTTGTTCTGTATTGAAGATACAATAAGTAAAATTCTTTCAAGAATAAAATTACTGAGTCCACCTATTCAATACAATTATATTTTGTAGTGATTAAATCCTGCATGAATTATAAACACTAGTTAGGAACATGTTTCGCCCTAATTTGGGCATCTTCAGCCTAATACTAATCTTAAGGTCAGTTCAATGGCTTTAAAATAAATATAATCTATCGGTTAACTAATAAGATCAAAATGAGGCTATCTTCCAACCGAGTCCTAGTTAAATCAAAGAAAAACAGCTACGCCACATTTATGTATAATAGCCTGGCTATCCATCAGATCACTAATGTTTTAAAAAAACACGTCAACATAGCCTTCAGGACAGTAAATAATAACCAGAACATATTCCTCAACCACAACAGGGTCAATAGTAATAACGTTTACTCAGGTTCTGGTGTTTATAGGTTAAAATGTACACAATGCGGGTTCTTAACAACGTCATTGACCCAAAAAAAAAAAAAAAAATCCATTATATGAGGCAACTCCGAGGTTAATCCAGGCTGTAAATCAGAATAAAATCCCCAGTATGTTTAAATCACAGCACGCATGTGCTCCTATCGCCACGCCTAATGCTGGGCCCACCCAATCCAATTTGAGTAACGCCTCTCTAGCAACAGCGCAGACGCACAAGTTGAAACTCATTCCCCCTTCCCCTCTACACTCCACCCCTCCGTTACCGCATCAATACTACACTAGAAGTAACAAGGTTAGTCGTTCAGATACACCGGAACAAGTGATTCCAGCTAACATCTGACAGGACATTTAAGTTCGTCCACTTTTATGGGGTAAAACTTTCACTTTACATTTATTATATTGGGCTCTACATTCATCATTCTAAATTTCTTTTTTCTCTTATTCGTTTACAGACAATTCATAATTCCTCCCAAGGTTAAACAATGCACCAACAGGAACGTTAATCGACAAGAATGGCACAATATTCCAAAACTTTTTATCAGATGAGTACTAATGAATGATATCAACAATATGTTTCCAACATACATGACTTAACCTATAAAATATTACCATGCTTCTTTCTAAAGGAATATTCAAACCCAACATGATTGGCTTTATACCACGGTTCTGGTTTAGTAACAATATATTTACGACATAGGTGACCATAGCCTCTTTGAACGAACCAATTATAAAACCTTCAACCAAATGTTCATCCATATATTTAGAGAAACCCCAATTCACGCTGTGATCTAGTCAATCAATCACTACTGATCTGCATTTAGGGCAGTTGCCCAGGTGGCAGATTCCCTATCTGTTGTTTTCCTAGCCATTTCTTAAATGATCGCAAATAAATTGGAAAATTATTGAACACTTCCCTTGGTAAGTTATTCCAATCCCTAACTCCCAATTTGTCCTCTTAAATTCCAACTTTATCTTCATATTGTGATCTTTCCTACTTTTAAAGACACCACTCAAACTTATTCATCTACTGATGTCCTCCCACGCCATCTCTCCTCTGACAGCTCAGAGCATACCATTTAATCGAGCAGCTCGTCTCCTTTGTCGGAAATCACCCAGAACAAATCGAGCTGCTTTTCTTTGGATTTTTTCCAGTTCTTAAATCAAGTAATCCTGGTGAGGGTCCCATACACTGGAACCATACTATAGTTGGGGTCTTACCAGAGACTTATATGCCCTCTCCTTTACATCCTTACTACAACCCCTAAATACCCTTGCTTAAACTTTCATCCATGCAGTAGGAGAAATCCATATTACATTTTGGACGTTATCTGTTCATTGTAAAATAAAATGAGACAAAATCAAAATCTCTTTATTTGCAAATGAGGTGTCTACCTCGGTGGCAAATGGTACACTAAAATACATTATTGTCAAGCACTAAATTTTAAATTAATATGAGACGAAGAAAATTTTCCTAGAATACAATATTATACAATTTACGCTAATAATTTGTTTTACTAAACACACACATCATCCTTAATAAATTTATATTGTTTACAAAATTCTACTTATAATATCTTACAAACATAGTCAACTCATATACAGTATGTGAAATTACTTCTAATAATAATATACAACTGGTATAAGATTAAAATTAACATTGAATTTATTTACATATTTATATTTTACCCATTTCGGAACATAAGTAGCATAACAACCTGCTGCATCTTAACCAGAGCCCCTTTTGCCACCACTTTTCAGAGTTCCTGAAGGGCCTTCACAGCTACCGTAGCGCTCCCAGGGCCCTCGAAGTCCCCACTGTACTTCACCCCTACAGGCAGTCCCCTACTTGGGCTGTCCAAACTCCATAGACCAGGGGAATTAATTTAATCACACACATTTTTTATTTACAATATCCTGCACTGGTCGAATGCCCTCTAACATTTCATTTATTTTCTCTGTTGTTGTTTATTCTCTTCTTGAATATCTGTACAGATTTTGGAAAAGGATCAAACACTACCCCTGGTAAACTGTTCCACTCCTTCACGCCCTTCCCAATGAATGAAAATTTACCCCAGTCGCTTCTGCTAAAATTCCTTCTGATTTTGTACTTGTGGTCAGTTCTACCAATATACTTATTTTCCAACTGAAGCCTCTCACGGATATCTCTCCATGGTTCTTCTCCTGTATAGGCTCTATATAATCCTATAAGTCTAGTTTTCTCCCTTCTCTTACTTAAAGGTTCCCAACCAAGTTCCTTTAACATTTCTGATACACTACTCTTTCTCCTGAAATCCCCTGTTACAAACCTTGCTGCTTTCCTCTGCACACCATCTAGTTCTTTTATTAGGTATTCTTGGTGAGGATCCCAAACACTGTTTGCATATTCCAATAATGGATGAACCATACTTAAGTAACTTTTTCCTTTTAATTCTTTGTTGCATCCTTTAAGTAGCCTCATTATGACATGTAACAATCTGTATGCTTTCCCAACAATGTCATCAACATGACCCTTCCAGTGCAAATTGCTTTCAAATCTCACACCTAAGTATTTGCACTTGCCATCTTTAGGGATAACTACCTCATCCAAAGTATATTCAAATTCAGTTTTAAAGCTCCTGTTTGTAAATGTTGTAACAGTTGATTTGCCTCCATTAATCTTCATATTATTTTCTTCAACCCATTCTTGAATACCAAATTCATCAACTTTAGTTTTTCTGTACAATTTCTTGTCTTGTGTGACCCTCTTATTAAGCCTTTTTGGTACCAGTCCTACATCCATTATTACAGCCTTATGGTCACCTATTCCTTCAATTACCTCAGTTTTATCAACAATTTCCCATGGTTTAACCAAGAATACATCTAGTAAGTTATTGAGACGAGTTGGTTCTTGTACTACTTGTGTAAATCCTCCCTCCCAAATTAACTTCTTTGCCAGTTTCTGTTCATGGGCTTCACTTGCAGCTCCATTCCATTCAATTTAGTTGCTTCCTTGTTCACATATTCAGGCTTTTAATTAATGTACAATTGTAAACTATGTAAACATCAACTTTTGTAAAAATATTTTTAGCATAAGGCTGAAGATGCCCATGTTCCTAACTAGTGTTTATAATTCATGTAGGATTTAATCACTACAAAACGTAATTGTATTGAGTAGAGTAGAAACAAGAATTCTGGACCAGCGGCAGCCACTGCGCATGCCCGTGCGCTTCCTCTCCCCCTGAAGGGGCCTCTCACTTGCTAAGGCACGTGCGGCGGGTGCCTCACGCTGTCAAGGCTACACACAAGTGTGGAATGTCGCTCCTTGCGGTAGCTTTCTACTGCTATGCCTAGGTGGGTGGGCGTGATAGGTAACATCACTTGTTATAGTGCGTAATTGAGTATCTTTTTACTGAAAGGTATTGTAAGAGCAAAACAATTTTATTATTAACCTTACTCTTCTAGTAGGGATTTAAATAGAACGCACCAAATATTGGTTTATTTTGATAGTCGTGAAGCAAGTAAGTTCTCGGTGATGTTTCTTTTACTTTTCTTACAGTAAATAATTCATTACTCCAATTAGGAGTATAGCCCTTTGTAAAATATCGCTTAATTTTACTTATTCGTACTGTGTCACCTACTTTAAATTTTGGTGGATAAGGAGACTTCTTTTTCTTCATTTCCCGTAATTTGTACACAGTAGCCAAAATAAACCAATATTTGGTGCGTTCTATGAACAAGAACTGCAGAAGACAAAACATCCTAAAATATACCTCATTGATAACATTTTAAGAAGAAAGAACGACAAGGTTTTCGTATCGTGGCTAGGATTCGACGCCACGCATAATTCATGGATTCCGAAGGAATATGTATTCTAAAAAAAAAAGTGATGTTACCTATCACGCCCACCCACCTAGGCATAGCAGTAGAAAGCTACCGCAAGGAGCGACATTCCACACTTGTGTGTAGCCTTGACAGCGAGAGGCGCCCTCCGCACGTGCCTTAGTAAGTGAGAGGCCCCTTCAGGGGGAGAGGAAGCGCACGGGCATGCGCAGTGGCTGCCGCTGGTCCAGAACTCTTCTCTCGCAGCGCTGGTCCAGAATTCTTGTTTCTACTCTACTGTATTGAATAGGTGGACTCAGTAATTTTATTCTTGAAAGAATTTTACTTATTGTGTCTTCAATACGGAATGAAATGAAATTAGTTACTTGTAAGGCCAAGGTTACTCGCCACATCACGAGGAGAAATGTGGTTTCTTTCTCACTTGTTATCTCTTGAACGCCTTGATGGAATTTGTTGAGATTGACATATGTTTGCCTTCAGAACACTAGCTACACGGCGAGCTATGTCTCATTTCTGTATCTCCATCAGTTAAAAAGTTAGTACATTTTTATTCCAGTACATTCAAGAGAAAGGCATACAACATGTGGCACTGACGTCATCCGCAGGTTCATCGCTCGTGACGTGTCCTGCTTGCCATGAGGAACTTCGTATTGAGCTCACATAAGATGTCGGGCACATGAACACATATCACTGCCATCCTTTTCCAAATATTCCAGCAACTTTAAAATAATGTACCTGGCTAAAACAGTTCCTGGTAAAAAAAAAAAAAAAACCACACACACACACACACACACAAGTTGTGACTTTCAGAGAACTGTGGAAAACCATTAGGTAGTGTATAAAATTTGAGTTGTGTCAGTATTATTATTATTAACTACGTAAGTTTTGTGCTGTAATATAATAAGCAAGTATAGTACTGAATTTGAAAATTGGATGCTGCATAGGAAAGCAGTTGGCGAGTTGGCCGTGCGCGTAGAGGCGCGCGGCTGTGAGCTTGCATCTAGGAGAGTAGGTTCGAATCCCACTATCGGTGGCCCTGAAAATGGTTTTCCGTGGTTTCCCATTTTCACACCAGGCAAATGCTGGGGCTGTACCTTAATAAGGCCACGGCCGCTTCCTTCCAACTCCTAGGCCTTTCCTATCGCATCGTCGCCATAAGACCTATCTGTGTCGGTGCGACGTAAAGCCCCTAGAAAAAAAAAAAAAAACTAAAGCAGTTCATATAATGAAGACCAGATAGCAGCAGCAAACTCTGAATGTTGTTGCTGCTGTCTTATCAGTACACACTACAGAGATGCAATAGGATCGATGACTCTAATGAGCTGTGAATCGGCTCACTGTATCGATTCAGTAATGTTAACGGAATCAAATGAATTAATTCATTAAAATGAATCGAATATCCCATCACTACTGCCGAAGCCTGTCGCACTCCTCCTCTGGGGCAATGATTAATGACTGACAGATGAAATGAAATGATAGTGGAGAGTGTTGCTGGAATGAAAGATGACAGGGAAAAGCAGAGTACCTGGAGAAAAACCTGTCCCATCTCCGCTTTGTCAAGCACAAACCTCACATGGAGTGACCGGGATTTAAACCACGGAACCAAGAAGTGAGAAGCCGGCACGCTGCTGCTTGAGCTACAGAGGCTACACATATTTCAGTCATTATGTGTTCCAAATTAAAATGTAAACACTGTAAAAATGATTATTTAAATGAAAAATCTTCATTATTGTCAGCATAATTGCACGAGTTACATTGGAGTTCAGCTTATCACATAGTGTCATGCGCGAGTGGAGTCTGGATTAGCGTGGAATCGCATGCGAGCACTCGATTCTGCGGGATGTAACAAAACCGTCTGGCTCTCCAGAACAACCGAGTGATTATGAACGAGCAGTAGAACACTAGAAGTTAACTACTCTGTTACATCTTCTTCGTTATAACACTAAAATAGTACATTTTTGCATTTAATGTTTAATTTTTTTTGGTGCTAGTGGCTTTACGTCGCACCGACACAGATAGGTCTTATAGCGACGACAGTTAATGTTTACCTGTCTAATATTTTGGTTAATGGCCTGAGGGGAATAAGTTGAAATGTTATCATATTTATTTTGTACGTAGTATTCCCCGTCCGGCTACTCATTACTGCCACCCACCTGACGAACATTTCTGGGGAGAATACTGAAAAGGATATGCTGTCATCTCATGGCAGGTGTAGGATAGCAAGATAGTTAATGGTAATACATTTAGAATCAACTTGATCATCATCATTTCCCTGTGTCCAGCTCCTGTCAGGTTGGGGTGCTGATGGCACTTCTCCAACATTGCCTCTCCTTCCACCACTCCTTTTCAGTAATTGTATTCCAGTCCAGTCTTCTTTTTCTTATACTGTTCTTGACAGAGTTCATCCTTGAATATTGATGTTAAGTACAGAACAAAAATGGTTAACCAGACACCAGTGGGATACAAACCCACAACTTCCCGATTTTGCGTCGGTTGCTCTACAAATTGAGTTATGGTGGCCTAGGTCATCCTTGTTCTGTTGGAAGGATCTAGGCTACAGGTCTGGCACTGCTGCCATCACACCGTAGAGTGCATTCAAATCGCCCGTTGTGGACCAAGTCAATGAATATTTAATTTTCACGACTGCATTGTCATCGAAACAGACTTTCAACCTATTACGTCGTGCTACGTACATTTAACACGTGTAGAGGAGATGTTAAGTACAGTACAAAAATGGCCAACCGGACACCAGTAGCATCCGAACCCACAACCTCACGATTTCGCGTCAATTGCTCTACCAATTGAAAGATCCTTTCCAACAGAACAAGGATGACCTAGGCCACCATAGCTCAATTGGTAGAACAACTGACGCAAAATCGGGAGTTTGTGGGTTCGGATCCCACTGGTGTCTGGTTGGCCATTTTTGTTCTGTACTTAACATCTTTTCTACACGTAATAAATGTTCGTAACATGACCTAATAGGTTGAAAGCCTGTTTCGGAGAGTCCATCCATCTTGCTCTGGGCCTCCTTGATGTTCTTTTAAATTGGTACCTTTCTCTACATTATCAATCTTTCTTTTACTGATAATTTATTGTGATTTAAAATACCCTTTTAAGAATACATTTTTTGAGCCAGATGGCCTGGAATACTCCGTCTCGACCAAGGCAGTGCTTGCGACCACTTCGATGCAGATGCGCACTTCTTAAGTCCAAACCAAACCCCATGGCCTACCAAGTGACCACTGCTCAGCCTGAAGGCCTGCAGACCATAAGATGCCACGTGGTCAACACAACGAATCCTGTCGTCCGCCATCTCACCATCAGATAGCTCCTCAGCTGTAATCACATAGGCTAAGTAGACTTCAAACCAGCCCTCAGATCCAGGTAAAAATTCCTGACCTGACCAAGAATCGAACCCGGGGCCTTGTGATAAGAGGCAGGCACACTACACCGTGGAGCTGGCTGCACTTCTTAAATAGTTTCTTATTTTGGATTATACTATTCTGACTATATTGTAAGTTTTAATAAAACATTTTTGTAAGTATTCTTGACTTCTACGTTTTGATACCTCATCGCTCCAACAGCTTAAGATTCCTGGACCTGCTTCTCACCCTTTGTTTAATTATTTTTAGTATGTGTTTAACTGTAACCACTTCTGGTATTTAAATTGTGTACAATGAACATTGATGATGGTATTGTCACCTACTTCGATTGTGGTATCAGTACTAAACAAGATCAATGCAACCTGTTTCAAGTGGTTACGAATATACATAGCTGCACCATGTGCATGATATGTAGTACAAGCTATTTTGTAGCCTGGAATACTCCGTCTCAATCAAGGCAGTCTTCATCCAGGCATATGTTTCTTCTATGGCAACCACATTGATTTTTTTGTCCAATAACATTTTGGATAAACAGTGGCATTTGTATTTGTTATTGCCTTCAATATTTAAGTGGCAGATTCAGATAGTAGGTCTAAGTTTCTTAAATTGAAGTTGGTTCTGAAAAGAACCTGTCTCATGTACTGTAGCCTGGAGATCACAATGATAGTTTGGCTGCCAGATCACTGTAGCTCGATGAACACCACCGAGGGAATACGTGCAGGTTAAATCTGGAGATGCTGAGCAACGTTCATCCCCCTTCAATATATAATTTTAATTTAACATATACTTAAAGGGAAAAAGCTAGTATTTAATATATTTAGGCTTTTGACAGGAAAAATATGAAGAAACCTAACATATTATATTTTTTAACTCTGTATTAATTAATTACTTGTTAGTACATATTTAACAGGTGTTGATGAAACAGAGCCTAAATACTGAAGTTTTGTTTTTAACAAAACGAAACTTAAGCATTTTGTTTTTTATGAAACTTCAGTATTTAGGCCCGGTTTCATCAATAATTGTTAAATATGTACTAACAAGTAATTAGTTAATACAGAGTTAAAAATTCAATAATCTGTTAGGTTTCTTCAAACTTTTCCTGTGAAATGTTAACTAATTGGCTGTTAATTCTCCCAACATTGTAAACTGGTGTGACTCAAGGTGGCAGTGATATAAACATGCTGTTTTACAGCGCGCTCTGATGCACTTTTATTTAAATACAGCTGTTAAGTATGGCACGTGAAGTGAAAAGGAATTGAGGTTCTAATTTTTCCTCCTTCAAGAAGGAATGATTCAAATTGGTCACGTAATCCCAAGCTAAGAACAGGAAATCATCCTTTCCACGCAATTCCGTGTCATGATATGTGCTACATTGTAACGGTTTTGAGGTCTTCCTGCAGGATGTAAGTATGGGATTAAAAGATACTTTCTTAGTGAGTATGTACTATCACCTACCAAAATCCCTTCTTTAATTGTCCCCACTTCAAACTGTGCTCTCATATGGGAGTTATTAAATACTGTACTGTCGTCTACAGAACCAGGCCGCCTAACAACTATATCCCTGATTTGGAGGTAGAATATTAATAGAAAAGTATCCCTTCCAGTTACGATATATTTCGGCCCTGTTATCTCCAGGTGATTGGATTCTTATCTGTGTACAATCTATTGCACCGAAAACACCAGGAAAACTGATTATTTCATAGAAGTCTCAGACAATTTGGCGATATTCTTCTACTGAAGGGAATGTTACGTACCTTCTTCTCATGGATGCTATTGCTGCAAATACTCAACTAACAACTGTACTAACTGTGGCATTAGAAATTCCAGCATTGTCACAGATCATTACGTGAAAAGAACCAGAAGCATGAACTCTTAACGTTATCAGTACCTGCAACATTGGAGAAAGAGGTAGGTTTCTCTTCGTAGGTTATTGTGACCTCACTCAAATTTCATCAACAACCTTAGCAAGGACTCTTTTCGATAACCTGCATCTTTGAAGAAATTCTGCATCCATCAGATTTTCAAAGTCATTAAGCGCAAACTTCTTCTTCAATCAGAATTGTTGTTTAAAAGATCTAAATAGAGTAATTCCGCATCCAAAGAGCGATTCACAGCAGCCATATTGGAACAGGTTGCAAAATGTTGGCCATTTAACATGGGAAACGGGGATGTTAACTTTTAATACGAAATTTGACATATGTTAATGTTAACAGGTGTTGATGAAATGCACATTTTGTTAAATCAGATGTTAAAATGATTTATGAGCTTGTTAAGTACTAACAAGTGCACTTGGAATTCAAGTTTTAGATTCAAACACAGCCACCTGCTGCTGTCACATCAACTGCCCAGAGCTCTCATATATCATTTAAACTTGCCATAAGTGGTGTACGCTGTCAACCATGTCCAAGAGGATAGGAACTTTATTATTAAACATTCTAGAAAATATTTACTTAAACCTCGATCAACAATCTAATCCCATCTATAATCTTAATGAAATTCAAGAAAAAACTAACATCCTGGTTGACATAATAATCAAAAAAGATCTGAAGCAATGTACAATTAAGTCTGTCACAACTCGCATTACAGGTCTGTCCTCCCATCCTTCTACTCACTGTCCCTCTCCTCACCCTTCGGTTACCCTAACCAACACAATCTCAGAGCGGTCCCCAGTCGGTGTGAAGGTCAACACCGACTCAACTTTAACTCTGCAAGCACAGGGCCAGATGAAAGAGGAAGTGAGTAATGTTTGCGAATCTTATTAACTTTTTTATTTCAAACTCATATTTTGTCATTCTCACATTCGGCTTTTTGGTTTCACGTTTAGATCCTGGTTACATTTGTATTCTCCGTGAAGAAATTCACATATCTCATAACTTCGTTCCATTCCAGAAGTGTGACAAAGAGATAGTATTTGACAGTCCTTATAATTTTAAAGTATTCCTCCAGCCAATCAATAGCTGTGGTAAACATTGTTGGACCCACACTTGTTACAACTCCATTCATCTTACAATAAGATTGAAGCAATGAATATTTTTAAACATGGATTTTTATTGCAATTGCTGACTGTATTTTATATCGTCAAAGAGTTTTTTATTGTATCACTGTTTTTATACATGTTTTTCATTCTTACATATTTCAAGCTGTAGATGACCCCTAGGCTATTTATTAAACGGCAATAATTTATATTGAATAGGTGGAGTTCATATAGTTAAATTATTTTTAGAATTTTATCCTAGGTATCATTTTAACATCCTCTAACAATTTCCAAAACAATTTAAAATGTGAAAAAAATAATAATACTGGTAACAACAATAACAGCAAACTCTATAAGTATAGTTCTGCATAGTTAATAACGATAAGGAAAGTTACCGGCAAACAAGGCAGCTGGCATGACACCAGGGACAAAGCATCAAAGTCCTGGCTGGACCAGTGAGGAAAGAGATCATCATTAAGATAAGTTCAAACATTTCAACAATTTGGGAAGGTGTACATAATCTTATAAAAATAAATAAAAAATTTAAGTACTTTGATTAAAAAATCAAAAGTGTGATTTGATAGAATCTGATGTTTTTTCAAGAATGAAACATGTCATTCTGTTTTAATGAAATGATATCTTATTTACGTATTTTCTAATTGTATTTATTCTGCATTAGTTTTGTCAGACTGAAAAACCTCACAGTTGTGAAGCTTACTTCCAAAAGGTACCAAATCCAAAAAAAATCGAAACAGATTATGATGGAAAACATATGTTGGTAGGTAGCTCTATTGTATGAAAGAAAAAGAAATAGCCTAAACAACCTAAATCCATATCAAACAGGGCATTAAAAATCTCGTTTGATGCCAATAAGTACCAAATCCTGTGGCCTGAATGTGCCAATACGTACTGTATCCATGCAGCCAATGAGAGGCCATTTCTGGGTCACGTGAACAGCAGCAAAATCGCCGCCCTTTGTTTACATTACGTGACGTGACAGTTTTCTTACGAAGTTGGTTTTGTTACTGTGTGCTATTTGTTTTTCAAGAGTATGGAATCAGATATCTCAGATGAGTACTGTGATACTCCTGAAGAAGTAAATAAAGCAAGGAAGAGGGTAATAGCTTCATACAAATAGAAAAAGACTCATACTAAAGTGCAAAATACGAGAGTAAAGCAAGTGTTAAACCAAAAATTGCTTGTTTCCACAATGTCGAGTTTTGTAGAGCCCGTGATTTAACAGAACAAGAAATAGTAGCATTTTATGGTGCCTTCTGGGAGAATAAAGATGCTGTTTAAAAAAAAAAAAAAACTATTGCTTGGTACATTGATGTATCACCAAAAAGGCTAATCAAAAGACACAATGTACGCGTGTTTCGAAGAAAAAGACCATTCAATATAAAGCTAGAAGTGATAGTGGTGTTGTCAGTGTGTGTAGGGATACATTTTTAAGCCTTCTGAATGTCAGTCGAAGGAAAGTTGAGAACGCTGCAAGGAGAAGAAAGAGAAGGGTATATAGGCGAAGAAACTAGGTGGTGGTTCATGAATTTTGCATGGTTTTGTTGTCATATATTAGCATTTTCATTATTTATTCCACTTTTAGTACTGGATAATATTATCCATTGTCTACTTCACAAGTTATTTACTATATTCATGTTCTCTGGACACAAACTACAATCATAATTCCTTAAGTTCAGTACTGGTACTTTGCATTATTTTCATTGCTTTGTTCAAATTTATTTAATATTAGTTAAATTTACGCCTTCACTGTAAATACCTTAAATATAATTATTGTATAACTAAATACAGTCAGTTTTATCAAAGATTCTGATGACTGCAGTGAAATTTATGTCTTTCAGGTGAAGGTATTTAAGAGTTTCAGTGCCAAAAAGTACCAAATCCATCATTTTCTATGAATATTTCCTAAACCGCAAAAGCTTAAACAGAAATAATTTGTATAGCAATGCATTTATTTTATCTGAACATAATAAAAGAGCTCAAATGAATCTTCAGTTGAAATTTTACACTCTGAGCATTTTTTCCTCTCTCCTGTAAAATATTACTTTTTGGATTTGGTACCTTTTGGAAATAAGCTTCTCAGTTATCGACTGATCAAAATGTCAACGAGTTCACTCGCCGAAGTTCAGTACGCTGCAACAGTTTTGATGTAAACAAGACGAATTAATCTCAGTTCCCAACCTCAATTCATAGGCTATAAAATGGAAATATTAAGGTAAGGTTGTACGTGTTCAGTACATAATATATCTTTATTAACAACTAGCAAAGGTCATTACACTTTCCAAACAATACAAAAGTGCGGAGTGCAATGAAGTCCATGGTTTACAATACATCACTGTGTTACAGGAAGAATGTGTTATTTACAGAAAGTAACAAAGAGACAAATTACATCATATGTAACGTGAACTACAATGATAGGTCAGTATAGAAAGAAAGAGGAGACAATGACTACCTTACACAATCTCCACACCTTCAAATAGGTTGACTCTCTTCTTGTCTCTACTTCCTAGCTTCAACACTGATAGAGAGGCCATCTCAACAGATCCTCAGTTTTGATACATGCAGGGTGTATGAAGATGTGGAGATTGTATGTTTCCTCTACTCCTTTTTCCAATCACTGTATTTATCTTATTACGAGTTCCTACTCATGTCCTACCTTTCTTATGTTATTTACAAAAACAAAACAAAACAAAATCTACCCAGTTATTACCAAATTAGGTTTATCAACTCAAAGCATACTTTGATTAGTCTCTTTGCATTTATTTCAACAGACTCAAAATACCTAGACACACACACATTCTCTCTCTCTTTCTCTGATAAAATAACCTCACTGCCGAGTTCTTATGTTAATACTTTACATTAAAGCTCCAAATGTATATACACATAACACAGTTCTGACTAAACAAGAGAAGTTATCACAGAATCTTTTACTTTCTTCAACAGAACCCACGGCACTTGTAACGTATCCTCTTCAAGTAAGGAATCGTGCAGGAACCTTTCAAGATGTGACTTCCCAGGTAAATCTGAAATGAAGGAAATGGTACTGATGAAAAAATAAACTCATCTGCACAGCGTTGAATTCTACTAGCTCAACAAAGATACACTAAAAACATGTCAATGAAAAAGAACAACAAACTCTGATAGTAGTTGTAATCTGTAACTATACTGACCGGCAAAATTAATGGATCACTTGAATTTTCAAAGGATAAGCATGTTAAATTGTGAAACATTTGTTTTATTATTTACACTGATTACATGAATGAGTACTAAATTTATTACTTAAAAGAAAGTTTCAAAATATATATATTTCAAGGAGATACTGTACCTTCAACTGAGAGGTGAAGAGAAGGATTTAGAGGAAGACGAAGATTAGTGAAAGGAAGAGGGAAATAGTGATGAAGAGGAAGTAAGAGGAGGTGTTTTCAGGTCAAAACTTGATAACTCGTGCCATGTTTACCTAGTATTTCAACACAGGTATGTTTAAAAGCTGAGCTGATGGACATGCTTCTGACGCTCACTGGTAAGAGATTCCATTGTCGGGCTGCGGTAACAGTGAATTAATGATTTTGTGTAGATGGTTCTGTGTACAGGAAGGGATAAACACTGGGTGCTGCAGGATCGGGTATTTTTGTTATGGTCTGTGGAGAGGAGTTTGATGCGATCACAGAGATAGGCTGGTTGAGTTTGAAGAATATTATGCAAAAAGCGAAGATTATAAAGTATATCGCTCTTGCAGGCAAAGCCACCTGAGCCGCGTGTACGACTGTGTGACGTGGTGAGCGTAACGAAGCCCACAGATAAATCTTAACACAAGCATTCTGAGCACACAGTAATTTCCTTCCACATTCTACTTCTAGATTGTTGTTAATTATATCGCAATAATCGAGTCCTTCCCTGAATATTAACTTTCTCGCCCTTTTCGCAATATCTTATTCTAATTTGGTTTATCTTTTTTATACTTCAGATCCTGTAATGGATTGGGAACCTTTTATCATTTGACAACTTTAATATCCATATTTGTAACAAGATCCACTTGCTCAATCACATTATGACTCAGCACTTCACCTCATGAAGACTGATGTCACGAGTTACCACTAAGGCTACGTATTTTCACCTTAAAGTCAACGCTCTACAGAGGAACAGCAATCATACGTCAACATTTTAAAAATGTATCTTGTGGCTAATAATGCCACATTTAAGACTTTAAGTTCCACAATGTGACTAAGACTTACTCAAATATTTGCAAATGTTTTCAATTTCTGTTTTACAAATGACTAACAAGGTCTCAACTTGTGAAAATATATTGAGAATGACTTTCTCCTCAAGCATCATCACGCATTGTACTTTATCTAACCATTGATATTTTAACCATTAGGGTCTATACATTGTACTTTAACATTGTGTATATATTTGTTTACCTGCCCAATTTTGGCTGATGATGACGTCTGAGACGTTGAAACCGGTACCAAATAAAGTAATGTTGTAATTTTAAATTAGCAGCATATTTTGTATTGAAAAGGTGGATCTATTGCACTCTATTGTTTGCTAATCACCTTTCTTGTGTACTGCTTCAGAGTTCTCAAATCGAATGCCCCTAAGCTTTGCCTTTAGTGATTGGAATTTAAAAAAAAAACACAGGGTGCAAGGTCAGGGCTATAAGGTGGATGCGGTACACAGATAATGTGTGACGCGAGGCCGTGCATTGTCACGATGAAGTCGCCACCCAGTCCGAGAAATCTCTGGTAGTTTCTTTGCAATATGCTTCGTCAGTGTAGCCAATACTGACGTGTGGTAACAGTAGTGTGAAGGGGAACTACATGCTGGTAAATCATTCCATTACAGTACGAAAATGTGATCATCACTTTCCCTGCAGATGGAACAACTTTTACCTTTTTCGGCAATTTCCACACTGTGCTGGCTGTTTTCTTTCAGGATCATAATGATGCTTCAGCTTTTCGTAAATTTTACTGGCTGTATGGTTTAAACGAAAACATAATTTTAATGCGCTGTACTGCTCCTCTCGCAGCACCTCCACTGTCTGGTATGCAAAATGCACGTAGCGCCTACAAAATAGAGCATTACTACCAAGCTACCAATACGAGAGTGCTGCCGCCTACGGGCATTATACATAAAAACCTGCTCTTTTCAAATATTTATGTTACAGATAATAATAATAATTTTGTGTGGCTACTACTAGCCGAGTGCAGCCCTTGTAAGGCAGACCCTCCGATGAGGGTGGGCGGCATCTGCCATGTGTAGGTAACTGCGTGTTATTGTGGTGGAGGATAGTGTTGTGTGTGGTGTGTGAGTTGCAGGGATGTTGGGGACAGCACAAACATCCAGCCCCCGGGCCATTGGAATTAACCAATGAAGGTTAAAATCCCCGACTCGGCCAGGAATCGAACCCGGGACCCTCTGAACCGAAGGCCAGTACGCTGACCATTCAGCCGACTTGGACATGTTACAGATAGGAAACTATCACGGAAGCTACAGGAAAAAATCAGTCTCAGTCTTTGTTGATCAGCCCTCGTAGTTTCTGACTGATGAGATGTCTTCATCTTGTAACACCTTAACCAAGTTTGAGGACTGAATGACAATTACCAATTCATCATCATCCTGATTCTGGATTGGGTGATGCTGGACATAAAGCAATGCAGACCGTTTAACTACACTTGGCTTGACAAACTTTGTGAGCATCCGTTTCAATAGATCCATTTAATACAAACAGTACACAGATATGTGGGGAAGCACTCTGAAGGACAGTACTGATCTTATCAAATTATGAGAAAATCACATGTAAAAAAAGTACAAAATGACTGTTTAGGTCAGAGAAAAGAAACAAACAACTTTTCTTCACGAGATGTAGCGGAATTTAAGAAAAAGGCTCCAAATAGCCTATGCAGCCTCCACGGTATGTACCAGCCATACGCTTTGGTAGGAATGTTTTTATCAACGAATAAGCCCAATTTAACACACTGGGGTAAAATGCTGGCAACCAGGAATGAGTTAGCTGGAAAATTTATAATGTCCAATAACGGACCAAATATACTAGTATTATAAATTTACTCATTCGGGATGAATATTCCTGGTTCCCTAAGGAAACCAACATCTATATCACTCGATGCACTGGGCCATTTGAATCTCTGCATTCCAGTTCAATGTACGACACATTCATGGCTTGGAGAATGTGGTAGCCGATGGTTTAAGTAGGATATTTTCTGGGGATCCTATTAGTTATTCTGATTCTGAGGAAAGTTCTCCACCTTCTCGTTTAATAAATGCTGGTGTCAATGTCATTCTTAGTGATGCTCCAATTTTGTATCATGATATTGCTAAGTGCCAACGAGAAGATCCTGTGCTTATCCCGATCATTGAAATCCTTTCTTCTGGGGAACACGTCCCTTATGTGCTGAGGAATGGGATTTTGTGTTATCCTTCTAGGCATGACCAAAAGATGAAAATTCTCATCCCTTCAATTTTAGTGCCGTTGAGTTTTAAGTATTACCATGAAATCCCACTAGGTGGGCACCAGGGCATTTTCAAAATCATGAAAAGATAAGGGAATTATTCATCTGGAAAGCCATGGATAATGAAATTAAAGAACTTGTGAAGGCATGTAAAACCTGTTTGATTAGCAAGCCCTCATTATCTACCAAGGTTGGACTATTATCTCATCAAGCTTCTCGCCCCATGGAGCGATTATATATCGACTAGACTGGACCATTCCCACAATCAAAAGGGAACGGCAATAAATTCATCCTCGTGTGTGTGGATGAGTTCCTACTAGGTTTGCCACTGCACAAACTACTATTTCATGCCTAATTCTATCTTTTCATCATTCAGCCCCTGCCAGTATATTGTTTCTGATAATGCTAAAGCTTTTACTTCCAATCTGTTTCTCAAGTTTTGTTTTGATCTTTCCAATTCACATGTAACTACTTCAGCCTTATCCTCGGCCATCTCTTGCTGAGTGTGTTAATCGCAATCTTCGGTCAGCACTTTTTGCCTTCCACTACGAAGCCCATTCTCGTTGGGATATTTCATTGCATTGGCTGTCCTTTGCATTCAATTCAGCAGTGCACGATTTGCACAAGTTCTCACTCATCTCTCTTACATTCAAATTTGTGCCTAACACTCAGTCGTCTAAACTGTGGTCTATGAACGAGCTTTTACCAGAGACAATAGATCCAGAAAATATCAGTGAACTATGGAAAAAAAAAAAAAGCTGGGAATAACCTTAAAGCCTCTCATAGAAAAATGAAAATGAAGTTATGATCGTGGACGAAAACCCACCAATTTGAAGGTTGGAGATCAAGTTATGATCAGGAATTTTGTTCCAGCAGGCAAACTTGCCCTTAGATTTCACGGACCTTTTGTAATTGTGGATATTTTCACCCGTCACCCCTTTGGTGAGTAATCTGGAGACTGAACATATCTTCCAAGTCCTCACAAGTCAAGCCCGTCTGAGGCCCTTGTTGCTCGTTTCATTTTTCTTGAATGTACGAAGTTGTTAAACATGGTTTCTTTCTTTTCTGATATTAACATATAAGTGTAACTTAAACAGTCTTAAGTAGACTCATGCCCTTCTTAATTCTACAGCTTAGAAAGGCAATTACAGCCTTTTCTTTGCTTTCTGGTTAATATTAGCTTTGATAACAGGATGCATTCCGTATTTGTAGACTTGCTTGGGTGCATTCAAGATTTCAAGGTAACTTTAATAGATTTGCAGTTTTTATAAATTATTTTTGTAAAGTTTTTTATTTATTCCACCATTGCCTCACAAATTGGGAATTTACTCTCGTACTATGCCTCTCCTCCATTTTCTGCATACCACCTTGAAATCCTGGAAAAGCTTCAAAGGCTGTTGTTCGCGCTGGAAATAATTCTTGTTGCAGCGTTGGAGGTGCCGAGCAATCAGCCTAGGAGATACGCCGGGACGTGGACAGGATCCGCCTTGCTCTTACTCAGACTCCAGACTCAACCTCAACTGAGGCCTGTTTCCTGGGAAATGTCCTAGTATTCAGCACTCCTTGGGGGTACCATGATCTTCGGTCCTGCCCTCTCATAGCCCTGCATTCAGCTCTCATAGTACCAGGGGGCCAGTATCTGAGGGTAGTAAAGGGGTCCGACTTACTCGTCTGGACCTCGATCATTGTGGCCTTGCTCGCCATCAACCTGGGCCTCTCAGCCCAGACTTAGACTTCTGCCGACATTAAAACAGAAATAAATTGTGAGAAAAGACTCTTATGCAAGATGTACTCAAGATTAATCTTTTGTTGGAAATTCTAAATTTTAAGTGTTTCAATCGCTCTACAGCACTTTCTCAAAGTTGAAACAGGTTACTGGGGCTTCTGGAGTAGGCATGAAGAGGGCAGCACAGGATGACATGGTCCATGGTCTGCTCCTCTTCACTGCATTCACACATTGGAGAATCCATCCAACCCCGCTTATGGCGTAAGAAATTGCAGCGTTTTGTGCCATGAAAAACAGTTATTTTTTTCTTCACCAAACTACAATATTTTATTTGGTTTGATTAATCGGCTAAAGCACATTGATCGGTTAACTGGTTTGATTAATCGATTAAATCAATAGCTCTAATAATGATTAGTAAAAAAATCTTATTTCCTCCAGATTATTATAGGCCATATAAATTATAACAGCTTAACAGGAGACCAGGTAGATTTTCAAACAGCTTAACAGCAGACCAGGTAGATTTTCAAAATGCAGAGGAAGTTGTGCATCCAGAAACTTAAAAAATGAATGCGCTGCTTGAACTATTAGTCCCATTAAAGAATGAAGCCCACAAAGTGCCCTTGGAATTCAATGTTCTACAGAAAAGTTCAAAAGTCTTCTTATCTCTAGCAGTTTTCTAGGAGAAACTTCTTTTCTGTGTTTTGACCATTGACAACATCAATGGTCTGGCTAAAAAATTGGTTCTGTAATGAACACATTCATTGATCTTCTATATAAGCAAAAATCTCACGCTTGCAAAATTTTAACACCACAGAGTATTTTCATAAGAATGGAAAGAAAAGTTGAAGCTGAGTAGGGAGAAGATCAATTTGGCTTCAGAAGAAATGTAGGAACAAGCCCACGCTTGATTAATCGACTAAACTGACAGACCTAGAAAAGGCATTTGACAATGTTAATTGGACCAAGCTATTTGAGATTCTAAATGTGATCAGGATCACAGGAGACCAGGTAGATTTTCAAAATGCAGAGCAAGTTGAGCATCCAGAGTCTTGAAAAATGAATGCACTGCTTGAACTGTTAGTGCCATTAAACAATGAAGCCCACAAAGTGCTCTTGGAATCCAATGTTCTACAGAAAAGTTCAAAAGCATTGTCTTGGTTGTGAGGGTGTTTAGGGGTTGTAGTAAGGATGTAAAGGAGAGGACATATAAGTCTCTGGTAAGACCCCAACTAGAGTATGGTTCCAGTGTATGGGACCCTCACCAGGATTACTTGATTCATGAACTGAAAAAAAAAATCCAAAGAAAAGCAGCTCAATTTGTTCTGGGTGATTTCCGACAAAAGAATAGTGTTACAAAAATGTTGCAAAGTTTGGGCTGGGAAGACTTGGGAGAAAGAAGACGAGCTGCTCAACTAAGTGGTATATTACAAGTGGTTAAGTGGCATGTTCCGAGCTGTCAGCGGAGAGATGGCGTGTAATGACATTAGTAGACAAATAAGTTTCAGTGGTGTCTTTAAAAGTAGGAAAGATCACAATATGAAGGTAAGTTGGAATTGAAGAGGACAGATTGGGGCAAATATTCGTTTATAGGAAAGAGAGTTAGGGATAGGAATAATTTACCAAGGGAGATGTTCAATAAATTTCCAATTTCTTTGAAATCATTTAAGAAAAGATTAGGAAATAACAGATAGGGAATCTGCCACCTGGGCAACTGCCCTCAATGCAGATCAGTATTGATTGATTGACAGATACTGAGAAAGAAGAATTATCTATAATCTGTACAAAAATCAGTAACAAGGGCAAAATCCTAGGACAGGTACTCCAGAGAGTAGAGATGGAGACTCTTCACAGGGTGATGCTCTTAGTTCTCCCTCGACGACAGTGCCGATAGGAGCGTAGTTAGGCACTACCAACTGTAGTGGAATGGAATAACACATACAAATGATAGTTTCTACAGCTGTTTGGTCTAGTGTTTGAGTGGATCAATCATGTCGAACGAGGCCTTGCTCTTCCCACAGTCCACGAAATGTACTTCATCATCAAGTGCAAAGGGAAGGCCAACATAATGTACAGTACATTACATACTTAATTTATTCAAGAAACTAATTACACTGTACAAAATATATACATAGGATGCTGTGATCCATGATGTAGCGCACCAAACTCAACATCGTTACCCACGCTAGTTCAAGTCTCGTAACTCACTGACGACAGTGAGACGTGTCACTCTGTCTCCACTTCCACAGGGGACGTAGCAGTCTGGTTAGTGCTGACCTCTGACGGACAAACGTACACATGGCGTTCAACATACCGCCCACCTAATTTATATATAAATTACAAACATAAATATTATTAAGAACAATAAAAATTAGCACTCACACTGAAAATGTCAAATGTAAAAATGAAGGGCTTAGCACATGAAAGATTACACTTTTTCACTATCTACAGGTTCAACCTCCTCTGGGAAGAGACAAAGTTTTGCAACTGGGCATTTGAAGGTCCCCTTCGGAGTGCGAATAGTGGCAACTCGCACCAAGCCACCGGCCCCTGCTTGCATATCTACCGCGATCCCTGTCTGCCACACGAGAGGTGGCAAGTCGTCTTCTTTGAGAAGAACCCGAGTTTCGGGTCGAAGGTTGACCCTTCCTGCTGACCACTTAGTCAGCTGCTGGAGTTGACATAGATAGTCCCTTGATCACTGCTTCCAGGTGAAATGCCTGCAGCGCTGAAGTAGTTGTCACCTGGACAGACGAGAACCTGAAACTGCAAGTAAATCTGGCTTAGGGATGGTTGTGAGAGGTTCTCCAATCAGGAAGTGGCTGGGAGTTAGGAATGAATAGTCATCAGAACTATCAGACAATTTGGTTATTTGTCTCGAATTCAGGCATGCCTCAATCTGGACTAACGTGGACATTTCTTCAAAAGTCAGTACAAGATTTCCTGCAACCTTCTTGAAATGGGATTTACTAGACTATGCCAGCCTCCCACAGCTCACCAAAATGAGGGGCATGCGGTGCAATAAAATGCCACTGTATTCCATATTGAGATGTAAAGTCATCCACTTTCCTCTGATGTGTGAAGGTCCCGTAGTTTGTTTCTTGCTCCCACAAATGTACTTCCACTGTCACTGTAGATATTCCGGCAGACACCCCGATGCTATGTAAATCTACGCAGAGCAGCTAGGAATGCATCAGTAGACAGGTCAGAGACAAGTTCAAGATGGATTGCCTTGGTCGCCATACAGACAAATATAGCAATATAAACATTTTACCTTTGTTTTACTCTTGCAGGTCCCTTGCTTAATTAAGAGTGACCTCCATAGTCAACTCCACAGTTCAAAAATGGTCTGTTGGGTTCTACCCTGTGGTGTGGGAGCTGGCCCACGAGTTGAGTTGATGTACTTGCCTTCAACCTGTCGCAAGGGAGACACTTGTGTGTTATGTGCCTAATGACAGACATACTATTAGGTATCCAATATCGCTGTCTAATGGTTGCAAGCAAAATTTGGGGTCCAGCATGCAGAAGTCGCATGTGCTCGCACATTACTAACAACCTGGTCACATGATGATTAGGTGGTAGGATGATGGGATGTTTCTGGCTGTACGGAGCTTGAGATTGTGAACATTAAAACAAGATTGTTCCAATCTGCCGCCCACCCTAAGAATCTGGTTTGCATCTATAGAGGGATGAAGAGACTTCAACTTGCTGTCCTTTGCGATCGGTCTGCCAAATCGCAGATCTTGAAGCTCCTTACCATATTCTCGTTCTTGGGCAGTACAAATGATCCTGTGCGATGCCTCTTGAAGTTCTACTACAGTCAGATTTCCCACCTGTCTCCTTGAAGCAGCAAGCCTGAGGTTGTTCATGTACCTCAGTATGAAGGCCATGACTCTCACCAGCCATGACCAAGAAGAAAAGCGTTGGACTAAGTCTTCAAAGAAATGACTGACAACAAGCAAGCAGCTGTTTTCTGTTGCCTGGTATATCAGTGAGTTTGGAAGTTTTCTTCATGTCACTGACAGGCCAGACTGACGGTGGCTGGTAGAGCCAGGATGGTCCTGCCCATCATAACAGATTGTCTAGATGTGGTTCAATCCCTCTCGAAATAATGTCAGCTGGATTGTCCTGCGACGTCACATAATTCCATCGTTCTACAAATAAAAGTTGTTGTATCTCAGACACTCGATTACCAACAAATGTTTTCCACGATGCGGGCTCTCCTGCAAGCCAGGCTAGTACTATAGTAGAATCTGTCCAATAGTAGTTTGGTTCAATTTTTTAGGTTAAGCGCAGTTCTAACCTTATCCATTAATTTTGCAAGGTCGTCGCCATAAGACCTATCTGTGTCGGTGCGACGTAAAGCAACTAGCAAAAAAAAAAAAAAAAAAAATTTTTGCAAGGAGTAATGCACTACATAGTTCAAGTCTAGGGAGGAAAATCTGTTTCAGTGGTGCTACACTGGATTTGGAGCTTAACAGCACTACTGTTACATTATCCTTGACATCTATACTCTTGAGGTAAACAGATGCTCCAAAGGCATCAGCGTCAGCATCAGAGAATCCATGTAACTCATATCATTTAATTTCTCTGTCTCCCGTCACTCTTTGAGGGATGGGAATGTTGTTGAGTGATGGCAAATGTGTGTGAAACTGTTTCCAAGTAGTTAATAGCTCAGGAGGCAAACTCTGATCCCAGTCCACTTTCGCTTGTCATAAGTGTTGCAAGAAAATTTTACATTTTATAAAAGGGATCAAAAATGGATGAAATGCAGGATAACACATTACGTTTTGTCCAGGCTGTGGTCTTCTTGGTGTGACTGGTAGCTACAAACTGGAAGATGTCCTTTAGAGAATGCCACAGTAGTCCCAAGGCCTTAATGGTAACCTCTCCCTTGTCATCCAGACTCCAGTGCAGTTGTGATTCTTGGTGCTCTAAAAGAGTGGGATGGTTAGCACACCATTTACGAAGAGGAAAGCCTGTGCTACTGAGCAGTTCAATTAGTTGCTGTTGTTGCAGACCGAGTGCGTCTCCAATGGTATCTGCTCCACTCAGAACATCATCAACATAGACGTCTCTTTGTAATGTCTCCGACACTCTTAGATATTGCAGTGCACCATCGTTGGCACGTTGTACCAGGCATCTCGTGGCTAAAAAAGGTGCTGCTGAGGTACCATAAGTTACAGTGGAAAGAATAAATCTGGATAGGCTCATTGATACAATGTGTTGCAGATCTTGGTCATCAGGATGAACTAGAATTTGCCTGTACATTTTTGTAACACTTGCAGTGAAGGCATAATTGTGTGCTCTAAGTCACAAGATGATAGTATACAAGTCTTCTTGCACTGTAGGTCCAACCATTAAGATATCGTTCTGTGCGTAGTTACTAGTAGTTTCAGCAGAGGCGTTGAAGACGATGACCTTAGTGGTAGTGCTGGACTGCTTAATTACAGCATGATGCGGCAGGTGATATGTTGCCTATTGGTTTGCTTTGTCACAAGTTCCATGTGATGCAGATCAGCATATTCTGTCATGAATTTGATATAGTCCATCTTCAAGTCTGGTTGGCGATGTAACCACTGTTCAATTTAACTGAGACAAGTGGCGTATTTAAATACCCAAGTTCCTCATGGTGTGGTTTAATAGGCAGTCTTATAACATCTCTAGTAGTGTTGTTCACAAACTGTTCTTCGCACTGACTTTCTTCCTTAGAACGCGGGGGGAAAACATCTTTACTTCCTCTTGTTGCCAGAACTGTTCGACCTGTATGTGCAGTTTGTTGCTGCGCACAAGACAAGACATTACTTTCTTGCTGCTAGACTTTAGAGAGTGTGGTGGTGTCTTGCCTGATCAGATCCAGCCAAATTCAGTGTCCTGTAGTACAGGATGATTTTCTCTCTTGAAGTGACCACGACGCAGTATGTCAAAAAACACAGAAGCCCCCAGTAGTAAATCAACTTCACCTGGTGTACTAAACTGAGGATCCATCATGGGAATGTCCCGTGGGAGCTACCAGTCAGACATGTCAAGCTGTGCTGTAGGGAGCTGACCAGTTATGCGAGGAAGTACAGCACAAACAATAGGGTTAGAGCAGTGCAGTCTGTGACCATGGATGTAACTAGAATTGACAAATATGTGATGATTTAGTTGCCTTAACATCACTAATTCCCGTTATAGGCATTGAGTACCGACTCAATTCAATCCCCAAGTGATCCGTCAAATGCCTCGACATGAAATGCATTTGAGACACACTATCAAGTAAATCTGGACATTGATGCGCATTCCCACATTTGTCTGTAACCACTACGAGAGCTGTTGATAATAGAACTTCTACATGAGTATAGTTGCTCTTCAAAACACAGTAGGTTTGCTGCTGAGTCTGGTTGGTTTCTGATGTGGTAGAAGCATTATAGGAAGTAGGCCTACTCTGCTCCTTGTGCAACAGAGTATGATTTCTATTATTGCAGATTCCATAATTTCCTGAACTACACTACTTTAAAGTATGATTAGCACCCAGACAGTAAATGCAAAGTTTACACTTCTTGGCGAAATCTATTTCCAACCCTGGCTTCATGAAACCTAGGGCATTTTGTTAGGGTGTGAGAATCTTTACAAAACTCACAATGAGTTGCTGTTGTGACAAAGGACTTCTTACTGCCCTTATCACCACCATGTTTGGGTACGACCTGTTGCTTGTCGCTTTGGTGTTTTTCGGGATTGATTAGCTCCAAAGTTTGACAACTATTCTCCAAGAATGGTACTAAATCCTTCAAGTGAGGGAACTTTTTATCTGAGGATTTAACTTTCCACTGTTTTCTTAGACTGCAGCTGATTCGATCTAGCACTAAGCGAGATAACAGAACCTCATGCAGAGGCACATCTATCTCCATTACTTCGATAGCGCTCAGGTTGCTCAGCAGTTGATTTAGCAATACTCTTAAATCCTTCGCTGATACTGTTTTAACTGACGGAAGATCTAGCAGTTGCTTAATGTGTAGGTCTACAATCAATCTGGGGTTATTATATCTCTGAAAGATTAATTCCCAAGCTACCTTGAAATTGCTTTCAGTGACAGACAAGCTTTCAATTAATTTGTGAGGTTCTCCCGATAAGCATGATAGTAGGTAATGGTACTGTTGTATGTCTGTTAAGGCATGATTATTAATTAACAGGCTCTGGAAGGTATCTCAAAAGTGAATAAATTCAGAAATAATTCCTGTAAATTTTGGCAGTGAAATTGTAGGGAGTCTTATTTCATGCATGCAATTAGTATTTGAAGAACTAAACGTTGCGGAGGAAGTTGCACTCGAATTTTCATTCAACAGAGTTTCCATCTTAGATTCTATTTCTAGGATAAGTTCTTCAATTAATTCCCAATCTGCATCATGAACTTCTTCGGTATCGTTGATTTCTAACTGGGTTTGAACATCGTTATATTCCTCCTTACTTGAAGATAGCAGCCTTTGCCTAACTCGAATATCATTCAGATTAGAGCCTTCATTAAATGTACTGACAAAACTAGCTATACGCTTTATACGAGACTTAATAACTGCTCTCTTCTATATGAGACCTTTTCGCTGGACAGGATCCATGGTGAAGGATAACAAGAAATAATAGATATAATATAAAGACTGGGAATGCCAGACTACTTACAGCACAGGAGGATGTATCCTTCCACAGCAGGGCTGAAAACCAAAGAGCACTGAGCGGCTGGGCTGCACTCTGGTTGTCAAGTCTGGAACTACTGCTACGGATCTGGACTACTCCTTGGAATCTCCACCAATTGTGTTGGCAAGACTGTATTTGTCCGCACAAAATGGCGGCAACACACGCTTCAATCTCGAAGTTTAAAATGAATGAGAACTGTATTAGAACTCTGTTAATCACATCACAAGTCACAGTGTTTCATGTAGAAAATGGTTGTGAATTACATACACGACACGTTAGTTGAAGTCACTCATTTGTACTTTACTGCGCAGTACCCAGCATGTGGGTGGTTGTAGGCTTGGCGGTAAAACTAACACATTCTTACTTTAAACAAATATAAACACGTGTAAATAAACTGTAATCACTAATAGGCCTAAATGCGCAGATTATATGAGATGTAATATCGTCACTGAATCACATCGGGCACCGGACAACTAAAATGTTCGGTCTCGTGTTCGAGTGGATCACTCATGTCGAACAAGACCTTGCTCTTCCCACAGTCCACGAAATGTACTTCATCATCAAGTGCAAAGGGAAGGCCAACATAATGTACATTACATACTTAATTTATTCAAGAAACTAATTACACTGCACAAAATACAGTATATACATAGGACGCTGTGATCCAGATGTAGAGCACCAAACTCAACATCGTTACCCACGCTAGTTCAAGTCTCGTAACTCACTGACACCGGTGAGATGCGTCACTCTGTCTCCACTTCCACAGGGGATGTAGCAGTCTGATTAGTGCTGACCTCTGACAGACAAACGTACACATAGCGTTCAACAACAGCTACTAAATAATGATTTTTTCCTGCCGTGAAGACAGTATGCGGTACACGGCCTCTGAGGCAGTGTGGGGCCAGTGCGTTCATTACAGAGATTGGCCTGGATGTGCAAAGATAGGTATGGTAATGGAAGCTGTGAGTTTTTATTTCTGGGAATGATGTCATGCTAGCCAATGGCAGAGCTAGTAGCTGCTCAACTAAAACGATGGCACATGAAATATTTTATTACATAATAAAATTAAATGTACATTTTAGGGAGGGCTTGGTAGGACTCTCGGCATTCATATGAATACATCTCTCCTCTACAAGCATTTTTAAGGTAACATTTAAGATCATTATTCCAGCCCGGGGGCCACTCACGCGTAGCGACTGTCGTTTGTTTCCTCGCTCGCGGCCTACTCAGAAAGGATGCTCTCTAGCAGTGCTTGTGCTGCCAACCTCTGTACTTAGGAACTATGCTTGCTTCGCTAGCTGGTGGTGGTGATTATTAGATTCTTGCCTCTGGACGGAAGACGATTGGGATTCTTGCCGTGGACAAGACCATTGGTCTGGATAGTTAGGATTCTTGCCGTGGACAAGACCATTGGTAAGGACGGTTAGAAGCCGTAAAGCGGCGTTAGGCCCCTAGTTTCGTGAGGAAAGACGATTGGTCTGGACGGTTAGGATTCTTGCCGTGGACAAGACCATTGGTCTGGATAGTTAGGATTCTTGCCGAGAACAAGACCATTGGTCTGGACGGTTAGAAGCCGCGAAGCAGCGTTAGGCCCCTAGTTTCGTGAGGAAAGACGATTGGTCTGGACGGTTAGGATTCTTGCCGTGAACAAGACCATTGGTCTGGATAGTTAGGATTCTTGCCGTGGACAAGACCATTGGTCTGGACAGTTAGAAGCCACGAAGCGGCCCTAGTCTTCTAGTTTCGTGAGCACGGCCACTTGCGCTTTTATTGTGCTGCGGTTGGTAACGCATTATGATTAACTTCCTTCACAGGAAGGAGATCAAGTGCCACTTTACATTGGCCAATAGGAATACAAGAAGCTACTTGAGAAATGAATATGGTGTGTAATAATCTTAATTAGGTTATAAATGTAAATGTACTTCTTGGGGTGGGTTGGTGGGTTCCTGGACATCGCAATGAACACATCTCTCCTCTCAGATGCTCTCTAAGTAAGATTGCATTAATTTCCACTCACTTATAACATTACAAATGTAGTGGCCCCCAGGCTGGATTAATACCCCTCCCCTTAACTCACAAAGTTATGAGTTCTATACTGGAGTGGCTCTCTTAGGATTCTACCGGGATAAGAATCAAAGGCCGTGGCAAAATAGCAGCAGCAATTCAGAAAGGAGTGGGGCAAGACTGCAGTTTGTCCCTTCTCTTTTTCAATATTTATATATTGTAAAACAGATGGTACAGGAAATCAACAGAGAGGTTTGGAAAGGAAATCGCAATACAAGGAGAGGGAATCAAAACTCTGAGATTTGCTGATATTATTGTTTATTTGTCCGTGTCTGCATTAAGATCTGGAGAAACTGTTGAATGGTATGGACCGAGTCTTGGAGGAGTAGTACAAGATGAAAATAAATAAATCCAAAACAAAGTAATGGAGTGCAATCGAACAAAGTGAGAAGATGCAGGAAATATTATGATATGAAGTCTTAAAGGAAGTAGATGAACACTTACTTCAGTAGTAGAATAAATTAAGATGGCAGAAGGACATAAAATACATACTAGCACAAGCAAGAAAGGACTTTCTTAAGGAAAGAAATTTGCTCACTTTGAACATTGATAGATAGATAAAGCCTTTATTTTCTGTGGCAAAGTTAGGGCTCTTGGCCCTTTCTTACACTTAACCACACACATATTGTTATTATTCCATACAATGACATTAACTTAAAATACCAAGAACTACAAATAACACAAATTTTTAAGACAAAAATATAATATATACATGCAAAGAAGAATGAAAGAAAAAGTAACTGCCTACATAATACAGGTTTGAGGGGAAAAAAATGAATACACAACGAAAGAAATACGAATGTAAAAATACTAGTAAGCTTAATAAAAATACTAAATGAAATTTAACTAATTGTATCCTTGCAAGACTAGATCTAAGTTAAATACTCTACTTACTACTAGCTATTTTTAGACTACTTCTACTTCGTAAATACAATATGGATGTTTTTAATTTAATTTAAATTATCATATTAAACCAATATTTAATTTATTGTGCAATAATCTCATATCATTTTCACACACAATCACTCGTTCCACTCATACAGGTACTGTACCTTGCTGGAAGCACTTAACAAGGAACTGCTGGTAGGAGGTTTTAAATATACTTTTTGATGCAGCATCCTTGATGTCTTTGGGAAGAGCATTCCACCATCCCGAAGCGGTGATAGTAAATGATCGATGGTATGTGGTTGTTCGGTGGACAGGTATTTCTAGGAATTAGACAGATGTTTTTACAAGACTTTCATCTGGAGCATGGAAGTAAGACATGGACAATAACTAGCTCAGAAGGAAAGAGAATAGAAGCTTTTGAAATGTGGTGTTAACAAGAATGCTGAAGGTGAGGTGGGTAAATCGAATCACAAATGAAGAGAAAGGCCTACTGAATCAAATTTGTGGGAGAATAATTTTTATATTTTTATAATTGTTAGGGTTCTTCAGTCTGTCAAAATTAATATAGGCCTATGAGTAAAATTCTGAAACTACCTGAAAAAGAAACAACTTAATTAAAAACAGAATGACATGTTTTATTCTTGAAAGAACATCACCACATTCTATTTTTTTACAAGTTGTTTTACATCGCACTGACACCGTTTGGTCTTATGGCGACGATCGGATAGGAAAGGGCTAGGAGTGGGAAGGAAGCAGTCATGGCCTTAATTAAGGTACAGCCCTAGCATTTTCCTGGTGTGAAAATGGGAAACCATGGAACACCATCTTCAGGGTTGACAATGGGGTTCCAACCTACTGTCTCCCGATTGCAAGTTCACAACTGTGCGCCCCTAAACGCATGGCCAACTCGCTCAGTTCACATTCTGTCAAATCACACGCAAAAATATTTAGAAATTTTCTGTTTAAATCCTTAAATACTTGAAATTTGGAATTTACCTTAACTTATGCTAGACCAGTAAGGAGTGAGGAAGCTCTGTTGGAGGACTTTATTAAAGACAAGTTTCAAAGAAATGGCTTCAAATATCACAAAAAAACTATTTGGCAAAATTTGACCAGAAGAGATTAGGGCACACCTTAAAAGACACCCAGGACTTGTTCAGTTGGTTTTTGAGAGAAATGTAGGCAGTAAGAACGCCAGGGGTAGACCAAGGAATGAATATGACAGAGTTGAAGTACAGTACGCGCACCTTTTAGTGATACATGCACACCCTAGTGCTGAATCGGTCGATCTCGGTTATCTTCGAGATTCGTATTGGCAATCTTTGAAACACAAACTATGAATCGTTTATGCATCGCTGTGCGACATCTGGCATACACTTTACGTACAAGTACTGTTGTTGTTTACACAGCAAAGCCAAACTATAGAATTCATGCTAGAAACAAGATTCGCATTGAGAAATGTTATATACTGTTAAATAATGTATGTGTGACACAGTTGTTGGCGTAAGATAATAAATGTTTAGAAAAGTCATATTGATCGATCATATTATTGATTCAATTCAGATTTCATTTCCATTCCATTGGCAGTATAACCAGAACAGCTCCCTCCTTACTCCTCAACCCCGTACAAAGTAATATCGCCAAAAGGTGCATGAACTATACTAGTTACTTAGAAAAAATGAAAAGATTAGCACACGTAAGGGTGGCATAGCGGCAAAAGATCCACATGGGTCGACACCCCGAACAAATAGCATTAAAAAAACAACTAGTAAAATACTTCTAGAGTGGTGTTGGGTCCCTGACAAGCATAAAGGAAGGATCTCTGACGTCTGCTACTTGAGGTAACGTTTCATAGATTTGTACAATCTTCTCCTTCGAAAATCATGCATCCCCTTCAGTAAAGCATAACAGGCAAAACTTTGCTAACTAGTTCACAAAAGAGAAGTTACGAATCAAACATGGCACGGCTCACATGTCAATGAGCAACACAAAGCTGCCAACTTACGAACTTAGGTTGGGCTAGTGACAAGATCATGACAGAACATGAGATGTGTCTGGCTAGAAACAAGACCACTGGTCTAGATTGGGGTCGTAAGGCCCCAGGTTAGGGCTGTAGAGCAGCCCACAGGCCTTTAGAACCCACTGCGAGAGTGATGGTGGTTAGTGACAAGAACATGAGGGAGTATGATGCGAACTCCAGCCACCTGGAACTGCCCTGTAGCCAATATGAATACATGAAATGAATGCCCTCATCTCAGAGATTGACAGTGTCTGTTTTTTCTATATAAATATAAATACTTCTAGGGATGGGTAGATCGGTCCTGGCAAGTATCATTTTTTACATTAATATGTCTTATGGCTGGGAGTCATCTGAAATTAGCAACCACTGATGGACGGCCATGATCAAGAGACATACCGGTATCAATAATTTGATTTTTGCAAATGGAAAAGCGGTTTCATATTTGCTTCCAACATAGGCCTTCCTCAAAATACAAACTACCTAGTAGAATATAGCAAGACAAATTCTGAATACACTGAGGAATTTATGAGGAGCCAAACATACTGCATATGCACTGACCACCTGCACCATATAGTACAGCAGAACAGGGTATGATCAAGAAGTTGCACCGTAAGTTTAAGGGGGCAGTAGCTAGTAGTTACTCCTGTACCTAAAGGCTTCAATCTGTTATATCTGTTTGTTTAGCCTATGCACTGCAATTCATAACCTCATTTACTTATCCACACCAGGGTCACAGAATACCTTACAACTGGAACTGAAACAGTGTGTTTAGTATTTTAGTGAATGATGCTTATTACACAAATATTTACACTAATGCAAAATGGCAGGAAAGAAAAATCAAATAGATGTTGAAGGCCTATAAATGTTCACTGATCAGTTAACAGACATTTAAAACAGCACTGAATAAGGGATCATTTGATGACATAGAATTGTGAATACTAACCAAATCATACAGAACCATCATTGAACTGGATGCAATGTCAAACAGAGTTGGACCTACATTCCATCACGAAGCTTCCAAAGCCAACTTTTCCTGCCTTCGCCTTTCACGTGCAGTTTTATCACCAGGAACTTTGGCAGGAACTGCTGGTAGCCCTTCACTTTCAAGTGGCTCTTTAGGAACCTCAGGCAGAGATTCTTTAATGATTTCATTCAGTTCAGCCTCCACGTCCTCTTCATCTTCTTGTGTCAAAGCTCCACTCAATAATTCGTCAATTTCCCGCTGTTTCTCTACACCTTCTCTAGTTTCTTCCAAAATTCTTTCTACTTCGTCAACATTAAGCATTTCGTGGACTTTCTTTAAGGCTTCGTTACCAGATTTTAACCCATCCAAAACCTGCATCTCAACTGAAGCGAACTCTAAATCGTGCACAAGTTTTTCCAAGTTTTCAAGTAGTCCATCGGTTTTCACAAGCAACTGTTCTTGAAACTTCTTCTTCCTTAAAAGTAATTTCGCCCGATCTTTCTTGCCGTTCTGAAGTAGCGTCCGGGCAAGTTGTCTTTCCTTTTCCAAAGTTAATTCTACTTTTCTCTGATACTGTTTTATTCTATCACGCTGTTGCTTAAGCTGCAAAATCGCCTTATCGTGATCCGTAACCCTACTCTTCTTTTTACTAAACAATCCACCCATCTTGAAACTTGATTACGTACATCAAACAAAAGCACATGAAGACGATAAAACTAACTTACAGCGTCGACAAGACGGTAAACTACATTTTATCAACACATGATAAGAACTGCTTCTACACATCAAATATATTTCGACATTACTTCTTCTTCTGATTTTTCAACTTGGTATCACAGAGAGTATAATATTCCGTATCAATGTATCAAAGACATCCGTATTATACTCTTTGCTCCGTATTAGCTTGAACCAACGAGCTACCCAGACCAAATACAGTAGAGACAATATACGACACTGAGCGAGATATCGAGGGACAGCTATTGGAGCTCACTCTAGCGGATAGACCTGAACGGTTCTGATTCTGTCATAAGAGCACGTGTATTTTTGTGTGAAGTTTTTGGTGTTATTTATGCGTTTTCAGTGAGTTGACATAATTAAATAGTAGCGTGTGTCATTCCTTGATATCTCCTCTCAACATGAGGGGAAAGGTATGTGCTGTGTTTGGCTGCAGTAATTACGTAGTAGAGAAAAAATGCGTGCTCGCTCTTCAGGTTCCCTCGTGACAAGAACATGTAAAGGCCGGTCTCCACTGATTAACATTTAACACCAACATGTTAAATTTAACATGTTACAATTGACATGTATATTGTGATTGTGTCTTTGCATGTTAACTCAGAATGTTGAGGTTAACACTTTTAACATGTTGGCGTGTTTTCCGCTCCAAGTGGAAAACATGTCAAGTCAATTCGTTGTTCGTGAGATGTTGGCACAGCTTCGGCAACTTCCTTGCCGTTTCCATGTCAACATATAGCCAGACGACGCAAACGACGTGTTTCTCGTGAAGCAGGATTATAGTTACAACACTCCGCAACACTCATTCTCTTTGTTATAAGCTACAAATACAGTACCAGTAGCGGTACCGGTACGCGCACGTGTGTCGTTCTCTCTGTACTATACTAAAATTTATAGTCAGAAATGGGGTGGAGCAAGATTATTTTAGACTTAATTAATGACATAATAGAAAGGCCTTGTTTGTGGGATGTCTCATCAAAGGAATACAGAGATAAAGCGAACAAAGCCGACAGTTTCCTGGAACTCTAAATTATCTATAATTATTCCTGCGAGTGCATAAAAAACTAGCGTCCCTCCGCTCCCAGTACAGTGGAGTATTGCCAAAAAGAAATCAGAAAAGGTCGGGAGGCGGGAGCGGACGAAGTTTATACTTCAAAGAAGTTTGCTTTTGAAGCAATGAGCAGGATGAGGGGAGAAAATGTATCTAATAACTGCATTTCTAAATCATAACAAGAAGCAACAGTGGTAATAACAAAGGCCAAATCCTCTTCATCTGAGTCCATTTTCCTTGTTTGAAAATACTAGACACCACCCAAATGTATTACCGCAAATTGATATGATGAACTACCTATATATAAACAAAGAAAGTCAAGTTTAACATGTTTATTAAGTGTGGACACAGTGTTAACTGAAATAGTATTCAACATTTAACATTTAACATGTTGATGGTGTCACCAGTTAACATTCAACACTTTTAACATTTAACATGTTGTTGTTAAATGTTAATCAGTGGAGACCGGCCTCAAGTAATATTGTGTTTGCATATATATTCTTCCAGTGACAGAGATTTTTATAGTACTTCATAATCTTCTGACCTGCTCGACCCATGTTTTAACGGGCTTAAAATATAATACGCATATTTTATTGTATAGTGCAGCAGTTAACCTTCAATACTGATGTGTTGTTGTAGGTGTGATCTGTGGGTTGTGAAATGTCACAGTAGCGATTTGGATAAAGTGTACAAGAAAGAAGGGTCGTTACGCTTGTATAAGAATTATAAGATCTGTTCAGATTATTTCCAGGCCAGAGACTTTAAAAATCCTCGACTATACAGCCAAGGGTATGTTACATTTTTACTATAATTGTACGTAAATATTCCTCAAAGCATCACTATCGACAACATTTTCAAACTTTTCTTTCTTTTATCCCTCTTCTCAGATTAAAGCCGGGATTTTATAGATTTTCTTTGTTAGTAGGCTTCATGTTAAGAGGAAAATTGTCCAGCTATTAAATGTTAATTCATTGCATCATATGTGTAAGGAATGTGCCGATATTTTAATTGACAAATGTCTTAATGTGATGATACATTGTTTTTAAATGAGGAAAAAAGGCAAACCCAACCGTAAGATTTCAGGCAGTTATGCTAAAGCTAAAAAAGTAATGCATAAATGAAAGATCAAGCCATTTCACAGCAGTCCATTTCACACCTTGTTTATATGTCTAATTTCAGTCTTTGAATAATAAACTTTTAAATAATTCTTCAATCATTTATCCAGAATTGCTTTAGCAACTTCGAAGTTAATATCTCACTACCACTTTCTTTCTAGACGTAATTTATTTATCCATTTCCGTATATACATTTCCATTGATATTTGAATTTAGCGCGATTTGTTCAGGTCAAGTCACTAGGAGCGCCACCGTCGAATTGTGTCCCATTTTAGCAAGGCGAAATCCGTAAGTGTCGTGTATTGTCTCTACTGTATTTGCCCAGACCAACTATCCTCCTTGCATCAGATTCATCATCAAGGTTACATACACTACTCTCAATTAAATGTTTTAAATATATTTAATGCAGCCAAATAGCCATAACAGAGAATATAGGTTACATTGATGGGTTACATATTTGCATAATCACTTATAGACATTGTTCTTCTTGTACAGAATTCAATGTGGTACTGTTCACATGTTTTTCCACATAGTTTGCACCGTTGCCTACGTTATAATACAAGGCCTGGAAATAGAGCCCGTAAAACGCTATCGAAGAGGTCACACTGAAGTTCAGTGCCGGGCCACCTGGGTCGCTTTCTTGCCCCCTGTCTACCAGGTTCGCGCCTTTAAACGTGTTTATTAACTGAGTTGGTTGTGGATCTATTATGCATTCGTCTGATGTTAAGCATTCGCAGTTCCAGTCATGGTTTATTCACGAGAAATTAAAGGTAGTGGAATTTCGTTTCACAAGTTTCCAGTGAATGTTCAATGTTCGAAAAATTATACAGAGGAAAGTATTACGCATGAGATACGACTTCCACCTGATAAAATTAGGTTCCTAAGTTTTGATCCGAGTTACGTCATAAGAATCGGGCGATCCCAAAATTTGTGACAGGACTTCTTTGTAAACATTGCTACCGTGACCGGCGATCATTTGAGAGGCCTCTTCAAACTCAGAAATTTTAAATTAGGAAATCAACCAGAATAATAATTTGCCCAACAAATTTGGAGAAAATGAATGTAGCAAGAGCTAAAAATACCGTATTGTATTTCCCCCCGGAACAATCTCTGGTTTGAAAAGTATGGAGTTTGTTTGTCCCGAGAGCATTAAATACAGTTTAAAATAAATCATTTGTTTTATGGAGCATTTTATGAAATTGTTCGATGCGCATGACGTCTGCAACACCTCACATGGGACATATTCCAGGAATGAGAAAAAACGAGCATCTTTTAGTACTGAAGATGAACGCCTCAGTTGGTTAATTAATGATTTCCTGTCATATATTAAGGAGCCGGCCCCGTGGTGTAGGGGGTAGTGTGCCTGCCTCTTACCCGGAGGACCCGATTCGATTCTCGGCCAAGTCAAGGATTTTTACTTGGACCTGAGGGCTGGTTCGAGGTCCACTTATCCTACGTGATATGAATTGAGGAGCTATCTGATGGTGAGATGGCGGCCCCCGTCTAGAAAGCCCAGAATGACGGCAGAGAGGTTTCGTCGTGTTGACCACGTGACACCTCGTAATCTGCAGGCTTTCGGGCTGAGCAGCGGTCACTTGGTAGGCCAAGGCCCTTCAAGGTCTGTAGTGCCATGGGGTTTGGTTTTTGTTTGTCATTATATTAAGACAATTCAAATGCACTCAGAGAAAATAAAAAAGATTCATGAGGGAAATGTATCAGGCATAGATCTTGACTACCCACTCCACTGTGGCCTGCGTAAAATACCTCATAAGTATACATTTGCATTATGCATTGACGAGGAACCTAACAAGCGATGACATCGAGCTCTTCTTCAGCTACCTAAGACGCCAAGCGGAATACAATGACATTATGGTTCGTGTAGCGAAAGAACAAACAGACTGTAAAGGCTGTTTAGAACATATCTCTTCTCCAGCTATTCAAAGTCCATCATTGGGTCTTATTCGTTTTCAAGATCGAGGAGCCCTCAGATACCGAAAATCATCGTCTGTGGCACTTCTGCAGTGATCGACAGAATTTGTCACCTCCGCTATGCAGTACTTGCGCCGAAGAGAGTTACTAAAAAGTGTACGGTTTTTTCTAAAGACATTTTCAACATTGAAATTAAGTGTAGAAAGTGTAAACACGACAAACCAGCTGTTTTTATACAATGAAAATTTCTGAGACCTCTATTAGTCAACATTGCCTCGAGCCACTCAAGTAGAAGAGGGAAAATTTTGAAACTTCAATGACATATCCAAGCCAATGCAGCACCGCTCTATAAATAAAGTACTGTCAATACTCGCAAAAACATCCAGCTCTTTTTATTTAGGATATAATTTACTTATTGACATATACGGCCATGCGAATACACGGGGGCAAGAACGCGATCCTAGCGGCTGAATGGTGAACTAGGGTGCTACCCGTTTCCATGAGTGCATTTCAAGGCTTTGTATTATAGCGTAGGCAACGGTTTGCACTCACATTCTATACTTGGGTCATGGAAGTGTTTTGATTTGCAGAGTAGGTGATGAAAACCGTGAACTGCTAATCTTGTAATGACATGTCTTAATTCAAAATTAGCTTTTGTCCACGAGCGATCTATCATTGCCCCTGTGCCATAGAAGTCTGGTTGGACTTCTTCTCCCTTCTCCGTCAGATTTGCTAGCAGTTTCTTTGATGCACCGGTGTTCGGTAGTGGTATACTTGTCCTGAGATCTTCTATGAGAAATGATTCCCTTGCGAGCAGATATACAAGTCTAGATCGTGTCGTTTTTGATACACCTATCACCTTCTTTATATAGTTCGCTTTCACCTTTTCCATGGTTGATAAGTTCCTCGTTGTTAAATGTGTCCAGATAAAAAAAAGTAATAAAAGTGAAATTACTCTCAATTAACTAAAATACTAACACTACCAGTGCCTCTCTTTCATTCTGTAACTTAAGAAATTCTGGTTCGTAACTATCAATAATTGTTGTTGTTGTTGCTGTTGTTGTTGTTTGACTCATCACACCATAGACTGGTTTGATGTAGCCTCCATGCCACCCAACGAGCTAGAATAACATACAGGGGCTGTATACCTGACATCAGCGCTCCCTGCTTGAAGCAAGTTGATACGGGGCAGCCATGTTAACGGTTGTCAAAACAAAGCGAATTGGCGCGAGAGCATAATTATGTTGAGGCGACAGGGAGATCGTGCATGCCAATTTAATTCCCTAAGTTTTAAGAAATGAAAAGATAGATTCTCGCTTTCAAGAATGCCAGCCGTAAGCTCAGCGTATGGTTGTACTAATCGGAGTAATAAAACCAAGGATATATCGTACTTTAAGTAAGTATTACTGAATTATAGCCGAGATTCCTTTTTGTAATTTCTGTTTGTAATTAAATCCATTTTATTGTTTACTTAGCGAAAGTACGGATAGCCACGGTAATTATTTGTCGAATTTTGTTTCAGATTTCGGTTAAAGAACAAGGAATTAACTGAATAATGCATTGTGAGGGCGAAAAGAGATAAATTGTATCCCACTCAATTCAGTTGCTTATGCTCTGTACATTTCCAGCCCTATTTAATTTTCATTCACATTTACAAATAAAGGAAATGGAACGCCCACCACCAAGAAAAGGTAACCACAAAATATCACTTATTTCGTTCAAACGTACACCAACTATGATAAATACAGCATTTTACTGCTATTTTTGAAATGTATACAGCCTTTATTGTAGATGTCTGTTGCCTCGGTTTTTAAAACTACGCCACACTTCATAATGGACAACTTTCAAGCTAGTAATCCCAGTATGATATGGTAATGGGAGAAACATGATATCCCCCCTATATTATAATAAATAATTACACTAAACGATTATTGTGGTAAAGTATTCATGGGCCGCCTCTGTGGTGCACTGGTTAGCGTGAGCAGCTGCCACCCCTGGAAGCCCGGGTTCGATTCCCAGCTCGCCACGAAATTTGAAAAGGAGCACGAGGGCTGTAACGGGATTCTATCAGCCTGGGGAGGTCAACTGAGTAGAATTGGGTTCGACTCCCAACTTAGCCATCCTCGAAGAGATTTTCCGTGGTTTCCCACTTCTCCTCCAGGCAAATGTCGGGATGGTACCTAACTTAAGGCCACGGGCGCTTCTTTCTCCCCCCCCCACAAGGCCCCTGTTCAGCATAGCAGATGCAGCCCTCCCTCACAGTTGTATCCCCCGACCCAATGTCTCACGCTCCAGAACACTGTCCTTGAGGTGGTAGAGGTGGGATCCGTCGCTGAGTCCGTGGGAAAAACCAACCCGGGAGGGTAAACAGATTAAGAAAGGAACACAGTACTCACGAGGATGCAATAATTTTAAAAATATTAACAGAATGGGGTTGTAACCTATTATAGGTCCCTATGATTTTAAGGTTTCCTGTCATAAATATTTATGTCCATCGTTTTTATTCTAATTTACGCTTAACCACAACAGCCAAGCAAGGTAAAGCTCTTGTTCCGATTTCGAGGCCTATTCGTATGTCACTGTGCGATTATTTCGAACTACCCTACAATCAACTGATCGTGATGTTAGCCTCGTGCCGTAATATGATGAAGTGGCGGTATTCGCTTTCATGCTTCAAGCTTTCGGCAACGGACTTTAATTCTCCCCTAGCGATTCTAAAATGCGCATTTTCTACACTTTTCGTCATTTAAAGGAAACAGGAAACATGGCGGACGTTCGTTCTATTAGGTTCACCCAGGCAGCGCTTACGCCTCTCTATGTTATTCTAGCTCGTTGATGCCACCCTATCCTGTGCTAAACTTTTCATTTCTACGTAACTACTATACGCGCACTTTTTCTTGAGCCCGGAGCTCCCTAGTGCTGAATCGGTAGACCTCTGTTATCTTCGACACAGAATCTTTACCTGTATTTGTCTTTACTCCCTGCTTCGACATCCATATCGGCAACCTTTGAAACACAAACTATGAATCGCTTATTCATCGTTATGCGACATCTGGCGTACACTTTGCAAACTAGTACGGTTGTTGTTTACACAGCAAAACGAAACTATATAATTCATGCTAGTAACAAGATTCGCATTGAGAAATGTTATATAATGTTAAATAATGTATGTGTAACACAATTGTTGACGTAAGATAATAAATGTTTAGAAAATTCATATCGATCGATCATATTATCGATTCAATTCAGATTTCATTTCCATCCAGTTGGCAGTATAAGCGGAACTGGCAGCACTCACTCCTTGCTCCTCACCCCGTAAAAAAATGGCTCAAGAAAAAGTGCGCGTATAGTACTGCATCCTACATCTGCTCTAACCTGCTTGTCATATTCATACCTAGTCTACCCCTACCGTTATTACCACCTACATTTCCTTCAAAAATCAACTGAACAAGTCCTGGGTGTCTTAAGATGTGTCCTATTATTCTATCTCTTCTTCTCGTGAAATTTAACCAAATCGATCTCCTCTCGCCAATTCGATTCAGTATCTCTTCATTTGTGATTCGATCTATCCATCTCACCTTCAGCATTCTTCTGTAACACCACATTTCAAAAGCATCTATTCTCTTTCTTTCTGAGCTAGTTATCGTCCATGTTTCACTTCCATACAATGCCACGCTCCACACGAAAGTCTTCAAGAACATCTTTCTAATTCCTATATCAATGTTTGAAGTGAGCAAATTTCTTTTCTTAAGAAAGCTCTTCCTTGCTTGTGCTAATCTGCATTTTATGTCCTTACTTCTGCCATCGTTAGTTACATTACTACCCAAGTAACAATATTCATCTACTTCCTTTAAGAATTCATTTCCTAATTTAATTGAAGGATTATTATAAGAAATATAAGAACATATATCAAGAAGTTTTGAAGGCTGCCAAAAGATTGCATAATGAAAATGAGCTAAAAAATTCTAAAAACAGGTCTAAATGTATGTGGAACATTATAAAAAGGGAGAAAGGTACTCTAGTTCCATTAAAAAATAATATTACTCTTACAGATGCAGGGAAAGAAATCAGTGATCCAGAAGAAGTTGCAGAAATATTTAGTAACTATTTTATAGAAGCAGTTCTGAGGTTAACAGAAAATTTTCAAACATCAGTGACAAGAACAAACTTGAATACAGTTCACAGGAATGTATCATCCATGTTTCTTACTCCTGTGACTGAGCAAGAGATAGATAAAGTAATAAAACAGATGGGTAAAAAGAAGTCTTCTGGATTAGATGGTTATTCAAACTACCTTATTAAATGCTGTTACTAATACATAATCAAGCCTCTCTGTTACTTGATAAATTTGTCACTAACCACTGGTAAATTTCCAGACAAATTCAAGGTAACCAAAGTTGTTCCGATACATAAAAAGGGTAGTGAAGAAGATGCTGGTAACTATAGGCCTGTCTGCCTCCCCTCTGTATTCTCCAAAATACAGGAAAGAATTATGTACGATAGACTGTTATCATTCTTAGAGAAGCATAATATATTAGCTGGTTGCCAGAATGGCTTTCGTAAAAATAGATCAACTACCACAGCATTCATTAACTTTATTGAACGGATATATGACACACTAGATGGGAAGGGTGCATGTTTAGGTATTTTCTTGGACTTAACAAAAGCTTTTGATATAATTGACCACAGCTTGCTTTTGATGATGATGATGATGCTTGTTGTTTAAAGGGGCCTAACATCGAAGGTCATCGGCCACTACAGCTTGCTTTTAGAAAAGTTATACATGTATAGAGTTCGGGGAATGGCTTATGACGGGTTCAAATCATTTTAGGGGATAGAAGACAGATTGTTGAAATATCATATACCGGTACTGATTTGAGCAAAAATGTAATTAAGAATGTGTATTCCTGTGCCAGAAACATAGATCATGGTGTTCCACAGGGGTCAGTTTTAGGACCATTATTATTCTAATATTTATTAATGATATCGTCCAAATTGTTGATGATATTCAAGGAGTGCAATTAACTTTGTTTGCAGATGATATAACTGTTTTTGTAGCTGATGAAAGTTCTGAAGTGTTAGAATTGAAGGCAGGCAAATAGTGAGTAATATCCTGAGCTGGCTTGAAGATAATAAATTAATTTTAAGTAAACAGAAAACTTCTGTGATTAGATTTCACCATAAGATTAATTTCAATATGGAAGTTAGTCCAATATCATTTGGAGAGACCATAATTGAGTACTCATCATCATCAAAGTTTCTTGGCTTGTGGATGGATGAATCATTAACCTGGGATAAACATACAGAGTTTATAGGGAAAAAGCTTAGTAGAATTTATTTCATGATAACATCTTTGAAAAATAGTTTTAATTTAAAGGCTTGCCAAATTATGTATTTTGCATATGTCCATCCCATACTAACCTATGGAATCATTTACTGGGGGAATTCACGATATAGCGAAGTCATCTTTAAGTTACAAAAGAAAATAATTAGAGGAATGGCCGGTGTCGGCAGGAGGACAAGCTGCAAGAAATACTTTAAACTTTATTTTATTTTACCATTGCCTAGCCTTTATATCTTCCATACACTTGTATATATGAAGGAGAATGTAAACAGCTACACCATAAACTCTGATGTACATAGGTATAATACTAGAAATAAACACAGTCTGCACATAGAACCACACAAAACTAAGCTATATGAATCAAGTTTGAGTTATGCAGGAGTACATTTATTTAATAAATTACCAGACTACATTAAGCAGATAAAACCATGTTCAAAATTTAAGAAAGAATTATTCAAATTTGTTTCTAACCATTGTTTTTATTCTATTGAAGAATACTTAGCTCTTGAAAATTAACTTATGTATCACTTTTTTTTTAATCTGTGCCTCTTTACCACATTGTATATTTCTCTTTATTTATCATGGCATGTATATTACTGTTTTATCCTTTGTTACTGTAAATATGATTATTGACGTGTCCCATATCACTGTATGATCAGTTGGACGAAATAAAATACAATACAATACAATACAATACAATATTTCCTTCATCACTTGCCTTCGTTCGACTGCACTCCATTACTTTTGTTTTGGACTTATTTATTTTCATCTTGTACTCCTTACCCAAGACTTCGTCCATACCAATTTTCATCTTGTACTCCTTACCCATGACTTCGCCCATACCATTCAGCAGCTTCTCAAGATCTTCTGCAGTCTCAGATAAAATAACAATATTATTGGCAAATCTCAAGGTTTTGATTTCTTCTCCTTGGATTGTGATTCCCTTTCAAAATTCCTCTTTGATTTCCTTTACTGCTTGTTGTATGTAAACATTGAAAAGGACGGGGGTAAACTGCAGCCTTGCCTCATTCCTTTCTGGATTGCTGCCTCTTTTTCAAAGCCCTCGATTCTTATCACCGCAGACTGATTTTTATACAGATTCTAGATAATTCTTCGTTCTCGGTATCTGATCCCAATCACCTTCAGAATCTTAAATAGCTTGGTCCAATGAACATTATCGAATGCCTTTTCTAAATCTACGAATGCCATATACGTGGGCTTGTCCTTCTTGATTCGATCCTCTAAGATCAGGCGTAAAGTCAGGATTGCTTCAGGTGTTCCTACATTTCTTCTGAAGCCAAATTGATCTTCTCCCAGCTCAGTTTCAACTTGTTTTTCCATTCTTCTGTAAATAATACGTGTTAAAATTTTGCAGGCATGAGATACTAAACTAATGGTGCGATAGTTTTCACACCTCTGAGCACCGGATTTCTTGGTAATAGGTATAACAACATTCTGCCGAAAATCGGATGGGACTTCCCCTGTCTCATACATCTTACACAGTAAATGGAAAATATATTTACACAGTTCTATTACTGTGGTATATGTGTGTGTGTCAAAGCAGTGTATGCTTCACTTGTCAATCTTCCTTCTGTTTGTGACATGTGTCACATGACTATGTATGTTTTTAAACATGTAAGGAATGAAAGTTTCATGTCATTAGGCCCAGTAATTGGACTAGCATCTTCACCTCTGGTATATTTTCTTTTCATGGATGCTGTATATTACAGACTGGCCACCACTTTTGAATTACCGGTAATTTTAGAAAATGAATTGTGTCATCAGAAACATTCCCACCTTGACTTTCAGTCAATTTCAAACCAGCAACCTTCTTAGGATCAAAAATATTTACTGCTAATGATACTTTCTGTCTCTATTAGTATTGTATACAGAGCCTCCCTAGATACATTTGAAGCCATTTTAGGAACAATCTCTTCTCTGAATGGAGCAACTCGTGAAGGTCTCAAAATTTGGCCTCAGTAGTTATAAATTTACAGACCGACCTTGTACCAACAGCAATACTGACCTCTTCACTTTAAACAGCAACCGTCTTACTAATAAACGGTTTATAACTTTTATACAAGGTTTATACACCGTTTATGTGAAATTCGTTACTAATAAACCGCGTATAAGCCTCCTGTGTATACATCTGTTGTAGTTATTTATTGAATTGCTTATACAGACTAGGACCCTTGTATAAGCGCTGTATAGCAGCGAGTAGCGGAAAAAGAAACGAGTGAGCAGTTTATTTTCGTGGTATTTATTGTCTACAGTAATATAATCGTGGTGAAATATTCGACTTATCCATTTAACATTAAACACACATTGAAAGTATAGACGATAACGTTGATGATCTTCACGATATTTTACACATAGAAGACATACACCATTCAGAGGTTATGGAGGCTAGTCATCTTCATAAAGTAAAACCCTTTAAAGAGACGGAATGACAATGAATGACTATAAAAGAAATGGTGGTTGGGCGTACTTTTGTGTAATAGTGTGCTAATGCTTAATCGACTTTTGAAATTGCGAGTTTATTATACATTATCTGTCTCTACAAAGATCTTTATCAAATTTGAATACCCTAAAAAGGGACATATTTCTCGACATAAAAAATGGTATAACTTGAAAACCGTACGTAATATGATTTCCATACTTTGTAGTTGAATACGCAGAAATATGATGTATAAATGCCTAACAGAAACTTTTTTGATCAAACCTTTCTTTTAAGCTACACAACAGTTTTTCCTTTCTCCTAAAAAGTAAGGATTTTGGAATGTGTACCGTACCCTTTTCAACTCGCCAATTCAATTACAATTGCATACGTTTTCCATACTATCCCAGATAGGAGCTTTTGATCTGTTCTTAATATTTTCCATTTCTTTTTAGCGTTCATTACACAAGCAAGCTGAAGAAATGTTGATATTAATATAAGCCCATTTCCAGCTGTCTCACGGAATGACAATGAATAACGATAAAAGAAATTATGGTTGGGAGTATTTTGTGTAATAATGTGTTGCTGCTTAATAGACTTCTGAAATTGCGAGTTTATTATATATTACCTGCCTGTACAAAGATCTTTATCAAATTTGAGTACCCTAAAAAGGGACATATTCCTCAACATAAAAAATGGTATAACTTGAAAACCGTACGTAATATGATTTCCATACTTTGTAGTTGAATACGTAGAAATATGATATATAAATGCCTAATAGAAACTTTTTTGAACAAAACTTTCGTTTAAGCTACAAAACAGTTTTTCCTTTCTCCTAAAAAGTAAGGATTTTGGAATGTGTTCCGTACCCTTTTCAACTCGCCGATTCAATTACAATTGCATACGTTTTCCGTACAATCCCAGATAGGAGCTTTTGATCTGTTCTTAAGCTTTTCCATTTCTTTTTTTTAGCGTTCATTACACAAACAAGCTGAAGAAATGTTGATATCAGTATAAGCCAATTTCCAGCTGTCCCAGTTTGTGTTGCCACTGCCTTTTCGATATGCCGTGCTACTGCGGAACTTTCCGGAAAGTTTTGCTCGTAGATAACTAGCAGAAGCGATCATGAAGGCGGTGAACGTGCGAAAAACGCCAGTGAACTGCAGGAAGAGATTCCTACGCCTCGGAACGACTGTATACGTGCTGCATAGTAATACAATGCGTATACCACGTTTATTAGTAAGAAAAATATAAAACGCTTATACAGGGTTTATTCACTGTATAACTATACAAGTGTTAAACAACTGTATAAGGACTTTTTATTAGTAAGACTGCAAATGTATTGTCAACGTTTGCTATAATAAGAGGATGTCACAGACCATATCAGTAGTTCTGGAGAGTATCTTATATGATTAGTTATAATAATAGATTTATTTTAGCCAAATGGCCATGTAAGTACATTAATTTAAACATTTCCAAGCCACATAGGTCTAATTCTTCTGAACATAACTTAATCAACGATTTCCCTCTATTAGAACATGTTAAGACGTGGTATCTATCACATTCACGATCACACAGTTTACTTATGCATTCGAATTCAGGTTGATGAAATGTTTTTGTTCTGCAAAGCTTAAAGTGAAAACCATGAACAGCCAATCTAGTCACAATATGTTTTAATTTGTAGTTCGCTTCCATCCATCCCCGCGTTGTCATAGCATCCGTTGCATAGAATTCTAACCAAATGTCTTCTCTTTTCTGTTTCAGTTCCGTAAGTACCTAGTCGATTGTAATTTGTCGTGGATGGTAATGACAGTATAGCTTTTCAATCAGGAAAGATCATCTCGTCAGAACATATACAAGTCGAGATAGTGTATATTTCTATAGCCCCAGAACTCTCTTTAAGTATGCGGCTTTGACTTTCTCTATTCGTTGATGACTAGGACGATAACAAATGAGTCCAACCACACCATTCAAAAAAAAATAACTCTTTCCGATCTAACTGCGAGCTAGCGGCCGAAAGTACTCTCAAGCCGCGCAGCGGGCATAGCCCGTAGTAAGGATTGACCAACTACAATTACATCAGACCGTAATCCAGAAAAAAACATGGCGGACATCGGTGTGCGATATGAGAGGTTGAGGGAAAGGTTATGTATGTTTATTCCGAGTCACCTAAAGAAAATATCACAAGTCGAACGTCACGAAATGCAACTCACTAACAAAATATGAATAATTAAACGCCAAAAGTAGCGTTATCGCGTATTATAAGTCTAAATGAACTTTCACAGGGGAAAATAACGAAGGGAGAATTACTGTATCAACGTCAGGTTGAAACAGATACAGAGTATAAAAATATTTCACATATGAATCTCCGGTCAACAAATACGATATATAGACGTCAAGAAAGAACATTATTAACTTTACATGAAATACTATGTAACACCACCATAAACCATAGCCCATTATGTAAAACACGCAAACAAATTCCTCAAACAAAATTTCAACCCCCCAGAATCCACCTGTATTGTTGAGTAAGTACAAGCGGTATTTGTTTGATACACTTGACATCTAAAGCAGACTCCTGCAGCCAGACCCACCGCGCAGCACTTCGAACCCACGGGCTCCGGCAGCCCAGCCCGTGCAGTGCCTTTCTCTTTCTGACGCGGCAGCGTACTGGCCCACAGCACTGGGCTCATACGGCCCACCGCAGTCCACCGCACTGAGCGTTCTCCGTGGAATAACCTTGAGTAGTTCTCCACAATAACATGTGCGCTGTGCACAACGAAATGTTCACGTCACACTACTATTCGGATCATTCACTCTACGAATTCCGTACGCTACTAACATATTGCAAAGTAGGCTAATCGCATTTTGAAATTAAACGGTAGATATTTCTCCTGCACTGTAATAATAATAATAATTGAAAACAAACAGAAACTTCATTATAAACTAATATTCGTTTACAATTGACATTAAATTAACTGAAAATGAATCTAAATAACACGAAGCATATTCATAGGACTTCATTCGCGTTTACCTCAAAATAAAATATAAACAGAAATGACGTGCAATTTGCCAACAACAAAAACAATCCTGAACATAGCTTTTACTTAGTGTGAGTAGTTTATTTGGTCGTTGTTAATGTGGTGGAATGGGATTACTGTGAATGAAAAGAAGAGCATCAGCATTGTCGTGCGTTGATAATGAAGCCCGCTGAACTGCTATTTATCTCTGAAGCTGAACATGATGCTTGCATACATATTACTTTCTTAGCGATCTGGTGAAATTTTGGATAGTTTTGTCCATTTGTTCTCCAATAGGATGCTATATATATCTTCTTGCATTCCACAATTTTGGTTTAAATATCTTTCCAGCTCATCTGTTGGAATAGGAGCATCATAAACGTCAGTCCACGAAGAAAATTTCATTACTTTGGCAGGTCGTGGCATAGTCGTGGAGTCTGATGAAATGGCGTATGGCTTTTAGTGCCGGGAGTGTCCGAGGACATGTTCGGCTCGCCAGATGCAGGTCTTTTGATTTGACTCCTGTAGGAGACCTGCGCGTCGTGATGAGGATGAAATGATGATGAAGACGACACATGCACCCAGCCCCCGTGCCAGCAAAATTAACCAATTAACGTTTAAATTCCCGACCCTGCCGGGAATCGAACCCGGGATCCCTGTGACCAAAGGTCAGCACGCTAACCATTTAGCCATGGAGCCGGACACGGAAACATTAGAATTATTAGGTTATTATTTAAAGACTGAAATTAGACATATAATCAAGATGTGAAATGGACTGCTATGAAAGGGCTTAATCTTTCATTTATGTATTACCTTTTTAGATTTAGAATTCCTGCCTGAACGTTCACGGCTAGATTTTTCTTTTTCTCATTTAAAAGCATTGTACCATCATATTAAAACACTTGTCAACAAAACTATCGTCACATTCCTTACACACATGATTCAATGAATTTACATTCAAGAGCTGGACAATTTTCCTTTAACTTGAAGCCTACTAACAGGAAGAAAATCTATAAATTTAGCCTCAAAGACATTGAAACTTTCCCTATAAGCAATACTTGTCATAATGACATTATATTAGGGTAAAGCAAATTTGCATCATCATATTGTTTCAACAAAATATGTACATTTCTTAAATCACCCATATTTTCTTCAGTTCTTGACAACGCATTACGGCATTCCAAATGGGGTAACTTGGAACACAACCAGCCACATTCAATATGCATATGTATTTTCCTGAATTAAATCAAACCCACAGATCACATCTACAACAACACATCGGTATTGAAGGTTAACTTGCTGCACTATACAATAAAATATGCGTATTATATTTTAAGGCAGTTAAAATATGGGTCTAGCAGGTCAAAAGATTATGAAGTACTATAAAAATCTCTTTGTCACTGGATATATATGCAAACACAATATTACTTACATTTTCTTGTTCGAGGGAAACGGAAGAAAAACTGCGCATTCTTCTCTACTTCATAGTTACTGCAGCCAAACACAGCACATACCTTTCCCCTCATGTTGAGAGGAGATATCAAGGAATGACACACGCTACTATTTAATTATGTCAACTCACTGAAAACGCATAAATAACACTAAAAACTTCACACACAAATACACGTGTTCTTATGACAAAATTAGTAGTTCTCAGGTCAATCCGCTAGAGAGAGCACTAATAGCTGTCCCTCGATATCTCGCTGAGTGTCGCGTACTGTCTCTACTGTATTTGATTCAAGTTAACTGTACATCGCGTCGAGAGCTTAGCAACTCTGGAGCCACAGCGCTCGCAAGGGGTCGCGCTAGGGGTATAATTCTGATGATGATGATGCTTGCTGTTTAAAGGGGCCTAACATCGAGGTCATCGGCCACTAATGGTACGAAATGAGACGAAATGGAATGACAAATTAAAAGTCCAAAATTCTCCACTGACCAGAATTCAAAACGTGAGGACGAAGAATGAATGGGTGGAGATGAATTTAAAACAATGAGTGGATGCGACCCGCAGTGCCTAACATTCACAGATTCTGACGAAAAACAATAGGATTACTGACCAAGGGACTGCTGCTATAGCATAACATTGAATCGATGATGCTTGCAGTCTAAAGGGGGTCCAAAATCCAAGTTATCGGCCCCTCATAACGGTACTTATCGCTAGGAATGTAGAACCATGGTATTTGTAATGCTGCGGTACTAATCAAAAGTAGCAGAGACTCGCGGTATTACACACATTATTGTACTACTAACAGGTTATGAAATGCGACATACACTACAGACCTATAGTTTTTCTCACATTGCGGCGCCATTTACATGCAACACAACCCTATGGTGTTCATCACATAAGAGTACTAACCACAGGGACCTTCCCCTATCCCGTGGTGTTCTTCATATAGTGGGTACTAATCATAGGCACGGAAGAACCATGGTAGCTATCATCCCATGGTCCTGCTCATATGGTGGTACTAATCACAGGTACTGTAAAAGCCGACCGCACGGTGCTCCTGTGTGCTACTAATCACAAGTAGTTTCATGGTTGCAAGACAATCATCCCTTGGTCATCCCTTTTAGTCGCCTCTTACGACAGGCAGGTGATACCGTGGGTGTATTCTTCGTCTGCGTCCCCCACCCACAAGGGGTGGGTATAATTCTAGGATACGTCGTGCACTCATTCATTTACTGGCAATTTGTTGTGATTGCTGATTGACGTTTACAGTAGATAATTGTGTACTACATGGTCGAGATGGTGATGGTGGTATTTAATGTTTAAGAAGGAAGTAAAACGGGGCTCATCCTCTCCTAACTCTAATCAGGAGGAAAATGGAGGAGGCCCGACACTTCGAAAAATGAAGGTATCGGCAAAAGAAAGGGAAGGGCCACGAAGAGCGTGAAAGTAAAAGGCTACCTAGGCTTCGAAAACCTAATATCGTCGGGGTCGGCAAAGGACGATGGTTGACGGAGCACACTGACGCAAGTAACCAGAAGCAATGCCAGACTCATCTAGCGGAATCGTGGTCACGAACTCACGCTCCGAAGTTGAGAACCTTAGTCTCTGAATATTGAATTTTCACGACCGCAGTGTAATCGAAATCGACTTTCAACCTATTAGGTCGTGTTACGTTCATTTAGTACGTGTTGAAGAGATGTTAAGTACAGAACAAAAATGGCCAACCGCACACCAGTGATATCCGAACCCACAACCTCCCGATTTCGCGTCGGTTGCTCTACCAATTGTGCTATGGTGGCCTGGGTCATCTTCGTTCTGTCGCAAAGGACTTAAGCTATAGGTCTGGCACTACTGCCATCACACTGCAGACGTCGTCGGAAGGCCCACCAGCTGAAGGCGATGGCAGACATTTTTAAAATGTGATAGCTCCAGAAAGTTAACTTAAGGGGAAGGTTTCAAAATTATTTCTTACTGTAAATTTCTAAAGTTTAATATCACATTTTAAATGTAAATTTTCAGCCAAGTCTAAGGACTCTATTCAAATCCCTGCTGGGAAATATGTAACTTAGTGAATAAAGAGGGTTCACCAGCTTGGTATGGGGGTGACTATGATTTTCTTAAACTCTAAATTCTTCAAAACATTTTTGTAAATATTTTCACCATCTAGTCATCCTCTGCAGTATAGGCTTAGCCTCTGTGACCTCAGGCCATAAGCGCATGTAGGATTTTAAGTATTTTTATTTCAGAAGGATTGCAGGTGCTTCGCCTCCTAGCATTTTAGTTCATGGCCGATTTTCTTAAACCTTTTCTTTCTGTACATTTAACAGGGGCGGTGCGTGGTATTGTTGCAGGGTTGCACAACTCCCAATCATTTTGCACTTCATTTGTCGTCTTTTTTCTAATGCTTTAGTTTAATAAACCTAAAAACATGTATTAAAAATATGTTACAATCAACCATCTTCGGTGGTTCGCTGTAATAACGCTTCGTAACAGACCAACAAACGCTGCTGGCTTCTAATCAAACTCAGTGGGTTTACTTTTCTACGGCAACTCCCTAGCAGACAGCGCGACGCGATGTACCTCAGCAGGGACGAGCCTAAGCCTGCATAGCATCAGGTAACATGCTCGCCAGTATCGGTCTCAGGGAGTTGCTGGAGACCAGCAAGTCCCCTACCGAGAAATTGCTCCAAATGTCCCCGTTAGATTGCGCCACTTTGCGGAGATTACTTCATTCCTACTTTCTCTCCTCTCGCAAAGGTAATTCGTTTCCATTTTTTAAATTTACTAATTTCATTTACGTTGCACCGACGCAGATAGGTTTTACCGCGACGATGGGATAAGAAAGGGGTAGGAGTTGCAAGGAAGCGACCGTGGCTTTAATGAAGGCACAGCCACAGCATTTGCTTGGTGTAAAAAATGGGAAACCGCGGAAAACCCGAATGCAGCTTACAGCTACGCGACCCTAACCGCACGGCCAACTTGCTGGGTAATTTCTGTTCCACGCCATACCAGACCACCCACAATATTACCAACATCTTGCTTCCATGAAAAACAGGACGGTAAATTTTCAATTCAAGTGAGGCAAAAGTAACTGTGTCAGGCTTTGTGTCTCAGACGCTTGAGGCGCTGGCCTTCTGACCCCGACGTGGCAGGTTCGATCCTGGCTCAGTCCGGTGGCATTTGAAGGTGCTCAAATAAGTCAGCCTCGTGTCAGTAGATTTACTGGCATGTAAAAGAATTCCGGCACCTCGGCTTCTCCGTAAACCGTAAAAAGTCGTTGGTGGGACGTAAGGTTAATAACATTATTATTAAGAGTAACTGTAGTTACAGTGTATAGTGAGCCTCTTATTTCCTGGGTTGCAATCGCCAGGTATATTGCAGGAATGTAGTTCATTACTTAACAATAATACAGTTTCTTGTTATTTCTGTGAGCTATAGAAATGTGACACTGAAAATTTTGGTGCAACACTCGGCTTCAGATACCACCAGCCGCTACTGACATTTAGGCCATTTAGAATGGGCATTTATTGGTCTTGTTTACATTCTAGTTATTTATAGACAATTGTGGATCAGACTGTCGAGCAGAAATGACAGTCAACACTGCTTTCGAAGTGATCTAATGTAAACTTTGGTTAAGAAACTTGTGGCTTTTAGAGGCCGGACTGTAGTAAATTTTGGAACTCAGTCTCCTAAGGTGTAATTGAGTGGAGCAAAAGTGCTCTTTGAAATAGTGTAACTTTGGAGCTACAAGCTAATTTTTTGATAATTATTGTGTACTAGTAAATGTGCCCGTGCTTCGTTACGGTTTTCTACATCGTATACGGATTTCTACGTAAATTACTTTACACACTGTGGTTGAGATTGTATTAAACTGCATGCCACTTAGCGTTATCGAAGAAACACCGTGGGGAGGTTTCCCGTGTAAGGTGCGAGTTGTAGAGCTGTGATGATAACGGCAGGCCTGCCATTACAATGAAACTTCCCAACTCGATTGTGAATTTCAGTCGGCAAGTGAGCCTTGCCTACTGCCGGTCAAAATCTGTTTGGGGAGTTTTCCTTAAAATGGCAGGCCACCTTTCCTACTTCCAGACACATTCCAGTTGAGGAGCTATCATTAGAATGGAGACACCTTCACGACTGCCAGTAAAAATTGAGTTATGCTGTTATCATTATAATGACAGACCCTTTTTTCTAATGCCAGTCAACTTACCGCCAGTCAATCTCGAGTTGGTGAGTGTCGTTTATAATAGCAGGTCACTTTGCCTAATGCCAGTCACATTTTAAATGGGTAAACTCGCTTATAATGGCGTTTACCCTTGCCTACTGCCAGACAGGATCGGCTAAAGGAGATTTGGATAAAATTGCATGCTCTATTGCCTTCTGCTAGTCAAACCGAGAAGGGAATTCTTCATTAAAATGTCAGAGCCTCCTTACTAATGCCAGTTACACAGGAGTTGGAGAAGGACCACATTCCTACTGCCAGTCAAAGTAGATGTGGAGAGAATTGTTACAACAGGCGACGCCCTTCTGCTGACAGTCACTATCAATTTGTAAAGTATTAATAATAAATGACAGGCACGCTCTTTCTAGATCGCTACAAACCGACTTCAATGAATATAGATCGACATACGAAGGTATATGCCCACTTACAATATAGTTGACATTCATTTACAGATTTATTGCTCCTAAAGGATACATCATATCGGCAAACGGTTTACGTCATCAGACGCCGCTTTTATTGCTCTACATGTTTGGTTCTAAAATATGTTCTCGTATCTCCCATATTTACGGGTTAGAATGAGTTACAACGTTTGAATAGGGTGAAATTTGGGTACATTTTGAACACTTTACATTATTTTTCGCATACTTATGTGCAAGCTAGAATCATGCAATTTAGCTCACATATGATGATCGGTCTTCTCAATGATTGCCCCAAACTTGATGACTCTATCTTTACTATAAGGGTATCAAACGATAAAATATACGTGCAAAAATCACCAAATTTACGAACAATTCAGAAATACAGCCAAATCTAACGTGTAAAGGAGAGAGATACCCTACGACGAAACATCATAGGACCAAAGTTGTAGATCACTTCAAATTGATCGAAGATTGTGCCATCTGTTTTGTGATATGACTTACCGTTTAGCCAACAAATACCTCAAAAGGAATGTCTGCACGGTCATTAAAATTGCCTCCATATTTCGATATTTTTCGGGAGGTTAAAAGTGAAAAATTTTAACATCTTGGAATTTTTCCGTCGGTTACATGCTAAAAGCTATAATTACGCCAAATTTTAATTTTCTAGATCGTCTGGCAGATTGTGCCGCCATATTGATTTTGGGGGAAAGGGGGATACAAATTAGGGAATTCCTTAAAATTTTATAATACCACGAAACCTATAGGTTGTCGCTTTGAATAAATTGTACGACTGAGTTCTTATGCTGAGCCCAAAATTTGTAGCCCCCTCCCCAGCGTGCCCCTTTCAGGGAATTTTGAGAATTTTTTTATTTTTCTAGGAATCCCGCAAAAAAAAAAAAAAAGAAAAAGAAAGAAAAGAAATATAATTTTGGAATTTAGTGTTTTAAATTATGCTTTGAACTATCCACCCATTAACCCCGGCACCTTTTTACACCTCTGCAAACCGCCAAAACACGTTAATACTACTGCTACTAATATTAATAATAATTAAAAAATTCCGTTACCTCGGCGTCTCCGAAAAGCGTCGAAAAGTAGTTAGTGAGACGTAAAAACAATAACGCTATTATCTCTTACAGCATAATTCACGCGGACTTTCAAATTCACGATGATATAACATCGATAAGACGATAAACACATGTGTCTATTGGGTTTATATCGAAAATACTGTATGTGTGGTTAAACTTAAAACATACTGGTATATAATTCCTACAGTTGAGCTGTAGATATGTTCTGTCCCACGACTGCTCTTAAACCACATATTTCCTCTAAAACACATCTCACAAGGAGACCTTCAGACAGAAGTGTTTCGTGCAGTAATAATAATAATAATAATAATAATAATAATAATAATAATAATAATAATAATAATAATAATAATAATAATAATAATAATAATAATAATCGTATGGCCTCAGCTACCGTGTGCAGACATTTCAATTTGACGCCATCTGGCTGTCTGCTCGTCAATTTCGACGTTCCGTTTTACTCTAGGCCACCACTAGATGGCAGACCGAGTAAACCGAAACTCTCTTGGGCGTCTATGGCTGAGATTTTTAATGAATTTTGTCGGGTAAACACCAAATGTGTCACCAGAGATCTTTTACATGCCGACATCGTACGACATGGAGTGTCGAATGGACTTTTTTCCGCCCTTCAAAAATCCAACTACCTCTGGCGGGTTTGAACCCGCTATCTTGGGATCCGGAGGCCGACACTCTACCGCTTATACCAGGCCTACGTTAAGATGACCTCAAATATAAAAAGTGTTCCAAAGAGGTCGGCCTCATGGAGTAGGGGTAGCGTGCCTGCCTCTTACCCGAACGCCCCGGGTTCGATTCCCAGCCAGGTCAGGGATCTTTACTTGGATCTGGGGACTGGTACGAGTTCCACTCAGCCTACGTGATTACAATTGAGGAGCTATCTGACGGTGAGATGGCGGCCCCGATCGTGCCTCACCTTTGCAGTTTCATATTGTTTTGTATTATTGCTGATCTTGACTTGATCTCTTCCTTCCGGTACAAAAGAAAGCCAAATATCGGGTTAATTTTCAAAACCTACTGACAGATGGAGAGGGCCTTTAAAACGTTGCCAGAACGATTCCATAACAACTCTCTCTACAGTACAGTATACAGGGTTAGTTACCTGCTGTTGGACCTGAACTTTCAATCAATCAATCACTACTGATCTGCATTTAGGGCAGTCGCCCAGGTGGCAGATTCCCTGTCTGTTGTTTTCCTAGCCTTTTCTTAAATGATTTCAATGACATTGGAAATTTATTGAACATCTCCCTTGGTAACTTATTTCAATCCCTAACTCCCCTTCCTATAAATTAATATTTGCCCCAATTTGTCCTCTTGAATACCAACTTTATCTTCATATTGTGATCTTTCCTACTTTTAAAGACGCCACTAAAACGTATTCGTCTACTAATGTTATTTCACTCCATCTCTCCGCTGACAGCTCGGAACATACCACTCAGTCGAGCAGCTCGTCTCCTTTCTCCCAGTTCTTCCCATCCCAAACTTTGCAACATTTTTGTAACGCTACTCTTTTGTTGGAAATCACCCAGAACAAATCGAGCTGCTTTTCGTTGGATTTTTTCCAGTTCTTGAATCAGGTAATCCTGGTGAGGGCCCCATACACTGGAACCATACTCTAGTCGGGGTCTTACAAGAGACTTATAAGCCCTCTCCTTTACATCCTTACTACAACCCCTAAACACCCTCATAATCATGTGCAGAGATCTGTATCCTGTATTTACAATCCCATTTATGAGATTACCCCAATGAAGATCTTTCCTTATATTAACACTCAGATACTTACAATGATCCCCAAAAGGAACTTTCACCCCATCAATGCAATAATTAAAACTCAAGAGGACTTTTCCTATTTGTGAAACTCACAACCTGACTTTTAACCCCGTTTATCACCTGCTGTCCATCTCACAACATTTTCGAGGTCATTTTGCAGTTGCTCACAATCTTGTAACTTATTTATTACTCTATAGATAATAACATCATCCGCAAAAAGCCTTACCTCTGATTCTACTCCTTTACTCAAATAATTTATATATATAAGAAAACATAAAGGTCCAATAATACTTCCTTGAGGAATTCCCCTCTTAATTGATACAGGGTCAGATAAAGCTTCGCCTACTCTAATTCTCTGAGATCTATTTGCTAGAAATATAGCAACCCATTCAGTCACTCTTTTGTCTAGTCCAATTGCACTCATTCTTGCCAGTAGTCTCCCATGATCCACCCTGTCAAATGCTTTAGACAGGTCAATCACGATACAGTCCATTTGACCTCCAGAATCCAAGATATCTGCTATATCTTGCTGGAATCCTACAAGTTGAGCTTCAGTGAAATAACCTTTCCTAAAACCGAATTGCCTTCTATCGAACCAGTTATTAATTTCACAAACATGTCTAATATAATCAGAAAGAGTGCCTTCCCAAAGCTTACATACAATGCATGTCAAACTTACTGGCCTGTAATTTTCAGCTTTATGTCTATCACCCTTTCCTTTATACACAGGGGCTACTATAGCAACTCTCCATTCATCTGGTATAGCTCCTCCGAACAAACAATAATCAAATAAGTACTTCAGATATGGTACTATATCCCAACCCATTGTCTTTAGTATATCCCCAGAAATCTTATCAATTCCAGCCGCTTTTCTAGTTTTCAACTTTTGTATCTTATTGTAAATATCATTGTTATCATATGTAAATTTTAACACTTCTTTAGCATTAGCCACCTCCTCTATCTGCAAATTTTCCTTGTAACCGACAATCTTTACGTATTGCTGATTGAATACTTCTGCCTTTTCAAGAGCCTCACAAACACACTCTCCTTGTTCATTAATTATTCCTGGAATGTCCTTCTTGGAACATGTTTCTGCCTTAAAATACCTATACATACCATTCCATTTATCACTAAAATTTGTATGACTGCCAATTATGCTTGCCATCATGTTATCCTTAGCTGCCTTCTTTGCTAGATTCAATTTCCTATTAAGTTCCTTCAATTTCTCGTTACTTCCACAGTCATTTCTATTTCTTTCGAATCTGCACCTCCTTGTTAGTCTCTTTATTTCTCTATTATAAAAAGGTGGGTCTTTACCATTCCTTACCATATTTAAAGGTACAAACCTGTTTTCACATTCCTCAACAATTGCTTTAAACCCATCACAGAGTCTGTTTACATTCTTATTTACTTTTTACCACCGATCATAGTTACTTTTTAAAAACTGCCTCATGCCTGCTTTATCAGCCATATGGTACCGTACTGCCTAATAGTCCTACGTTTAAAACCTTCCTTTCTGTCACATTTATTTTTAACTACGACAAAAACCGCTTCGTGATCACTAATACTATCTATTACTTCGGTTTCTCTATAGAGCTCATCTGGTTTTATCAGCACCACGTCCAGGATATTTTCCCCTCTAGTTGGTTCCGTCACTTTCTCAATCAGCTATCCTTCCCATGTTAGCTTATTTGACATTTCTTGGTCATGCTTCCTGTCGTTCGCATTTCCTTCCCAATTGACATTTGGTAAATTAAGATCTCCCGCTACAATCACATTCCTTTCCATGTCGTTCCCCACTTATCAAATAATCAAAATATCAAATCAAAGTCAAAAATCAATATCAGATAATTCTGAATCCATGTCAGCACTACCCTTTCCCGGTCTGTACACTCCAAAGACATCAAGCTGCCTATTATTTTTAGAAATGAGCCTTACACCTAGAATTTTATGTTTTTCATCTTCAACTTTTTCGTAGCTTACAAATTCTTCTTTCACTAGAATGAATACTCCCCTCCCACCATTCCTATCCTATCTCTACGCTACACACTCCAGTTCCGTGAGAAAACTTCTGCATCCATTATATCATTTCTCAGCCATGATTCAACTCCTATTACAATATCTGGTAAATATATATCTGTTAAGTTACTTAATTCTATTCCTTTATTTACAATACTTCTACAGTTCAACACTAACATTTTTATGTCATCCCTACTTGACTTCAGATCTCTATACTCTCATAACCGCTCCCTAGACAACACCGTTTCCCTGAATGTACCTCCCTATTACCCTTCTAAACAAATTTCCTAACTTACACGTACCGCTGCGATTTAGGTGAAGGCCATCTGAGCGCAGATCCCTATCTCCTACCCACCCATTAGGATCTAGAAATTTCACTCCCAGTTTCCCACATACCCACTCCGTAGTCACATTTAAATCCCCAGTCACCCTCCAGTCAGTATCCCTCCTACACAGTATTCCACTGATAACAATCTCCGCTTTCTTAAACTTCACCCGTGCTTCATTTACCAGATCCCACACATCCCCAACTATGTTGGTACTTATATTAGCCTGCCTTACGTTGTTGGTACCAACGTAAAAAACTACCATCTTCTACTTCCCCTCCTCCTTCTCTTCTACTTTTCTCAGCATCTGCCTCAACCTAATTCGTGGATAACACTCTACCCTGGTTCCCTTTCCTCCACACACTTTCCCCACGTGCCTAACGATGGAATCCCCATGATCAGAGCCTCAACCCTACCCACCTCCTTTGATCCCCTCCCCTCCTGGTCAGCCCTATTTTTCCTGATAGCTGCAGAAGCTACTTCTCCTCCCTTTTCTCCCTCCCATGACCCTGTTCCACCTGTCTTTTCCTATTCTCTACTCTACATTTTCCTTTCCTCCTACTTTCACACATCTCAGCAACAATTCCCTGTTCCTCATCTTCCCTCTGTTTCTCTACCTGGAGTGGCTCGTACCGATTTCTCACAGACACCTGTCCTGAATTCTGATCCTGAATAGAGCTCTTAGCTTGCAATCTCCTTCCCCGTAGAACATTAGACCACCTGTCTTCTACAGTTCCCCCCTTTCCTTCCCCTCCCTCTTGTACACCTACTGTAACCTGTACATTGTTTGAAGGAGTCCTATCTTCCTTCCTGTCCTCTGTGAGAATCCTAATTATCTGCCTCAAACTCTCCAACTCCTCCCTCATGCCTCTCAACGCCTCGCCACACCCACAGTTCCTACATTTGCACTCTTTAGCCATTCTTTACGGAAAAAATGTAAAGAAAAGGAAAAATAAAATAACTTGTTTTGTGCAACAACAAAAATAAACGAAAAGAAATATTGTCTAGGTTAGTACTCAAAGATCACACGACAATTGGGTAATTAATATACTACTACACTATAATTAATACTACTTAGTCATATTCTACCTTTATCCTACAACACCCTTTCACACGACTGCCTCGGATATTTCCCTTATTATTTGGTTGTATTGGAAAAAGGTATACTGTAGGTATAGAACAGAAAAAAATGAGTTATTTTCGTATAAAACCGAGCGTAAGAGTGACACATCGATTTTAATGCTTTAGGACCCCTGAGAACCTCCCCCTTTTCCCGAAATTTTTGAACAACTTATAGCTAATATCAAACTCGACCTTATTCTGAACTAAATACCAACTTTCACTAAAATTCACCCATCCATTTTCCCATGATGCTGTGACAGATACAGACAAATATTAAACCGAACTCGAGATAGGTCATTACAATGACGTCAGAATACAACATTAGCAGACTAGAATGTCGCATTTAAAAGCAGTGCTATCATGTGAAATTCCCGGTCAAATGAAGAACAGTACTGTTTCTAACTTTTCACGAACAGTACTACGCTGGCGTTCTAACAATGCCAAGCTCCAGAACTGGAATGACCTGGCCATAAACACCTGCGAACATTGTTCTGCCGTTTTCCGTTAATTATGCAGAGTACTCGTTTCTATCAGAGCCTCATAGCTGGAGTACTATGATAAACCAGTGTGTCTCGTACGAGTAGTTATCAGAACATCTATGAACCAGAGGAATGGTATGCTAAAAAAAAGAAAATTATCTAACTCCCCAGCTACTTCCCGCCATTATTCAGGCAGGTTCGCAACAGAAATACCATCTATCGGAGATCAGTTGCAGCAGAAGAGACAAGCACATCACAACAAACTATAGTCACTATACTACAGACGGCTGAAAAATAACGTAACAGTTACTTTATCACAGTTACATGACTGTCACTGTTACAAATGTAACTAGGACAAAGATAACAGGTTACCGAGTAACGACAACAGAATAACGTACTAGTGAAAACAGTAACTGGGAAGTGGGAACTGTCACTAGTAGCAGCTTACAGACACAGAATGTGACCTTCAGAGTTCACATAGTACGCATGTCTTCGAAGCGAGAGCGCTTTCGTAGGAGATTGCTTTAAGTCAAATACACTATAGTGTATAATATACTCTATAGTGTTGTGTTTAAGTTGCTGTTGTCCTCTGGTAACTAAAGTGTAAACTGTTATGACATATTCAACTGTACAGGGGTAATCGTTGACTCAGACATCGCGCAGGGCTACCTACATATAATCATCTATATATATAAAATAACTTGTCCTGACTGACTGACTGATTCATCATCGCCAAGCCAAAACTACTGGTCATAAAGAAATGAAATTTTGAGAATATATTCATATTAAGATGTAGGTGCTCGCTAAGAGAGGGTTTTTGGATACTCCGTCGCTAAGGGGGGTGAAAAGGGGGGTGAAATTTTAAAATGAGTGTAACTATATCTCGAAACTTTAAAAGTTTACAGATGTAAAAATTGGTATTTAGAATCTTCTTTAAAAATAAGGAAACACGTATTTTTTTGTTTTCAGAAAATCCCAACAGGAGGGGTGAAAAAGGGTGAAAAATTGGTTGAATGCCTTTAATCAGGATTTCGGTTCTTTAATCTCAGAAACTGAAGATATTACAGACCTGAAAATTGGTACTTTTGATCTCTTTTAAAAATAAAGAAGTTTTTTTTGTTTTTGGAAAAACCAATTAATGGGAGTGTGAAAAGGGGGGTGAAATTTTAAAATGAGTGCATCTATATCTCAAAACTTTTAAAGTTGACAGATGTAAAAATTGGTATTTAAAATCTTCAATAAAAATTAGGAAACAAGTATTTTTTTGTTTTCGGAAAATCCCAATAGTAGGGGTGAAAAGGGGTGAAAAAGGGGTTGATGACTTTAAATAAGGATACTTATATATCAGAAACTGAAGATATTACAGAACTGAAAATTGGTGTTTGGGATCTCCTTTAAGAATAAAGGAACACGTATTTTTTGTTCTTGGAAAATCCAATTAATGGGGGGTTAAAAGGGGGTGAAGTTTTAAAATGAGTGTATCCATATCTCAAAACTTTTAAAGATTATAGATGTAAATATTGGTATTTATAATATCCTTTAAAAATAAAGAAACACGTACTTTTTTGTTTTCGGAAAATCCCAATAATAAGGGTGGAAAAGGGTGAAAAATTGGTTGAATGCCTTTAATGAGGCTACTTATATTTCAGAACCTGAAGATATTACAGACCTGAAAATTGGTGTTTGGGATCTCCTTTAAGAATAAAGAAACACATATTTTTTGTTTTTGGAAAATCCAATTAATGGGGGGGGGGGTGAAAAGGGGGTGAATTTTTAAAATATGTGTATCTGTATCTCAAAACTTTTAAAGATTATAGATGTAAAAATTGGTATTTAGAATCTCCTTTAAAAATAAAGCAACACGTATTTTTTGTTTTCAGAAAATCCCAATAGGAAGGGTGGAAAAGGGTGAAAAATGGGTTGAATGCTTTTAATGAGGCTACTTATATTTCAGAACCTGAAGATATTACTGACCAGAAAATTGGTATTTGGGATCTACTTTAAAAATAAAGAAATAGGAATTTTTTCGTTTTTGGAAAATCCAAATAATGGGGGATGAAAAGGGTGGTGAATGTTTGAAATGAGTTTGTCTACATCTTAAAACTTTAAAAGTTTACAGATGAAAAAAATTGGTATTTAGAATCTCCTTTAAAAGTAAAGGAACACGCTTTTTTTGGTTTTCCGTAAATCACAATAGGAGGGGTGTAAAAGTGTGAATAATGGGTTGAATGCCTTTAATGAGGATACACATATCTCAGAAACTGAAGATATTACAGAACTGAAAATTTGTATGTGGGATCTCCTCTACAAATAAAGAAACACGTAATTTTTGCTTTTGGATAATCCAATTAATGGCGGTTAAACTGGAGTGACAATTGGGGTGAATTTTTTGAAAGACTACATCTACAGAATATTTGAGAAACATAAAATGTTAGACATAAAAAGTGTGTATTTGGAATCTCCTGTAAATGTAAAGAAACATAGGTGATTTGTTTTTGGAAACTCCATTTAAGGGGAACTAAAAAGGTGTGAAAGGGGTGAAATTTCTACAGTATCTCAAAAATCTCAACACGTTACAGAAGTTAAAAAATGGTAATTTTTAATCTCTATTAAAAATAAAGAAACGTGTATTTTTAGTTTTCGAAATAACACTTGGGGTAGAGTGGGGGGGGGGAAGTGACTGAAAATGTTGAATTCTTTTAATTAGGCTATTGGTATCTCAAAAATGAAGATGTTACAGACGTGAAATTTGATATTTGGAATCTGCCTTAAATGTAAAGAAACACGTATTCTCGGGAAATCCAATTGGGGGGGGGGGGGTGTGGTGGCGAAAGAATTGAAAAATTAATTGACTTAATTGTATGAGAATACATACATCTAATAAAAACTAAAGTTGTTACAGACGTGACCATTGGTATTTGGATCTCCTTTAAAAACAAAGAAAAACGCGTTTTGGGGGGAACCCATGTTGGGGGGGCGGGAGTGAAAAGGAGTTGAATTCCTTTCATGAGGACACATCAAACAAAAACTGAAGAAGTTAGAGTCGTGATAATTGGTATTTAGAACATCCTTTACGGTTAAAGGAACAGGTATTTTTTGCCGGATAATTCACTTGGGGGGGGGGGGGGGGAGGAGTGTGAAGTGAAGTGAAAGAAAGTGAATTATTTTTATGGGGATACTTATATCTCAAAACTGAAGGTAATAGATGTGAACATTGCTGTTTGGAATCTCCTTTAAACAGAAAGAAACACGCCTTCCTTTCATTTTTTTTTGGGGGGGGGGGGGGTGTTAATAAAGTTAACAGCGGTGGGATGTAAAAGGAGGTGAGACCAATTGATTTTACTGTTCATAATGTACTTATAAGGAGCCTCCGTAGCTCAGGCGGCAGCGCGCCGGCCTCTCACAGCTGGGTTCCGTGGTTCAAATCCCGGTCACTCCATGTGACATTCGTGCTGGACAAAACGGAGGCGCGACAGGTTTTTCTCCGTTTACTCCGATTTTTCCTGTCATCATTCATTCCAGCAACACTGTCCAATGTTTCATTTCATTTGTCATTGATCGATCATTGCCCCAGAGGAGTGCGTTGGCTGCCGGCACAATTCCTATTGTCGCCGCTAGATGGGGCTTTATTAATTCCATTCCTGACCCTGTCGAATGACTGGTAACAGGCTGTAGATTTTCGATGTGCTTATTCTGATCATAAATCGATCACTTTTAATCTTTCCTGGGTTCGTTTTCTACAGCCATCTTTTCCTTCGGAGAACGTTCTTAGATTACAGTAGATTATCCTGGCATATAAATAAAAATTTAAACAAATTTGAAATAAACGATAGGAATGAGATTGACCGTGCAATTGTTCAACTCTATAATAAGGTCAATAATGCACGGAAGTCAGTCATTCGTGTACCGGGCGGTACACCTCCACGCCGCTAATTTAAAATGTACGCCAGTTGAAACTCCTCTGCTGGAGGAAGTCTGAACTTTATCTACGGTATTAATTTTCTACTTTCTCAGAAGATGTCACTACCTGGAAATTTTGGAGTTTTTGAACTGTGTCATTTTCGACGTATTTTTGTTTTGCTTGTAGTAAGAAGTGTGAAATTTCTCTTCTAGAGGACACTACTGAAGATCAACAATAGTGCACCCTAGTGCGGAGTGAAATAACTGTTTTTTTGGAGAAAATTTAATTTCAAAAGTTTGTTCTTTGCTAAATTTCTTTCAGTCATTGTTTAAGTTGGCAATATTAACCCTTTCTTTCCCCTTGTTTTGAATTTAGCCAATCCCGAATTTCTTAAATTAATTTTCCACCAATAATGTGTTTCTTCTTCATCTTGTGTAGGGGTTTTCGTTATCCACCAATAAAAAGATTGTGGGCGGGTGTTTTCCTTCCTGAAACGCCTCGAACTTTCCGCAAGAGTATATAAACTGCTGATTTGAGGGTCTCTGCGCCACTTCTGTTCCATCTTTCAGTGTGTAAAGTACATAGCAGGGGGCGGGAAGGGCCTCTTTCTTCGGCAGCGGTCAACAACAAGGTAATGGCCGATTAATAACTTCTTTCTTTGCTAGCTCAGCAGTTTAACTCTCGGGGCGGGTCCGAAGTTTTTCCATAATGTAACCTTCCGTAAAATGTATCTATTCTATCTTTAAACTGCATATCGGGATAGAGAGTGCTTAACCCTCTTAACATATTGTTTTGAGGTGAACTTATTTTTCTCAACCTATTCTTCGTTAACGTAAAGCAAATTGTTCTTTTCTAAAGTCACCTCTGTAGTATGGGATTAGCCCTTGCATTAGTGGCCTAGAGCCAGATTAGGTTTTAAAAACAAATGCATTAGGAGTGCAGATCGCCTCCTCTCTAATTGTTATTTTAGAGGTCATGTAATTAACCTTCTTCTCATTTAATAGACCTCAGTAGGTTGGGTATTTTACCCCTGTGTATATGTCCTTGGAGGACAGCTTGAAGGTGGAATTAGGTGTGGCCTTTGACAGGCCTGAATTTTGAGAGCAAGTTGCTCTTTTCCCGAAAATTTTGTTTTCTGCGCGCCTCAAGGAGGCCTTACTGTGTATTTTGGAGCAAGTGCTCCTAGGCATGAATGGGGTTTTCTGCCCCTCTGTTGAAACTTGTGTTTGGGGTAAAACTGGGCTAATTGCTCAAGAAGTGTGAGGCTGGGGCTCGAAGCCCAAATCCTGTAAATATTGTAATTGTATTTTTATTGCCTTGCTACTCTGTACCTGCCATGATTGTTATTTCTTTATTTGGAAAAGAAAATATAACCTTGTTAATTTTACATGTACTATAATTTCGTAGCTTGAGACCCATTCACACCCGCACCTTCTTTCACGCCTAACTACCACAAAAACACGGTAACAAGTGGTAGCAGAGCGTGGTTGAATGGGTCTCAATTTAGCCCCTTTTGACGGCTAAACATTGCTTTGATTCAAACTCTAACAATTTTCTCAGTTGCTGGAATTTTCTGATTTTTTCAAAATTGTTCTGTCCTCATGCCCGGCCCTCGCGATGTTCTCCATCTTAACTATTTGCGCAAGGAGGAGTTGATCTATGAGTTAACTATCAGAAATGTGCAATCTGGAGGCACGGTTGCGATAGACACCAACAAGCTTAGAGAGTCCCTTGATTTGCCCATTTCCATCCCCAATTTGGGAGAGAAAGAAATTGACGACTCTCTTTCCACGATCACCGAGAATACTACTGGGCTAGCATCGGTAGTTAGTTTTTTTGACGAAAATGATCCTTCTCCTAATCAAATTAAGCGTGTGCAAGCCAGGCTATATCATTTTTCAAATAGAGTTAACGACCTGTTGTCTCTGAAGTTGAATGACGTTCAGAGGAAGGAAGCTAGTACGTTGCTTGAAAGTATTTCTGAATTATCTAGCAAGGTCACTCAATTGTTAACTGGGGAAGTTCCTCCCAAAATTGATCAACCCACCACGATGAATGTAGGTAGCGAGGAAGAGCCTCCTAAGGGAGAAGCCAATAGGATAACCGTTGCCGCTCAAACTATCTCTGCCCCATTGGACAACGAGTCTGAACGCCGTGCATCGTTGAATAATATACGTTCTGAATTAACTTCCTTGCCATTGAAACCTTTACCTACTATGTCACCCGGGTTTAGCAGTTTGCCTCATCCATTGGCAATGTTGCTCAGAGGTATCTCTAAGTTTTCCGTTAATACCACCAGTGACGTAATTTCATTTTTAAGGTTTTTAGTTGAATTTCAGGATCATGCTCTTGTGTTTTCTCTTTCTCCATGTCAAATTTTGCAAATTATCTATCCCTATGCAATAGGTATTCTCTCAGACAAAGTAGTTAGAGCCATTGCCGAGCAATCATCGATTGAAGACTTCCACGCCCACTTGCTAGCTAACTTCATCCCGGCCAGGGCAAGGTCCTCCCTTATTCAGAAGTACTATTATCGGGTACAGCGCTTGGATGAAAACTTGGCAGATTTCATCCAAGATATTAAGTTTTATACTAGGGTGTTTGCTCTTCACTTCCCTGAGGATCAGATTGTACAAGCTATTGTGGAAGGAATTTCACCATCCTATAGGTCATATTTGTGTTTCGCGGCGTGCCCGCAAACCTTCTCTGAACTTGAAGCATTGGCCGTCTCAGCGGAAGGAGTTAGATACGCCGACTCTTTGCGTGTCGCGAAAGAACCCCCTCCCTCTTTTAGTAATCTTCGGCCTCCACCTCGCCGACCAGTCACACCCCGTAAATGTTATGCTTGCGGGTCGCCCGACCATCTGCGCAATAAGTGTCCACTGATCAAGTCGAGTGGGACAAGGAATGGGGCTGGTTCATCACAAGGCTGTTTTAAATGTGGGGCTTTCTCACATATCGCCAAAAATTGCCCAAATTCAAATAGCACCCCTCCTGCTCAACTTCTGGTGCAAACTCCACCTATGCCAATAATAAAAAATGACTAGTGGCTTCGGCTGAGTCGACTAATCCCTCTTCCCGAGGCTCAGCCCCTGGTAAACAGGTCGAAAATTCAGGGAATGTTCTATCTTCAAATTCATCTTTCGAATGCCCCAAAGAATGTCTTAGGATTGCGGCGGATACCCCCGCACCTGTTCCTTTTCTTATGATTGAGTTAAATAACGAGCCTATAACAGCTCTATTAGATTCAGGCAGTGTTTGTTCAATTATTTCGGACCAATGGTATTCAAAATTGAAATCTGTTTGTAAACTACCTGACTATGTCTCATCTCCTGTTCAATATGTTTCGGCTAATTCATCTCCATTGGAAATCCTAGGTTCTGTAAATGTCAAAATTCGTATTTTTAAATTTACATGGAAAATCAAATTGTTTGTGGCTAAGCACTTGTCTTGCCCCATTATGTCGGGAGCTGACTTCATTTCTTACACTGGTCTTGTGCTCGAACTCCAGAGTAGGTCGTGCACATTCAAATTTGTGTCCAATTGTAAAATTCCCTTGTTAAAGTGTAATTCTGTATCATGTTCATCTATTTCGCCTACCCAGGTTGAGATGTTGTTAGACCTTAGACATCTACCTGAGGAGCAGGCTGATAGTATTCGTAAATTATGTCAGTCATTTCCAGAGGTGTTCTCGGATACTCTTGGTGTTACTGACCTTATTGAATACAAAATTGAGGTCACGGATTCGATTCCTGTCCGTTTTCCACCATATAGGCTATCTCCACCTAAAATGAAGGCATTGAAAGAAATCATCGATCAAATGTTGAAGGATGGTATTATTAGGCCCTCTAAGTCGGCGTATTCTTCGCCTATTTTTCTAGTCCCGAAACCCCAAGGAGGCTTCAGGCCTGTCATTGATTATAGGGCTCTCAATCGGAAGGTGGTGTTGCAATCTGTGCCCCTTCCTGACCTTCATTCTTGTTTTTCATGGTTTCGTAAGGCCAAGTTCTTTACTATCTTGGACTTGAATCAGGCCTATAATCAAATTCCCCTTGCCGAAGAGTCTAAACATCTTACAGCGTTTGCCACGGACTGGAACTTATACGAATACAACCGCGTGCCTTTTGGGCTCCCCACGGGAGCAGCTGTACTCACTAGGCTGCTAGATAGGGTCTTCTCCGACATCAAATTTGAGTACTTGTATCACTACTTGGATGATGTCGTCGTATTTTCGGAGACCTTTGAAGAACATCTAGATCATCTGCGAGAAGTTCTCAATCGCCTTCGTAAGGCTGGGTTAACTGTCAAGTTGTCCAAGGTGGCCTTTGCTAAGCCCTCTATGTCATTCCTAGGGCAATTTGTGTCACCTGATGGTGTTGCCGTCGATCATTCCAGAACACAGGCCATCCGTGATTTTAAACCTCCCAAGGACGTTAAAGGTATCGCCAGGTTCATTGGTATGGTCAATTTCTTCAGGAAGTTTATTCCTAACTTCGCTAATAGAGCGGCGCCCTTAAACCTTCTTCGTAGGAAAGGCATCAAATTCGAGTGGGGACCTTCTCAACAAGCCGCTTTTGAAGATCTTAAATTAGCTCCCTGTAATGCCCCTGTACTTGCTATGCCTGATTTCTCGAAGAAATTCATCGTCCAAACCGACGCGTCGTCGTCAGCAGTAGCTGCAGTCCTTCTTCAAGAGACTGAACTAGGGAGGCGAACCATCGCCTATGCATCTAGGACTCTATCGGCTCAAGAAGCCAAGTATTCTATCTATGAGCTCGAAGGGTTGGCAGTCTTATTTGCCTTAGAGAAGTTCCGTCTCGATCTGGAACATGTCAAATTCGACCTGGAGACAGATAATCAAGCCTTAAGCTGGGTCTTAGGTAGGCCGCGTCGTACTGGTCGTATAGCCCGTTGGGCCATCCGTATTTCTGCCTTCCAATTCGATGTCCGGCATATCAGAGGTACCGAAAATGTTGTTGCTGATGGACTCAGCCGTATGTTTTCCAACGACGTTGAGAACCATGTACCGGTCGATAGTTCATCTCCTCCCGAGTCCATGCTATCTGATGTTAATGCCATCTTAACAGATGCTCCCATGCTCTTTAGGGATATCGAGAAATACCAGCGTGAAGATCCGACGCTGTCTCCGATAATGGAAACCCTTTCTTCTGGGGAACATGTTGTCCCTTATGTTCTGAGGAATGGTGTTTTATGTTGCCCATCGAGGCATGATAAGATGATGAAAGTTGTCGTTCCAGCTGTTCTTGTACCTATGATCTTCAAGTATTATCATGAGACCCCAATAGGAGGGCATCTTGGTATCTTTAAAACTCGTGAAAAGATTCGTGAAAGGTTCATCTGGAAGGGTATGGACGGTGAAATCCGTGAACTAGTAAAAGCTTGTAAATCTTGTTTGCTCAGTAAACCAACCATGTCCACCAAGGTAGGCCTTCTGTCTTCGCATCAAGCGTCGCGCCCCATGGAACGCCTGTATATTGATTATGTAGGACCCTTCCCCCAGTCAAAGGGAAATGCCAACAAGTTCATCTTTGTATGCGTAGATGGTTTCACAAGATTTTCCTGGTTATTTCCGACTAAGCTGGCTACCGCTCAGTCCACCATTACTTGCTTAAATTCTATTTTTGCCTCTTTTGGTCCGTGCCAATATATTGTGTCTGATAATGCTAAGGCGTTCACATCAAATCTTTTTCGTAAATTCTGTTTTGACTTGTCCATCTCTCATGTAACTACTTCTGCTTATTACCCTCAACCATCTCTGGCTGAACGGGTTAACCGTAATCTCAGGTCCGCGCTTATTGCCTATCATCATGAAGATCATTCCAGGTGGGACACGTCCCTGCATTGGTTAGCTTTTGCTTTGAATTCGGCGGTTCATGAATCACATAAATTTACTCCAGCCTCTTTGATGTTCAAGTTTGTTCCCAACTCGCCGCTCTCTAACCTCTGGTCCCTGAGTGACATTCTACCTGAGACAATAGATCCGGACAACATTAAAGATCTTTGGAAGAAGGCTAAAGCCAATCTTACAGTGTCTCATGAAAAGGTTAGGGAAAGGTATGATCGTGGACGGAGACCCACCCCTTTGAAGGTAGGTGACCAAGTAATGGTCAAGAATTTTGTTCCCGCGGGCAAGCTTGCCCCCAGATTCCATGGGCCGTGTGTCATTCTCGATTTCCTTACGCCGGTTACGTTGTTATTAAGCAATCCAGCCACCGAGAGGATATTTAGGGTTCACTTGTCGCAGGTGAAACCTGTATAATTTCTGTGCTAACTTGCCTCATATTATCTTGAAAGGAATATGAAGGTTATATTTTTTTTGAGTTTCACTTTTAAGGCTTTCTGCCCCTTCTATAGTATTTTGTTTTATATGTAAGCATTTTTGTGAAACCTGCCCCGAACCGTTAAACTGCCATCCTGTCCTTGCCACGGCCATTACCACGCTCCCGTCTCCTGCTCCACTCTACACAGTGGCTTAATTAATGCCATGGATATCTGCACGCCGCTAGCCCCTCAACCTCTCCACAAGCCTGTGCCCTCAAAAAAGATGATGGTCCAACAAATTCTGCCGCCTAGTTTTAATGTTTCAGTGCCCCCGCAGCCGCGCGGCGCCGTGCCGCGACTGGGATAGAGGAAGGGCCCCCTCGACCCCAGCGAGGACGACATGTGCACGGCGAGCCGGAGCTCTCCTCCCGGCCAAGGCTGATGTGCGGCGCACGACCTACTACTTGCCCGCAGCCTGTATATGTTCACCGCGGGCGCGGCGTGCTTCAACACCACTGCTCCCGTCATAGTGCGGGCGAGCTGTATCTCAGGGTACTTGTGGGGTCCGAGCGGCCGCCTTTGGACGCAAGCCGCAACGGCCGGTCTGGCCATCCAACTTAATCAACATCAACTACATGGACAGTTACTATCAGCAATTACTATACCTGAGAATTCAACAACAATATCTGGTGGACTTAGAAAATTTTTCCTCAACTTTAAAACTAAAGTTTTCCTTCTGAATTCAACTTCTACAAACTTAAAGACTTTACTTCGCCAGTCACAACAAAAATTTTGAAACTGAATCAAACCACATTAAGAAAATCTTATAAATACTTCTGCAATTAATCTCCATATCAACATCAAAACTTGGACCTTGTTTCCAAACAAATTGCATGTGTCACCTCTGGAGGAACTTTTGGGGGGGGGGAGGTCTGTACCGGGCGGTACACCTCCACGCCGCTAATTTAAAATGTGCGCCAGTTGAAACTCCTCTGCTGGAGGAAGTCTGAACTTTATCTACGGTATTAATTTTCTACTTTCTCAGAAGATGTCACTACCTGGAAATTTTGGAGTTTTTGAACTGTGTCATTTTCGACGTATTTTTGTTTTGCTTGTAGTAAGAAGTGTGAAATTTCTCTTCTAGAGGACACTACTGAAGATCAACAATAGTGCACCCTAGTGCGGAGTGAAATAACTGTTTTTTTTGGAGAAAATTTAATTTCAAAAGTTTGTTCTTTGCTAAATTTCTTTCAGTCATTGTTTAAGTTGGCAATATTAACCCTTTCTTTCCCCTTGTTTTGAATTTAGCCAATCCCGAATTTCTTAAATTAATTTTCCACCAATAATGTGTTTCTTCTTCATCTTGTGTAGGGGTTTTCGTTATCCACCAATAAAAAGATTGTGGGCGGGTGTTTTCCTTCCTGAAACGCCTCGAACTTTCCGCGAGAGTATATAAACTGCTGATTTGAGGGTCTCTGCGCCACTTCTGTTCCATCTTTCAGTGTGTAAAGTACATAGCAGGGGGCGGGAAGGGCCTCTTTCTTCGGCAGCGGTCAACAACAAGGTAATGGCCGATTAATAACTTCTTTCTTTGCTAGCTCAGCAGTTTAACTCTCGGGGCGGGTCCGAAGTTTTTCCATAATGTAACCTTCCGTAAAATGTATCTATTCTATCTTTAAACTGCATATCGGGATAGAGAGTGCTTAACCCTCTTAACATATTGTTTTGAGGTGAACTTATTTTTCTCAACCTATTCTTCGTTAACGTAAAGCAAATTGTTCTTTTCTAAAGTCACCTCTGTAGTATGGGATTAGCCCTTGCATTAGTGGCCTAGAGCCAGATTAGGTTTTAAAAACAAATGCATTAGGAGTGCAGATCGCCTCCTCTCTAATTGTTATTTTAGAGGTCATGTAATTAACCTTCTTCTCATTTAATAGACCTCAGTAGGTTGGGTATTTTACCCCTGTGTATATGTCCTTGGAGGACAGCTTGAAGGTGGAATTAGGTGTGGCCTTTGACAGGCCTGAATTTTGAGAGCAAGTTGCTCTTTTCCCGAAAATTTTGTTTTCTGCGCGCCTCAAGGAGGCCTTACTGTGTATTTTGGAGCAAGTGCTCCTAGGCATGAATGGGGTTTTCTGCCCCTCTGTTGAAACTTGTGTTTGGGGTAAAACTGGGCTAATTGCTCAAGAAGTGTGAGGCTGGGGCTCGAAGCCCAAATCCTGTAAATATTGTAATTGTATTTTTATTGCCTTGCTACTCTGTACCTGCCATGATTGTTATTTCTTTATTTGGAAAAGAAAATATAACCTTGTTAATTTTACATGCACTATAATTTCGTAGCTTGAGACCCATTCACACCCGCACCTTCTTTCACGCCTAACTACCACAAAAACACGGTAACAATTCGTATCGTCAGAAATCCCGCACACTTGCCTACCCGCGACAATGGTGCTGGTCACATTGTCCACAATGACAAGGGCAGCAGATGTAATTTACCGCCAAGTAGCGGTCTTGCATCTTGCGGTGGGGTCCAGAACATCTAATAATAATAATAATAATAATAATAATAATAATAATAATAATAATAATAATGTTCTGGACCGTCGTCAAATGTGCGGACCCCGCTGGAAACGGGTCCTGGACGGGTAATGACTAAGAATGTAGTCCGGCCGCGGGTTCAGTACCGCCAAGGCATCCAAGACGACACCACGCCGGATCTCCTGAAGGATTTGATCCATATTAAAAATGTTTATAGGAAAAGATGGCAAAGATTTAGGGACCCAAGTGACCGGATGGAATACCTGGACCTAGCCCGGGAAGTACGAAATCGATTGCTGGAAAGAAATATTGAAAAATGGGAGGAAACTTCCCGTAATGTATTAGCAAACGAGTCAGACCGCGAATTTTGGCGGATTCTCGCAGAAAACGAGTCAGATCGCGAATGCCGGCGGATTATATATCAAAAGCAATACGCATTCAATTATAAATTTCAGTGTAATACCGTAGCGAAGCACGGGTATCTTGCTAGTATTATTATAAGTTTTACCCTTATAATTTTTATTGTACCATTACTGAATTAGTATGCTAACTTTCCATATTGATATTATAGATAGCATATTGCAGATAACATAACATTACTTCATTTTACTTAATCGATCCTCTTGTAACGGTTTGTGTTGAGGTTTGGCAGACAGATCATCATGTTTTCTTGTCCTCTATCCTTGATCGGGACATGGTCAAACTCATTCCTCTGGATTTCATAAAATACGCTATTTTGTCTTCTCATTTCACGCGTTGTCAACCTCTCCGTAACTTTATAGCAAATAGGAATGCGTGTTTTGCTGCACCGACTTTCAACAGCGGAGTGATGCGTGCGCGCATGTGCGAGTGAATGAATGGGACTTCGCGCAACACAGTTATAAGGAGACAAGCTTGAAGCCGTGACCAGGCTGTGGCCAATAAAAGGTGAGTAACGTTGGACGTTACTTTTAACTGTTAATGTTTACAGTTACTTTATTGTAGCAGTGACAGATGTACCAGCTACACAAAAATAACCGTTTGTCACACCTCTACAATATACTGTTATTGTTGATCACTTTTATGGACTTTCGATATTGTAGGCCTTCACATCAAGTTTTCTTCCGCCTGTGACATTAGAGCATCAAATGAAGTGGCGGCTGGTGGTATCTGAAGATGGGTGTTGCACCAACATTTTCAGTGGTCACATTTTTATAGCTTACAGAAACAACAATAAACTCCATTATCGTTAAGTAATGAACTACATTCCTACTAAAACCTGTTATATATGGCAATTACAACCCAGGAAATAAGAGGCTCATTATACACCATAACTACAGTTACTCTTAATAATAACGTTATTGGCTTTACGTCCCCCTAACGACTTTTTACGGTTTTCGAAGACGCCGAGGTGCCGAAGTTCTTTACATGCCAGTAAATGTACTGACACGAGACTGACATATTTGAGCACCTTTGAATACCACCGTACTGAGCAGGAATCGAACCTGCCACGTCGGGGTCAGAACTCAGAAGGCCCTAGCTCCTCAACCGTCTGAGCTACTCAGACTGGCACAATTTACTTTTGCCTCACTTGAATTGAAAATTTGCCACCCTGTTTTTCATTGATGTTGGTAATATTGTGCATGGTCTGGTATGGCGTGGAAAAGAAACTACCCAGCAAGTTGGCCGTGCGGTTAGGGTCGCGTAGCTGTGAGCTTGCATTCGGGGTATAGTGGGTTCGGACACCACTGTTGGAAGCCCTGAAAATGGTTTTCCGCGGTTTCCCATTTTCACACCAGGCAAATGCTGTGGCTGTGCCGTAATTGAAGCCATGGTCGCTTCCTTCCCACTCCTAGCCCTTCCCTATCCCATCGTCGCCGTAAGACCTATCTGTGTCGGTGCAACGTAAATTAAATTATGTAAATTTAAAAAATGGAAATGAATTACCTTTGCTTGAGGAGAGAAAGTAGGAATGAAGTAATCTCCGCAGAGTAGCGCACTGTTTCTCGGCAGGGGACTTGCTAGTCTCGTGCAACTCCCTGAGACCGATACTGGCGAGCATGCTACCTGATGCTATGCAGGCTTTAGGCTCGTCTCTGTTAGGGTACATTGCGCCGCGCTGTCCGCTAGGGAGTTGCCGTAGAAAAGCAAACCCCCTGAGTTTGATTCGAAGCCAGTAGCATTTGTTGATCCGTTACGAAGCATTAGTACAGCGAACATGTTTTCGAATACATGTTAGGTTTATTAAACTAAAACATTAGAAGAAAAGACGACACATGAAGTGCAAAATAACTGGGAGTTGTGCAACCCTGCAACAATATCACGCACCGCCCCTGATCAAATGTAAAGGGAGTCCTTCTTCCTCCTTTCACGGCATTCCTTCGCGACCTTTTCCCATTTGAATAGTCATCTATATAATTTTCCTTGCCGATATGGGCTGATGAGAACACCACTATCGCTATTTAAGACGACTGAACAATATTTCCATGTTAGCGATGCTCGGCGTCAAAATAGACTAAGCAAGAAATGTTTAAATTATGAATATCTCTGTTATCATAGCTGTACAGTAAGACTGTATAAGACATAAATGATAGGAAATAGTGTCCTCTACAACTTCGGTTATATAATATTTATCGATATGACTACTCATACCACCGATATTTGAGAATTAAATTTAAGGCCTTCCCTTAAACTACCATTTCACCCAGCGTGAATAAAGTGATTTATAACCTAGACTGCGTTGCATTACTCCTCGATTTTGCATATCAATTTTTCATTAAATTATGTTCATCCATTCTCTAGTGATGAGCGTACATATGTGCAGACAAACAGACATGACGGAAAAATAAAAATTGCATTTCCTACTTGCTGTGGACACAACCGATACCGAAATGAAAATCCACAGCCTGTTTCCAGTCATTCGACCGGGTCAGGGATGGAATGAATGAAGCTCCCATCTAGCGGCGAGGATAGGAATTGCGCCGGCTGCCGAAGCCTGTCGCACTCCTCTGGGGCAATGATTAATGAATGACAGATTAAATGAAATGATACTGGAGAGTGTTGTTGGAACTAGGCCGACTCTTGGCTGAATGGTCAGCGTTGAGGCCTTCGGTTCAGAAGGTGCCGGGTTCGATTCCCGGCCGGGTCGGGGATTTTGATCGCGTGCTATTAATTCTTCTGGCTAGGGGATTGGTTGTTTGTGTTTGTGCCAACACTCTCATCTTCATATTCATACAACACACTGCACTACCAACCGCCACAGAAACACGAAATAATGATTACATCCCTGCACATTGGGTTGGCGTCAGGAAGGGCATTTGGCCGTAAAACAGGGCCAAATCCACATGTGCGTGGGAAAAGCGGTAGAAGAAGAAGAAATGTTGTTGGAATTAAATATGACAGGGAAACCGGGAGTACCCGGAGAAAAACTTGCCCCGCCTCCACTTTGTCCACCACAAATCTCACATGGAGTGACCGGGATTTGAACCACGGAACCCAGTGGTGAGAAGCCGGCGCGTTGCCGTCTGGAGGCCATGGAGGCTCTCGATACAGAAATACCATTACTTATTAATTGTGTGCAATGTATAAAAAACTCTTACTTTTATAAATATGATATAGATGGTTTAAAATTTGGGGTTCGTCCCTGGGATATAGTGGTTAGCTGCCACCGCCGGAGGCCTAGATTCGATTCCCGGCTCTGCCCCGAAATTTGAAAAGTGTTACTATGACTGGAACGGGGTCCACTCAACCTCGGGAGGTCAACTGAGTAGAGAGGGTTCGATTCCCACCTCACCCATCCTCGAAGTGGTTTACCGTGATTTCCCCACGTCTTTTCCAGGCAAATGCTGGGATTATACCTAACTGCCACGTGTTGCTCCCTTCCCTCTTACTTGCCTATCCCTTCCAATCTTCCCATCCCCCACAAGGTCCCTGTTCAGCTTAGCAGGTGAGGTGTCTGGGCGAGGTACTGGCCCTCCGTACCAGTTGTATCCGTGACCAAATGTCTCACGCTCCAGGACACTGTTGAGGCGGTAGAGATGGAATCCCTCGTTGAGTCCGGGGGGGGGGGCAACCCTGGAGGGTAAACGGATTAATAAAATAAAATAATAAAATATTATTTGTGATGGTTCAGAAGTTAAGATATAGAAGTTGAACCACGATTCATTTGATATTTTCCATATCAAAGCGAAATGAAAAGTTTCATTTCGTACGCAAAATTTTGCACTGAATTCATTGAATACTGTTGAACTGAAGAAGTCCGACTCGTTGGCTGAATGGTCTGCGTACTGGCCTTCGGTTCAGAGGGTCCCGGGTTCGATTCCCGGCCGGGTCTAGGATTTTAACCTTCATTGGTTAATTTCAGTGGCTCGGGGGCTGGGTGTTTGTGCTGTCCCCAACATTCCTGCAACTCACACACCACACGTAACACTATCCTCCACCACAATAACACGCAGTTACCTAAACATGGCATATGCAGCCCACCCTCATCGGAGGGTCTGCCTTACAAGGGCTGCACTCGGCTAGAAATAGCCACACGAAATTATTATTATTATTATTATTATTATTATTATTAACTGAAGAAGTTGCTATCTTGTAGATATAAGTACCTCCAAGCACTTTATTTTTCGAAGAAATTATTTCAATTTTTAATACTCATTTCTAGTCGTTGCCCGACTTCACCTTACATATAACCCAAGAACCAGACATGACAACGCAGCACGCTATTCCAGTAGTTATTGGCTGTATCTTAAGAACGCTGTTTGTAGTTTCACTTCACTACAACCACCTTCCCTTCATACGCTGCGCCAGCTCGGATCAATAGCCCAGTTCACGGTCGGGCTACATTACTGTTGAAAGGCGCACGCGATATTCCTATCCAAAATCTTGGTGAGCAGCCACCTTTCACCCATGAGGATTCTATTTTGGTATTTTCGGGCGAAGAAATTGAAGGTAAGTGATTAAGATATCAGTATGCGCGGATATCTATTGCTTTGCGGTTAAACATAACCTCTTTCGAGTTCTTTGTCAAAGCACAACCACATCGATTGATGGCAGCGCTCTGCCAACGTGAACACAGGCTATCGAATTATCTATTTCGGTATTATTGACGGCGGCGCAGTGACGCCATGCACTGCTCCCTCTCCTACATCCGGACATTCTACGGGACTAATGACTGAGTCATTGCACAAAGATTTCGATTGTACAAACGGAAGTACGACTGCAGAGCCATCTTTAGGTAACTTAGGTAACTTAACACCGCCGTCTCGATCCTCTTATGAGAGGACTAATAAAATAAAACATATAAAAATGTATATTATTTGTGATGGTTCAGAAGTTGGGTAGGAAGTTGAACACGCGGTAGGCTATTTGTATTTTCCACATCAAAGCGAAATGAAAAGTTTCATTTCCTATTGCCCGTATCTGAGTACGGTGTAACCACGGCCGATTTGATGCGTCGCTCCTGATCGACCTTGCAAGTTGCTTTACGTCGCACCGACACAGACGGGTCTTATGGCGACGATGAGACAGGAAGGAGCTAGAGTGGGAAGGAAGCGGCCGTGGCCGTGGTGTGAAAATGGAAAACCACGATCGACCTTGACAATAGCTTGAGAAGTCTAGCACAAAGCTAATAAATTGGAAAGTTTCTCCACAGTGCCGCTGGGGCACTCACTGCCCACCGTAATTATCGTAGTTCCAGTTTCAGATGTATTGTTTTGACGTAGATATGCCTTATGGTCGGGATTCATCCGAAAATGTGTGTAAGTGACGGAAGTGTAACCATAGCAAGCGTGCAGGCTGTGATGTAAGATATGGATGGATGGTCAGACAACCTTACCTAGCAACCATGCAGGGTGTGTCTTATGGCTGGTGACCACCTGCAATTAGCAGCCGTTGATAGATGGCCATGACCGAAAGAAATATTTATGATCAGTTGATATTCGCAAGGGGAAATGTGGTTTATTTTGTTAGCAATAGATTCATAAAGATGCTTGTTTGTTACTGAGAATCAACCACTAATTCTTTTGTTTCTTATTGTGTGGTATGGTGATATGTTTTTTTCAAAATCTGGTTTAAAAAATCTTCGAATGTGTGATATTATTGTGTGCTTTTTTTGTATTTCGAACGAAAAAACAAAACAAAGGGACACTATCAGTTCACAAATTTCCTGTAGACAACGACAGATATAATGAGTGGCTCAAAGCGATTTCTCGTAATAACTTCGTCCTAAACAATAATTCTCCTTTACGCGCTAATTCGTTTTTTTTAAATTGTGTAGTGATTAGTTTTTCTCGAACTGAGTTTGTAAATATTCGAACACGCCATGTATTTATGTGCCCTTTTGCACTTCAAGCAGGAAAAGAACGAAGGGACATCATCGTTTCTGCAAACCAGGACAAAACTCAAGAGTGGATCAAAGCGATTTCTCGCGATAACCTTGTCCCGAACAGTAATTCTGCTCGTTCTGTTGTCTGTAACCTTCATGTCAAAGATATTCATTTGTAGGCAGCAGTAGGTGATTAAAAAAAAAACCGTTCTGTACCATCAGTGTTCCACAACTATCCTAGTTATAAGGTGTCTAGTACCAAGAGTTCCCGAAGAAAAATTACTAAAACCGCACCACCCTCACCCAAGAAACCACAAAAGAGATGATTTTCAAATCCCGATTATTTTTTTGCCCACCCCGCCCGCATGTTGTTCCCCAGATTCTGAGGCACATAAGTGGTCATGCCTCTCCTTGTGACGTACTCGCTTCCTTGCTCTGTGGCTCTTTGCGGTTTAATATTGTTTTGTATTATTGTTGATCTTGATTTGTTCTCTTCCTTCCAGTATAAAAGAAATCAAGTATCGGGTTCCGATATTGTAGGCCCTGACATCTTTTCTTTTGACCGTGATATTAGGGCATCGAAAGTAAGGGGAGTTCTCCTTCCTCCTTTCATTACGTTCCTTCACGACCTTTTCTCATTTCGATAGTCATCTTTACAATTTCTCTCCTCTCCGAAAACCGTGAAAAATAGTTGGTGGGGCGTAAATGCAATAACATTTCCCTTGCTGTAGCTAGCTGTAATCGTTAACGGGACAATCATTCCGCAGCTACTTTCCGCCAATATTTACTTGGGACGCAGCAGTAATCCGTCTATCGGAGATGAGTGGCAGCAGGACTCACATCACAACAATGGTCAGTTTAATGTTATTGTTGATCGGTTGTATGAACTCTCGATATTGTGAGCCTTCACATTTAGTTTTCTTCCGACTCTGTGATATTAGGGCACCTAATGTAGGGAGCTCTTCATTCTTTCATGACTTCCTCTTGTGTTATTCTTTAAGCGATAGTTCCTTTATGATTTTTCCCAGTTTTATAATCATCTTCATAATTTTCCTTGTCGAAATGGACCGATGACCACGCGGTTTTACACCTTACGACAATTACGACAAAAAACATCGCTAGTTAACACGATTGAACAATTTTTCATGTTAGCAATGTTTGGCGTTGATACGGACTAAGCAGCAGAAATCTAAATTCATGAATTCTTTTATCATGTTCAGTACGGTAAAATATAAGACACAAATGATCGGAAATTGTATTCTCCATAACTTTTGTTATGTAGTACTTTTCGATAAGACCAATAGCATAAGCGTTTAAAAATTAAATCTTAGGCGTCTTGCCCTAAACTGCCATTTCATCCAGCGTGAATAAAATTATTTAAAACCTAGACTGTATTGCCTTATTCCCCGACTTTACCTACCGATTTTCATTAAATTCTGTTCAACCATTTCCTCGTAAATTCGGTGTTGATATGGACTTACCAACAAATATCGATATTCATGAATATCTCTTAATCATAGCGTGTAGGGTAAACATGTATAAGACATAAATGATCGTAAATGTAATTTATATGACTTTAGTTATGTAGTATTTATCGATAGGACCACTAATAATATATATATCTGACAATTTAATTTTAGGCCTTCCCCTAACTTAAGCGTATTTTTTTCTTTATTTTGACCTTCGTGCAAAGGACATTTGGCCATCAGTAATGTACAATGATAAAAATTGTTACAGAAAAGAGAAATAAAAAGGGACAACAAGTTAAAAGACATACAAAATAACAGAAATGACCTAGAACAGAGCAAAAAAGGAAGCAAAACACACTTGAAATAAAGACACTTACTCTTTAGATATTAACACCAGTTTTTGTGAAGTATGTTGCAATTGCACTGTACACACGTAAGTCTCCAGTTGCCAGTAATAGCTTAATATGTGCGGGTAAGGGAACCCGAAGATGCACAAGGGTAGCGAACAATTCTCTGTGAAAGGATACAGTTCTGCTGCACTCGAAGATAATGTGGTTCACATTTCCCGCGTTTCTTGCGCTACACGGACATTGTGCTGATTGGAGAACTCCAATCCTGTTGAGGTGAGCGGGGAATGAAGCATAGTTGAACCTCATCCGAATGATGGTAGTTACTTCGCCTCGGGCCCATCTGACGTCTTGATACCATGGTTTGTGGGGGATAGCTGGTTGAATGCAGGCATAGTATCGTCCTTTGTGTTGAGTAGTCCTGCTCCACAGAGCTGTCCATTCAACATACGTTTTCCATCTGCTAGTAACATAAAAATCAATACAGGGAAGGCGTAATGAAAGAATAAGCCAGTACGTGCACCTTGCTTGGCCAGACTGCCAACCAGATCATTGTATGGAAGTCCTGAGTGTCCTTTCACCCATAAAAATGACACACATTTTCCGCGCGATTTCATGACAGACGATAATTCTAATATTTCATAGATGTAGGAGTGTGTTCGTATGTTTCGTCGAGGAAGTCCCAATTTCCTAATAGCACTTTGAGAATCTGAAATGATAAGTATCTTATGAAAATTTCTGGATTGTGAGTAATACAGTGCCTCCCGGATGGCGACAAGTTCAGCAGTGTAGATGGATGCTTCAACGGGATTAGAAAAATGGCCATATTCTTGTGTTTGCACGCAAAAATATGCAAAACCAACTGAATCTGTAAACTTTGCACCGTCGGTATAAATGTGGATGTAGTCGGACCAAGTAGATTCAATAAAATCAATTACGTGTTTATTTGGAACAGGTTTTTCTAGTAGGTGCCTAGGGACATAATATGTGGAAGCTGGAGATATCGAACAGGCGTAGTTAAAATGGAATGCCGGAATTGTGTGGGACTTCAAAGTCAAGGGTAGACAGAACTTCAGTTCTCTTAAACATTCTAGAAGTAGAGGTGGATGTTTTCCATGACGTTCGCGATACTGGTTATGCAGAAGTTGTAGGCTCTTGAATAACGGGTGATCCTCCAGAGTAGAACGTTGAAGGAGAACTTTTGTTGCCAGTAGTTTCCTTCTCAAGTGCAGGGGTTGTTCATGAGCTCCGACCTGTAGAGCATTTGTAGGCGTTGACGACATAGCACCAAGACATACTCTGAGAGCACGAAATTGTAGGACATTTAATTTCTCCAGAACATACTTCGGAGCGTTGCTGTACAACATACTGCCATAGTCAGTAACTGTCCGTATCAAGGAGCGGTAAATAATTAGCAAAGAGGCGGGAGCAGCGCCCCACCAAGTGCGGGTTAAGAAACGAAGGACGTTCAGTGCACTCAGTGCCCGTGTCTGGATGTAAGCAATATGTCCTCTCCAAGTGAGTTTGCTATCCAAACGCATCCCCAGGAGGCGAGCAGTAGACTTCACAGGAAAAGAATATGGTCCAAGTTGAATTGTAGGAGACGGAAGAACCAGTTTCTGTTTGATGAATATAGTGACGGATGATTTTGTAGGAGAAAGTGCAAGTCCACTCAGTGTAGTCCATTCTTGAAGACATTGTGATGCTGTGTGGAGACGCTGAAGAGTAATTGTCAAATTGATTGAAGATGTATAAATGCAGACGTCATCAGCATATTGCAAGACACGGATGACGGGACTAAATATTGCGTCCAAGTCAGAGGTGTAGATAGCATAGAGTACGGTACTTAATACACTGCCCTGTGGAAGGCCTTCAGAGACTGTACGCGGTCCAATAAAAGTAGGGCCGTTCCGAACGTATATGGTGCGTTCTTTAATCAAAGTAGCAATGCCGAAGATAAGAGTTCTTGGTAGTTTCAAGACTGCTAACTTACGCAGCAGTAGAGATACGTCCACATTGTCGTAAGCAGAACCAATGTCCAAGCAAAGTGCGGCCAGATAACCCCGAGTTCGAAAAGTACGCTCGATGTCAGTAGTGAGTATGCTGAGATGATCCATGGTTCCTCGTCCTCTTCGAAATCCATGTTGAGATACAGGCAGTAACCTGTAGTGTTCCAGAAACCACTCTAATCTGTTTTTAACCACCCGTTCTAGTGTTTTAACTACGCAAGAGGATAAAACTATTGGTCTGTAAGATGCTGCATCTTGAGGATCTTTACCGGGCTTTAAGATGTGTACCACTATTTGAGTAGTCCAGTCTGCTGGTAGTGGGCCATGTGTCCATATGGAATTAAAAATCTGGACAAGGAGAATTTGAGCCGAGAGAGGCAATTTACTAAGCATGGAGTATTGTATGTTGTCCTTTCCCGGAGCAGTATTGTTACAGTCTTTAAGAGCCCGCCGAAACTCATGCAATGTAAATGGTCGTGTGAGGAAGTGATTGGGATCATCGTAGACGTCATCCATTGTATCTATGGGTGGAGGCACGAACGGAGGTGCAATAATGTCAACAAACTGTTCTCCCAGCTCTGCAATGTTGGACGGAAAGGATGTAGTGTGGCTATCTTTCCGGGGGCCTCTGATTTGCGACCATATTGTAGTTAGAGGTTTATCTTTATTAGTACGTTCACGAAAACTCCTCCAGCTTTGACGTTTTCGTTCTTTTAAATAACGATTCACTTTGGCATTCGTCTGCTGGTACAACATATAATTATTCAAAGTAGGTTGGCGTCGGTACTGGGCAAAAGCTTGCTTACGCTTTGCAATCATCAATGAAAATCCTCGGTCCCACCAAGGGATTGGAGGTCCTCTTTTAAGAGTGTATGGGTGCTTTCCAGGTATTGAAACGTAGGCGGCAGAATTTACTATTTTCAGGAAAGCAGTATAGTCTTCTAACGGGGTTAACGGAGTCCACAATAACTGGACATCGTTGTCGATTTTAGAAGTGCAGGCGCACCAGTCTGCAAGTTTTGTATTCCATTTGGTGGATGGGTAAATAGTGCATGGTGAGATATAAAGAGTATGCAACAAAATTTCAATCGCATAATGGTCCGAACCGATGACATACGGCAAAGTTTTCCAAGACACTGTATTCATTGTAGAAGAACACAATGTAACATCAACAGCAGAAGGACGTTGTCCAAGTCGAGGGATGAGAGTTGGAGATCCATCATTTAAAATAACAAAGTTAAACTCGTCGAGGGTGTTCAATAGGGCAGTACCCGCAGCATTGGTGAACGCACAACCCCAGGCTTCACAATGTGCATTCAGATCTCCACGTATTAAGTATGGCGGGTCGAGTTGTGATATCAGAGCGTACCATTCGTTAAGCTCAATCACACATCGAGGAGGCCAATACATTGATAACAGGGTAAAAGGCTTGGGAGGCAAGTCTATCCGTACAGCTACGGCCTGGAAAGACGGCACTTGTCTAAAATTTAGATGGATCATCTTATGTCGTACTTGAGAGGAAACAAGGAGAGCTGCTCCACCGTAACCATCCACACAGTCATCTCTGTACACTCTGAAGCCTCTAAACCGCACCTCCAGATCTGGAGATGTCCAACTTTCAGATATGGCAACGGCAGAAATCTGCCTGTCATGAATCTCCTTTAATAAACTGTCTTTGTTAGCTGTCAAAGAATGAGCGTTCCACTGTAATATTTTTAGATTAATTGCCATTGTTAATGCACCGAGAAATCATTTCACGTAATTCTTCAGACCTTGGAGGGCCTGTCGAAGATGAGGTTATTCCTTGTAGAGTATGTAAAATAAGATTGTGAACATTGGATATTAAGACATCCACCACAAAAGGAGAATTAGTCTTTGAAACAGAGTTATCCACGCGGTTATTTGGGAGGGAATACGATGAGGTTGAGGTGGGTAGGGGTTTTGTCTGATGGGGCCTTGTGGAAGTTCATGAGGGGAATAAAACAGAGGTGGTTGCTCATAAGCACGGGAGACAGGTGGTGGGGCTAGGCGAGGTTTTTTGAAGGCAGTGAATCTATTAGAGCGCTGTGTTGGGAGCTAGGGAAAGGTCCGTTCATCTTCGATGGGAAGGGTTGATCCCGCTACCTCTGCGTAGGGTCGGTTTTCCAAAACGTTGAGTGCGTCCTTGAAAGGAATATTTCTAGTAGCTGATAGTTCGTCCACCTTCTGCTGTTTAGAGTATTCTGGACAATCTTTACTTGTGGCAATATGCGCACCATTACAATGTACACACACTAATTGCAAGGATGAGCACTGTTCTACAGGGTGCTGATTACCACATTTAGCGCATCTTCCTGTTGAACGTCAATATAACTGAGTGTGGCCAAACCGTAAACACTTAAAACATTGGCGTACAGGAGCAACGTATGGGGTGAGCTCACACCGCATACCGTTAATAGACACACTGTCCGGCAAAAACTGGGAATCGAATTGTACTACACATGTTTAAAGAGGGGGAGGGATCACAAAGACAACCTGGTCCGAAAAATGCCAGTTTTTATAGTAGAGGGGAAGGTTCCAGAAAACTCTGGGCCAAGGGCCCGACACACCCTCAATTCTCATTGGATAACCAGATAAATATCAAAATTTTGTCATTGGTGAATAAATAAACGTACAAAATTTCTGATTCGCCAACCCCTTTTGGCGGGAAGAGACAGAAGTGTTGATAACTTTTGAACATCAAAACAAATACTAAACATTCCAGTATAGGAAACCTTTACATACGAAATTTATCTATAATTTTAATAGTTCATCTTTACACCAGAGGGCACAACGTAAGTTTATAGTAGCGATATCTGTTGAAAAATGTTCAAACTTATTCTACTAGTTGTTGCAAGGTTTATATATTTCAGATGGCATTCTCCAATGCGCTTAATTTAAATGCGCGGGACGGGTGCACTTCCGGTATAATAATAATAATAATAATAATAATAATAATAATAATAATAATAATAATAATAATAATAATAATAATAATAATAATAATAATGGGGGTTTTGCCTGTTCCCCTATCGGGCGCGTCCCAGGTGGCGGATCGGGGGGCTCGCCGGACTTGTCCGGAGGGCTTGAGGGAAATAAAATACCTCTCGCGGACCAAAAACAGGCACAGCCAGAAAACATCTTGAGGCAACCTCTGAGACTCAATACCTTAGTTGTAACTATGAGATTGACAAAGATCAATCTCCCCATTATCTTCAACTTACTAGCATGATGGCAACGTCAGTTAATGATACTACTACCCCAGGCCCTAGTATTCATACTAGGTTTTCTCGGTCATCGGATTCTGGGGGACCGAGAACATCATGCGGGAATGTATCGGAGCTTCCCAAATCTCTTCGCCCAAAGGAAAAACATTTTATTGGCACTTTAAACATCAACACGCTTCGCAAAATTGGAAAGTTGAAGCACTTAACAGACACATTAGAACAACTCAACATCCAAATTCTGGCACTCCAAGAAACTAGGTACAGTGACGAAAATCATTTTGAATCAGGAAACTATAGAATTTATAAAGGTAAACCAGCTACCCTCCTCCCTAACAAAATATTACAATTTGGCACTGGTTTTGCAGTGAGAAAAAATATCACAAATTCGGTATTATACTTTGCATCTCCTTCTGAAAGAATTTCGCTAATGACAATCAAATCAGGAAACAAAGCTTATACACTAATCAATGCACATGCACCTACAAACAATTACAATCAAAAAGACCCACAGAAGGTAGATGACTTCTGGGAATTACTAGAAGAAACTACAGCCAAAGTTCCAAAACATCATGTCAAAATTCTGCTGGGGGACTTCAATGCACAAATTGGCAAAGAGAAGAAATTTAGGACCACTGTAGGACTTTACCCTGCTCACAAAAGAACCAATAAAAATGGAGAACGTTTAATTGGCTTCTGCGAGAATTTCGATCTAAAATTGATGTCAACTCATTTCCTGGCACTTCCACAAAAGAAAATGACATGGAGATCCCCGAACATGCATTTAGGAGAATTTCAACTAGACCATGTGGCTATTTCCAAGAAAAACCAAAAAGAAATTATGAACGTTAAAGTCAAAAAGGGAATTATTGACTCCGACCACCACCTATCTCTTGTTAAAGTAAAGTTTCAACCCAACAGGAAGAAAACCAAAACAATCAGAAACCCAAGAATCGACCCTGAATTTCTGAGACAGAACTCAGACAATTTCCTTGCGAATATCTCCAACGATGCTCCTTCAAACTGGCTAGAACTCAAGGACACACTCTTGAAAGCTTCACAAAACATCAGCAATCCCCCAAGGAAACGCAAACACAGGTGGTGGAATGACACCTGTGACAAGGCCATAGAAGTCAGAATTAGGTCCTGGCTAAACTGGAGTTCCCATAAAACTGATCAAAATCGTGATGAATTCTTCAAAACACAGAAACAAACCTCAAAAATCATCAGATCTGAAAAACGAAAATATGATCAAAACAGACTGGTAGAAATAGAAGAAGATTTCAAGAAAAACAATACACGGAACTTCTACAGAACATTCAGAGAAGAATTATCCAATTACCAGGCACCTAGTCTCTGTTTCAAACGTACAGATGGGACTTTAGAAACAAGTAATAAGGGAAATTGTGAACTCCTAGCAAACCATTTCATGGACCTTTTAAACTGTGAATCTCCAAAGGAACAATTCACCTATGAAAAACCAACACCTAATCCAGATTCAGAACCCCCCACATTACAAGAAGTCAAACAAATAATCAAAGATTTAAAAGACAACAAAGCACCAGGAGAAGATGGAATAATCGCTGAAATGTTGAAAATTGGTGGTGACAAACTGGCCCAGAGTATTCAAAAAATCTTACAGGACATTTGGTTTTCTGAAGAAATTCCGGAGGATTGGAAATGTGCATTGATTCAGCCACTTCACAAGAAAGGAGACAAATCAGATATTAATAACTACAGAGGAATTTCTCTCCTCTCACTCGTATATAAAATCTTCTCTAAAGCTCTACTTAATAGATTAGAGAAACAAACAGACCACCTGATCGGAGATTATCAGGCTGGATTCCGAAAAGGGAGATCCTGCGCAGAACAAATCCTAAACCTAAAAACCATACTACAGATTCGCAAGACCAAACAAACAGTAATCACCTTTGTTGACTTCAAAAAAGCGTATGATTCCATAGATCGGCAGACCCTGTTCAACATACTAGAGGAATTTCAAGTCGACAGGAAAACGAGGGAATTGATTAAACAAACTCTGACCAACACAACATCAAAAGTTAAGTTCTTGGGAGAAATTTCTGAACCGTTCGAAATCAGAACTGGCGTCCGACAGGGAGATGGACTATCCCCACTACTATTCAATTTAGTTTTGGAAAAAGTGATTCGTGAATGGAGAAAAGAAACTAAAGGTATAAACATTGGCAGACTTCTTAAAGACAAAATTCACCTTGACTGCTTAGCTTTCGCAGATGACCTTGCGATCCTTTCGAACAACAGACAAGAAGCAATCCAATCCATAGAAAAATTGAATGAAATAGCCGCAAAAACCGGACTTCAAATTTCATTTGAAAAGACGCAGTTTATGGAAGGAACTAAATCAAGATTCGACAATCAACCATTAATCACCAATTGTGGAATAATTTCCCAAGTAGACAAATTCAAGTATCTAGGTGAAATTATTCAGCCAGCAGGGTTAAATCAGGAAGCTAACAAAGAAAGAACTGCTAAACTGCAAAGGGCTTACAAAATCACATGGAACAGATACAACAAAAGATGTATATCAAAAAATGCAAAATTACGACACTACAATACAGTCATCAAACCAGAGGCACTTTATGCATCTGAAACACTGATCATTGGCGGCAGGTCACAAATGAAAAGCATTGAGAAACAAGAGAGGAAAATTCTCAGAAAAATCCTAGGACCAAAGTTCGAAAATGGAATTTGGATGAAAAAGAAACCACACGAAATTTTTCAATTCACAGAAAAAATCACAGATACCATCAGAAAGAGACGACTAAAATTCTACGGACACCTACACAGAATGGATAACAACAGGCTGACAAAGAAAATTCTAAACCTAGCTCTAACCCTGAAAATCCGCAACAATTGGTTAGCAGAAATACATGAAGATCTACAAGAAATGGGTATCGAGGACGAAACCATTCAAGATAGAATGAAATTTAGAAGCTTAGTAAACAAACATAAATTTGCAGAGAAACCAACAAGAAAAAATACAGGCTGGACAGAAACACGCAGAAAGGAACACAGTGAAAAAATGAAGAGATATTGGGAAGAAAAGAAGAAGAAACATTGTGCAAAATAAGTTCAAACGCGCTCCACAGCTGGGCACAACGAATCAAAAAATAATAATAATAATAATAATAATAATAATAATAATAATAATAATAATAATAATAATAATAATAATAATAATAATAAAAATCTATCACCAACAACAATGGGAAGAAAGAACAGAGGTATTAAAATAAACTATCTAGCATTTGCAGATTAGATTTTGTCATACTTTCAGAAAACCTGTCTAATGCCTCAATACATGAACGACATAGCCAGCAGAATGTATGTAGATAAAAACAAATTTGATTCGATTCCCGGTCGAGGATTTTAATCGCATCTGGTTAATTCCTTCGACTCTTCACACTACCAACCACCATAGAAATAAAATCCCAATGGAGGATACATCCCTCCACATGGGGTTGGTTTCAGGAACGTGGCCAAGTCCACATATGTGACACAATCTGCACCCGTAACTCCACAGCGTGTCGGAAAATCAGCGGAAGAAGAAGAAGAAGCTGGTGTCGTAGATAGCCTGGAAGTGCCTTTCTATTCCATGTGAAACATGCACGAATGATAATTTGGGTGTCATTCGTATCGCCCTTTCACGTAACTTAAATTATTGGGACGAAATTCGCGGCGTTCATTGTCGCGGTTTAAGTTATGCAACACAAAGAAAACAAAATTATTCCTGCCAGAGTTCAAGTAAACAAAAGGATCAGAAGTTCAACACAAACTGCGTTCTGTAAAGTACATTTAGTTGACGCCAAAGCAAGTTCTAAGTGTCGTTATGAAAGTGCAGACAGATCTTCACTTCCACCTAGATCCATTGTTATTCGTTGGGGGACGTAGTTAGAAGCAGTATTATATTATGCAAAAAAAATTGAAAATTTTATATCAGTGATAGTTGAAGTAAATAAGGATGACGCTTCATCAATCCAAATTCTTCAGGACTTAGCCTTCTTAATGGCAGTTCATTAAAAATTAATTATCTTGTATATCTGAAAATGAAGCAGATCGGCCCAGTAGAACATTAAGAACATCAACGAACTTGTCAACTGACACAGTTAATGAGGTGCATGACACAGAGGTCCTAAACAGAGGTCTTAAACAGAAATTTCAAAGTGTGTTTGAAATAAAGGTGGATTCCATACTATGTGTAAGATTGCCAAAGTTTTGGAAGGGCAAGAAGACGTTGGTGAAGTGGAAAGTTTGTGTGCCAGTAACATTCCTTTCCTGTCTTCTTGTGATGTTGAACGGTCCTTTTCCCGGTATCGTGCATTGTTGCAAGACAACCGACATCGGTTTGTGATGGAAAACTTGGAAAAAGTCTTCATATTTCATTGCAATATTGACCTGGAGACTGATGGTTTTTAACTTAAGTGTTAACAAATTTGCACTGCTGGCACAAAATATTTTTGCAGTTTTATACATATTTTTCCACTTTCTACTATATAACAAAAATATATTTTCAAGTTTTTAGGGCATAAAAATTCCCTTCTCTGTTGATAACTATGAAATGAAATGGTGTATGGCTTTTAGTGCCTGGAGTGTCCGAGGACATGTTCGGCTCGCCAGGTGCAGGTCTTCTGATTTGACACCCGTGGGTGACCTGCGCGTCGTGATGGGGATGAAATGATGATGAAGACGACACATACACCCAGCCCCCGTGTCAGCGAAATTAACCATTCATGGTTAACATTCCCGACCCTGCCGGGAATCGAACCCGGGCCCCCTGTGACCAAAGGCCAGCACGCTAACCATTTAGCCATGGAGCCGGACTGTTGATGACTATTATTCGACAACACAGAAAAAGTCTTCCAATATAGGGGTCTTTTATTCATTTTGGCAGGGACCTGAAATATAGATGTGACACTATCATTCCCAGTGTTCATTAATTCTATGAAGGGGCACAAAAACAAATCGCACGTGTTGAGGTAAAAAAGCTAGTGATGTGAGTAGCGGGTATGTAAGAAGGTCAAGGCGCGTGGCGCACCGACCTCTACCTTCCTGTTCGTTGCGGCTTGCCTCACAAGTGGGGCAGGCTGTTAGTTAGTCGGTGATCGTGCTGGACCGTAGACGTGTGTGTCTGTGAGTGCGCTTGCTACCTGCGGAGTTATGAAGAACGGGACTATCCCAGCCCTCACGGTGAGTACAACTCCTCAAGAGCTGTCCGGGAACAGTAAAACCAGCACCTTATTTGATGGCGCGGTTTTTCACCTGTTATTATTAATTTGTGCATATTTAATGAAAACTAGTTCATAGTTCTTCAGAAGAGAACACGAATAATAACACACAATGGAATTGATGTCAATGACATATTGCAAACAGTTTCTCGCAACAATCGCCTGAATAAAAAAGAGGACCTGTATACACACAATTTTCTTTACGTCGCACCGACACAGATAGGTCTTATGGTGACGATGGGATAGGAAAGGGCTAGGAGTGGGAAGGAAGCGACCGCAGCCTTAATTAAGGTACTGTACAGCCCCAGCATTTGCCTGATGTGAAAATGGGAAACCACGGAAAACCATATTCAAGGCTGCCGACAGTGGGGTTCGAACCTACTGTCTCTCGAATGCAAGCTCACAGTTGCGCGCCCCTAACCGCTCGGCCAACTCGCTCGGTAGGACCTGACAAAACAGTCGCAAAAGAGAAGTTCTTGTTGTTTGAGTCATCAGTCCATAGACTGGCTTGATGCTGCTGTCCATACCACCCTATCCTGTGCTAATATTTTCATGTTTACGTAACTATTACACCCTACATCTGCTCTAATTTGTTTGTCACATTCATACCTTGGTCCGCTACCCCTACCATTCCTACCACTAACACTTCCCTCAAAAACCAACTGAACAAGTCCTGGGTGTCTTAAGATGTGTCCTATCATTCTATCTCTTCTTCTCGTCAAATTTAGCCAAATCGATCTCCTCTCACCAATTCGATTCAGTATCTCTTCTTTCGTGATTCGATCTATCCATCTCGCCTTCAGCGTTCTTCTGTAACACCACATTTCAAAAGCTTATATTCTCTTTCTTTCTGGGCTGGTTGTCGTCCATATTTCACTTCCATACAATGTCACGCTCCACACAGAAGTCTTCAAAAACATCTAATTCCTATATCAATGTCCGAAATGAGGAAATTACTTTTCTTAAGAAAGGCCTCCCTTGCTTGTTGCTAGTCTACATTTTATGTCCTCCTTACATCTGCCATCGTTAGTTATGTTACTGCCCAAGTAACAATATTCGTCTACTTCCTATAAGAGCCTAATCTAATATTACCTGCATCACCTGACTTCGATTGCACTCCATTATTTTGTTCTGGGCATATTTATTTTCATCTTGTACACCTTCCCAAGACACTGTCCATATCATTCAGCATTTTCTCCAGATAAAATAACAATATCATCGACAAATCACAGAGTTTCGTTTTTCTCGCCTTGGATTGTTTCCAAATTCCTTTCTTATTTTCTTCACCGCCTGTTCTATATAAGTAATGAAAAGGAGGGGGGGGGGGAAACTGCAGCCTTACCTTACTCCTTTCTGTATTGCTGCTTCTTTTTCAAAGCCCTCGATTCTTATCATTGTAGACTAATTTTTATACAGATTGTAGATCATTCTTTGTTCTCGGTATCTGATCTCGATCACCTTCAGAATCTCAAATAGCTTGGTCCACTCAACACTATCAAATTCCTTTTTTAGATCTCAAAAGTTGTGCCGTCCAGTTCCAGTTTTCTTATTATTTACATTTCAACTTTTGAAGAAAGGAAAATGTTCTGGTGAATTCATTTCTAGTTATTATAGACAGATTGATCTGTGCCCATTGCAAGACTTTACCAAATTCGAGTTCCTAACTAATCTACCTGGGTGAGACAACACTGAACTCTTAAACTGTGCCACAGCACCGCAAGAGCGTTAACAATGAAAGGATTTTTGAGCGATGAGACGATTCATTTCAAAACATATATTAAGAACAAAGACACCGACACAGATATGTCCTATGACGACGATGGGATAGGAAAGGCCTAGGAGTTGGAAGGAAGCGGCAGTGGCCTTAATTAAGATACAGCCCCTGCATTTGCCTAGTGCGGAAATGGGAAACCACGGAAAACCATCTTCAGGGCTGCCGACAGTGGGGTTCGAACCCACTATCTCCCTCATGCAAGCTCACAACTGCGCGCCCCTAACCTCACAGCCAACTCGCCCGGTCAGTACACGGTATATAGTTCATTCCACGTTAAGAAAACAGTATTGCTCTCATGGACCTACAAGGAGTGAACACACGCCCTCTGAGACACCCATAATTCCTCGTGATTAAGGGATATTATACTGTACTTTGGAAGGTATTATGAAAGATACGTAGGTGGATCAAAAGGTTAGTTGCACTAACGCGCCGCAGCAGCGCGCTGTGTGTCGCAAACGCGGGCACAGCGGAGAAAGGGACAGACACAGCCCACACGTGTGTTAGGCAGGTCGCTGTGGTGTCTCGTCTAGTATTGTGTGAATAGCGGCCAAATGCAATGGCGCGTCAACTGGACGTTCACTCCAGATATGAGGTGCGTGAGATAGTCCGATTCCTATGGGCCAAGAGGAAGAATTGCACGGACATTCATCGTGAAATTAGTGCTGTGTATGGGGAGCGGGCCATTTCCCGGCAAGGTATAGTAAAGTAGTGTCAGCAATTCGAAGCCGGACGCACGGATATCACGGACAGCCATCGCGAAGGCAGGCTCGCAACGTCCAGGACCCGTGCAAAGGTCAACAGTGTGAATGCGATCATTAGACAGAACCGGCGCATTAAACTGAGAGAAATCGGGACGCAGCTGAACATGTCGTGTGGCAGTGTGTTCACCATTGTTCACGTGGACCTTGCATATCGTAAGCTGTGTCAAAGATGGGTCCCACGTCTTCTCACCGATGAGCACAAGGGACAACGTTTCCAATCCTCCCTGGCATTTTTGCAACGCTAAGCCGCAGACGGTAACGGGTTTCTGCGGCGAATCGTCACAGGCGACGAAACGTGGGTTCACCACTTCACCCCCGAAACGAAGCGAACATCAGTGGAATGGGTGCACCCCTCATCACCACAACGAAAGAAGGCCAAGGTTCAACCTTCAGCCGGTAAGGTTATGGCGACAGTGTTCTTTGATATGGAGGGTTTGCTGCACGTGGAATTCATGCCAAAAGGAACGACGATCAACGCAGCGTCGTATTTTCAAACGTTGCACCGGTTGCGTAAAGCGATTAAAGAGAAGCCCCGGGGGAAATTGTGCACCGGTGTGATTTTGTTGCACGATAACGCAACACCTCATAAGGCCCGCCAAACGAGAGAACTGCTGCAACGTTTCAAGTGGGAGGTCTGGCAACATCCATCCTACAGTCCCGACCTAGCGCAATGTGACTTTCATCTGTTCGGTAAGCTCAAAACGGAGCTCGGTGGTCGACGTTTCCAGACCGATGAGGAGGTGAAGGCCGCTGTCTCTGAGTGATTGCAGAACGCTGGAGGAAATTTCTATGCATCCGGCAACGACAAGTTGGTTGTGCGTTCGCAGAAATGTTTGGAGTCTCTTGGAAACTATGTGGAAAAGTGACGTTGCAGTGTATGTCGTTATAGTCGTGTTTCTGTTGTATAGGTGGTGTAATAAATGGCCGCAACTGGGAAGTGCAACTTATTTTATGATCTGCTCTCGTAGGTAAAAGGGATGAGGAATTTTTGCACGTGAATGATTAAAATAACTACATAACATTTTATTTTTCATAAATACATTCGTAGGGAGGAAGCACAATGGCAGGAACAGCCATCGCTTCGTTGCCTTCTTTCTTGTTGCTCTGGTACAAGTATCGTGTTGTCCCTCGCTCTGTGAACCGCCGGCAACTCAATTCTGTAGTGAAGTTAACTACAGTATTTATTTGTTTGTTGCGTTTGTGTTTTTAGGCTTTAAATCGGTGTTGAGTGATGCGATTAGCCTACGTATGTGATTTCTTTCTTTTAACATTAATACAGTGATTTATTTGACTCACAACGTTACGATACGACAGCACAGTAGTATCCCGCGTTGCCTGAAGTAATTTATTAAATACAATTAAATGTATCCATCACCCGTCGAGACCACGAAAATTATTATTTGTCTATTTTCTCCAGCAGCTTGCCTTACACTTCAGTGCTGAGGTTTTTTATGTGCCTTAGTTTACCTCTGATTCTATACAAACCAAAAATATCCCCTGTAAACACCTCGTCGCCTTCTAGTTCATAAAAGTAATTTGCAGCTTAGTTTGTTCCGGGATTTTTATCTTGAACTTAAATACCAAATTTCATAAATTTATGTGCCGCCCTTTTTCCGTAGTGGTGTTGAGCAGAGGAGTTCGATATGACAACCCTGTTGTCGTAAGAGCAACGCTGTTTTCTTAACGTGGAATGACCTATAGAGCATTGCTTGTAAACCACATCCAAGAACTCTTTCCTAATTTACACATTACATTATGAATGATCTTGTCAATTGCTGAAGCCAGTCGTTCGGTCGAGCACCCTTTCTCAGTCCTCAGAAGTCTCAAAAAATGTACTTTACGATCGTCTATGCCACAAGATCGAGTTAACAGTTTTGTCGTCCTCTCCAAGAATTCTGATATTAACCAGCAACTAGAATATGAAGATACGATCAACGCATTAGCAACAACAAGTAAAGACGTCGTACCTCACTGAATTTACATGTATTATTATTATTCGCTAATCGGCCAACTAGGGACCGCGATAAGTTTTGTTATACATTCTGGCGTTTACTCAGTTTTCGATTGATCCAGCACGTTTTCATTAGCTCGCGGTGTCGAACACGGCGTTCATCCGACCACTTTGCACCAGTTGTCCACTTCACATCCTGAAAAGTCCCAAAAGTCACAATGTTTTTCTTCTGAAAAGGTCTCGTTTGTGCGCATCATCTGGTTGTAGGCCCATTTCTTCGAGGTCTTTCTTGACGTTAACTTATGCATTACTACTAAGAACACAACGAAGACCCAATACAGTGGATTTGGTCAAAACTGGCAAAGACTGCCAGGAACTGGACCCGGGCCTCTTAGAGAGACAATACACATGTAAGAGACACAAAGAAATTAAAGAAGAACAGGAATATGGGCAAAAACATAAATTTATTAAGGAGAAAAATCGAAAGGTCACACAGACTGACATAGGCAAAACAAGGAGGTCAAATAATCTAATTGTTTATGTTACTTGTACGTGTTCCTTAATCAAAATACAATCTGTGTCTGAAAAGTTCGGTGAATGGTCGCCTAGGTTATACACCGTGCTAGTTCGGACGATGCGCTCGCGCATTGCGAGACATGACACCAAGTGCCCCCTATCGGTCAACTCAACACAGTTAAACGGAGTTGAACGCTGCAACACATCGCACGGAGTCAATGTGAGGACTCGTTTCATTGCACAATGGAGTGCAAAACGGAACAACGCGTTAACATGAAGTTTTGCTTCCACCTAGGCAAAACGGCAACGGAAACATGCGTAATGTTAGTGAAAGTTTACCAGGCTCAAGCAGTGAGTAAAAAAATGCGTTTTGACTGGTTTAAACGCTTTCGAGATGGAAAGGAATGTACTGAGGACGAAGCGCGTTCAGGTCGACCAACCACAAGCACATTTCCAGACAACATCGAACGAGTGCGACAGATGCTTGCGAATGGTCGGCGACTATCCTTACGAATGATAGCAGATGAAGTGGGTGTAGACAAGGCCATTGTTCACGAACATTTAAAAAAGGGGGCCGATGACCTTCGATGTTAGGCCCCTTAAAACAACAAGCATCATCATTTGAAAAAGCGGAAGATTTGTGCCCGGTTTGTACCGCACAACCTAACAGACGAGCAGAAGCAAACTCGGATGGAAACGTCGGGAGATTTCATTGACGTTTGTGATCACAATCCGGAGGTGTTGAAAACCATCATTACAGGAGACGAGTCGTGGTGCTACCAGTATGATCCGCAGACCAAGAGACAGTCAATGGCGTGATGTTCAGCGTCTTCTCCGCCTCCCAAGAAAAGTCTGTGTACAAAGTCCAAAATTAAGACAATGCTGATCGCCTTTTTCGACAGCAATGGTGTCATTCATCATGAATTTGTACCCCAAGGTATACCTATCAACGCGGAATTATACGAGGGAGTTTTGAAACGGGTACTGCAACGCATCAGACGGGATCGACCTGAACTGTACCGGAGTGGGCAGGAGAAGCTCCTCCACGACAATGCCCGTCCGTGATCCGAATGACCCAGTTTCGCGCTGAACCCCAGGAGACTGTTCTTCCACACCCTCCGTATTCTCCAGATTTGGCGCCGGCATATTTTTTGTTCTCCCGTCTTAAATTAGCCCTGAAAGGCCATCGGTTCGACTGTGTAGCAGGTCTCCAACAACACATTACAAGGGTTCTCCGGGAGATTCCAAAAGAAGAGTTTGCTGCCAGCTTCCAGCAGCTTTACAGTCGATGTCAAAAGTGTGTTGTAGCTAACGGAGATTATTTTGAAGGCCACTAAAGGAGTTATGTGTGTAACTTACGTTATCTTTATTTCATGAGACCATTCATCGAACTTTTCAGACACAGGTTGTATATAGGATTCACGATTTATCACACCTTTTCTCCCTCTCTTACCTTAATGTACGTTGTGATGAAAACTCGGGTACAATGGCATGGCATCTACCTCAATTAAATGAGGAACATAAATTCAGGTGAGTTCAAAGTATTTCTTTTATGCATATCAGGTCCAAGCGACCGTAAGTTAAAGGAAGAACAGAACTCTATCATAACATTCTCCGTTCCAGTCGAAAGGATAAGGCGTATTGCCCCCAACAATAACATCCGAATAAACAAAAACCATATTCCCGAGAATAAAAGATCGTTGAGTAAAAGAGCTTAAAACAGAAGAAGGGGGAAGGATGCACCGAGCTCATAAAATGAAAGTAAAGGGAAAGGGGAAAAGGAGAGGTTTCTATGGTCGCACACCAAATTAACAAAGGTAAAATAGAAAGGCGTTCCGTTAAGAATAAAACACAGTAAACTAGAAAATAGGTAAAGAAAGCCATTGAAGGCAATGCGTAATGAATAATAAGTAAATTAAACACAAAAGATACCACAAATCCAAGGGCCCAAACCACCTTCGCCCGCACAGAGACCATCGTGTTTAGGTGGCTGATAAGGGGACACACAGGCCGGACGCATAGGAACGTCAGCCACACAGCACATATCTAAATAAACGACCGCTCACGAGCTCTAATAGGCAATACAGACCAGAAAGTGGTCCATCATAGGGGGACGGGGTGTCTCCATCCGATAAACACAGAAAGCAATCAATCGCGTTGTTAGCTGTATCCATACCACGTAAATGTGGTGGACATGAAATATACAGAACAAGCGATTACAATAATAGAACATGAGCTCGAGCGGTATGGTAAAGAAGCGACACGAGTAGAAGGCCTCGGACAGCACACAACAAACGATCCCATACACACACACATGAATCCGTTTCACCTTCTGTTTTCAAAACATAGTGGATCGGTAAAGGAAAATACCCAAAGAAGCATGTAAAAGCAAAGTTAACACACAAATAAATTAGAAACACATGTAATGAGAGAAGCCTTTCTAACCCAACCATGGTGTCCATAGGATGAAGCAATTATCAGACCAAGAGAAGATTAAAGAAAAATAAATACCTCAGATATATGGGCAATTAACATTCTCAAAAGGTCGAGAATCGTACAAAGACATCTTGAACCGGTTAAAATATCCTTTATACGCCTCAAATACGACATGGAAACCCATCACTTCCATATTCTCACATCAAAAACTCTCCACCCAACCCACCAGAAAGATAAGCCATCAAGACAGGGCAGAAAAGAAATGCTTTGACATATGCTGACGCATGAGATGCCATCTACCGGAATAGGGAAAAGTTTACGTAGTAGTAAAAACATATGATGGGAGAGAGTAAATAATAAAGGCGTGTGACCTCCGGAGGCCTCGTGCAGGTCCTTCGAGTTGACGCCTTATAAGCGACCTGCGCGTCTATGAGAATTAGGCCCTACCTGTGATGAATTCTAATACTTAAGACTGCACACACACCCAACTCCCGAGCCATTGGAATTAGCCAATTAAGGTTAAAATCCCGGACCCGTACGGGAATCAAACCCGGAACCCTCTGGACCAAAGACCAGCACTCGGAGCCGGACATGGGAGAGAGTAACGGTTCACAATTGATACAAGAGATCGCTTGGAACGCGACGTATTCAGAACAGGCAAACGTGCCATAAAATTATTGCCCTATGGTATGGTTGATTTACCAGGGAATTGTTGTTTTTGGTTTTGAGTTAAATTATTAAAAATGGGCTTTGTCCACCGAGAGTCGCCCATCCGTCGTAAGTGACCGTAGAAGTGAAGCCTGCGTTTGCGCATTGTGTCCGTGATCCTGTCTAACTTAGAGTAGATTTCTTGTCTGGATTTTCTTATGTGCATGCCGTTTTTGTAATCTGGGCCAAGAATGTTGTGGAGAATCTTTCTCTCTTTCTGCTCTAACTTAGCGAGTGCACATTTTGACAGAGGATAGGGCATTCTGACGCACAGAGAGATACCGGTTTGACTACAGTGTTATAATGGTGAATTTTGGTATTTGTAGAAAAGCACCTAGTTGTATATGTTCCGGGTGGTTTGGAAAGCTACCTCCATTTTCCTTGCTCTGTCTGCTAGGACCTCTACGTCTAGTCCACTCACCAAGGTATTTATATACGCGGTTTATTGTTCCATACATGGTATTCAGTTGGGTCGTGCTGTCTCTGATGTTTGACATTACTTCCGTCTTTTCAAAGAATATCTGAAAGCCTATTAGTTCTGCTCCTCTTTCAGCACATTAATTTTTTCTATCGCAGTTTCAAAATTACTATTATTATTATTATTATTATTATTATTATTATTATTATTATTATTATTATTAAATTTGTTTACGGCCATTCAAAACCACATTAAGCAACAATGACACACTACTCGAAGCCTGTTTTGCAACCCAAAATCCTTGCATTCTTTCTCTGGCAGTCTGTCTTCTTTCCTCTGTCCACCCCCTATTCGGTTTCTGTTAGTCATGGAAGCCTCTGAAGCTGTCGATCACTGATTTATACTTTGTTCGGTTTAGGATGTCTTCTTTCTTTCTTAATCTGTTTACCCTCCAGGGTCGGCTTTTCCCTCGGACTCAGCGAGAGATCCCACCTCTACCGCCTCAAGGGCAGTGTCCTGGAGCGTAAGACTTTGGGTCGGGGATACATCTGGGGAGGAGGACCAGTACCTCACCCAGGCGGCCTTATCTGCTGTGCTGAACAGGGGCCTTGTCGAGGGATGGGAAGATAGGAAGGAATAGACAAGGAAGAGGGAAGGAAGCGGTACCTAGGTACCATCCCGGCATTTGCCTGGAGGAGAAGTGGAAAACCACGGAAAACCACTTCGGCGATGGATGAGGAGGGATTCGAACCCCCCTCTACTCAGTTGACCTCCCGAGGATGAGTGAACCCCATTCCAGCCCTCGTACCACTTTTCAAATTTCGTGTCTGAGTCAGGAATCGAACCCGGCCCTCCGGGGGGTGGCAGATAATCACACTAACCACTACACCACAGAGGCGGACTTAGGATGTCTTCTCGATTTAATCCAGACTGCTCACGATCCTTTCTTACCTCCCTGAACCATTTGTCGCAAACTTTAGGTTCACTGTCAAGTGTTGTAAAAATCTGTTTTGTCAGCGTCTTTTCATCCATTCTAAAAAGATGTCCATGAAATTTGGGTCTTCTTTTCCGCATTGGCTCCATCTTTCGCTACTCTGGTAAAATTATCCCCTTCCTCGTAACCCTATACTGGCCATCCACGACTTTTTTTTTTTAACCTATTATCCTGCGGAGGATCTTTCTGTCAAATTTCTCGGCTTCTCTTAGTCCCGACATTTCCGTCATTCGGAGGCATTCATTAACATACAGACTGTACATTGTTTTGATTGCTGTGTTGTAGTGTCTTAAGTTAGCTCGCCTTGAGATGACTTTTCTCTTGTATAAAGTTGTGTCCTGCGAAAAATAGCGGTCATCTTCTCTCGCCTGGTGTAGTTGACTTCTCTCTCGCTAGTTTTCAGCTGTACGATTTCTCCGAGGTACTTGAAGCTGTCAGCTCTCTCTATCATACCATGCTCTGTCTTCAAATGATGAGGGGCTATTCTGATGTTGGTCATGCATGTGATTTATTCAAAGGAAAATTATTGTTATTATTATTATTATTATTATTATTATTATTATTATTATTATTATTATTATTATTATTATTCAGTTATTGTTGATGGAGTTTACTTGGGAGTACATTCATGTCAAAATAAGGGGTAGAGATATTTTTCTTTGCCTAGGGCCACCCCTGACAGGGACACGTTTTGGCGGTTCACACCGCTGTGTGTGTTTGTTAGGTCCGGTTAATGGCAAGAACATTGGTCTGGATTATATACAAAATATGGACACAAACTTACCATAAAGTAGCCAAAGGCTAAGCAAAAAGAAATGAAACGATAAAATGTGGAAAGGTGGGAGGGGGGGGGGGAATGAGGTGCCTCTTATCATCTAGCAATAGGTAAGTGATGAAACGAAATAAATTTATTTCTTCTCTATAGCAGGAAAGCTGGTCTGGAAAAGTCTTATTATGCCTCCCTCCCCGTCTCTGGGGAAAAATCCTGTGAGCTCCCATGCACTGGCATATGTGAAACTTCTACAGTAACTTCATCTAAAGAAATGAGGAGGAGTTTTACAACAGCGATGGTATATCAACACAGAACGGATACAATGTGGTTATGACAAGTCTCTCTGTACATGGATTCCATCACACACTGTGCCAGATTAACAGTTTCCATGAACCAGGCCCAGAATGTACCTATGCGCATTAGACAGAATCCCCGTGAAGGATGCCGTGCTGAAGCGCAACGGCCGTACGGAATTAATGGAGACATTTTATACTTGGGAATGCGTTGTATAGCCATTCGGCTGCAATAAAGTTTTTATATGCACTTTGGACACGACCTCATACGTTCTTGAATGTTTATGCTGAGTACAATGCGGTCATTAAAATTCAATATTCATTGAACAATGGGTGATTTGCGCGCACTCTACCGTTGCGGCGGCAGAAGTGCCGCGTATTTGTAGCTTACATCATGTCCAACAGGACAGACATGATCTAGGCCAACATAGTTGAACTGGTAAGAACATTTGACGTGAAACAGGAAGGTTGTGGGTTCGGTTGGCCATTTTTGTTCTGTACCTAACACACAGTACGATTTGCAAAGCTTCAGAACTACCAGAATAAAAGATACAATATACAGCGCTGATCGTTGATGCCATATTGCATCTTGTGTGTTCGAGCCAAATATTGCTACCCATTCAATTACTGGTAATCTGGCAACCTTGCTTGGATCTGTGAACGCAGCGAAATAACATGAAAGCATGGCAGCACACTTTGCCACCTATCGGAAAGAGTATTACTTAAGAGTCGCCCATAAGGTTCTGTATGAAGTGTGAAGTGCAGCTGGCCTATTTGCGTGCATTGAGGAGCTGTGTCCCAATTCCTGCGATCGTTGACACTTTCTCCCGAAGCGCGGCTGTAAATCACATCCTCTTCCCTCTTGAACATTCACCCTCTTTAGGACGAGCTAGTCGTGCAGGATATGAAAAGAAAGAAAGGCCTTTGAACATGGCTTGCCGATTTGTATTGAAATGCCATTGCTCACGTTTGGCATCTTGCTTTTAGATTGCGCTGTGGCAAATAATTTCAAGAGTTTAACTGACCTTCTTTCCACAGATGTTTTAATAAGTATTCTTTCACTCTTCATAATACAGCTGGCAAGACGAGAAAAAGTTAGGTAGTCATGAAAATGAAAATAGGAACGTTAGAATAATCAGATAATGATGTCCCCCTCCATTAAGAATAGTTGATATCGGATGGAGGTTATTCGATTATCCCATCACTAGTATAATAATTATAATTTCGTGTGTCTATTTCTAGCCGAGTGCAGCCCTTGTAAGGCAGACCCTCCGATGAGGATGGGCGGCATCTGCCATGCGTAGGTAACTGCGTGTTATTGTGGTGGAGGATAGTGTTACGTGTGGAGTGTGAGTTGCAGGAATGTTGGGGACAGCACAAACACCCAGCCCCCGGGCTATTGGAATTAATGAAGGTTAAAATCCACGACCCGGCCGGGAATCGAACCCGGGACCCTTTGAACCGAAGGCTAGTACGCTGACCATTCAGCCAACGAGTCGGAGATCCCATCATTAGTAGCAGGGGTATAGTTTTGCCTATGTCATCCGCTTGCCGCGCGCATTCGTCAGTCTGGCAGTCTCACTCAGTCAATGTGTTTGTGTAGATCTGTCTAGTAGTTGTTACTTTGTTAATGTGTAGTCCCGTGCGGTCAGGAGCGCGCAGCTATGAGCTCGCATCCGGGAGATAGTGGGTTCGAATCCCACTGTCGACAGCCCTGAAGATGGTTTTCCGTGGTTTCCCATTTTCACACCAGGCAAATGCTGGGGCTGTACCTTAATTAAGGCCACGGTCGCTTCCTTCCCATTCCTAGGCCTTCCCCGTCCCATCGTCGCCATAAGACCTGTCTGTGTCGGTGCGACGTAAAGCAAAATAGCAAAAAAAAAAAAAAAAAAAATGTGTAGTAAAATACAAAATAACTTTTTAAATGTGTAATCACGCCATACTTCTATTTTATTGTAATACAAGTGTAATTATTGCTCCTTTGGTGAAAGTTTTAATGTACAGCAATATTTTACCTCATTTAACTTGGTAAGCTGTCAACTTTCACGTCCGTATCGAAATTCGCTCAGAGAGCTATGTTCCTGAGACCCGGGCACTTTTTGTTGTCTATGAATTTTTGTGTCCCTCCCTCCCCCACTCCCACACGCACACACACACACACACACACACACACACACACACACACACACACACACACACACACACACACACACACACACACACAACTCTCAGCTTTCGCTCAGTAGGCCTATACAATATCAGAAATCGGCGTCATGTGGATTTTTACACAATTTACGATTCCTGCCTTAACGGACTGCTAAGTCGTCACATGGAGCTTTTTGGCATTCTATACAATATTTAAACGAAACCTGCCCAACGTGAAAAAGGAGCGGTATTTTCCCTGCTGCAAAAGGAATGGCTGAATTACCTACAAAAGGCAAGTTCGCACCATGCTAAGATTTGTTGTTTCTTTCGTTTTGCTACTGGTTTTAACGTCGCATTAATACATCTAAGTCCGACTCCATGACTAAATGGTTAGCGTGCTGGCCTTTCGTCGCAAGAGTCCCAGGTTCGATTCCCGGCAGGGTCGGGAATTTTAACCATCATTGGTTAATTCCGCTGGCACGGGGGCTGGGTGTATGTATTGTCTTCATCATCACTTCATCTTCATCACGACGCGCAGGTTGCCTACGGAAGTCAAATCAAAAGACCTGCACCTGGTGAGCCGAAGTCCTCGAACACCTCCCGGCACTAAAAGCCAAACGCCATTTCATTTCAATACATCGAAGGTTTCACGCGACGCTAGGATAGGAAAAGAAGGGGTCGTAGCCTTAAATAATATAGAGTACAGCTCTAGCATTTGCCTGGTGTGAAATTGGGAAAACCACGGAAAACCATTTCAGGGCTGCCGATGGAGGATTCGAATCAACCATCTCCCGAATACAAGCTCACAGCTACGTGACCCTTACCATACTGTAAACTGGCTCGGTAGATGGCATTTGGTAGGGAGTGTGAAAACTGCGTAGCCTGAAATCTATAAGACAAACAACTGGTCACTCTTCAGAGTTATGTAATCCTATTTAATATTAGTGTCATTACACACTTTCTATAAAAACACCGGTAACTTACGTCAATAAAATCTAATGAAGTGGAAATATAATTTTTTCCAATTACATCAAGACACGAAACACTATTACAGCGTACAAAATCAATTTAATGCGCTGCGCTCGCTCAGACGGTGGAAGAACACAAGACGGCGGGTTCGATCCCGGATTAATCGCGCGGTAATTGAAGGCTTCCCCTCTCCTCCCAAAGATTAAAAGACCATATCTGAAATTAGCGCATCAGAAGCACATTACACGTGAATGAGAGAGTCGTGGTGAAGTTGCAGCAAGAGGTGAACGAATAGGACGAAAGCTATGCAGCAAAAAGAGCCCTTGATCTTCAGCTACCCAGGGTACGAAGAAGAGAAGAGCAAAAGAACAGCTGGGACCTTCAGATGAGGTGACAACAACAAGAAGAAGAACTTCATGGCTGCACTGATGTTCCGGCTGCCAACAACGAAGTATAGCAGCATCTCCACAGTCAGGACGTTATCAATGAAGATACATCGATGTTAAAGCGAGAAGTAATAATAATAATAATAATAATAATAATAATAATAATAATAATAATAATAATAATAATAATAAACTCTCTATATAAAATAATAGTTTTGTCTGTACATTGTTCAGAATTTAAAAAGAACAGTATTTCTGTGTTGGTCGTGTCCACAGTAACAAGGAAATGTACTTTTAAATTTTCCATTATCTCTGTATTTTTGTCTGTCTCTCTGTCTGTATGTATGTACGCGCACCTCGAGAAAATGGCTGAAGAGATTTTAATGAAATTTTGTATGTAAACTCGAGAAATGAGGCACTACAACCTTGGCTATAAATAATTGTATTCACGCTGAGTGAAATGGTAGTTTAGGGGAAAGCCTAAAATTTAATTCTCAAATATTTATGTTATTAGTGGTCCTATCGATAAATACTACATAACTTAAGTTATATAGAATTAAATTTCCGATCATTTATGTCATACATTTTTACTGTACCGGCTGAAAACAGAGATAGGCCGTATTTATGAATTTCGATTTTTGTTGCTAAGTCAATAGCAACGTCGAGTATTGCTAACATGGCCCTTTGAAACGAAGGCCACTACGACGATGTTTCATCCAAGGATCAGGACTTCATATTATGAATAAAAATTAATCATTTCTCTCATATTACACTTATACATTTTTCATTTGCAACTGTGGGACAAAAAGACCCAAGGCGAGTGTTCATGTACCTCGTGTTAACTGGCGATGGTTTGACATGATTGTCTTAAGGTGTAAAACCGCGTGGCCATCTGTCGACAAGGAAAATTGTTAAGATGATAATTTGAAAAATGAAAAAAATCGTAGAGAACGATCACTTGAAGAATAAAACATTTTTTTTGCTAGTGGCTTTACGTCGCACCGACACAGATAGGTCTTATGGCGACGATGGGACAGGGAAGGGCTACGAGTTGGAAGGAAGCGGCCGTGGCCTTAATTAAGGTACAGCCCCAGCATTTGCCTGGTGTGAAAATGGGAAACCACGGAAAACCATCTTCAGGGCTGCCGACAGTGGGATTCGAACCTACTATCTCCCGATTACTGGATACTGGCGACGGCAGCTATCGAGCTCGGTAAAGAATAAAACAAGAGGGAGTCATGAAAGAACGAACCTTTACATTAGATGTTCTACTTAATATCCCAATATCCCAGAGTGAAGGCCTACGATATCGAAAGCTCATAAAACTGATCAAGAATAACGTTACATTGACCAATTGTGACGTGGCCGCCACTCATCTCCGATAGATGGGATTACTGCTGCGTCCCGAGTGAAACAGCATGCCTGAATATTGGCGGAGGATCCGTGGCTCCGGTAGCAGCGCACCTGTCTCTCACTGCTGGTCTCCGTGGTTCAAATCGCGGTCACTCCCTATGAGAATTGTGCTGGACCAAGGAGAGGCGGGACAGGTTTTTCTCTGAGTACTCCGGTTTACCCTGACATCTTTCGTTCCAGCAACACTCTCCATTATCATTTCGCTTCATCTGTCAGTCATTAATCAGGGCCCCAGAGGAGTGCGACAGGCTTCCGCAGCCGGCACACGACAAGTCGCGGCAGCTTGTAGGTACGGCACGAGTAGCTGATACAAACATTAGTCGTGATAAAGTACGAATTTTTCAATCACTACTGATATGCAATTAGGGCAGTCGCCCAGGTGACAGATTCCCTATCTGTTGTTTTCCTACCTTTTTCTTAAATTATTGCGAAGAAATTGGAAATTTATTGAACGTCTCCCTTGGTAACTTATTCCAACCCCTATCTCCCCTTCCTATGCACGAATATTTGCTCCAATTTGTCCTCTTGAATTCCAATTTATTCCAAAAAGTTCGAGTTGTCTTTTCTTCGCACGTGGTCCAAGATATCCTGGTGTAAGGATTTGGCTTCCCCCCATATCCGTTTTTTTTAACACTGCCGGAAAAAAGTTACACGTCTTACCTTTAAGTCATCAAAAACTAGGTCTAGCGATCGTCGTCTTGGTCTCCCTCTTCTTCTCTTACCCGCAATAGCAACTCCATTGTTCTCCTAGGTAACCTATACCAAATACAGTAGAGACAATACGCGACACTTCCCTATTTAGCCTTGTTAAATTGGGAGACAAGTCGCAAGTGGCGCTCCTAGTGGCTTGACCTGAAAATTCGCGCTAAATACAAATGTCAATGGAAATGTATATACGGAAATGGATAAATAAATTACGTCTAGAAAGAAAGTGTTACTAAGATATTAACTTCAAAATTGCTAAAGCAATTCTGGATAAATGAATGAAGAATTATTTAACAGGTTATTATTTAAAGACTGAAATTAGACATATAATCAAGATGTGAAATGGACTGCTATGAAAGGGCTTGATCTTTCATTTATGCATTACTTTTTTAGCTTTAGAATTCCTGCCTGAACGTTCACGGCTAGATTTTTCTTTTTCTCATTTAAAAGCATTGTATCATCATATTAAAACACTTGTCAACAAAAATATCGGCACATTCCTTACACACATGATTCAATGAATTTACATTTAAGAGCTGGACAATTTTCCTTTTAACGTGAAGCCTACTAACAGAAAGAAAATCTATAAATTTAGCCTCAAAGACATTCAAACTTTTCCTATAAGCAATATTTGCCATAATGCCATTACATTAGGGTAAAGCAAATTTGCATCATCGTATTGTTTCAAGAAAATATGTACATTTCTTAAATCACCCATATTTTCTTCAGTGCTTGACAACGCATTACGGCATTCCAAATGGGGTAACTAGGAACACAACCAGCCACACTTACATGCATATGTATTTTCCTTAATTAAATCAAACCCACAGGTCGCTATTGAAGGTTAAGTGCTGCACTATACAATAAAATATGCGTATTATATTTTAAACCAGTTAAAATATGGGTCGAGCAGGTCAGAAGATTATGAAGTACTATGAAAATATCTTTGTCACTGGAAGAATATATATGCAAACACAATATTACTTACATTTTCTTGTCACGAGGGAAACAGAAGAAAGACCACGCATTCTTCTCTACTTCATAGTTACTGCAGCCACACACAGCACATACCTTTCCCTTCATGTTGAGAGGAGATATCAAGGAATGACACACGCTACTATTTAATTATGTCAACTCACTGAAAACGCATACATAACACCAAAACCTTCACACACAAATACACTTGTTCTTATGACAGAATCAGTAGTTCTCAGGTCAATCCGCTAGAGAGAGCTTTAATAGCTGTCCCTCGATATCTCGCTGAGTGTCGCGTATTGTCTCTACTGTATTTGCCTATACTGTCCCATTTACCTCACATTACCCGACCACTGAAGGTGATTTATGCATTATGCGTCATCCATCGAGTTCATTCCTTTATATGCTCATTCCGAGTACTCTCCTGCCATCCTTCCTACCTCTTTGTAACAGCAATCATTCCCGTTACTTTCAAGTCTTATAAAGAATAAATCCTGAGTCCAACCAGCTTCCACTCCCGCTGCCAACAGCAAAGTCGGTCTGAAAACAGAAGTAAAAGTTACATCCGAGAACTCTCTTCTTTCGTACAGAATACAGTTGATTGCAACTGCGAGCTCACTGCATTAGTTTTGCAGCACCTTGATTCAGTTCAACGTAGTAGGCACATGCCTACTAGCATCCCGCAGTTATGGACATCCAAAGTACTTGAAACCTCTTCCAGTTTTGTATTCAGGACCTGACATTTAAGCCTCTAAGTTTCTTTTCCACGCTGACATTGCCTTAGTTTAAGAAATGCTATTATTTGCATGGGAAGTCTGGTGCCTTGCGATCTGCCTGAGACGTTCGTTGTTCTCAAGTAAAACAGTCGCTCCGGTGACATCAATTAGCGGTGAAATGCGATCGTTAAGCCTGTACAGATGGCGCAGCGAACGAGTCCCGTGCTCAACCGCACGCACACTGCCTCTACGTGAGCATAAGGCAGTAGTGCTCAGTGAGACATTGATGTTTCAAGTGGATACTGTGCGTCAACATGGGTAGAAGTAAGGATGTGACAGAGTGGAAAAATGTAGCAATCGCAGCGGACTGCTCAGCGTGTCTACAGACACGAAACACGACGTCAGAATTATGGTCGGAAAATAGATCCTGACTGAGAGGGTCCGGAGACGAGTTTCGAGGCTTGTGAATCAAAATCGCTTCCAAACCCAACAGGAATTGGTGCAGTCAGTGAATGAAGGTCCATCCCAAACTGTTAGCGAGAGAACATCGCGACGGGAACCGCATACAATGATGATGAGAAAAAAAAAATGGAATGGCATATGGCTTTTAGTGTCCGAGGACAAGTTTGATTTGACGACCGTAGGTGACCTGCGCGTCGTGATGAGGATGAAATGATGATGAGGAAGACGACACATACACACAGCACTCGTGTCAGCGAAATTAACCAATTTATGGTTAAAATTCCCGACCCTGCCGGGAATCGAACCCAGGACCCCTGTGACCAAAGGCCAGCACGTTAACCACTTAGCTATGGAGCCGGACATATGATGATGATGATGATGATGATGATTGTTGTTGTTTAAAGGGGCCTAACAGTTAGATCATCGGCCCCTAATGGTACGAAGTGTTACGACATCAAAGTTAAAACTTAGAAATGTATCCACTGACTAGAATTTAAAACGAACGGTGATGAGAAAATGATCGTGAAACAAAAACAATCAGTGGAACCAATTCACAATGCCTTAATTACTGGGATCATGCTTATTATCTACAGGGCTCCAAAATCCAGGTCACCGGCACAAATCACAGGTAATGTAAACCCATGGTATGTCACACACAATGGCACCGCTCGCAGGTAGCACAAACCCATGGCGTTTCGCACATAAGGGCACCACTCACAAACAACGCAGGCCCATGGTGCTCCTCACGGGCGCCGGTAATTCCCGTAGTGTTCCTCACTTGGTGGAACTAATCACAGGTCACCTATACTCATGGGGTCGCTCACATAAAGGTATTAATCATAGGCAATGCAGACCCACGGTGCATCACACATTATGGGACAGTGCGAACTCTCTGAAAGAGAGCCGGCACGATAAAAATGTATAAGACATAAAGGATCGGAAATTTAATTCTATATAACTTTAGTTATGCAGTATTTATCGATAGGACCACTAATAACAGAAATGTTTCAGAATTAAATTTTACGCCTTCCCCTAAACTACCGTTTCGCTCAGCGCGAATAAAATGATTTATAGCCTAGAATGTAGTGGCTCATTCCTCGACTTTACATTCCGATTTTCATTAAATTCTCTTCAGCCGTTTTCTCGTGATGCGTGTACAGACAGACAGACAGACAGACAGACAGACAGACAGACAGACAGACAGACAGACAGACAGACAGACAGACAGACAGACAGACAGACAGACAGACAGACATTACGGAAAAGGAAAAAGTGCATTTCCTTGTTACTGTGGAAACGATCGATACAGATATGCCATTCTTTATGAATTCTGAGCAATGTACAGACAAAACTCTTATTTTATATATATACCGTAGATATGTCCTGCTCTGGTAATATTTGTTTAACGGACTTTAGAGACACCGAGATGCCAGAATTTTGTCCTGCATGATATACTTTTACTTTCCAGTATATCTACTGATACACGCGGGTAACTTCAATTCTTCTTCTTCTTATTTTTTTTAAACCGTGTTTTTGTGGACCAGAGAGATGTAAGACGGTGCTGGGGTGAATCGGTGGACAGTGAAAAGCATAACTTAAAGAACTAAATTCTGAAATTTCATTTCTTTGCCCTTTTTTATGTTAAAATTTGTTAGTTAGTAAATCTGAACCATCAATAACAAATAACCGTTAAATATGAGCTCCTCAGCTCTCACAACAACAATTACTTAAATTCCAGAATCAGGTACAACGGAGAAAATTTACAAGGGATGAGCAATATAGCTCTAAATGCACACTACTTCAAAGGGCATATTTGCTCCTCTCATTTACATCGTGTAATAGTTTGAGCTTAAAACCTTAATACAATCCAGCCTCTTAGAGGCACCAGTCTTACACAAATTTATATTAGATTTATTGTAATTCCTGCTCGACAGTCAGGTACACACTCGTCTATAACTTATGACACTTGAACAGGGGCGGTGAGTGCCCATTCTGAATGGCCTTAATGTACACAAGAAAAGGTTAAAGGCGATCGGCCATGAACAAAACGCTAGTAGGAGAAACACTTTCACTCCTTGAGAATAACACTTAAACTCCTAAATGGGTTTCTGGCCCGAAGTTGCAAAGGCTAAGCCTATACTACAGAGAGGTGACTAGATGCGAAAAGTTCCAATGCAGAGTGAAGAATTTGACTTTTTGAAAATCATAGTCACCACCCATACCAAATTGAGCGGGAATTAAGAGAGGGTGAACACTCTTTATTCCCTAAGTTACATATTTGCCAGCAGGGATTTGAACAAAGTCTTCAGACTTGCCTGAAAATTTGCATTTAAAAGGTGATATTAAAAATTTTACATTAAGAAAGAAGTTTGAAACCTTCCCCTCAAGTTAACTGATTGGAGCTATCACATATTTTAAAATATGTCTGCCATTACCACGAGCAGCTGGGCCTTCATACGACGGCAAGGCTACCCCTGCCCCCAACTATGCCGTACAGACATTTAGACCCAAGCGATGAAGATGGCAATACGTCCTTAAGGCACCCAGCTTTTATAGCAGAGGGGAAGGTTACAGAACTCTCTTGACCTAGGCCGAATGTCTGTACACATCCCCAATTTTAATTGGCTATAAAAATTATACACAAAAATTTCTGATTGGTCCGAAACATAAGGAAGAAGGAAGCCGTTCATGAACATCAGTTTCCTCTAGAGTATATATGGCACCAGTAGCGTCCTCGCTGGCTTCGTCCTTTGCAACTGATGGCAAAGTAGTGATTTGCCAAGCATGTAACAAACATATCGCATGTTCCAAGAAATCCCAGCTTGAGCAACATGCATCGAAAAAACCAACAGTTACGTCTACAAAAGAAACAAATCCCTTTAACACAGATGCAGCCTTCACCTTCAAGTAAACCTTTTTATAAAGACTTATGCAGTGCAATTATTGCAGCCAATATTCCATGGCATAAATTTGAAGTGCCTGAGTTCACATCTGTTGTACAAAAATACTGCAAGCAACACGTTCCTAACCAATCAACACTATGCAAGAATTATCTTCAAGTCTGCTACGACGAGGTAATGCACAACATAAGACAGCATATAGGAAATTATTTCATATGGGTTGCTGTTGATGAAACAATAGATGCTAAGGGTAGATTTTTTGCGAATCTAGTGGTGGGAAAGCTACAACATGACAGCGCCTCAAAAACGTGTTTGATCTACTGTAAGGAGCTAGACTATACAAATCACTTAACTATTGCGAGATTTGTGAATGATGGGTTAAGAGCTCTGTGGCTAACTGCGATGAAAGAGGAAAAGGTATTAGTGATGTATTCTGATGCTGCAGTATATATGCTTAAGGCTGCAACTACTTTGAAGATGTTTTATCCCAATATGCTCCATTTTACATGCTTGGCTCATGGACTGCAACATGTTACCGAAGATATTAGAGCTAAATTTCCACAAGGGAATAGATTCATTTCAGCAAAAAAAAAAGTTTTTGTAAAAGCTCCACAACGATTGCTATCTTACAAACAGCAATTGCCAGATATACCACTGCCGCCGGAATCAGTGTTCAAGGTGGGGGACATGGATAGAAGCAGTTAACTTCTATAGTAGGCATATAGATGCTGTAAAGACTGTGGTAGATTCTTTTGATCCTGAAAATGCTGTATATATGAGTAAATCACAAACTGCCTTTAGTGATTTCAAAGTGGTCTCCTCAATCACCAACATCAGGGGCAACTTCTGCTGGCTTCCAGAAAGCATCAAACGTCTAGAAACATCAGGACTGCCACGGCAAGATTCTATTGCCATCATAGAGGATGCTATTGAAAAACTAAGTGCTGTGCATGGGGAAAAGGTTGCAAGTGTATTGAGTAAATTGCAAAAAGTGTTGAAGAGAAATCCTGGTTATTCAACATTTCATAGTGTGTGCCGAATTCTAAATGGAGATGACGTTGATCCTCCCGAGGACATTTCTCCAGCGAAAATTCCTCTCGTAAAATTTGCCCCAGTTACATCATGTGATGTTGGGAGATCTTTCTCTGCATATAAGAACATTCTAAGTGACAAACGCCTTTCCATGACCCCAGAGAACATCGAAAAATACTTAATAGTTCACTGTGCTACAAAATTTAAGGAGTAAACGTGCATTGAGTGTTGAAAATTTCTATTGAATATGTGTGTGTTATATTCATATAATATGGCTCCAAAGAACACTGAAAAATATTTAATTGTTCACTCTGCTATAAAATGTAATATAAAGCGTATTTAGTGTGTTGTAATTGACAAAATGGTAAGTTTATATTAATTATACGATATTATATATTTTGCCCATTCAATATATTTTGCTACATATTTTGGTGCTTTTAGTTACATATTTATGTACATATTATACCACATGACACTACATAAAAATCCCAGCTCTAGTTATGAGGGTATTTAGGGGTTGTAGTAAGGATGTAAAGGAGAGGGCATATAAGTCTCTGGTAAGACCCCAACTAGAGTATGGTTCCAGTGTATGGGACCCTCACCAGGATTACCTGATTCAAGAGCTGGAAAAAATCCAAAGAAAAGCAGCTCGATTTGTTCTGGGTGATTCCCGACAAAAGAGTAGCGTTACAAAAATGTTGCAAAGTTTGGGCTGGGAAGACTTGGGAGAAAGAAGACGAGCTGCTCGATTAAGTGGTATGTTCCGAGCTGTCAGTGGAGAGATGGCGTGGAATGACATTAGTAGACGAATAACTTTGAGTGGCGTTTATAAAAGTAGGAAATATCACAATATGAAGATAAAGTTGGAATTCAAGAGGACAAATTGGGGAAAATATTCATTTATAGGAAGGGGAGTTAGGGATTGGAATAACTTACCAAGGGAGATGTTCAATAAATTTCCAATTTCTTTGCAATCATTTATGAAAAGGCTAGGAAAACAACAGATAGGGAATCTGCCACCTGGGCGACTGCCCTAAATGCAGATCAGTATTGATTGATTATTGATTGATTGATTGATTGATTGATTGATTGATTGATTGATTAATTGATAGATAGATAGATAGATAGATAGATAGATAGATAGATAGATAGATAGATAGATAGATAGTGAATTTGCGCCTTAGGTACACATTAACTGTAAGTACTGCCTAATGAGCAGTTTAATAATGAACACGCTCTCTATTCCAGGCTCGGGACTGGCTGCAGATTTAAGTCAGGCGTGTTTAAAAAGTTGGGAGAAGATCTTCTTGTCAGAAAATCGACTGTTCTGAAAAAATCGTAGTTCTGAACTCTTCCTATGAAATCGTCTATTGAAACTTCTGCATATATGCCAATGTATTTAACTAAGTTCTCGTATCTTCTTTTGTGTAAAACGCTGAAATTATTTCTTAGTTCTTTCGTCCAACATTACATACATCTTTCTCATTCTCCTCCTAGTCTCATAAATACCAACGCCGGGCTGAGTGGCTCAGACGGTTAAGGCGCTGGCCTTCTGACCCCAACTTGGCAGGTTCGATCCTGGCTCAGTCCGGTGGTATTTGAAGGTGCTCAAATACGTCAGCCTCGTGTCGGTAGATTTACTGGCACGTAAAAGAACTCCTGCGGGACTAAATTCCGGCACCTCGGCGTCTCCGAAAACCGTAAAAGAGTAGTTAGTGGGACGTAAAAACAAATAACATTATTATTAAATACCAACTGATTTGAAGGCGAAGTCACTATTAATAGTTTCATCTTTCAGGTTCGTAATCAACAGGAAAATATTAGGCGTTCTTATTCCAATTATGGTGTTAACTTTCTATTGCAATCTTCACAGTGTTGTCCGTGCGCTGACGTTGGCCATGAGCATTGCAGGGGTCGGTCGGCATATTTATATTGTTGTTCAACCACTGCTCTACAAAGAAATAGAAGATTGTTGATAATTTCTCGTTTTGTGGAGTTGTCGAAATTATTTCCAACCAGTCGTCTTCAGCTTGGACTAGAGCCAACTTTGTGTACGTCGTGCACGAAAGTCGCGCATTTTTTATTTTAATGTAGTATTTAATCCTTCAGCACAAATACATGCTATATCAGATTACTGTTGACAAGAGATAAAATAAAAACAACCAAACAAACAACAAACAAAAATCTTAGTACATAATAATACAAGGCAAAAATGATCACTTACTAAGGACGAGATTTGAAGTCGACCTCCTGTAGGCCCTTCTGTAACTAGAATAAGCGAAGAAAGTTTGTAATAAAGTGCTGGAAAAGATACACACGTACATAAAAAAAGAAAAATAGCAATTTTCTCAAACACAAAGGGATGTTCCAGTTTTTCTTTTCAAGTTAACTTTGTTTCCTTGTAATGCTTGTTATACTAAATATTTCATTGAGAAGTAAAGTGGCAGTTGATTAAAAGAAGCACTGAGAAACAATAGCACTCGAGTGAAAATTCGTACACTTTGTTTTATTTTATTTTTGTATACACGAACACTCACTGACCATCTTCAGATTCTTCCCTTGGCGAAAATAAAAGATCTTGAGGAAGTCTACTTTTAATCCGGCGTGGAAGTGTGGATCGTTTTCCAAGGTGGAAGAACACAGCACCAGGCACATTTTGGAGTTTCTTGAAGAACGTCTTGGCTTGCGTTGAAATCACGTGTTCCAGAGAGTCTAACTGAAGTTCGCGATGTAACTGTTTGTTTCGGACGTACCAAGGAGCGTTGGTGATGATACGGAGAACTTTGTTTTGGAATGATTGCAGACATCTGATAGTGGTTCGAGCCGCCCCTCCGCAGACTAGGCAGGCGTAGGTGAATAAAGGACGGAGCAGTGATTTGTAGAGAAGTAATCCACATTCAAATTTGAGGGAAGATTTCCTGTTTAGGAGAGGATATAGTCTTCTTAGTCGTGCATAACTTAGATTTAATTTCTGATTTATATGGTTTATGATTTATATGATAAGCGACGGTCAAGGAATACTCCCAGGTACTTCACGGCTTTGTCGTTAGGCGTCCATTGGATGGCTGTTCCATTTAGGAAGATTGGTGGTGGGAGAGGTGGACGTCGAAGAGTAAATATCATGGTTTCACATTTTGGTACATTCATTGAAATTCTCCAGTCATCTAACCACGTTGATATGGTTTGCAGAGAGGCTTGCAGTCGGCGAGTGGCAGTTAAAATGTCATGGTGGGATGTGAAGTCAGCAGTATCATCTGCATACATTGCGATGTTGACGAATGGAGGTGATGGAATGTCATGGGTATAAATGTTGAAGAGAGTTGGACCAAGAATAGAACCCTGAGTGACTCCGGCGTTAATGAACCGAGGTGTTGAATGCGTGGAATTGATACGTACGCGAAAGATACGCTGACTCAAGAAGCTGTAGATGATGCTGTATGTATAATGTGGGATTCCGATTGTGTGCAATTTGTATAATAGGCCTTTATGCTAAACTTTATCAAATACCTTGCGCAATGTGTTCCGTAAGACGTAGTAACTGCTGAGTTGTCGAATGCCGTTGACGGAAGCCAAACTGGTGATGTGGAAGGAGAGATGTGTCCTCTAAGAAATTATTAAGTCGTTTGAGGATGATTTTCTCAAATAATTTGGATAACGTTGGTAATAAACTTATTAGTAGGTAACTCGTGGGTAGTGTCGAAGGTTTCCCAGGTTTGTGAATTGCAATCATTTCTGCATGCCTCCATGTGTCGGGAAAGTACCCAAGACGATAAAGGGCATTGAATATAGATGCAAGAAGTGATAGTGCTTTTCGAGTGAAGTGCTTCAAGGCTATGTTAGGGATGAGATCATGTCCAACGCTTTCTTGAGGGGCAGGTTCTTGATCAGATTTCGTATATCTCCCGGTGAGGTAAATTTGATTCTTTCCGGAACTGTAGGGCAGAATGTTGGAAACGCTTCTATTTTACTGTTATACTCGTGGTTGATTGGTGGGTTTGGAGTGAAGGAAGCTTCAAAAACATCTGCAAGTATATCACATTTTTCAGAATCACTCAAATAATGGGTATCAGAAGCTTTCAGAGGAGGAATAGGGCTTGGTTCATGCAGTATTCGTTTGGTTTCCTTCCAGAGTGTACAATCATCAGGCGACAGACCAGAGTGATGAAGCTGGTACGAAGCATAACGGTGATTATCTAAAGTTGTGCCTACTAATCTGATAAGCTAGTTTAATCTGTGATGTTGCCAAGGTAGACGCTGAGCCTGCCACAGACGTCGCGTTTTATGTTTAGCCTTGATGAGTTGTAAAATTCTGAGAGGGAATGTTGAGTGAAGAGGTGGCTGTTGCTGCCTCCTTTGGGACACAGTAGCTGCTTTGAGTGAAGTAGATATAATGGCGGTGAAGTGGCGAATGGCATTGTCAAGATCTCTAGTTTTAGGGGTATATTTGGTTGAAGACAGGAGTTAAGCTGGTGGTGATAAATGTCCCAATTAATATAGCCATGAGTAAATGTGCGTGGTTGTTGAACGAAAGTTTCAGCAGAAAAGGATGTAATTACTGGACAATTATTCGAATCCGTTTCAGCCACTGGTCTCATATAAAGCGGGAAGGTGAGGTTTTGGATTATGGCTATGTTGAGAATATCCAGCTGGTGATTGAAGTTCGATGGGTAATGGGTCGGTTCGTCTGGAGCAGCGACGTGGATGGCATGAAGTTCAGTTGCTGCTAACAGCTGTCTACCATTAGGAGTTGTTACACGACAGCCCCCGTTCTTGCTGTTAAGATCTCCCATTAGTATGGTTGGTAACTGGCCTTGGAACAATAATCTTATATCTTCTACGTGGAGTCGAGCTGATGGGGGTTTATAGGCTGCTATGACTGCCAAAGTGGTTCCATTGCTTAATTCAATTTTAACAGCACAAGCTTCGATAGTGGTCAACTGTGGTAGGAATATCGGATACTGTTTTTTTATTTATGATGACTTCCACTCCACCAGAGGCAACATGAGCTGGGCGATCACATCGGTAGACGTTGAAACCAGGTGCTGTAAAACGTTAATGTTCAACGAGGTGAGTTTCAGAAATGCATGCTACATCTATATTATGGCGAGACATGAACTCCAAGAAGGAGGCACGTTTGACCTTCAAACCATTAGCATTCCAGTTGATAAATGTGAAATGGGAAAACAGAGGATTGGCACTAACAACCATTATTAAGGAGTTCTGAGAGAAATTTCATGATAAATGATTTGATTTGGGGGATGAAAGGCGTAAGAAAGGATGTAATCTGTTGGACAAGGCTGGAAGACGAGGCAGGTTGAGACGAATTTTGCGGTGGATTCTGAGCTGAATATACTGGGGTTTGTGGAGAAGGTTGGGAGAGCGGGCGTTGCTATGCTGATGGGTTAGGGGTTCGAACTAGCGAAGGTCGAGATGGTAGCGGAGGAAAGTTCGTAGCATTATTAGCTGGTGGTGTGGGAGCGATACTGTTGGGCTGGGTGCTGGTGAACATCGGTGTTGAAAGAGAAGTACTTGCACGCCTGATCTCGTTCTTCATATTGAAATAATATGGGCAGCCTTTGTAATTTTCAGCATGATCTTGGCCGCAGTTGACACACGTTGGAGGTACTTGTCGTGGTTTATTGCATGCTGAATAGTGATGATTATTAGGGCATTTGACGCAGCGTGGACTTAACTTGCAGAAGTTTTTAGTGTGACCGAACCTTTGACATTGGGTACACTGTGAGATGTCTTGTGGTTTGCGACGAAGTTCGACCGAAATAATGGCACGCTGAATGTGTGTCAAGTCAACAATTATTTTCGCATCTTCCGTGTTGTCCAATTGAACGGCGCAGAGAGGCATGGGCTACTTATCTTTGAAAAGCCGAGTAACTTTGCGTACCGGTAAGTTAAGCCCTTGTAACTCTGAGTGAAGTTTCGAGTCAGTAACAGAGTATGGGACATCACGAATGATAACTTCAAGTTTCTTGGTTGTAGGGTCCTGGAAGGTATGAAATTGAAGTTCGGATTCTTCTGGAAATTTGGTGACGGAACGATAATCGCTGATAGTGGTAGTATTTATTTTGAGAACTTTGCCGCGCTGTTGTGTAGTGTAATCACTGCTGATTACAGTATTCAAGTCTCTAATAATTTGCTGATAATTATTTACTTCTGGGAGAAAGATTGGTGACACGTTAACTTTAGGTGTTAATGGGGCAACATTGTTGCCTACAGTGTTATCATCCATGCGTTCAAGAGGAGCATACTTATAATGAACGGCTGTGAGATCTACCATGAACTTTTTGTTTAATCTTGCAGCTGATACAGTTAACTTTTTACTGGGAGTCTGAAAACCATCGTCCTGTTGTAACGGGGGATCGTGAGAAGCAAGTGCTTCGTGCGCACGTTAAAGTTCTGTAAGTTTACTTGGTTGTAAAATAGGTCGTGATGTGGTTGAAGACATAGAACGTTGATTAAGAAGTTCTGGACTTACATGATGTTGTTCCCGTCTTTGTAAATGCTGCTGCTGTGAAGTTGCTTGTTGCTGTAGATTTGAGGAAACATTCACTAAAGGCTGGTTTGTGTTGACTTGTTGACTGGGTTGAATTGGTTGTGTTGAATCCATGTCCGCTGACGACGAATAATATGTTAATAAACTTTCTTTTAATATAGTCCCCGTATCAGGGTTTATTCCATTAGTAATGCTGAGAGAAGTGTAAGTTCGTAGCGTGAAAGCACAAGAAGTTTAATTGCACAAACACACTGAAGAACGAACACACAGTACAAGTTATGCTACACTGTAAATACAAGCGAGAGGTAAGAGCGCGGAGTGACTTGCTTCTAGTCGCACATTTGAGTTCTCCTTGTACTTCGTGATTAATACAGTTTCATGAACTTTTCTCCATAGACACTCAAGTTGCAACCATAGAGCCGTATATTAGGATATTCGTTCATTAGTACCTTAATAAAAGCAGTTTCAAAATCTGCTTTGATTTACTGCGGTTTTCATTCAGGGTATTTCATATTACGTCGCAGTTGCCTTCTTCCCGAACTCAAAAGAGTACGGAAAATGTCACTTTACCCTACTGTAATTACTTTGTACACTGTTTTATTAGTAACTGTCTTTGGTTGGTTGAACTCTGTTTCACAGTAATGTGAACACGGGAAGTCAGAAAGATCATGAATCAAGGAACACCAAACTTAACTTGTTTCTCCGCCTGATTGCAGCACTATGGATCCATTCCCATCTACTATACACCAAAAATGGCGTGTATGCATTCCCAGCTCAAGTAATCTGCCGCCATCATAATGAATAGGTTAACCATTCTAACAGACTGATATAACATATATCATAAAGTCCGTATTACCTTCATAAGCCAGGACCAGACGATCATGTTTACGACTCTGGTAGTTTAGTGGACAGATTACTGCTTCAAGTAACATTAATCTGTATGTTTTATTACAACATAACACCAAGTACACACCTCTTATATCTTTCATAGCAAGAAGAAAAAAGAAGGGAATGCCAGTGCATAGATCAAACACGGACGATTTACGTCGTGTCGAATGCACATTATTTATAATTAAGTTCATTGAATTAAATTCACCATGGTGTGAAATAAAATATTGTACACAATAGCAACTAAAGTGACAAGTTTACGTTACTCCTTACATATCACTCGTAACATTCCGTGACTATTTCAGAAGGTAGAAAAGGCGGGTGTACGGTTCTTCAGTTTTGTTGGGTAGCTCTAGAGACATGCACTGGTTTCCTCGTGGCATTTTCCAGTATCACTGCAGGTGGTAAATATTTGTTTGTTTCGAACAACTATAAAATGTACCGTTAACGGAGAAAGTTCCATTATTCTGAAGAACATTTTCCACATTTTGAGTGCCAAACACTAACATTCGTTCTTTGTGTAGATAAAAGTAATCGATCTTCAAGAAGCTTGTGCCATCCGGGAAAATTAACAAGTCCTTAGGCAAAACAATGTCTTCAGAACTTCCTGGATCCTGTGAGGTACTGTACGTTTCATTTTACACAAACCGGTTTTTACATTCCGGTATTTGGGGAATTCAGCTGCAAATTCGTATCCTTTTGATTTCACACCCTGAAGTTCTGCGAAGAAAATCTTGTTAACTGTCTTACTTAACTCGTTTCTTTTTTATTTTAATATCCGCCACCTTAGGAAGACATATACCGAGCGAGTTGGCCTTGCGGTTAGGGTCGCGTGGCTGTGTGAGCTTACATTCGGGAGATAGTGGGTTTGAATCTCACCGTCGGCATTTCTGAAGATGGTTTCCGTGGTCTTCCATTTTCACACCAGGCGACGGCTGCTACCTTCCCAAACCTAGCCCTTTTCCCACCCTTGCGTCACCAACAACCTTCGATGTGTTTGTGGCCACTAACAAGAAAAAAAAGAAGACGATGTGTATGATTCTTAAGTGAAATGACTGGAAATCATAGCCTACCACGACATCCTTCCCTCCTCTCGTTGACACAAATCCAGGATCTTCTGTTTCACGATGAAGACGATACCGACATCCCACATCTGGCTGTTCTATAGACGGTCGTCCCTTTCTTGTCGTGAGTGAACAAGCAATAGGCTTGTTTAAAGCCTCTGGCAGAGTAAACCGTGATGTACTTCTCAAAAAAATGAGAATAGGATTGGATAGGACGGTAGTAGATTTCTTTTTTGAAGGACGAGAAGCACAGGTTAAGGCTAGATGGGTTCATTATGAAAATCTAGGAAAGTGGGCAGGGGTGTACAATAGGGCAGTAAACTGGCACCTTTACTTTTTTACATTTTTGTGAACAATATACAAGAAGTTTAAACTCACAAATCAGACTACGAAGGTAGTCCAATATATAATGCAACACATGTTTTTTTTTTCTAAAAGCAGGTTGGTTTAATTGAGGATTCAAATACACCATGTTATTTTCCAATCCTTTTGCTAGAATGCCCTACTTTTCAACATAATCTCCGTTCAATGCTACGGCATTACGCCACCGTAGTGTGAGGACCTGGTACCACTCGACTGGTCGATGTCGGAGCCAACGTGCTGCATCGATAACTTCCCCATGATCCACGTAGTGCTTCCTGAGGAGTGCATCCTTCATTGGGCCAAACAGATGGAAGTCAGAAGGCGCGAAATCCGGGCTGTAGGATGGATGAGGAAGAACAGTCCAGATCAGACAGGTTTGCTCGACCTTGTTGTAATGATGAAACACGCCTCGCCCAACGACTCACCATGCTTTTGTCCTCTGCCAGGTCTCCGCAGAGCCTATGAATATCTGTGATGCTCTGGTTTTCCTCCAAACGAAACTCAGTAACTGGTCTCTGTTTGGTACGCACCTCTGTTACAGACGCCAGTTTGAAGGCTAGTTATAGCGCTGCCGCCTATCGTAAATTAATTAAACTACGAGACGAAGCAGGAATATTCAAAGATATTCCAAACAAAATTCAAATGTTTTAAAACCGAAATTGGCCGAGAAATAAAATGTGTTGCATGATATATTGAACGTCCCTCGTATTTGTAGATAACTTAGATGTATATAGAAAAGTGAACTGTTCAGATGAGTGTTGAATATTGCAGGAGGATCGGACAAAATACATATAAGGATTCATTCAGGAAAATGGGATGAAAATTAATGTTGAAGAGAGTCAAGCAGTTAGTTTTGGGAACAAGATATGCAGGGTAGTGAGCAATTACAAAATGGGGGACGGGGGATCACATTAGCGGATGGTAAATTTCCCTGGGAAAGACATATACTGTCGGGTGAATCGTCAAAATAGCATTTAAGTCACTGCACGTCGTAATGTGGATGTTAAAGGAGCAATCAGCGGATACAAGATATGGCATATTTAGCGCTTTTAAGTCATAAAGTGGAGTATGTTTCAGGGGTGTGGATCCATATCAAGAACGTTTGGTAAAATAATTGGAGCAGATGCAAAGAAAAGCGGCTAGGTATGTAGTGGGGGACCACAGAATGACTAGCATAGTATCCTGCTACAGAAACTTGGGTGGGGAAGTTTAACAGAAAAGAGGTTGAGAGCAAGATGGGGGGGGGGGGGGGCTGTTATGTACATGGCGTATACAAGGTAAAGTGTTTGGGAGGATATTGAAAGGAGATTAAATATTTAAAGTTAGTTTATAAGGGTAGGTTTGACCGTGAGTTTAAATTAAGGTTAACCCAATGGCACAGTAATTAGGGGAAATATTAATTTGTGGGAAGGACGGAAAGCCAATGAAACAGTTTACCAAAGGACAACTTCATCCCTTCCTCAAAAGATGTACATTCGTTCGAATGTGGAATTAGGACATGGCAGGAGGAAGTAAGAACTCATATATATCTGTATTTGTTTTCTTATGATTTTGCCATTGGCAAAATAAATGTTCTGATTCTGATAATTTTGTATCCATTAGCCATGGCGAATCTGCAACATTGTCGAAAACATCACCAACATGGAATGACAACTTTTCACGTTGATAAACTTAACCATAATAGGGATTTTATTTGATCCTGGATTGACTTGACACTTTTAATAATTGAAAATTATTTATTCTATCATACATGTTTATTTAATAGATATAACTTTTCACGTGACATGAGGTTTCTGAGGTGTGTAGGTGGGGGGAGGGGGCTTTCGGTTCATATTCAATCAAGTAGACCAGATTTTATAACGAACAGGAGAGCGCAGCAACGATCGAACGATCGGAAGACGGCCGGTTACAGATGTCTGGTCCCTAAAGCCACGCTCCCCGTAAATGACTCGTTTGCAAAGCAACATATCGCCGTTGAGGCTGTTCACAACCCAAGTGTACCAAGTCCACCAGTGGTCAGTTTGCAGATTAATGCAATTTGGGACTAAGAAGACTTCAATTTATTCACTGCCCTAGCAAACTAAGTCCATAACTTATTTGCTATTTCCTGTGGAAGGTGAAGGTTACTACGAATTTGTCACTGCCGTAGCGAACCAAGTCCATTAATATAGAGACCATCATTGCTTTCTGTGGGTATATGCGTTTTATTTAATCAATGCCATGTCTACGGGTGAAGATTTTCCTGATTCTTCATGTGACACATATTTTCACCTCAGAAGACTGGGTGCAAATTATCAGATCATGAAAGCGGATGAATACTTATTTTAAAGTGATCAAGATGAAGAGAGAGAAATTCTTATCCACAAAGAATTTGGAGGAAGCGATCACCAATAGAAAAAAAAAAAAAGACTGCTGATGGTCAAGCCTTCAGATGGCTATAAATAAGGTGGTTAAAAATGGTGAAAGGTCTCTCTTTCACAATATTTTTCCAGGAAACTTTCGTGGAGGCAAAACTTGCGCAAAACAAAAGTGCAGGACGGTCATTATCGTCACCTGTCATTCAAGAGCCCCTATATGAAATTAAACAAAAGATCTCTGCAGCTAAAAAGGAGACCACAACGATGAATTTGTGTACACTGATTGAGTTTAATTGTGCTGGTATGGTTATGTGGAAAAGATGTCAAAAATCTCTATTTTTGTATTAAATGATGTTACAAGTACAAATAACTGTGATGTCTATTATAAAATAAATTAAAAATTTTAATACGCTGCTTAAATTCTAATTTTTGTTTCATCCATTAAATTAAAATTCAAAACCAGAGTGAATCAAGACCATTTTTAAACAGCATATGAAATTGGTCACCAGGATTAATAATTTGTAATTTCATATTTATGCCAAAATTTAAGTTAGAAAATACCCTAGTTATTATTAATTTAAATTTCCAGGAATTAATTATGAGCCAGAAACTTTAGGACTCAATTTCTGTAAAATATTCCAAAAGGACTTGGTTCACTCCGGCTGTGAACCCCTCATGTGATAACATTTTTGAGGAAATGCTGACCTGCAGCACACGTGTTATGAAGAGCGAGAATTCCTTGACATTACTTGCACAGTATTGAACATTAGATGACAGAACCTTACCGACCAAGGTTCTAAGTGAAAATATTTCACATAGTGCTTTGTGCAGCGCAACGACGATAAATACTGTATTGCAACTTTTGTTAGAAACGATAGGAGCCGAAGGAAGCACCATGGATGATCTCGCCACCTCGTTCCTTGTAATGAGGAGTGAGGACAGAGAAGATTTCCACCTATTTTCATTTTTTCAGGAATATTGTTAAAAACACTGCACACGGCTCTCAGAATTGAGGAGAAGGCTGGTTATAATGAGTAGCCGCCAGGGTCGACTAATGCTTGGAGAGAATCCTGGCGGTCATCATTGCGCAGTCGCTCTGGTGGTAGTCTGTCTAGCTAATCACTGTCATTCCACTTTAATGAGTGATCTGCTGAGGCTGACATGTCTGGAAGCACGTTACTGTAATATGCCAGACCTTGAAGCTGTGATCTGACCTTCGCAGATGACCAAAATGTTACAACCTGTCACAATCACATAGACTACATTTATACAGGCCTCTTCTGCAAAAGCCAGCTCTGTTCCGAATGTCAAGACATATAGGATAAACTCGACAATAGGTCAAGGATTGATGTAGTAGTAATTGATTTTGCTAAGGCATTCGATCTTGTGCCACATGATATCCTCCTTAACAAATTAGCGAGTACGGATATTGACATCAGAGTGGTAAAATGGATACGATAACTCCTCAATGGAACATCTCAGAGCGTGCGAGTGGGAGAAACGCTAGCTTCAATAAACGCTACGCTCAGGGTAGCGTCATTGGGCCAATTCTTTTCATACTTTTCATGAATGAGATGCTTGATTCGATAAAATCAGAAGTGCGTCTCTTTGTTGATGATTGCGTCATATGCCGGGAGATAAAAACAGAGGAGGACGAACTATTGCTTACGCAGGATTTAGATAGATTGAAAAATGGGTGCCTGAAAATTGAAAGAAAATCCATAGAAAAAAGCAAGAAATTGTATTTCAGTAAAAAAAAAAAAAAAAAAAAAAAAGACAGGAAATAGGGATGGGGAGGAGCAAAGTGTTTTCGAAGTTGATAATTTTAAGTACTTAGGTGTTACTATTAGAAAAGACTGCTGAAATTCAGTGTGTTGTTCGCCACGTTAATACAGATCTAATGCTTTCAATTAATTATGCATCTAATAATAACCTTAAACTGATTCCCCTCAAAACTCAGGCAATATCCGTTGCAAATTCTAAAAACTTAAATATAATAATAATAATAATAATAATAATAATAATAATAATAATAATAATAATAATAATAATAATAATAATAATAATAATAATAATAATAATAATAATTGTACCGGGAGGTTCACCCCAACGCCGCGCATTTAAATCTTGCGCCTAAAAAAGAACTCCTCTATTGGGGAAACCGTGAAGTTGAATCTGGACCAACTTATAAATTTACTCAGAAGATGTCACTACTGTAATTTAACGTAATTTTGTTATTGTGAAGTTTCCTGTACTGTGTGAATTTCTACTTGTTTTGTTTCCCATTCATCGAGAAGTTTGGACATTATCTCATAGATGTCACTGCTAGAAAACTATGATCATGCACCCTGGTGCGAAGTGAAGGAACTTTGATTTGAAGAAGTTTTGTATTCATACGATTTTTTTATCGATTTATTTTTGGGTTGGCAATATTTATCTTTTCTTTCCGCCAGTTTTGAAACTAGCCAATCCCTAATTTCTGCAATTAATTTTCCGCCTATCACAGGCTTCTTCCTTGGTTCTGAGTGTCACTTTTGAATTTAACCAATAAAATCCTGTGGGTGTGTCTTGATTATTCGTGAAAGGTCTCGAACTTTCCCCGAGGGTTTATAAACTGCGGATTTTCACGTCTCTTGGCCATTTGATCGTCATGTAACTAAGAGTGTGTGTCAAGCAGGAGGCGGGAGGCGCCTCTTTCATCAGGCAGCAGTTCTTCAGCAAGGTAATGGTCATCCAACATCTTACGTTTTTGCTAGCTCCGCAGTTTAACCCGAGGGAAAGGTTCGAAACTTTAACTATGTAACCAACTTCTCTAAAATGTAAATCTCCTTTCAGTTCATGTAAAAATTTCATAAATCTTTAACTGTAAATCGGGTATAGAGAGTGATGTACCCTCTCGAGCTCCCCTTCATCTTGGTTTGAGGTGACTACGTTTTTCATTCTGTAGTGTGGTAAATTACCTTCTTATACGCGTCACCTCCATAGTTTGGGAATAGCCCCTGTTTCATCGGCCTAGTGCCCCTTAGGTTTTAAGAATGCATATTTAGGAGTGCAAGTACTCGCCTCCATTCAATTTGTGTTTCGGGCATTTACTTAATCTGTTCTTTTCCGCAACGGCCCCAATAGGTTGGGTACTAGATACCTCTGTTTCGAATTTGTAAGTTTTCTAGTGTTGTAAAAGTGCTTCTTGGAGGCTTGATATTGTGTGTTGAGAGCAAGCGCTCCATGTATTGAGGGATTTCTGCCCTTGTGTAAATTTGTACTCTTTGTAAGTTTGAGCTGGGAACTCAAAAATTGTAAAATTAGGGGCTTGTAGCCCAAGAAAGTTAAAGTTCTGTAATCTTGGATTTTTCTATTTTTGTCATTGTTATCTCACTAAGTGAGAATTTGTTAACTTGTTGCTTTTCCAAAAATATAACTTTCCATTTCAATTTAAATTCTTTCTTGACATGGTAGTTAGACCCATTCATCCGGGAACCTTCTTTCACCTCTGCGTTCCACGGGTAACCCCGTAACAATAATAATAATAATAATAATAATAATAATAATAATAATAATAATAATAATAATAATAATAATAATAATAATAATAACGTGTGTCTATCCCTTGGTCCCGTTTCCTCACTATTTTCACTATTGTTATTCTACTACCATAGTAACAATATTCATTGTTTTTCTTTTTAAGACCATTTCCTAATCGAATATTGCCTTCATTACCTAACTTCGTTCCTTCTTTTTGGATTTATTTGTTTTCATCTTGTATTCCTTCCCTAGGACTGTATTCATCAGTTTCTGCAGATCTTGTACAGACTCAGATAAACTAACAATATGATCTCTGATGTCCTTTACCGTCTGCTCTATATAAACATTGAAATGGAGAGGGGAGATGCTGCAGCCTTGCCTCACTCCTGTCTGGACTGCTCCTTCTTTTTCATAACCCTCGACTCGATTATGTTAACAGACTGTAGGCATTACGTGGGTCTGGTTAGAGTTTCGCACTTAAATTAGTCTTTTCTTACGTACTCTTTCTTAGTACAGAAGTAATGTGATATTTCCTGCTTGAACCCCTTCATGTTTCTACCCTGCTAATACAGTGGCATCACTCAATAGCATACGGAGTTTTTCGAAAAGTACTGTTGAGCCGCTTTCCCTTGATATAACAGAAATTAGTGAAAAAACAAAACAAATAATGAAATATACAAACACAGACAAAACAAACACAAAAGCAAATAAATAAATAAATAAATAAATAAATAAATATATAAATAAATAAATAAATAAATAAATAAATAAATAAATACCCAAACGAACGAATACACCGACAGCGAGACAATCAAATAAACACACAAACAGACAAGAAAATAAATAAACAAACAGACAGGCTAACAAATAAGCAGGCGAACATATAAATAACTAAACAAACTCACAAATAGACAAAAACAAGCAAACAGACGTACAAATAAATAAACAGCCGCGGGGTGAGCGGCTCAGATGGTTGAGGCGCTGGCCTTCTGACCCCAACTTTGCAAGTTTGATTCTGGCTCAGTCCGGTGGTTTTTGGAGATGTTCACATACAGTACGTCGGCCCCGTGCCCGTAATTTACTGGTACTTAAAAGAACTCCTACGAGACTAAATTCCGGCACCTCAGAACCATAAAAGTAGTTAGCGGGACGTAAAGCCAATAACATTATTATTATTATTATTATTATTATTATTATTATTATTATTATTATTGTTATTATTATTATTATTATTATTATTATTATTATAAATAATCGGCCAGTCAAATATATATAAATAAATAAATAAACAAACAAACAAACACACAAACAGACAGACAGGCAAACAAGTAAACAGACGAGCAAATAAATAAAAAGTCCGACTTTTTGGTGTAGTGGTTAGTGTGATTAGCTGCCATCCCCGGAGGCCTAGGTTCGATTCCCCGCTCTGTCACGAAATTTGAACAGTGGTACAAGGGCTGGAACGGAGTCCACTCAGCCTTGGGAGGTCAACTGAGTAGAGGGGTGTTCAATTCCCACCTCAGCCAACCTTGAAGTGGTTTTCCGTGGTTTCCCACTTCTCCTCCAGGCAAATGCCGGGATAGTAACTAACTTAAGGTCACCGCCGCCTCCTTTCCTCATCCTGTCTATCCCTTCCAATCTTATCATGCGCCACAAGCTCCTGTTCAGCATAGCAGGTAAGGCAGCCTGGGCGAGGTACTGGTCCTCTTTCCCAGTGGTATCCTCCCGATCCAAAGTCTCACGCTTCAGGACACTGTCCCTGACGCGGTAAAGGTGGAATCCCTCGCTGAGTCCGAGGGAAAAACCAACCCTGGAGGGTAAACTGATTAAGAAAGAAAGAAGAGAAATAAACAAACACAGATCGAGAGAAAAAAAATTAATACACAAGTGTTAAGTCCACAGATTTATGTACACTCATTCAGAGTGCACAGTACTGATGTCCACTTGCCTTTAAATATCTACAAGTGTGAGTCCACTTAATCTATGCCCAGAAACCTAATGCTCTGAAATATGTTAATCTTATTAATATCTCTGAAAGTATTAACACCGAGCGTGTTGGCCGTGTGGTTAGGAGCGCGCGGGTGTAAGCTTGCATCTGGGAGATAGTGGTTCGAACTCCACTGTCGGCAGCCCTGAATATGGTTTTCCGTGGTTTTCCATTTTCTCGCCAGGCAAATGCTGGGGCTGGGATGAGCATGTCACTAACGTATGCAGGAAAGTTCACTCATCACTTCATCCCCTTAAGATTCACCAGACCGTATTACCTCTCAACTTAAAAATAAAACTGGTTCAAACATTGATACTTCCAATTTTTAACTATTGTGATGTTGTGTTGCTGGATGCTACCAGTGAACAAAATAGGAAATTGCAGAGAGCTTTAAACTCCTGCATTAGATTTATTTTTTCATTGAATTTTGCCTCGCATGTATTCCCTTTTTATGCACAACTTTCTTGGTTAAAAGTAGAGCAGCAGAGGAATCACCATGTATCAACCCTTATCTATCGACTCTTGACCGAAAATATACCTGAATATCTCTCCAGTAATTTCCGTTTTCTATCCTCCTTTCATGACCGTGACACGCGATCTGGGTCAACAATTGCAATACCTCCACATCATACATCTGCCTTCAGTAATTCTTTCCTTGTGTCGGGCGCTAGAATATGGAATGCTTTACCCCCTGAAATTAGAAATTGTTCCTCATTAATTACCTTCAAAAGACAGTCTAAAGATTTCCTCTTGAATACGTAGGCTATATCATGTAGTTATGTGTGAATGTGAGAGTGAATGTCTGGAGTAAATAGTTCCCAAAAGTTTACATAAATTACTGTTATATTTTATGATTTCCACCTAGAGTAGTTAATATTGAATTTATTTTTCTAAATTTAGACTTAGGATGTAATCTTTTAGTTTTAGAGTTTATTAAGTTATATTACTATTATATTATATACACTGTGTTAAGTTTGAATATTAAGTTTGGATTCAGTATTAAGCCGCATAATGTGGTTAAGTGTAAGAGAGGGCCAAGAGCCCTAACTTCGCCACAAATAAAGACATCAATAAATAAATAAATAAGTAAGGCCACGTTCGCTTCCTTCCCATACTTAGGCCTTTCCTATCCCATCGTCGCCATGAGACCTATCTATGTCCGTGTGACGTTAAAAAATTGTAAAAAAGGAAGAAAGTATGAACGTTTTAGTTAATAAAGATTCATTTTTTGTAGATATGGTAAATACTCACATAAGTAAAATTGTGAACTAGTTCTAAGTTACAGAAATAAATTAATTATCAACATTTTCGTGGACATACTTTTCAGGATAAAGCTTCAGATGTCTTCCTCAAGTGTCAAGTATAATTATTTTATATAGAATACCGAAAAAGCAATCGGTGCTCACAGTACAGAGTTAAAAGGCTCAATTGAAATTGCTTTATACTTAATGGACATTAAAAAAATGTGGACACAATTTTATTCACGGACCTATCATCCTGCAACCGAACCAAGAAAACAAAGAGAAAAGCTAAAACAAATCAGAGGGTTTAAATGCGCACTGAAAAGCACGTGCTAAAAACCAACTACAATTACATCAGACCGCAATCCAGAAAAAACATGGCGGACATCGGTGTGCGATATGAGAGGTTGAGGGAAAGGTTATGCATGTTTATTCCGAGTCACCTAAAGAAAATATCACAAGTCGAACGTCATGAAATGCAAATCACTAACTCAAAATATTAATAATTAAACACCAAAAGTAGCGTTATCGCGTACTGTAAGTCTAAATAAAAATTTCAAAGGGGAAAATAACGAAGGGAGAATTATTGTATCAACGTCAGGTTGAAACAGACACAGAGTGTAAAAATATTTCACTTATGAATCTCCGGTCAGCAAATACGATATATAGATGTCAACAAAGAACATTATTAACCTTACATGAAATATTATGTAACACCACCATTAACCACAGCCCATTATGTAAAACACGCAAACAAATTTATCCAACAAAATTTCAACCCTCCAAAATCCACCTGTATTGTTGAGTAGGTACAAGCGATGTTTACATGATACACCTGACCATCTAAAGCACTCGTCATCTTAAAATTCACCAGAATTGATGGCATAATTGTATTTTATATAAAAAAAATAGTCCTCACGTTCACTCACGGGAAATGGGGTTAGGTTTAGTTTACGCATGTTCATTGTAAAACGTTGAAAATTAATTACATCATTCTTGCACCACCGTTTAAGATTAATTTAGTCTCTAAATCATAAATCTTGGTCATGATTTTCCGGATATTTCTGGGACTGATTTAATTTTCTTTGTAGTAAGGTACGTTGGCTGATAGGGCAAATGCCAGGATAGGCATCATTAGTTTTAACTTCGGAAGTTTGCGCGGCACTCGAATTAGATCACCATCTTGTATGGGTATATAATGTCTTCCCTAACAATACATTTGATTTCAAAAATGATTAATGCACACAACTTTATTAGTCCTACGATTCGGTTTGATGTTTTCCTTACGAATGCTCTTAACCCGATTTTGCCTTAATGCTAGGTCTTTTGGAAACGGGAACACTGAAGCTCTTACTTCCATCCAGGCACGCATCACATTAAACTATAAACATATTGCATACGAAACTAAAAAAGAATAAAATACTTGCAGAGAAGAACACGAGAATCAACATTAACCTAATCACCACCGATATTGTTGGAATAAATGAGCTCTTTGAGAACGAACAGCTTCTTACAGCACTGAAAGAGGATCAATAACCTTCTTAAGACTATAAATAAATATAATGTATGATTAATGATATTCAAATGTCCGAAAATAATTGGTAACAACACGGCATACACAAATCAAAACAAACGCATGCTAGCACTCCAGCTGCCGCCATTATGGACAGTTTCGATAGGTCGGTTAAGGTCTGAGATATTGTAGTTGGTCTTGTAAAAACGTGCGCCGAGCGAGCGCATCGGCGCTCCAACGCGCATGTGCTCTGCGTCGGATTCGGCCTGTTTTCCTTAAGGCTCGGTTCTTTCTTTATTTGTTGCTGCTTTTGGTGGTAAAGAAATGAAAATGGTGTATGGCTTTTAGTGCCGGGAGTGTCCGAGGGCAAGTTTGGCTTGCCGGTGCAGGTCTTTTGAATTGACGCCCTTCGGCGACCTGCACGTCGTGATGAGGATGAAATGATGATGAGGACGACACACCCCGTCCCCGTGCCAGGAGAATTAAACAATTATGGTTAAAATTCCCAACCCTGCCGGGAATCGAACCCGGGACCCCTGTGACCAAAGGACAGCACGCTAACCATTTAGCCATGTTAATGAACCCTTTAGGTCCTTATTGAGGGATACCTACCTTCCTTACCTATCAGCAACGCTCATGAGATCTGTCTCTTGGGTCGTTTCGGGTTCTTCGTCACTTGCTGAGGTAAAGGTAGGGTTCATTAATTCTAATCTATCTACTGGAATGAAAGGTCTATTTAAAATATTCCTATTTATTCAGGGAAATGAAGTAATTTACTATGTCTACGATGTCATAGTCAATTGTGTCCACTGGACACCACAATCATTTTTACATAAATGTCAGAACACTGGTGTGAGACTTTAACGTAACTGCCTGATGGGCAATCTTACTAGAAACCATTATCTCAATTATTAATCATTTAAGAAAGGAAAGTCTGGAAATCCTTAAATTCGGCTTCCATGTGAGACCACATGTACCATCATAGTGATTCGTTATGGTCCAGCCCTCGTAACACGAATTCTGGACTCTGAGTATAATTAAGGCCGTCCAATCGGTGTGTGCCACACAGTGGTTCTACGGCATGGACCCTTAATTGAATCGATGTGACCTGCGTCTATGTCATGGACCGACATCTAATCTTCTAAGTTACTTTAAAGTCATTGTGGATGATGACCGCAAGGAAATGATGCTACAATGGCATATGGCCCTAATCTAAGTCACTGAGGTTGATGACCCCCTGACCATCCAAGTTTCTAGGCTGAAGGCTAAACACAATTAAGTTACATCGGTTGATGACCAAAGTTCCACTTTACTATCCCCAGCACATTCACTGCTCAATCAATCAAAGTTCAATGATTACACCAACAACAATGCTCACAAACTTTGTGGCAGTAAAATCCATTTCCTTCGGATATGTCCCTTTAATCTTTACTTTATTTTAATATTCCCCAGACAACAAACTAAAATTTCCAGAATGCATCTCCAAGTTATTCGCTTGATTAAAGTTATTTCAAAATGCGGGTTCACTGAATTTAATAATTTAATAAATTTAAATGATTTAACGAAATATTCACAAACAACAAATTTAATCTCCGCGGACTCTGGTTTCCTCACAAATTTCTACGCAGCTGTGATGTAAAATTCAATATTGCGATGTTTATCTGGCTGGAAAAGAATTTGTTACATCATTCATGTCCAGCTATATATATCTCATCTCGTGATATCATGCTTAAAAATCTAATCTAATCCTAACCGTTATTAACACTTGGATATCCTAATAATCTACGTACAAAGCAAACAACTCGCCATATCATTACGATGTCATATCTCGTCATCACTGAATTTTGCACACCCCTCGCAGACAAATCGATCATCACGACCATCGCTCTATATTTTGGACAATCCTGAAATTGGGTTACTCTGTTCCTTATACTCAAAGTTCATGGTTTCAAATGTTCATTCCGTCCCCAATTACAGTATTTCGCAATACTTAGATCATTACTGGCTATGAATTTTCAACTAAATCCAGCATTTTAACGTTTTCCTGGCCGAGAATACAGTCTCAATACCAAGCCTGTCCCGTTAGATAGCTGAGGTGTCTCACCCCCCCCTCGCTCGCTTGGCAGTTACAGGAACCACCTGGTTTATTCACAGATGACTGACTTCTCAAATGTTCCCTTTAAACTCTGCCGACATAATTAAACAAATACGATATTCTAACCAACAAAATGCACAGATTATGCTTCAAGATGCCCACACTAATTATACGCGTCGCCAATTATACCGCTATGGATTTCTATGAATTTCTTTCCATTCTCAACATTATAAAATATTCCTCGGGTTATCATATCCCGGCTTCAATGACAGGACTCTAACCTGATTCGCACATCTCATCTCAACTCATATAAAACACTCCTCGGGCTCTGTATCCCGGCTTCAATGACAGGTCCAACCTGATTCACAAAACTAACCTCTGTTTCCCAGCTCCACAATTATCATCGACCAAGAACTGGAATAAAATCCCCACTAGAAATCCCAACATCTAATATCGCACAATGCATTACTCATGAATAACTTCGCATAAATGATATCGTATTTAATAACTTGATTTTTACGAGAAATGACTGAAACATTCTACTAGATATTTTATTGTCAGTCAGACACAGTTTAAAATGGGCATTAAAAAAGAACGTTTCTCTCCGTGACCACATTCATCCCCTAGGTTCTCACCCGACAGCGCGCTTCCACTCGATTGAAAATGAGTGACCATGGATTATTATTATTAACGTCAAAATTGCAGACAGAAGAATTTTACGTCGAATGAACATCTTACTCCGACATCACAAAATACAGGCAGTACACTCACACGGATGACGATCTACATTGGACGTGATATCACTTCAGAACCCTATTCAATAACTTTTTACAACATTATACGGCCCTCGCAAGACTTCAAAAATTTATCCAAGTGGAAAATAAAACAAATGACTCTTTCAGTCGTACTCTCACATTTACCAAAACTTAGTAGGGCGACCACTGCGTCGTATATCCCCATTCAAATACACTTTTAGAAATCACGATACGAGATATAAGAGGTAGTAAGATGGAAAGTCACATTACCTTATGTAGTCACACCATTGTTCGTCATAGGGCTCACCTGCGACCCTGGCATTTTATTTAGCCATTTTTACATTCATGGCTGTACATATCATTGTGTTTCTTCAGGTTTCCTGGAATAAAGCATAAAAAAAAAGAAAATACCCTTCACTTGATTGCTTGAACGCACACGATGGATTATAATTATTCCCGCACACGAATTACTTAATCACATTAGAATATTTCAGTACTTTGACCGTCCTATCTGATACACTTATTTCTCTCAAGAAAACTATCTCCCCACGGAGTCAAGACTTAGCCACACTGGCTAAAATCTGCAGTCGAACTCAGTCTACTTTCGTTGATTTGATTTCGCGGAGCAACTCAACAATTTCGTCCGCTTTGTATCACAAATGCCGGAGAAGGAAGCTTCGTCATGGCGTCCCTTCATATTTATAGCAGTTACCCCCTCTCTTCGGATCTCTCCCTTTGCCGCCAAGAAAAATTTCTATAAATTTTCTGACTTACCTAAACTGCAATTTCAAGAGTTTTGAAAGTGACTACATGCTTGCTACATTTCTGACGGTAGTGTTCATGGACATTTAAAAATTTTACGGGTTCGATTTGTGAGATGATTGACCTCCTTTGATAGGCACTATATTTTTTTTGACTTGGCGTGGTCACGCCGGGTACACGCGCTTTGAAATAGTTCATAAAAATTACTTGAGATTCTTCCGCCGTCGACACGTGTGGTTGACGTCACGTACCCCAGAGCGTGGGACCGAAGGTAATCACCCCCTCGTCACGTGTCAAATCCATGCTATCAAGAATCCAACTTTAAGTTTAATTTGTTACACTATGCATAATGTTCTTAGGGCACAAAGGTCATGGGTTCAGTATTTATATGGGAGCCATGTTTCGTGCGACAAGTTTTTATTTTATAGAACTACGACACCGTTGCTGTGCGGAATGCTGTTTGTTCCGTTGAGATAGGATGTAAGTGAAGGCTGCTAGAAGCCTGTTTTCAATGTGAAGAATGCACTGAACCGACTGTCCACTTTTGTATACTTAATTCAAGAGAAAATATACGACGTCTTCTTCTTCTTTATCTGGTTACCCTCCAGGGTTGTTTTTCCCTCAGACTCAGCGGGGGATCCCACCTCTACCGCCTCAAGGGCAGTGTCCTGGAGCTTCAGACTCTGGGTTGGGGGATACATCTTGGGAGGATGACCAGTACCTCGCCGGGCGGCCTCACCTGCTATGCTGAACAGGGGCCTTGCGGGGGGATGGGAAGATTGGAAGGGATAGACAAGGAAGAGGGAAGGAAGCGGCCGTGGCCTTAAGTTAGGTATCATCCCGGCATTTTCCTGGAGGAGAGATGGGAAACCACGGAGACCACTTCCAGGATGGCTGAGGTGGGAATCGAACCCACCTCTACTCATTGATCTCCCGAGGCTGAGTGGACCCCGTTCCAGCCCTCATACAACTTTTCAAATTTCGTAGCAGAGCTGGGAATCGAACCCGGGCCTCCGGGGGTGGCAGCTAATCACACTAACCACTACATCACAGAGGATAAACGACGTATGATGGTAAAATTGAGGTGTAGAGACAAAATTATAATTCGATTTGTACAGAAGATAGAACAACATTGATACAAAATTTCAAGGGTTTCCAGGAGAAGGAAAACACATAGACATAAGAGAGGAGGAAACAGCAAACTGAAAGGATGTGCACAGGGTTACTTTCCGTGGTCCTTAGACGGCCGAAATTGAAAAAAAAATACGGAGAAGAAGAGGACCTTTTATTTGGAAGTCTCTGCGTCAAACGTAGACAATTTACGTTATCTGAAGTCTTGGCTGCGGCCAGTAAGGAGACAGATGAGGCAGGGGGCCACAGGAAATGGCTCCTTACGAAAGCTGCGCAGGATTAAAGGCGGGTCTTCAAAATATTTTGTGTTTTACTAAAGCTGTTACCCTAAAGCTTTGCCCTAATGGGTGGGGGCGGCAGAATAACACCCACGGTATCCCCTGTATGTCGTAAGATGCGACTAAAACGGGCCCCAGGAGCTTTCAACTTGAGAGAGTGGGTTGGCGACCACGAGACCTTTAGCTGAGTCCCGGCATTCCTTCCACTTACCGGTACTTGTGCCAGACTCCTCACTTTTATCTATGCTGTCCGACCTCCCTTGGTCAACTCTTGTTCTTTTCCGACCCCGAGGGTATTAGAGCATTCGAGGCCTAGGCAGTCTTTCATTTACACGCCCTTCTTGGCCCTTGTCTTTCTTCGGCCGATTACTTCAATTTTTCGAAGTGTCGGATCCCTTCCATTTTTCCTCTCTGGTTAGTGTCATGGTTGCCTAGTTGTACTTCCTCTTCTGCTTCTGCTTCTGCTTCTGCTTCTTGAAAGGTGTGGTTGGACTCATGTGTTATCGTCCAGTCACGAAAACATTAATTACTTAACACTGACACATGTATCACTCGTATTGTACTTTAAAAAGTAATTGATAGAAAAAAAAACATTCCATAGGAGTCACACAAGAAACGATGATAACATATAGACAGAGGGTAAAGAGATTTATATCCTACCAAAATTATGATAAACAGTTTGCAATGGAAGAGAGAGCATAAAGAGACTGTCAGAGGATTATAATATAATATGTGCTTCATCAAGAAACTGATTTATGCTGTTCACAAGAGTAGGAATTAGAGAGGATAATAAACACGAAATACTTGTGGGGAAGGGGATGCCCATGTTAAGCAAAGAGGATAGGAAGCGCTGGCGGGGAACATCAAAAGCAGGACATTGTAACAGAAGATGATTACTGTCAGTATCAGACAAACCACAAGCACAGGAAGTTGGGGGAGGAAGATGAAAACGATTTTTATATTGGGGAGTAAGGGCATGATTAAAACGTAGACGTATAATAGATGTGATATGGCGTCGAGAGTACGTACCATAATAAAACCACGGTTTAAGAGGAATAACAGGTTGTAATTGATGATAAAAACATCCCTTTTCTCGTGACGTTTCATTCCAATCGGACTGCCAATGTTGATATGCTATATCCCGCACTTCATGAATGAGATCAGAAGGGGGGATCGCAAGAAAAAGAGAGGGGGATTGTTGTGATGCTCGTTTAGCTGCCTGATCAGCAGTCTCATTCCCCATGATACCAGAGTGACTGGGAACCCAAACTAGAGTTATATAAACACCAGAACGAGCAAGGATATATAAGAGATACTTAACGCTATATAAGTACCAATTAGGGGAAGAGAGAGGCGAGCATAAGGCATGCAGAACATTTTGTGCATCCGTGAAAATCGTAACCTTATCATAAGCATGTGACCTGATGGTAATGAGGGCTTGTCGAATAGCAAACAATTCGGCGGTAAAAACAGAAAAGGCAGAAGGGAGGGAAAACTCAGAGAGAGTATACGGTTGGGGGATATAAAAGGCTGCTCCAACGCCGTGTGCTGATTTTGATCCGTCAGTAAAAATGCTTACTTCCCTTATGTAGAGGGAAAGTCGAATACGTTTAGTTGCAAGAGGGGAAAGAGGAGTAGAATGTGTTAGACAAGAAAATGATTCAGAAGAAGATATAATTACTTGAGGACAAAAGGACTGACTGTCATAAGGGATAGAGTATAAAGGCAATGTGGGTAAACGGAGGAGCTCATCTTCTCTTGGTATAAGAGAACGAAATGCGGTATATAAAGCAGGGACACGGTTTCCACGGGGAGATTTGGAAGAATAATAAGAATGTAAAAGTCGTAGCTTGGGGATAAGCTGAGACCGGGTGACAGTAAAATGTTTGAGGACATACTTAGCGGCTATAGTCTGTCGCCGAATCTTTAAAGGCTGTTCACCGGCTTCTATTAATAAGGCATTGGTTGGTGTAGTTTTAAGTGCTCCTAAACAGACACGTAGTGCGCGGTATTGTATTGTATTTAAACGTGCAAGGGTAGTAGCAGAAGCGGTGTCGATGAAAAGAGCACAATAATCTAGTAAGGATCGAATAGTTGCTCTGTAAAGGAGAATAGCTGTAACGGGGTCAGCGCCCCAACTTCGACGGGTGATCGTACGTAATATAGAAATAAAACGATCAGTTTTACGTTGAAGAGAGACCACATAAGGAGTCCATGATAATTTGTGGTCCAATATGACTCCAAGGTAGGGATGCTGATTAACAAAGGGGATAGTAAGACGATCAAGAAGGAGAGGAGAACGGTTAGGTGCGCGAGTATGGGTAAATAGGATTGCAGCACATTTGGAAGGAGAGAGTGAGAAACCATGTTCATGTAACCAGAGAGCAACCTCATGAAGGACACATTCTATTTTTCTCCTACACACATCAACACTATCATGTGATACGTATAAAACATAGTCGTCTGCGTAAGCTAAAACTCGTGCGTTCTTTGTAATTATACGTTCTAAATCTCGCATATAAAGCGCAAAGAGGATACCGCTTAGTATATCACCCTGTGGGACTCCATGCGAAACGTGTCTTCCTGGAAACGGGGGGTAGGGGGATTTGAGAATGAGAGTGCGAGAAGTATATAGGCGTTCTAATAGAGAAATAAAAACAGAGGGAAAGCCAAGCGAATCAAGGCAAGACCATAATAGGTGTAAAGGAACGGAATCATAAGCTCCTTGAATATCAAGAAAAACAGTAATAGTGCTATGTTTACGATGTCTAGCTAGTAGGAGATCAGTCAACAAAATATTGAGTGGATCTTGTGTGCTACGTCCTTTAAAAAAGGCATACTGATATTTAGGAAGGATCTGATGTTTCTCCATAACCCAGAGAAGACGCCGTAGTAGAATTTTTTGAAAGAGTTTCCTAACACAGGAACTTTTTTTTTTTTTTTTTTGCTAGTTGCTTTACGTCGCACCGACACAGATAGGTCTTATGGCGACGATGGGACAGGGAAGGGCTAGGAGTGGGAAGGAAGCGGCCGTGGCCTTAATTAAGGTACAGCCCCAGCATTTGCCTGGTGTGAAAATGGGAAACCACGGAAAACCATTTTCAGGGCTGCCGACAGTGGGGTTCGAACCTACTATCTCCCGAATACTGGATACTGGCCGCACTTAAGCGACTGCAGCTATCGAGCTCGGTAACACAGGAACTTAAAACAATGCCACGATAACTTAAAGGAGAAGAGGGATCTTTCCCAGGTTTAAGAATTGGGACTAAATGAAAGTTGTTCCACTGTGCCGATACTTGTAAGGTGAGAAGGATATTATTAAAAAGAGAAAGTAAGACAAGAAGACCGGTATGGGGTAAAAGTCGGAGCATAGTGTAAGTGATACTATCAGGACCAGGAGATGAACTACGCACTACTTGTAAAACGGACTGTAATTCGGACAGTTGGATGGGTTGAAGTAAAACAGAAAATTGGGGGGATATGGGACGGAAGGAAGAAAAGGGAGGCGGAATTGTGAAGTCAGGTGTTATAGTATATAGAAAAGAAAGAAGGACATTAGGCAGAATAATCGAATGTGCAGGGTGTACAGAAGTAACACGGGTAAGTGCGCGAATGGCGTTCCAAAGGGATGTTGCAGATACGCGATGATTAAGAGAGGAGATGAAGGCCTTCCAAGACTCGCGTCTCTTTGCATTAAATATGCGTTTGATGCATGCATTATGACGTTTCAATGTTAAATAATTAGCTAGCATCATATTTTTACGATACAATTTAAATAAAGCTGTTCGCCGCAGTATTAACTTGTGACATTCGTCGTCCCACCAATGTATTTTCTGATAAGGACGGGGGCAGAGGGAGGGGATAAATTTGAATGGATGGAAAGTCTCAACATATGAGGAGAGAATGCGTCGAAGGGTAGGATAGTCTAAGGTATTGGGCGTGTATTGAAGGAAATGGGTGTGAAGGAAACTACAATATGATTGTTTATCAAAATTTCGGAAAGACCGAATATTACTGAGCTGAGAGGGTGGGGATGAGGAAAAGGGTGGTTTACAAACACCAAAAGAAATAATAATAGGGAAATGATCACTCAGATGAGTGTCACTGAGTATATGCCACACGGTATTAGGAGTCATGTGGTCATGGCAGAGCGAAAGATCAACAGAACTAGGGGGTGAACCAGGAGGGGTGAGTCGAGTTGGGGACCCGTCATTTAAAAGGGTAAAGTGATGGGATTGAGTTGCCGTAAGAAAATTTGTCCCTTTAGATGTATCTTTAGAACTACCCCAGGCAGTATGGGAACAATTAAAATCACCAAAGAGAAAAACATTGTCTATGGAATCAAATTGGGTAAGGAAGTGGGACCAGTGAGAGGTAGAGATATAAACATCAGGAGGACAATACACATTGATGAAATATATATTTCGCACGATAATACCTAAAGCAAGAGTATCTGGAATGCAATGCGTCAGAGGAAAGGGGACATATGGAATAGACTTATGAATAAAAATGGCAAGGCCTTCACTTCCATTAGAATCAAGGCGTTCGACACGAAAATCAGGAAGATGAAAAAGGGTGTTTGCATAAAACCACGTTTCTTGTATTATAATGATGTTAGCACATGTTTCCTGAATTAACAGTTGAAGTTCATGTTTTTTATGAAAAAGACTTCTAGCGTTCCACTGCAAAACGCGTATCATATAGGGTAAGGATATGAGCGATGCGATCTCGTAGTTGATAAATTACCGGTGAAATGGGAGACTCTCCTCCCACATTCTGAAGAAGCAAGAATAAGATTTGTTGGATTTCTTGATGTACTTGGTTTCTTTGTATTAACAGTTGAGAGTCGTGGGATCGGGGCGGGTAACTAGGACCCGAAGTAGAGGGAGGTGATGCTGTGGGAAGAGAAGATGGTGTTGTAGCAGGCGGAGGAGAAGAAAATGGAACCCGGCCCGTAGAACCAGGGTCAGGGCGTACCAAGGCAAGATAACCAGTTCTATCATAACCCGGAGTCAAAGGCGGAGGGGCAGATTTCTGGATTACTTGTGTAAATTTACGTTTTCTAGAAAAATCTTGAACAGGGGAAGAAGAGACTTGTTCTGGTACCAGGGGGGGAAAATCCTGGGGGTGTTGAGACGGATGATAATGAGGGAGGGAAGTCTTGTTCTTAGCATCTTGAAATGAGATATGTTCCGTGCTCATGACCTTCTTTATCTCTTGTTGGTATTTGTGTTCCGGACAAGTTATTGCTCCCGTTGGATGTGGGCCTTTGCAATACACACATTTTGCAATTTGAGATGTACAATGATCGGTGGTGTGCTCCATTGAGCACTTCCCGCAGCGTGCTACCTGTGCACGACATTGGGCCTGTGTATGACCATATCGGAGGCATTTTCTGCAAAGAACAGGGGAAAAAATGAAAGGCTCAACATGCAAGTAGACTTGGAAAAGAGACACTTGTGTAGGCAACTTTTGGGCTCGAAAAGTAATTTTAATTGACCCAGTGGGGACATAACCAACACCATCATTGGAAACAATGCGACGATTGAGACGTTGTACTGCTTTAACCGGTACGGTTGAAGTAAGATAAATTCGAATGTCGTCTTCAGAAAGGTTCTTATCCACATCTCGAATAATCCCCACACGAAAAATATTAGATGACGGGATGTATGCCTTAAGATGTAGAGATGTGAGCAGAGGGTGGCACAGAAAATCGTTGGCTTGGCCCGCATTATTAAAAATTATTTGTAGGCGATTACGACCTTTACGGGAGATAGACTGGACGGGAATATTACGTTCATAAAAATGTCTCCCAAGGGCCATAGGATGGAGTTGCCCTAAATTTTTGTTTTCCAGAGATTCAACGTACACAATATAAGGTCCAAGGTGTGAATGGGAATACTGTTCACGTTCCATAGGCGGCAGTACATTGACACCATTAGAATTAGAATTTTGTGATAATTGTGAGTCTGTCAAAATTGATTGAGTTGCCAGGTTTCCAGAAGATTCGTCTTGCATCCGAACTTCTTCCTCCTGCACGACAACTAACTTATCTCCTAACAAAAGGCTATCACCTCCACTGGAGGCAGCCATAATTACACACGGCACTAGCACTAAAACAAGAAAAAAGAATCCTCACAACCAAATACTGAAAACACGGAGCACACGACTAAGCGTATCGTAATGTGTAAGTATTAGGTAGCGACTGGAGGCAAAAAGTTCTTCAAAATATACCAGTAAATAAACTTCAAACTATTTTCTGAAGTTCAAACAACACCTCTCACGGTTGCCAAGGAAAACAAATGAAAAAATGTTGTACTTCCTCTTAACACAATAACAACCACCACGACCACCTAAAGCTTTGGTTTCCTGGGAAACCGTAACGGTACTGTAATAACTCCACAAAGCAGAAAGCAAATGAGGACCGACTTGACGGTGAGCAGTGATGTAAATCTAGAACCAGGACTTTTGTGTCGTGTTTAAACAGTTCAAATAATAAATTACTACTATATATATAACGGATGATCTCGATTTAGCGTTAATAATGGTTCTGGAAGGTGATCAGTCATCAGAAGACGAACCTCTGGCAGCAAATAATGTCCGTGCACGGGACTCATTCTCACACAAATCCGATAATCATTCAAAATATATTTTAGTACTCTAGGTGCTGTTGTGTAACGGCATAATTATGTAACAAAAAACACATAATATTTATTCATTATAAAACTTGTACAGGTGCTCCTGAGCGAGAGAAAAATTATGTTAATTAAGTAATCAAAATTCACATTTTCTTTAAGCCGAGCTTTTCTGTAGTCTTCATTCTTCACATTATGCAGCATCTCACGATTCTTCACAAAATCTATTGACAGTTCGTCCTCTTTGCTGTTCCATTTATTTATTTATTTATTTATTTATTTATTTATTTATTTATTTATTTATTTATTTATTTATTTATCGTATGGCTTTTAGTGCACGGAGTGTCCTATGAAATGTTCGACTCGCCTAATGCAGGTATTTCTATTTCGTTCCCATGGGCGACCTGCGCGGCTGGATGCGGGATGGTGATGATAATGAGGTAGAGAGGGGGTGAAACCCAGTGCCGGCACATAGCCTACTCCTGTCAAATGACACTAAGCGATGTGCTCAAGGCTTAACATCCCCATCCAAAGATCGATCACTCCATACGAATACTGCGGAGAAGGTTAGAATTAATCCATGTTTCTGGTACGCCATCTAGTGATTAGGAATTGTACACCACCACCTCTCCTCTCCTGCCGGGCAATATTCTGGTGGGTGTTTTTTCATCAGCGGGACTCGAACCTGCTAAACACGCTGTCAGACCGTAGACACTTGACGAGTATAGAAAGGTCATCGCACTTGCAAGAGTACCATAGAACTGTTCGGTCACCGCACGCAGCGGTATCAACAAAACACGCTAACGCTACATTACGCGACGGTGGAAGTACTTCATGTAGCAACGTTCTGCTACTCGAAGAAACCAAGCTTTATCTATAAACTATTGATGAAACGTTTATTTGTTCCGGATAGGCTCGGAAGCTACTGGACCGATTGAACTGAAATTTGGTAAGGAAATCACTTGAAATCTCGAGTCTCCTAAGAGATATTTTTAAATATGGTATATTTCACCGTTTCGAGCTAATGAGGGATTTCACAGGGGTATGTCCTAAAATGTGGGCAATGTTTGCAAAAAGCAAAGCCATCTCCGTGCAGGCCATGAAGGCCCTTGGAGGGGTGTAAGGTAAAGGCTTCCACTATTCGTAACCTCGGCACTTGTTGGGATAGAGTGGTTAGCTCTACGCCCAGACTCCTTTGCCCCCATGCCATTTTTGGTGTAGGCTGAGTGAACCTCAGGGCCATATGCACCTCCGAGAGGGGAAATCTCGTTTCTTAAATACCTAAAAAGAAATAGACAGTGTGCAGAGGAAAGCAGCAAGGTTTGTAACAGGGGATTTCAGGAGAAAGAGTAGTGTATCAGAAAAGTTAAAGGAACTAGGGTGGGAAACTTTAAGTAAGAGAAGGGAGAAAACTAGACTTATAGGGTTATATAGAGCCTATACAGGAGAAGCAGCATGGGGAGATATCCGTGAGAGGCTTCAGTTGGAAAATAATTATATCGGCAGGACTGACCACAAATGTAAAATTAGAAGAAATTTTAGTAGAAGCGATTGGGGTAAATTTTCATTCATTGGGAAGGGTGTAAAGGAGTGGAACAGTTTGCCAGGGGTAGTGTTTGATCCTTTTCCAAAATCTGTACAGATATTCAAGAAGAGAATAAACAGCAACAGAGAAAATAAATGAAATGTTAGAGGGCATTCGACCAGTGCAGGTTAATGTAAATAAAAAATGTGTGTGAATAAATTAATTCCATCCCCTAGTCTAAGGAGTTTGGACAGCCAAAGTAGGGGACTGCCTGTAGGGGGAAGTACAGTGGGGACTTCGAGGGCCCTGGGACCGCTACGATAGCTGTGAAGGCCCTTCAGGAACTCTGAAAAGTGGTGGCAAAAGGGGCTCTGGTTAAGACGCAGCAGGTCGTTATGCTACTTAGGTTCCAGAATGGGTAAAGAAAAAAGTAAATAAATGCAATGTCAATTTTAATCTTATACCAGTTGTACAGTATCATTTGAAGTAATTCCACATAAAGTATATCAGTTGACTATATTTGTAAGTAGTACAGGAGATATTATTAGTAGAATTTTGTAAACAATATAAATTTACTAAGGATGAGCTGTGTGTTTAATAGAAAAAATTGTTAGCGTAAATTGTATAATATTGTATATTTTTATTTATTTAGTCTGATCCAGGACACCCTAGATTTGCCATAAGACACAGAATAATACACAATAACAATTTTGAGGGAAGATAAAAAGATTAATGTTTAAAAAAATGATAGGTTACAATTAACCATGTTAAATGGGATGAACTCCATATAAATGGTGACGAAGAATCGAAACGGAGTACTTGATGAGTGAGACGACTATCTCATCTTGTAGGCTTCTCGCTAGTTTATATTTTTGTCGCCATGTGACGAAAGATTTGGGAATTGTTCCCCTCGCGCCAAAGAAAAGTCCAGTCACCGTAATTTTTTTTAAGTAGGTTCGAATCCCACTATCGGCAGCCCTGAAAATGGTTTTCCGTGGTTTCCCATTTTCACACCAGGCAAATGCTGGGGCTGTACCTTAATTAAGGCCACGGCCGCTTCCTTTCAACTCCTACGCCTTTCCTATCCCATCGTCGCCATAAGACCTAACTGTGTCGGCGCGACGTAAAGCCCCTAGCAAAAAAAAAAAAAAAAAAAAAATTTAAGTTTATACGACTCAAGAAAGAAAGGGATGGTTGGATTATAGATATCCTTTTTCTCATTGTCTACGTCAGTCGGCTGAGAGGCTGAAGATTCAAAGCGTACCGTAGGATCAATAATTTCTGCTTCGTTCCTCCGTCTGTCAATCGCTATAATATCAATCCTGCGAGTGCTGCCTCCTTCGGCGAGGCAGTGGACTTCTTCGTACACTTCTAGATTTTTGAGACGAAGAGCATTAGCAATCAGGTTTCTGATGATGTTATGGCGTTTGATCCTAAGCAGTTCTCCTTGAGGGCAACTCCCCAGCACATGTGGTAAGGTTTCATACTCACTGCAGTGTCTGCAGTGGCCTGTGCTGGTAGAACGTCCCGGCAGAGTACGTACTGGTGCAACCATCGCTGTCATCTTCAACATCTCCCTCCATTCCGAACAAGTTAAACCATCTCTTCTGGTAACCCAAGAATTAGCAGCAGGAACTTGAGCAAATAACTCAACACCTCTTCCTTTTTGTGGATATGCACACCAAGCTTCAAATTCGCGTGTTCTAAGTATATCGCGCAGTTGTCTAACAGATTTCGTTGATGTCTCTTCATTGAGTTGAAGTTCAGATAGGCAGCGAGTTTTTATTGCTGTGAAATTTCGAACAGCATTTACGTGCGAATCATTCACAGCTTCTAGCTTAAGATTGATGTTCAGCTGTTGAAGGTACGCTTCCCAAGTAGCGCGCATTAGTGCTAACCCTTTACATTTGTGGCTCGAATATATCATACTTGTCGGTGTGTCACTCGGAAGTTGTAGAATTTCTTTAAGTGCGCTTCTGATCATGTTGTCGGCTTTTAACAGACTTGATTTGGGAATTTTCTCAACCGAAACACTCTGGAAGGGGTATATCAGTGTAGGGCCAATAAACTGATTTATTACAGTCAATTTTTGATGCGGTTGGAGTGAGTCCTGGTAATCTGATCTAAGATAGCTTTCAATTTTTCAAGTACCTGATGTTCATTGAAGACTAAAGTCTGTCTGAAAGTTGCCCCTAAATATTTTATTTCTTCACTATCATTTATACTTCTAATGTTTCCAGAGACCGTCACGATATCGTCAGAATGAAGTTTACCATTTTCTATAATAATGGCATTTGATTTGTCTGCATTTATATGCAAACCTATTTCTTGAAGCAGATTTATGACAGAAGTGACTAGGATTGAAGCTGCTGCTTGATCTTTAGCTATGATCACCAGATCGTCGCCAAAGCATAGGGATGTTAAAGGTACAGTGGTAGGACTCAATTGAAAACCATACATTTCTGATACTTTGATGTCTGTGAGTTCATCAAGGATGTGGTTTATACCCCAGTTAAATAAGAAAGGTGAAATGGGATCTCCTTGCATCACTCCACATTTGATGTTTATCTTATCTGTATGACCACGAGCAGTTTGAACTTGTGTTGTGTTTTCTGTGAGAAGGTTGACTAGTAACTTCTTAATGGATCTGGGTAGTACAGAGTTCTCTATTGTCGCCTTTAAGTGATTGTGTCCAATACTATCGAACGCTTTGCTGATGTCGAGGAATACTACGCAGCCTGAAATCTTTTTCATTACAGCTGTTCGTAAAATGCCATCAACAATATTCACATTAATGAAAGAGCCAGGGGTCATGACAAAACCTCTTTGGAACTGGTTCAAAGGGATGTATTCCCTTACAATTTTATCAAGGATCTTACTTAATATGCGCCGAATAATGGAGCAAATACTAATCGGTCTCCATTTGGACAGATCATTCTCTTCACCGCCTTTATGTATAAGAACAGTTCTCGCTGCCTTAAGAACCTCAGGAATGAACCCACTTTCAAATATTCTTCTGATGATATGGGCTAAAATATTAGCAGCAAGTGGATCATAAACAGATTTCAATAAAACCTTATCCGGACCTGGGCTAGTGTCAATTGCTATGCTCTTGATAATAGAGAAAACTAACTCTTGAGATATTGAAATTGTATCATCTAAGGTTCCATTCGTATAATCGATATAGGAGTCTCTCATGCAATCATTAGGAGTTTCAAATCTGTTCCTAAAATATCCTTCAACAACATCTTTCTCTAGTTTCAAATTATTAGTTCTTTTGCCACTTAAAATTTTTCTAATTGCTTTCCTCCTTTGGTAAAAATATTCATATTGAGTCACTTCATACTCGAATTTAGCCTTCCGACGTTCACGATCATTCTTAGAGGATCTCTGTGGGTTACTGGAGGTTTTATACTGTCGGTTGTTATTTTTGTAAGTGCCACGTTTACGAGCTTCAATATATCTAGTAACCGGACTCTTTGGACCTGGCAGTAGGTCTGTAGCTGTGGCAAGGAAGTTTACAAAATTAGTGACTTGTTCATTGAATTCAGCATCACTCAGTTCATGCTGAAAAATATCTAGCCATTTACTCAGTTCGTCGTGGTAAGGTTTATTTTTTTGCTCTCTTTGATCAGAGGTTATTTCCAACTTCTCTTGTTAATTTAATATTTAGTGCTTGACAATAATGTATTTTAGTGTACCATTTGCCACCGAGGTAGGCACCTCATTTGCAAATAAAGAGATTTTGATTTTTGATTTGAAATGTTTCGACTTCCTGACGGGGATTCGAACCCACGTCCTTCCGGGCGAACCGAGTACGCCTTTACCGCCTCGGCCAGCATCAACTTAAATAATGGGTAAACGGTGAAGTGCAGAGTTATCCGACCTTTTAGTTTGTTCATAATCAAGAGCAGTCGAGTACACGACGAACATTTTTGTGTTCTCGAAGTCCAGGAGTTTAAGTCAGGGGACCGTGCAGGCCATGCGATTGGTCCAGCGCTCAGGATAATATATATTAAGATGCCTGCGGGCAAAAAGAATTAAAGAGAATTGTGGGAGGACAACCATAAATGAAGTACAGCTGTGTACGGGAAGCTAGCGGTATGTCTTCCAAGTAATCAGATTATGTGGTACGCATGAAATCTGTGTAGTTGTGTCTAGTAAGCCTGTCCGGAAGAACGCAGGATTCCAGCAAGCTATCACCAAGAACGGGAGAGAGCAGGGTATCACGTTGTAGCCCACGACTACATGTGTAACAATTACAACCGGTGTCTCACATTTTATTCTGGCAATCAGGACGTGTCATGTGCAGTCAGTTGCTGGAATCCTGCGTTCTTCCGGACAGGCGTACTGGACACAACTACACAGATTTCATGCGTACTACATAATCTGATTACTTAGAAGACATACCGCTAGCTTCCCGTCCACAGCTGTACTTCATTTATGATGGTCCTCCCACAATTCTCTTTAATTATTTTTTGCCCGCAGGCATCTTAATATATATTATCCTAAGCGCTGGACCAATCGCATGGCCTGCACGGTCCCCTGACTTTTACCTATGGGAACACAAAAATGTTCGTCGTGTACTCGACTGCTCTTGATTATGAACAAACTAAAAGGTCGGATAACTCTGTAATTATACACTTCCACACCGATGTTGCCATGCCATGTACTTCTCTTTATGAGAAGAATCTATTCCTGAAGTTTTGCCGTTGAGTCTCTATGCTTCTTGTATTCCCTCAAGGCCTCAGTGTACTTTCGCTTGTCATCAAGATAGAAATGCTTGCATCACCGTAGGTTATCCGCAGGAGGCCATTCTACAACAGCCACATCATTCAAGAGTCTGTCTTCCATTACTGCATCTCTGTCTCTAGACTGTAAGCGAGATTTTCTGTCATGCTTCAGTAAAACTGACCAGTAGCTAAATGGAGTCGTTGAATATAGCTAAGCAAGATATTTTCAGTTCAAAGCTAAGCAAACTCGGTGGATAAATAATTTTAGGAGGGTTATTTTTAGCCACGTAACTTTACTAAGCCACTTAGGTCAACACCTATAACATTAATAAATAAAATAAGTGGGGGACCTCAACCCCGATCCCCCTGTGGGTGGGGGCGGTAGAATAACACCCACGGTATCCTCTGCCTGTCGTAAGAGGCGACTAAAAGGGGCCCCAGAGGCTTTGAACTTTGGAGCGTGGGTTGGCGACCACGGGGCCCTCAGCTGAATCCTGGCATTGCTTCCACTTACTTGTGCCAGGCTCCTCACTTTCATCTATCCTATCCGACCTCTCTTGGTCAACTCTTGTTATTTTACGACCCCGACGCTATTAGATTTGCGAGGGCTAGGGAGTCTTTCATTTTCACGCCCTTCGTGGCCCTTGTCTTCCTTTGGCCGATATCTTCATTTTTCGAAGTGTCGGATCCCTTCCATTTTTCCCTCTGATTAATGTTGTGTAGAGGATGGTTGCCTAGTTGTACTTCCTCTTAAAACAATAATCACCACCACCACCACCTCAACCCCGACAGGGCGCGTCCCATATGGCTGTAGATATGCAGGACAGGTGTGAATAAGGCAGTGCCAAATAAGCACCCGCGGATCAACTGAGGTCAAGAGAAAAAAGGTCAACGGTCTCAAAGGCGGAAGAAGAATCTTATTTCTCAACGGAAGAACCTAGTGGAGTCAACCACGGAAAAATTTCATTTCAAACTAACAATCCGATCTTACTTTGAAATGTTATTCCTACCCTTGAAACACACAATTTCAATTACAGAATTACAGCCGCTGAAAGAAAGCTCTACCCCCGGTGGCAGCTCGGAAGAGAAATCCACCATTGTGTTACGCAATGCATCGGGACCTAGGGCTCTGGGAAGTCCCAACCTCTGCAATAACGATGAGTCGGAGCATCCTTGGAATCCATCCAGACTTAAGCTTAAACAGAAGTTTTTTTGCAGGCACTTTGAATGTAAATTCTTTGTTGAAGGTTGGTAAACAGAAGAAATTCTAGATAGAAACGAAATTTAAATCTTAGCCGTACAAGAGACGAGATTTTTGGATGAGAATGTGACAGAAACAAAAGATTATCGAATCTTTAAAGGTAAACCTGCGATTAAAATTATGAAAGGAATGTCACTCTTAGGAACAGTCTGTTATGTCCATAAAAGATTATTAGACAATGTAACTTCATTCAGATCGCTCACAAAGGATATCTCTTTTAACAATGAACTGCAAAAATAAAATATACTTTTGTTAACACTGTCATGCGCCAATAAATGAAGACAACAAAAAGAACCCAAATAAAGTAGAGAAATTCTGGACACTCCTGGATGATGAATTATCTAAAATTCCAAAATCAAATGTGGTGATATTACTTGGCGATTTCAATGCCCAATTAGGAAGAGAGGAAATTTATAGACAAATAGTGGGAGAATATGCCGAACACCAAAGAACAAACATCAATGGAATGAGATTAATTATTATCTGTAAAAACTTTCAACTGAAATTAATGTCAACTTTCTTCAAGAAATTGCCAAGGAAAGCTAAAACATGGATTTCTCCAAATATAGTACTAGGTGAATTTCAACTGGATCATGTAGCTATGTCCATAAGAAACATGAACGAAATTATGAATGTCAAAGTAGTAAGAAGCAGGGAAGTTGATTCCGATCACTACTTGTCTAAAATCAAACTAAAATTCTTACCCAATAGAAACCGCAGTAAAGGGGAAAGAGTAAACAAATATAACACAAATAGACTTTAAATTACACAAGGCAAATGGGAAACATTTCAGGAAGAAATAAAAGTACCTCATCATGGGAAGTGGCAAGATTTATCTAAAGAAATAACTAACGCAGCCCAGAAAACATTTGGGCTAGTCAAACCTGAAAAAAAACCTTGGTGGAATCAAATATGTGAATATGCGTTACAAGAGAGAATAAAACAATGGAAAAAGTGGAAATCCTCTGTAAAGACTGAGCACTATGACCATTTCAAACAGCAAAGGTAAGGCATTGGTAGAATAATAAAGGGAGTTAAAAGAACTTTCGAAAAAGCACAACTTATTGACCTGCAAGACAGTTTTGTTAAAAATAACTCTCGAAACTTCTACCAGACTTTTAAGAATCAATTAATTAAAGGGGTATAAAGTGCCTAGCATATGCTTCAAAGATGAAAATGGTAGACTTGGCCTAAGCAATGCTAAGAATGGTGAAATACCTGCGAAGCACTTTGATCAACTTTTAAATTGCCCTGAACCCGACCATAAGTTGGAATTCACTCAAACAACTGAAAATCTGGAAGAAGATACACCACCCACTGCTGAAGAAACAAAATTTCAAAAATAATAATGCTAGTGGAGAAGAGACTATAACAGCTGAACTTTGAAATGGTCTCAATCAAAAATAATCGAAGAGCTGCAGTTAATCTTTGAAGATATTTGGAGAGCAGAGAGGATTCCAGAAGAATGGAAAGTGGCTCTAATACACGCAATGCATAAAAAAGAGGACAAACAAAAGGTTGATAACTATAGAGGCATCTCTCTTCTGCAAATTGCATACAGGGTATTCTCAAAAATATTGCTGAATAGAGTAGAAACATCACTTGACAAGCAACTGGGTGAGTATCAAGCTGGATTTCGAAAAGCTAGATCTTGTTCAGAACAAATATTTAACTTAAAATCCATAATTCGCCATAGGATATTGAATTCAAAAGACATTGGTGTGACTTTTGTAGATTTTAAAACGGCCTTTGACTCGGTTGATAGAGAAATCATGGATAAAACAATTCGTGAATTTGGAGTGAAAACTAAAATGGCAAACCTAATACGTGAAACACTTACTGACACAATTTCAAAGTTGAAATTTATGGATGAGATATCAAAACGTATTAAGATAAATACAGGGGTACGGCAAGGTGACGGTTTGTCACCCCTTCTATTCAACTGTGTTCTAGAGAAAATTGTAAAAGTTTGGAATGTAAAGCTTAAAGAATATAACATTTTGCCGGTAACTTTGGGGAAAAAAACAAAGGTATTGAAATAAATTGCCCAGCATTTGCAGACGATTTTGCGATATTGTCAGAAAATCTAACAAGTGCAACAACACAAATCAATCTCTTGGAAGAAATAGCCAACAAGACAGGTTTGAGAATCTCCGCAGAGAAAACAAAATTTATTACAAACATCAAGAATGCTCCAAAATTTTTGGCAACAGATATTGATCCAGTGGAAAGAGTAACGATATTCAAATATCTGGGAGAAATAATTCAAGAAAATGGTTTAGACAAATCTGCAGTAGAAGAAAGGGTACACAAGATGGAAAGAGCATATTGCATCGCAAATAATTTTTATAACAAAAGGGTCCATTAAAAAATCTTAAAATAAGGCACTATAGTAAAGTGGTGAAACCGGAATGCCTATATGCAAGTTAATGCCTGGTACTAAACTATATTTTAGATAAACTTGAGGTACTAGAAAGGAGAATCATGAAGAAAATCTTAGGCCTTGTGAAAACAACAGACGTATGGAAATTAAGATCTAATGATGAAATATACAGGAACATAGAAAACATAACAGAAACCATAAGAAAAAAGAGATTGCAATTTTTCGGACATATTTACAGAATGGACGATTCCAGATTAACAAAAAGGATTTTCAAGTACCATTGGGACAAAAAGTCAACAACTAGCTGGATTCAAGACGTACAGAAAGATTTAGAAAGAAATAATATAAGAGAAGAAGAAACTATGGACAGAGAGATTTTTAGAAAGAGGGTAGTAAGTATGGAAGGATTCCAAGAAAGATTGAACAAGAAGGGGTCCGAGGACAGAAAGAAACAGCGTAGTGAAAGAATGAAAGAATATTGGAAGGAACGGAAGAGAAAACAACAAAGTAAGAAGAACTGAATTGAAATTGGCACGTGGTCCTTAGCAGGCCTCATCGGAAAGAAGAAGAAAATAATTATAACTAGTGGACCCGCGCTGCTCCGCAGGTCAAGTAACCCGTCTTAATGTGTCTGTCATAGTCATATTGCCCTTTTCAATAGTTCTATGAACATTTAATACCGATACATAATAACTGATTCTAAATGTAGTTTATAACACTTCTTTCCATACAGTATTCAGTGATTTTGATCTTGCCCGAGACAGTGCAACATGCAATAAATTGTCCGTGGCTGAATACTGGTTGTCCCTGCGCTTTATTAATGGTCATACAGAAGGCCAGTTGTCTTGCTACCTTCCCGTCTGTGCGTACGTCGACTGTTTTCTCTTAGCAACATGTGAGTTAACTAATTAGGAACGTTCTACCATTATTTTTGTTGAGTATATGAAGAAACCGGGGAAGGTCAGAGAATCAAAGAGTATCTGACAGGGAATATATTATGATCGGAGGACGTGTATACTCTCTGTCTTGACAGGTAGTAATCACACATGACTGCATGCAATCACATTACTAAGTATGAAAATCATATATATTCCAATAGCCTATTAATGAAAGTGTTAATCGATGAGCAACCCGCGGGCTAGGGTAAGCCTTCGTGTGGTGGTAGTGATTATTGTTTTAAGAGGAAGAACAACTAGGCAACCATCCTCTATTAACATTAGTCAGGGAGAAAAAATGGAAGCGATCCTACACTTATCGGCCATAGGAAGACAAGGGCCACGAAGGGCGCCTGCAATTATTAGAGTGGTTATTTAGTCATTTGATTTTAGGGTTACCCAAAGTTCACTGAACTTGGAGACCTGTCACTGTCTGATGATTCTCAGGCAGGTAATTCCGGAGAGAATACAAAAGAATGAGGCAAATCGGTCTAGAAGAACGGCCGGACGGACTGGACGAAGCTGATTTTAGTAAACGTTTTTAATATATAGATAATCTGCAATGTCCCTAACTAAGCCGCCAGAATTCGCCAAAATGGATCCCTCGAAATTAGATAGAGCATGATAATTGTTTCTCCTCTCCCAAGGCGTGCTGGTACATCCGCTATGCGCCATACATAAACCTTTGAAAACGATTAAACTGGTGGGAACTGAACCAAGCTTATCATCCTCAAAGAAATTATCCACAAGGGGTAAACTAGCCAAATTATAAAATAAAATTTATTGAGTTAAAACACAGTCTGTATCAGCACACACTGTCCAGAACCGCCTTTCGGAAACTGTGCTCCATCTTCAGGGCATCTAGTAAAAATTAAATTGTTCAAATCTACGAACATAGAGTACTAAACTTCACATTCACGAGTTCTTTCATCAAAATTAAAACGATCTGAAAGTCTCCTGCTTTAGAAATAGATGCCCATGCAGTATTCTTTCTTCACCTTCACTCATTTTGTTAATATTGTTATAATAGTCATACGTGTTCTCAATTATGAATTTTTCGTCTATCGGCACTTTTAAGAATTGGCTTTAAATTTTACTTGGATATGTTTTTTTGATTAATTCTATCTGAAATTCGCGTCATCAACAGCATTGTAACCGTGCCAACCAGACTGTCTATGTATACTAGGTCAGTGGCGTCATCTACACGTTGCTATAAGAACACAAGCTTCGTAAGAAAGATAACCATTTACTACCTATCGTACTTGGTAGTGATTTCAACATCGATCTCAAGTCAGCACTTAGTTAAGAGTTTCTCTCCTTCGTTCGTCCTCGAATTAAACAACGACCCAGCCGGTTCCCTTGCGAGTAGTAGTGTGTGCACCGATGTTGTGTTCACTTGCCACGTAAACCACTTAACAACCCAACAGTACGATCACCGTCCATTACTGAGTAGAACCAATGTACTCAAATCTATGTCTGTATAATTTTCATTCCGTCGGTATTGTATTTCTTTTGTCATGAAAAATACTTAATTGAACCTCTACTCACCTGTACTCTAGTATAGACACTCGCATATTTCTTCCGCTATATGGAAAAACACAGAATTGTGGACATGAACTCACTCTCTGGTCTTGTAAACATATCCATTGTTTTATGCTTTTCCATGTAGCGAAGGAACTGATTCTCTGTTTGTTCCCCTCTCAGTAGCTGATGATGATATTTGTTGTTTAAACGAGCCTAAAAGCTAGGTCATCGGCCCCTAATGCTAGGAGGTGCAGCGAAATGAAACGATCATTAAAACATCAAATTGTATCCACTGACTAAAATATAAAACGAAAGATAATCGAAAAATGATCACGAATCCAAAACAATCCGTGGATCCAATTCACAGTGCCTTATTTTCTCAGATAATCTTGTTATAAAAAGGGGGGTCCAAAATCCAGGTCACCGGCCCCTCATATAATCTAATCACTGGTAAAGCAGAGCCAAGGCGTTCCTCCTATAGTGGTACTAATTACAGGTAGCGTAGACTCGTGGTATGTCACACTCAAAATCCATCATTCCTTAGTCGCCCCTTATGACAGGCAGGGGGTACCGTGGGTGCATTCTTCATCTGCGTCCCCCACCCACAGGGGGACCTCTTAATATCCCCTTGCGACATGCATGGGTACAGATAATGCATACTTTCACTCCACCCACAGGGGAGAAAAGAAGGAGTTCAGATAAATCGAAAGAAATCTATAGCATCATGATGCACATCCAACAATATGGCAGCTGATGCAGCACACAACATCCCCATGCAATGTTACAAGATCTAAGTCCAATAAAACGATCGCTGATTTAATACACAATTTTATGCCTATAAATAGCAAGATAAGTATTATGAGAAAAAAACACCTTTCCCTTTGCGAAGATCATAGGCTATGATCAGAAATTATGTCTCTTGGTCATGGCCATCCACCAACGGCTGCTAATTTCAGATGGCAACCAGCCATACGACATAATCTGCATGGTTGCTAGGTAACATTGCCTGGACCTGCACGGTTGCATGTTAAATTTCCGTGACACATTTTGTCGTCACGTTACACTGATTTTCGGATGTCCACCAGCCATAAGACATTTTTCACATCAAATTTCTGCTGCCTTTGCTGACGTTACCGTGTGTAAGGGACTTTGCTGTGACCTAGACGAAACGCCGATCAAAGACAGTGGAAGCTCGTTTAAAACACGGCGCAATTCGTACCTACTCTATATAGCAGACAGAGTTCTGGCACACGGTAAGACGATTTTTTTAATTTATTTTTATTTATTTATTTATTTATTTATTTATTTATTTATTTATTTATTTATTTATTTATTTATTATCGTATGGCTTTTAGTGCGGCGAGTGTCCGAGAACATGTTCGGCTCGTCTGGTGCAGGTCTTTCCATTTGACGCGACCTGAACGCCTGGGTGTGGGTTGATGACGATAATGAGGTAGGGAGAGGGTGAAATCTGGTGTCGGCACGTAGCCTACTCCGGTCGAATAACACCAAGGAGCCTGCTCAATGCTTTATGTCCCCATCCGACGGACGAATCCCCAGTCTTGTTTTTTGCTAGTGGTTTAACGTTGCAAAGATGGGAAAGAGCTAGGAATGCGAAGATAGTGCACATAGCCTTACTTAAGGCATAGTCCAGGCATTTTTCTGGTGTGAAAATGGGAAACCATCTTCAGAGCTGCCGACGGTCGGATTCGAACCCAGCAACTGCCGAGTGCAAGTTCACAGCTACGCGACCCTAAACACAAGGCCAACTCACTCATCTTTATTTGTTCCTTCCCGATCTTTCCTGAACTTTAATTCCCTTTCTCTTCTATTGTACTTGCGTGAATCTATGTTTATTTATGCCTTGTTTATTTTGTATAAATTTGTGTCCTTTGTAAATCTCTCTACGTGGCCCACTCACTCACTCATTCTCACTCTTCCCACGAAGCTAAAGAGATGCAATTTATCACAGATATTTCTCATAAGCCCACTAGGATGTGTGAAGATGTTTTCTTCCTATGTTTTGTGCCTAAAGGGGTGAAATTGGGGTAACTACCTTAGTGTTTGTATTTTTCCACCGAGCGAGTTGGCCGTGCGGTTAGGGGCGCGCAGCTGTGAGCTTGCATTCGGGACATAGTGGGTTCGAATTCCACTATCGGCAGCCCTGAAGATGGTTTTCCGTGGTTTCCCATTTACACACCAGGCCTGTACCTTATTTAAGGCCACTGTCGCCTCCTTCCCACTCCTAGCGCTTTCCTATCCCATCGTCGCCATTCTACCTATCTGTGTCGGTGTGACGTAATCCAATTGCAAAAAAAAAAAAGCAGTATTTTTCTCATTTTATATTAACTTATAACAATTGTGCACCAGATGCTTCTATATATATAAAAGCAAGTCGGTCTGGAGCGATGTATAAATATTTAAAAATGAAAAAAGACGTGAATTAATGAGGCACTTCCAGAAATATCAGAAATTTGAAACTTGGTACGGGAGAAGCTGGTGACCCCAGGATCCCTAGAAAAATCGAAAATTCTCAAATTTCCCTCAAGGGGGCACGCTGGGGGCCCTCAAATTTTGGGCTCAGCATAAGAACGCAGTAGTCTAATTTATCCAAAACGACAACCTATAGGTTTCGTGGGCTTAAAAATTTTCGGGAATGTCCTAATCTTTATACCCCGTCCCCCCAAATCAAGACGGCGGCACAACCTGCCAGACGAGGTAGAAAATTGAAATTTGGTAAAATTATAGCTTTTGGTCCCTACCCGACGGAAAAATTCCAAGATGTGCAAATGTTTCACTTTTTACCCCCCAAAGATATCGAAATATGGAGGCAATTTTAATGACTGTGCAGACATTCCTTTTGAGCTATATGTTGGCTAAACGGTAATCGTATCACAAAACGGATGGCACAATCTCCTTTTAATTCGGAGTGATCTACAACTTTGGTCCTGTGACATTTTGTCGTATCTCTCTGCCCTATACGTTAGATTTGGCCGTATTTCTGGTTTCATCGTAAATTTGGTGATTTTTACAAGTATATTTCATTGTTTGACACACTTATATGAACGATAGGATCATCAAGTTGGGTTCGCACATTGGCACGATCAAGGGCCATATGTGGACCAAATTTCATGATTCTAGCTTATACATAAGTAAGGCAAAAATTAATGTAAAAAGTTACAAATGTACCCAAATTTCACCCTATTCAAATTTTGAACTCAATTTACGCACTAAATAGGGGCGATAGGAGGAAATGGTATGGAAAGCAACATGTAGAGCGATAAATGAGGCGCCTGATGGCGCAAACCGTTTGTTAATATCATACACCGTTTAGGAGTTATGAATATCTAAGTGGAAGTCTGCACTTTTCAACGTGCTCATGCTTATCCCTCATCTAGATATATAAAAGCAAGTCGGTCTGGAGCGATGTATAAATATTTAAAAATGAAAAAAGACGTGAATTAATGAGGCACTTCCAGAAATATCAGAAATCTGAAACTTGGTACGGGTGAAGCTGATGACCCCAGGATCCCTAGGAAATTCGAAAATTCTCAAAATTCCCTCAAGGGGGCACGCTGGGGGCCTCAAATTTTGGGCTCAGCATAAGATCGCAGTAGACTAATTTATCCAAAACGACAACCTGTAGGTTTCGTGGGCTTAAACATTTTCGGGAATTTCCTAAACTTTATCCCCCGTCCCCCCAAATCAAGATGGCGGCGCAACCTGCCAGACGAGGTAGAAAATTGAAATTTGGTAAATTATAGCTTTTGGTCCCTAACCGACGGGAAAATTCCAAGATGTGCAAATGTTTCACTTTTTACCCCCCAAAGATATCGAAATATGGAGGCAATTTTAATGACTGTGCAGACATTCCTTTTGAGCTATTTGTTGGCTAAACGGTAAGTCGTATCACAACACGGATGGCACAATCTCCCTTCAATTCGGAGTGATCTACGACTTTGGTCCTATGACATTTTGTCGTATCTCTCTGCCTTATACGTTAGATTTGGCCGTATTTCTGGATTCATCGTAAATTTGGTGATTTTTACAAGTATATTTCATTGTTTGACACACTTATGTGAACGATATGATCATCAAGGTGGGTTAGCACATTGGCACAATCAAGGGCCATATGTGGACCAAATTTCATGATTCTAGCTTATACATAAATAAGGCAAAAATTAATGTAAAACGTTACAAATGTACCCAAATTTCACCCTATTCAAATTTTGAACTCAATTTACCCACTAAATAGGGGCGATAGGAGGAAATGGTATGGAAAGCAACATGTAGAGCGATAAATGAGGCGCCTGATGGCGCAAACCGTTTCTTAATATCATACACCGTTTAGGAGTTATGAATATCTAAGTGGAAGTCTGCACTTTTCAACATGCTCATGCTTATCCCTCATCTAGATATATAAAAGCAAGTCGGTCTGGAGCGATGTATATATAAATATTTCAAAATGAAAAAAGACGTGAATTAATGAGGCACTACGAGAAATCTCAGAAATTTGAAACTTGTACGGGAGTAGCTGATGACCCTAAGATATGGCCAGAAAGTGCGTCTTATCGTACAATCCGTTTTTCGATTTGATGTACCGTTTAGCAGCAGTTATTCTGTAAATGATGGTTAACATCCTTATACTTCCGTATGACGACTATATTCTTTCATTGACGTCGATTTGTAGCTATCTAGAAAGGGTTTGTCTGCCATTGGTATTAAATACATTGCAAATCGATAGTGACTGTCAGAAGGAGGGCTTCTGCTATTGTTTTCAGTCCTCCCCACATCGACTTTGACAGGCAGTAAGAATGGGGTCGTCCTCCATCTCTTGTGCACTATTTTAGTGCATAATTCCCTTCTCGATTCGACTAGCAGAACTCTAGGGAGCGTGCAATTTTTTTTTCAAAACTATTTTACCCGATTCTGTTTGTCAGTAGGCAAGGGTGCCTTCCATTATAAACAAATTGACCCATCTAAGATGTGACTGACGATATTCATAGTGGCCTGCTATTATAATGGAATCTCACCAACTCGGTGTGACTGGCAGGAAGCTGACTGGCACTAGAAAATGCGTCTGCCATTATAAAGATAAGAATGCAGCTCACTTTTGACTGGCAGTAAGGAAGGTCCTTGCAAATATAATAAAAGTTCCTCAACTGCAATCTATCTGAAAGTAGGAATTGGGGTCTGCCATTGTAATGAAACCTCCCCAAATCGATTTTGGCCGCGCACTAGGCAATGGGGTCTGCCGTTAAATGAAAATTACCTTCTTCGTTGTGAATTGCAGTAAACAAGTGGACTTGCCGTTATCATCGCAATTCCGCAAATCACACTTTCATTGGAAACAACGTCTGTGGATTTCACAATACTAATTCTCGGATAAAGCCAAGACAAACCCAATTTAAAAATCTTATTCACTTCATGTGCACTAATTTACTTCGATATCCGTATACAGTGTAGAGTACCGTAGCGAAGCACGGGTACATTTGCTAGTTTTAAATATTTGTAATTCGGCGCTATGTTGTTTCTGGTTCTAAATAAACCAACAATTAGTCCGTCTTTGTGGTGTAGTTCTTAGTGTGATTACCTGCCACCTCCGGAGACCCGGGTTCGATTCTCGGCTCTATCACGAATTTTGAAAAGTGGTACGAGGACTGGAACGGGGTCCACTCAGCTTCGGGAGGTCAACTGAGTAGAGGAATGTTCAATTCCCTCCTCATCCATCCTCGAAGTGGTTTTCCGTGGTTTCCTCACTTCATTTCCATGCAAATACCCGGATGATACCTAAATACCACGGCCGCTTCCTTCTCTCTTCTTTGCTTATCCTTCCAATCGTCCCATCCCCCGCAAGGTCCCTGTTCAGTACAGAGGCCTGGGCGAGGTACTGGTCCTCCATCCCTGTTGTATCCCCGACCAAATATCTCACGCTCCGGGACACTGCCCTTGTGGCGGTAGAGGTGGGATCCCTCGCTGAGTCAGGAGGATAAAACAACCCTGGACGGAAAACGGATTAAACAAAATAAATAAATAAATAAATAAATAAATAAATAAATAAATAAATAAAATGATCGGCTGTTCCTATTGCAGCCTGCGACACTTTTTATTTATGTCCGTACGGTGTAGGCTACAGATCCACATGCAGCACTGATCTTCTGTCACGTCGGCGTTTACCAGGACATACTGCGTAATGATGAGTGATGTAGCAGTTAGTCTCCACATATCCTCGAGTGGTGTTGCCCAACTGAGCGGGTATTTAACCAAGGTCGTCAAGCATATCGTTAATGTGTTGAAAACACCGGCCTCACATAGGCTATTTATTTCGTTGAACAAAGTCGGGAGTGAATATGGGAGACAGACGACCTCGAAGATGCCCAGCTGCGAACTCTGCTCGAGGCAGTCCACTAAGCTCCTTTTCTTCCTGTTCGCCAGGAGTTGTGTGATCGCTATGCTTGCGGGGTAGATCGTAGATCACGGGTTCAAACCCGGCAGATCTAGTCGAAGTTTATTCCTCACTCCAGCCTCAAGTCAGCGCCGACCGATATTCTGTTTGCACTGCCGGTGATCATCGTCGTTGTTAACCTCACACTAATGTTAACATTTAATATACGGCGTGTAACTTCCCACCTTCAAGAAATGTAATGGTTCTTATTTTGCCATGGATACGTTGTTAGGCTAGGGCTCTATCTGTAAGAGGATGGTTGCTCAGCTGTACTTCTTCTTAAAACAATAATCACCACCACCACCACCTCTATCTCTTCTTCATCTTCTTCTGGAAATGTATGGACTCTTGGCGTATCGCCCAGTCACAAACACATAATTTTAAAAGTACCGATATTCACTCACAGACTTCTCGAGGGCAGTAACATATCCACATCACTTAGTCAGATACATGTATATAAACAAAATACAAGTGGAAGCAGGACCAATTAACTTACAAGGAAACAAATGCAAGTGTAATGGTTACAACGTTAGGCGGGAGTCATCAAGAAAACAATTGATTATCTGAATCATTACAGGGGTGGGGTCAAGCAATATACAAGAAACACTGGTTGGGAAAGGGGTGTTTATGCTTGCTAATCGTTCGAAAAATAATCTCCGTGCGGAAGAATAAACAGGACATTGGAAAAGTAGGTGGTTAATGTCATCATCTCGATCTCCACATATGCAGTGCGGTAGGGTGGTGAGACGAAAGCGATATTTATATTGTGGGCTAAGGGCATGATTAAAGCGTAACCGGATTATGTTGGTAATGTGTCGACTAGTGTATGAACCTTGTGTGTACCAAGACTTAGTAGCTATGTGAGGTTGAAGTTGATAATAAAATTTTCCTTTATGTCGGGCAGAGTTACACCATTCCTGTTGCCAAGCATGATTGGCAGAGTCCTTGATAAGGTTATAATAGTCCGTGGGGGGGATGACTACATTAATAGGGTCTGTCTGAAGATGGGCCGCACCACCTCTATCTGGAATTAGCATAAGCAATTTAGCGTCGACAAGTAACCGACCCCCACCGAGCTCGATAGCTGCAGTCGCTTAAGTGCGGCCAGTATCCAGTAATCGGGAGATAGTGGGTTCGAGCCCCACTGTCGGCAGCCCTGAAGATGGTTTTCCGTGGTTTCCCATTTTCACACCAGGCAAATGCCGGGGCTGTACCTTAATTAAGGCCACGGCCGCTTCCTTCCAATTCCTAGGCCTTCCCTACCCCATCGTCGCCATAAGACATATCTGTGTGCGACGTAAAGCAAATAGCAAAAAAGTAACCGACCCCGTAACCACGCAACCAGTGTACGTCATACAGGTGGAAGAACGACGCCATTTTGTTGGACGGAAAGGCATGCCTTTGGAAGCTGTTCATGTTGGACGTATTAGAACTATAAAGAGAAGCTGCAAACAAAGCAATGGCGAGTAATTTTAACGAGACAACATTTAATTACAATTCTGAACACTGCGGAAAGAAGAGAGAATTATTTCTTTGTTTCCATTTATCGTAACTCCCCTATAGGTGGACTTAAAGGATGCATTCAATATCTGCACCCCTGCATTTCGCAATAGGCTACTAAGAAAGGAGCAGCCAAATAAGCTGTACTAGCTCTGTTGTCTTCTAGACCCAAAAACATATCCGTAAAAAGAAATGGCGTAGGCCTATGGCTTTTAGTGCCGGAAGATCCCAGGACGCGTTCGGCTCGCCAGGTGCAGGTCTTTTGATTTGACGCTTGTAGGCGACCTGCGCGTCGTGATGAAGATGAAATGATGATGAAGACAACACATACACCCAGCCCCCGTGCCAGGGAAATTAACCTGCCGGGAATCGAACCCGGGACCCCTGTGACCAAAGGCCAGCACGCTAAACATTTAGCCATGGAGCCGGACAACATATCCGTGATTGTATGCTTTTCCGTGTAGCGGAGAAATTTACATACTATACACGAACCTTTTCTTGATACCTGAGTTCCCTAGTGCTGAATCGGTAGACCTCGGTTATCTTCGAGATTCGTAGCCTATTGGCAACCTTTGAAACACAAACTGTGAATCGCTTATGCATCGCCGTGAGACATCTGGCGTACACTTCACGTACTAGTACTGTTGTTTACACAGCAAAGCCAAATTATACTTCATGCCAGGAACAAGATTCGCATCGAGAAATGTTATATAATGTGTGCGTGGCACAGTTGTTGGCTTAAGATAATAAAATTTTAGTAAATTGATATCGATCGATCATATTATCGATTCAATTCAGATTTCATTTCCATTCAGTCGGCAGTATAACCGGAACCAGCAGAGCTCCCTCCTTACTCCTCACCTCCGTAAAACTTGCGATCAAGGAAAGGTTGGCGTATAGTACATCTTCTTCTTTGCTTTTAACATGAACTTTTAACATGGACTGGGGTGTATCTACTCGACACCATTGTAACCATGGTAGATAGCATTCGCCATCTATTAGGTCAGTAGCGTCATCTATACGTTTCTATAAGAACGCAAACTCCGTGTATCATTTACTGCCTGTCGTACCTGGTGGTGATGTGAACACCGATCTGAAATCAGCACTTGGGCAAGAGTTTCTCTCCTTCGTTCGTCCTCGAATTAAACAACGACCCAGCCGGTTCCCTTGCGAGTAGTAGTACCTGCACCGATGTTGTGTTCAGTCGCCACGTAAAGCACATAACAACCAATAGTTCGTTTGTACTTTACCTCTCACTGTCAATTGCTGGGTAGAACTAATATACCCAGACCTATGCCAGTACATTAATTTTTGTTTCATTCATTTTTTTCCTCGAAAACATACAGGGACATTTTAAAATATTCTATTCTGGGGATTGTCGCTCGCCCGGTCACCTGCGCTGCGAGCCTGTTTCCCGCCAAGCACTTTGCCGTAATGCCGCCAGCGCTCGCCCGGCGCTGAGTCATAGAGGGCCGATTGCAGAAACGGTATTTAGACGATGTCTACGGTTAAACAATGCCTAAGTATGGTTGCCGCATTGCAGAGATGTTATTTATCACTTAGACACTGTCTAAAACCGATGTTCAACCGGTCATGTTTAAACACTGCCGAGAGCACTGTTTAACCTCAAATAACAGGAGTGAATCACTTTTTGCTAGTTGCTTTACGTCGCACCGACACAGATAGGTCTGGAGTGAATCACAATCAGAGGTTATGTACCATGAAATACGTAATTTGTATTATCATGTTGAGACGATTCCGAGAAGAAAGGATAGTCCGACGGCCTCTCTTTGGGTAGCCCGCTTCTAAATCGCAGCAATTCGTTTGACATGTACGGGGAGATAGATCTTAAAATAAGGTTTCGCTTTTCGAGAGACTTGTTTCTTGAGACTGACAAAGTGACAGTCCGGTGACTGTCAACTAGAATACAGTTTTTGGCAACCGATATATTTTATTATATACATGGCGTAATTTCCATGGAATTATAGCTCACTTCGACTACATACATATCAGAATTACGTGTCCCGATCGTCAGAGGGCTGTCACATACATCAACCGTGAGGGATTCACTTATAGTTACTGCCAAGTAAACACACAGGATAGTGAAAACTAAAAAGTAGGTTGTATGGGTTTTTTATATATATATAATATATAAGTTTTCGGCAACTACCAGATAGGAAAAGGCAAGTGGTGGTGATTATCGTTTAAAGAGGACTGGCGAAGAAGAGCCGTGGCCATAATAACAGCCCTAGTATTTGCCTGGTGTAACAATCTTCACGGCTGCCGATGATGCTTTTCGAACCTACGATCTCCAGAATGCAAGCTACATCTATATGGCCCGTACAACATACTTGATTACACATTACTATTGCTTCAGCTTCCCTTCGTCGAAGCTACCGTATTTATGAGTAGATTACACTCACTGTAACAACGCTATAATGAAAGCTACACTTTCCCGTACGGTGGCGTGTCGCTTTAGTGTCAATAATATTATGAGATTTAATTTCCACCGAAAGCGATACTCTTATCTGTGGGCAAGTCATGCTCAGCCATATTTTAATAATGTGTAGGAAGACAAACAGCTGACTGGCGTTCGGCGCGCGCAACGACGAATTTCATTGGTTGCGACAAGCAAAGAGTTGCATGAAAGATACTTCTGTCTCCATTTTCAAACCAAAATTGAAACTTTAAGCGGTGCCTAGTTAAACAGCGACTGAACATTGTTTATGCAATGGAAGATCGTGCTCGATTTAGACATTGTTTAGGTAGACGATCTTAGGCTTAAAACTAGTCATCGTTTCTGCAATCGGCCCAGAGTATTTTCGCACAAGATCTCCTGTACGTTATGAAGGTATTATGTATGTATGTACGCTAACGTAATGAAAATGGCAATGGAACAACTAAAGTCGTGAAATGAACCTTCCTCTGATAAAGCTCTCAGCAGACTGCAAAGGAGGAACACTTGTGGCACCGAGAAGCGTATTACGGCAAACATTAAAAAAATGCCCCTGTACTTCATTGAACCTCTCCACTCCTGTGGATATTAACTCACTCTCTCTTCTTCTTAGCCCAAAAACATATCCGTACGCGTGTCAAGTTCTTAGGTTTCTTATGGAGGAAAAACACGTCAATATACAGGCGAAGCATAAAATTCAATCAGCAGTTGGTTTGAACTTCCCCATCAAAAATTAAATTAACGTGTTTTCTTCAATATATGTCAACCCCTTCTTGATACTGGGTCAGGGATGAGGTGAGATGAGTTTAAGTGGGAAGTTTTACAGCCGGGTGCCCTTCCTGAAGCCAACCTCAGTTAAGGACTTAATAAGGATGAAATAGTGAATGAAAATCTGTAAGGAGGTGGAAGGAATCACTTGTGGCCTATGAATAGAAACTGTCCCGGCATTTGCCTGGAAGTGAAAATGAGTAACCACAGAAAACCGTTCTCAAGAGAGCCGACGGTGGGGTTCGAACCCACTCTACCCGCAAATGCAGAGCTTGGTACTACAGCCAAGAACGAAAAATAACAACTATCAAATTAAATCAGATTGGAAGTTTTGAAATGTACGCGTGGTAAGCTATATTAGAGACATATAAAATTAGCTGATTGCCAACGAAACAATTTCAACTAAATTAAATATTTTATAACTAATATTATATAAACTACATTTGAAAATAATTGATCATATTTTATATATAATTTGCTTTATACCGCACCGATATATGATCCTTCGTGCTGTTAGGTAGGAGCAGGCTATGCGCCGGCACAGGGTTTCTCCCTTCCTACTATCATATATCATGTCATTCATTTCACATCATTAACTCCTGTGATTCGGTTGACGTCAGGAAGGACATCCGGTCGTAAAACCTTCATTTGATGAAGAGTCTGCCTGGATAAAGGCAGGTTTTGCTATTTGGAAATATTTTCAGCTCGAGATAACACTTCGAAGGGTTAATCATATGTTGGCCGAAGGGATGTTCTGGTTGCATCATGCCGTATTAAAACGAATTTGCTGGTCTTGAGAACAGGGTGGATGAAAACTTTCTTGATATCGTGGTACTCAGTGTAACGGTTCAAATCCCGTTACAAGATGATATCTGTATTTTTATTATTTTATCTGTATTATTATTATTATTATTATTATTATTATTATTATTATTATTATTATTATTATTATTATTATTATTATTATGTCCGTATTATTATTATTTTATCTGTGATATTATTACTATTATTGTAATTATCAGTCTTATTCAATTCTATTTTGCAATGCCTGTTGCTTGCAAGATTGTACTTAGATGTGTGCATATATACGTATGTGTAGAATAACACTCAATACCTGTACAGTGAGAATTGTTGTATATATCAGAGATTGGATGTGACGTTGGTACATTGTGCAAGATTGGGGGCGATTCTGCCAAGTCATTGCCAAGTTATGGCTACGTCATTGTATTTATTTAGAATATGCGCTCAGAAAGTCGGCCGCCCCGGGCTATTTCACCACTGTGTGTAATATCTGTCGCGTAGGTGGGAGTATGTCATTGTTATTTCTGGAGATTACGTAGCTGTGTCAACCAACATCTATAAAAGGTGGGTGCATATTGTAGCGTCAGTCATTAGTTATACGGATGCAGTACAGTGAATAAGTCTACTAGATCAAGAGGCCTTAGTTGGTCAGTCAACGAGTGTGAACGAGAGATGGTGAAGACTCAGTGAGCCATTAATTATTGGTCATTGAGAGAGTGAGACCAAAAGGTTGGTCGCTCACTCAGTTGAAGACACGGACGAAAGGGCTTACCATGGAGTCAGAGAGGGCAACCCTGGACCTACCAAGAGGTAATACCATATTGACTTACAAAGAAGTCAGATGATATGGAGAAGAAGCAGTCACAAGGATGTATCACCGAGTTAGGCGTGACACATCTACAGTAAACACCAGATCAATGGATTGCGTTGTAATTACACTCAAAGTGTTGAAGGTACAGTCAAGTGAATCAGTGAGGGAAGTATTTCGTATAAATTGTTAAATGTCCGGTCAAGAAGAATTCAAATTCATGCCTAGTTTCTTTCAGTTGCAATGTCATAATTTCATATTCTCATCTGTTTTATCGCAACAAGACTCACTATTTTTGATATATTATTTAAAGAATATATATTGTTCTATTAAACGAATTCATAGTTTTATTTCATTGACAGTAAAATATCTTAACCTCAAAATTAATGGGGAAACCGAACGCCAATCTCCTTTTCGCAGAACTTATATGGTATGTTGTCAAAAGTAAGCTTATTACCCCACACCCTAGAGATTGTCAAGAGTCTCATTCTATTATTGCTGCACTGAGTGGCAACTGGCGCCCTTCAAATAACGTATGTGTAAGTAAGCAGGTAACAAGTAAGTGTGAGTACAAGGTCCGACGAGTGTGTATTTTATTTAATGAATATTAATTTTCATAATTTTCATTTTAAATGCAGATATTTCAGATTTTCAATATAAATGCAGTTTTATAATATGTTTGTAAAATTAGTCGACGAGTTAGGAACATCTTACATCAGTTGGAACGTTTTTGAGAGATCTCATGCTCTTTTCACTTGAAGAGGAAGGAAGGAACATCTGCAGTCGTCTTAAGGTAATCGCCCACTACACCGCGCCGCGCCGCGCAGCGCAGCCGAGAAGAAATTTCCGTGGTCTGCTTCTTGTGAAATGAAATGGCTTAACGCCCACTGCAGGAAGCCGCGCCGCGCCGCGCGGAACAAGCTTGTGGAATTTCCGCACCAGAAGCCCCCAGGTTTCTGGAACGGAACTTTTTCCTTTCGGCGCGCTTGTATGGGCGAGGGTAGAAGGAAGGAATAACGGAAAGAATGTGGTTTCGTGGCGTTTCGGCAGTCTTCGTGAGTCCTCGACTAGTGCCAGCACGCTCGTACCTTCACGCGGTTAGTGGTATTGTGCACTGTACGCCTTTCTCGGCGAAAGGTGATATTATTTTCTCGCTCTACACACGGCTTTTTTATTTGCTAGTTGCTTCACGTCGCACCGACAAAGATAGGTCTTATGGCGACGATGGGACAGGAAAGGGCTAGGAGTGGGAAGGAAGCAGCCGTGGCCTTAATTAAGGTACAGCCCCAGCATTTGCCTGGTGTGAAAAAGGGAAACCACGGAAAACCATTTTCAGGGCTGCCGACAGTGGGATTCGAACCTACTATCTCCCGAACACTAGATACTGGCCGCACTTAAGCGACTGCAGCTGTCGAACTCGGTACACACGGCTTAACTAGGTTCAATAGTTCATAGAATTTTTCTTGGGACATACGAAAGCAGTGGGAAAATTTACTTCGGTCCTTTAGTAGATCAGGAAATAAATGGTGAAACTCTCCGTACGTTTCCCTTTTCTCATAAATGTTGTGGACCCAAACTTTCCTTTCGCGTTTTTCTTCTTACTCATTAGCAAATATCGCAACCGCAAATAATATGTCCTCCTCGGAACTGGAACTCATATTTCTGTGTGAGCTGCACTTCCCCAACTGGAGAGAGGCGGCGCGGTGAGGTGTGCTGTATGGGCGAAGTCTCGGAAAATAGCCCGTGGAATGTTCCACAAGCTTGTTCCGCGCGGCGCGGCGCGGTTCCCTACAGTGGGCGATTACCTTTAAGGTAATCGCCCACTACACCGCGCCGCGCAGCCGAGAAGAAATTTCCGTGGTCTGCTTCTTGTGAAATGAAATGGCTTAAGAGGCGGCCGGAGCTGGAACGGCCGGCCACCAGCTCAGTAGTTGTTGTAACATGGGTCAAAAGTTTGTAAGAGTTTTTATAAGGAAACGGAACAAGGTAAATACATTTTGTTTTTATAGCGCACGGTAGTCTGTGATACACTTTTCATTAGTGCAAAAGCATTTCAAAAGGAAATGAAAATATATTTATAAAATGGTAATTAAAATAACGAATCTCCATATGAAATTGAGCTCTGAACCGTGGTTTTCCTAAACTTGTTTTAAGTGAAGATGGTGTTCAAATTGGAAGCAAACTATACCGTAGCGAAGTTTATATCTTTCTCTAAGGGGCTACTTTAACATACTTCAAAATTAGGGTTTCTTTATATATTTAATCGTGATTTTAATAAAGCTCTGCTTATTGACTTCCGAGTGTCGGCCGAATTCTAGTGCTGGTAGTTCAGCCAGTTTCCGTCAGATGCCGCAGCGCCTTGTCCTTGAAGAGGGATGATGACAGATTAGCTCTTACCCACGCAGGGATGTGGTGAGCGAGATCTTCAGCTGCTATCAGTCGCTTCCTCACCCTTGCTTCATAACAAGCGGCAGTGGACACGCTGACAATACTTTGTTACTCGCTAGTTGTGGTATGACCTTTCAATAGCACGTTATATTTTGTCGTGTTTTATTATGCCGTATCTTTTTACCGAGTGCAATGGAATGGCAAAATGCTTGATTTGTAATAAGACATTAAACTTTATTAAAAATGTTAACACTGGGCGAGCTGGCCGTGCGGTTAGAGGCGCGCGGCTGTGAGCTTGCATCCCGGAGATAGTGGGTTCGAATCCCACTGTCGTCAGCCCTGAAGATGGTTTTACGTGGTTTCCCATTTTCACACCAGGCAAATGCTGGGGCTGTACCTTAATTAAGGCCGCGGGCGATTCCTTCCAACTCATAGGCCTTTCCTATCCCATCGTCGCCATAAGATATATCTGTGTCGGTGCGACGTAAAACCACTAGCAAAAAAAAGTATCATTCATCGACATTATTCTTTAAAATACGCCGAAGAATATGACAAATATGTTGGTGAAGAACACCATGAAGATGCGAATTAACAGCTGCCTTATCTGAGGTAGGTGTTATCCGACTTTATTGAATTGTCTTTGTTATATTAGTGACGCAATGATATTTACTATTCAAACTAAGACAATTAACTTATTGTTATTGGTAATTGTAGGTCGGAGGTGAATAGGTCGGAGGTGAATCGTCAGTTCGAATAAGCTACAACATATCTCACTAAAAGAATGGCTAAATGGCGTAACGTTACAGAAAGAGATGTAGTAATGGTTGAGAATCCGCATACTGAATAGTAGTTGCTACTAATGTTTCTGTATTATCTCTGTGTGTATACATTTATAAAACTATTTTAAGGTTTAGTAGAATAAGAATAAATTGCTATAAATATATGTTGTTCCTCTTTCAGTTGTAGCCTATTACAATATGGGCAGTGGCGGTTCTAGATACTTAAAACCCGAGCTCGATAGCTGCAGTCGCTAAAGTGCGGCCAGTATCCAGTATTCGGGAGATAAGAGGTTCGAACCCCACTGTCGGCAGCCCTGAAGATGGTTTTCCGTGGTTTCCCCATTTTTACACCAAGCAAATGCTGGGGCTGTACCTTAATTGAATCGATTATTTCAGAAACAAGTCAAGCGCCAAATCTGTCATGTTTGGGAAAATGAAAGGAACTGTCTAGCATCAGACAATATGTTACGGTAAGCAGGCCCCGATTTACAAAAGGGCGGACTGGGCATTTGCCCAGGGCGCCAGTTTTTGAGGGTCGGCGGCTGGCGGATCGAGTAATTATGGCCTGCGTGAATTACGTCTTAAATTCATTACACTCAAATTACTTTTAGATTCAACAAATTATTCCAGTTAGGCTATTTTATTAGACTATATAAAACACTTTAAACTATTCTAACTTTAAAACCTGAATTTAATCTATATATTTAAATTTTATGAAAAAAACGTGTCTTATTTCTAAAATTATTTGCTTACATACAAATTATCAAACTGAACCGACGGCTTTTTAAATAACAATAAAAACAGCCTCATTCTTATTTGGCTGTTATCTTTATTTGGCTTGATAACTTTAATTATGAGAATTAGCTGTATTTGCATAATGTACTGTTTAAAAACTCATAATCTTGAAAACTGTAATATTTAATTATTTTTTAGAACGAGCAGAGGGGCGGGCGGCTAAATATTGTTTGCCCAGGGCGCTAACTACTTGAAATCGGGGCCTGACGGTAGGGGTTTTAATATTTTAGCTTGAAAGTATTATATCTTTTAATAATTTCTATCTAAGGAAAAATATGTTGTGCTTATTAACTTTGCCGTAAAAAAAACCGGAACAAATTTCCACTTAACTGGTTTCTGAAATAAACGAGTGTTGCAAATATATTTTTATGGGATGGTTCTTGAATTTTGAAGGGATTTTGTCATAAACCCCATATTTGTTTTAAAAAAAACATATTTTAATAGGTTTAGACTGTATTGCTGATAAAAAAGGATGAAATCAGCAATGCCTGCTCATCATGACAGGAGGTAATCAATCCGCATAAACAAACTCCGTAGCACATTCTGTCTCTGTAGTAGGCCATTGTAAAATGCTGTCATAAAAGTATTCATATTCCATCAGGTAAGGTTTTAAGGCATTTAGTTCACGTATCTTCTTGATATTGATGGGCACCTAAAACAAACAATAACAAAGAATAATGTAGGGCTCAGACCAGGTACTTCCTTGTCTGGGTAAGAAATATAACCTTCTCCCTTTAACCTTGCATTCCGAATAATATTACGCGTGTGAGTTTGTTTGTCTACCACCCCTCGTTTCCTTTTTAGATACAGGTTCGTCTTCTGATTTATTTTTGCTACAGTAGTGGCTTTATATCTTAGAAGTGAAGCTTCCACGGTGTGAAGAATTATTTAATTTATTTTCCGGGTTGAACCGTGTTGTACTTGTACGCATATCACGTACAGTTTGCCGACGTTTCGAATACATTGCAGTATTCATTGTCAAGGCGACTGAAATACCCCTACTCGATCCGAGGTAATCAGTCTCCCAGGCAGAGTTACACTACTAGAGTGGCCCTGATCTTGGCCTTTTATATCCTAGCCTATCTGGCTGGCGTAAGCCCTGGCTGTCTCGCGAGACTTCTGGAAAGTTTATGTCACAGCCAGGTAGTGGGGGCTTGCCCGCGCTGTTATGTAATGGGGTTGCGGCCCGTGTGTTTATGTTGTGGTCTGTATGTCTTAAACTATGAATGATGGGCATCCAAGAATTACTGATTTTGTATCCTTAGAAGAAGGATACAAAATTAGAAGAAGGATACAAAATCAGTAATTCTTGGATGCCCATCATTCATAGTTTAAGACATACAGACCACAACATAAACACACGGGCCGCAACCCCATTACATAACAGCGCGGGCAAGCCCCCACTACCTGGCTGTGACATAAACTTTCCAGAAGTCTCGCGAGACAGCCAGGGCTTACGCCAGCCAGATAGGCTAGGATATAAAAGGCCAAGATCAGGGCCACTCTAGTAGTGTAACTGCCTGGGAGACTGATTACCTCGGATCGAGTAGGGGTATTTCAGCCGCCTTGACAATGAATACTGCAATGCATTCGAAACGTCGGCAAACTGTACGTGATATGCGTACAAGTACAACACGGTTCAACCCGGAAAATAAATTAAATAGTAGTGGCTTTACGTCGCACCGACACAGATAGGTCTTATGGCGACGACGGGATAGGAAAGGCCTAGGAGTTGGAAGGAAGCGTCCGTGGCCTTAATTAAGTTACAGCCCTAGCATTTTCTTGGTGTGAAAATGGGAAACCACGGAAAACCATCTTCAAGGCTGCCGACAGTGGGATTCGAACCCGCTTCTGAATTTTCAGACATATCACTTCTTCTTCTTAATCTGTTTACCCTCCAGGGTCGGTTTTTCCCTCGGACTCAGCGATGGATCCCACCTCTACCGCCTCAAGGGCAGTGTCCTGGAGTTTCAGACTTTGGGTCGGGGGATACAACTGGGAAGAATGACCAGTACCTTGCCCAGGCGGCCTCACCTGCTATGCTCAACAGAGGCCATGTGGAGGGATGGGAAGATTGGATGGGTCAGGTAAGGAAGAGGGAAGGAAGCGGCCGTGGCCTTAAGTTAGGTACCATTCCGGCATTTGCCAGCAGGAGAAGTGGGAAACCACGGAAAACCACTTCTAGGATGACTGAGGTGGGAATCGAACCCACCTCTACTCAGTTGACCTCTCGAGGCTGAGTGGACCCCGTTCCAGCCCTCGTACCACTTTTTCAAATTTCGTGGCAGAGCCGGGAATCGAACCCGGACCTCTGGGGGTGGCAGCTAATCACACTAACCACTACACCACAGAGGCGAGACATATTACTAAGAATATAAAAAACACTGCACTGAACAAAAGAAACACTTTTTGAATCAGTTGTTCACAAAACTAGGAACATGCGATTCCAGAAACACAACAATGACAACAAAAACAGATGAACAGCTGGTTATTCTGGATTCAGAACAGCAGCGCCAACCAGAAAGGTACCAGCAGTTTATCGCAGAAATCAACCAAGCGGTGTCACTTAACTGGTTTCTGAACTAAATACGAAATTCAACGTAATGCTTGACTATTATAGGACGACGTTTCTTGACTGGTTTCAGCACCAAAATGTGCGTATAACTCATTTTCCCATTTTTAGGCACTTGACTGCTTTCTGAAATAATCGATTCAATTAAGGCCACGGCCGCTTCCTTCCCACTCCCAGCCCTTTCCTGCCCCACCGTCGTCATAAGACCTATCTGTGTCTGTGCGACGAAAAGCAACTAGCAAAAAAAAGAGATGTCACTTGAAGAAGAAGGATATATGAAAGTGAGGAGCCCGGCACAAGTAAGTGGAAATAAAGCTAGGACTCAGCTAAGGGCTCCGTGGTCGCCAACCCAGACTCCCAAGTTCAGAGCCTATGGGGCCCGCTTTAGTCGCCTCTTACGACAGGCAGGGGATACTGTGGGTGTTATTCTACTACCCCCACCTACAGAGGGAAGTTGCAGTGCCCCTCAGCTGTTGCGTTCTTTACCAGCACCGTTTCTGAGTTTCATAACGGGTAGGTATACAAAACCGTCGTTTACAGTCCTTGTATTTCTTGGAAATTGGGTTATCCAACGTAACTGGAATAACTCACAGGTCAGATAGGTCATTCCGGTGAGCAGCGTTGCTATTGGCTAAAGCGCCTGACGTCACCGAGAGCGAGAATGAAGTGGTATATTTTTGAGCTTAGTAGTTACTCTAATTACACTCCACTCAAGTCATGAAATACAGAACTAATGGATATTTAGATGCTGTAACATTTATTATTTAAAACTTATACGAAAACATACGACTTCAAATCCGTCTTTGTAAAGACAAAGAGACTCTCACAACGGCTCGGGAACGCAGGCCTTCTGCCCCTTGGCAGGTTCGATCCTGGCTCAGGGCGGTGGTATTGGAAGGTCGAGACGTTAAAGAACTCTTGCGGGACAACATTCCGGCACCTCTGTGTCTCCGAAAACAAGTTATTTGATCGAATTCAAATTTTAACACAATATGCAATGGGATGTTTTATACATTGTTTATATATTTCAGAACTGTTTGTTTCCAAGAGGAAAAAACTGTTATAAATTTGTAAGGCTCTTTTTTTTACTCACGGTTGTTGGAAAATTCCGTTCTTGGTCGCGTTACAATATTTATCGTATGTCCAAAGTATCACTGTGTGACTAAAAAATTCGTAAATGAATTAACTTCTGTTATATCAGTTTGTATTTTCATTGGATAGAATTATATTATGTTTCACTGACTGGCCGGTACAGAGAAAGACGTGAGGCGGGTACGGGATTGATGCTCTACTTCATTTCATCATCGGAAACAGTGTCCGGCGTGCTGGCCTTTGGTCACAGGGGTCCCGGGTTCGATTCCCGACAGGGTTGGTAATTTTAACCATAATTGGTTAATTTCTCTGGCATGGGGGCTGGGTGTATGTGTCGTCACCATCATCATTTCAACCTCATCACGACGCGCAGGTCGCCTACGGGTGTCAAATCAAAAGACCTGCATCTGGCGAGCCGAACTTGTCTTCGGACACTCCCGGCACTAAAAGCCATACGCCATTTAATTTATATTTGTCGGAAACAGTACCTTATTTTGACTGTTTTGTTCAGCACTAACCCATGCTCAATAATTTCCTGGAATGTTTCGCATTCCGTACAAATGTCAACACCATCAGCTCCGTGCAAGTACTGTATCACAACTTCCTGGTGACAGACTAAGTGACGCTGAAGGGTGAGAGGGGAATCGCTCGTTCGGCCTTGGCCTTTCGTACTGCCATCTATGCACCCGCGATATAACTATCAGTGGAGTTAGTTGTCGACATCAACGAGACTGGTGGCGATATTTTGAAATAAAATGTGAATCTAGAACTGACTCCGGCCACCTCTTAACGCCCACTGCAGGGAGCCGCGCCGCGCCGCGCGGAACAAGCTTGTGGAATTTCCGCACCAGAAGCCCCCAGGTTTCTGGAACGGAACTTTTTCCTTTCGGCGCGCTTGTATGGGCGAGGGTAGAAGGAAGGAATAACGGAAAGAATGTGATTTCGTGGCGTTCCGGCAGTCTTCGTGAGTCCTCGACTAGTGCCAGCACGCTCGTACCTTCACGCGGTTAGTGGTATTGTGCACTGTACGCCTTTCTCGGCGAAAGGTGATATTTTCTCGCTCTACACACGGCTTTTTTATTTGCTAGTTGCTTTACGTCGCACCGACAAAGATAGGTCTTATGGCGACGATGGGACAGGAAAGGTCTAGGAGTGGGAAGGAAGCGGCCGTGGCCTTAATTGAGGTACAGCCCCAGCATTTGCCTGGTGTGAAAATGGGAAACCACGGAAAACCATTTTCAGGGCTGCCGACAGTGGGGTTCGAACCTACTATCTCCCGAACACTAGATACTGGCCGCACTTACGCGACTGCAGCTATCGAGCTCGGTACACACGGCTTAACTAGGTTCAATAGTTCATATAATTTTTCTTGGGACATACGAAAGCAGTGGGAAAATTTACTTCGGTCCTTTAGTAGATCAGGAAATAAATGGTGAAACTCTCCGTTCGTTTCCCTTTTCTCATAAATGTTGTGGGCCCAAACTTTTCTTTCGCGTTTTTCATCTTCTTCATTTGCAAGTATCGCAACCGCAAATAATAAGTCCTCCTCGGAACTGGAACTCATATTTCTGTGTGAGCTGCACTTCCCCAACTGGAGAGAGGCGCGCGGCGCGGTGAGGTGAGGTGAGGTGTTCTGTATGGGCGAAGTCTCGGAAAATGGCCCGTGGAATGTTCCACAAGCTTGTTCCGCGCGGCGCGGCGCGGCGCGGTTCCCTGCAGTGGGCGATTACCTTTATGGTCTTCTAGAAGGTATGCTGGGAGGTTGAAGGCTTCACCGTAAGTCATTTCAGCAGGGGTGATCTCTGTTTCTGATATGATGTATGATCAAAGTCCCATTAGAACAAGCGGTAACTTAGAAACCCAGTCTTCAGTAAGTTGTGCTTTAAGTGCGTTCTACAAATGGCGATGCCACCGCTCGTTGCAGTTTGGTATGCTGTGATGGATGCCTAAGGCCGAGTAAGACATTTGAAAATTTCACTTTCTTCCACGCTCTGTTGTGATTATCTGAGATATCCATGCAGATAATATCGCTGATGAAACTAAACTGTTTTTGAGGTAATATTAGTGAATGGTACGGCCTCAGGCCATCGTGAAGACAGCGATATCCATGTGACGTTGGTAGAGTGGTGGTGGTGGTGATTACTGTTTTAAGAGGAAGTACTACTAGGTAACCATCCTCTATTAAAAGAGGGGAAAATTGAAGGGGTCCGATACACCGAAAATTAAGGTATCAGGCAAAGAAAGACAAGGGCCACGAAGGCATGAAAATGAAAGACTCCCCAGGCCTCGAATGCTCTAATAGCGTCAGAGAGGAAAAAAACCGAGAGTTGACCAAGACAGGTGCGATATGATAGATGAAAGTGAGGAGCCTGGTAGTCGGCCCCGTGGTGTAGGGGTAGCGTGCTTGCCTCTTACCCGGAGGCCCCGGGTTCGATTCCCGGCCAGGTCAGGGATTTTTACCTGGACCTGAGGGCTGGTTCGAGGTCCACTCAGCCTACGTGATTAGAATTGAGGAGCTATCTGACGGTGAGATAGCTGCCCCGGTCTAGAAAGCCAAGAATAACGGCCGAGAGGATTCGTCGTGCTGACCACACGACACCTCGTAATCTGCAGGCCCTCGAGCTGAGCAGCGGTCGCTTGGTAGGCCAAGGCCCTTCAAGGGCTGTAGTGCCATAGGGTTTGGTTTGGAGGAGCCTGGTACAAGTAAGTGGAAGCAATGACAGAATTCAGGTAAGGGCCCCATGGTCGCCAACGCACGCTCTCAAGTAAAGAGCCCCTGAGACTGTAATGTTGGTAGTAATGGCGTGCATTGTTCGAACTTGAGACGGGTAACCAAGACGGAGAAACACGTGCCTTGCTGCATATGCAACCACCATCACGCATGAGTAGAGCGTGTAAGCTAAACTGCTAAACTGTCTACCGTTTGTCTTACCGCCTGCACTTCCCTCAGAAGCCAACTGAACAAGTCCTGGGTGTCTTAAGATGTGTCCTAACATTCTATCTCTTCTTCTCACCTTTAGCATCCTCCTGAGCTAGTTATCGTCCATTTTTTACTTCCATACAACGCCACGCTCCAGAAGAAAGTACCGAGTATTCCAAATACTGGTACTGGCCGCAATTAAGCGACTGCAGCTATCGAGCTCGGTACCGAAAATCGGATGGCATTCTCCTGATCATACATCTTACACACCAAATGGAATAACCTCCCCAGTGTTGCTTCTCCTAAGGCGGTGAATAATTCTGAGGGTATGTCATCAATTCCAGGTGCCTTGAACCTATTTGGCTCTCTCAAGGGTCTGTCGAATTCTGACCTCAAAATTAGGTATCCTATTTCATCAGCAACAACAGCCTCTTCTTTTTCCAGAACCATATCATCTACTTTAATAATAATAATAATAATAATAATAATAATAATAATAATAATAATAATAATAATAATAACAACACTGGTTTTACACCCCAATTACTACTTTTTGATGGTTTTCGGAGCCGTCGCCGAGGTGCCGAAATTTTATCCCGCAGGAATTCTTTTACGTACCAATAAATCTATGGACACTAGGCTGGCGTGTTTGCGTATCTTCAAATGCCACCTGATAAAGTGAGGATCGAAACATCTGAGCCACTCAGCCCGGCTATTATAAAAATTTAAAATAGCCAGTTACATAATTAAACATTCAACATCCTAGGAAGCACAGGGCCGGCAACATAACGGTATGGCCGCTGTCAGGAATACAGACATCCACACAGCGTCACGTGCGGAACTAACTACGGTGTCGCTACACACTGCTGCAGTAAAGTCAGGCTTACTATTACAGTAACGGTAAATAAACGTTACTTCATGCAAGGTCACGACTGAATTTTTCTTCTGTCCTACTAAGTAACGAACACTAATGATCGTCATTTCCTTTCACGTAGAATAACTTTATCGCTTCGTTGCAGTACTGAGTCCTCGATAAATATTCGTGTGGGCCAAGGAACTGTATAAGGTAAAGGCGGGAGATACCGCGCGTGTTCTGTAAATTAAATGACAAAGGAACATACGTAATTGGCTTAAATTCACTGCTGTAAATAAATAAATAAATAAATAAATAAATAAATAAATAAATAAATAAATAAATAAAATATTATTGATCTGCATTTAGGGCTTTCGCGCAGGTGGCATATTCTCTGTCAGTTGTTTACCTAGTCGTTCCTTAAATGATTTTAAAGAACATTTACCTTGATAAATTACTCCAATCCCTAATTCCTCTCTCTATAAACGAATATTTGCCCCATTTTGTCCTCTTGAATTCCAACTTTATAATCTTTCCTGCCTTTACAAGCTTCCCTCAAGCTTATTCGTCTTCTAATGTCATTCCATGCCATCTCTCTACTGACAGCAAGGAACATTCCGTAGTTCGTCTCCTTACTCCCAAGTCTTCCCAGCTTAAAGTCTGCAACCTTTTCGTAACACAGCTACTTTGTTGGAAATCACCCAGAGCAAATCGCGCTGCTTTCCTTCCGATCTTTTCCAGTTCACGTATCAAGTAATCTTGGTGAGGGTCCCATACACTGGAGCCATAGAAGTTGGGGTCTTACCAGAAACTTACACGTCCTCTCCTTTACATCCTTACTACAACCCCTAAACATCATCGTAACTATATGAAAAGGTCTGTGACCTTTATTTTCGATCTTGTTCATGAAGGTGTTTCCTTATATTAACACCTGGGTATTTATAGTGATTCTCATGATGTATTATCACCCAATCAACACAATAGTGGACTTTCCCTCTTGGCGAAACTTACAGCCTAACTTTTCATCCCGTTTGCTTCTAGCAGTTTCCTTTATAAGCAATGCATACGAATTCGCCCCTTACTCCACCTCCCGAGTCCTATACGAACCATGTATAGTCCATCTTAGAACAATGTCTAGGTCTTTTTATAGTCGCTCACAAACCTCTAACTTATATATTACTCCATACCTTGTAATATCAGCTGCAAAAATCCTTATCTGTCGTGGGCCGATGACCTAGATGTTAGTCCCGTTTAAACAAAAGAATCATCGACTTTATCTGTGATCCGACGTATCGGACCTCCTTTGGTCAACTCTTGTTCTTTTCCGACCGCGACGGTATTGGGTATTGGGTATCGACACTTAGGGAGTCTTTCATTTTCACGCTCTTCGTGGCCATTGCCTTTCTTTGGCTGATACCTTCATTTTTCGAAGTGTTGGATCCCTTCAACTTTTTGTCTCTGATTAGTGTTAATAGAGGATGGTTGCCCAGATGTACTTCCTCTTAAAATTATAATCACCACCACCACCACCACCACCACCACCACCACCACCACCACCACCTGTGATTCCACGTCTTTATTCATATCATTTATATACAAAAGAAATCATAAAGGTCTAATAATACTGCTCTGGTGGACCACTCTCTTAATCACTGCAGGATCATATAAAACTTCACCTACTCTAATTTAGTGACTTCTATCCGCGTTTCAACCACTCTTATCCATTAGCCCTCATTTTCGTCTGCACTTCGTAAGGGACATTGAATCAAGGTGCATGCTGAAAGAATCTGTTTTCCGGATGGATGAGTCACCTAGGAATTTTCCTGAACTACGGGGAAGACCCAGTCACTTTTTGTGTCCTTGCGGCGACATGTTTCATCAGCTATCTACAGGAAGGACCGTTATGAAGAATTCATAATCTTCGAACACATGGTGTACCGATGCTTAGATAACTGTTCGCATCGTCACGTGGCGTGTTATAATGATTGTAACTCTTTCAGTTCTACTTCAAATTTATTAGTCTCACTTGTAACTTTACAAGAATATTGAGCGTCAATTTTAATTTTAAGAAAAATGATATCAATAATATTAATACTTGTACCACAACTGAATGTAATTATCACTTGGCGACTTCCAAGGAAATAAAATTTAAAACAAAATAATTAAATAATAATAATATGGCGAAAGTCCAGATAAGTAGGGACCAGAGGATTCCTCAATTTAGAATATCAATTGATTTTCTTCTTCCGCTTTTCCCACATGTGTGGGGTCGCAGATGCGAATTGTGTCGCACGTGTGTATTTAGCCATGTTTTGCGACCAGATGCCATTCCTGACGCTAACCCTATATGGAGGGACGTAATGACTATCGCGTGTTTCTGTGGCGATTGATAGTGTAGTGTGGTGTCGGAATATGAATAGGAAAGTGTTGGGACAAATACAAAGTCCCAGTCCCAGAGCCAGAAGAATTAATCAGACGCGATTAAAATCCCCGACCCGGCCGGAAATCGAACCCGGAACCCTCTGAATCAAAGGCTTCAACGCTGATCATTCAGCCAATGAGTCGGACAATTTAGAATAATAATAATAATAATTAATGGTAGAGCATAAAAGCCTAGAGTAAAACAGAACGTTGAGATTGACGAGCAGACAGCCAGATGGCGTCAAATTGAAATATCTACACACGGTAGCTGAGGTCATACTGCACCGTATCCTGTCCTAAAATCCGACTGACTCAGGGTATAGCGCGTCGTGCATCCGGGGTGTGAGGCACGACACAATAAAAGGCTAATTACTAATTACTAAACATACTATAAGTATATGGTCAGCAAATACGACTACATAGCTACAGAATAAGAACTCCGGTTAACTGGAAAAATGGATTTATTTACTCAAAACATAAATTTAGTTCATCCTAAATTAAAAAAATTAAAATAGAAGAGGAGGAGAAACTGACTCGTGGTCATACGCACACCCTCAAAGTTAACATTATAATAACAAACTCTTTACAACAAACCGAGTATGGTTCCGTGAATATCAAACATGAGTTAAATACAAATAAAATTCTGGAAATTTGAGTGACGTTACATCGTTAGTGATTGGATGCGCAGCGCCGATAAGATCCTAAGTCGTTGCCCGACAACTGCGATAGCTAATACCGTCCTTGTGATGCCTTAATAATGATCAGTTGTACTTTTTTTGCTAGTTGCTTTACGTCGCACCGACACAGATAGGCCTTATGGCGACGATGGGACAGGGAAGGGCTAGGAGTGGGAGGGAAACGGCCGTGGCCTTAATTAAGGTACAGCCCCAGCATTTGCCTGGTGTGAAAATGGGGAAACCACGGAAAACCATTTTCAGGGCTGCCGACAGTGGGGTTCGAACCTACTATTTCCCGAATACTGAATACCGGCCGCATTTAAGCGACTGAAGCTATCGAGCTCGGTAAGTTGTACTAATGGGGGGGTCTGTCTATACACACCTACATTTATCAACACGTTGATCACAATGAAATAAATACACACTTGTCTAGGGTTGCATTACTAACTCCTATGCGAAAATCACTGCTTCTAAATATGGGACCGACCTATATGCAAAGTAACCGGGTCAAAACCGTCTCCCAAAATTAGCTAAAGTCCCCTTTACTCAACGCAGGACACAACATCATAAATAACAAAAAGTAACACACAACAAAACAAGAAAAATTCACAGAAAACTTCTAAAAAATACACACACAAAAATATACACAGGAAATATAAAAGGTCATCGGGATACGAGTTCCGATACATTCACGGCCGTGTCCGACTTCACGTCAAACCAAAACATTGGCATACTGTCATACATCTCCACGTGGTTGGTCGGTCAGCTGACTGCAGGACAACAAGATCTTGGGATATGGAAATAGCAAGAGGTTCATTCAAGAGCTCAACGGCCTTGGCGACAAAAAAATCACTCGAACGACTGGGGCGAAATCTCAGCTGTGAAGCTCTACAAGGCCAGGCCCTAGCCTGCCATATCTCATAAATACGAGGTTCATAATCTCCCTCTTTCAAATCACAGCAGAGAGCTCTTGCTCTTAATTAGCAAAGCACATGGCTCGCTATTTCATCACATAATCGGCCCCAGCAAAAACAAACGGCTTCTCTACCTATCACATATCCAATTAGCCCTCAAAATGATTCACGGCACATCTGGCCTCGTAACTAATATCTCCTTGGTTCAATGCTCTCGCATACTCCGAACTTGCTCTCCGTAAATATCTAAGACCCTGCTTTTCCCAACGTCGTATTCAGTTTGTCCGAACGTCTTATAGCTGGACCTAAAAATCCATGCTACGTGCAATAAAAGAATACATCCTGACTAGTTTGATGTTACTAAATTAATCCAAGATTCAACGCAGAAGCGTGTGGGCCATGAATACACAAAGACTATATTCCAAAATACAGTATCTCTATCATAAAAAACACAACTCACACAGGAAAATACGGAATACACTAAACAAAAAATAACTAACTACATCCATCCTGCCTTGTCCCTTCTTTCCCAGCTAAATAAAATGTGTACACAGGTCCCGGGCTCGAAGCATGCAAACAGCCCCAGACGTATTTAAATTGAAATACAAAGAATGAAACAACTGCCATTCTGGCTGACTTCTAATCATTAACAAATTAAGAAAATAGACCCTACACTAACAAATTGTCATTATCTGTGTTGTAACCAAGGTTGAAGTTTACAAAACACAACTTTTATTTGCTTCACTTTATAATATTTACACAAATAACAGAAATATATTTTGAAGCAAAAAGGAATATTGAATCTTGAGAAAAGTCTGTCTTTATACAATATGTACAGGTTTGCAGTCTTTATATACACTTCTATCTTGAAAAGATAGTCTTCGTGAATTGACACGTTGATAGTCGAGAACTATCTGGCACACTAACATAAATGTTCATGAGAGTCCTTGTTTGTTGAAGTGCCTGAATTCCTAAAAAGCAAGTTCAATTGATTGAAGAAATTCCACCTAGCGAAACTAAGGGAGCTTGCATAAATTAGGGAATGAAAATGGCTTGGAAAAGAATTACGGAACATAGGCAGCGGAAACAGGTAAGGGAGCGGTGACCAGAGGTGAGACCTCGTACTGCCAGAAATTCAGTCCACCTGGTCGAAGCACATTTTCAAGAGGAGTAGCCTCCGTGCTCGACGTAGGGTGTATTCTGGAGCTGGACACCGGGCAAGTGGGCGAGTAAGCAGGCCGGGAGCTCCTATTTATAGTACACTCGATGGTCAGGCACGCGCACTGAGGGCTGCGCGTCGAAGCTAGCAGAATGATACACAGGCGCGCGTGCAGCTGGCTGTCGGAGCGAGAAGAGAGCGCCGGACATACAACACCCTCCCCTCCTAAATACGCCGGTACGGCGTGAAACGGCGGCGGCGCTGGCGGCGACTGCGATGCTGGGGCGGAGCTGCTGATTTCTCTGTTGTATTGTCCGGAGCTGGAACTGGGCGGAGTGGCGCTGTGTCGTCCTGAAAGGAACCCATTGTTATTAAATGATCTAAGGCTCTTTCAGCAATAGATTTATCAGGTTTAGCAATAGCATCAATAGCTGGACAGGGGCGGTAGCGCAGACGTATCTGATCTTGATGGCGGCAGATACGTTTCTCCGTAGTCTGTATCTCGTAGAGACGATGACCCAAAGATCTGCAGATGACTCCAGGTATCCAGAGTGGGTTGGTTTTGAATGTCCTGGTGTAGACTTTGTCGTTGAGGGAGAACTTCGTTGGTGAGGTCTTATGCTGGGCCGGAAGAGGCTGTAACAGAGAAAGTAAAGTTCTGTGAGGTCGTCCATGGAGCTTCTGTGCAGGAGTGATATTATCAGCGCCGGGGAGAGTTCTGTAGTTGTTTAAGAGTTGGAGCAAGGCTTGGTCTTTAGTTAAGCCTGAAGAGACAGCTTTCTTCATACTTCTTTTAAATGTTTGTACGAAGCGTTCAGCTTCACCATTAGATTGAGGGTGAAAAGGTGGTGCTAGGATATGACGAATGCCATTATGTGTACAAAAGTTCTGAAAAGCAGTAGCTGTAAATTGAGGTCCGTTGTCTGAAATGAGTACTTGCGGTAAACCTTCTGTAGTAAAGATTTTCTGGAGAGCACGAATGGTAGCTTCGGTAGTAGTAGTCGAATGCATATCTACGACATATGGAAAGTTTGACAGTGAATCGATGACTATTAATCACATGGAATTGAGGAAAGGACCTGCGAAATCGATGTGAACTCGTTCCCATGGAGTAGTAGCAGGAGGCCATGAAGCAAGATCAGAAGACGGGGCGTTCTGATTCGTTTGACATTGCTCACAATGACGTATTAGCGTTTCGATGGCGGCATCAATACCGGGCCAGTAGCAGTGTTGACGGGCGAGTTGCTTTGTTCTGGATATACCCCAATGGCTTTGGTGTAATAATTCGAGAACTTGTTTCTGTAGGCTAAGTGGGATAACCACTCGGAAGATGGTGCCTGCTTCTAGTAGTACAACTCCGGCACGAGTCGTAAGACGATGCTGCATACGATGATAAGGTGCCAGGTGGGCAGGAAGTGTGCTCTGAAGAGGCCAACCGTTGCGGATGTAAGTACGTACAGTAGCAAGTGTACTGTCCTTATCCGTAGCTTTAGCTATGCAGGTAGCATCAATAGGAAAACTGGATACAGTATCTTCAAGTTCTATGTCCAACTGAAGACATTCAGATTCTTGAGAATCGAAGGCAGTATCAGGACCAACGGGTAAGCGGGAGAGGGCATCAGCATTACAATGCTGGGATGTGGCTCGATATACTATCTGATAGGAATAATCAGAAAGGAACATGGACCATCTTTGAAGCTTTCTGAGGGAATTCTCTGGGATCTTATTACCAGGATGGAATAAGTGTACGAGAGGCTTATGATCGGTAATGATCAGGAAATGGTTGCCATAGAGATATTCATTGAAACGGCGAATACCAAAGATGATGGCTAAAGCTTCTTTCTCTATCTGTGAGTATCGACGTTGATGGTCATTAGGTGTTTTCGAAGCGAAGGCGATGGGGCGTTCTTGTCCATGACGATCCTTCTGGGAGAGAACGGCACCGACACCATAGTCTGAAGCGTCAGTAGCTAGCGTGATGATCTTGTCGGGCTGAAAATGAGTGAGTTGTATAGCTTGAATTAAGGCGTTGTTGATTGTTTTCCATGCCTGTTGGCATTGCGGAGTCCACTGAAACTTAACACCTTTTTTACGTAGAGCGTTTAATGGAGCTGCCACTGTAGCGAAGCGTGGAATGAACTTATTATAATAGTTCGCTTTGCCTATGAAGGACTGAAGCTGCTTGAGGTTCTGAGGTGCTGGCATGTTTACTATCGCGGAGACATTCTGTATACTAGGACGAATTCCATTCTTATCAAGTATATGTCCGAGGTAGTGAACTTGAGGCTGAAAGAAGGTACATTTAGCGAGATTCGCTCGTAGGCCATTGTCTTTCAATTTCTGGAGAAGAAGGCGGAGATTGGTTAGATGTTCCTGATGATCTTTTCCAGTAACAATAATATCATCCAGGTAGTTAGCACAACCGGGAATTGAGGCGGTAAGTTGAGCCAAATAGCGCTGAAAAATAGCCGCTGAGGATGAAACACCGAATGGGAGCCGCTGGAGCTGGAGCAGTCCTAGAGGAGTGTTGAGTGTGAGAAATTTCTTAGATTCTTCGTCTAAAAGTAGCTGGAGATATGCTTCTTTAAGATCAACTCGAGAGAAGAATTGTCCACCAGAGAGATGACGGAATAAGTCTTCTGGACGTGGAATAGGAAAGATATCGGTTTCGAGTTGTGCGTTGACTGTAGATCGAAAATCGCCACAAAGTCGAACATTACCATCAGGTTTCTTGATTACCACGAGTGGAGTAGCCCATTGACTAGAAGTAACTGGTACCACAATTCCAGTTTGTATCCATCTTTCTAATTCTTTCGTGACCTGGTCTTGAAGTGCTAGGGGTACTGGACGTGCTTTGAGGAAGCGAGGCTTAGCTCCGGATTTCAGCTGTATGTGAGCTGTATAGTCTTTGGCTGTTCCGAGCTGAGAGTCGAAGACTTCAGGAAACTGCGCTAGGAGAGCGGTAACGTCAGAAGTAGGATGCAATGTAGATACGACGTTAATGTTGTCATGTATCTGGAAACCAAATAAGTTGAATAGATCCATGCCCATAATGTTTGATGCAGTGTAGTTGTTAACTACGAGAAGAGGAATGTCCTTCTGAATTCCTTTATAACTAGCCTGAAGCTTAATTTGACCTTTGATGTCAATTTTCTTCTTGTTAAATGTCACGAGCTGGATGTCAGCTGGAGAGCATGAAGGTGAACCTAAGTCGTGGTAGGTAGTCAGGTTAATAATAGAGACAGGTGATCCAGTGTCTAATTGAAATTCGACAGATCTATCAGAGAATGAGAGAGGAATGATGATTTTGTGAGAATCCTTTGTGGGAAGAATAAGATTGATCTGATCAACTTCCATGTCTTGGCGGGGCTGTATATGCTTCCGGCGCGCTGCAGTAGTCTTAGCAGGGCGGAGCGAACTGCGACAGACAGTCTGAATGTGTCCAAGTTTATTACATCGTTCACAAGTAGCGTTGAAAAAACGACAGTCACGACGTTCATGATGCTTGAAACAACCTCGGCAGGAAGGCAGGAGTTTCGAGGTGTTTTTAGAATTGGGCTTCCGTGTAGCATTACGAGAGGGAACCTGGCGAGAATGCTTGGTGGAGAGCGCCTTATCCGTACGGTTCACTGTAGCAGAGGACTTGCGGGCCTGAGGCGAGACTTGTGCAACTTCGTGTGGAGAAGCTATGGCTGCGGCAGTCTTGGTAGTAAGCTCATAAACCGTAGCAATACGCTGGACGTCTTCTAAAGAAGGGTTACTCTGCTTGACAGCGTCAAAACGTATTTTGTCTTCAGGAGTATGTAAAATTATCATGTCCCGAATGAGAGAATCAGTGTAGGATGAACCACAACCGTCCTTGGAGCAGATGAACTGGCAGGGTTTAGCTAGACCACGCAATTCAGTTATCCATTCAGTATGTGTCTGATGGGGTTGCTTTCTGCTCTGAAAAAATTTATAGCGAGCTGCCACTATGTGAGGAGCTTTGGCATAGTGTTCCGTGAGACGGGCCAAGAGCTGCGTGAAGGGTACCTCAGATAAGTGTTCTTCCGGACTTAATTTACGTAGTAATTCACACGTAGCATTGCCAACCGAACTAAGAAATAGTGCGCGGCGGCGTTGATCATCTGTGACAGAATGGCAGATGAAATGCTGTTGTAAACGGGCTAGATAAACTGACCATTCTTCCTTAGCCGGATCAAAAGCAGAGAACGGAGGAATAGCTGATGGCTGTGTAGAGACAGAAATAGCTTGAATAGCCTGAATCAATGCTGCCTGTTGTTGTTGCATAAACTGTTGTTGTTGTTGCTGTAAGGCTTGGAAGACCGTAGCAAGTTGTTCCGCAGTAGCCATTGCGAGATGCGTGCAAGAAAGAGTAAGGTAAGCTGTGTGTCAGAACTGGTTGGAGTGTCGTTGTTGTTTAGCACGTCGCCGTAGAGTTGACGACTGGGCCCGTTGAATTGTAGTGTTGGTTTCGTGTTTACCTCGGCGCTATAGAGTTGGCAACTGGGGCCGATGAATTGTATTTTGTTGCTTTTTTACCTCGTCGCCATAGAGTTGGCGACTGGGGCCGATGAATTGTAGTGTCGCTCTTTTACCTCGTCGCCATAGAGTTGGCAACTGGGACCGAAGAATTGTAGTTTGTTGCTTGTTTACCTCGTCGCTATAGAGTTGTGTTGTAACCAAGGTTGAAGTTTACAAAACACAACTTTTATTTGCTTCACTTTATAATATTTACACAAATAACAGAAATATATTTTGAAGCAAAAAGGAATATTGAATCTTGAGAAAAGTCTGTCTTTATACAATATGTACAGGTTTGCAGTCTTTATATACACTTCTATCTTGAAAAGATAGTCTTCGTGAATTGACACGTTGATAGTCGAGAACTATCTGGCACACTAACATAAATGTTCATGAGAGTCCTTGTTTGTTGAAGTGCCTGAATTCCTAAAAAGCAAGTTCAATTGATTGAAGAAATTCCACCTAGCGAAACTAAGGGAGCTTGCATAAATTAGGGAATGAAAATGGCTTGTAAAAGAATTACGGAACATAGGCAGCGGAAACAGGTAAGGGAGCGGTGACCAGAGGTGAGACCTCGTACTGCCAGAAATTCAGTCCACCTGGTCGAAGCACATTTTCAAGAGGAGTAGCCTCCGTGCTCGACGTAGGGTGTATTCTGGAGCTGGACACCGGGCAAGTGGGCGAGTAAGCAGGCCGGGAGCTCCTATTTATAGTACACTCGATGGTCAGGCACGCGCACTGAGGGCTGCGCGTCGAAGCTAGCAGAATGATACACAGGCGCGCGTGCAGCTGGCTGTCGGAGCGAGAAGAGAGCGCCGGACATACAACAATCTGCAGCATGCTTAAGACATTAGGATACTTACCTTTCCTGGCACCTCGGCATCACCGACAAGTCACATGACCGCTTTGTCTATGTGCGTTTAGCACATCATGTTAGCAGTCGTCAAATGTTGAACGTCCATCCTGCTGTCTTCTGGAAACTGCCATGGCTACTGTCTTGGTCCTGGATACGCCTGCAATGTTATTGGTCTCCAATTACATCAGCTTCACCGCTTTGGTTGTGCGCGTTACCCATTGATTTTCCCCCTTAGTGCTTGACTGCGATTTACTACAGTCTGCGATCAAATTTGAGTTCATATTATCACGCCACTTAATTTATAGGATTGATTTCCCGGGTAAAATCTGTCCTTCTCAGAGGAATAATAATGCAGAAACGCACACGATACTTCACAGTCCACGATCGCGATACGACAGTTTATTGCTAATATGAAAGTCGATTTTCTCGCGTCAGTTCAGTTTATAGTTGTAGAAATTTGTAAATTACGCCAAACCGCACTTAGCGTATATAAATAATAATGAAATTGAGATAGAGGTCGCTATCTTGAAATACTCATTCACACAATGAAGTGAACAAAGTTCCGAAGTGCGCACATACAGCGTGCGGTTAATTTCAAAAGATCACAGAGCGCGGTTCAAACGTGCGACTCACCTCACAAATACACAAGGAATGAATGAACCTCCCCCACCATGAGCGGTTTTATAGACTCACAGGAAGTTCGTTGGTGACGGTACTTCCCCGCTGGATAATAGACACTGGTCTCTCAACGGACGACTGAATCTCAATGGATTCTCATTCAAATACACCTCGGAATTAAATAACACAAGTGATCAAATACATCGTTGCTAGGTAGCTGATAATTCTTATCTCAACATCTTATGCCATCAAACCTGCGGAATAATGCTTAGTAACGGATATCTTGGTTTATATTCAAGTGATTGCAGCCATGGGTAAGCAAAGTTGTCAAGTAGTTCACCAGCTTCAAATCTTATCCCTACCAGCTCGCAGTCGGTTAAATTTGAAAGTTTAAACGTGGCCTACGTGGCCAAGAGCTCGGCTACCGGCTCGATTCAAACAAAAAATTCGTTTGTGCTGGCCCGACTACTGGCTCATAAAGCTTATGACACGGCCTCCCAAAGTACTGGCCTATGTTTGTAATGACTCAGTGCTGAAGTTAATAAAATATTATCACAGAATCAATACCAATTAATTGAGTCACATTAGGTTATGGCTCAATACGATTATTCTTTTAATTGCAGCAAAATAGCCAAAGGAAATATGCACATGTAAATACAATAAGAGAATTTGGATATAGTTAATCACGACACAGTTTTGTTAGTGATATTAGTCTCTCTTTTTTGCATATATTGACACGATATCAGGAATATTGATTATTACACAGTTCACATACACAGTCCTCACTTGGGCAGTAAAATCTTTTGTTGGTGCATAGCTTATAGTGGAAACCATGTACTGCAAATCGCGTGATGACTCGTCCCAGTTTATAGTTTGCCTGTTTGCAGTCATTTGTGAGTATGGCATTTGTTATATAAAATTCGCTCCAAATTGCGTTCCTTTTCTGAGGTAATATTCGATACTTTGTCCATATGTCTTTTTATTTCGAAGATGTAACTGCAACCTAACATGAAATGTTTTCTTTAATCATGATATAAGTCAGGTAGTGTTCATAACATCTGTAAAACTGGTGCTCTGTTGACTGGGTCTTACCTAATACCACTGCAATCGATATAAACTCGTAGGAGCATCAGTCAACGCCAACATAGAATACTTTGACTGTTTGACTCTAGTATATAGAGGATGTCTGAAGATAAGTTGCGGAAATTGTAAGAGGGCATAGTGTTCTAAAACAAAAATCGATCTCTAGCGTATTTTATTTTCTCCTAGTAAAAGCTCACCAGAAAATCGACAAAGAAATGTAAGTACAATCGTGAGCAACTTCTGTGTCAGTCTGTGCAGCGCATGGCCGCCTATATACTAAAATTCAAGTCAAGAGCTTAGGAAAAGTATCTTTCCGCACGTGAGCACGTCCCCTGTTCCCCCTTCCCGTCTCCGTTCTCCATCTCCGCCACAACCAACTTATTATTAACACCGTGCGTCTACCTGACAAGTACTTCATTCTCAAATAGTGAACCATCAAACGAAATCACATCCTTTCACATAGCTGTACTTTGATCACGTACCATACCTATTTATTCCTTTATTGACCATGTAAAACCTACAGATTACTGACGAATACCAAGGCAAGAGAAGCAAGGTTTATTTTTATTTCATAATGCAATTTGTGTGAGGCATATGGGGACTTACAACAGAAGTATACGATTCCGCTCTCGTGCAACGACTGTCAGTGGCAGTTTCTCACAGTTCACAAAGCTGAAAAAACTACCTGTGAGTGGGATTGCAAAATACAATGTTTCCAGGAATGTTGTAAATATTGTAATCTCGTCATTCGGAAAGTAATAAAAAACGAACTCATGATCCCCTGATGACAACATTTCTGCAGGTAGAGGGCAATTACGAACATAAAGCAAAAGTACAAATTATTATTATTATTATTATTATTATTATTATTATTATTATTATTATTATTATTATTGAATACGCCAAGGATCCTATTACCATACCGTGTTAAGGCCCTTCTTGTTTTATTTACAGCGAGTGACACATCGACCTTTCGCTGGAGACTTGGATTTTCCGTGGAGTTTAAATTCCACGCGAGCGACGTAAACACTGTACACAGAAACGCCGGTCAGCTGCGCGGTGTTTTTCACCACGTCTTCCACAGTCCACAGCGGATTCTCATCTCGTGGGCTACTGTAAACGTTTGAAACAATTTGGTTTAGATTTCCCACTTAATTTTTCTCCACTTTTGTTAGCTTTATAGTATTTCACAGGGGACTCAAGCGTCACAGCATCACACACGTCTTGCTCACAGCTGGCAGCCATTATGAATACTGACCATGCTGTTGCAGCCAGTAGCCCAGTATTGCCAACAGTTTTCTTGGATCCATCTTCAACGTCGCACATATTGTGCGAACTTATCAGCATTGGAATGAACTCTAACAAAGCTTACTAAGTACACAGTGCAAGAAGATATCAATATCATATTAAATAATTATTATTCTGCTACATACACCACTGAGAACAATAACTATTCATGGCCATCTACGTATAAAATATAAGAGTTGGTAACGAACCATACAACCTGTGACATATTTTCCATATTTATACAGAGCAAAAATATTTAATTCGTCAAGTCAGTTCACCAGAATATCTAACAAAACTGAAGGAAGCCCCTGACTTCAGGAACAAGTAACAAACCTAGGGAACTATTTGGCGCTGCGGAAGCCGTTTCACCGACCAGAAGTCTGACTAACATCAAAGGGACCGCTAAGGTCTTGAGTTGACTCTCAGTATAAGCTCTCTTGCTTGATAACCTTGGGTGGTGCGCTACCGCAGCACACTGACGAGTCTCTCTTGCTCATATGCAATCTTGCTACTAATGGCAGCGTATCTGATTATCATTACCAGATAATGTAGCGTCTTTATTCTTATTATCATGCGCTAAGGTATCTTGGACCGACTGGCGTACAAAATTTAATTCCAATCAGTAAAACTCCTCCCGGTTTCGGCTAAGCACAATGCATTTGTTGTATGAAGCATATCGGCAAACACAGTACATTTCGTGCATGTGAAAGTTCGCCACAGTGCAAAATAATTACTGAAATGACATACCCACGTAACATTAGTTATGATATAAAAGTAAACATTACAAGCACGTCCTGCGGCATTGACAGGTATTAAAGGCCAAGTTTAGATCATAATATTCTAAGATATAGGCTAATAAAACTAACTTCAACACAGTTCCCTACGTTACATTGTGTTTTGATAGGTGTTAAACAGAAATGTACACCAGTATTAATGCCAAACATAGATTTCCTGGCGTAACAGGCGGGGTTTTTACAGCTCTACTTTAGAGTCCTTAGGACATTGAGGAAATACTTCTAGTGATAATTGATTTCTGTTAATTGTTTATGTATCATACATAGTGTGAACTTTAATATTTTTATTTCATTTTTGTAGTTTGGTTCAACCGGCTCAGGGCACAAGTGAGAAAACTTAGGAGAAATAATGCCCCTCTTGTCCACTCCCCTAAATGTGTTGAGTCACGCAATGCGCTCTATTGCATTACTTGCCAACTGCACAGCACGTGTGAACAACCGATACCGTGCGGTCCTCAGTCACGCGCTCATATCTGTACTCCGTTCTCTAGTACAGGTTCTGATGATTTCAGCGTACCCCGCGCATTTTCTCTTGGAATTTTGAATTCAAATATTAATGCTCTTCACCGCTAACGTTATGTTGAAAATTCAGTGCACTACATCGCAAGACATACGAAATACGATCCAGTTACGCCCTGGCGATTAATCAAACGGTTTACGAAAAAATGGATGACGGTTCTTCTTTTATATCATTGGGTTTATTATGCCCATACATTTTTCGTAACACATTTTCAACAAAAGAAAAAAATTGAAAATGTTGCCAATTAGAATTTACAATATTTCTGTGTGAATCAGGTCAGCCCTATCCATTGACTTGCCACCTTTGTAATTTGTAATGGGTGATTACTCCAATAGATCGGATACCGAGCTCGATAGCTGCAGTCGCTTAATTGCGGCCAGTATCCAGTATTCGGGAGATAGTTGGTTCGAGCCCCACTGTCGGCAGCCCTGAAGATGGTTTTCCGTGGTTTCCCATTTTCACACCGGCAAATGCTGGAGCTGTACCTAATTAAGGCCACGGCCGCTTCCTTCCCACTCCTAGCTCCTTCCTGTCCCATCGTCGCCATAAGACCTGTCTGTGTCGGTGCGACGTAAAGCAAATAGCAAACCAATAGATCGGTGCTTCCGTGACTGGCTTTGAAACCTCACGTCCTCAAACTCCGGAGCTGTCCTAGGTTGGTTCTCCTTGCGAAGACATCCCCAAACTGGTGCCGTGTAATGCTAGCGCGCATATCACTGTCCTCTCGTGTGAAGTAGCGGGTTCCACTTTTCCAACCCATATAAGTGGGGCCGAATTCTTATACTTCATTCCTTTACTTGCAGACAGCTGGAAATGAAAAATGTCGACGAATTGTGGTTCTGGTATGGTTATACTTAGGTTTTATTTTAAACATTTTTAACAAATTTACATATTATATGTAGAATGTAACATTTATGGACATATAAACAATCTATATATACAAATATATATAAAATCCCTAATTCTGTTTGTCATTCATAGCGATATTGAGAAAGTTTCGTCAGCTGAAATTGGTACCAGTTATAGATTGTTATGTCTTCTTTACAAGAAAAATACGTTTCTATCTGCGACGCTGCCATTAGTAGCAAGATTGCATGTGAGCAAGAGACTCGTCAGTGTGCTGCGGTAGCGCACCACCCAAGGTTATCAAGCAAGAGAGCTTGGGCGGCCATGCGCTGCACAGACTGACACAGAAGTTGCTCACTATTGTACTTACATTTATTTGTCATTTTCTGGTGAGCTTTTACTAGGAGAATATATAATACGCTAGAGATCTCCATGATGTCGAACCCATAGTGGCTTCTGCTGCCTTCCACAGATACATTTGAGAGAGTGAAACTGGTAGCAGTAATGGGTTACAGGAACAATGCAATGATGACCAATCATACTTTAACTGTTCAGTGAAATGAATGGGGTTTATCTCTATCAATATAGAGCAGCTCACCTGATGACCATGGTCCTTAATGCATCAAGTCTATATGGTGTGACACCGTGGTTAGCCGGGTTGAGTCCCTTTGGTCGAAAATAATTTCACCATCAGAATGTTGGCCGGAGGGGTAGCAGAGGTGGTGGTATGCAATTTCTAATCACTACATTGCGTGCCGCAAGCCTGAGTTTATTTCCAATCCTTTCCGCAGTGCTCATGTGGAGTGAGGGCATACGACGCTGTTGATGTGATCCGTCCGTCCGATGGAGACGATAAACCTTGATCAAACCCCTTGGTGCTATTGGGTAGGAGTAGGCTATGTGTCGGCACAGGGTTTCACCCTCTCCCTTCCTATCATATATAACACGGCGTTCATTTCATCTCATTAACTCCTCTGTTGAGGTTGATGTCAGGAAGGGCATCTGGTCGTAAAACTCGCTACGAAGATTCATTTCACTTCACACCTGGCCCCGTAGAGAAGCGGGAGAAGGGTTGAACATACATTCCGCGATTTACACTGCATAATATTCTTTTTAGATTTTTGAAGTATTTGATCATGCCTTTTATTTGATTATTTATTAAGTAACTATAACTACTGTCAAAATTAGAGGACAGTAGACTATGTGAATTATCCAAAGCGACAACAATAACTTTGTCGACAAATATGGAGGAATTTAAAATAATTTTGTCTCATATTTTAATCGTAGTCCGCCTCGGTGGTGTAGTGGTTCGCGTGATTAGTTGTCACCCCCGGAGGCCCGAGTTCGATTCCCGCCTCTGCCCCGAAATTTAAAAAAAGTAGTACGAGGGCTGGAACGGGGTCCACTCAGCCTCGGGAGGTCGACTGAGTAAAGATGGGTTCGATTCCTATCTCAGCCACCCCGAAGTGGTTTTCCGTGGTTACCCACTTCTCCTCCAGGCAAATGCCGGGAAGGTACCTAACTTAAGGCCACAGCCGTTCACTTCCCTCCCCCTTGCCTATCCCTTCCAATCTTTCCATCCTTCCACAATACTCCAGTTCAGCACAGCACGTGAGGCCGCCTGAGTGAGATACTGATCCTCCTACCCAGTTGTATCCCCAGACCCAAAGTCTCATGCTCCAGAACACTGCCCTTGAGGTGGTAGAGGTGGGATCCGTCGCTGAGTCCAAGGGAAAATCCGACCCTGGAGGGTAAACAGATTCAGAAAGAAAGAAAGAAAGAAAGAAAGAAAGAAAGAAAGAAAGAAAGAAAGAAAGAAAGAAAGATTTTAATCGAAAGTCATAATAAAAGGAATACACAAACATCCTTGTATGCATTCTTGCATATTTACATATTTATCTGATATTTACAAATTTTTGTGTACGCATTTTGCACTTTGTTATTACATAAAAAGCCGGGCCCTAATGATAAGCATAGTAACTGCTGACACTTGTCAAGCCCAATAAACTGGCAATGACGACGTCTCAGTTTTATTTGGGCCAGACTGATACATTCTCATTTATACACCCTATTTTACTTGCAGCTGCTCCGTATTCAACCCACCATTTTCATGACTCAGGGTGATGCGGCGTCCGTGGATGCAGAGATGTTAAAGCATCTCCGTCACTATTGGGGGATTCGTCTGGTCGGATGACGACCCCCAACAATAGGGCCGTACTGCCCTAAGGAGCAGAAGGTACTGAAGAGGCATACTAGGGAAATGACGAGTGAGGTAGTTTCCCGTTGGAACAGGCTCACAATGAATGATAAATGGCATCTCGATATTTAACATATCAGAAAAGAAAGGTAGATTTGAATTTATGGCCGAAAAGTAAATACGTAATAAATCAATCAAAACAGCGCATATAAGTAAAACTTCACACATTTAATATTCTAATCAAGTAAAATTCTCGCGAGGAACTTAGAAAAGGCAATATTAAAACAATAAAATGTACAGTACCGGTACTTTACCTAATCAGCATATGATAAAGGACGAACGCCTTCCAAGTAAGCGCTTCTTCGATTTCTCAGGTGTTCTTACCAATCCTTAGTGCAGTCGTTCGCTGCGTGCGGTATTAATGCTCCACTTCGAAACACAGGTGAACTCGGATGTCAGCTTCGCAAATCCTTTAAAGCTAAAAAATATATATGAAACACATTCAATGCAATTGCCTTCTCGCCACTTTTCAAAGGCTTCCCTTTGCGATGTTTAACGAACTCAACTCTGTGATCCACATTGCACAAGAACAAGTAATGTCTCACTCACTCACGCACTGTACTGCTTGCTTCCCAAGCTCACAGCTTAACAAAACGGCGGGTCAAGCATGAGCGAATGCGTCCCTTGTGCTCTTCAATTTGAAATGCTTGTTTATATTAAATAACATTGAATGCAAATATTTTTTTGTATATTTCTCTGACTTAAATTATTTGAGGAATTATATTTCGGACATTTTGCATCTAGGATCACATTAGCCATGATGTGGCTAACGAACTAGTTTCATGTCTCCTCGAAGGTGTCCCGCGGCAGCACTAACCAATAAACGTTAACCCAAGCATGTGCTTATGTTTACATCACGACTGGTTCTCTGGGTGAAATCTGTATATCTGTAACACACCTATACTTTTATTTGCGACGCGGTTCTCCGAATGTGGAACTGATTGTTTTCACTTTAAAATCAATGGTATGAGGGTTCCTTTTTTAACAATTTGCTGTACGTCGCATCGATACAGTTAGATCTTCTAGTGACGATGGGATAGGAAAGGGTGGGAAGGAAGCGGCCGTTGTCTTAATTAAGTTACTGTCCCAGCATTTACCTGGTGTGAAAATGGAAAACAACGGAAAACCATATTCAGGGCTGCCGACAGTGGGGTTCGAACCCATTATTTCCCGAATGCAAGCTCACAGCTGCGCGACCCTAACCGCACAGCCAGTTGTTCGGTTGGTATGATGATTCTGATGTACCAGTGCGGTCAGGACATTGGTGGTCCATGCTTTTAATTTTCTTCTTGATTTTTAACCCAAGGGCTTTTCCGGACGTTGAATAAAATTCTGTCTAGCCTACGAGGCCTGACGAAGTAACCCTACACTAGAAAAGGTATGGTAGAACCATCGCGAAGCGAAAAAGAAATATTTATAGCCTTATTATCTGAAAAATAGGTCTGTTTTTAATAACTTTGTATACGATTTCCGTGTAACAAGGAAGTTTACGCCAACTTAAAAAATGTGAACGGATAGGTAGTAGGCCTATATGTTAAAATTGACAACTGCTATTTTTTTCTAACTCGGAGATATTGGCAGTTTCAAATAATGGACCGACGGACTTTTATCCCTCGTTCTACCTGGCGAGTTGGCCGTGCGGTTAGGGGCGTGCAGCTGTGAGCTTGCATCCGGGAGACAGTGGGTTCGAGCCCCACTGTCGGCAGATCTGAAGATGGTTTTCACACCAGGCAAATGCTGGGGCTGTACCTTAATCAAGGCCACGGTCGCTTCCTTCCCACTCCTAGCCCTTTCCTATCCCATTGTCGCCGTAAGACCTATCTGTGTCGGTGTGACAAATTATTTAAAAAAATGACTCTCCTTGTTCGACAACAAGCATACCAACACTGGTGATGAGACTGGGAAATATGAACAAGACAAACATTCAGCCCAACATCCCTCAACAACCATGGTTTACACGGATCTTCGTTACAGCCGAGAGTCGAAAGTATGTACAATTCGTATGCGGTTTAACCACGGAATATTTCCGCCACACCTTTTCCGCATAGGCGTGGTCAATTCTTCACAGTGTCAGTATCAATCCGCAGGAACTGGTGACTTCTATCACATCCTCTTCCATTGTAGGCCTACTTATTATTCTGGACCAAGGATTCATATCATGAATACATTGGTACGCTTGGGAGTTGCCTTTCCAACGTCACTTTTGTTGCTTCTGAATGTAAAAAAAGTTAGTTCTACGAGTAGTAACACTGATCGCATCGTATGGTACTGAAACGTAAAAGTGTACGTGATTAAGATGTGATGTGTGCTGCTTGGACTGAATATGGACACGAACTCTTTTAAAATTGTAATGGAACGTAAGTAAAACCTTGATTACTAATATGTGTTTTAAAGTTTTCTGTATAGCGTTTTGTATGTTGTTTTATATTGATGTCTGTGATGAGCAAATGGTAATGTAGCCAAAGGTCAATAAATTTAAAAAAAAGTAATGCACCAAAGTAGCCTTTTTTCATTACAATACACAGTTGTTGTACTTTATGTTTAGAACTCTTATTACACAAGTGTTTAAAACGACGCATTTGCTAACTTGTAGTAAAATTTAACATATATGCAGTTAAAGTACTTGCGTATTCATCAAAATAAGGCAGGATGGCAGAACCACTACTACCACCACCAACAACAACAACAACAACAATAACAACAATAAAAGAACAAAAAAGAGAGAAAACCATTCAGATGTTGAATGCTGCTATGGCTTGAAAAGTAAACAATTGGACATGGCTTCGACTCTGGTTTGTATTTTAGTGGTCTTTCGCGAAGAAGTTCCCTCGTGTTATCTCCCATCGTACTCCTCGATTGTTGGCTTGTTTATCAAAAGTAAGTTTATTAAAAAGGGTTTTTTTCCTTCCTTGATGGTTTTACCACAGGTTTTGTAGTGTATGGGGTCTCCCCCGGAGCTCTTAAGCTGGAGAGAACCTTTATTGGACGTCCGGAGGAAATTTTGGTTTAAAAATATATGAAACAAACATTAAGGCTAAAAAAATTAACGCCCTGACCGCAAAAGCAATTCAGGAACCGTATAACATTGATTTTCTTTCCTTTTATGACAAAAGGAAGAAGTAATGCATACGCCTGGCCGAGGCGTAAAGGCGTGCTCGGTTCGCGGGGAAGGACGTGGGTTCGATTCCCCGTCAGGAAGTGCGTAGAGGTAACCACTCTACCCCCATCAAGTGCCGAGGTCTGCAGTGCAAAACTTGGTGGCAAAATAGTGCGAAACGGACACTGTAGCGAATAAAAACTGTAGCTATCTGAAAATAGGTCGAAAACATTGTCCAAGTGAAGGAAAGCCTGGAACGAAGTCCAACGAAATCTCAAAGCCGTTTATCTGTGCAAGTGGGAATTAAGAGATCATCATGTCGAAACATTATCAAACAGGACCTGCATTTGTATACGTATAAATTTACTATTATGCAGGCGTCCAGACGAACCTTCGCGTGTTGAGTTCTGCCGGTGGTTTCTGAGTGAAGTTCAGTCAGGACTTTGGCATTTCTTCAGATGAGGCGATCTCCAGCATCTTATGTGATGTTCAATCCCGCGTCCGTCCTGTTTTATTTTGCCCACACGCCACACTTCATTTGACTTAGAAATTCTCATGGACATAACTCCACTAGAGGAACGTTTGAAGAAAGATGGCCATTTTAAAGTAAGAGAAGCATGTGGCTGCAGTTCTCCTGCCAAGCCATGTTAGTGTCTACAAATATCATAGCACCCTTGCTCCATCGGTGAGATATAATTTGCTCAAAAAAACAACGAACTCAGTTCTTCGAGATGTGTCATTGCCACAGCTGCATAATGCTGTAATCGTATAAAAGCCGAAAAAGTATGATATTTTAAAATGTATCAGTATTTGCCTGCAGAATACAGAGATTCTTGTTTTGCCTTGGTGTCTACTTAAAATATGTTACGTCACAAACATTTTTCCATTATTTGATATTTCAAATATCAGCATCTTATTGTTGATCATTTATTTTAATTTATATTAGTGTAAAATGTGTGATCGCATTTTATTAAACAATGTACTAATAGTAATGAGAGTCAGAAATGCTGGCATTCATTATTTTCCTTTTTTCCTCACAAACTTACTATTTTCCACGTAGCTATCAGCTTGCATTTGGGAGATAGTGGGTACGAACACCATTGTTGGCAGCCCTGAAGATGGTTTTCCATGGTTTCCCATTTTTAAACCAGGAAAATGGTGGAGCTGTATCTTAATTAAGGCCACGGCCGCTTCCTTCCAACTTCTAACCCTTTCCTGTCCCATCGTCGCCGTAAGACCTATCTGTGTCGGTGCGATGTAAAACAGTTATTTTACAAAAACTTACTTTTGATCTTAGACCCTTCCTTCTTGCGGAGGTATTCAATTCTTTTCAGATCCATGGTTATTCACCAAAATGCTTTTGTTTCACTCTCTTCTGGAAATCAGAGTGTTAACTGCTGCTAACATTGCCCGGAATTGTTGAGCGGAAATAACGTTTTATAGTCCGCGCACCTTTTAGCGATATTTCTTTGTATGGGTGGTGGAGGAAGGAGGGAGCTCTCACGGTTCCGGTTATACTGCCAACTGAATGAAAATGAAATCTGAACTGAATCGATAATATGATCGATCGATATGAATTTTCTATTTATTATCTTAAGCCAACAACTGTGTCATACACACTTTATATAACATTATATAACATTTCTCGATGGGAATCTTGTTCCCAGCATGAATTCTATAGTTTGGCTTTGCTGTGTAAACAACAACAGTACTAGTACGTAAAGTGTACGCCAGATGTCACACAGCGATGCATAGTTTGTGTTTCAAAGGTTGCCAATACGAATCTCGAAGATACCCGAGGTCGACTTATTCAGCACTAGAGTGTCCACTAAGGTGCGCGTACGGTGCACAGCAGGTAAGTTGGCTGGAGAGAATCTCTGAGGTTAGGTGTTTCTCCGCTATGCCTCGAACTCTGGACGTCTTCATTACCCAGCTTGTAAGTCTGCCTAGTTGTACTTCCTCTTAAAACAACAGCCACCACCTGTAAGGCTGCCGGAAGCAGTCAGGTCGTTCTACATAGCAGAGAAAGCTTTTCTCAGGGAGCTGCTGCATTCACCGCTATCTCCTTTCTTTTAAACCACTGAGTAACACTGCTGGCAGGTTGGAATCTCACTTCCTGTGCTCGAGCTTCGCAGTACGGTCGGTTCGCGGTTAAAAGGGCATGATCGACTATAAAATACGTAGAGTTGGGGCTACACATTTTTTGGGATTAATTCTTGATTTGATACTCAGGTGCAGGCGATACCCAATAAAGTTATAGCCTACCAGCTATTGCCGTTTTTAATATATTGAAATACAAAGTGGTTAACAAATTATTAAATAACATTTATGTCGCCCTTATTTAAGGTCATATCTTATACTACATATCGCCGTTGCTCCTAGAAAAACCGCTATGTGATCATTAGTCGTCGGATTTTAGGCAAAAACCTACTTTGTTCCTGAAGGGAGAATTAAAATGAAGTTGTATTTACACGTATCATGTATTTGTAAGGTTAAAAACGGTGGTCCTATAGCCCTAAAATGGCTAAATTGGCGTTAGAACCTATGTTTGACCACTTTTTTTTCCCTAAATCGATAAAAAAAAAGGCTGTTAATGTATTCCGAGAAACTTAAATATTTACCGACTAGTCTTCAGTATCTTGAAATACTTTTTCAAACAAAATCATAAAATCGGGAATCTGGAACCCATTCTTGCTGAAGTCTTTTCCTTACGAACCTGCAGCAGTAGTCTACACGCCCACAGTCCGTGTCACGAGTGAAAACAAGGAAGTGTCGCCTTCCAAGTCGTCTTCAATTGAAAGGTTACAGGAGTTCCCCTACTTCACATCGGATGATATAATTATATTGTACCAAAGTGGTGAGTGATTTTTTTTATATTTTCCCCAGAAAAGTTATTATAAATTTAGCCAAATAAAAATGTTATTCTAACTGATACATTTTTTTTAAAAATCTGCTTATTCTCCAGGGTCGGCTTTTCCCTCAGACTTGGCGAGGGATCACACCTCTACCTGGAGCTTCAGACTCTGGGTCGGGGATACAACTGGGGAGGATGACCAGTACCTCGCCCAGGCGGCCTCACCTGCTATGCTGAACAGCGGCCTTGCGGGGGGGATGGGAAGATTGGAAGGTATAGACAAGGAAGAAGGAAGGAAGGAAGGAAGGAAGGAAGGAAGGAAGGAAGGAAGGAAGGAAGCGTCCGTGGCCTTTAATTAGGTACCATCCCGGCATTTGCCTGGAGGAGAAGTGGGAAACCACGGAAAACCACTTCCAGGATGGCTGAGGTGGGAATCGAACCCACCTCTACTCAGTTGACCTCCCGAGGCTTAGTGGACCCCGTTCCAGTCCTCGTACCACTTTTCAAATTTCGTGGCAGAGCCTGGAATCGAACCCGGGCTTCCGGGGGTGGCAGCTAATCACACTAACCGCTACACCATAGAGGCGGAGTTTAACTGATACATGCCTATTAAAATACGTCAAATTGAAGCTGCCTAAAAACTATTTTTAGGACGTATTTTTTCACATTTAATAGCCTATTTTAGGCACCTGAAATAAAAATGTTAACACGTAAAAGTCCGAGGTCTAGATACAATATTTCATTTTAGACCTCTGACCATAAAGGTTCTGTCAGTATACTGCATGAACTGCATCAACGAATTCTCGGTCGTGATACTTGTGTTGCGGGTCAGTATTTCTCCCCTTGACATTGTCACATTGTATTTCGAGGCTCAACCCCCCGCGGTGTAGGGGTAGCGTGCCTGCCTCTTACCCGGTTGTCCCGAGTTCGATTCCAGGCCAGGTCAGGGATTTTTACCTGCATCTGAGGGCTGGTTCAAGGTCCACTCAACATACGTAATTACAATTGAGGAGCTATCTGACGGTGAGATGGCGACCCAGGTCTAGAAAGCAAAGAAAAATGGCCGAGAGGATCCGTCGTGCTGACCACATGACACCTCGTAATCTGCAGGCCTTCGGGCTGAGCAACGGTCGCTTGGTATGCCATGGTCCTTCGGGGCTGTTGCGCCATGGTTTTTTTTTTTTTTCGATGTTATGGTACATATTTGGACATGTTGTAGTTGATAGTGGAATTGCTGCATAGGAGGGCATTAAAAGAACGCTTAAGCTACCTGTGAACAGAGTATCTCTAGAAACGTTGTAATGTTCTTCCCCTTGAAGCCTTACATCAAAGAGCGTCAGCTGTGATGATCTGTAAATTAAGAAATAGTCCGGCTCCATGGTCCAAAGGGTCCCGGTTTGAATTCCCGGCCGGGTCAGGAATTTTAACTTTCATTAGTTAATTCCTATTGCTCAGAGGGCTGGGTATTTGTACCGTCTACAGCATTAAATTCATTCTAGGTAGGGTTGCCATAAGGTTCAGCATGAAATTCAGGACACCAACATCGACAAGTTCCAACCATAGGCGCCGACTCCTCGGGAGAACTTGCCCCCATACAAATAGTGGTACGGGGACGTAGTCGTGTTTTTGTTCCCGTAAGAATATTTGAGTCCGCCTCTGTGGTGTAGTGGTTAGTGTGATTAGCTGTCACCCCCGGAGGCCCGGGTTCGATTCCCGGCTCTGCCACGAAATTTGAAAAGTGGTACGAGGGCTGGAACGGGGTCCACTCAACCTCGGGAGGTCAACTGAGTAGAGGTGGGTTCGATTACCACCTCAGCCATCCTGGAAGTGGTTTTCCGTGGTTTCCCACTTCTCCTCCAGGCAAATGCCGGGATGGTACCTAACTTAAGGCCACGGCCGCTTCCTTCCCACTTCCTTGTCTATCCCTTTCAATCTTCCCATCCCCCACCAAGGCCCCTGTTCAGATTAGCAGGTGAGGCCGCCTGGGCGAGGTACTGATCATTCTCCCCAGTTGTATCCCCCGATCCGATGTCTGAAGCTCCAGGACACTGCCCTTGAGGCGGTAGAGGTGGGATCCCTCGCTAAGTCCGAGGGAAAAGCCAAACCTGGACAATAAACAGATTAAGAAAGAAAGAAAGAAAGAAAGAAAGAAAGAAAGAAAGAATATTTGATATTTTCATCCTTGCCCCCGGTGTTCAAGACCTAAAAGTCGACGCCTATGGTTCCAACGAGTGTATTTGCGAAAGTCCATATGAACTCTCTCGTCCGTTACCAAAAGACACACTTGTTATATGATGTTAATGTTTAAAATCAAATAGAGAAATAATAAGAAATTATACTTTATGTAAAACACCTACTTTACAGATCACTCCAAAATTATATAATATTCAATGTCATTTGCATATATTATTAAGTAACAGGTGGGACTGCTAACATGGAATTAATCATTTCTCAATAACACGGATAAGTGAAAACTAAAAACAGCATTCATTTACCTTTGCTCAGAGATTTATGATACAGAAGTGCCCTGATGCTGATACCAGTCATATTTTTCTGAACTTGACACACTTTTTAGCAACTCACCATTTTTTAAAAATGCAATCATGAAATTCCTGCCAAGATATTTCTTAAAAATTGTATTGCAGCAATAATATTGATTTAACAGATTCTACTTTTAGTCTATTTCGGTCATCTGTCCATTGTGAATTCATTAAAGAAAAACTTCTTTCCACACATGTATTATGGCCAGGTAAACAGAAATAGAAGTGAGCCAATTTAAGCAATTCAGAATATTTACATTGCTTTAAAAACTGAACCCATTTATCACTAGCTAACATGGTTACAAAATAATTTTCATCATTATTCAACGCGCTGTTCCCGGACGGAAGTAGATAGCGTTAGCGTAGGTCAAGCCTGTTACCATGGCAACGTCAGGTAATCACGTCAGACTCTGCTTCTGTATGACCAACCAAAAAAAATTCCATTCGTTTTCAAAAACATTTAAGCAAAGTTTTAAATAATTTGCTCTGATTTTTAAAATCCAGGGTATTTAATAATTTTTAAAAATTCAGTCAGGACGTCGGGACACATGCTCAAATTCAGGACAATCCCGCTTTTTCAGGACGTATGGCAACCCTAAGTTAGGGCCCCATCCTCGTAGACACGCACCAGGCCTCTCCGGAGACCGCACGCTGTTATTATTAAGAAATAAATTGACTCGTTCCATCACTTAATGTGTGACGAATTCAGACATTCACGCAGACAGTACTAGATGTACTAATAAAATTCACATTGATCCAATTGACACAACGAATTATGGCGGTATTGTAAATCTGCGTGGCACTATGTGTGTAACTCACTTCCTTTGAAATATCTGAAGCCATCTCTTTTCAGTTTCAACTCATTTAATTTATAACTGTTAGGCTCTTCAGTCTTCAGAAACTAGTTTTGAGTAATACATGTATAAAATGGCCGCCTCTGCGGTGTAGTGGTTAGCGTGATTAGCTGCCACTCCCGGAGGTCCGGGTTCGATTCCCGGCTCTGCCACGAAATTTGAAAAGAGGTCCACTCAGCCTCGGGAGGTCAACTGAGTAGAGGTGGGTTCGATTCCCACCTCAGCCATCCTCGAAGTGGTTTTCCGTGGTTTCCCACTTCACCTAACTTAAGGCCACGGCCGCTTCCTTCCCTCATCCTTGCCTATCCCTTCCAATCTTCCCATCCCCCTACAAGGCCCCTGTTCACCATAGCAAGTGAGCCCGCCTGGGCGAGGTACTGGTCATACTCCCCAATTGTATCCCCCGACCAAGAGTCTGAAGCTCCAGGACACTGCCCTTGAGGCGGTAGAGGTGGGATCCCTCGCTGAGTCCGAGGGAAAAGCCGAACCTGGAGGGTAAACAGATGATGATGATGATGACATGTATAAACTACCTGAAAAAGAAAGTATGTGGTAACAGTATTATACTTGAAAAAGAAACTACTTCATCAAAATGGGATGGCATGCTTCATTCTTGAAAAACCGTCACCATTATATGTAGGGCCCCATTCTCACTGATGTGCGTCATCTCGAAATAACTGCACCAGTGCCTCTCCGCAGACTGCACACCATTACACTGATATGCATCTGAATTAGAGATGCCTGGCTAGTTGCGTGTAGCACCCGCTTTCACCCCGATGACGATAGCGGTGTGCATGACAGGGACTCCACAAGATACTGGATAAGTGGGAAGTCGTACTGTTCCATGACCACTGCACAGCCTCCCGTAATTGCACAGGTACTGTTCAGAACAGAGTCAACGGCGCGTACATCACCTAGATGTGCTCATGTGCTCAGTAGGATTGAGATCGGGTGACCTTGGCGACCAGGCAACCATCCTCATGTCCATGGAGTGTTCGTCGAACAAATTAACCAGAGTTCGGAACCGACTGGACAGTGCTGCTGGAGATGATCTGACAGCAGGTTCCTGTATCGTTTGTCGGTGAGGGACGTTGTGGGATGTGCCAGAGGCCCCATTTCATCCCACGTGAACAGCTCCCATACGATGATACAAACACCTCCGGCCTGAGCTGTACTCTGGTGACAAGGTGGTGGTGGTGGTAGTGATTATTGTTTTGAGACGAAGTACAACTAGGCAACCATCCTACACATATCACCAATCAGAAAGGAAAAAATGGAAGGTATCCGACACTTCGAAAAATGAAGCTATCGGCCAAAGAAGAGCAAGGGCCACGAAGGGCGTGAAAATGAAAGACTTCCTAGGATTCCCAACCTAATATCGTCGGGGTCGAAAAGAACAAGAGTTTACCAAATGAGGTCGGATAGGATAAATGAAAGTGATGAGCCTGACACAAGTGGAAGTAATGCCAGGACTCAGCTAAGTGCCCCGTGGTTGCCAACCCACGCTCCAAATTTCAGAGCCCTTGGGGCCCCTTTTAGTCGCTTCTTACGACGGGCAGGGGGTACCGTGTATGCCATTTTTGCAGCCCCCATCCACAGGCGGAATTAACTGCATGCTCCCTTTAATTTCTTTGGTTTAGAACTGACGACATAAATTGCTTCTTATTTTCTTGAAAATTATGTTAAGTCTATTCCAATGAAGAAATAGTATCAGATTCACCCACTTGCCATTTATAAGTCATTTAAAATTTGTAAAATATCAGACCCCAAGACGAAGCGAAGTGGCCGTACAAGATTACTACGGCAATGGAGCCAAGCATTCGGGGGACAAGTATGGTCGAACCCCACCGTCTGTTGTCCTGAGTATGGCTTTCTTTGGTTTCCCGTGTTCACTTCCAGGCAAATGCCGGGACAGTTCCTATTCATAGGCTCCTTCCACTCCGTTACCCAAATCCATTCACCGTCGTTCATTTCGTCCTCATTTAGCTCTTCAACTGAGGTTGACAACAGGTAAAACCCGCTTATCAGGAAGCGGTTCTAAGGGGTAGACATACATTAGAACACTATGAGATGTGTTACCGTGTAGTTATGTATTATAATTCATTAAAATTCCTCTGCATGCATAAAACATTTTAGGAATCAGTGATCATCAGAACAGACAGAATTGCTGCATTAGAAAGGAAATTAATAGTATATTAGATTTAAAAAATCCCTAGGCCTAAGCTTATAGAAAATGCTGTGCCAACAAACTGTCGAAATGTTCTAAAACTATTCTTCAAGGCCTTGCTGATGTAGAACATCATGTAGACTAGGCTATTCGAGAAAGTACTGAATCTAACAAGCAATATACAGAACCCATGATCTTTGTGCCCTAAGAACATTATGCATAAATTAACAATTAAACTAAAAGTTGGATTCTTGATAGCATGGATTTGACACGTGACGAGGGGGTGATTACCTTCGGTCCCACGCTCTGGGGTACGTGACGTCAGCCACACGTGTCGATGGCGGAAGAATCTCAAGTCATTTTTGTGAACTATTTCAAAGCGCGTGTACATGGCGTGACCCAAGCCAAGTCAAAAAAATATAGTGCCTATCAAAGGGGGTCAATCATCTCACAAATCTAACCCGTAAAAATTTTAAATGTCCATGAACACTACCGCCAGAAATGTAGCAAGCATGTAGTCACTTTCAAAACTCTTGAAATTACAGTTTAGTTAAGTCAGAAAATTTATAGAAATTTTCTTGGCGGCAAAGGGAGATATCCGAAGAGAGGGGGTAACTGCTATAAATATGAAGGGACGCCATGACGAAGTCTCCTTCTCCGGCATTTGTGATACAAAGCGGACGAAAAATTGTTGAGCTGCTCTGCGAAATCAAACCAACGAAAGTAGACTGAGTTCAACTGCAGATTTTAGCCATTGTGGCTAGGTCTTGTCTCCATGAGGAAATAGTTTCCTTGAGTGAAATAATTGTACCAGATAGGACGGTCAAAGTACTGAATAAATTCTAATGTGATTAAGTAATTCGTGTGCGGAAATAATTATAGTCCATCGTGTGCGCTCAGCAAACAAGTGAAGGGTATTTTCTTTTTTTTATGCTTTATTCCAGGAAACCTGAAGAAACATAATGATCTGTACAGCCATGAATGTAAAAATGGCTAAATAAAATGCCAGGGTCGCAGGTGAGCCCTATGACGAAAAATGGTGTGACTACATGAGGTAGGTGACTTTCCATCTTACTACGTCTTATATCTTGTCTCACGATCTCTAAAAGTGTATTTGACTGGGGATATACGACGCAGTGGTCACCCCTACTAAGTTTTGTAAATGTGAGAATACGACTAAAAGAGTCATTTGTTTTATTTTCCACTTGGATAAAAATTTGAAGTCTTGCGAGTGCCGTATAATGTTGTAAAAAGTTATTGAATAGGGTTTCGAAGTGATATCACGTCCAATGTAGATCGTCATCCGTGTGAGTGTACTGCCTATATTTTGTGATGTCAAATTAAGATGTTCATTCGACGTAAATTTTTCTGTCTGCAATTTGACGTTAATAATTTAGGAATCCATGGTTACTCATTTTCAATCGAGTGGAAGCGCGCTGTCGGGTGAGAATCTAGGGTGATGAATTTGGTCACGGAGAGAAACGTTTTTCTAGGCCCATTTTAAACTGTGTCTGACTGACAATAAAAAGATCTAGTAGAATGTTTCAGTCATTTCTCGTAAAAATCAAGTTATTAAATACGATATCATTTATGCGAAGTTATTCATGATTAATGCATTGTGCGATATTAGACGTCGAGATTTCTAGTAAGGATTTTATTCCAGTTCTTTGTCGATGATAATTGTGGAGCTGGGAAACAGGGGTTAGTTTTGTTGATATGAGATTTGTGAATCAGGTTGGACCTGTCATTGAAGCCGGGACATGGAAGCCCGAGGAATGTTTTATATGAGTTGAGATGAGATGTGCGAATCAGGTTAGAGTCCTGTCATTGAAGCCGCGACACGATAGCCCGAGGTATATTTTATAATGTTGGGAATGGAAAGAAATTCATAGAAATCCATAGCGGTATTAATTGGCGACGCGTATAATTAGTGTGGGCATCTTGAAACTTAATCTGTGCATTTTGTTGGTTAGAATATCGTATTTGTTTAATTTTGTCGGCAGAGTTTAAAGAGAGCATTTTGAGAAGCCAGTCAACTGGAATAAACCAGGTGTTTCATGTTACTGCCAAGCGAACTTGGGGACGAGAGGCCTCAGCTGTGATAACGGGACAGGCGTGGAATTGAGATTGTACTGTATTCTCGGCCGGGGAAAACGTTAAAATACTGGATTTAGTTGAAATTCATAGCCGGTAATGATATGAGCATTGTGAAATACTGTAAAATTTGTTTAATTGGGGACGTAATGAACATTTGAAATCACGAACTTTGAGTATAAGGAACAGAGTAACCAAATTCAGGGTTGGCCAAAATATAGAGCGATGGTCGTGATGATTGGTTTGTCTGTGAGGGGTGTGCAAAATTCATAAATGGTATGACGAGATATGACATCGTAATTATATGGCGAGTTGTTTGGTTTGTACGTAGATTCTTAGGATATCCAAGTGTTAATAACGGTTAGGACTAGATTAGATTTTAAAGTGTGAAATCATGAGACAAGATATATAACTGGACATGAATTATGTAACAATTCTTTTCCAGCCAGATAAACATCACAAGATTGAATTTACATCACAGCTGCGTAGGAATTTGTGAAGAAACCAGAGTCCGCGGTGATAAAACTTGTTGTTCGTTAACATTTCGTCAAATCATTTAAATTTATTAAATTATTAAATCCAGTGAAACCGCATTTTGAAATAACTTTAATCAAGCGAATAACCTGGAGATGCATTCTGGAAATTTTAGTTTGTTTTTCTGGGGGAATATTTAAGTATAAAGTAACGATTAAGGGACATATCCGAAGGAAATGGATTTTACTGCCACAAAGTTTGTGAGCATTGCTATTGTTGTAATTATTGAACTTTGATTGATTGAGCAGTGAATGTGCTGGGGATAGTAAAGTGGAAACTTTGGTCATCAACCGATGTAACTTAATTGTGTTTAGCCTTCAGCCTAGAAACTTGGATGGTCAGGAGGTCATCAACCTCAGTGACTTGGATTAGGGCCATATGCCATTGTAGCATCATTACCTTGCGGTCATCGTCCACAATGACTTTAAAGTAACTTAGAAGATTAGATGTCGGTCCATGACATAGACGCAGGTCACATCGATTCAATTAAGGGTCCATGCCGTAGAACCACTGTGTGGCACACACCGATTGGACGGCCTTAATTATACCCAGAGTCCAGAGTTCGTGTTACGAGGGCTGGACCATAACGAATCACTATGATGGTACATGTGGTCTCACGTGGAAGCCGAATTTAAGGATTTCCAGACTTTCCTTTCTTAAATGATTGATAATTGAGACAATGGTTTCTAGTATGAATGCCCGTCAGGCAGTTACGTTAAAGTCTCACACCAGTGTTCTGACGTTTATGTAAAAATGATTGTGGTGTCCATGGACACAATTGACTTCTATGATACCGTTGACATATCAGATTGCTTCAGAATTTTCCTGAATAAATAGGAATCTTTTAAACAGACCTTTCATTCCAGTAGATAGATTAGAATTACTGAACCCTACCTTTACCTCAGCAAGTGACGAAGAACCCGATACGACCCAAGAGACAGATCTCATGAACTTTGCTGATAGGTAAGAAAGGTAGGTATCCCTCAATATGGACCAAAGGGTACAATACGAAACGTGATTGAATACCGTACATGATATGCCGTAAATAACATTCTTTCATTCTCGCGATCTGCCTCGCACTTTTTCTTCCTAATGCATGAGAAAGTATAACCTTAAAAACGGGAAGTCTTGGTGAAAGATTTAATTCTTGTAAAACATAATTACTGCAAACATGATACAAATATCAACGATACATACCTAAATAACAATTCCTTGTCCAAGTTACGACCAAATGTACCGTTTCATACGTTATGATTACACAACACACACATGGACTTCGCACATGACAATAAAAAATTTCGCATTTTACAACGAATTCGTGGGAGAATCATGTGATTGATTATTCAATTAAAGAAAAAATAAACAACAAATCTACGCGTAGGTTTCTCACTACATTTCGATTTGAGAAGACATTACAGCCGTATGAATGACTAAACCCAACTGATAGTGGGCGATAAATCGTTGCAATACACAGTTATGTCACGAAAGTACACGTCTGTAAACAACAAAAATCACCATTAACCTTTTCCATCCCATGCACGAGTTAACTCGGATGTCAACATGCCTCCCGCTGCCCCAAACACGAGTTAACTCGGGTTTCCAACTAAGCAACCGACGCGAAATCGGGAGGTTGTGGCTTCGGATCCCACTGGTGTCTGGTTGGCCATTTTTGTTCTGTACTTAACATCTCTTCAACACGTACTAAATGTACGTAACACGGCCTAATAGGTTGAAAGTCGGTTTCGATAAGCACATCGCTCTTCCAAACTCGGAATACGATCTATGCCATTTTTACTACGGCTAGGGAGCACTCCAGTCTCTACTTCGTACCCTAGCCGTGACAACAAAGCAAAATCAGGCCAAGACACCAAACTGGAAGTCGACCTCCCCCCGCCATGCCCAACTGCATATTACCTGGCATAGATCTTTCCTTTTCAGAAGCTGCCCTGCTCACATATCTCAGGAATGAAGGCATTCCCATAATCAACCTACGCCGGATACTAGTGAATCACCAGCCAACCGACAGAGTCCTCATACAACTATGATCAGAACGCGCCGTCCAGACAGCCATCAGATTTGGGATCTTCATATACGGAAAGCCGCACTTTGCCGAACCATGTCCACCACACATGGCAAATGACCTCGGACCGGACCCGGGAACCAAGCCACCCCGACAACTGGAGCAACCAATAGCAAGGCCACCTCCTCCATATACACCACCACGTCGCCCGCTAACCCATCTATACACTACCACCACCACCATTTCTACCACCACCGCCACTGACCTAGCCCGCTCCACCACCAACACTCCCATAACCACCTCAGTGATGAATCACTCCTCCCCTATCATGACGTTTCCTATTACACCCCCACGCCCTCCCAGTCCTCACAGGCAGCCAGAAGATGATCAAGTCTCCATGACAACATACGCAGGAAGACAGACACCTCCATCAGCTCCCGAGCCCAATAGGACACCTACACCAGCGCCCGAGTCCACCACCAGCGTAGTCGTCCGGGGAGACAACCCAGCCATCCCAGCTGAACTCATCTTCCACGAATCCCAACGATCAGGCACACAACTGAAGAAGGCAACCAGAATATACAACGCAGCCGGGCCCACATACATGGTGCGCCTCGTACTCCAACCGCAAGAAGATGTCCAACTCCTAATTCAACAAGGAATTCAATTGTTTGGAAGACACTACAGGGTGGAATCATCCCGTTCACCTCAACAATCTACCACCCGCCCCCACCCACCAAGCAACCGCCCCCGTCAATCCCCGCAACTCCACCTTCCGAATCCAACCAATAAAACCCACCTCCTACTCACATCCCTCGCCAACATAACCCTCTTCTATCAACAAATCTCATAAATCTCATAAATGTAATAACTTGTAATGTCTGTACCTTCGTCCTTGGTCGATAAGCATTCTTCTCCACTTCCGAGTTCAGTCTGACGCTGTAGTTCTGTTGTTCATCACACGTTCTGTTCAGACGACGGACGATTTATCAATCGTCTTGCCGTATTTTGACGAAAATTATGTGCGTAGTGTTTTTGTTTGACAGCTGTCTTCTAGTGATGTGCTTGAGCCCGGCTCGAGCTGCTCGAACAGATGACATTAGAGTTTGAGCAAGTTCGAGCTTTGCTCGAGCTTTTGTACGCGCCGCACTCTAGCGCCTTGCTGTTACTAAAGCCCAGCAAACTTGAGAAGGATATGCAAGAGTATTATGCTGGACAGTACTGGTTCGTCCTCTTTGATGTTACTGCCGTAATAACCAACAAAAACCTAACACTTATCCCAATAATATGTTACTGCCGTGTCTTTGGTACATAATATAATTTCGACCCATACCTATATATTGGAGACAATCAAAATTTGTGTTTGTGCAATGATTCGTTACAAATGCATCGATCCGAATAAACCAACTGCCTACTAAAATGTGTTGTTTGGGCCGTATACAGTAAATACAGAAAAAGGAAACCATTACACGTGTCATAATATTTACATATTTGAATGGTTATAAAACTAAAAATGTATATTTTATCTTCAGTTGTTGACACGATTTTCGCTCGGCTGCATGGCTCAATGGTTAATGTGTTGGCCTTTGGTCACAGGGGTCCCGGGGTCGATACCCGGCAGGGTCAGGATTTTTAACACCATAAGATGTTACCTTGTTGTATTTGTTCCAGGTGGGCTCGAAAACTACTGGACCGATTGACCTGAATTGTGGTAAAGGATACAGCTTGAAATCTCGAGTCACTTTTGATTTTCATATATATTTCACGCAATCAGACAGTAACATTGTTGCATAATAATATTTATACATGCATTGGTCGTGTTTTGCAGGCTTAATGTTGTTAATCATTACTTTCAAGTACCGATAGTTAACATGTTTTTCGTTTGCTACGAGTTATTACTTTCTCATTAATAATTAGTAATACATTATTATAATAGACGAATTTGTTATTACTTCAGACAGAGTAGACAATGGCTGGCAGAGAAAGGTCATGGACTTGGGACTACTTTGAAGAGCTTACAGACAAACGAGTAAATTGCATACGATGTGATAAAATATTAAAATACGATAGCGAAAATACATCGACGATGATAAGACACTTAAAAATTCATAATCTTCGTCCTTCGTCGAATGACACCATTGCAAATGAGGGGGAGACACCTCCACATAAAACGACGTCGACATACGCAGGTAAAATATTATTAATAGGCTCCGTTTTGTTTTTCATGAATAGCACAGTGGACGGCCGCTCGCATTAGACTTGTGAAAGGCTCAGAATGTCCGCCTGGAAAGTTACTTTACTGTTGAGGTATACAGTTTATACCGATTTTAAGTGCGTAAGCATTACGTTATGATGCCATCAATTTATTCATTGATTGGCAATTAGTCCGCCTCTGTGGTGTAGTGGTTAGTGTGATTAGCTGCCACTCCCCGGAGGCCCGGGTTCGATTCCCGGCTCTGCCATGAAATTTGGAAAGTGGTACGAGGGCTGGAACGGGGTCCACTGAGCCTCTAGAGGTCAACTGAGTAGGGGCCGGTTCGATTCCCACCTCAGTCATCCTCGAAGTGGTTTTCTGTGGTTTCCCACTTCTTCTCCAGGTCATTGCCTGGATGGTACCTAACGTACGGGCACGGCCGCTTCCTTCCCTCTTCCTTGTCTATCCCTTCCAATCTTCCCAACCTCCCGCAGGGCGCCTGTTCAGCATAGCAGGAGAGGCCACCTGGGCAATGTACTGGTCATCCTCCCCTGTTGTAACCCTCGACCCAGAGTCTGAAGCTCCAGAACATTGCCCTTGAGGCGGTGGAGGTGGGATCCCTCGCTGAGTCCGAGGGAAAAATCGACCCTGGAGGGTAAACAGATTAGACGAAGGGCAATTAAAGAAAACGATGCCGCAAACCGAAAAAGTAGGTAGTGGGTCGTAAAGGCAATAACGAACAATGGAGTTCTTTACTTCTATGGTCATGGCCCCAAACAGGAAATAAACAACCCTTACATCCCTGCTTTAAAGCGCTGGGGATATCGGGCTGGAAAAACATTAGGGCCAAGAAAAAATAATTTCTTTGGCTTTACATCCCACTAACAACTTTTACGGTTTTCGGAGACGCCAAGGTGCCGGTAGTTACTCCCGCAGGAGTTCTTTTGCATACCATTAAACCTACCGCCAAGACGCTGACGTATTTCAGCTAGTGATGGGCAAACAATACCTGTGTTCGAGCGGGATCGAGCCTGACCAGTACCTACTAATACAGTTGTATTAGTAGGTACTGGCCTGACTCCGCCTTCGATCACGTGACTGCTCGAGCTTGCTTCGAACAGGCTCGAAACTCGGCGCGTATCGGGTCGGCTCCATCCCGCTCGAACACGGGTATCGTTTGCCCATCACTACTGTCTTCTGTCTTCCAAGTCTTCCAAGACAGAAGTGTAAATTAAGCATGAAGTAAAGTTGTATTTTAGACATGTTAGGGAATTGTGATGAGTCTGACTTAAATGAGTATAGTGAAGTTAAGTCTTAATGTATACAGCTGTAGACATTTATCACACCATTGACAAGTTCTGGCGAAAGAAAAATGAAAATCCACAGAGCCTGTTTCCAGGCATTCCAGCGGGTCAGGAATGAAATGAATGAAGCCCCCATCTAGCGGCGAGGAGAGGAATTGTGCCGGCTGCCGAAGCCTGTCGCACTCCTCTCGGGCAATGATTAATGACTGACAGATGAAATGAAATGATAATGGATAGTGTTGTTGGAATGACGGATGACCGGGAAAACCTGATTACCCGGAGAAAAATCTGTCCCGCCTCCACTTTGTCCAGCACAAATCTCACATGGAATGAGCGGGAATTGAACCGTGGAACCCAGCAGTGAGAGGCCAGTGCGCTGCCACCTGAGCCATGGAGGCAACATCGGGCAAAAGAGCCAAGAGAAAACTTTGCTAATATTGTCTCTCCATGACTGTTCATTAGCTGTGCAAATAGGCCTACAAGCGGTTTTTAGCCTCTTTCAACCAATGTCGAAACTTCCAGAAAAATCTGGTATGGAGCGTCCATAAGGCTGAAACGTTGGGAGTGGAAAGGTTAAAATTTAAAATAATTCAAAGTGAAACTAACTGAAAGCTGGACAAATAAACATAACATACCTATAGGCTATTTTGGAGGTTGATGACGGACAGTCATCCCATCATGGATAATGCGTGGTTATCAAGATAAACTTCATTATTTTTGGAAAATCTATTGGAATAGATCTAGTCTGGGCCTCGGAGTTTTTCATCATTCGGCAATGAAAATGCTGAAGATTTTTGTGAGTCAGTATTGTAATTTGATCGATATACAAAGAGACTACAATGCCGTGACATTTTATACCATTGAAAGAAATATAATAATCATTACCTTTCAGTATCCACCATGGGATGACAACAGGTTATGGATTCGTAGAACACAAAAGAAAATCACCTCACTAAACTCTTAAAATAAATACTAAATTAAGTTATCTAATGTCACACACGTATTTTAATAGTAGAACTTGCTGTATTTAAGAAAAGCGAGGAAGAAAATAATGTATCACTGTTGTGAAGACTGTTAAGCATGCTGGCAAAACAAGATGTTACTCCATACTTAATAACAATATAGTATTAACATACTCTAACAATAAGAGAACTGGACAATAATTACAACTACACGTTAATAATTCTCCACTAATTAGTATCACAAAATATATAAGTAAAACGAACTCTATACAGAGGCGTTATACAGTCAAATGAATCAGACCTTATGTCTACTTCTTATTCTCTGTGGTCCAAAGAGTATGGCGCTGTGATCAGACTAGTGCCCATCAGCTGATTCCAACTGTTCCAACGCGCCATACCCTATCTATCTCGTCAGCCATGGTCCACGATACACTAAATGGATGATGTTCATTCCAGATACATCTCCATCCCAAAAATATATCCATGCTAAAAGCATCAAGTTGCTGCTAATTCCATAGAATAATACAATATTATTTTATGACTGCGCCGATACGTTCGCGTTAGTCACGTGACGGAAAGGAAACTGTTCAGTCAAACCTACGGACGATAACACATGAGTCCAACCACACCTTTCAAGAAGAAGAAGAAGAAGAAGAAGAAGAAGAAGAAGAAGAAGAAGAAGAAGAAGAAGTCAACCGTAAACAGCACCATTTAATGCCATGCGTTATACTTTTACATTGCGTCACGCCACGTCACATTAGTTAAGTGCATCGTAATCGCGGCTTGATCTCGTAGGGAAGCGTCTGCGCGTGAATGCCGGCTGCTATTGGAAGAAGAAACAAGCACGACGAATAGCTGTGCCATAGCCAGACGATAAATCTGGCACCATGGAACATTGCTGTCGTTATTGTGACTGTGCCATGCAATGTCCAGAATGTAAACAATACAAGAACACTTCAGGATCAATGTTCTATTTCGCTTTACGAAGAGGATCTTGTATCACGCACCCCGCAATGTATTACGATCTGGAAATGATGCTGAATGGTGGAGAAAAGGTAAGATTTCGTTTACTATGAGACATTTAACCCATTTGCAGACGCGCATTTTGCTAGAAAAACAACTTGGAAGTGTGATTACGTCTTTACGTTTTAGGTTATGAATCCTAGAAATGTTTCAGTGGTGTTATTTTGTAGCCAAGAACATTTAAGTTACATTCTCACCTGGGGTGGCCTTTCAGCTAAGAGAAAAATAAAGCGCCACGGCTTTGGAGCCAAGCTCTACATTCCGGCGACGAGTGGGTTCGAACCCCACCGTCGGCTGTAATTAGAATGATTTTCTGAGGTTTCCTATTTTCACTTTCAGAAAAATGCTGGGACAGTTCCTATTCATAGGCCAAAGCCAACTCCTTAATCAGTTTTCATTCACCATCTTCATCAGCTCCTCAACTGAGGTTGGCGTCGGGAAGGGCATACGGTTGTAAAAACATGCAGTATACATTTCGTCTCACCTCATCACCGTCCCCGTATCAGGAAGCGGGACTAAGGGGTTCGACATACGCACATTAAAAAAAAAATGTTGAAAGTGAACATGAATTGCTCTTACTTTGTCTTCCTTAACCTTAAAACTATTTCTACCGAGCTCGATAGCTGCAGTCGCTTAAGTGTGGCCAGTATCCAGCATTCGGGAGATAGTGGGTTCGAACCCCACTGTCGGTAGCCCTGAAGATGGTTTTCCGTGGTTTATCATTTCCACACCAGACAAATGCTGGGGCCGTACCATTAAGGGCACGGTCGCTTCCTTCCCTCTCCTAGCCCCCTTTCTTGACCCATCGTCGCCATAAGACCTGTCTGTCTGTGTTGGTGCGATTAATTTGACAATATTTTAGGAGGTCTCTGTGATAATCCTTGGTTAGACATTCTGCAAATTGCTGATATGTCTTAAAATGTACTATTACAATTAAATTATTGTGGCCGTTCTGAGTAGCTCAACGGTTCAGGTTCGATCCTGCCTCAGTCCGGTGGTATTTGAAGATGGCCATCTTAGGACCACGTGGGTTATTAACCAATGCATTAATTTCGGTTTGTTTCATGCTTCCTTTCTTCCTCTCCAATAGTTCATTATTTCACTGTTTTCCCCTCCCCTTTTCTGTCCAGATGTTATTCCATTCCTTCTTTCCTTTCTCCTGGAAACCCTTCAAAGTTTGTTCCAATCTCCTACAAGTAATTCTGTCCTGTTATTCCCATCTCTGCCATAATCTCTCTTTATACTTTTCATCCACTGATTGCCAGTCTAACTCTTGTAAGCCTGATTAAAAATTTGTTTTATGTCCCTGGCATTATCCATCCTCATTATGTGACAAAGAACTTAACTCTCCTCTTGCTAAAATCAGGCATTCTTTCCGTGTCTTTATTTGTGTAGAGGTCTGCATTCTTCCTGTATCTGAACTCCCTATTTTCAGTCTTTAATGGGCCCCAGATTTTTTTTAGAATTGTTCTTTCCTTTTTTCTCAGCTGTTCTATTTCTCCTGTTTTCATGGAGAACATAAACTCTGTAGCATAGAGACATTCTGGTTTAATAATCGTGTTGTAGTGCTTGATTTTAGTTTTGTTGCAGAGACCATTATTATTATACTATAGGTATCGGTTAGTTGGTAAGCTTGTTCCAATTTCCTTGTTCTTGATTCATTTGATTGTTTGTCTAAACCATTAATATATATTACTCGCCCCCCCCCCTCACCTCACCCCCCCGGAGTACGTAAACATTGCTACCCTATCGATTTTTCCATATTCTATTATTAACTCTGTAGGTGAATTAGTCATAATTTTGGTCTTCTCAAAAGATACCTAAGTCCAATTTTTTCTCCAATTCTTTTCAGAAGTATTACCTGGATACGTCCTGTTGGTATATTCTCAGGTATGGTTGCAATATCGTCGGCGAAGGCTAAACAATTTATACCCACCCCTTTAAGTTTCGACCCTATTATTATTATTATTATTATTATTATTATTATTATTATTATTATTATTATTATTATTATTATTATTATTATTTTAACATTGTATTGTTATCATTTTAGCAACGTTATCCTCAACGGTTGCTCTTATGAACATGTCCTTGGTGCTCGATGATACCGAGGCAAGGTCATTATCTAAAACCAGTTCGTGTTAATTACTCGTGGTTCTCAAATGAGGCAAAAACACGTTGGGACGTACAGACAAGGCTAGGAATACAGTAGGACCAGGGTTTTAGGTAAAACTGAGGCCCACAGACTGTCAAGGATGTGCTGGATAAAGCTACAGTCCAAGCAGTCTGGCATACTTCTTAAACTGATTGAAACGAGGTGCTGGGACATAATCTCTCTCTCCTGACGTTGACTCATGTGTCACATAAGTTTATTCATATCTCATTGGATCATTCTTTATTGATTCCCTTAGATTTCGTATAGATTCTTTCACAAGTTGCTTTACATCGCACCGACATAGATAGGTCTTATGACGACGATGGGATAGGAAAGGGCTAGGAGTGGGAAGGAAGAGACTGTGGCTTTAATTAAGGTACACCTCAGCATTTGCCTGGTGTGAAAATGGGAAACCACGGAAAGCCATATTCAGGGCTGTCGACAGCGTGGTTCAAACCGGAATGATCTTCATTGGCGTAATCGTATTAACAAGGTTACAGATCTCTTCACATTATTATGAGGCTATTTAAAGGTTGTAGTACGGACGTAAAAGAGAGGGCATATAAGTCTCTGTTAAGACCGCAGTTAGAGTATGGTTCCAGTGTATGGGACCCCCTCATCAGGATTACTCGATACGAGAACTGGAACGATCCAAAGAAAAGCAGCGCGATTTGTTCTACGTAATTTCCCACAAAAGAGTAGTGTTACGAAAATGTTGCAAACTTTGGGCTGGGAAGCCTTGGGAATGAAGAGACGAGCTGCTCGGCTAAGCGGTATGTTTCGAGCTGTCAGTGGAGAGACGGCGTGGAATGACATTAGCAGAGGAATAAGTTACAGCGGAGCTTTTAAAAGTAGGAAAGATCATAATATGAAGATAAAGTTGGAATTCAAGAGGGATTGGAAAAAATTATCACGGGAAATATTAATAAATTTTGTGAGAATCTTTAAGAAAAAGTTAGGTAAACAACTGATAGGGAATCTGCCACCTGGGCGATAACTCTAAATGCAGATCAGTGGTGAATGATTAAAAGATTTGAGCATCATCAGGAACCAAGTAGTTCACGTCAAAATTGGAGATCACGTTTTGAAGAGAGTATAATCAGCAGCGGCTGGTGATTATTCTACTGGAGATGCCAACGAATTCAAAATTTGTAAACAAATCTTTCAACGTTGCAGGTACAGACAGCACATATTTACATAGGCTAGAAGTAACATGAAATCACATTATTTAACTGTACTATTTACAAGACTCTTCTTCTAATGAAGTATCAAATTAAACGAATGTATAAATTAAGAAACTAATATAAATATTTACTTTAATCCACATACATTTTGCTTAAAATTTCAGGTTTAAGAAAATTATTGAACAAATTAAAAACCTCTCAGAAAAAAAAAACATATGAAGAAAATTTAGGACGTACTCACCAAAACGGTTTTTTTTTTTTTGCTAGGGGCTTTACGTCGCACCGACACAGATAGGTCTTATGGCGACGATGGGATAGGAAAGGCCTAGGAGTTGGAAGGAGGCGGCCGTGGCCTTAATTAAGGTACAGCCCCAGCATTTGCCTGGTGTGAAAATGGGAAACCACGGAAAACCATCTTCAGGGCTGCCGATAGTGGGACTCGAACCTACTATCTCCCGGATGCAAGCTCACAGCCGCGCGCCTCTACGCGCACGGCCAACTCGCCCGGTAAACGGTTTGTTTAAAATCCTCGAACGAAACCTTCAGATGAACTAATAAGAACGGTTCTAAAAGTAACACGTTCTTGTCTCACATAGGAATAACCATAGCTATTGTCAACACACGCCGGCGCACAAACACTTGGTCACAATTTGAGTTGTCACGAAACTGATATTTACAAATTCCCGTACTTGCAACTTCAAGGCTACTTTACACACATATATAAACTTGGAAGGGATATCGGCTGCACCCTATATGATTATACACAAAAGTACTTAACGACGCTATTCATAAACACATAAAATGAACACCAGAAAAGGCAGCAAGGAGTGGCGTACGCTGAGTCTAAGACGTGGGCTACCACTAGACTTAGGTTACCCCTTTGCGATGGTTGGTTTAGTGAATGACAAGTCTTCTAAGTGTTTTGAGGTGCAACGAAGAACAGTTGCCTTATGGATAATACAGGATAAACAGGGGCGTAATTACCCATACGACATGGCCTTTAGAGTAAAAAGAGAAAAGGTTGCACATAACCGGCCATTAACAAAAGGCAAGGAGGCTATTTTTTTCTTGCTAGTTGCTTTACGTCGCACCGACACAGATAGGTCTTATGGCAACGATGTGACAAGGAAGGGCTAGGAGTGGGAACGAAGCGGGCGTGGCCCAGCATTTGACTGGTGTGAAAATGGGAAACCACGGAAAACCATTTTCAGGGCTGCCGATAGTGGGGTTCGAACCTACTATCTCCCGAATACTGGATACTGGGAGGCAAGGAGGCGAAACTACAACACTCCTTATAGAAATTACTAAAAACTTAAGTGGGCTTACGGCCCAAAGATACAGAGGTTAATACCATACTACAAGAGGGTGACTAAAGGAGGAACCTTTAAAGCCAAGACGAGATTTACAAAATTTAAAGTTTGAAAACTTTCGTCACCCAATTGCAAAGTTGAAAGGGAGACGGCAGATGGTCACCACTCTTCTTTCCCTTACATTACATATTTCCCGGTATGGAATAGAAACAGAGTCCTCAGACTTCGCCGAAAATCCTACATTTAAACCACCAGTTTACAAAATTATATGAAAAGAAAACGGCTAAAACCCTTCCCTCAACTACCCGCAGACGCTATCACGTGTTTAGGAAAATTCTGCCATTACCTTGTATCGCTGGATATTCTTCAAGCAGGCCGCGCCCCTGCCTCCTAGGCCTCCGTCAAGTCACACTCCCAGGCACTGGAGCAATTCAGACAAGACGGCCCTAAAGTGCCCTGCTTATGTAGTTCTGTAAGGGGAAATTTCCGATTAAATTGAACCGCACTTTGCTGATAGGCTGGATTCCTGTACACAACCCCGGTTTTGATTGGCTAGAGAACATATTTACAAGCATCTGATATTTAGATTGCAGTAGAGGAGGAACCAGCTGAAGTGTTAACAACTTCGGTACATTTAAAAGAACAGTCTTCAGAAAAAGGTTACTAATAACAAAAATTGAATTTCCTAAGTTCTAGGTTTATTTTTGGTGCGTGAGAGTGAGCTAGCAAATCGAGGTTAGAGCCATCTAACTGTAGAAGACGAAATTCTTTGGAAGTTTACAAGTTCATGTCCGTTGGCATAGACTTCACTTCATACACACTAAACACATCACAGTACCATCCACCACAGAAACACGTAATACTGATGACGTCCCACCACACAGCGTTGGCGTAAGGAAGGATATTCAGCCGTAAAACTAGACCTGACTACGGTACGGGCTGACTAAAGAATTTAGAAATAGGACGGGAATAATAGTAGCAATAATAATGTTACTTTTCCCCTGTGGGTGGGGCCGGTAGAATACACTCACGGTATCTCTAGCCTGTCGTAAAAAGAGACTAAAAGGGGCCCCAGAGGCTTTCCTTTTTGTAGCATTTTGAGCCTGACATTGTTTCTAGTTATTTGTGTCAGGCTACTCGCTTTCGTATTTCTTATCCGACCTCCCTTGGTCAACTGTTGTTCTTTTTCTGTTCCGACGGTTTTCGAGGCCTGGGGAGTAGGCTATTTCATTTTCAAGCCCTTTATGGTGCTTGTATTTCTTTGGACAATACATTCATTCTAAGCATTGTTGGAACTTTTCAAATTTTGCTTAGGATGGTTGCCGAATTATACTTCCCCTTAAGTCAATAGAAAGTTGATAAACTGCATTTCTTCAGGCCAAAAATGAAACTGGCCAATTAAAGGATGATGTACATGGAATGCTGGCATTAGTGTAAGTAACCACCAAACACACACTTTCCTTGAAATACAGTATACTGGTGATTCAAAAATTTGCACAATGATGATGGTGACATAGTTAATAATAGTTTGTTTGTTGATAAGATAATAAGCTTTTGGGCTTTTTTTTTTTTTTTTTTTTTTCACAGAGAACTTTGCTCTGCGTCTTCAAAAGATAATCTCGTTTGTTCACGAGTAAGACCTCTAAAAATGAATGAAGGTTTGAATGACTTGAACCACTGTCTGCTCGATATGCACCCGATGGCTGCTTATACTGCCTGCTAATTCCATACTCAAACGAGTAAAACGACTTCCGAAGAATCCACCGCTAGATGGCAGCACCAAACGGCCCTAGTTATCGCGGGAATGTGAGTAGACAAGCACATAAGCGAAGTTCAAACTCTGAAAATAAAGTAGAAAAAGGAAAGAGTTTTACTTGAAAGAGATTTATAGCTTCAGGGCTTCTCCAGAAGGAGGTTTCGACGGACAAGAAAACCTGGAAAATCGTCTGTATTATACTTTGCTACATTACTGAGCGAAGCTTTCATCATTTTTCTACCACAGTTTGTGACGCAAGTTCCTGGTGATTATTGTTACTAACACACTTTAAATGACTCGAAGATTTCTTGCAGTACGGTAGAGCAACCAAAAAAAAAATCATATAGCCCCGTAATTAGGCCCGTAAATCGCGGCTGGGGATACCGCAGACGTATCCGAGTGACTGATCAAGTTCATCAATAGGGATGCATTAACTGAGGTGTAAACATTATTCAAGCACATACTGCATTCAGTTTCTTCTTGGATTACATGCACCAAATAACCACACATACTAGTGCCAGAGAAGCTGTTAACAAAGTGGCACACACTGATTCAGGGGTCTCACGAACATCTTCCAGTAAGTCAAATACCACTGATTCTGTTTAGTCAAATCTGGAAGAAGATATTGAGGAAGAAAGTTGTGAAATTTGCTTGTGCATAACGGTGAACACTAAAATACGGAATTCTGAGCAGCCCGTGAGTCGGTCATGTCACTGCTCCCTCTTCCATTCTTAATAGCCCTAAACATGGCTTCAAATTGATCTCCTGAAAGGCCTGTGTCAGCACATTAAAAAAGTGCATTCTGTAGAAAACGAACAATGAAAGAGGAAGTAGATCATCTTCTTCCACCGGTTTCCCACACCTGTAAGTTTGTAGGTACGAACTGTATCACACATATGCGGATTGTTTCCTGTTTTACGGCCGGATGCCATTCCTGACGCCAACCTTATGTGGAGGGACATAGACATAATTAGTCTACTATTGGGTGTTTATGTCATGGTTGGTAGTGTGATGTTTTGTCTGTATTTGAAGAGAAGAGTGTTGGGACAGACACAAACACTCATTCCTTGAGCCAGGAGAATCAATCAGACGCGATAGCAAATCCCCGACCCCGGACGGCAATCGAACCCGGGACCTTCTGAACCAAAGACCTCAACGCCGACCATTCAGCCAATGAGTTGGACAGTGATAATAATAGCTTGATATGTTTCTTTGGCAAGTCTTTTTTATTGGGATCTTGGACGCTTCCTGTATCTCTTCAACATATTGGCAGAAACTGCCACATAGAGTTGCATGGATGAACCACACATGACTTAATTCTCCGTCACCAAATTTTTGGAACATGGGAGTATTTGTCCTGTCCTTGTCCGTCACAACACGAATAACAGAATCCAGCCTTCAAAACCTGCTAAACCAGGAGGAAAATTAATTTCCTTGTAATGCCTTCACCATGAAGTAGGCAGACGGAATCGTAATTTTTTCGTCAATCCATGAATTACAAAGCACAGCAATTCGTTGGCGAGTTGATGGTTTATTCCAATTTCTTCTTGATAGACTCCCTCTGCTTTGACAAGTCCGTAGAGCTGCCGCTCTTTAATTGTCATTTCGTCGCAAATAAGAGAATAAACTTTCTTCAGATCATTCAAATTTGTGGCTTTTGCTTGGAATCCTTCCTTTATTAGCGGTGAAATACCTGCTCCAAACTTCATCGCTCCCGGATACTTTCCGTATATAATGTACTACGTGAAAGTGACTATATTAATTTTAATCTCTGCCATACTCATAATCTTTCGGAGAAGCAATCCGCCAACAAATACAATGCTGTATAATACACCATTTACACTAAAAAGAAGTGCAGCACTAGCCTATTTTCCCCTATTTCATTCCGACAGATTGGGACATTTGGTGCTGCCGCCTATCGTGGGTATTTGTAAACACATTATTTCATTTAGTGCCATGTTAAAATGTTGTAATGAGCAGGCAGTATAAGCAGCCATTGGATGCAGATCGAGCAGGCAGTGCTTGAACTTAAGAATGCTTTACCGTTGTCTATAGCAAGTGGTATGCCTTTGCTGGCGAGATGTAGTGTTTACAGTGCACTATGTCTTCTGGTATGGGCTATATCAAATTTGTTACTTTCATTGACCTGTCACAGTCTCATCCTTGGCTTTGACAATATGAAAGTGACTGAGGTATGAGTGATGCTAGTAATACCATTCCTTATGCAGCCAGTCCCTGTTATGAATGGTGTGAAAATATCGCTCATAGGGTCAGTTGGTGCATACATTTCAGTGGGCTTGGCAGACTGATATGTAAGAGCAACTGCTGGCTCGGTGAGGAAAGCAACGGGAAACTACCTCACTCCTCGTTTCCCTAGTACGCCTCTTCAGTGACGCCTAGGCTATTTATGACAGCTGTTGGCGAAGCTGCAGAGGATCAAACCAGCCTTCGGGCTGATTACCCAACATACATACATACATAGCAAGTGGTACTCTCGTTCGCCACTAGATGGCTCCCTATGCGCAGTGAGAACCATATCGTGATGAGAATACGAATTTGGAAAAAATCGGAAAGAAATAATAATAGTGAAAGGACACCTATATAAATCCTTAATGGCTGGAAACTACGTGTTACAAAGTACTTAAGTGACAAAGGATGTTCCTGTTGAAATACGTATTTCCATAGCTTCCCGTATAATCTCAGACATGTAGTGTTTAGTGTGGGTAAGAGCTCGAACATCGCGTCGGCGGATGCAGGGTTAGTCTGGGCCTACAAGTGGTCACGGCTGGTCCGTGGTCCAACAGCTCTGCACTCTGACCGGCCAACCGAGCAGAGGAGGGATGGCCACGGCTCTACGCCTTTGGATTCGGGAGACGGAGAGGGGCTGGTCCCCACCTTCGGCTGTCTTGAAAATTGTTTTCCGTGGTTTTCCATCCTCCTGCATTAAAGTGAATGCTGAGACAGTTCCTAGTATACGCAACGAACGCCTATCCTCTCACTTTCTCCTAGCATCTCCTGGTCTGAGAGACGGCGTCACCGTCTAAGAGGCTCACCTCCCCTGTTCAAGGAAGGAATGAAAACATGTTAGTAGTAGTCGAAAATTTTGGAACGCGATATAGATAGGGCATGTTCAGCTATTGCTGATTAGTCTGGCTGGTTGAGACGGATATTACGTTGATGTTCCTTGATACGAGTACCAATGGAACCGGAATGTTTGGCCAATGTATACATTGCCGCAAGTACAGGGAATTTTGTACACCCCAGGGTGTATTTTGTAGGGCTCATTACTAAGGGTGGTACAGCCTTTGTAAGGCAGACCCTTCAACGATGACAGGCACCATGTGTTATAAGTACAATGTACCTTATAAAAAATAAGGAAACAAGATCTTGCACGGAGAAAATTTATTTTACAGGCAGATAAAAGAGTACATAGTAGTACACACTGCTGTTCAACATACTCACTATTCTTATCCAAGCTCTTGTTCCTCTACACCAAGACATCGATGTTGGTTAAGACAGAAATCTGCTTCCAGTTTCTGAAGCCACGTCATGACGTTCATCCTCGTGCTTCATCAACGATTCGAAGTCCGACTCGTTGGCTGAACGGTCAGCGTACTGGCCTTCGGTTCAGAGGGTCCCGGGTTCGATTCCCGGCCGGGTCGGGGATTTTAACCTTAATTGGTTAATTCCTACGGCACGGGGGCTGGGTATATGTGTTGTCTTCATCATCATTTCATCCTCATCACGACGCACAGGTCGCCTACGGGAGTCAAATAGAAAAGACCTGCCACCTGGCGAGCCGAACCCGTCCTGGGATATCCCGGCACTAAAAGCCATACATTTCATTTCAACGATTCGAAGAGATGGAAATCACTGGAGGCCTAGTCGGACGGTCATCGCTCAGCCCAGCTCGACAAGGTTTGCCATTTTGTAGGTGAGATAAAAAGGATAGAGCTGTATTAGTATGTGTCTTTTTTCTTGGGTATGGGGGAGGGTGGGGGGTGCCGTGAGGCTCCGCCCCGCCTCACAGCCCGTGGTGACCTACCTGTTTGGACAAATGACCGACAAGCGAGTACTAACGCAGGAACATAGCCTAGTACAAGAGTACAGAATAACTTGAGGTGCAAAAGCTGGTCTTCTGCCAGCTGCTTCCACCCCTCCGTAAAGGAGAAGTTATGAGAAACCTCCCTAAACCCACCAGGCAATCCCATATCTCCTTTCGGCACTGGTTACCCTGTCGCGGTCATACCAAGACATCCCCGGCGCTAGACCACTGCCGCTCAAGAGCCACTGTCACCCCCGGTCCATGGCCGCCTGCAAGGCTTTCAAGGTAGAAAATGGAGAATACAATAAAATAAAAAAAGAAATTTTGACGCGCGGTCGAGAGAGAATAAATAAAAAGTAGTCTTGCAAACGACCATGCGGATGGCCAGTAATGCGAAAGCTCTTCCCAAAGGAGCTAATTCGCATACCCCCTTCGAATTAGGATATTATTGCAGCCGCCACATATAGCATTAAGGACGGACCGCATAGAGAACGTGGTGCGGCACCATTTTTGTCACAGCGCTGGTGGTGGTGCTGAATATTGTTTTAAGAGGACATACAACTGGGCAATCATCCTCCAATAACACTAATCAGAGGGGGGGGGGAGGAGTAGAGGAGAAACGACAATTAGAAAAATGAAGGTATCGGCCAAAGAAAGACAAAGTCCACTACGGGCATGAAAATGAAAGACTCCCTAGGCCTCGCGACCTAATACCGTCGGGGTCTGAAATGAACAAGAGTTGATAAACTGAAGTCAGGTAGGACAGATGAAAGTGAGGAGCCTGACACAAGTAATGCCAGGTCTCAGCTAAAGACTCCTTGGTCGTCAACCCACGCTCCCAAGTTAAGAGTCCCTGGAGCCCCTTTTAGTCGCCTCTTACGACAGGCAGGAGATATCGTATGCAAGTTAAAGTATATTAAAGCTCTCCCACAAACTGTACGTCTGGTAGAGGAGAAATAACTGACATGGCGAGCACCACATCTCGACTAGCATTCATCTCTAATCTTCTGGAGGTAATTCCCGTAATATTAACGTTGTTACTGCTGATTGTTTGACTAGATTCTAAGGAATAGTACAGGGCAAGGTATATTGCGGAAATCATATTAAGGAGGTTGTCAAGAAAGGTTACAGATTTCTCCACACGGTTATTTGGGCATTTAGGGGGTGTAGTAAGGATGGAAAGGAGAGGGCATATCAGTCTCTGGTAAGGCCCCAGTGTATGGGATCCTCACCAGGACTACTTGATACGAGAACTGGAAATAATTCAAAGGAAAGCAGCACGATTTGTTCAGGGTGTTTTCCGACAAAGGTGTAGTGTTACGAAAATGTACAAACTTTGGGCTGGGAAGACTTGGAAGTAAGGAGACGAGATGCTCGACTATTTGGTATGTTTCGAGCTGTCATTGGTGAGTTCGCGTGGAATAATGTAAGTAGACGAATAAGCTTGAGTGGTGTTTTAAAAATAGGAAAGAAGTATGAAGATAAAGTTGGAATTCAAGAGGAAATTGTGGCAAATATTCGTTTATAGGAACAGGAGTTAGGGATTGGAATAATTTACCAAGGGAGAAGTTCAATATATTTCCAAATTCTTTGCAATTATTGGAGAAAAGACTAGGGAACGTGTCACCTGGACGACTACCCTAAAAGCAGATCAGTGGTGATTGATTGATTGATTGATTGATTGATTGATTGATTGATTGATTGATTGATTGATTGATTGATTGATTGATTGATTGATTGATTGATTGATTGATCAGTGGCTTATGCTGGGATCAAGACGTGGATTACCAGTAGACTTAGGTTACCCCTTTTCGTTGCAAAGTTTACTGAACGTCAAGCCTTCAGCGTTTTGAGCTGCAGCCAATAGCCAACGGAGAAGCCTGTTATCTTGTGAAATCTTCTTCACAAGCTACTGCCCTGGCCTCTGCTGCTGCCAATACTCAACCCCTGATGAATGGAGATGGTAGCCGAAGGTTTAGCAAATTAAAGTCCGGCTTTGTGGCTAAATGGTTAGAATGCTTGCCTTTGGTCCGATGGCCCCGGATCAGTTTTCAGAATCAATCCCCTCATACTGTTAAATCCCCTAGCTTGGGGACTGGATATTTATGACGTCTTCGCCATTCATTTTATCCTCATTAAAACATTAAGACACCACCAACCCTACACAGATGTCATGCATTATTATTATTATTATTATTATTATTATTATTATTATTATTATTATTATTATTATTATTAAATACAAATGCTGAATTTTACAACGGTCGTACCCATCGTTCACTGGTTTATTAGCTTCCTCGTGAGGTTAGTGGTGGTGTCTGACCCATGATCGCGGGTTCGATTCCAACCAACAAAAGAGGACCTGAAACATAACATTTCATTTTAGCTGTTGTACCTATAAAAATAAAACTATATTGCTCCTATAACAGCAGCCCTGCAGTGTCTTCCTACGAGGATGTAGAAGGAAACGGGAGTAAAATACCAGCACTCGGTTATCTATATCTAGAATGAAAAACTGAACTCTGATTGGTGGAGAACCTGTATCATAATGAAAGTTGAACTATAGTGAGCCTCATTAAGATTCAGTTTTCTGGCATATAATATTTATATTTCGGCATCGTCAAGCATAAAACATATTTTAACATGGATAATTTTTCGGCTGGCGGTCTATCTGGAATTAGCGTCATCAGTTTCTCTACACCATTGTAACCATGACAACCAGTGTACGTCATCTGTATATACTAGGTCAGTGTCGTCATCTCTACGTTGCAAGCTTCGTGAGAATGAGTACCATTTACCACCTCTCGTACTTGGTAGTTGTTTGAACGTCGATCTGAAGTGATACGTTCGCCCTGGAATTCAGCAAAGACCCATCATTTCCATTACGAGGAATAGTACGTACATCGATGTTGTGTTCAGTCGCCACATAACGACCCAACAGTACGCTTCGTACTTTTCCTATCCCCGTCCAATACTAAGTAGAACTTTTCATCAATCATCAATCCTACTGATCTGCATTTAGGGCAGTCACCCAGGTGGCAGATTCCCTATATATTATTTACCTAGCCTCCCCTTAAAGAATTTATTGAACATCTCCCTCGGAAAATTATTCCAATCTTAACTCCTATTCCTATAAACGAATATTTGCTTCAATTTGTCCTCTTGAATCTTCATATTGTGATCGTTCCTACTTTCAAAAACACCGTTCAAACTTATTTGTCTACTAATGTCATTCCACGCCATCTTTCCACCGACAGCTCGGAACGTACCACTTAGTCGAGCAGCTCGTCTCCTTACTCCTAAGTTTTCCCAGTCCAAACATCGCAACATTTTCGACACGCTACTATTTTGTCGGAAATCACCCAGAGCAAATGGTATCTTTCGATTTTTTCACTTTTCGAATCACCTAATCCTGGTGAGGGTCCCCTACACTGGAACCATACTCTGTACCTAAGTTTATGTCTGTACATTAATGTTTGTTTCATGCTATCAATATTATATATTTTCTTCGCGAAAAATACTTAATTGAGCCTCTACACTCCTCACTCGTACATTTTCTTCGCTACACGGAAAAGCAGAGATTTGTGAATGTGAACTCGCTCTCTCGTCTTGTAAGTGAAAAGACATACATACGGTATCCACAATTCCATGCTTGGAATGTGCTGATGAAAGATGCTAATGCATTTTTAATGCGTATAAAAACAGAAGTTTCCCCTCTTGATGACTGACGTCATGGCAAGCTTGTGTAGGATCAGCACATTCGACGTTCTTTTTTCACCTGTTTGATTCTTCAAGAATTATCTTCAAAGATTTTTTTAGAGGACCCCCCCCCCTCCCGATCGTATTTAGTTAAGTGTACAATATCGTTACATGGGAGAATTCTGCTGTAACTTTGAAAACGTTGTATCATATAATCATAAGCGTGTAAGGACTATCCTCCAACAACAAGACTGTTCTTTGGGTTATCAATGCATAGACTGGTTTAAATGCCACGCTACCCTGTGCTACTAACCTTTTCATTTCTATGTAACTGCTGCATCCTACATCTACTCTATTCTGCTTGTCATATTCATACCTTGGTCTACCCCTCCCGTTCTTACCACCTCGAAAACTAACTGAACAAGTCGTGGGTGTCTTAAAATGTGTCCTATCATTCTGTCTCGTCAAATTTAGCAAATCGTCGGGCCGATGACCTTCGATGTTAGGCCCCTTTAAACAACAAGCATCATCATCATCATCATCATCATCATCATCATTTAGCCAAATCGATCCCTTCTCAACAATTCCATTCAGTATTCCTTCATTCGTGATTCGATCTACCCATATCACCTTCAGCATTCTTCTGTAACACCACATTTCAAAAGCTTCTATTCTCCTTCTTTCTGAACTACCTGTCGTCCAGGTTTCACTTCCATACAATACCACGAAGACGAAAGTCTTCAAACATCCCTTTTTTAATACCTATATCGATGTTCGAAGTGTGCAAATTTATTTTCTCAAGAAAAGCCTTCCTTGCTTGTGCTAGCCTGCATTTTATGTCCTCCTTATTTCTGCCATCGTTAGTCCTTTTACCACCCAAGTAACAATACTCATCTACTTCCTTTAAGACTTCATTTCCTAATCTAACATTTCCAACATCGCCTGGCTTAATTCGTCTGCACTTTATTACTTTTGTTTTGGACTTATTTATTTTCACCTTGTACTCCTTCCCAAACAATATCATCGGCAAATCTATGAGTTTTCATTTTCTCTTCTAGAATTGTAATTCGTTTTCCAAATTCCTCTTTCATTTCCTTTGCAGCCTGTTTTATGTAAACTTTGAAAATTAGAAGCGACAAACTGCAGCCTTGCCTCACTCCTTTCTGGATTTCTGCTTCCTTTTCATAGCCCTCGATTCTTATCGCTGCAGACTGATGTTTTCACAGACGTAGATATTTCTTCTTTCTCGGTATCTGATCCCCATCATCTTCAGAATCTCAGATAGCTTGCTCCAATCAACATTAATGAATGTCTTTTCTAGAACTACAAACGCCATGTACATTCGACCCTCTAAGATCAGATGTAAAGTCAGGATTGTTTTATGTGTTCGTACATTTCTTCTGAAGCCAAACAGATTTCCCAACTCAGCTTCAACTTGTCTTTCCATTCTTCTGTAAATAATACAATTTTGCAAGCGTGGTGTATTAAATTAACGGTGCGGCAGTTTTCACACTTGTCAGCACCTGATTTCTTGGAAAAAGATATAACAACATTATGTCTAAAATCGGATGGCAATCGCCTCTATCATACATCTTACACACTAAATGGAATAACCTCGCCATGCTGGTTTCTCCTAAGGCGGTCAGTAATTCTGAGGGTATGTCATCAATTCCAGGTGCCTTGTTCCTATTTAGGTCTCTCAATGTTCTGTCGAATTCTGAGCTCAAAATTGGGTCTCCCGTTTCATCAGCATCAACAGCCTCTTCTTGTTCCAGAACATTATCATCGACGTCTTTACCTTGATACAATCTGTTGAATATGCTGCTGCCATCTTTCTGTCTTGTCTTCTTTCCCTAGAATTGGTTTACCATCTGAGCTCTCAATATTCATACACCTAGTTTTCCTTTCTCTAAAAGCTTGCATGATTTTCCTTTATGCAGCATCTACCTTCCTTACACCATACAACCTTCAACATCCTTGCAATTCTTTTTCAGTCATTCTTCCTTAGATGACCTGCATTTTCTATCTACATCATTCTTTAATCGCCTGTCTTCCTCAGTTTTGCATTCTTGTATTTTCGTAAACATAAATCAGGTCAAATATCTCCCAACTTATCCAAGTGATTCCTACTTGATCTTACTTTTCTTCCTAACTTTTCTTCAGCAGCCTTACTGACCTTATTCTTCTCAACTGTCCACTCTTCATCTCTTGTGTTTCGTTCAGCATTTTCATTTAGTCCTTGTAGAAAAATGTTCCTTGAAACAATCCCTCACACTCTTTTCTTTCAACTTATATGGATCCCATCTTCTTGCATTCCTTCCTTTCTTCAATTTCTTCAACTTCAGATGACATTTCATGACTACCAAGTTGTGGTCAGAGTCCACATCTGCCCCTGGGAACTTTTTGCAATTCAACACCTGGTTTCTGAATCTCTGCCTAATCATAATTAAGTCTATTTGATACCTTCCTGTGTCTCCAGGTCTTGTCCATATATACAGCCGTCCAGATTACGGATAATGGAAACCTTTATATTGACTTTGCTTTATGTATTTATGTAAACCTGCAAAATATCAGTGAGATACCGTTAGCATTTACAATAATAATGTTATTTGCTTTACGTCCCGTTACCTTTTTTTAACGATTTTCGGAGACACCAAGGTACCGGAATTTAGTCCCGCAGGAGTTCTTTTACGTGCCAGTAAATCTACCGACACGAGGCTGACGTATTTGAGCACCTTCAAATACCACCGGACTGAGCCAGGATCGAACCTGCCAAGTTGGGGTCAGAAGGCCAGCGCCTCAACCGTCTGAGCCACTCAGCCCGACCCGTTAGTAGCTATGTAGCCTAGCTATTTCAGGTCAATTGGGAACATGCATCATTTTCAAAAATATTTTTTTTGAAAAGTACACCAATGAAATAGTACGTAAACGTATTACATTGTGGTATGTTGCCTTGTTTTCTACCATTAAAAAAATATTTAATAGTGCCTTTCCGCAAGGCGAGTGAAACGGCCTCTGACGTAAGCGGCGAGCTGTGACGTCACGATCCAGTACCGCATGGAGCTCTACCAGCCGTTGTGCATCAGCCGTTGCTAAAAGCCGATTGTTTATTATTCATGATCGCGAATAACTTCAAAATGACAGAATAAAGGTTCAAAACAGCACAATCAGACAATCTATCATGTGTAAATGTCATCATTCTTGAAAAATAGTGACTTTTGTGGCCGCAGAAATTCGCGGATAACAAGCAAGTTTGTAAGTGGCGTCTTTTATATACGTGCAATGTACTGTAACCCATAGTATTAGGATAACAACGAACCTGGATATATATCACATCACTTTCAACATTTCCTTGTAGACTGATTCCCCTATTAAAGAATAGCATTACATTTTCGGGCTTTCAGCATTAGTAAAGTAAGAAATCGGATTTTAGCACTAACATAAACATATAGGTAGCATTATAGTACTAGTCCGCTTCTGTGGTGTAGTGGTTAATGTGTGCCACTCCCGGAGGCCCGGTTTCGATTCCCGGCTCTGCCATGAAAGTTGAAAACAAATAGTACGAGGGCTGGAATGGGGTCTACTCAGCCTCGGGAGGTCAACTGAGTAGAAGGGTTTCGAATCCCACCTCAGCCATCCTCGAAGCGGTTTTTCGTATTTTCCTACTTCTCCTCCAGGCACCTAAGGCCACTGCCGTTTCCTTCCCTCTTCCTTGTCTATCCCTTCCGATCCTCCCATCCTCCAACAAGGCCCCTGTTGAGCATAACAGGTGAGGCCGCCTGGGCAAAGTAATGGCCCTCCTCACCAGTTGCATCACCATACTCAAAGTCTCACGTTCCAGGACACTGCCCTTGAAGTGGTAGAGGTGAAATCCCTCGCTGAGTTCGAGAGAAAACCAACCCTGAAGGATAAACTGATTAAGAAAGAAAGAAAGAAGGAAAGAAAGAAAGAAAGAGCATAGTACTATAGGGCTATAATCTATCATTCCCAAAAAATATATATTTATGGTTGGGACAACTGGCTTACCCACTTCCGGGGCCCATGAAAGAGAATTAAATATCTTTGTGGAGGGAAAAAGTTAAACATGATAAAGATAAATATGACTTCATCTAGTTTTCACAAGTCGGGCTGAGTGGTTCAGACTGTTGAGGTGCTGGCCTTCTGACCCCAACTTGGCAGGTTCGATCCTGGTTCAGTCCGGTGGTAGTTGAAGGTGCTCAAATACGTCAGCCTCGTGTCGGTAGATTTACTGGCACGTAAAATAACTCCTGCAAGACTAAATCCCTGCACATCGGCGTCTCCGAAAATCGTAGAAGTAGTTAGCGGGGCGTGAAGCCAGTAACATTAATTACATTTGGCTTTTAACAAGCTGAGCATATCAGGAAAGAAAAGTGTCCTGGTGACATTTTAGTCGCTCAATACAGGAATGTCTTTGGGGCCTCAGCATTTGCCTGGTGTGAAAATAGGAAACCACGGAAAACCATCTTCAGGGCTGCCGGCAGTGGGGTTCAAAACCCACTATCTCCCGAATGCGAGCTCACAGCTGCGCGCTCCTAACCGCAAGCCAACTCGCGCGGTATTTTTACCCTTCGGTTAGGCTAAGTTGGATAATATTTTAAACACCTACATCACTATTTTCACCTGTGTGCAATTATGTTATTTATTTCATTAATATTATGATAATTATTATAATTGAGCATTGTTAACTTATAAGACCCCAACAGACAAGCATTGGTTTTGTGTAGAGTTATACATTTGTTAAATTCACGTTGTTTCCTTTCATGATGTACACGCCTATTCTTTGTTACATTATAGAGTATTTAGATATAGCCTAAATTTCTTTACCAAGTAAGCTCTTCAATAAAGACATACATAACTGTCCCATGCCAAGATATATTGGTAGAATTAGAGCTGTCAAAATGGTTCATAACCCCTTTGATTTATTATCTTGACATGGATCACCCAAAACATAGGTTAGGTTTGGAGAATACTTTAATAATCAGCATTATTTAATGCACTGTTTATTACTTTCACATTCCAAGATATAATTGAAGCATTTAAATAAAGCATCATACATTAAAATTTAAAGTTTTACCACTAGAACAGCTGACATGGAAAAGTGATTTGAAAATTCAAACAAATTCATCTTACGTTAAAATCTTCAAAAAAAAAATAAACTGTAGACTTTTCCGATATATCACCAGCATTTCTCCAGCTCGCCAAAATCCATTTCTCCCTAGTTTTAGCGTCTTTGGAACGTTTATAAACAATTTGTTTGGTATGGTATGCGATGTGCTATTGCACATCGGAACTCTACACCATTTATAAGTTTTCTGCCTCACTGTCTGCGCAGGATTCATTTTAAGTCTAAAATATACCACTCAGATTATTATCCAATGTATAGACCTCGAATTTAACCATACTAGACACTAACGTAAAGTAGAAATACGCGAAGTGTATCCTGCTTCTCACAGCACACTATGTGTTATTTCGTCTGCTAATGCAGTCAACCTGTACGATGACGTCAGGCCAATGAGATCGCGTACTTGCGTGACGTGACATTTTCGTAGATTTTTATCATGTTTGGAGTTATTATTTGTACATTCTGATCACATTTTTGAATTCTGCATGCAATTTTGAATCAGATTAGCATATTTTTAATTAAAACCCCGGATCATGCATGTTCCCTATTCATAAACTTCATTGTCAAGAATCCGTATTGACGTTAAATTGTAATTGAGAGATTTTCCACCTTTTTTAGTATACTTATTATTGTTTTGTCTATATCAAGAACAAACACGCCGGGTTGAGTGGCTCAGACGGTTAAGGCGCTAGCCTTCTGACCCCAACTTGGCAGAATCGATCCTGACTCAGTCCGGTGGTATTTGAAGGTGCTCAAATACGTCAGCCTCGTGTCGGTGGATTTACTGGCACGTAAAAGATCTCCTGTAGGACAAAATTTCGGCACCTCGGCGTCTCCGAAAACCATAAAAGTAGTTAGTGGGACGTAAAGCAAATAACTTTATGAAGAACAAACACAGAACAACACGTAATTATACATGTTTCGTCCCTCTATGTTTGACATCTTCAGGTATAAAGATAATTTGTATGTAGGCCTACAAGATACCCAATGGACAAGCTGTTTGAAATAACACGGACATTTTTTAAAGAAGCCTTTGTGTGTCACTGTGTTAACGTTTGTGTCTTCTTCTTCTTCTTCTTCTTCTAGATAGATGCTATTTGTCCTATTGATAATTTTTTGTGGATTTTTTATCCTTAATTTAGTGGTTTGTAACTGAAATCGTCCTTGAATCATCTAGTGGTGTTTTCTGATATTAATATTAAGAAGGGGCTCTTAAGTCTGGCTGCGGAAACTCCTCTCGACTGCAATTGAGGTACAATTCGGAAAATTTACTTGTTATCCAATACGATTTGTTGTTGTTTAGGAATCTAGAAAAGAAAAGAAGTTAAATATCTAGTTTATTTTAGTGTGAACAAACTATGTTGTTACTATGTGGGGATGTTATAAAATATCAGTAGTCGAGGGCACACGCGGGTATACGCCTTACGCCCTCCGCTCATTAGAGTATGCCTTATGATTTCTCACGTATACCTTCAACTTTGACTTCTTTTCTTTTTAATTTCGCCATTCTGTCAGTGAGTTTTAACTCTCTAGCTACGCTCGTAATCGTGAACATCGAAGGTTCAGCTAGATGAATAACATTATCAGCCATCACTTAAGGTTGTCACTGTTCGTTGCCGACGTCATGTTCATACATCACCAGTTGACCGAATTAAGCCTGAGAAATATGAAGACGTGGCTGCAAAACCATCGTACTGCAACATATACCACCAATTCAAGAGTTTGTTCCAGTAAAAGTGTGATCGCAAATGAAAGAGGAACCGTGGATTATTTTGACATAAAGGTCTTATAGCTGGGAGTCATCCGAAAATGTGTGTAACGTAACGCGACAAAATGTGTCACGGAAGCGTAACCATAGCAACCATGCAGCCAGTGATGTAAGGTATGGATGGATAGTCAGGCAATGTTACCTAGCAACCGTGCAGGCTATGTCTTATGGATGGTTGTCATCTGAAATTAGCAGCCGTTGATGGATGGCCATGACCGGGAGACATATTTATGATCATTTGATTTTCACAAAGGAAAAAGTGGATTTCCTTTTTTAATAGCTGGAAGTAGGTCCAGTAGAAAACTACTGTGTAAGCAAATTAAGATTTTCAAATGAGTGCACTGAAATATGGATTTCTCCTTTGTCATCCGGACAGACTGAAATCTTGCGGCAAAAAAAAAGTTTTGAAAATTTTGAAATTATAGATCAAAGTTAGTAAATTTCTTGATGGCGAGTCTATTTACGTAGCATTTTGTATTAGAGAAATACTGATGTAATTTATGAAGTTGTAGAAGTTCGGCCAGTTGTGCCCAAGGTTGACGGCAAGAGCGGCCGCCATTGCCGATGTCGGGATTGGGTCCCCCGGACCCTCAATTACCCTCAGATACCTCTATCCCGCTACCTTGAGAGGGGTAGCCATGGTGATGGTCACTAAGGACTAAGTAACATAGTTCCGCCCAATGATGGAGGGAGCGGTTGGGGTTCAGCATCCAAGCCATAACCAATAATGATGGTGCCCAAGTTGGCCGTTGAGAAGGAGACTTGGCCGGAATGAGCAGTGGCCCTTACCCCGCGCCGACACCTCTCGCCAGTGGTTACGATACGGCCTCAGTTGAAATTAGGGCACTGCAACAATTAATTTCTGGGCGACAGTAACTGATTTTATGGACAATGTTTAATATGGAGCTGTTGAGGTTGGCGACATGTAGGATAAGAGCACGGAATTTCTGGCTCAGGATTGGAGGCAGGGGCAGGTAATGACTGACAGGAAAATAAATAATTGAAGGGAAAGTTTTTACATAAAAGATTTACAATACCGTTTCGACCAAACACAAATATCTACAAATTTTCACCATTAACAGGGGCAGAAGGCCTCCTTAGTTAAACTTACTAGACCAAAGTTTACATGACTAAGCTGCTAAGGAAAGAAATATAATGAAATTGACAATGCCATTACTTGGTGCCCTATACTGAAAAGCACAGACTTCACACAGGTTTTGCTTGGGACAGATGAACCCGAAAAATTATCTCTGTTTCGGAATTGCTCACCAAGAGGGTGACCGGCGTTAAGAAATCCAGAATAATAGAAGGTCTATGAAGTCTGGGAGCAAGCTTGCCTGTTGTACTAAACCTTTTTACTATGACTTTATCTCCGAACTTTAGATTGGTGGGTCTCCGTCCACGATCATAGCTCTCTTTCACTTTATCATGATAGGCTTTAAGGTTATTATTGACCTTTCTTCACAGTTCCCTGAAATTATCTGGGACTGTCCTATGCGTCTAGGACATTATCATCTTAAGAAGCCAAGGACTCTATATACGAGTTAGAAGGACTGGCCGTCCTATTTGCCTTGAAAAAAATCCGTCTTTATCTTGAACATGTTAAGTTCGAATTAGAGACAGACAATCAGGCTCTGAGCTTGGTTTTGGCTAGGCCACGTCGTACAGGGCGAATCACACCTTGGGCTATTCGAATTTTGGCGTTTCAGTTTGGCGTGCGACACATTCGGGGATCCGAGAATGTGGTCGCAGATGGATTAAGCCGTACGAGGTCAATTCTGTTGACCCGGAGGAAAGTTCTTCTCTTTCTGTTTCTATATAAGGTGTTAGTGCAATTTTGACTGATGCTCCTATGTGCACCGTTTGGTTTATTAATGTTCCCGCGGTGACTTCCTCTATTACGCCGCGTTGGAGCATTAATTAAATATACACCTGTTTAAACATTGCTCCGGCTACAAAATTCACAACATCGGGTCGAAAATCATACCTAGACTCTGTATTATATCATTTACGGACAATTTACATGAAAACTGGGATATCATGTATGAATACGAGCATTAACAATATGGTGCATATTCGTTTCTCAGGGTAAATTACCTTCATTGAATTCCCATATACTCTAAATAAGTCGTAGATTCCGTTGAAGAGTAGCTATATGCTCAACCAATCATTTAGTCTCCATACATTTAGGATATTGCCTGATCAACGCTTAGTATTCGGCATAAACAAATTCAATTGATCCATATATTATCTTACTACTACGTATTACAAGTTACTTTAGGAATAGAAACGCAATATTAATACTATATCTAGTTTATTAGCATGCTAATATATTATAAAATGGAATATTATGCATCCATCGGCAATAAAGAAAGGAAAATCGTATGAAATTACAAAGATCATTCTTAAATTCTTGACTTCTGAGATAAACCTAGTTGAAAATCTTTAAATTATCATTATATTTGTTTACATTTTCGTTAACCTTCAATAATATATCACATTTTCAGTATTTAAGTTGATTCATGGGGAAAAGTAGGGACCAAAACTTTATTCATCAAGGAGGAGTGGAATATCTTCCTGTTAATATTGTTTGGAATTGTCTTTGGGGCATCATTTAGGTTTCATCTTTCTTTTCGGTCTATTTGTCCGAATTTATTTGGATACTTGTTTGGATTCTTGTTTGGATTCTCACTTCTGACTCATCACGTTACGAGATAAGCATTACCTTGTTTAAATCTGGGTTCAAAAACACCAATACAGTTATTAGCATTCCTATCATAACCAAAATTGAATAAATTAAAACTGTACACCACCATATGTACATAATAAACCAAATATTCTTACTACAGAGTGCCATAGATATAATAGTAAGTCAGTCTAACTTGCGAAAATCGTGCCACGAATTCCTAATCATATGCCAATATATTTACTTATTCTCAAATATCTCTTCACTGTGCCAAGATTTTGTCAAAGAAAACCGTTCTTCATATTAGCGTTGACGCGCTGAACTTCAAATTTATATATATGCGAGACTCCATTTTATTCTTGTATATTTATATTACGTAACGTATAACAAACACGTAACCTATCAATACCTTCAGCTTGAAAGTCACTACGAAACATATTATGCTTGGCTCAAGTCATACACTCAACTTAGCATGGCCTGAATCCTTCACTTGCAGTGCTAATCTATATATATAAAGTAGCTTGTCCTGACTGACTGACTGACTGACTGACTGACTGACTGACTGACTGACTGATTCATCATCGCCGAGCCAAAACTACTGGACATAAAGAAATGAAATTTTGGAGATATATTCATATTAAGATGTAGGTGCTCGCTAAGAGAGGATTTTCGGATATTCCGTCGCTAAGGGGGTGAAAAGGGGGGTGAAATTTTAAAATGAGTGTGTTTATATCTCAAAACTTTAAAAGTTTAGAGATGTGAAAATTGGTATTTAGAATCTTCTTTAAAAATAAGGAAACACGTATTTTTTTGTTTTCAGACAATCCCAATAGGAGGGGTGAAAAAGGGTGAAAAAGGGGTTGAATGCCTAATCAGGATACCGGTGCTTATATCTCAGAAACTGAAGATATTACAGACCTGAAAATTGGTACTTTTGATCTCTTTTAAAAATGAAGAAACACGTATTTTTTGTTTTTGGAAAATCCAATTAATGGGAGGGTGAAAAGGCGGTGAATTTTAAAAATGAGTGAATCTATATCTCCAAACTTTTAAAGTTTGCAGATGTAAAAATTGGTATTTAGAATCTTCATTAAAAATAAAGAAACACGCATTTTTTTGTTTTCGGAAAATCGCAATAGGAATCGTGAAACGGGTGAAATAGGGGTTGAATGCCTTTAATGAGGCTACTTATATCTCAGAACCTGAAGATATTACAGACCAGAAAATTGGTGTTTGGAATCTCTTTTAAAAATAAAGAAACACGTATTTTTTTGTTTTTGGAAAATCCAATTAACGGGGGGGGGGGGGTGAAAAGGGGGTGATTTTTTAAAATGAGTTTATCTATAACTCAAAACTTTTAAAGTGTATTGATATAAAAATTGGTATTTAGAATCTCCTTTAAATATAAAGAAACACGTATTCTTTTGTTTTCGGAAAATCCCAATAGGAAGGGTGTAAAAGGGTGAATAATGGGTTGAATGCCTTTAATGAGGCTACTTATATTTCAGAAGCTGAAGATATTACAGACCTGAAAATTGGTATTTGGGATCTACTTTAAAAGTAAAGAAACACGTATTTTTCGTTTTTGGAAAATTCAAATATTGGGGGGTGAAAAGGGGGGTGACTTTTTAAAAATTAGAGTGTCTACATCTTAAAACTTTAAAATTTACAGATGTAAAATTTGGTAGTTAGAATCTCCTCTAACAATAAAGGAACACGTATTCTTTTGTTTCCTGTAAATCCCAATAGGAGGGGTGTAAAAGGGTGAAAAATGGGTTGAATGCCTTTAATGAGGATACTTATATTTCAGAACCTTAAGATAATACAGAACTGAAAATTTGTATATGTGACCTCCTTTAAAAATAAAGAAACACGTATTTTTTAGTTTTTGGAAAATCCAATTAATGGCGGTTAAACAGGAGTGACAAATTGGGGTGAATTTTTTGAAAGGCTATATCTACAGAATATCTTGGAAGCGTAAGATGTTACAGACGTAAAAAGTGGGTGTTTGGAATCTCCGGTAAATGTAAAGAAACATAGGTGATTTGTTTTTGGAAACTCCTCTTAAGGGGAACTGAAAAGAGGTGAAATTTTAAAATGAGAATTTTTACAGTATATCTAAAAAACTTAACATGTTACAGAAGTGAAAGTGGTATTTTTTATCTCTATTATACATAACGAATCGTGTATTTTTAGTTTTCGGAAATACCACTTGGGTGGTGGGGGGTGGGTAAAAGTGACTGAAAATGGTGTTGAATTCATTTAATTAGGCTACTGATATCTCAAGAATGAAGATGTTACAGATGTGAAATTTGATATTTGCAATCTGCTTTAAAAGTAAAGAAAGACGTATTCTCGGAAAATCCAATGAAGGGGGGGGGGGGGGTGAAAGAATTGAAAATTTAATTGACTTAATTGTATGAGAATGCACACATCTAATAAAAACTAAAGTTGTTACTGACGTGAAAATTCGTATTTAGATCTCCTTTAAAAACAAAGATAAACGCGTTTCGGTGGGGAAACCATCTTGGAGGGTGGGAGTGTAAAGGAATTGAATTTCTTTCATGGGGACACATAAATCAAAAACTGAAGAAGTTAGAGTCGTGATAATTGGTATTTAGAAGATCTTTTACTATTAAAGAAACAAGTATTTCTTGCGGGAAAATTCACTTGAGGGGGGGGGGGGGGAAGAGTAGTGTGAAATGAAGTGAAAAAAATAAATTATTTTTATGGGGATACTTATATCTCAAAACTGAAGGCAATAGACGTGAACATTGGTGTATGGAATCTCCTTTAAACATAAAGAAACAAGCCTTCTGTTAATTTTTTTTTTGGGGGGGCGGGGGTGGCGGTAAATAAACTTAACGGCGGTGGGGTGTAGAAGGAGGTGAGACCAATTGATTTTACTGTTCTTAATGTACTTATAAGTATCCTCCGTTGCTCAGGCGGTAGCGCGCCGGCCTCTCACAGCTGGGTTCCGTGGTTCAAATCCCGGTCACTCCATGTGACATTCGTGCTGGAAAAAACGGAGGCGGGACAGGTTTTTCTCCGGATACTCCGGTTTTCCCTGTCATCAGCCAGTCCAGCAACACATAATAATAATAATAATAATAATAATAATAATAATAATAATAATAATAATAATAATAATAATAATGTTCCGGACCGTCGTCAAATGTGCGGACCGCGCTGGAAAAGGCTCCTGGACGGGTAATGACTAAGAATGCAGTCCGGCTGCGGGTTCAGTGCCGCCAAAGCACCCAATATGACACCACGCCGGATCTCCTGAAGGAATTTATACGTTATTAAAATGATTATAGGAAAAGATGGCAAAGATTTACGGACCCAACTGACCGGGAGGAATACCTGAGACTAGACCGGGAAGTACAAAATCGATTGCTGGAAAGGAAGATTGAAAAATGGGAGGAAACGTGCCGTAATCTAATAGAAAACGAGTCAGATCGGGAATTTTGGTGGATTCTCGCAGAAAACGAGTCAGATCGCGAATTTCGGCGGATTATGTATCTAAAACAATAAGCATTCAATTATAAATTTCAGTATAATACCGTAGCGAAGCACGGGTATCTTGCTAGTCCTAATATAAATATCATATGTAACACAGGAATTCGCAATTCAATCAGCTATCCCTTTCTCATGCAACGAACAGAAAATATATCTCCTCATTCTAACTACATCTTGCCACATTAATCTTCCATTTCCTTTATATATACCTCCATATTTAGAAAAACACATTCATTTAACTCCATTTAAATAACCTCTGTGTTACGGTAGAACTACTTAATAGCCTGAATATTCTCTCACACACTGCAACTCCGTAATATTTCAACATTTCCTTACAATACAATTATCATACTGGCCATGACTTCAACTCATATTGACCTCATCGTATCTCGCATGCATTTTCTACAACCACAACTGGTTTAACGTTTCACGGTCTACTCGTATGGATTGGCACTAAACATGCACAAATGCTCAATCTGATCTTGTTTCCATTAACCTAAAATCATCTCATAAGCACCATAGTTATACTGCAGAAATTGGCACATATCATCGGTTAATAATTGGCATTTATACTCTAATATCCGTTCATTGGCACTAAATCTCATACTTTAGCACTCCTGCACACATATAAATATTTTTCATCAACTGATTTCAAATTCAATACGATGCAACTCATAATACTTATCTCGTAACGGGATTTTGCTGCTGGATTTCTCCTGGTCTAGGACATCTTGGAATAGGCAGCCCTTGCAGTCCAAAGATTACGTCATCTGCGGCTCCGGCTGGGAATCTTGGCTTGAGCTATTTCATCTTGAGCGACCAATTCCATCTGTTTAAGCTGACTCCATCTTGTCACCAGTTCTCATGAAATGATAAAAGAACAAATACATGGTAGAATGCATATTTCACTGGTGAATAGTAGGTTACTCAATACGTAATAATTGTCTTGTGATTCTCGTATTGGTCGTAAATTTCTTCCTTAATTTGGAAATTTATTTAATTCGGCCTACTTTTTGTTATCTCTTTAGCTTAAACAGATATTGTCTCCCACTTGGAAACAATAAATTATGCCTTCCTTAGCAAAGATTTGCCGCTATAATACTGATTTCGGCAATGTTCGACTCGGCTGTAGTCTCTTTTCGCTTCTGAATTTGGCTGTTGCAGTAATAAATATTCTCCTTCAAATCTTCGCTTTTCCTGCCGATATTTTGCAGATGCAGTCTTCAATGATGTCTGTATACTGATACTTTAATATTTAACGTTGCGCTAATCTTTTTCTTCTCCTTCAGTAAGTTGTGCTGATCCTCTCCAATTCGTAACTTTTCTTTCAAGGTAGTCAAGAATCGGTTCCATTCAAATTTTTTTATGGTCCATCATTATTTAATCTTGAGATTCTTTTCTTTGCGACCGGTCGATATCGATTTACTATATCTCTACTCTGTGCATTTGCACATTGCCTGAAGCTGTTGTACGCCATATTTGTCCACTGTTTCCATGATATTTACGGCCGCTAATGTAACGTAATGGTACATATGCTATTTCATGATATAGCAAAATATCAACGCGAAGATTCAGTGCTGGTTCCTATTATGGAAACCATTTTTTTCCATGGAACATGTTGTCCCTTATGTTCTGAGGAATGGGGTTCTGTGTTGCCCTTCGAGGCACAATCAGAAGATGAAAACTGAGGTTCCAGCTGTTCTGGTGCCTATGATCTTCGAGTATTACAATGAGACCCCATTAGGGGGATATTTGTGCATTTTCAAAACTAGAGAGCGGGTTAACCGTAATCTTCGATCAGCCCTGATCCCTTTTCACCATGAATATCATTCTAGTTGGGATATTTCATTGTATTGGCTATCTTTTGCATTGAACTCTGCGGTTCACGGCTCACACAAGTTTTCTTATGTTTAAGTTCGTTCCAACTCAGAAATATGTTCAAGCAGAGTGTTAGCAATACTAGCATATTCATCATTAATTTTCAAAGGCAATAGGTTCCCCACTCTATTATAAAAATGGAATAACTTAGCTTGAACACGCTTAAGTTGATTTGAGGGTTTACCTCCTTCAAAAAAGCTAACAACAGAGGCAACTTCAGTAATTTTAGCAGTGATTGTGAATAGAGAATCACCAATTTCTTTCTACCCATACACAGGAATACCGATGGGTAACTCTAAAGAATATTTCATCCTAGATGCGTCTGTTGCAACCGTGTCATCAGACTGGGCCTTTCGAATTGAGATTTCGTAAATAAATTCTCCCTTCCGTAAATTCCAAGGAGCAAGAACTTCTCTAGCATCAGACATAATGACAGAGAATTTTGAAAAAAATAGAAAATCGGGAAACAGAAAAATGTCTAGAATTCTATTCCAAACTCTACGAAAAGCCATCGAAAGGGGCTTTGTCCAGACCCATTCAACCACGCTCTGCTACCACTTGTTACGGAAATATTGTGGTTCCAGAAGTGTAAGAAGGTGCGGGCGTGCATGGGTGGACAGAGAAAACATGAGAGTATAATTTAAAACACCAGATTTTGAAATGTTATTTCTTTCCTTCATTTGTTGACTTTAAACTTTGATTATAACATTTGATAGATAATCTGAGTGAACAACAACAAATAACAGTTAAATGAAATAAAAACTTAAAATCAATAATCAGGTACCAAGAAGAAGATTTTCGATACAATAGTTTACAAATGAATGAGCATGGTAGCTCTCAAGGTACAATATTTCAGAGAACATTTTTGCTCCACACAATTACACCATATGAGACTAAGCTCCAAAATCTTCACATTCCAACCTTTCAAAGGCACAAGTTTCTTATCAGAAATTTACACTAAATAAACTTCAAAACAGTGTTTACTCTCATTTCAGCTCGATGGTCTATTACATACTCGTCCACAATTAACGACACTTTAAACAGAGGCAATAAGTGCCCATTCTAAATGGCCTTAGTGTACAAAAAAGTTTAAGCAATCGGCCATGAACAAAGTACTAGGAGGAGAAACTCTTGCACTCCTTTTGAAATACACTTAAAATCCTACATGGAGTTATGTCCCGAAATTGCAGAGGCTAAGCCTATACTACAAAGGTGACTAGATGGCGAAATATTAAGTTCCAAAATGGTTAAAGAATTAGGAATTTTGAAAATTACAGTCACCCCCATACCAAATTGAATGGAGCTTGAAAAGGTGAACACTCTTTATTCCCTAAGTTACATATTTCCCAGCAGGGATTTGAATAGAGTCCTTAGACTTGCCTAATATTTACATTTAAACGGTGATATTACACTTTAGAAATTTACATTCAGAAATAATTTTGAAACCTTCCCCTCAAGTTAACTTTCTGGTGCTATCACGTATTTAAAAGATGTCTGCATCACGTTGAACTGGTGGGCCTTCCGTCGACCGGAAAACTTCCCCTGCCTCCACTTACACTGTATGCATTCTAAGACCGGAGCGACAAAGAAAACAAAATGACCCAAAAGTGCCCAGCTTATATAGGAACTCAGGGGCAAGGTTCTCGAACTCTCTTGACCTAGGCAGAATGCCTGTACACACTCCAAATTTTAATTGGCTAGAAATATATATACAAAAATTACTGATTGGTTAATTTAAGGAAGAAGGAAGACGAAGTAGCTCTGACAACCTCAGCACATAAAAAACATTCTACAAACATTTATTTTAAGGTTTACCAACTTGTACAATAGAAAATTTTCTTAAAAATTAATTGTCTGTCCTCCCGCCAGAGGGGGCACATACGTCGATAGTAGAGACATCTTAAGACTAAAAGTCAAAACATCATTAGATACACAGTTCAGGGTTTACATCACAGGCGCGCAGTTCAATTGAACGGGGAAGGTGTACCTCCGGACAATTGTTGTTATTTATATTATTATTATTATTATTATTATTATTATTATTATTATTATTATTATTATTCTAGTTCGTGAACCATGGGCAACGGCTGAGTGGCCTAGTAAGTGGTCCTGAGAGTCGGGATACCAGTTGCTATGGAATGGGAGTGGGCATCTTGGACTTATTCTGAGTCATGGCCCTCCTTGTGCTCAGGCGTCTAGGACTATGCAATTCACCGGTGGTCCATAACCCGTTAGAGGAGAGATCCTCACTTGGACTATGTGCAAGTAGGGTAGCATCCTGCTTCATGAATTTACCGAGCTCAGAACATTTTAAGCAAGCCTCACACGTATGGGAGTAACGGAGTCCCACTCCCATTTGACAGGCGAGAGACTCCTTGGAAACAATTGGCAAACGAAATGGAATTCGATGGGGAGCTATCAGTATTAATGGGGCTTACGGAAGAAAGAAAGTAGAACTGGCTGAGTCAGCAAAGAGGATGCATCTGGATGTGCTAGGAATAAGTGATATTCGGGTAAGGGGAGATAACGAGGAAGAGATAGGAGATTATAAAGTGTACTTGACGGGTGTTAGAAAGGGAAGGGCAGAGGCTGGGATAGGGCTCTTTATCAGGAATACCATTGCACGCAACATAGTTTCTGTTAGGCACGTAAATGAGCGAATGATGTGGGTAGATTTGGCAGTTGGAGGAATTAGGACTAGAATTATCTGCGTGTATTCACCATGTGAGGGTGCAGATGAGGATGAAGTTGACAAGTTTTATGAAGCATTGAGTGACATCGTGGTCAGGGTCAACAGCAAGGATAGAATAGTGCTAATGGGCGATTTCAATGCGAGAGTTGGGAATAGAACTGAAGGATACGAAAGGGTGATTGGTAAATGTGGTGAAGATATGGAAGCTAATGGGAATGGGAAGCGTTTGCTGGACTTCTGTGCTAGTATGGGTTTAGCAGTTACGAATACATTCTTCAAGCATAAGGCTATTCACTGCTACACGTGGGAGGCTAGGGGTACCAGATCCATAATAGACTATATCTTAACCGACTTCTAATTCAGGAAATCTGTTCGGAATGTACGAGTTTTCCGGGGATTTTTCGATTATACAAACCACTATCTGATCTGTAGTGAACTAAGTCTCTAGGCCTAGGGTAGGGAAAGTGAAATCTGTCTGCAAACGAATAAGGGTAGAAAATCTCCAGGACGAGGAAATTAGACAGAAGTACATGGATATGATTAGTGGGAAATTTCGAACGGTGGACAGTAAGCAGGATCAGGATATAGAAAGTGAATGGGTGGCATACAGGGATGCTGTAGTAGAAACAGCAAGGGAATGACTAGGAACAACTGTGTGTAAAGATGGGAAAAGGCGAACATCTTGGTGGAATGATGAAGTGAGAGGAGCTTGTAAACGTAAAAAGAAGGCTTATCAGAAATGGCTCCAAACAAGGGCCGAGGCAGACAGGGATTTGTACGTAGATGAAAGAAACAGAGCGAAACAAATAGTCGTTGAAACCAAAAAAAAGTCGTGGGAAGATTTTGGTAATAACCTGGAAAGGCTAGGTCAAGCAGCAGGGAAACCTTTCTGGACAGTAATAAAGAATCTTAGGAGGGGATGGAAAAAGGAAATGAAGAGTGTTTTGAATAATTCAGGTGAACTCATAATATATACCAGGGAATCACTGGAGAGGTGGAGGGAATATTTTGAACATCTTCTCAATGTAAACGGAAATCATCCTGGTGGTGTTGCGAACAGTCAAGCTCATGGGGAGAAGAAAATGATCTTGGTGAAATTACACTTGAGGAAGTGGAAAGGATGGTAAATAAACTCCATTGTCATAAAACAGCAGGAATAGATGAAATTAGACCTGAAATGGGGAAGTATTGTGGGAAGGCAGGAATGAAATGGCTTTATAGAGTAGTAAAATTAGCATGGAGTGTTGGTAAGGTACCTTCAGATTGGACAAAAGCAGTAATTGAACCTATCTATAAGCAAGGGAACAGGAAGGATTGCAACAACTATCGAGGTATCTCATTGATTAGTATACCAGGCAAAGTATTCACTGGCATCTTGGAAGGGAGGGTGCGATCAGTTGTTGAGAGGAAGTTGGATGAAAACCAGTGTGGTTTCAGACCACAGAGAGGCTGTCAGGATCAGATTTTCAGTATGCGCCAGGTAATTGAAAATTGCTACGAGAGGAATAAGCAGTTGTGTTTATGTTTCGTAGATCTAGAGAAAGCATATGACAGGGTACCGAGGGAAAATATGTTCGCCATACTGGGGGACTATGGAATTAAAGGTAGATTATTAAAATCAATCAAAGGCATTTATGTTGACAATTGGGGTTCAGTTAGAATTGATGGTAGAATGAGTTCTTGGTTCAGGTTACTTACAGGGGTTAGACAAGGCTGCAATCTTTCACCTTTGCTGTTCGTAGTTTACATGGATCATCTGCTGAAAGATATAAAATGGCAGGGAGGGATTCAATTAGGTGGAAATGTAGTAAGCAGTCTGGCCTATGCTTGCGACTTGGTCTTAATAGCAGATTGTGCCTGGAACTTGTAAATGAGTAGGGTATGAAAATTAGTCTCTCGAAGACTAATTGATGTCAGTAGGTAAGAAATTCAACAGAATTGAATGTCAGATTGGTGATACAAAGCTAGAACAGGTCGATAATTTCAAGTATTTAGGTTGTGTGTTCTCCCAGGATGGTAATATAGTACGTGAGATTGAATCAAGGTGTAGTAAAGCTAATGCAGTGAGCTCGCAGTCGCGATCAACAGTATTCTGTAAGAAGGAAGTCAGCTCCCAGACGAAACTATCTTTACATCGGTCTGTTTTAAGACCAACTTTGCTTTACGGGAGCGAAAGCTGGGTGGACTCAGGATATCTTATTCATAAGTTAGAAGTAACAGGCATGAAAGTAGCAAGAAAGATTGCTGGTATAAACAGGTGGGAACAATGGGAGGAGGGTACTCGGAATGAGGAGATAGAGGGTAATTTAGGAATGAACTCGATGGATGAAGCTGTACGCATAAACCGGCTTCGGTGGTGGGGTCATGTGAGGCGAATGGAGGAGGATAGGTTACCTAGGAGAATAATGGACTCTGTTATGGAGCGTAAGAGAAGTACAGGTAGACCAAGATGACGATGGTTAGACTCGGTTTCTAACGATTTAAAGATAAGAGGTATAGAACTAGTTGCAAATCGAGGATTGTGGCGACGTTTAGTAAATTCACAGAGGTTTGCAGACTGAACGCTGAAAGGTATAACAGTCTATAATGATAATGAATGAATTGTTGTTGTTGTTGTTGTTGTTGTTGTTGTTACGGAGATATCGTGGTGGACAGAGGTGAAAGAATGTGCGGGCATGGTAGAGAGAGATTAAATAGTAATTTAAAACTTTAAAATTTGGAAAATATTTGTGTCCTGATTTTCTTCTTTTCTGTTTAAACTTTGCACTTTGCTAAGCAAATAACAAATAATCAAGTCCACGGTCTAGCTTGTGAGCTCAAGAAACAGTATAAGGAAATCTATAACAATTTAACAACATGAGCTTGAAGCTCCCCTTTACAAAATGTTAATGTAACAAGAGCGCCATTGCTCCCTTCAGTACATACTCAAAGAGACGGAGCTCCAAATTTTACATCAGCAGAAGGAGCGACTTGCTCCACACATTTACTCACTACGGGATTATTCTCTAGAATTTACAAGTTCAGCTCTCTAAAGGCACAATCTACCTTTCACCAAAACTAAACAGTATTCACTGTCGTATCTGCTCAACAGTCTGATTTACCTTCAAAGAAAATGAATAATAGAAGTCGACCTTAACAGGGGTAACAAGTACCCATTCTACGTGGCCTGACTTAAAAACGAAACGTTAAAGTTAGTGGCCGAAATCAAAATGTTAGGAGGCGAACTCTTGCACTCCTTTGGAGTCACCAGGACATAATTATAACCCTATGTGGGCTTATGGCCCGAAGTTACAGAAGCTAAACCTATACTACGGAGGTGAATAGATGGAGAGAAAGTTTTAATTCAAAAAATTAAGAGGTAGATTTAAAGATTACAAAATCATAGTCACCTCAATATCAAGTTGAGATGGAATACAAGAGGGTTCTCACTCTTTATTCCCCCAAGTTCGGTTGAGACTAGTTTGAAAATTTACATTGAGAAATAAGTTATAAGTTACATTACGAAAGAATTTGACACCTTCCCCTCAAACTATCTTTCAGAGACTATTACAGTACACGGAGTCTGCCAATACCTTGAGCTGGTGGACCTCCCGGCGGTGGACGAGGCAGCCCTTCCCTTGCCTCCTTTACGAGCACACTCTAAAGCTCTTTACTGGAGCGATCGAAAAGGTAACATGGCCCGAACGGTCCCAGCTTTTATGGCTGAGAGGAAGGTTCCAGATTTCTCTGGGCCGAAGCCCTGACAGCCCCCTCCCCCAAATTTTCATTGGACAATCAAATAAATATCAAAATTTTCTCTTTGGTAAATTAAATAAATGTACAACATTCCCTATTGGTTACAATACTGAGTTGGCGAGAAGAGATAGCAGTGTAGATAACTTTAGAACTCCAAGAACAAACTATAAACAATTCAGTTTAGAAAACCTTAACACACAAAATTACATTGAAAATTAATTGTTCATCCTCGCCCCAGAGGGCGCATAGAAGTTGATAGTAGTGACATCTGTCGATAAATGTTCAAACTTCTTTTACCACGTAGTTTGAAGTACAAGTCACAGGTGGCCTTCTAAAAGGCGCTAAATTTGAATACACGGAGCGGGTGTACCTCCGGTACAATTATTGTTATTATTATTATTATTATTATTATTATTATTATTATTATTATTATTATTATTATTATTATTATTATTATTTCATTCGACTATGGACCACGTTTGCACAATCCACCAGATCTTCTATCTTTTAAACTTAGTCCCTTTCCTTTGCACTCCTTTCATATGTTTTTAAGTCTTTTCCTTGGTTTTTAATGAAAGGGCAAGGTTGAAAATTATTTCAGTCGTTCTGTCCTCGCTCATTCCGAGAACATGCCCACAGAATTTCAATCACTTTTTTCGGAAGCTATGTGAGATTTTTTCGGCATGAAAATATATTTCCTGAGATTTCCTTTTCATTCCAGATTCCGTCTCTACAAACTGGGCCGAAGATTTTCTGTAGAATTTTCCTCCCTTACTTTTCTAGGTGTTTGATTAATGTTTAATGATTAAGATTTCCGATGCATATAAAGCTGCAGGCGTGATTACTGTATTATAATTCCTTAGTTTTGTTTTCCTAGATATTGATTTTTTATTTTATTTTTTGTTATATGTGTTACCGGGTTTTGTGGTAGTTAAGCATGAAAGAAGGTGCTTGGTGGTGAATAGGTCTCAAGCTACTAAAGAGAAATTAAATTTCAAAATTTAATTAGGTTATATTTTCTTTTCAAAATTAGGTAACAACAAATAGAACAGGTACTTAGTAGCCGAAATACAAATTGAAATGTACAATTACAGGGATTAAAGAATTTGGGCTTCGAGCCCTGAAAACACAATTCTTGAGCAACTAGCTCAACTTTACGATATACCAATTTCAACAAAAGGGGCAGAAGACCCCAATCAAACCCTGGAGCCCTTGCTCCAAATTACACAGCAAAGCCTCCTCGAGGCATACAACTCTCAGTCTTAGAAAAGAGCCACTCGCTCTTAAAGTTAAGCCTCTCCCAGGCCACACCAAACTCAACTTTCAAGTTATCCTCAAAGGACATATACACAGGGGTAAAATACCCAACCTACTGAGGTCTATTAGGTGAGAAAAGATTAATACATGACCTCAAAATACAACTTGAGAGGAGGCGAACTTGCACTCCTAATACACTTTGCTTAAGACCTACTTGGCACTAGGCCGTTAATACAAGGGCTAATCCCATACTGCAGAGGTGACTTAATGGCAATTTACATTACATTACGGGAGAATTGGTTGAGAAAAATAAGTTCACCTCAAGACGATGTGAGTGGGAACTCGAGAGGGTTAGCACTCTCTATCCCATAATGTATCTTTACAAGAGAATAGAAGAAAAGAGTAGTTACATTTTAGGAAAAGGTTACATGATGGAAAACGCTTCGAACCCGCCGCGAGAGTTAAACTGCCGACCTAGCAAGAAAAGAAGATATTAATAGGCCATTACCTGGTAGTAGATCGCTGCCGAGGAAAGAGGCGCTTCCCGCCTCCTGCTATGTACTTAATACACTGAAAGATGGAACAGAAGTGGCCCGGAGACCCCAAAATCAGCAGTTTATAACCTCTCGCGGAAGATTCTAGGCGTTAGGGGAAATAAAACACCCTCCCTCAAAGTTTTTATTGGTTCGGGAAAAGAAACCCCTACATAGAGGAAAAGAAACACATTATTGGTGGAAAATTAATTAAAGAAATTCGGGATTGGCTAGATCCAAAATAAGGGGAAAAGGAGGGGTATACAGCCAACTTAAACCATGACAGAAAGAAATTTAACAAAGAACAAACTCTTGAAATAAAAATTTCTCCAACAAAATAGTTCTTTGATTTCGCACTAGGTCGCACTATTGTTGATCTTCAGTAGTGTCCTCTAGAAGAGAAAGTTCGCACTTCTTACTTCAAGCGGAAAAAAAACACATCAAAAGTGACACAGTTCAAAAACTCAAAATTTTCCATGTGGTGACATCTTCTGAGTAAGTAGAGAATTAATAGAATAGATAAAGTTCAACCTTCCTCCAGAAGAGGAGTTTCAACTGGCGCAACTTTTAAATAAACGGTGTAGAGGTGTACCGCCCGGTACAGACCTCCCCCCCCCAAAGTTCCTCCAAGGGGTAACACAGAAAAACATAAGCTTTGTTTCCAAAATAAGGTCCAAGTTTTGATGTGTATATTAAGATTAATTGCGGAAGCATTTATAAGATTTTAGTAATTTGGTTGGTTGCAATTTCAAAATTTTGTTGTTGCAGGTGCAGTAAAGTTTTTCTGTTGTAGTAGTTGAATTTCTGAAGATAAACCTTTAATGCTTAAAAGTGAAGAAAAGTTTTGCAATGTCCACCAAATATTGTTGTTAAATTCCCATATGTAGTTATCGCTTAAGGTGACTGTCCATGTAGTTGATGTAGATTGAGTCGAATGGCCGGACCGGCCATTGCAGCTTGCGTCCAACGGGGGCCGCTCGGACCCCTCAAGTACCCTGAGATACCGCTCGCCCGCACTATGAGGGGAGCAGAGGTGTTGAAGTACGCCGCGCCCGCGGTGAACAGATACAGGCTGCGGGCATGTAGCAGGTCGTGCGCCGCACATCAGCCTTGGCCGGGAGGTGAGCTCCGGCTCGCCGTGCACATGTCGTCCTCGCTGGAGAGGAGGGGGCCCATCCCCCTCCCCAGTCGCTGCACGGCGCTGCGCGGCTGCGGGGGCGCTGAAACATTAAAGCTAGGCGGCAGAATTGTGTTGGACAATCATCTTCTTTGAGGGTACAGGCTTGTGGAGAGGTTGAGGGGCCAGCGGCGTGTAGATATCTATGGCATTTACTATTATGAAGCCACAGTGTAAGGTGGAGCAGGAGACGGGAGCGTGGTAATGGCCGTGGCAAGAACAGGATGGCAGTTTAATGGGTCGGGGCAGGTTTTACATAAGGCTTACATCTAAAACCAAAATATTACAGAAGGGGCAGAATGCCTTAAAAGTGAAACTCAAAAAAAAATATAACCTTCATATCCTTTCAAAATACTATGAAGCAAGTTAACACAGAAATTACACCGGTTTCACCTGGGACAGGTGAACTCTAAATATCCTCTCGGTGGCTGGATTACTTAACAATAAGGTAACCGGCGTAAGAAAATCGAGAATGATACAAGGCCCATGAAATCTGGGGGCAAGCTTGCCCGCGGGAACAAAATTTTTGACCATAACCTGGTCACCTACCTTCAAAGTGGTGGGTCTCCGTCCACGATCATACCTTTCCCTAACCTTTTCATGAGACACTTTAAGATTGGCTTTAGCCTTCTTCCAAAGATCTTTAATGTTATCCGGATCTATTGTCTCGGGTAGAATGTCATTCAAAGACCAGAGGTTAGAGAGCGGCGAGTTGGGAACAAACTTGAACATCAAGGAAGCTGGAGTAAACTTGTGAGATTCATGAACCGCCGAATTCAAAGCAAAAGCTATCCAATGCAGGGACGTGTCCCACCTGGAAGGATCTTCATGATGATAGGCAATGAGTGCGGACCTGAGATTACGGTTAACTCGTTCAGCCAGAGATGGTTGCGGGTAATAAGCAGAAGTAGTTACATGAGATATTGATAAGTCAAAACAGAATTTACGAAATAAATTAGATGTAAAAGCCTTAGCATTATCAGATACGATATATTGACACGGACCAAAAGAAGCAAAAATAGAATTTAAGCAGGTAATGGTGGACTGAGCGGTAGCCAGCTTAGTCGGAAATAACCAGGAAAATCTAGTAAAACCATCTACACATACAAAGATAAACTTGTTGGCATTACCCTTTGACTGGGGGAAGGGTCCCACATAATCGATATACAGGCGTTCCATGGGGCGCGACGCTTGATGAGAAGACAAAAGGCCTACTTTAGTGGACATGGTGGGTTTACTGATCAAACAAGATTTACAAGCTTTTACAAGTTCCCGAATTTCACCGTCCATACCTTTCCAGATGAACATTTCACGAATCTTTTCACAAGTTTTAAAGATACCCAGATGCCCCCCCAATGGGGTCTCATGATAGTATTTGAAGATCATAGGGACGAGAACAGCTGGAACGACAACTTTCATCATCTTGTCATGCCTCGAAGGGCAACATAAAACACCATTCCTCAGAACATAAGGGACGACATGCTCCCCAGAAGAAAGGGTTTCCATTATCGGAGCCAGCGTCGGATCTTCACGTTGGTATTTCTCGATATCCCTAAAGAGCATGGGGGCATCAGTTAAAATGGCATTAACATCAAATAGTGTGGACTCGGGAGGAGATGAACGGTCGACCGGTTCATGGTTCTCAACGTCGTTTGAAAACATACGGCTGAGTCCATCAGCAACCACATTTTCAGTACCTCTGATATGCCGTACATCGAATTGGAAGGCAGAAATACGGATGGCCCAACGGGCTATACGACCTGTACGACGCGGCCTACCTAAGACCCAGCTTAAGGCTTGATTATCTGTCTCCAGATCGAATTTGACGTGTTCCAGATAGAGACGGAACTTTTCTAAGGCGAATAAGACTGCCAAACCTTCAAGCTCATATATGGAGTACTTTGCTTCTTGAACCGATAGAGTCCTAGATGCATAGGCAATGGGACGCCTCCCTAGTTCAGTCTCTTGAAGAAGGACTGCAGCTACAGCTGACGACGACGCGTCCGTTTGGACGATGAATTTCTTCGAGAAATCAGGCATAGCAAGTACAGGGGCATTACAGAGAGCTAATTTAAGATCTTCGAAAGCGGCTTGTTGAGAAGGTCCCCACTCGAATTTGATGCCTTTCCTACGAAGAAGGTTTAAGGGCGCCGCTCTATTAGCAAAATTAGGAATGAACTTCCTGAAGAAATTCACCATGCCAATGAACCTGGCGATACCTTTAATGTCCTTGGGAGGTTTAAAATCACGGATGGCCTGTGTTCTAGAATGATCGACTGCTACACCATCAGGTGACACAATATGCCCTAGGAATGACATAGAGGGCTTAGCAAAGGCAACCTTGGACAACTTAACAGTTAACCCAGCCTTACGAAGGCGATTGAGAACTTCTCGCAAATGATCTAGATGTTCTTCAAAGGTTTCGGAAAATACGACGACATCATCCAAGTAGTGATATAAGTACTCAAATTTGATGTCGGAGAAGACCCTATCTAGTAGCCTAGTGAGCACAGCTGCCCCCGTGGGGAGCCCGAAAGGCACGCGGTTGTATTCATATAAATTCCAGTCCGTGGCAAACGCTGTAAGATGTTTAGACTCTTCGGCAAGGGGAATTTGATTATAGGCCTGATTCAAGTCCAAGATGGTGAAGAACTTGGCCTTACGAAACCATGAAAAGCAAGAATGAAGGTCGGGAAGGGGCACAGATTGCAACACCACCTTCCGATTGAGAGCCCTGTAATCAATGACAGGCCTGAAGCCTCCTTGAGGTTTCGGTACTAGAAAAATAGGCGAAGAATACGCTGACTTAGAGGGCCTAATAATACCATCCTTCAACATCTGATCGATGATTTCTTTCAGAGCCTTCATTTTAGGTGGAGATAGCCTATACGGTGGAAAACGGACAGGAATAGAATCCGTGACCTCAATTTTGTATTCAATAAGGTCAGTAACACCAAGAGTATCAGAGAACACCTCGGGAAACGACTGACACAGTTTGCGAATACTATCAGCCTGCTCCTCAGGTAGATGTCTAAGGTCTAACAACATCTCATCCTGGGTAGGCGAAATAGATGAACATGACACAGAATTACACTTTAATAGTGGGATTTTACAACTAGAAGCAAATTTGAATGTGCACGACCTAGACTGCAGATCGAGCACAAGACCAGTGTGAGAAATAAAGTCAGCTCCCAATATAATGGGGCAAGACAATTGCTTAGCCACAAACAATTTAACTTTCCATGTAAACTTAACAACACGAATTTTGACCAGTAAGGAACCTAGAATTTCTAATGGAGATGAATTAGCCGAAACGTATTGAACAGGAGAAGAGACATAGTCAGGGAGTTTACAAACAGATTTCAATTTAGAATACCAATCAGCCGAAATAATGGAACAAACACTGCCTGAATCTAAGAGAGCTGTTATAGGCTCGTTATTTAACTCAATCTTAAGAAAAGGAACAGGTGCGGGGGTATCCGCCGCAATCCTAAGACACTCTTTAGGGCATTCGAACGATGAATTTGAAGGCTGGTCGTTCTCTGCATTTACAACCTGTTTACTAGGGGCTGAGTCTCGGGAAGATGGATTAGTCGGCTCAGCCGACGCCACTAGTCACTTTTTATTATTGGCATAGCTGGAATTTGCACCAGAAGTTGAGCAGGAGGGGGTGCTATTTGAATTTGGGCAATTCTTGGCGATATGTGAGAAGGCCCCACACTTAAAACAGCCTTGTGATGACCCTGCTCCATTCCTTGTCCCACTTGACTTGATCAGAGGACACTTATTCCGCAGATGGTCAGGCGACCCGCAAGCATAACATTTACGGGGATTGACTGGTCGGCGAGGTGGAGGCCGAGTGTTACTAAAGGAAGGCGGGGGTTCTTTCGCGACACGCAAAGAATCGGCGTATCTAACTCCTTCCGCTGAGACTGCCAATGCTTCAAGTTCCGAGAACGTTTGCGGGCACGCCGCGAAACACAAATATGACCTATAGGATGGTGAAATACCTTCCACAATAGCTTGTACAATTTGATCCTCAGGGAAGTGAAGAGCAAACACCCTAGTATAAAACTTAATGTCTTGGATGAAGTCAGCCAAGTTTTCATCCAAGCGCTGTACACGGTAATAGTACTTCTGAATCAGGGAGGACCTGGCCCTAGCCGGGATGAAGTTAGCTAGCAAATGGGCATGGAAATCCTCAATAGATGATTGCTCGGCAATGGCTCTTACGATTTTATCAGAGAGAATACCAATAGCATACGGATAGATAATTTGCAAAATTTGACATGGCGAAAGAGAAAAAACAAGAGCATGATCCTGAAATTCCACTAGAAATCTTAAAAATGAAATTACGTCACTGGTGGTATTAACGGAAAACTTGGATATACCTCTGAGCAACATTGCCAATGGATGAGGCAAGCTGCTAAACCCGGGCGACATAGTAGGTAAAGGTTTCAATGGCAAGGAAGTTAATTCAGCACGTACATTGTTCAACGATGTGCGGCGTTCAGACTCGTTGTCCAATGGGGCAGAGATAGTTTGAGCAGCAACGGTTATCCTATTGCCTTCTCCCTTAGCAGGATCTTCCTCACTACTTACATTCACAACGGTGGGCTGATCAGATTTGGGAGGAACTTCCCCAGTTAACAATTGAGTGACTTTACTAGACAATTCAGAGATAGTTTCAAGGAGCGTATTAGCTTGCTTCCTCTGAACGTCATTCACCTTCAGAGACAACAGATCATTAACTCTATTTGAAAAGTGATATAGCCTGCCTTGCACACGCTTAATTTGATTAGGAGACGGATCGTTTTCATCAAAAAAGCTGACTACAGATGCTAGCCCAGTAATATTCTCGACGATCGTGGAAAGAGACTCATCAATTTCTTTCTCTCCCAAATTGGGGATGGAAATGGGCAAATCAAGGGACTCTCTAAGCTTGTTGGTGTCGATTGCAACCGTGCCTCCAGATTGCACATTTCTGATAGTTAACTCGTATATCAACTCCTCTTTGCGCAAATAGTTAAGTAGGAGAACATCGCGAGGGCCGGGCATGATGACAGAACAATTTTGAAAAACTCAAAAAATTCCAGCAACTGAGACAATTATTAGAGTTCGAATCAAAGCAATGTTTAGCCGTCAAAAGGGGCTAAATTGAGACCCATTCAACCACGCTCTGCTACCACTTGTTACCGGGTTTTGTGGTAGTTAAGCATGAAAGAAGGTGCTTGGTGGTGAATAGGTCTCAAGCTACTAAAGAGAAATTAAATTTCAAAATTTAATTAGGTTATATTTTCTTTTCAAAATTAGGTAACAACAAATAGAACAGGTACTTAGTAGCCGAAATACAAATTGAAATGTACAATTACAGGGATTAAAGAATTTGGGCTTCGAGCCCTGAAAACACAATTCTTGAGCAACTAGCTCAACTTTACGATATACCAATTTCAACAAAAGGGGCAGAAGACCCCAATCAAACCCTGGAGCCCTTGCTCCAAATTACACAGCAAAGCCTCCTCGAGGCATACAACTCTCAGTCTTAGAAAAGAGCCACTCGCTCTTAAAGTTAAGCCTCTCCCAGGCCACACCAAACTCAACTTTCAAGTTATCCTCAAAGGACATATACACAGGGGTAAAATACCCAACCTACTGAGGTCTATTAGGTGAGAAAAGATTAATACATGACCTCAAAATACAACTTGAGAGGAGGCGAACTTGCACTCCTAATACACTTTGCTTAAGACCTACTTGGCACTAGGCCGTTAATACAAGGGCTAATCCCATACTGCAGAGGTGACTTAATGGCAATTTACATTACATTACGGGAGAATTGGTTGAGAAAAATAAGTTCACCTCAAGACGATGTGAGTGGGAACTCGAGAGGGTTAGCACTCTCTATCCCATAATGTATCTTTACAAGAGAATAGAAGAAAAGAGTAGTTACATTTTAGGAAAAGGTTACATGATGGAAAACGCTTCGAACCCGCCGCGAGAGTTAAACTGCCGACCTAGCAAGAAAAGAAGATATTAATAGGCCATTACCTGGTAGTAGATCGCTGCCGAGGAAAGAGGCGCTTCCCGCCTCCTGCTATGTACTTAATACACTGAAAGATGGAACAGAAGTGGCCCGGAGACCCCAAAATCAGCAGTTTATAACCTCTCGCGGAAGATTCTAGGCGTTAGGGGAAATAAAACACCCTCCCTCAAAGTTTTTATTGGTTCGGGAAAAGAAACCCCTACATAGAGGAAAAGAAACACATTATTGGTGGAAAATTAATTAAAGAAATTCGGGATTGGCTAGATCCAAAATAAGGGGAAAAGGAGGGGTATACAGCCAACTTAAACCATGACAGAAAGAAATTTAACAAAGAACAAACTCTTGAAATAAAAATTTCTCCAACAAAATAGTTCTTTGATTTCGCACTAGGTCGCACTATTGTTGATCTTCAGTAGTGTCCTCTAGAAGAGAAAGTTCGCACTTCTTACTTCAAGCGGAAAAAAAACACATCAAAAGTGACACAGTTCAAAAACTCAAAATTTTCCATGTGGTGACATCTTCTGAGTAAGTAGAGAATTAATAGAATAGATAAAGTTCAACCTTCCTCCAGAAGAGGAGTTTCAACTGGCGCAACTTTTAAATAAACGGTGTAGAGGTGTACCGCCCGGTACAATATGTATTCCCGGTGATTCGGTAGGCTTTTTGTAATTTAGAGATTCTCTCTGTATTTGCTTCATGATTTAACCCAGAGGTTTGAATAACTTTTCCTAGGTAGTTTTCTTGAGAAATTTTGCCGAATTTAGTTGTCAAAGGTTGTCCATCTAAGTATCGTACGGTTCCTTCCATGTACTGAGTTTTTTCGTACGAGTTTGTTTTAGTGGCAATTTCATGGAGTTTTTCAACCGAATGAATTGTTCCTTGCCTATTACTAGAAAGAAATGCCAGACACTTCACTTGAATTCTGTGTTTGAGTAGTCTGCCGGGATTCACTCTTTAAATTTCCATTTTCTAGGTTCTGATTGTGCCTTTGCTGGCGGAACCTAGTGTTTACAGTGCACTATGTCTTCTGGTATAGGCTAGAGCACTTTTGTTACTTTCATTGATCTGTCTCTGTGTTATACTTGGCTTTGACAATATGAAAGTGACTGAGATATGAGCGATGCTAGTAATGCCATTCCTTATGCAGCCAGTCCCTGCTATGAATGGTGTGAAACTATGGCTCATAGGGTCTGTTGGTGCATGCATTTCAGTGGGCTTGGCAGACTGATATGTAATAGCAACTTCTGGCTCAGTGAGGAAAGCAACGGGAAACTATCTCACTCCTCATTTCCCTAGTACGCCTCTTCAGTGATGCCTAGGCCATCTATGACAGCTGATGGCGGAGCTGTTGAGGATCCAACCAGCCTTCGCGCTGATGACTAAACATACATACAGGTTCTGATTACTTTTTCAAGTACATAACTATTATTATTATTATTATTATTATTATTATTATTATTATTATTATTATTATTATTAAATCAGTAGAATTTTAAGGCTGAGGATAAAAGTTATTTAAATTACCTATAGGTGGCGGGATACTAATCATCATTTAAACACGTTGTTTTTTCTCACATATATATTTACGTTTCCCAGATGTTTATCATTTTAATACAGCAAGCCTATTCTTGCCCCGCCGCTTTAAAAGTGTTCTCTGTCTACCACTGGTCCTATTCGTTACTAAATAAGAGAGAGAATCACGGAGATGCATCCAAATGTCAGCCGTTGTAATGATTTCTTCGATTGCAGCTAAGATGTGTGTCAACTTTCTCAACAGAAATGTTGTTTCTGGTCGCCTGTACTGTTTCAAGTTCACGGCTAGTGCTCGCGAGTCCAACGTGTTTCTGGCGGAGTGATACGACGTGCATTCTCTCTTTTTTCTCAGGCGGAGGACGCGGACGCGGAAGCAGGCGGTGTTGTTGGAAGTCAGTCAGGCTCGAGTAGCTGCCGTCAACTGGTGCGGAGCGCTGCCATCATGCTGACCAAAGTGAGTGTGTTGGTGTTCGCGGCGGGCATCGTGTGGTACCTGCTGGGTTGGATCTTCGTCATACAACTGCTCCTCGTGGCGGCAGTGGCCTACCTCGCCGCCGGGGGTGGCTACCGCTGGTTCTACGTGGCGTTCTGTACGGCGCCTCGGGACATAAAGTAAGTACCACTGTGATATTGTCGTGGTACTTGTGTTCAGTGCTCGGTTACCACCGCGCGCTGGAATTCAAATCTTCACTATTTACCACTGATCTGCCACCCACTTGTTTATTCTTAAATGATTTGAAAGAACCTGGAAATCTATCGAACTTATCCCTTGGTCTTTCATGAAAAATACGGAGAGTATAAGTCAAAGAAGTTGATTTTCAGAAGAGCCATTTGAAACTTTCTTTCGTCACCAGAAGCCGCTTCACACATTGATATATCACTATAATATAGTTCAGTAATGACACACACCACTGACTTGTACTCCTAGGATTACAAAAACCGAAAAGATGAATCCAAAGTTACCACAATCAAGAAATGGGTAAATATTGACTTATACTCTTAGTACTTTTCACGAAATAATTCAGTCAGGTAGCTCTTACGACGACGATGGGATAGGAAAGGTCTAGGAGTGGGAAGGAGGCAGCCGTGGCCTTAATTAAGGTACAGTCCCAGCATTTGCCTGGTGTGAAAATGGGAAACCACGGAAACACATCTTCAGGCCTGCCGGCAGTGGGGTTCGAACCCATTATCTCCCGGATGCAAGCTAACAGCTGCGCGCCCCTAACCGCACGGCCAACTCGCCCGGTTCCAATCCCTTATTCCTCCTATAAAATAATATTTGCCTCAATTTTTCGTCTTGAATTCCAGCTTTATCTTATTAATTTGATCTTTCTTAGTTTTAAAAACTTCAGTCAAATTTATTCGTCTACTAATGTTTTTCCATACCATCTCTCCACTGACAGCTCGGAACATACCGCTTAGTCAAGCAGCTCGTCTCCTTCCTCCCAAGTCCTACTCTTTTGTCGGAAATCATCCAAAACAAATCGTGCTGCTTTCCTTTGAATATTTTCCAGTTATCGAGTCAAGTACACAGGAAACTAAAAGAGAAATATAGCATTATATTTCAAGGTTATGCAGAAACCAAATCAAACAAACTCCATGGCGTACCAAGTGACCGCAGGCTTGCAGATGACGAGGTGTCACGTGGTCAGTGCCACGAATCTTCTGGCCGTAATTCTTGGATTTGTGGACGAGAGTCGCAAGCTCACCATCAGATAGCTCATCAGTTGTAATCACGTAGGCTGAGTGGACTTCGAACCAGCCATCAGGAGCTCGAACCCGGACCCTCAGGGTGAAAGACAGGCACGCAACCCCTAGACCGCGGGGCCGGCCGAGGATGTATACCTAAAACGTATTTAACTTGTATGACTATTTTATGAACTTAAGTTCCTTTTTAAGTGCCTATTCTTCAAAATTTAGTGTCTGTTTGGCTGCCTATTTCATACATTTTAGTACATCTAAGTTGACATCCTACTGATAAAATGTACGATTATTACTTATTTGTTTAATCGAATAGCACTTTTACAAAGCACGTTAAATCAATACTTTGATTCTTGCTATATGCCTTCTTCCTCTCAGCCCACGTTTGTTGTGATCTCTGTTTCCGGAGCTGTTCGATGTTATGTGGCTGCTTTTCTTCCTTTTTTTTCCTTATTCATCCCTGAACATCACTTTTGAATGCCATCCCTAAACAGCTTCACATTTTGTGTATCCTTAATGTCAATGTTTGCTTCTTTGAGGTCATTTAACGTCTGTGTAAACCATGCTGGTTGTACTTTTAAGTTTTATAATTTTGTTTAAAAATGGTTTTGTCATTATTCATTCTGTTCAAATGCCCGAAAAACGACAATCTTATTTCACGCATAGTGTACACTATATTCTCCACATGTACGTAGATGTCTTCCTGATATCGTGGCCTGCTGTATTTTGCTTCTGTTGTCCTTGGACCAAGTATGCTTCTATCCTATTACTAGCAAATGCACCCGTGCTTCGCTACGGTATTCTACATTGTATACGGATTTCTCCGTAAATTACTGTAAAGGCAGTGAGTATGATTATATTAAATTGCATGCCTCATAGCGCTATCCTAGAAACAAAACAGGGAGGACGGAATACGTTGTTTCCGACGTAAGCCAGGCATTGGGGAAGTTTTGAGGATAATGGCAGGCCACATTTCCTACTGCCAATCACAGTAGAGTTCGGGAGTTTCTACTATAACGGCAGGCTCACTTGGCAACTGCCATTCACAATAGATATGGAATGTTTTCATTAAAGAGACAGGCCCTTTTTCGTAATGCAAGTCGCAGACGAGTTCGAAAGATTTGATTATAACCGAGAAATGCAGCGCTGTCTAACGTATCAACAATCGAGACACAACAGTAAGTTATAGGACGAAAGGTGTTGATCTCTACAAATCGAACTGCGATTATGCTAACTATTTTGTCATACGACTTGCCGTCTAGTCACCAATTATCCCGAAACGAAGGTCTGCACCGTCATTAAAACTGCATCCATATTTCGATATTTTCCGGGTCCAAAAGTTATACATTTGCGTAGCTTGGAATTTTTCCTCAAAGAAAGGAGTGTCCACCTTTCCGAATTATCACGCGCATGCATACGGAGTAATTAAGGAAGAAAGTAATGCAGTTAAGAAAGTTGAAATTAATAGAAAATAGGATTATAACTGAAGACAGCCGGATAGGACAAATATGTAAATACCAAGTGGATGTATTAGAAAATCAAATGTCCCTCAATAAATTATGATGGTATGAGTTACGGATATAAGAAAGCGGTAACAGAGGAGAAATTTAGGCGCAGGGATTCTTAGGTAAATAGATAAGAAGATGACTAATGGTGTTATTACTTAAGCTATTCGAGGACGGTTATAACCTCCAACGATGTTCCGCCAATATCCCGCAGAATGGCCGATTGTTGTCTCTTTTGCTTTCTACCCAAGGAACAACCACGAGTTTTCAGGAATGATGACGAAAATGGGAATACGTTACTTCCCTGCTGGCAAACAGTCAGAGACGTTGCCATGGTAAACTGTAGGTTCGTTGTCAGTCTGTCGGTCACTCAGTGCAGAGCATGATACCCGCAGAAAATAGTATTTTTCTCCGTTATTTGAAGAGCAAGCTGAATTATGAACATAACAAAAATTGTTTATAATGAAGATACGTTTCATATACAGTCCACGGATTTTACAGAAAATCAATAATATAAGAGAAAATGGAGGAAAACTGTTCTGGTTTTCCCATAAACCCCCCGTCTGCTCAAATATTTTTAAATTATATGTATATCAAAACCTTCCCCGAGATGAGTATACTCTAAATATGACGTTTGGTTGAGATCTATCCACCCGTTTTGCCGTGATGGTGGAACAAACAGACAAACACGAAAAATAAAAACCACCGATTCGGTCTTGAATTGACCTAAAACGGATAAATATCTGAAATATTGGCAAAACAAACGCAATTACAGATAGCGGACCCCCTACAACTTAATTAATATAGATTCGTATATTTAAGATATTCGGGCACTGATTAATTGCTCGAAAACGGCTAACGAGTGTTCCCGACTGGGGAACATAGAGCCGACGACATTACAGCAAGGTCTGTTTGAGGAACACAAACAAATCAGCTGCACAACCTGAGTTTCTATGGCAAGTCAGACACAGCGTTACATGTAAGCCGCTTCAGTAAAGTCACGGCTTATTATTAAATTACCGTCAAATAAGTGAATTCGTCCCTGTTTTACGGCTGGATGATCTTCCTGTTACGAACCCTATGTGGAGAGGTGGAATCACTCTACCATCGTTTTGTGGTTGTTGGTAGTATGGTGTGTTGTGTGCTGGAAAAAACACAAATCTGAGTCGCCGAGTCTGGGGAAATAACCCTCTCGACCGGGAATCGAACACTGGACCCTCTGAACGAAAGGCTCAAATGCTCACCATTCAGCTACGTACTTTCTAAAGAGTTCTATGTCGAACCCTAATTCTGCTGCCTTGTTGATTAGAATATCATGACCGGGCGAGTTGGCCGTGCGGTTAGGGACGCGCAGCTGTGAACTCGCATCCGGGAGATAGTGAGTTCGAATCCCACTGTCGGCAGCCCTGAAGATGTTTTTCCGTGGTCTCACATTTCCACACCAGGAAAATGCTGGGGTTGTACCTTAATTAAGGCCACGGCCGCTTCCTTCCCATTCCTAGGCCTTTGCTGTCCCATCGTCGTCATAATACCTATCTGTGTCAGTGCGACGTGAAGTAAATAGCAAACAAATGTATGTTGTATGTTGGGTTTTCAGCCCGAAGGCTGGTTTGTTGCTCTACAGCTCCACCAACAGCTGTCATAGATAGCCTAGGTGTCACTGAAGAGGCATACTAGGGAAGTGAGGAGTGATGCAGTTTCCCGTTGCTTTCCTCACTGAGCCAGAAGTTGCTATTGCATATCAGTCTGCCAAGCCCACTGAAATGCATGCACCAACCGACCCTATGAGCGATATTTTCACACCATTCAGAACAGGGACTGGCTGCATAAGGAATGGCATTACTGGCATCGCTCATACCTCGGTCACTTTCATATTGTCAAAGCCAAGGATGAGACTGAGACAGGTCAATGAAAGTAACAAATTTATTCTAGTCCATACCAGAAGACATAGTGCACTGTAAACACTACATCCTGCCAGCAAATGAATGTTTTTATCCCTGTATGTGGCTCACCTTGACTTACACGTAACTCTACTCTCAAGTTTCCTAAAGGATGGTTGCCTAAATTGTACTTTTTCTTCAAACAACAAGCACCGAGCTCGATAGTTGCAGTAGTTTAAGTGCGGCCAGTAGGCCTATCCAGTATTCGGGAGATGGTGGGTTCGAACCCCACTGTCGGCAGCCCTGAGGATGGTTTTCCATGGTTTCCCATTTTAACACCAGGCAAATTCTGGGACTGTACCTTAATTAAGGCCACGGACGGTTCCTTCCCACTCGTAGATTCTTCCTGTCCCATCGTCGTCATAAGACCTGCCTGTGTCGGTGCGACGTAAAACAACTTGTAAAAAAAAACATAAAACAACTATCACCATCACCACTATCACCAGCTCTCAAGTTTCCGGTGAAGAACGTAATGCAGGCGTAGTAGATGCACGTGTCCACCGATCAGTCGTACTTCTGACAGAGCTACTAATTCTACCTCCTGAAGCATTTCAAGATACTGTAGTCGGATGTGGAACTAATTCTTCAGCATTCACCCTTGCATGAGCTACGCCCACGTCTGTAGCAGTTTTGATTGAATTTAGCCGCTCATCGCCCTTCAGGGACTCAAAATGTCAAAGATCCAGTGCACAAAATTCCACAGAAATCTTTATCATCGACTTTGTTGCATCGTTTGTGAGGCCAATCAATCCCTGAACAATGAATTCTGAATAACTAGAAAGTTAATGTGTTGTATATGACAACACATACAACAAGCGTATAACAGAGACAAATAACAACGAGAAAGTTACGTCATTTTGTGACTGGTTCTATTACTTCCGCAACAATGATCACTAAGTGCTTGATGCCGTTCGCAGGAACGTACTGTACGTACCAATTTCCATACATCCCTTGCATCGAACATAGTGTAATACAGTATCATTGTGACCAGTGGCAGCGCGTGGGGGTTCAGAAAATAACTAACTTACATTTATTGTTACTTGATGTTTACATAGGCCTACAGGGTGTATCCAATTTATACCGACCAAAAAATCAGGCATGCTCTTCGTGTTATGGTCCAGCTCCATGGCTGAATGGTTAGCGTGCTGCCCTTTGGTCACAGGGGTCCCGGGTTCGATTCCCGACAGGGTCGGGAATTTTAACCATAATTGGTTAATTTCGCTGGCACGGGGGCTGGGTGTATGTGTCGTCTTCATCATCATTTCATCCTCATCACGACGCGCAGGTCACCTACAAATCAAAAGACCTGCATCTGGCGAGCCGAACTTGTCCTCGGACACTCCCGGCACTAAAAGCCATATGCCATTTCATTTTATTTTTACCGTGTTATTTAAAGAACGATGGCGCGATTGAATTGGCGGAGGAAATGTTTCTTTTCGACGTTACTTCGTTACATCCGAGCGTGCGATTCAAATTGAAGAACTCGCTGTACCAGAGTGCATACCGCTGCCCTCTGTTGTGCTTCGGGGACGGGAGGGGAAGGGGGATGATAATGCTCCGGTGGTGGTGGTGGTGATTATTGTTTTAAGAGGAAGTACAACTAGGCAACCATCCTCTATATAACACTAATCAGAGGGAAAAATGGAAGAGGTCCGACACTTCGAAAAATGAAGTTATCGGACAAAGGAAGACAAGGGCCACGAAGGGCGTGAAAATGAAAGACTCCCTAGGCCTCCATGCGTAATATCGTCGGGGTCTGAAAAGAACAAGAGGTGACTAAGGGAGGTCGGATAGGATAGATGAAAGTGAGGAGCCTGGCACAAGTGAGTGGAAGCAATGCCAGGACTCAGCTAAGGGCCCCGTGGTCGCCATCCCACGCTCCATAGTTCAGAGCCCCTGGGGACCCTTTTAGTCACCTCTTACGACAGGCAGGGGATACCGTGGGTGTTATTCTACCGCCCCCACCCACAGGGGTATGATAATGCTCAGCGCGAATGCACAAGTTTCTTCGTTCGACTCGGGCAGAATTATCATTGTCTCTACAGGCAATATCTACAGTTTGTCTATTAAGCAGCCGTAATTACACACACGATGCTCCTCTCGTCTGTTGGTATCAGTACCGGTAACGTTCTTTATTATTTAACATGCGCGAAGATGCATCGCTACCGCCCTATGACCATGCATTCATTTACTTACAATGTTGAAAAGGATACGCAAAATGGAAAGAACGTATGGTATAACAAAAAAATACATACAACAAAAATGTTTATCTAAAAATCTTAAAATAAAGCAATACAACACAGTTGTGAAACCAGAATGCTTATATTCCAGTGAATGCTTAGTACTCACTTATAAACTTGAAAGATTGGAAGTACTAGAATGAAGAATTATAAGAAAAATATTAGGCCCTCTAAAAACTACAGAATTTTGGAAATTAAGAAGTAATAAAGAAATTTATCAGAACATAGAAAACATATCTATAACAGTACGGAAGAGGAGACTGCTATTTTTTGGACATATTTACAGAATGGACGACAATAGACTAACCAAAAAGATCTTCACGTATCTTTGGAAGATAAAGTCAACAAGCACCTGGATTCAAGAGATCAAAAAAAGACTTGGAAAGAAACAACATCAGAGAAGAAGTAATGGAAAGCGAAATTTTCAGGAAGAAACTTCTGAAGATGGAAGGATTCCAAGGGAAGGAGGCAAACAAAACCGGCACAAAGTGGTCTAAAGAAAGAAAAAAGAAACATAGTGAAACAATGAAGGAATATTGGAAGAAAAGGAAGGAACAACAACAAAGGATGAAGAATTGAAATTGGAACGTGGTCCATAGTAGGCCCTAGCGCAAGAAGAATGAGAAGAAGAATAAGTTGTAAAAGAATTAAAAACCGAACGAAAAACCCAGTACGCTCAATGGTTTGATTACAGTAAATGTTCAATATACCTCCTTTCTACTTCGATCTTTACGTAACAAGAAAAGTCCATGGTAGTTAAATCGGCCGAACACGGAGGCCATTTAACTTGCCCACCACGGCGTACCCATCTCGCTGGATAATTAAATGCGGTGGAGTGCCATTATGGCACAGCCAAATTTGCTGCCGAATACCCAGAGGAACATCTTCCAATAATCCAGGGCAGTGATTCTACCAAGAAACGGTAGCATTCCTCACCGTTCAGGCAAGGAGGAAGGACATGCGGTCCAAGTAAATAAATAGGCATCAACGATGCCGGTCCAAATATCGACACTAAAATCGATGCTGTAATGTGCGTACTACTGTCACATGAGGATTTTCTTCCGCCCTCCTTCACGTAGTCACCTGTCAATGGACACGAAGGTTGAATGCTGAGGCTGGCGGCGATTAGGGTTTCGGACGCCATAAAATCAGTGCGGTTTCTCTCCCCTTGTCTTTTGCTGCGACATAGGTTAGGTGCATATCAGCCATTTCTTCGTTTGTGTACCGAAACGGAGCCATTCTCACCAATTTATACCGCAAACTTAGTAGCTAATATGGACAGAACAGCCTACTGCGCTAAACGAAGGAGAAACTTGTGCGTTAAAAAATGTTGCAAAGTTTGGGCTGGGAAGATTTGGGAGAAAGGAGACGAGCGGCTCGACTATGTGGTATGTTCCGAGCTGTCAGTGACGTGGACAGATGGCGTGGAATGACATTAGTACACAATAAGATTGAGTGATGTTTTTAAAAGTAGGAAAGATCACAATATGATAAAGTTGGAAATCAAGAGGGAGAATTGGCGCAAATATGCGTTTATAGGAAGAGGAGTTAGAGATTGGAATAATTTACCAAGGGAGATGTTCGATAAATTTCCCAATTATTTACAATTATTTAAGAAAAGACTAAGTAAAACAACAGACAGAGAATCTGCCACCTGCGCGACTACCCTAAATGCATATCAGTATTGATTGATTGATTGATTGATTGATTGATTGATTGATTGATTGATTGAACTCCCTGCAGTAGTGTGATTTCACGAATATATTCCGTCATTTTGACTTACTGCATGTGAACAAGCTGGTACAAAAAGAACGTGCATTGTTGACCCACTTTGGTGTACGACACAACACAATACACCTCACTATTTCGTAAAATAAATAGTCGTGACCATTCATTTCACAGGCAGCTTACGTTTGTAAAGACAAAACAAACTTCATGGCTTACACAATAGCTAGTTAAATGCCACAGTCCCTCTAATTGCTTTGAGCAGTATACGATTACTGAATAGAATGATGGTATCTGGAAAAATGAAAAAGGAAGAGTGACGAGGGGCATGAACATGAGAAGACTTCCTAGGCCTCGTAACTGTGATATCGTCAGTGTCGGAAAGGAAGCTGGGAAATAATGGTAGACTGAGCTGTGGATTCCGTGGTCGCCAGCACATTCACCCTGTGGTCCTCTTTTAATCGCCGCTTAGGACGGGTAGAGGATGTCTGCAGGGAAAGTCTTCAGCGCCAGTAAAGGTTATACATTTATAGCACACGTGCAAAGCCGATGGTGTCTTACAGGGCATAAGGAGGAATGAGGTAGTTTTCCGTTGCTTTCCTCACTAGGCCAGAAAGTGCTATTGCAGATGGTAATTGAATCAATGGAAATGCCTAAAGAGCTTTAATGTTTAAACGTATTAGAACCTTAAATCCCCACGACTACATTCTATAACATGCGATTTTTCTTCCTCATTCACACTCACGTTAGATTTGTGTTGATTAGATGGCGTTGGCAAGGGGCTTTGAATTTTGTTTTAGATTTAGCGTGAACGATCTGTTCTAGAGGACATGTAAGTAGCAGTGCTTTCAGAAAGCACCTGGTACACAGTATGTCTGTCATCCAGGAGTAACGAATAATAATAATAATAATAATAATAATAATAATAATAATAATAATAATAATAATAATATATAGATTAGAATACTCCCATCCCCTAGTTCTGGGTCTCCTGAAACTGAAGAGAGAACACTCGTTTATTGCAAATAATGTATTCGATGCATCCATTTAATCATCTTACAATTGTTTTACTATTACTACCGTAAATAGTGTACTTGAACTTCTAATACTGTATTTATAATCATTCCACAGGTTATCGTCCCTTTTTTCTTTTCTTTTAACTTTCTTTATTGTCCTAGATGTAGTAAAATGCCACATATCGTTCGTTCGTAATCTGTTTTCCCTCCAGGGTCGGTTTTATCCTCGGACTCTGCAGGGATCCCACCTCTACCGCCTCCAGGGCAGTGTCCTGGAGCTTCCGACTCTAGGTCTGGGGATACAACTGGGGAGGATGAACAGTACCTCGCCCAGGCGGCCTCGCCTGCTATGCTGAACAGGGGCCTTGCGGGGGGATGGGAAGATTGGAAGGGATAGACAAGGAAGAGGGAAGGAAGCGGCCGTGGCCTTAAGTTAGGTACCATTCCGGCATTTGCCTGGAGGAGAAATGGGAAACCAACGAAAACCACTTCCAGGATGGCTGAGGAGGGAATCGAAACCCCCTCTACTCAGTTGACCTCCCGAGGCTGAGTGAACCCCGTTCAAGTCCGCGCACCACTTTTCAAATTTCGTGGCAGAGCCGGGAATCGAACCCGGGCCTTTGCGGGTGGCAGTTAATCACACTAACCACTACACCACAGAGGCGGCAAAAATGCCACATATTCTAGGACAAACATGGATCTTATCCTTAATTGTTTTAGTTAGTGTATTTTTCTCTTGCCACTTATTTTTTTAAATACAATAAAATTTGCTGTTGTTCCCAGTGTAATCCACTCTTCATTTAATATTTTAACAATTGCATAGAATTATTTATCTCTTTCGTTTTTGTTTCATATTCACCACCTAAGAAGCATCCGTGGCTCAGACGGCAGCGCGTCGGTCTCTCACTGCTGGATACCGTGGTTCAAATCCCGGTCACTCCATGTGAGATTTGTGCTGAACAAAGCGGAGGCGGGACAGGTTTTTCTCCGGGTACTCCGATTTTCCCTGTCATCTTTCATTCCAGCAACACTCTCCATTCTCATATCATAGCATCTATCAGTCATTAATATATCACTTTGGGAGTGGCGACCCCATCGTACTAATAGCCTATATATGATTCATTCATTACATCCCTGACCCGTTCAATGACTGGAAAACAGGTTGTAGATTTTCATTTTCATTCACCACCCAAATATTTAACTCTTAAGTGCGTCAGTTCCCTTACATACTGTCAATAGATGCACCTCTCATTGTTTCTCCACAAAATAAACAATGATTTTCCTTTTCTCTATATGACCTTTATTTTTATATATATCCCCATTAGCCACCACACCACACCTCTTACTTCTCTGCTTGAAAGCTGTTCTTTCCTTATTGACATATCTAGGATAATTTTACAGAATTCCAATAATGTTCTTTTAGTCTTACATTCTTTCATAATTATCTGCTACTCAATATCCTTCACTGTAATCGTTACTTTCTTGCTGAATTTATGATCTTTGTTCTGCATCTCTTTACTCCAGTATTCTCCCATTCCTATTCTGTCGAGCACCCTTTTGACTTTCATTAGCTAATAATGTCCGACTCGTTGATTGAATGGTCAGCGTACTGGCCTTCGGTTCATAGGGTCCCGAGTTCGCTTCCCGGCCAGGTCGGGGATTTTAATCTTAATGGGTTAATTCCAATGCCTCGGGGGCTGGGTGTGTGTGGCGTATTCAACATTAGAAATCATCCTAGGTAGGGCCCTCAGCTTCACAGACATGCAGGTCGCCTAATAGGCCGTCTACAAGAAAAAGACCTGCACCAGGCCTCTCCGGAGGCCATACGCCATTGTTATTATTATTATCATTATTATTATTATTATTATTATTATTATTATTATTATTATTATTATTATTATTATCCTATAAGTGTTTCATCTGTTGTTGGTACTCTGAATTCAGTATTTCCCTCCCTTCTCCCCCTTCTTAATCTTAACCAATATTAATATTAGCTGACCAATAACCACCATTTTGCTTCCCAACGGTCGATCAGTGCACTGTACATTGAAAATATTTTGTAGCTATAAAAAGCTTGAATGCTGAAATCTTCACATAGTCCTGTAACTTCGCTATTGTCTGTATATTCTGGAAGACCCATTATTATTTTACTAGCCAAAACCCTTCAAAACATGACGGTCAATGGGAAAAATATTTAGTTAAGGATTTGTATATACCCTATTGTACCTTTGAAACTGCGGGTGCAATATATGACATTCTTTGTATAATTACTTTTTGGCAGTATTGCAACATTATGGACGTCAAACGTTTGCACTCTTGGCATTACAACATATGCCATGGCTGAAACCTGCACGTTCTAGTGTTTTCCCTTGAGCTTTATTGATCGTGATACAAAATGCCAAGCGAATCGAAATTGGTGCCACCTAAAAGAAAATTGAGGTGTTTTAGCTGAAGGAGTTAAATCATCTCGAGGGATCATAGATCTCTGCTTATTTTCAATGTACAGTGCACTGACCGACCGTTGGGAAGCAAAATGGTGGCTATTCCTGTCCACGCTACTAATAAAACACGAAGCCCTAAATTGAAGCACTTTTGTATTAAGCATCGGTATAAATGCGTTTTTCCAGTGCGCATGGGACCATCGGTGAAAAATGCATTCTTGACATTTGTGTTATTTTGTTGGATTTCATTAATATAGTTTAAAGTTGCTCCTGGTTTGCTATGAGCACAATGTCAGCCAAATCAGGTTTGTAAATTGCATATTAGCAGTGTGCTCGTAGTAAAGGTACAATCCTTCGGGTATCCATGACAGTAAATTACGACACGGAGAAAAGGACTTTTACATTTCCCTGACATCACTTGAAGCTAGCTTATATAGGGAGAGCTACAAAGAGACAGTAACATTGCGCCGAACAGCTGCTTCTCGACTAAGTAACTCTCTACAACTGCAGCACAACACAGACTGAAACAGCTGACGAGGAAGGCCGAAGGCGCACCTGTGTTTGCCCCCTTCCACCTCCTCTCACGCATCGCATGCCTCGTCCGACTCCGTGCTGGCCTTTGGTCACAGGGATCCTGGGTTCGATTCCCGGCAGGGTAGGGAATTTTAACTATGATTGGTTAATTCTCCTGGCACGGAGACTGGGTGTATGTGCCGTCTTCATAATCATTTCATCCTCATCACGACGCGCAGGTCGCCTACGGGAGTCAGATCTAAAGATCTGCACCAGGCTTCTCCGGAGGCCACGCGCCATTTCATTTCATCGTATGCCTCAGCGCTACCACAGTCCAGGTGGCTTGAAGTACTGGCGAGCGTTTTGGTGAATCGGAATGCTACATTTTTTCTTAATAATTTAAAAATATATGGCAAGATTTTTTTATGCTTTTAAAGACACTGCAAATCTCCAGGACAAGAGCTTTCGTCAGAATGCGTTATGATGTCAATCGGAACAGCCCTTCTCCCAAAATCGATGTAACAAACATCAGCCTAGTGCTTTAAATATATTTAAAAACCCATGGCACAATAGCCACGAAGGGCCATGGCCTATCAAGCGTCCGTTGCTCAGCCCGAAGGCCTGCAGATTATGAGGTGTCGTGTGGTCAGCACGCGAATCCTCTCGGCTTCCTAGACCGGGCCGCCATCTCACTGTCAGATAGCTCCTCAACTGTAATCACGTAGACTGAGTGGACCTCGAACCAATCCTCAGGTCCAGGTAAAAATCCCTGACATGGCCGAGAATCGAACCCGGGGCCTCCGGGTAAGAGGCAGGCACGCTACCCCTACACCACGCGGCCGGATTTTTAAATATAGAGATTACGTCTAATTACTTTCTGTCTACTTTAATATCTCATATTTCTTCCCCATGCAATGCTCTTGATATCACCAGCGCATTTAAAATATTTTATGTAACTTGTATTCAGTATTTGGAATCTTCCTCTGTAAACACCTTGTGCTTGATAAAGCGGCCAACCCTTTCATTTCAGCACATCCTATCTGCTCATTCCACATCCCATTAATAATAATAATAATAATAATAATAATAATAATAATAATAATAATAATAATAATAAGAATAGACCTACTCAGTGAAAAATAGTTTGGCTTAACTTTGCAAAATTCAGAATATTGCAAAAGTGGTGAAAAAATGAAATTTTATGGAATGTTTTTAATTTACAACTTTATAAATATAAACTAAGTTGTAAATTAATGGTATTCATGCAGAAGCCTAATATGAAAACAGTGACGAATTATTACATTAAAACTGTGACACTCGAACGGCCTTTTCTTAATTTAAATAATCATTTTAGTGGACAATTAGAAATATTTTCATATTATCGAGCCGTTGGAAGATTTTTCAAAAAATGTATCAAACCTGTAAACATTTTAAATAATTATAGCTAAAAAGTAATTCGGTTATCGTGTTTAAAGAAATGACAGAACTTTTTGTCTCGCAGTGCACGCACGCGATATAGCGCCCACTATACAGCTATGAATTAATTGACCTTTCCACTTAACCCATTGAGTTCTAAAAGGTAATGTACTGCTGAGAAATGTTTGAAAACTGTTTTGTTGGATAAAACAAATTTTATAACTTAGAACTTGTTTATTTGCTTCCACAATTTTTTAAAAGGTATCTAGCCCCCGCCCCCTCTTACCCTCGCTAAATCCCCCGAAAAACTCCTTGGTACAACCTTCTGCTCTCACACATCTCTACTAAATGATACTATGACGGCTTCATTACCTACTATTACCGTGAATTTGGTTCCTGTCTTATACTGCAGTGTGGCTGTTTCTAGTCTATTGCAGCCCTTGTAAGGCAGACCCTCCGATGAGGGTGGGCGGCATCTGCCATGTGGCTGTAACTGCGTGTTATGTGTAGTGTGTGAGTTGCAGGGATTTTGGGGACAGCACAAACACCCAGCCCCCGGGCCACTGGGATTAACCAATGAAGGTTAAAATCCCCGACGCGGCTGGGAATCGCACCCTGGACGCTCTGAACCAAAGGCCAGTACGCTGACCATTCAGCCAACGAGTCGGACAGCAAAACCAGTGATACTGATGGTTTGAATGCGATCGAAAAGACATTGCTCTACGCAGAACAGTCCAGACGACATTATGATGCTGTGATGTCTGCGCAACATGGGGGTGTAATTGAACAGAAGCTTCTTAAAAAATTCTTAAGTCGCTCACCGACACAGATAGGACATATGGTGACGCTAGGGTAGGAAGTTGGAAAGAAGTGACCGTGGCCTTCATTAAGGTACAGTTCCAGCATTTGCCTGATGTGAAAATAGGGAAACCACAGGAAACCATCTTCAGGGCTGCCGACAATGGGGTTCGAACCCACTATATCCCAAATGCAAGTTGATAGCTACGTGACCGAAACCGCACAGACACTTGCTCGGTAAACAGAAAATTGTAAAAGATTGTTGTTTTACGAAATTATAAGCTTTCAATGTTCTGTGCAATAATGGATGTTTCCTTTTTTATGTAGGTCTTTGTGCACTTTTTTTAAATGCCTAGAGTTCATATTAACCTGACTTGCTCGTCCTATTTAATTCACTGTATAAAGAGTTTCTATAATTTCTATTCAAAGCACTGTTTTTTCATTAGCCATTTCTTTTGAATGGGCGCAATTTATGTAACTCCTTGTAACGTGAAGGACACTGAATTCATTACCATTTGATTAAGAATAAGCATTTTTCGAGTGATGTGGCGATAATTGTGTGACATTCGCCTAAAAGTACACAACTCCAGTTTTGCTTATTTGAATGAATAGCATAGACTAGAATACTCTTCTCTCTCCGTCACGAATGACTACCTACCGGGGAAAGATTATCACTTCATTATAACCATAACAATTACGTGCAGTTAGTATTTCAAAATACTTTTTTTTTTTTGCTAGGGGCTTTACGTCGCACCGACACAGATAGGTCTTATGGCGACGATGGGATAGGAAAGGCTTAGGAGTAGGAAGGAAGCGGCCGTGGCCTTAATTAAGGTACAGCCCCAGCATTTGCCTGGTGTGAAAATGGGAAACCACGGAAAACCATCTTCAGGGCTGCCGATAGTGGGATTCGAACCTACTATCTCCCGGATGCAAGCTCACAGCCGCGCGCCTCTACGCGCACGGCCAACTCGCCCGGTTTTCAAAATACTAATAGCTAAGCTATTCCAGTTAACAAAATGTTAAAAGTAATAATTAAAATATAATTTACTAATACATTCACAGCCTGTTTCCAGTCATCTGACTGGGTCAAGAATGGAATGAAGCCCCCATCTAGCGGCGAGGATAGGAATTGTGCCGACTGCCGAAGCCTGTCTCACTCCTCTGGGGCAATGAGTAATGATCGACACGTGAAATGAAAAGCTATTGGAGAGTGCTGATGAAATGAAAGATTACAGGAAAATACGAAGTACCCGGCGGCAAATGTGTCCCGTCTCCGCTTTGTCCAACACAAATCTCACATGGAGTAACCGGGATTTGAACCATGGAACGTAGCGGTAAGAGGCCAGCGCACTGCCGCCTGAGCGACGGAGGCTTCGTTTACTAATACATATCTCGTAAATATTACTTGGAGGCATCTTTAATAGTTACACAACCTTAGCTTTCTGAGGTGTTTTCTAGACTGGTTACCTCCTCGCGTGTATCCGTACTAAATATTAACTACATGTATTTTCTCTGTTTTCGTCTTCTTTAGATTTCTTTTCCCATATTCCTCTGATGATGTTACATGGTATTTTTTCTCTTTTCTTCCATTCTCTAATTAATATCTTATGAATGTAAAGTTCAGGTTCATTTTCAGTTTTACTTCTCTTTCTCTTTTCCTTTTTTACAAGTTGCTTTATGTCACACCAAAACGGTGACGATGGGATAAGAACGGGCTGGAAATGGGAAGGAAGCGACCGTTGCCTTAACTGAGGTACAGCATGGCGTGAACATGGAAAACCACGGAAAACAGGGCTAGCTCTGTTTTTGGCTCTCCCTTAATCATATAGCTCCGATTTTTCTTATTTCTTCAGTCTTTTAGCAGATGTGCCACTTCCATATGTGTATTGGATAAAATGCATTGATTTTCGTTTTTTTTTCTCTTATGGCTTTTGCTGTGTTTGTGTCCATTTTGGCGTAATAAAATATTATTTATGTTGTTTACTTCTTTTTCAAATTTATTCGGTCAATAAATTATTTTAATTTATTTTCATTTTGTCCACTTAATTTGTACAGAGAGAATGGTTGCCTATTTGTACTTCCTCTTAAAACCACATTTAAGGCTTCCGGACGTAGTCACTCAAGAACGAGCGAATGGTATTGCTTGTACCTCACATTTAACCTTTTATCAAAATTAATTTCAGTTATTATCAAAATATAATTCATCTCCCATGAAGATACAAATAATATGAATACCCTCAAGAAACATTATGAGCGAGATGCATACGCGGCTTGAGTGAAGTACATGAATAATGAAAAAACTAAGTTCATATCTGAACTTCTATCAAAAGGGCAACATATTATTCCAAAATTGGAACAAGGGATCGATATCCTACGCACATTAACTCGATCTTGGTGGGGAGCACATCCATCTATACTATTAGAGCTACATCGCACGCTGATACGGTCGAAGATGGAATATGGAAGCATGTTTTATTTCAGTGGCAATAAACGCCTACTAAATAAACTAGATTAGTATTCAATTTCAGTGCATTCGCATATGCCTTGGAGCTATGAAAACCACGCCAACTAATGCTCTTCTCTTAGAAGCCGCAGAGATGCCCTTGACTATCCGTGCACAGTTTCTTTCATACTAAAGCAAACTCACACTAAAAATTCAACAGTTCTAATATCTTTTCGCAGATTACAACATTTAGCAGACGATCAAGACCGGCTTTCTTTAAATCAAAGATATCTCCTGCTGCAAAGTGTCACACATATAGACTCACTACTGACCCAAAACTGCCAAAGAGTGTGACAGACATATATGATATTCCATTTGAGCACTGCATATGCCCTATGGAAATGGATAGATCACTAATATATCTACAAAAAGATCACAGATTGGCGCAGTTATGTCAAGAGGATTTGACTCTCCGGTATCCTTCGTCTATTAAAATTTATACTGATGGCTCAAAAATATCAATAAGTGGCGTAGGATGTGCATTCTATTTCCTGATCAATATGAAGCTCAAGGTTTTCGTTTTCCAGAACATATTTCTGTCTATGCAGCAGAAGCTATTGCCATTATAGAAGCGCTCAAATATGTCAGACGATTCTACCATAAGAGGATCACTATCCTTACCGATTCACTGAGCGTCCTTTCCACACTATCTACACCACTTATCCTCCAGAAACCCAATATCTACCATATCAGTATTATTAAAAAAATATATGAACTCCAAAGACGCTGTTCTAGAGTAAACTTCATATGGGTCCCAGCCCACATCGGGATACCACATAATGAATAGGCCTATGTAGATAACTTCGCGAAGAAAACATGTGTCAGTGGACAGGTCCTGAATACTCCCAGCAACTTCATGGGTTATACAATGATTATGTTCCAACGAGCCTATATTCAGTGGTCACTGAAGTGGTAGGAAACAAAGAACCACAAAGGTAAATTTTACTCAACGATTGAACAGAATCCCCCGCGACGTCCTTGGTTTGCACAATGGAACACTCAAAGACGATTCATCTCGACTATCACTCGAATGCGCTTCAATCACGGAAGTTTTAGAAGTCACCTTTATCGCATCAACGTAGTGGACACACCATACTGTTCCTGTGATGGCCAGTCGATTCAGGACCTAAACCATCTCTTTTTTGCAAGTGCTCATTACCACCAACAGCAAAATGTGTTTATTACAGTTCTGCTTCACGCTAAGCAACAGTTACCAACCTGTGTAAATACACTACTGGCGACCAAAAACAAAAAAATTGTATACTGTTATTGGGAACTATTTAACAACAACTTGTCTACAAATTTGATTGATTTTCTATGGAAATGTACGTGATTTTAATGTAATGATGTGCAACATCTATGTCTTTTATATGTACATATATATTTTACACTGTGACAATGACTTGTAATGAATTGTAAAGTTCGAACCAGTGTACTGTAATATCCAGGTGGCTGTTTGTTCTGTAACTGATCTAAAGCCAATATAATTTAAATTAAATTAAAAAAAACACAGTTAACAATTTTTAAGCTAGGGGCTTTACGTCGCACCGACACAGATAGGTCTTATGGCGACGATGGGATAGGAAAGGCCTAGGAGTTGGAAGGAAGCGGCCGTGGCCTTAATTAAGGTACAGCCCCAGCATTTGCCTGGTGTGAAAATGGAAAACCACGGAAAACCATCTTCAGGGCTGCCGATAGTGGGATTCGAACCTACTATCTCCCGGATGCAAGCTCACAGCCGCGCGCCTCTACGCGCACGGCCAACTCGCCCGGTCAATTTTTAAGCAATCTCCCGCAAGTCATTTGTCGTAATTTACGATGCCAGTGTTTTGTTATCTTTGCCACAGTCTGACTTAGTATTCAGTAAGTGTGACAAAGCAGAATAGTGTTTGAATAGCTTGTCGTAATTATCCGCTGAATATTCAGGATGATTATGTGTCGAGCGTAGCTCACGCACTTCTCATGACAACATTGTGTAGGATGACTTGGAAAATCAATCCACCGAGTTTTCTAGCAAGTATTTGTGTCAGAGACATACGGACTTAAAATACATGAAGACAGTACGAGGTGAACCAGCTGCCCCTTACAACTTGTAACGGTTTATATCTCCCGCTGTTTATAGACTAAACTGTACGTCCCTGTAGTCCGGCAAATAATATAAAATAAATGCAAAAGATAATCTCAATCAAGGATGTAGCTGCTTGTGTAATGGCTGTTTATCTGTCCTGTGAGCTAACCACAAGTCCGACCCCGCGATTTAGGGGGTAACGCGTCCGCCTGTCACCCGGCGGCCCCGGGTTCGATTCCCGGCCGGGTCGGAGTTTTTTAATTGTAATGATTAATATCCCTGGCCTGGGAACTGGGTGTTTGTGACGTCCTTAATCTTCCTTTCCTCACACACAACATTCCAATTACACGCAGGTTCATACAATATGGTGCCTGTAGGGGCATGGATCGATGCGCCGAACAAATAGCATTAAAAAAAAGAGCTAACAACAAACAGGACGTAAAAAATAAGGAAGCAATGGCATATGCCTGTTCCGATTAAGCCGATAGGCGACATAGTGTACTTGTAGGCTGTGGTTTGCCAAGCGCGGAGAAAATCAATCAATCAATCAATCAGGACTGATCTGCATTTAGAGCTGTCACCCAGGTGTCACATTTTCTATCAGGTGTTTACCTAGCCCTTTCTGAAATGATTTTAAAGAACTTGGAAATTTATCGAACGTTTCTTTTGGTAAATTATTTTCTCACCCCTAACTCCGCGTCCTATAAACGAATATTTGCCTCAATTTGTTCTCTTGAATTCCAAGTTTCATATCATGGTCTTTCCTAGCTTTAAAAGCTCCGTTCAAGCTTATTCTTCTACTAATGTCACTCCACGCCATCCCTCCACTGACAGCTCAGAACATACCGCTTAGTCCAGCAGCTTGTCTCCTTACTCCCAATCTTCCCAGACCAAAGATTGCAACATTTAAGTCGGCGTGTGTAGAGGTTTCCTACACCCTATAGTGAACATAGGTAATATACAGGTGGTTTACCGGTGCAATGTGGTAAGAACTGGCCTGTTTTTTAAATGAAACTCGACGTACAAGTAAAATGAAACTGTTCATACAATGTGGGACTCGAGCCGCTCGACCTCTGATAATTATCCGTTATGCCAGGAGCTTTCATGAAGGATATCTAGCGTTCAGTTCCCGTCAATTTCGTTGTTTCATAATTGTATTATGTCACTGCATCACGTTTTGTTTAAAAGCGTTGTTAACACATTTTACCATACTTAATCGCTTACTACGACCTGAAATTCCTTCATTTCTTAGCCTAATGTACAAAAACTAATTGACAGAATGTCATAGTTATGAAACAGTTTTGTTGTCATGCTGAGAAAGGTTAGCAGTCCAATGTGCTTGTAATGAGTCGTTTCTACACTGGACTCTGGTTAATTCGACATTGGATAATTCGAATGAACATTTATTCCCCTTGGAATTCCTATTATAATCAATGCAAAAAAAGTATTTCATTAGAATTTTTGAAACGTAAATTTGATTAATTCGAAGTCAGAATTTTATCGCAAGTTAATTTTGTGTAACGGTTTCTCGAATTGAAGGCTTCAAATAATTCCCAAGAATTCTCTTTTTTTTTTTTTTTTCAGCTGCCTAGTTATGGTCAGGTAGTCTATTGTTAACAGACTTGACCTTTATCTCTGCAACTGTCAATGAATGCATTCTTCGTTCGTTCGTTCGTTCGTTCGTTCGTTATCTGTTTTCCCGCCAGGGTCGGTTTTTCCCTCGGACTCAGCGAGGGATCCTACCTCTACCACCGCAAGGGCAGTGTCCTGGAGCTTCAGACTCTGGGTCGGGGATACAACTGGGGAGGATGACCAGTACATCGCCCAGGCGGCCTCACCTGCTATGCTGAACAGGTGCCTTGTGGGGGAATGGGAGGTTTGGAAAGGATAGACAAGGAAGAGGGAAGGAAGCGGCCGTGGCCTTAACTTAGGTACCATCCCGGCATTTGCCTGGAGGAGAAGTGGAAAACCACAGAAAACCACTTCCAGGATGGCTGAGGAGGGAATCGCACCCCCCCTCTACTCAGTTGACCTCCCGAGGCTGAGTGGACCCCGTTCCAGCTCTCGTACCATATTTCAAATTTCGTGGCAGAGCCGGGAATCGAACCCGGGCCTCTGGGGGTGGCAGCTAATCGCACTAAATACTACACCACAGAGGCGGACGAATGCATTGTTACATATGCTAAATTGTGTGTGAATACTGTCACTTCTGTTGTTTACCAGTGTTTATACAGTATATTTTCGTGTGAAAACGGGGAGATAAGGAGGAAGAGAGAGGAGATTATAAAGTGTACTTGACGGGTGTTAGAAAGGGAAGGGCAGAGTCTGGGGTAGGGCTCTTTATCAGGAATACCATTGCACGCAACATAGTTTCTGTTAGGCACGTAAATGAGCGAATGATGTGGGTAGATTTGGCAGTTGGAGGAATTAGGACTAGAATTATCTGCGTGTATTCACCATGTGAGGGTGCAGATGAGGATGAAGTTGACAAGTTTTATGAAGCATTGAGTGACATCGTGGTCAGGGTCAACAGCAAGGATAGAATAGTGCTAATGGGCGATTTCAATGCGAGAGTTGGGAATAGAACTGAAGGATACGAAAGGGTGATTGGTAAATGTGGGGAAGATATGGAAGCTAATGGGAATGGGAAGCGTTTGCTGGACTTCTGTGCTAGTATGGGTTTAGCTGCTACAAATACATTCTTCAAGCATAAGGCTATTCACCGCTACGCATGGGAGGCTAGGGGTACCAGATCCATAATAGACTATATCTTAACAGACTTTGAATTCAGGAAATCTTTTAGGAATGTACGAGTTTTCCGGGGATTTTTCGATGATACAGACCACTATCTGATCTGTAGTGAACTAAGTATCTCTAGGCCTAGGGTAGAGAAAGTGAAATCTGTCTGCAAACGAATAAGGGTAGAAAATCTCCAGGATGAGGAAATTAGACAGAAGTACATGGATATGATTAGTGAGAAGTTTCGAACAGTAGACAGTAAGCAGGTTCAGGATATAGAAAGTGAATGGCTGGCATACAGGGATGCTGTAGTAGAAACAGCAAGGGAATGCCTAGGAACAACTGTGTGTAAAGATGGGAAAAGGCGAACATCTTGGTGGAATGATGAAGTGAGAGCAGCCTGTAAACGTAAAAA